>NC_042617.1:107869871-109308581 GCF_901001135.1 Rhinatrema bivittatum | reverse complement strand
AGCGGCACACTAAATCGTGTAGTCTTCAGCCGGAGCCATTTTGCAAAATGGCTGCCGCAAAATGGCGGCGGCCATAGACCAAAACGATTCAACGCAGGAGGTCGTTCCGGACCCCTGCTGGACTTTGGCAAGTCTTGGGGGTCAGGAGGCCCCCCAATTGGGCCAAAAGTTCCTGGGGGTCCAGCGGGGGTCCGGGAGCGATTTCCTGCCGCAAATCGTTTTCCGTACGGAAAATGGCGCCGGCAGGAGATCGACTGCAGGAGGTCGTTCAGCAGGGGTCCGGAATCCTTGCTGAATGACCTCCTGCAGTCGATCTCCTGCCGGCGCCATTTTCCGTACGGAAAACGATTCGCGGCAGGAAATCGCTCCCGGACCCCCGCTGGACCCCAGGAACTTTTGGCCAGCTTGGGGGGGCCTCCTGACCCCCACAAGACTTGCCAAAAGTCCAGCGGGGGCCCGGAACGACCTCCTGCGTCGAATCGTTTTGGTCTATGGCCGCCGCCATTTTGCGGCGGCCATTTTGCAAAATGGCGCCGGCTGAAGACTACACGATTTAGTGTGCCGCTTTTCCTGCTCTCCCCCTTCCCCCGATTTAGCTACGGACCGCCGCTACGGAGGTAATTTAAGGCTACGGACCCCTGGTAATTTAAGGCATTTGGGGGGGGGTTTGGGAGGGTGGGGGATTTAATTTAAAGGGTCGGGGTGGGTTTTAGTGTGCCGTGTTTTAGTGTGCCGCTGGACCCCAGGTAATTTAAGGCATTTGGGGGGGTTCGGGAGGGTGGGGGATTTAATTTAAAGGGTCGGGGGTGGGTTTTAGGGTGTTTTAGTGTGCCGGTTTTCCTGCCCTCCCCCTTCCCCCGATTTACGATTTTTTGACGATAAATCGGGGGAATTGGTATTGTATCGTGGCCCTAACGATTTTTGACGATTTAAAATATATGGGACGATATTTTAATTCGTCAAAAAAACGATTCACATCCCTAGTATACACATTAAATTATAGCACATGCAAAAAATGTTTTAGTCAGAATTTTAGTGTATAGGCCCCCTTTGCATCTATTGGGAAAATGCTTATGTGTATAGGCCTATAAATGAAGCCGGTCACATGGCTTAGGCCAAAGCACTTCATAATATTTAAGGTGATCCACATTCAGATTCCCCTGTATATCAGGGATTGTTTAGGTTTGGGGGTTACCTAAGAGTTTGTGCACTCAGACCTGAAAAAACAGGGAGGATGGCTCCTGTGCTGTAAGCAGCCCCAAGGATGACCTCAAAGAAGTTTCTCTTCCAACTCTGAGGCCTGCAAACATGCCCTGAGGCAGGCGGAGATATAATTTAGGGAGGGGTAAGTGGCAGAGACCACTGGGGACAAAAAGAGCAAAAGACCAAAAAGTGGATGTGAAATGTCCTATGAATATACTTATATCCAAGCAGAAAATAAAAAAACATGTAAAATAATTACATGTCAAGTCAAATTACATTTAAAGGTCAACTCATACTTGCATCGAAATCTTTACTAAAAAACATTATATATAATACTGTTGTCGTAGACTTGTTATTTACTTAAGTAGATGCTCTGTGTAAACATTCTACAATGGCTGAACAGCAACATGAGCATAAGTGACCTTTCAAACCATTTTAGGGATATTTCTGTTCAGAACATTCTGTTTTCTTGAAAGGGGAAACGTATTCAAGAATGTCAAGGATGTTAACATAAACACCAGGCCTAAAACCAAGCACTTAATACTAAGTGGCCATGAATTAAAAAAGAATTCCTACAGACTCATCTATCTGATTCAAATGCATATTATATTATGTTTCTGAATACAAAAGGTATTAATGTTGATTCCTTACTTATTAAGAAAGGCTGCACAAAAATTGTTTTAGTATGGGGAAGAAGGGGGATTATTACAGTGAAACATGTTAAAAGATGCAACACTTCAGTGTCAAGTATTTACTGACTAATCTAATGACCATATTAATGATACTGCAAGTAATAAAAGTACGTGTAAAATTACCAAATACATTCTCTCTGATCAGTGCCATTATTAGTAATTAGTTATTCTTCGGTTCAGTAACATCAAGAATTTTTTTTACCACTGAATTCATTAGTTGCTGTGATAAATTTTGTTTTGGAAAGGCACATAGTGTATTACAACCTTTGCACCAATAACTAGGTACGGTTCCCCCTTTAAAAATTGAATTTGCAGTTAGCCGGAGAAATGCAAGCAGCTCCACTAAATGCAATTGGCCTGTTACAAATGTCCCATTGCCAGCAGTAGGAACTATGGGAACTGGTCACAGAAACCCCGAACTTTAAAAAAAAGATGGTGCACAGGTACAGTGGGCTCATGTTCACTTCTGTAATGTTCTATTTGGTTCCATTCGAACAGATGGCAGCTGTCCTAATTAAACATAATGAAAGTGTCTACCGCTTTGAACATTTGATGAATGGCTAGCATTTTACACTTTAACTGCATCTAAATTATCATTAAAGACTTGCAGGGCCTGAAACAATCCTTTTCCGTTCTCTACTTTTATCATCCATGTCCTCATTAGGGACTGACTGAATTTAAGCAGCAGCACCTGCTCATATTTCGTGTGTGATGGTGAGACATACAAAGAGCATCTATACCTCTGAATAAGTGACATGACTAAACCCTTCCTGTTCACATTTCTTAAATTAAGTCAAAATTACAAATAAGAATTACATTTACATCTACCTTCAGTACTCTGCTGTATTATAGAGTGGTCAAAGAACAAGAATGAGGCAAGAGGTCTTGGGATACTGCAGAGGCACCGGGTGAAAAACAAAGAAGCAGGGGAGCCTCAGATCTTCTCAAAACTGACCAAGAAAGGAAAAACATTTTAAAATCAAAAATGAAAAAAAATTCAAATGAAAACTTACAGGTGACCTCTTCTGGAGATAGATAAAGATACTGAATATTTTCTTTATATTAGAAGGCCTTCTTGTTTTCAAGTAACAGTTCTAGCAAAACAAAAAAGTTTAGATTATACAGTTGACAATCGAAATAAGAAAAATCTTTGCAATATTTTATTTACATTTCTATTTCATTACATTACATTTTTTTTTGGGGGGGGGAATCTCCTGGTTAGTTACTTTTGATAACCATAGTGCTGTTATGCTAATTGTCATCAAAATCTCATGCAGGCATCATACTATTATACCGATTCAATTATGGAAGCAATTTTGAGTAGCCCATGTAGCTGCAAAGTGTGTGGGTATTTTTATCCAGGCCCATATATAGACAACTACCTCCAGCAGCTGGTTTGGAGACTATTGTTATTTGGTTCTTATTCAAAGAGCTGAATGTAGAATAACTCCTAAAATGTTATGACCCCAAAAGAATGATAATATTGTTATAAGTACTTGAAAATCATCTGGAGGGAAAGAGTTTCCTAACCATAATATTTCTGTCTTCTTGACATTCAATTCAACTTTATTGTTCTCCATTCAATTTTGTTAATGATGTTAAAAACGTGCCGCAAATCCTGACAGTTATTTTCAGAGCAATCAGTGACAGAAAAATATGAAAATCATCCACATAAATATAAACCTTCAGCCCCAGGTGCCTTATAATTACAGATGTGCATTGTTTTTATATATCTAATCGGTTCATACTTTGTTTTTCCAGTGGTTAATTTCATTTTTTCCATGTTTCAGGGTTTTTTTGCGTATTTCACTAATTTCGTTATAGTGCACATGGAAGACTAAATATAACATTTTAAATTTCACCCACTGGGAATTTGGTAGTCAATGTAAAGAGAGTTAGGGGTAAATTTTAAAAGGCATATGCGGGCATCCATGTGCACGAGCTCCCCGGCGCGCACACATAGATGCCCGGTTTTATAACATGCATGCCCGCAAGGGGGGTGCATAATTGTGCAACTTGCATGTGCCGACGTCCGCGGCCTTCCCTTGTTCCCTCCCAGGCCACTCTGATTTCCCAAACCCTTAATCTAACCTTCCTATCCCTTCCCCTAACCTATCCCCCCCAGCCCTATCCTACCCCCCCCCCCCCCGGACTTTGTTTTACCTTCTGCGCCTGCCTCTGGGCAGGCACAGGTTGCATGCACCAGCAGTCTACAGGCAGGCAGTCCCCCAGCACAGCAGCAAATTGATGCCCCTTTTCCAAAGCCCCAGGACATACGCACATCCCGGGCTTTACGTGCGTGGCTGGGCCTTTTTAAAATAATATTTATGTTTTATAATTGTATTATATTTGCAACACATATGTTTTAGGTTCTATATACTAATGTATATTTTTATTTTTTAATAGGCCCTGAAGCAGCCCTATTATAAAAGGGCGAAACTCAGGCCTTGAGTCGAGTAAATTCTTAATAAATATTATAAAGGACATTCGATGTTATCTTTTTTTTGTTTCCTCAACGGCTTCAATAAACCATCTTCCTTATTGTTTTTTGGGACCAACAACGGATGGTGGAAATTTCTGATGTGGGGGAATTGAGGTTTATATATTGGCAAGGGTTTTTTTCCTTCGTGCTGCGCACGGTCTGTCTTATATTATAGTAGGGGTGTGCATTCGGATTGACCGCATTAGTAAAACGCAACTCATATTTTTTTTTACTTAAAAATTGATTCGACATAAACGATCGGATTTCCCACATATCGAATAGATATGTTCGATATGTGGGAAATCGCGATTGTTGAGCCAAAATAAAAATTTAAACCCCCTCACCCTCCTTAATCCCCCCCCCAGACTTACCACAACTCCCTGGTGATCGAGCGAGGAGTGAGGACGCCATTTCTGCAATCCTTGGCGAGAAGCATGTGGCGTCGGCGGCACGTCGAGTGACGCCGGCGTCACGTGATTCCCGGCAAGTTCGCGCCGGACGGCTCGTTCGGCCCAAAAAGAACTTTTGGCCAGCTTGAGGGGGTCAGGAGGCCCCCCCAAGCTGGCCAAAAGTTCTTTTTGGGCCGAACGAGCCGTCCGGCGCGAACTCGCCGGGAATCACGTGACGCCGCGTCACTCGACGTGCCACCGACATCACATGCTTCTCGCCAAGGATTGCAGAAATGACGTCCTCACTCCTCGCTCGATCACCAGGGAGTTGTGGTAAGTCTGGGGGGGGGGATTAAGGAGGGTGAGGGGGTTTAAATTTTTTTTTGCACATATGTACATATACCCAACTCATTGGATTTTTTTATGTCCATATTGGCCGCAAGTGGGACCCCCTTTCGGACATAAAAAATATGAACATAAAATTTTGCTCTGCACATCCCTATATTATAGTATAGGAGAAGCATGTTTGTGTGTTGTTTTCATGCTCTGTGCTTGGTGGGGGAGGTTTTCAAGGGTGTTGTGTGTGTGGAGAGGGCATGTGTGTCCGTGGGTGCTCACACTCGCATACATGATGTTTTGTGGACATTGCGGAGTCACGCGCAGTTTCAGTTTCACGTATAGATTTGCTAGCGCCGAGGAGTGGCAGTATGGATGCGTTCCCATGATGTGACTGTTGTCTATGTGGGTGACTGTTTTTTGAGGGGGCAGGAGAGATGCAGGGTATCATCAGGGATTTGGCTGCATCGTGTCATCGTCGTCCCCCTCTTTCGTTGCTGGTGAGTGAGGGCTGATGTTTTTGTTTCTACGTCCGCTGGATGCAGACTGGACCGGGGGAGTGCCCAGTTGCCTGTTGGGGGGTTGTCGCCATCCGTGAGGGTTATGTGGGTTTGTGCTCAGAGTCCTTGGGCAGGCTGGCAAGGATTATAAGCACAGGACAGGTGGAAGTGGAGAAGTTTGGCACTTTGGAGATCCATGCTGGATGACGGTGACCGACTGCGGCCGGTGGCAAGGCACTGACCGCTGTTGATGCATGGTGGCTGAGGGGCTCAGAGTGTCTCGAGGATTGTACAGGCGGGTGTCCCCCCCCCTGCACCAGCGTGGCAGCAGGGAGGCGTTTTGAGAGTGAGGAATGTGCCATCTGCAGTGCAGAAGAGATTTCCGAGCAGGACTTGGGGACAAGGTGCGGCAGACATGCTGTAAGCAATGGGGAATTCCATCGGTGGGGGACTGTCTGTCTTCAAGGCACGTTGGCCATGATGTGGCAACAAACCAGGGGCCCCATTCGGTGATTGGACAGTCACCTGGCTCAAATGAAGTGGGTGACCGGGAAGTCCTAAAATGTTTATCTCCCGGAGGGTAGGGCCTTGCTTCGATGCGGCAGGCCCCAGGCTTGAGGTAGCGGGATGCTTGCACCAGCAGGGCGCATAGGGCTTTTAAAATCTGCCCCCTAAAGTGGTACATATGGGGCAGAAAGGTAGGCAGAGTAGTATTAGAACCCCTATGGTGGTGCATCTGGGGCATGGCAGGTAGGTATAGTAGCAGGAAGATCCACTATCAGGGGTATGACAGGTAGATAAATAAGAAGCAATACCTTCAAGGAGCTTTCAGTCATCTTGCCACTCATATGGAAATTCTGAAAAACTAAACAAAGGCAGATTGAATTTCAAAATGACCAGCATTTTCATGAACTTTGGCACCAGTCTTGAGGGATAAGGGCTCATGATGTCCCTGACATTGAGAAGACATGTTCACTAGTCAAGCTGGTTGGCAGATAGGAAAATAGGGCTGAGTCACCTTGGCTTGGTCTGTCCAGAATGCAGACTTGTGCCCAATATACTCGATGGACTCTGTGAGATAGCATATCACAGAAATTTGTGCTGGTGTCTCCTTTGCTTGGGGGTGAGACAAGGTAGCTGCTTTATGGCCTCTGCCAGGAGATATGGTTCTTTGGGCAACATGGCTTTGGTGTATTGATATGAGAGAAGAAGTGATAGCAGAGAGGGTGCTGCTTATTAGGGATGTGAATCGTTTTTTGACGATTTAAAATATCGTCCGATATATTTTAAATCGTCAAAAATCGTTAGAGCCGTGATACAATAACAATTCCCCCGATTTATCGTCAAAAAATCGTAAATCGGGGGAAGGGGGAGGGGAAGGGGGAGGGCGGGAAAACCGGCACACTAAAACAACCCTAAAACCCACCCCGACCCTTTAAAATAAATCCCCCACCCTCCCGAACCCCCCAAAATGCCTTAATTACCTGGGGTCCAGAGGGAGGGTCCCGGTGTGATCTTTTACTCTCGGACCCCGGTGCTTGTAGAAATGGCGCCGGCGCTACCTTTGGTTTTTCCGTACGGAAAAACGATTCGCGGCAGGAGATCGCTCCTGGACCCCCAGGGACTTTTGGCCAGCTTGGGGGGCCTCCTGACCCCCACAAGACTTGCCAAAAGTCCAGCGGGGGTCCGGAATGACCTCCTGCAATCGAATCATGTTGTCTACGGCCGGCGCCATTTTGCGCCGCCATTTTGCGCAAAATGGCGCCGGCCGTAGACAACACGATTCGACTGCAGGAGGTCATTCCGGACCCCTGCTGGACTTTTGGCAAGTCTTGTGGGGGTCAGGAGGCCCCCCCAAGCTGGGCAAAAGTTCCTTGGGGTCCAGCGGGGGTCCGGGAGCGATCTCCTACGCTCCTGACCTCGGGGGACAAAAACAAAATGGCGCCGGCGCTACCTTTGACCCGTCATATGACAAGGCAAAGGTAGCGCCGGCGCCATTTCTACAAGCACCGAGGTCCGAGAGTAAAAGATCACACCGGGACCCTTCCTCTGGACCCCAGGTAATTTAAGGCATTTTGGGGGGGTTCGGGAGGGTGGGGGATTTATTTTAAAGGGTGGGGGTGGGTTTTAGGGTTGTTTTAGTGTGCCGGTTTTCCCGCCCTCCCCCCCACTGGACCCCAGGTAATTTAAGGCATTTGGGGGGGGGTTCGGGAGGGTGGGGGATTTATTTTAAAGGGTCGGGGTGGGTTTTAGGGATGTTTTAATGTGCCGGTTTTCGATTTACATGATTTTCACGATTTTCACGATATTTAAAAAACCCAAACGACGACGATCCGATTCCCTCCCCCTCCCAGCCAAAATCGATCGTTAAAATGATCGATCACACGATTCACATCTCTACTGCTTATGCTTGCACTACTCTCTGAGGTAGACACTTTTTCCTGGGCTACATCCCCACTGTGCCTCTGCCTCTGACATTTTCTGTTCACACCCCCAGATTCAAGCATCTCCTTCATGAATATGAGACTCTTGGACTGGAGGGTGAGACTCCCTTTCATCCATTGATCACAAAGTATAGCAAGCGTGTATTGTTTTCTATCAAAGGTTTCAGATTCTCTTGCACATTGTGCTGCAAGGAGTCCACAGACCAACACTTCGGCTTTCATTCCCTCTTGCTCACAGAAGCTCTCTAACTTTTCCTCCAGAATATTTACTATAGGGATTACCCCAGCCAGTATGGTATTTCTGGAACTCAGATCCACCATGGCATCTTTGAAGGGTTTCAGAATGTGTGCCAGCTACCTCATCAGTACCTGATCTTAATGCCCATGGATCACTGAACACCTATTTCTGCTTCAAAAGACAGATCATGAAGAGGTGACAACTGTTCCACTAACTTCTAAAGTATCATATAGGTGGAATTCCAGTGTGTGCCAACATCTTAAATCAAATGTTTGTGAGGCATCCCAAATTCTTCCTGGGTTTCATAAAGAAACTGCTCCACTTACATGTGTCAAAGGAATTACCCTACTAGTTTCCTGCCCCAGGGCATCATTCACTGCCAAGCCAGCAATAGTGCATTGGAATGGATATCCTGAAATCTACAATCTTCTATTACCTTTGCCATATTTGTACTACTCTACAACAAATAAACCTGTCTGAAGCCTCCTGCCTCTCCTGTCTAGTTTCCAACTGTCCAGCAACTTTCCTATCACTATAGAATATTGCATGAGATATGGGTGCTATGCATTAACTCAGTGTGTAGCAAAGCCCATCTGCACCCTGATGCTCCATCCCTACTGTAGCTGCTGCCAGCCCCTGCGTCAGCTATGGTCCCACCAGTATGCTGTCAGGGAGTGGTAGGCATGTGCAGTGTTCATGCTGGTCCAGATATTGCTGGTGAAATGCACGATGTTCCCTTCTGCCTTAGCCAGCTGTGTCTGCATGAAAGTATGGTACTGGTTGTACAGGGTGAGATTGACATTCCTACTAAATGTAATCATGATGGGGACTTTTTAATTGAGGGTTAACATATGCAGCAGATGCTTAAATCCCATAGTCCCCGCTACCTGCAGGAGCTGGTCATCAATAGCAATCATTTCCCCAATGCTACTCATTACTACTTTAGATGCTGCCTGTCTCTTGTCCCAGGACAGTGCTACAGAACTGTTGTGATAATGTGTGGTTTGGATCCTTGGGTGCTAAGGAGATGACCATGCCCATGGGAAGGAGCCCCTTGAGGAGCCGCAGCACTGGGCTAGACCCATGCACACTAAACACAGGATAAATCTTTTATTAAACAGCTTGTGGCAGTAGTGAGGCAGTCCATAGCTGTAGTCTCAGGGACCTCGGCAGAGGGAGCCCTTCTCTCCTAGATGACGTCAGAACGTTCTGCAGCAGGTCTCCCAGCAAGGAGATAGTGTGGATGAGATAGACTGAGAGTTAGAGTACTCACTAGGTGTTAACTGTTGATATGTGATTCCACCAGGTATGTAGTTGAAGTTACAGGCACCAAGACAGGAGAGCAGGCCCTGTTCCCTGACAGGAACCTGAAATAAACAGAGGGCCCCCGAGGAATGGGTGCCCAGGTTAGCATGTACCTCGAAGGGGAGAGAGAGAAAGCTTCCTGCGGTAGAGTAGCGTAGACAGGAACGGCTTCGAGTCCTTGTTGACTCAGGGAGCTAGCAAATTGATGATGGTAATATACCCGGATGGCATGTTGTCAGTATGAGTGAATGCTCTCGAGTTTCGTGCCAAGGATCCTACAAAGACGTGGGTAGTGAGTGCATGTGCACCCTAGTAGGTACCTGGGAGAAGCAATGGCGGGAGGCTGCACCATAGCCGTTCTGGGGACGCCAGAGAGGTTGGCAGGAAAACGCAGTGGTAGCCATCTTGCTCAGGTAAGCGGGAGGAGCCGAGAATGAGGTGAGGCAAGTGGGGCGAAGCCGTCGAAGACCGACGGATGCAACAGTAACCCCCTTCAAAGGGCGTCCATGCTGTTTCCTGCCAGGTCTTGGTTTTTGAGGATGCAGATGATGAAAGTCTTGTAGCATCTCTTTATCCAGGATATTAGACATTGGTGTCCAAGAGTTTTCTTCAGGGCCATACCCTTCCCATGACAGGAGGTATTACCATACTCTGCCTCATCTTCTCACATCGAGAACTGCGTCTACTTTGTATTCGATGCCTTCTTCAGCATCTATCGGTGTTGCATCTGGTACCTTGTTGAAGAATTCACTAAGGATCAATGGCTTCAATAGTGGGACGTGGAATGCATTGTGGATCTTTAAAGTAGATGGTAGCTTCAGACTGTAAGTGAGATTGCCCAGTCATCGGAGAATGAGAAATGGTCCAATGAAGCAAGGAGCAAGCGAGCTGAAGGAAGTTTAAGTCTTAAATGCTTTGTGGAAAGTCAGACTTTATCACCAGGCTTGAAGTCTGGAGCCTTGCAGTGATGAGCATCGTATCCTTTCTTTGCTCGGATTCCTGCTTTGGTAAGCATCTCTTTTGTCTGAGTCCAAAGTTGTTGGATATCTTTAGCCATAGATTGAGCTGCTGGGGACGACACTGATAATAGAAGTGGCAGTGGCAGTGGTGGCTGTGGTAGTCATCCGTTGACCATTTTGAATGGTGTTGATCCAGTTGATGTTGCTGGATGAGAATTATGGCAAATTCTGCCCAGGGCAACAGTTCACTCCAATCATTCTGGCGAGTGTTCACGTAGGCACGAATGAACTGTTTGAGAGTCCTGTTCATCCTCTCTGTTTGTCCGTTGGATTGTGGATGGTATGCGGAGGTGAAGTCGAGAGAAATATCAAACTTTTTACAAAGTGCCTTCCAGAAGTTAGCTGTGAATTGGGCTCCTCAATCGGAGGCTATGTGCTTAGGCAAACCATGCAGATGGAAGATGTGCGCAATGAATAGCTTGGCGAGCTCCATGGCAGTGGGTAAGCCTGGGAGAGCCACAAAATGAGCCATCTTTGAGAACCGATGTACGGTTACCCATATGGTGTTGTTTCCTCCTGATAATGGCAAATCTACCACGAAATCTGTGGCAATATGTGTCCATGGTTCTTCTGGCACTGCCAAGGGTTGGAGTAGACCCCATGGATGACCTGGCGGCGTCTTCTGTTTAGCGCAGTTTGCGCAGGAAGCAACGTAGGAGAATGTGTCTTCCTTCATGGTGGGCCACCAGTAATAGGTCTGAAGTTTAGACAGGGTTCTACATTGACCAGGATGTCCTGAAAGTTTGGAGTCATGGGCCCAAGCCAATAACTTCTTTCTGAGGATCTTGGGTACGATCGTCTTTCCTGCAGGTACTGAATGGGGTAGCTGCCAATATGACCTTCTCTGGGTCAATGATGTGTTGCAGTTCTTCAGGTATGTCCTCGGAGAGGAATGAGCGAGATAGAGCATCAGCTCTGATATTCTTATCTCCAGAGCGGTAGTTGAGCACAAAGTTGAACCTGTTGAAAAACAGAGACCATCTCGCTTGTCTATGATTCAGGTGCTGTGCGTGGCAGAGGTACTCCAGATTCTTATGGTCTGTGAAGACCGTTACTTGATGTTGCACTACTTCGAGCCAAGGGTGCCATTCTTCAAATGCCATCTTAATAGCCAGAAGCTCCTTATCTCCTATTCCGTAATTTTTCTCTGCAGGAGAGAAGCGGCGGGAGAAGAATGAGCATGGTTGTGGAACTTTGAATCACCAGCCTGGCTTAATATGGCCCCTACGCCAATGTCTGAGGCGTCGATCTCCACGATGAAAGGCTTGGAGGGATCTGGGTGTCGAAGCACGGCTTGCTGGAAAAGGCATCTTTTAGATTCTGGAAGCAGCTATCGCCTCTGGAGACCAATTAGCAATGTTGGCACCTTTCTTTGTCATACTGTAAGCGGCACTGTGAGTGAAGAGTAATTCTTGATGAAGGTCCTGTAATAGTTGGTGAAACCTAAGAAGCGTCTGAGAGCTTTTAACCCGGTGGGTTGCCCATTTCTGGATACTCTCCAGCTTCTGTGGATCATTTGAAAGCCTTGATTGGAGATGATGTAGCTTAGGAAAGGCACTGACTCTTTGTGAAATTCACATTTCGATAGCTTGGCGTAGAGATGGTTCTCACAGAGCCCTGTAGTACTCTCTTGACATCCTCCTGATGAGTGGTCATGTCTTGCGAGAAATCAGTATATCATCCAAGTAAACAAAACATACTTATAGAGGAGGTCGTTTATTAAATTTTGTAAGACAGCCGGGGCATTGCACAGGCCGAAGGGTATCACTAGATATTCAAAGTGACCATCCCGAGTATTGAAGGCCATCTTCCACTCATCACCATCTCGAATGCGAAGTAAATTGTAGGCTCCTTTCAGATCCAGTTTAGAAAAGATTTGAGCCCCTTGTCATCTGTCAAACAACTCTGAAATCAGAGGCAGGGGGTAATGATCCTTTATTGTTATTTCATTGATTCCCCTATAATCTTACATGGGCGTAATGTACCATCCTTTTTGCCCACAAAGAAAAAGCCTGCTCCAGCAGGAGACTTGGATGGTCTTATGAAGCCTTTTTGGAGATTTTCCTGGATATATTCGGACATGGCTTTATTTTCTGGCATGGACAGAGGGTATACCCTACCCTTGGGTGGCTCCGTATTAGGCTTTAGACTAATAGCGCAGTCATAATGTCTGTGAGGCGGAAAGACATCTGCAGTTTCTTTTGAAAAGACTTCTTGGAAAGATGCATATTGAGGCAGCACCCCCGGCAGCACTGGGGTGGTAGGCATACAGGGTAATGAAATTACCTCCTTCAGGCATGTATCATGGCAGTCAGGTCCCCATCTAGACCATTGCAGTGTAGCCCAATTGAATTGAGGCATATGCTGCAGCAGCCAAGGTAATCCCAGTACTATAGGGTGCAGGGCCTTCTCTAAAACAAAGAAGGAGATGGTCTCAGAATGAAGAGCACCGGTTCGTAGACTCACTGGTTCAGTGCATAATGTTACTTCACCCAGTAAGGGTTCTCCATGAATGGATGAGAGAAGTAGTGGAGGCTTCATAGTGGAAGTGGGGATCCGTAGGTGCTCCACTAATCATTGAAGAATGAACTTGCCTTCTGCCCCAGAGTCCACAAGGGCAAGAGTCTGGATACAGGAAGAGAGAGCGGAGGATAAGGAGTGGTGAGACCTAAGCAGAGTCCTCCTGCAGGACTTATTTCTGCCAGTTTCCCGGACATATAGGGCAATTTTGGACAGCATGACCGGCTTGTCCACAATACATACACAGCCCTAATTTCTTCCACGTTCTCTCTCTTTTGAAGTTAGATGGCTACGGCCTAACTGCATAGGTTCTTCTTTGCCGGCTGCTGGGACCTGAGGAGCAGGCCTGGGTGTGGACTTAACTCGAATCTCACTCAGGAAGGGTCTTCTGGGAGTCTTGGTCTCTTTATTCTTATCACGAAGTCGGCGATCGATCCTTGTTGCCAATTTCACCAGTTCAGTCAAGGTCTCAGGCATCTCACGAGTGGTGAGTTCATCTTTCAGACAAGGGTTCAGTCCTTCAAAGAAAAGAGTCTTCAAGCATCTCGGGTCCCAGGATAATTCAGACGCCAGTGTCTTGAATTCGATAGCGAAGTCAGCAAGAGGTTTGTTCCCTTGCTTCAGAAAATCCTGCAATGGTATACCGGGCAGGATCATCAAAAACTGATTTAAACAGTTCAATAAATCCTTCAAGGTCAAGAAGGATTGGATCCTTGCGGTCTCACAGCAAAGAGGCCCAAGACAATGCTCGTCCATCTAGATATGACAGAATAGAAACATAGAAACATAGAAATGACGGCAGAAGAAGACCACACGGTCCATCCAACTGCCCAGCAAGTTTCGCACTTTTTTTTTCTCATACTTATCTGTTACTCTTGGCTCTTAGTAACCTTTTGGTTCTATTTCCCTTCCACCCCCACCCTTAATGAGAGAGCAGTGTTGGAACTGCATCTAAGTGAAATATCTAGCTTAATTAGTTAGGGGTAGTAACCACCGCAATAAGCAAGCTTCACCCATGTTTATTTGTTTACCCAGACTAAATAATCCAGTCCTTGTTGGTTGTTGTCTGTGTATAGATCCACTTTTCTTCATTCCCCCTGCCGTTGAAGCAGAGTGTTATGCTGGATAGGCATTGAAGTGAAATATCAGATTTTCTCCCCTGCCGTTGAAGCAGAGAGCTATGCTGGATATGCGTGAAGTATCAGTCTTTCTCCCCTGACGTTGAAGCAGAGAGCTATGCTGGATATGCATTGAAAGTGAGGTAGCAGACTTTCTCCCCTGCCGTTGAAGCAGAGAGCTATGCTGGATATGTGTGAAGTATCAGTCTTTCTCCCCTGCCGTTGAAGCAGAGAGCTATGCTGGATATGCATTGAAAGTGAAGTATCAGGCTTATTTGGTTTGGGGTAGTAGCCGCCGTAACAAGCAAGCTACTCCCCGCTTTTTGTGAATGCAAATTTTTTTCCACATTTTCTCTTGCCGTTGAAGCTTAGAGCAATGTTGGTAGAATGTAGGTTGTCTTGGCATACGCTGTGGGAAAGTGTCCAGGTTGTATTGAAAAGTGCATGCAGCACTGGTTAATGAAGTTTCTGCATCTCCATATTTCTCCCGAGAAGTGGGTGGGAGCTGCTAGAGGCACCGTAGTCTTGACCATCACCTCAGATGGTTTAGCGTCTTTACCTGAGGTGGAAGGAGAGTTCATCTGTGTGTGCAGTAGATTGAATGCAGCG
The DNA here is from genome assembly GCF_901001135.1 of Rhinatrema bivittatum. Lineage (NCBI taxonomy): Eukaryota > Metazoa > Chordata > Amphibia > Gymnophiona > Rhinatrematidae > Rhinatrema > Rhinatrema bivittatum. The sequence continues at coordinate 109,293,726 of NC_042617.1, read as the reverse complement.
GTCAGTCCTTCCAGCGCAGTCTGCTGTTCGGAGATCCGCTCAGCCAGGCCTGGAATGGCCTGCAACGCACTGAGCTGAGCTGGAATCATGGAGTTAGCAATCTGTTGTGATAACGTGTGTTTTGTGGATCCTTGGGTGCTGTGGAGATGACCATGCCCACAGGAAGGAGCCTGTGAGGAGCCACAGCACTGGGCTTGACTCGTGCACGCAAAACACAGGATAAATCTTTTATTAAACAGCTTGAGATTTCCACCAGAGATGGCAGTAGTGAGGCAGTCCATAGTTGTAGTCTCAGGGACCTTGGCAGAGGGAGTCCTTTTCTCCTAGATGACATCAGGAGGTTCCGCAGCAGGTCTCCCAGCGAGGAGATACTGTGGATTAGATAGACTGAGTGTTAGAGTACTCACTAGGTGTTAGCTGTTCATATTCGATTCTACCAGGTGTGTAGTTGAAGTTACATGCACTGAGACAGGGAGAGCAGGCCCTCAACGAGCGAGTACCTGTTCCCTGACATAAACCTGAAATAAAGCAGAGGGCCCCCGAGGAGCGGGTGCCCAGGTTAGCATTTACCCCGAAGAGCAGAGAGAGAAAGCTTTCTGTGGCAGCACGGAAGCGGCAGAGTAGCGTAGACAGGAATAGATTCGAGTCCTTGCTAACTCATGGAGCTAGCAAATTGATGATGGTAATATACCCGGATGGTGTGACGTCAGCATGAGGGAACGCCCTCGAGGTTCGCGCCAAGGGTCATACAAAGACGTGGGTTGCGTACGTGTGCTCACTCTTGAAGATACCTGGGAGGAGTATTGGCGGGAGGCTGCACCATAGCCATTCTGGGGATGCCAGAGAGGTCGGCTGGAAGACGTGGCAGTAGCCATCTTGCCCAGGTAAGCGGGAGGAGCCGAGAATGAGGTGAGGCAAGCGGGGCGAAGGCATCGAAGACCAACAGATGCAACATGAACATCATTCCATTTCCTCTATAGTGGGTTTGGCTGGAAACTGCTGGCCTGCCACCTGACTGGTGGAAGAGGCCATGGAATCAGCTTGAGGAAGTCTTCCCCTTTTCAAAACCTTTCTCTGGCTTTTACTTTGATTTGCAGAAGGGCTCCCCAGGCTATTACTGTAACCCTGATGCCAGTTATAATGTGTGCTGCTTCTGCAGATGATGTAGCATACCAGTATTTGTCAGATGTGCCATTTGCTTCCCTTAAGTTATATTCTTGCTGCAGTGAATACATTGAGCAAAATTCATGTCCTCCCTCACTTTAAAATGCCTTCAGATCAAGGATGTATATCAAGATCTCTTTTCTATATCCTTGGGGGCTGATTCTGGAACTGAAGTTAAAGTTGAGGGTGGATGCTCTGGAAACATGCCAGGGGCATCATTTGTAATCCTGCCTTTGCTGTCTGCTCTTCCTAGGGGTTAATGTCAATATCAACCTTAGATATTACTGATTAAACTTCCCAAATTCTCATTGGCTCCTAGCTCTTCAATATCTTCTGATTCATAGAATCCCAGAAATAATTCTTCCTCTGAATCTCTTGGTAAAAATAGTGCATTCACTGCCTCAGAAGCAGGAATCATAGAGCTGCATGCTAATGGTTTTGGCTGTTACATTTTTCCTGCCTTTGTCTGTGACCCTGTCCTGCTACTACCAGTCTTGGGTATCTCTCCCTGCCCTGCTACTACCAGTCTTGGGTATCTCTCCCACCTCAGCTCCAAAATATGAGGGAATGGAACAGACAGTGTTGGCACATGGTCTCCAATTTTCAATTTCTTCTGCTTTTGAGTTACCTTACACTCATATTGCTCTCTTTAATTAGGTGGCAGGACAGCCTTTTTTTTTTATCACTGCTATGACAGTGAACTGCCTCTACACCAATTTTTTGACCCCCGCCAAGCCTGACAACATTCCTTCCTCTTCTTTCTTCTGCCATGATAACATTTTCTGAAGTGGGGTTTGGATATTACAATTTAATTTATTTATTGATACTATAGCTGTACAATCACTCACAGTATCTCTCAAAAAGACACATATACACACACACATTTATAATGTATGTGTGCTGTGCTATGTGCACTAGTGTTGACTGACTCTTCATATAAAAAGCAGTGGACTTCCAAGCCGCTGTGTGCACCGCTGTAGGTAGTCCTGCTGCTCCGCAAGGTTTCACTTGACTTCCGCCCTCTGCTAAAGTGAGGGACAGAGATTTCTGTGGCAGCCAAACTTCCCTACCCCTTATTCAGATGTGAAACGCAAGGCAGAGTTATCTTTCTTCTTTTTGTTTAATGATACGGAACGATGAAATATTCGGTGGAATAGATATTATTAGAAAGAAAGAAAAAAAAACCTTTACAAATGACATCTGTACCAGAATGGTGCTTGACAGCCTGCCCTGTCTAGTCCTACAGTAATACCAAAGTAGGGTTCCCATGGTAACCAAAAGCAAGCGAGCGAGCAAGCGGGGGAGGGGGGAAGAATTTTGTCTCTCTGCAAGCCGTTTCAGGAGTGCTGCGATCACCTCTCCCAACTTTCCTTTTGTTCTGGGGGCCGAGCTGAAGCTGCTGTTGCTGCTGAAGAAGTTGCAGCCCATTAAAGTGGATCCCTGTCCTCGCTCACTGCGGTGTCGGAGCGCGCGGGCGGCCCCGCCACGGGGAGGTGACAGTTGTTGGTGGTGGGGGGTGCCACCCTCTCATGAGCCTGCTGAAAAGAAGCTCCGATCCTCCCGCCTTGCACCCGGCCACCGCCGGAACTTCACTTCTGCAGCTCTCGGGAGAAAGCTTTTTCTTCACTTTTGATTTTAGCGAAATACTTTTTTTTTTGTCTCCTCAGGATTTAGTTTTGCAATTAGCAACTTCTGCAAGACTTTGAAACCAATCGGCTAAGGGGAATATTTCTTTTTTTTAAGTTGGGATCGGAAATACATTTTGCATTACTCTCCAGCAGACTCCTGTCGTGCGCTGTGGATAATTTTGGATGAAGTCTGAAGAGTCCTTTCATATATGGTCTGTGTCAGATGCCTAAATAAATGGCAGTGCCGTTTGCTTTCACCTGAAACCTGTCTGGTATGAAGCTGACTGAACACCACACTAACGCCAGGGACAGGGTAGGCAGTAAATATTCAGGGTAAAGACACGGTAAATGAGCTGGTTAACAGGGTGATAATTTGGACGCACATTACTGTATCGGAGGGAATAGCTAATCCAATCTTTAACATGTCATATACATGCGGCGGGCAGAAAGGGATACGCGTCCTTTTCGGCAAGCGGTAAGGACGTGTAAAAGCTGATACTGAATCGCGGGTACGCCTTAAGCGTCCAAAACTTGCGTCCAAAGCGGGTTAAAAACCGAGTAACCACGGCTGCACTTTACTGTATCGGCCCGTTTGTGACAGGAAAGGAAAGACTATCTATCTATATCACAGTTGCAAACAGAGATTTGCATCTTTGGTCAACAAGGTGTATGTGGAGAGTCAATGAGGCTTTTGTATCCCTTGTGCTTGAGATACTCAAAGGAACAGGTTCTCTGAAAAGTTATGTGACATGTTACAGAAGGATGGGGACAGGTAATGCCCAGGATAAGCAAAGAATATTACAACTGACATAAAATTGGCTGAGATCAGTATGACCTGTCAATAAGGGGCTGAACTTGTACAACTTAATTTTGTCTGATCTAGAAAAGGCTAAACTTGAATGGCTATCCTTATTACAGTGATGCTATCATATGAAAACAAGAGAGAACCAAAAGCAAAATGTGTTCTTTCATTTTATGTTGTTTTGGATTGTGAATGTTACAAAAAAAACAAAGACATTTTGCTATGTTTTGTTCTTTTGGTTTAGTGTATGCTAAATGGTTTTAGTGCACACTACTTAGCATTTGCTAAAACAATTTAAAAGTGAATTTTAAAAGCCCGAAATGCACATCAATAAGGGGATGCATGAATATATTGGACTATTGCGCACTAAGCAGATTTTAAAAGCTGGCCAAATACATGCATAAATGTGCATTGCACACATCTTAGAAATTTTCAAAAAGGGGCGGGGAATAGACATAATCTAGGCTGGTCATGGGCCTTTTGGGGTGTGAAGCTGAGATATATGCCTAAATACTTATACATTCCCATATGCGTCAAGTATCCCTGCAGTGTAAATTTACTTCTGGTATAGATGCCATGTAAGTTATGAAATAAAGATAAATAGGTAGATCGGACAGGGTTTAAGAATCGAGGAAAACTGGAGGGAGTGAAGGCTATTAAATCAGGGAGGTTTGGAAGACATCTTTCATAACTGGGAGAACTAGGGATGAACTGGTAAAACTGGAAATGGCATCGGCACACATCCTTTTAAAATCCTCCACTTTATGCTGTAGAAGTGTCATTTGTGCACATATGTTCACACCCACTTAAAATTTGGCTCACATGTGCGTGCAGCCAGGCTATTTTATAATATGCAAGCATATATGTGTGAAAGTTATAAAACAGCCGTGTGCCTGGGTAAAGGCCGATGAACATTACTGTCCCGCTGTGTGCTGGAACAGAAAAACAAAACAAAATTAATACAAAAGGAATATTTTCTTGTACACCCCTTGTACACCCCTAAACATAACCACAGTGGTTAAGCTTTGGACTGTGCATGTTACACAGTAGTGGTTAGAGCAGTGAGCTACAAATGAAGAAACCAAGGTTCAAGTCCCACTGTTGCTCCTTGTAACCTTGGGCAAGTCACTTTACCCTCCATTACCTCAGGTACAAATGTAGATTATAAGCCCTCTGGGAATAGAGAAATACCTGCAGTACCTGAATATAATCATAAGAACATAAGAAATTGTCATGCTGGGTCAGACCAAGGGTCCATCAAGCCCAGCATCCTGTTTCTAACAAAGGCCAAACCAGGTCACAAGAACCTGGCAAGTACCCAAACACTAAGAAGATCCTATGCTACTGATGTAATTAACAGCAGTGGCTATTAGCTAAGTAAACTTGATTAATAGCAGTTAATGGACTTCTCCTGCAAGAACTTATCCAAACCTTTTTTGAACCCAGCTACACTAACTGCACTAACCACGTCCTCTGGCAACAAATTCCAGAGCTTAATTGTGCGTTGAGTGAAAAAGAATTTTCTCCGATTAGTCTTAAATGTGCTACTTGCTAATTGCATGGAATGCCCCCTGGTCCTTCTATTATCTGAAAGTGTAAATAACTAATTCACATCTACTCATTCAAGACCTCTCATGATCTTAAAGACCTCTATCATATCCCCCCTCAGACGTCTCCTCTCCAAGTTGAACACCCCCAAGTTCTTCAGCCTTTCCTCATAGGGGAGTTGTTCCATTCCCTTTATCATTTTTGTTGCCCTTCTCTGTACCTTCTCCATTGCAACTATATTTTTTTTGAGATGCGGCGACCAGAATTGTACACAGTATTCTTTTTTTGTCCATTTAATCTTTATTGAATTTTATTGTAATTACAAGACAGGACAACATGTCTCAGATTTTTCAGTAGGGGCATTACATAATCAATCTCCATTTAGGAGGGGAAAAAAAGGAAAACAAATTATCATTTAAACAGAAAAAGTATAATTTTTGCCCTTATCCTGTTTTACTATGCAAAAAGAGGGGAGAACAAAAACTTACTAGAGCAAACAAATCTTAAGTAATTACTTATCATTACATATTAATAGCAGGTTGGACAGCAGAGATAAATAGCAGGTATTATTTCTATGCACTGGCATTTCCAACGGATTACTCCCTGTTATCCCCATGCAAATTCAAGAATAGCTCTAATTGAACTGGATCCATAAAAACATAACGTACATCGTTTATTTTCATTATACATTTGCTAGGAAATCTTATTGTTATCTGAGCACCTAGCTAACAAGTTCTGGGACACAGTGGTAAAAAATCTTTTACGACGCAATTGCGAGGCTCTTACTATATACGGGTAAACAAAGATCTTTTCAACTAAATAGGTTTTATTACAGTTACAGAGAAAAGTCCTTAGTACACTATCTCTCTGCTTGCAACATAAATTTATTAATTAAAGTTCCACTTTTTTCCACTTGTTCTTCCTGTGTTGTTTCGAAAAAACCGGATAGGTCCGTCAATGGAGATATCTCAGGATGTTCTGCTTGAGTATTCACATTCATATTGCCTGGCCTTTGATTATCTTCTGTGAGGAAATACATTTTTAGGAAAGTTGGTAATTCTCCAATAGGCCAAGACAGTTTGTCCAGCAAGTATTTTTTAAATTGTTCCTTGGGAGAAATTAGTTTGCATTTTGGAAAATTCAGTGCTCTTAAGTTGCTTGAATACTTTGGATCTGATATATTTGTGAGTCCATTTCCTGGATTTTATTTGAGTGGGCTAAAACCACCGGATTCACTGCATTAAGCTGAACTTGTGATTCTTTAATCACTGCAGTTAGAGAAACTATCGCATTCTCAAGTAATGTTACCGCATTCCACAGAGCTTCCAAAGTCACCACTGGAGGTTTAATAAGTAATTTATTTGAAGAAATATTTATCAGACCTTTTTCTTGTTGTTCACTGGGTTCCTTGGGGGATTCCGTCTGACTCCTTACTTGAATGGGCAGCATTGGCAAATCCACACCAGCACTGCTCAACCCTCCGATGTTTGCCTCATTCAAGGCAGTTAAAACCTCTCTGCCCTGAAGCTGCTCCATCAGACCTGTGAGAAGACCTCCTTCGAGGGCCATTTCTCCTCCAAACGCTATCCGTCCAGGGGTTAAGGCCGGTCTAAACACTCTGGAATGGGCAGGAGGTGAAGGAGTTGCCGGCGCTCTGGGGCTAAGAGATGTTTCGCCGAGCAGCATCAGAGCCTGCTCCTCCTCTGGCACTGCAGCTGGGTCTCCCGGAGCGTTACCCGCAGCGGCGTAGAACTCCTGGATCTTCATTTGCCGTAAGGTAGGCTTTAGGGGGATCGAGGTTCCCTCTCTCACCTCCCCTTTTCTTTTTGTTTGAGGCATTATCTTCAAAAAGGCAGAAAAACCAAACAAGTCAGGAGCTCTCTCTCACCGCGTCTTTCTCTCAGGGCACCATTTTGTTCTCCTTGTACACAGTATTCAAGGTGTGGTCTCACCATGGAGCGCTACAGAGACATTATGACATTTTCCATTTTTTTAACCATTCCCTTCCTAATAATTCCTAACGTTCTGTTTGCTTTTTTGACTGCTGCAGCACACTGAGATGACAATTTTAAAGTATTATCCACTATGATGCCTAGATCTTTTTCCTGGGTAGTAGCTCCTAATATGGAACCTAACATCGTGTAACTACAGCAAGGGTTATTTTTCCCTATATGCAACACCTTGCACTTGTCCACATTAAATTTCATCTGCCATTTGGATGCCCAATCTTTTGCAAGGGCCTCCTGTAACGATTCACAATCCTCTTATGATTTAACTACTCTGAATAATTTTATATCATCCACAAATTTGATAACCTCACTCGTCGTATTCCTTTCCAGATCATTTATAAATATATTGAAAAACACCAGTCAAAGTACAGATCCATGAGGCACTCCACTGTTTACCCTTTTCCACTGAGAAAATTGACCATTTAATCCTACTCTCTATTTCCTGTCTTTTAACTCTTTGAAGTGCTGTGAAAAGTAAAATATAAAAATCTAAATAAAAAAAATGATGGCTTGGCAATGTAATCTGCAGCCCTTGACTTTCTAAGGAGAAAGGGAGAGGCTGTCTGAATCCAGTTATCTATTTAAAGCAAGAGGACACTGTATAAGATCCTCTGAAGATGAAAGGGATGCTAGAACAGTTGTGTGTTATAGCTTGCCCAAAATCTTTCAAACTGACACTAAAGACCTATCTATTTACTAAAGCTTTTAATCTGGATGCCCATGATTTAACACTTAAAGCAGTGTGTAGGACAGTGCAATATTTAATTGTTGTAATTATTCACAAGCAATTTCCATGTCTATTCTATTTGTTTTATGTTTTCCAAGTTATTGAAAAATTACACAACTCCAGGGAGGGGGACACAAATACTCATCTACTCCATGGTAGTTCACCCGACACAGCTGTGTTTCGGACGATGCCGTCCTGCTTCAGGGGGTGTCCTTCAAAGTTTACTTTTGAGAGCGTCGTAGGGAAGCCTTTTGTACATTCATGGGGGCTGCCGTGGATTATAAGAAAGAAGCAATACCAATGAATGTACAAAAGGCTTCCCTACGACACTCTCAAAAGTAAACTTTGAAGGACACCCCCTGAAGCAGGACGGCATCGTCCGAAACACAGCTGTGTCGGGTGAACTACCATGGAGTAGATGAGTATTTGTGTCCCCCTCCCTGGAGTTGTGTAATTTTACTATAATAGAAAAAACCTTAACAAAAATGGACAATTGATAAAAATCTAAATTAAAGCAAGGTGACCCTATACAACAATAGAGTCTGTTGCACAATACAGACCCTTAAAGTAAGGGGCCTACATATATTTGGTTTCGCACATTTGCGAGGTGTTTAAAATATACTGGTGGTACTATTTGATTCCTGATATTGTTGTTAGACAATTCAGTACACTGGAATACAGTGATTTTGGGTGAATTGGTTCCAAGTTATTGATACATGTGCTGCCCACGGCAGACCTGCGATGCGGCCCTCTTACCTTCTCATGCGGACTCCAGCTCCTGGTTCCTCTGACCTTGGGTCGCCTCTGGTACCTCCGGCTCTGCTATGGTCTCCAGTGTTGCCAGAGATGTCCTTGCTCATCGGGCCTCTCCGCATGGTCCGCAGAGAGACGCCAACATCTGCGCTGCACCCCTCCCTAGGCGCACGCACGTGCATCCCTAGTTCTTTTAAAGGGCCCGCGGTGGGAACCTGGCCGCGGCCCCAGATGCTGATGTCAGACTCTTAAGCGTATAAAAGCTCAGGCCTCGCTCCATAGCATTGCCTTTGTAACATGTCTCCTCGTACTCTTCGTACTCGTTGCTGATAGAGAATCCTCTCTACTTCGTGTTCCTGATTCCTGTGGTTCTCGGTTCCTGTCTTCCTCGTTCCTGTCTCATCTATGTGTTGGACTGACTCTTTGGATTTCAACTCTGCTTTGACTACTCTTCAGCTCATCTCCAGCCCCGGACCTCTGCTTTGCCTGACTACTCTTTAGTCTATCTCCAACCCCGGACCTCAGCTACACTTGACTATGCTTGCCTTCTCCATGCCCTGACCATTGCCTTGATTAACGATGCCTGCCTTCTCCGTGCTCTGACCATTGCCTTGATTAACTACACCTGCCTTCTCTTTGCCCTAACCACTGCTTTGATCAACTACGCTATAGACCTTTCTGTGTCCAGAGTTCTACGCTGCTTTCCATGACTTCCACTTGCCGCCAGCTCTGATCCTAGCCTGTCAGTGATGCCTCCTCTTGCCTATCCTCTGGACATGGACTTACAAGGCTTAAGCCTTCCTTTGCTTGAGTGCTTCCAGTTACTTGTTGTTCCTTTGGCGCCTGAGTTCCTGTACCAAATCCAGTCCAGGGTATGACTTTTTGCCATCTACTGGCTACTGTCTCTGGGCCGAACCACTTCTCGTTACTAACCTAACCTCGAGGCCTACCTAAGTCCTGCTGGCCCCGGCACCCAAAGGCTCAACCTGAAGGGAACGAGGGCTGGTATAGGTGAAGCTCCAGCAGCGTCTAGCTTCAGCCCACTCCACCTGCTGACGGTGGGGACCAGTAGGTCCTTACCTACGGGTTGCATCAACCCCACCTCGACCCAAGGGTCCACCTCCGACGCATCAGTTATATGTTTTCCTTTTTAAACTATGTATATTTAAATAATGTAATCTGCTTCCAACATGATATGTATGAATGAGGAATAGAAAGCTTTTTAAATAAATAAATAAATAGATAAATAAATAAATAGATGACGAAGCAATAGCTCATAGTGTTTAGAAGGGTTAAGAATGAAATATCAACTTCAACTTAAGAGATTCTGACATGTGAGATGTGCAAATAATTTGGTTTGAACCAATTGTATACATTTAGGCAAATCTGTTCCACTAAAAAGCCAAAACATCAGTTTCTAACTTTCAGGGTACCCAATCTTATTTAGATATTTCTGACTATCATTTTCTTTCCAATCTCTCTCATGTTTTTGTTTATATCCAACAAGTTTAAACATTTTGAAACAAAATATGTCTATGACTAGTTGTACAAATTTCATTTACATGCTTGTGTGATACATTTTTGACAAACTCGTAAATGTCATATCTGAAGTCAGATTTACTAACTCCTTTCTACATTAACCATGTCTAGGTTGTGACTTTGAAATTAGGACATTTTCCAAACTAAATGTTTTCATCATGTCCATAGTGTAGGTGTGCAAAAGACATGTAGATAATCCTGGATATGAATTCTGCCTTCATAATAGTTTGACGTAAATTCATGATTTCCTGGCTTGCAAGAATCAGTTCCATCTGTTACGGTGCATTGTGCCCACTTTGCAAGAGGAGAATGCATTTTCATCAGTGCAAAGTAGTCAAGAAGGTGAGGGTTTTGGAAACAGTATTTTTACAACATGCCATCTCTTTTGCAAGAACTGACATATGTGTGTCAAGTGTATTTCCTTTCTCAGGTATGGATAAGGTAAAATCATTTTCCTTAACAATGAATCAACTAAATAGTATGACAGAACAGATGTGAGCAGGTTGGCATATTCTTGGTCTTCAGCGGGACTACAATTATTATAATTTTTCTTGTGGCTGGAATATGTTTAAATATAAGTATATTGCTACTTACAAGAATGTGCAATAGATACCTACATTGTAATCTTTGCTTTTCTCAGCTCTTATCTACAAACTCTCCTGAAACTCTACTTGGAAGAAATTTTACAAGACATTTTGAATGTATTTACTTAAAATGCATTTAAACATTTGTATATTCTGCATACACAATACAAATCATTCTATTGTTTATCATTTACCTTTCCATCAGTGTTAAATCAGAAGTAATGAGTTATCATTTTGGTGTGAAAAATAAGGTCCTGTTTTGGTAATAACATGTATATGGAGAGTAGTCCAATGAATTCAATAGTATCTGATGTTAGCTTTATATACTTCTATTTTTATTCTAATCAAATAGGGAAGGGGTTGCACAGATTTTTATAATCAAGCAAATATTCAGTTCAATAACCAATATAACAAGTATTTCTAATTATGATCACTCCAACAAAATTGAGCATTTCTAGATAATGAAAATAAAATGCAACAAGCTGTTTTCTATGCTACTCTTACTAGTCTGACATTGCTAACAGTTTGGAGGAGGAAAATATGCTTTAGCCTACAACAGAAAATGCTTAAAGGAAAAACAATAAAAATGTGAAGCAATTTGTCCAAACTGTCATTTTGTTACTTGTTTCCTGTGAGTGTGTCTGTGGTTCATTTGCTGTAGAACTTTGGCTTCAGGGCTAATATTCAGTGCAGCACACAGAGTCAGGAACAATACTGCAAAACAGTTTTGTGACCAGTAAATACTTGGCAACCATGTTCATGGATTTCTAGGAATAACCATCAAGTATATTTTTGACAAAACTAGGGGTCACCATTATGAAACTCCAAGGGGATGACTCAGGACCAATATTAGGAAATATTTCTCCATCAAGTGGATGCCTGGAATTGCGCTCCCTGAAGAGGCGATGAAGATAAGAACAGTAAATGAATTCAAAAGGGCACGGGACAAACACTGCAGATCCCTAAAAGCTTGAAAATGGAAATGAAAAAGGAGGAGGTATAACATTTCTGCATGGGGGAAGCCTACACAGGATGACAGTTACTATCCTTAACAGATCGCATGGGGGGGAAATCTACATGGAGCAGCAGATACTACTCTTAACAGATCGCATGCGGGTAACTTGCATTGAAGCGGCAGTTACTACCCTTAACAGATCGCATGTGGGAAATCTACATGGAGCAGCAGATACTACTCTTAACAGATCGCATGCGGGTAACTTGCATGAAGCGGCAGTTACTACCCTTACAGATCGCATGGGGAAATCTACATGGAGCAGCAGATACTACTCTTAACAGATCGCATGCGGGTAACTTGCATGAAGCGGCAGTTACTACCCTTAACAAGATCGCATGGGGGAAATCTACATGGAGCAGCAGATACTACTCTTAACAGATCGCATGCGGGTAACTTGCATGAAGCGGCAGTTACTACCCTTACAGATCGCATGGGGGAAATCTACATGGAGCAGCAGATACTACTCTTAACAGATCACATGCGGGTAACTTGCATGAAGCGGCAGTTACTACCCTTAACCGATCTCATGGAGGTAGCCCACACAGAGTGGCAGTTACTACCATAAGCAAATTGCTGGGCAGACTGGATGGATGGTCATTATCTGCCGCCATTATTATGTACTATTAATTTGAATACAATGGTAGCCAGATTTTTGGATTAGTAACCTTTATTTACTCAGAATTATTGAGTCAGTCAAGTAGAAAACAACTACGTCATACAAAGGATAAGTTTCATACGCATTTCTGCAGATAAAAAAGTATGGCCGAATTTATTTTTTTTAAATTGCCCTCTGGATATATGAGTAAACTTATGTGTGCATATTCTGTTCACACATAAATTTCCCCAGCCTAAGCAGAGGCCATTCTCGGGGTTGAAACGAGGTTTGCTCTTACTAGCATACTTTTGGATTTTAAAAATATGCACACATATTTTTAATGGGAAATTTATGCAATGTTTTAGCAGGTATAATTTGTGTGGGTAGACTTTGTGGGATCATTTTCAAAGTGGGACGTATGCACATAATTTCACTTTGAAATGAGTTTGTACATGAATTTATTTGCTGGCTAACTTATGCATGATGTTACAAACATTACAACCAAACTATCCTAAAATGTTTTTAATAATGGTGCAATAAACCACTTGGCATTGTCCTGCAGCAGCAACACTCACAGCTAGTCCTAAAGTGACTGTTGTATTTCACAGTTTTGTTATTTTTAACCATTTGGCCTTGATGTTGAAAAATTCAAAAGTGTGCAAAAATCATGCAAAGGGATACTCAAGACCAAGAAATATAAAAATGTGCATATTGGGACCTATCTATTAAAACTCATGCTAAAAAAACTTTACTGTGCAACTCAGTAAAAGTTTACATGCATTTTTAAAAAAAGTTTTACATACTATTCAAAAACATTTAGAGAGGGATGATAAAACATTGCCCTCAATAGCGGGCCTTGGTACTAACATGGACATTAACTCAAAATAGATAAATATCAACATTAGCTGTGGCCCAAATTCCCTGGACAGTAAGCATAATAGTGAATTGCCCTCCCCCCCAAACTGGCAAATAGAAAGTAGCCTTCTCCCTAATTCAACTTCCCAAGCATCATCCCACTATCTGGTATAACAGGAATCTCCCCCCCCCCCCCCCCCCCATCTCCCCACCAGGAACATCTTCACTCCAGCAGTGCACAGTAGGAGCTCTTCTCTACAAGAAACATTCCCCATCCTTGAGAAACATATATAGAAACATAGAAACATAGAAATGACTGCAGAAGAAGACCAATCGGCCCATCCAGTCTGCCCAGCAAGCTTCACACTTCTTTTTTCTCATACTTATCTGTTTCTCTTGGCTCTTAGTAACCTTTGGTTCTATTTCCCATTCACCCCCACCATTAATGTAGCGAGCAGTGATGGAGCTGCATCCAATTGAAATATCAAGCTTGATTAGTTAGGGGTAGTAACTGCCCCGCAATAAGCAAGCTACACCCATACTTATTTGTTTACCCAGACTATGTTATTCAGCCCTTATTGGTTATTTTTCTTCTCCCCTGCCGTGATGTGAGCAGAGAGCTATGCTGGATAAGCATGAACTATTAGTTTTACTTCTCCCTTGCCGTTGAAGCAGAGAGCTATGCTGATATGCATTGAAGGTGAACTATGCATTGAAAGCCACATTAACTATCAACAAATATTGAATAAGCCTAATAATTGGTAATACCTATAGCCTTTGAACTCTCCGTTAATTTCACATACTCTTACCCACCCCTGGGGTTTGTTGTTTTTTTGTTTTGTTTTTTGTTTTTTAATTTGGAGATGGCAGCCCTCCATCCTTCCGCTCCGTGAAGGTGGAACACCACCACCACTGGCCACTGGCATCCTGCTCCGTGAATGCCTCTGTGGCTACTGCCGCTCCGTGCAGTGTTTTGCTGCCTCCTCTTTATACACGTCCTCTAGACCTGATGGACCTTATCTGTTACTCTTGGCTCTTAGTACCTTTTGATTCTATTTTCCCTTCTACCCCCCCACCATTAATGTAGAGAGCAGTGTTGGAACTGCTTCTAAGTGAAATATCTAGCTTAATTAGTTAGGGGTAGTAACCGCCGCATGTCCGTGGAACATAGCAAGAACACCTCCCAAACAGGTGTCCCCATAGCACATGGTAGGAAACCTCCCCTATCCACCTCTCTCTGGTCTATCAGGAACCTCCACTCATGAGAGGCCCTTCCTCACTCAGATACATCCTTCCCTTTTTCCCCTTCTCCACTGCTACATAGAAAAATAAACCCCACCTATACCTCCATAAACAGGTTTTACCAGTCTGGTTGGGTACTATCTTCATGAGTAGCCCTCTCTTGCCCACACTACAGTCTAGTTGAATGATACCCAGGAGGTGTCCAGCTATATGGGTGGGAGATTTCTCAAAGGGGTGATAGTTCTGGGTGTGAATCCACCTAGAAGAGGGGGTTTCTACTGTGCACCATGGGGGGGGGATGCATTTTGGGAGTTTTCCTTAATATACACATTATTGCATAGTCCTCATCATATTGGAGAGTAAGGATGGACAAAGCCTGTGGCACACAGCTGGAAATTCACATTACTTAAATCCCTGTCCCTACTCTTACTCTTACCCAAAGTTTGGGGTGGGTTACAATAATACATGCGTAGAAGCAAGTATACACATACCACCCTCAATTAAAATGAACTAGAAAATATGACTTAAAACAAGGATTGCATAATGATATGGAAACCCACCTTCCAAGGGGAGTTTGGAGGTTAAAGAGCATGCTACAATTTAAGTGAACTGCAACAAAGAACAATGAGGACAATGCAGCTATGTAGCAGTAGCTAACTGCCCAGAAAATCCAGAATGAGATTGAAAAGGCTGCCAGACCCCTTACTATGAAGGAGCTTAAATGAATAGATGAGTCAGAGAGTCAGGAGGGGATTTGAATGTCACAGCCCCTGGTCTACTGTTGATATCTTGCAGTGAAATATCACTTTAAATCAAATGATAGCAAAATGCTATATTACAGAACTATGATGAGAAAAGTCCTACTTTTGAGAATTCTGAATGAGAGATGGATTTATGAGAGAAATGTACTGAAAAACAGTCCTAGAAGGCAAACAGATTCTCACCCTGACTAAGAAGTGGAAGTCCAATGCCTTGGCTATGCAGTTCTCAGACAACAGTAAAAAGAGGATGGCAGGATGGAAAGGATGTACACATATTCTCTTTCCATGGTCCTGCCTGGGTCTTAGCCTTTTGTCTGAGAGAAGGTGACCCATCCAAGCTGGGTAACAGTGAATGACTGGCCATGAGCTTAGTGGAGCTAAATCACTGAAAGCTGAGACTGTGGAGGGCCTGCATCACTGAATGTTAAACAAGCCATAAGCCTAGTAGAGCTGTAATCCCAAGCCAGAGAAAACCCTCCTACCAAAGAAGAAGGACCAAAGAACAGCGGCAGATCTAGATGTGGAGCAGTCCCCCTAGCAGAAAGGGGACCACAGCGGCAGATTGGGAGGTGAACCTGGGTCCTACTTGAGCACATGGACCCCAGTGAAGATCGAGTGGTCCCCCAAGAGGGTATGAAACCCAAGTGGCAAATTGAGCATCCCTCAGGACGGTGTGGACCACATGGCAGATCAAGTGGTCCCCCCGGAGGAAGGGGATCTCAGCGCCAGGTTCCAGCGGTGCAGTCTCTTTCCCAGGAATGTGTGGACCCCAGCAGCATTCCAGGAGGCAGAGTCTCCCATAATGGGCATAGATCCCAGCAACAGACTAGGAGGTAGAATCAAGTCTCAGGTGTGCAGTGACTTCCAGCGTTGGCATGGACCTTTCAGTGGATTGGAAGCAGCACTGAGGAGATGCAAGTGGTTTAGGTACAAGTACCTCCAGGCGAACACACCCACTAGCCCAGTTGCATCTTTTCACATGGGAGAGATTTGGGCTAAAAGGGGGAGGATTATAATACTTGATTATGTGGGAACGCAAGCGGTCCCTTCTATATGGTGGTATACTGTGGAGGCCAACAACCCTAAATTACAAAATATTTAATTTTTCTTGCGATCTTGTAAAAATATACTATAGTTGTGTGGACTGAGACTATTAACCATGAATAGATAAGTGGGCTGTTTTACATCCTATTAGTCATATGTATAGTCATGTAGAAATGTATATAATTATATAGTCTAATGAACCTGTATATATTTGTACATACTGCCAGTCTTGTTCACAATCCCATATGTTTTCCTGGGGGTGAAAGGAGGAAATCCCACCCATTAAAACCTTTTCCCCAGGTGGAGGCACCAGGCACCAAGAAGCAAGACCAATGGAGTCTGCTCGTGAAGGGGCTCCCACCCGGTCAGTTCCCAGACCCAGGGAATACCCTGTAAGGTAAGTCAAGGGGGCATTACATAAATGTTTGGAGGCACCACTGGGATCAATTTGATTTAATTTTGATTATTTTTACTGTGAATAGGACTGGCAGACTGGGGAAAAATGGATGCCATGGTTGAATTGTTGTTGAAAAATTGGTGTAGAGATGAAGGCGTTAACTTGTCATGGGCTATATTGGTGAATTGTGTCCCTGAGGACTGCTTTTGAGCAGGCCCTAGCAGATTTCCAAGTTGTTGGGGGCAAGTAAAGTTTAGGGGGAGATTTTACAAGGATGCACAGGGGAATGTGAAAGTTTTCGTACTTGCTCTATGCATTTAGATCCTAACAATCATCCCTTACAGTTTGCTGGGAGAAGAGGTATCTGTTCCCTTAGTCACTATGGGAGGGTGAGTATTCTATCCCAACCCCCTGGTAGTTGGCAAAAAAATGTTATAGGCCTTATTAGGAAGTAAAGGAAACCTCTGCAGGATTTAGCAAGGATCTGCCCGAGGTGGGACGGCCAGCCTGTTCTAATATACTGATTGGTATTCTGGGGAAGGAGGTTAGAGAAGTGCCTGTAGCCCCATTATGATACCAACCCATATAAAAGGTGGAGTTGAGCCCACCCCACCAGGAGAGGAGGAATGTGTCCCACTGGATGGTCCTGGCCCTTTAGATGCTCCATGAATGGGCAATTCACTGAGTTGGAGAAAAGAAGTGAATGGTAGAGAGTTTGCATGCCCCTGCCCTTCATGCAGTAATGTCTCTGACACCTTCCAAGCCTGATGCTACTGCCCAGGATTGCTTGGAAAATTTAGAAGGCATGTATGGTGGTACAGAAGACAAAGAAGATTGCTTATTCACTTCGAAACTACATGCAGAGGCCTGGGGAAATGCTCTCTCAATATGCATCCCGTCTAGATTAGAAAATTGGAAATGCCATGCAGACTTGAAATAGATGTTTTTTAATTTCATTGTACATTTAATTTTTCTCCACTAAGGAATTGCAAAGTCAAGATCACACTCGGTAGCACAGAGAGGAGGGTAAAAGAAACACAGTGAAAAAAAGATGCAAAATTATTTTTTCATGAAAGTAGCTGTTAGTCTAATTTGATAACTGGTATGCATGTTGCAGTCAGACAGGTTGGCGTTTATAACTGGAAAATGGGCAGAAATAGTAAATGGAGAACTTATATGATAAATGTCATGATGCTACAAATATGATGAGGCCAGAGCCACACATTAAAGAATACAGAAACAGATGTCAGCAACAAAGGATTACATGATCTGCTCCCTCTGCTCCGGCATACTGTGCCATCACTGTGCTCACTTCCTCCCTCTGCCACTCCCTTTGCACAGTAGTGGTGAAGCTATTGGACTATCATTCTGCTCAGTTGGTCTCTAGCACTTTAGAAATATCCATGACTCACCATAGAGTATTAAGGGCTCAAAGCATTTATTGACTCAGTACAATATCTTTCTATGCCTCTCACAAATCTTCAGTTGTCAATACATGTTTCAAAACTTGTAGATATTGAATTCACTATGGAATAGAGCATGCTGACAGACAAAACAAAGTCAGGAAAAAAAATGAAATTCTGTTGGAACTTCAGGTGACTTAAGAGAAAATTAAACCCCTGAAGATATAAAAGGAATCCTGTTTTATTCCCCTTTTTTATTATTTTCTAGCAAGCGAGAGCACATGGGAGCAAACTTATAAAAGCAGACAAAACTCTGCAGTGCAGTTTAAAGACCTCAAGTCCTGATGCTAAATGACAAGACTGAAAACTTTTGCACAGTAAAGGAAAGCTGAGCCTTGTCTTTATGAAGTTAGAAACTGCTTAACCTTCTAAATGGAAAAATATCCTTACTTTTCTCATGAAAGTGGTTTGACAAGAGAAATAATCATCATGCATATGCATTCTAACCTTCATTTGCTGCACTAAATTCTGATGGATCCCCTACCTGTTTTCATATCAGGCACAACAATCTTTTTTATATATAAAACTAGCAACTGTACCTGTTCTACGCCCGGGCGGCGAGCCTTTTATTGGCACATATGCTCTTGTATGGAAGCGTTAGCTGAAAAGGAAAAACTAAATTGTTTTCATTCACCCAGGGCAAGGGACGTGGAGGCACATTTGCTAAAGCCAGGGCTGGCAAAGTTTATTTACCAAGCTGTCTCTCGCACTCCCCCACACCCCCTCTCCTCTCTCACACACACATTCTCTCTCACCGGCATCACCCCCCCCCCCCATGCTCTCTCACACCCTCCTGCTCTCTCTCACCCTCCCCCACCCCCCTCTTACCAACCATTCTCTCTGTCCCCCCCTCTCTCACACACACATTCTCTCTCACTGGCATCCCCCCCCCCACCCCATGCTCTCTCTCACACCTTCCTGCTCTCTCTCACCCTCCCCTCCCCGACACACATTCTCTCTCACCGGCATGCACGGGACCCTCACAGTTCGCGGCGAAGATGAAGGCCCAGCGTGCCGTTTGTGGCAAAGATGAAGGCCCAGCGCAGTGTTTGCGGCACACAGGGGCCTTCCATTTTCGCCTTGAGCAGAAAATAGCAGCGGAGACCCCGGCATGCTGCGAATGGAGTGCGTCCTGCGGCACACGCTCCATTCGCAGAGAAGATGAAGGCCCGGGCGTGCCAATCGCGACACACAGGGGCCTTCCCTTTTTGCCGCAAACGGAACTGGGCCTTCATCTTCGCTGCGAAAGGAGCGTGTGCCACGGGATGTGCTCCGTTCGCGGCATGCCAGGGTTTCCTCTGCTATTTTCTGCCTGTCCCGCGATGGCCGCTGTCCTTCTGGTTTTGAATAGTCTTCTGGCGAGGGAGAAAATCGGCGAGGTGAGGGAGGAAATCTGCGGGAAGAAGGAATTCTGTGCAAAATCTGCATTCCGCAGTAGCGCTGAATTCCCCCAGGAGTACCTCTTGTAGCTGGTGTTGTGACATGGCCGCTGTACGGCGTGTTTGAGCCCCCAAGGCGGCCAGGGAGCCACCTGCGCCATCTATCGGTGGGCTGGGGAACATGTGCGAGCACTGACGGACACACTACTAAGCCCGATATATTATAGTGCCATCTATTTACGGGCTGGGAACATGCACAAGCACTGATGGACACACTACTAATTTTGATATATTATGGATGCTTCCAGTGGATAGACTGCACCCCTATTTGTGTTACTGTGGCTGGCTAAATGCTAAAGTTAACAAGGAGGTTGCCCAGATTAATAGCTATAGTTTATTTCATCTCTGTCATGAGCAGATTAAATTTCATTATATATATATAACACAGGAGAATGTCCAAACAGGAACTAAATTATGATAGATATTTAGAGAGGGCTTGCTTTACCCATTCTTAGACTGAAATGGAGGCAAAGGTGAATAACTTTTTTTTTTTTTTTTAATTTAAAAAATGTATATTCTGCCAAGTGCAACAGAACATAAAACCATCAAAATATAGATAAAGCCAATAGTGATATACATCAAATAGACCATTGGACAAACCAGGTAGTAAGCAAACTTGAACACTGCACTATAAAATGCAAGATACAATAATAATTGGGGCAGGTCTAATACCCAGCTCAGACATCCTCCATGTTGCATACCCATAACATACAAACAAGTCCTAGATCATGTCATTGGATAATAATGGCCACAGCTTTTTATTAGACACTTGACAAGGAAAACTAATTTGGGTGCACATACCTGACTACACCTTCTTGACCATTGGTACACAGGAGGGCAAACGCTTGGCTCTAAGGCACACACTCTTTTCCGCTCTAACAAACCCATCATACTCTGACAGCTACACACAGGTTATGTCCAAAGCTGCCTTGAAAGGTCCACCATCGGGCATGAGCTATGAATGAGACCTGACTATCCACAGTGATCATTGTCACTGGATGGTATCTGTGAGCAGAGAACATGTGAGGTTATGTGCTGGAATACAACTCTAGTACTGGGCAAGCACAGGGCAGCCATCACCAATTCTAATACAAGTTCTATATACTGCAGAGTATCAGCGGCCCGGGTCATGCCAGCATTAGCACGATGCCAAAATGCCCACTCTGGAGACTGGTGGCCTTGAGGGTCAGCTTGAAATCTGTTTAGCGGTTTTGTGTCCTGATGTATAAGAATTAATCTACTTCCTGGTGGACAAATGGTCATGTAAGCAAGTACAGTCTGTGGGCACATCATTAAATTGGACTCTGCTAAAAGGATGATGATCTGACCCTGAGCAGACTGATCAATCGAAGATTGCCGAATGTGCACCACGATCCTGCCATTGCGTATTGTGACAGAGGACAGTAACCCTGGGGTCGATGCACTAATGTGCATTCAGCAGAGTGTACAGTTTTACCCTCAGTCGTGTGCACATTTTTTGTATGCAAATGGTACTCCTGATGCAGGTAGGAGTTTTCCGCTCAAAAAGTGTGCATGTAATACTGTGCATCCTGCTTAGCGTTGCATGGAAATCCCAGGCAAATTAAGTCATTAGCTCTTACTCTTCAATATACAGTTGCACCCTAGCTTAACTTAGGTTTTCTTAGCACTGGGAATTTTACTCCTGTCAGAGGTAGAATAACGTTTCCAGTGCTTGTGTCTGTCTATGGAGCTGAAGCAGAAATTCTGACACCAGGACCTGTAATAGGGATTTGTGCGCAGAAAACATGCTTTGTGTGCACAAAAAATGCATTCTGCACTGACATGCATTCTGCACTGACAAATCATGTTTTTTGTGCATACAAATCTTTTATGTGAACAAAAGATAAGTTTTGTGCACATAAATCACTTATGAGAAACCCCTCCGCTTCAGCGAGTTTAAAAGTGCATTCAGCCTGTGCTGAGCACACATTTAAAATTGGACTTGTTTACATATTTTCCAGTTAGCGCACTTGTTTAACTCCCAACACATTAGCACAGGGGGTGCTCAAACTGGTCCTTGGAGACCTCTAGCCACTCAGGAATTCGGGATATCTCTAATGAATATGCATGACATTTATTTGCTTGTCCTACCTCCTTGTGTAATGCATATTCATTAGGGATGTTTATGGAAACCCAAATAGCTGGTGAGGGAGGGTACTGGTCTGAGCACCCCTGCATTAGCATACTATTAGCTTACTGTATCTGGAGTTTAAAAAGTTGTAACCTGTGCATTAAGTTTCAGTGCACAGTTTTAACCCATATGCTGTTGCATCAGCCCCTCTGCTAGTACAAATGCCTTGCAGGATGCTGCCTTGAATTCGCTCAAAGGGCTCTTAATATTGCCAGGGGAACATTGCACAAAGCAAAGTGGCCTTGAATTCCAAAGAAGCCACACTTGATCATATGTAAATGGTCTATTGACAGGACTGTCTCCTGGGCCCAACCTCTCATGATCTGTCTCACTATGAAAGTGTGCACAAACTCTGACCCATATTATCTGGCACCGCAGGGGCCACATCTGCTAATTACCCAGCCGTGCATTTCACTGGGGCATGACAAACCACAGCTGAGGGATCCAACCAACAGAGCATGCTGTGGCAATGGCAACTAGCTATGTAAGAGGCAACTGCAAAGCATTAACAGGGTAATTTTCAAAGGAAAATGTAAATATAACATACTATCATAGCAATTTTCAAAATCCCATTTACCCGCATTAAGTGCATTTAATCTGGATAAAATCTATGGGACAATTCAATAGCATATTTTGTAGCAATTTTCAAAAACCCATTTATGTGGGTAGATGAGCTTTTGAAAATTATTGTTAGTATGTCACAATTATATTTACATTTTTCTTTTAAAATTATCCTATAAACCTCCCTCAATTACTATTATCTCATATATATATATATATATATATATATATATATATATAAATTATATACTGCATAACCAGTAAAATTTACAATAGAAATGGTTTACAGATTTAACATATCCAATAAAATCCAACATAAACCCAATTACCTACAATTCAGCATTACATATACAAACTACCAACTGCCACCGTCACCTCCCAAGACCCCACCATGCCACAAACCATAATCCCAATTCTCCACAGCATCAGAAGCCAACCCTAAATCAACTTAACTGTCCCCTCCTCTGAAAACTGGAAAGAAAACAAATGGGCCTTAAGAAGTTTATGAAATTTTGTATAATTCGATTTATTTTTGACCAACACTGGTAAATTATTCAAGGGGCTGCTGCTGTAATAGGGGTAGATTTTAAAAGGTGCTCTCAGGCAGGTGTGCCCATGTTATAAAATCAGGGATTGGCACGTGCAAGGGGGTGCCGCGCTGCCTTCCCCCATTCCCTTCCCCCTAGCCTGACTTTCCCACCCTTTCCCCTAACCTTTTCCCCCCTACCCCTACTCTAACCCCCCCTGACCTTTGTCTTACCTTTTGTCTTACCTTTTGCACCTGCCGGCACCTGGGACTTATACACGTCCTGGGGCGTGTCACCGGGCCTTTTGAAAATAGGCCCATCGTGCTTAAGACCGGATTTATGCGCGTAGCCTTTTTAAAATCCGGCCCATAGATTGCCTACTAGATCTAAATTTCCATTCATATCAGAATTCCAAATAGGCCCATTGGGATGCTCTAAGGATTCGACCTGGTAAATGCCATGATAACTTTGATGAAAGGTATCGCAGACCTTATAGATAGATAGATAGATAGAAATAGATGATAGATTTTTTTTAATATTATGTGGGTATATATGCATTTATATATTGCTGGGGGTAACAAAGCGGTTTAGTGGAACAGGCGAATCAAGCCAACCCCAGACATTGCAGCTCCTTTCTTCCCCTAATCCTAATCCATTTTCCCTTTTTTATGGGCCTACTATCCAATTGAATAATTGAAATAAATGTAGCCTTTAATTGCCCTAAAAGAAGCAGCCTTTAAATGACCTGAGAAACAATGGTTGGCTCTTTTCTCTTTTCTCTTTTCTTTTGAAATGTGGAAGTTCATAGGGCCTCATTTTCCACGCCGCTCGCACGCAATAAGGGAACTTTCGCACGTGAAAAGTCCCTTATTGCGTGCGATACCAGGATGGGGGTGGAGTCGGGGCAGAGTTCGCCCCAGAAG
This sequence comes from Rhinatrema bivittatum, assembly GCF_901001135.1. NCBI lineage: Eukaryota > Metazoa > Chordata > Amphibia > Gymnophiona > Rhinatrematidae > Rhinatrema > Rhinatrema bivittatum. The sequence goes on along the minus strand of NC_042617.1, from coordinate 109,269,998 downwards.
AGGAGGAGTCGGGGCATCACCGGGGCCGACTCTGCACCGTCGCCGCGGACAGTGAAAAGGTAAGTGCCTTTTCGCGTCAGCTTTCGCTCCCAATAGCTACATCTCCTATGGTGGCACTATTGGGTGCGATCGCTGCCGGCTTGCGCAGGCCCTCCCCCCATTGCGGCCCCCCGCCCCTCATCTTCTAAAGTATCGCAGGCCTGCGATACTTTAGAAAATGAGGCCCATATTCAGTAGGCCGGTTAGTGGACAAGTTATCCAGCTAAAGTTAGCCAGATAATTTGTCCCATATATTTAGCAGGAGAAATGTCCCGCTAAATATAACTACCTAAAGTTATCCGGTTACATATATTCTTCGCAGAATGATGAATCATGCGAAAATGGTGGACGGGGGCGCGAAGGGGGGATGGGCCTGCGAAAGCTAGCAGCCTTCGCACTATGGCGGTGCGCCAGCTGCCGGCTTTCACACCGAATAGCACCAACGTGAAAGGCAATTGGCCGGTGCGCGCAACTTGCGTCTGCCCAGAGGCGGGCGCAAAAGGTAAAACAAACATTTTGGGGGATTAGAGTAGTACTGGGAGGGAAAGGATAGGGGAAGGAGTGGGAAGGTCAGGCTAGGGGGAAGGGAAGTTCCCTCACAGGGCACTTCAATTTCGGAGCGGCCCTGGGAGGGAATGGGGGAAGGCTGCGCAGCTTGGCATGCGCAAGGTGCACAATTGTACAACCCTTTGCGCACACCGACCCCTGATTTTATAACTTGTGTGCACCTGCGCGCGCAAGTTATAAAATAGGGTGTACATGTGCACGCGCCGGGTAGCACGCGCACATGTACGCCCGCACACAACCTTTTAAAATCTACACCATTATTTTTACTCGATGCATAATTAAGCTCTGGAATTCATTGCCAGAGGTGAAAGCTATTAGTATAGCTGTGTTTAAAAAATGCTTGGACAAGTTCCTGGAGGAAAAGTCCATTAACAAAGGAGAGTTGCAGAAATCCACTGCTTATTCTTGTGAAAAGAAGATTGGAATCAATCTACCCCCTGGGATCCTGCCAGGTACTTGTGACCTGGCTTGGCCATTGTTGGAAACAGGATACTGGACTTGATAGACCTTTGGTCTGACCCAGTAGGGCAAGCCTTATCTTTTTATGTTACTTCTGCCCTCAGTATTGAAAACCAACTGCATGTGCCAAGGCTCATTTTTGTACAGCAAAGGGGCAAAGCTACATGGAAGAAGACTGTACATATCGAGTTTAGCATATATGCACCATATAGCACAAATATGATATTAGCACATATAACATGCATTTTTATGGGTGAGTTTGCATAGTTATAGTGTTCATACACAGTGGAGGCTATTGCATACTCCATATTGCATGCTCTATTAAGTAGCATTTTTGTATGCATATCAAATTATTACTGATGCACATGTTAAAACCTTACTTAAGAACATAAGAACATGCCATACTGGGTCAGACCAAGGGTCCATCAAGCCCAGCATCCTGTTTCCAACAGTGGCCAATCTAGGCCATAAGAACCTGGCAAGTACCCAAAATCTAAGTCAATTCCATGTAACTGTTGCTAGTAATAGCAGTGGCTATTTTCTAGTCAACGTAATTAATAGCAGGTAATGGACTTCTCCAAGAACTTATCCAATCCTTTCTTAAACACAGCTATACTAACTGCACTAACCACATCCTCTGGCAACAAATTCCAGAGTTTAATTGTGCATTGAGTAAAAAAGAACTTTCTCCGATTAGTTTTAAATGTGCCACATGCTAACTTCATGGAGTGCCCCCTAGTCTTTCTATTATCTGAAAGAGTAAATAACCGATTCACATCTACCTGTTCTAGACCTCTCATGATTTTAAAGACCTCTATCATATCCCCCCTCAGCCGTCTCTTCTCCAAGCTGAAAAGTCCTAACCTCTTTAGTCTTTCCTCATAGGGGAGCTGTTTCATTCCTCTTATCATTTTGGTCACCCTTCTCTGTATCTTCTCCATCACAACTATATATTTTTTGAGATGCGGCGACCAGAATTGTACACAGTATTCAAAGAGTGATACAGAGGCATTATGACATTTTCCGTTTTAATCACCATTCCCTTTCTAATAGTTCCCAACATTCTGTTTGCTTTTTTGACTGCCGCAGCACGATTTCAGTGTGTTATCCACTATGACGCCTAGATCTCATTTTAATGCTTAAGTTCTACAGTCCAATACAGAAATTTAATGTAGGTTGCACTCACTTGAATGGGCTTTCAAAGTGAGAAATTATTCATGTTTTTATAATGCTCCGAATTCCTGTGCTTGTGTGTCTAAGAGGAATGATTCACTATTGCAATTACTATACAGAAAGCACTGGAGCCATAATTTCCCCTAATGACAACCAGTCGGAACACAACATCTCAGGATCAATGGTTTTTGTTAGGGATGTGCAAACTTGAGTTTTGTTTTGTTTTTATTTTCGGTTCACCCATTCATTATTTGAGGGGTAATTTTTTGTTCCTTGTTTTTTGGAATTTCTTTTTTTTTTCTTTTTTCAAATTCATTTGTTATCAGGAAATCGATGAACTTCAACACTAAAGATTCTGCATTTTGTTTCTGTTTCCTGTAGAATGAAATTCTTTAAAACTGACAGCAAGGTGAGCACAAATGATAAATAAGGGTTCTGAGTTCATCTGTACCTGAAGATTAAATCAAGCTGTAGGAATAGTACAACAAAAAAAGATCCAGAAATGCATAATATAGCAAGAGGGAAAATTTTAAGAGAAGAAACCAGACCAAACCAACCCAAACCCCTAAAACAAGAACAGAGCAAACTGTTTCATGGCCGGAGGGTATGAGTCAGACTCCTTGATCTTTTAGGCTATTTCCCATCGGTATGGATTTTTAATTCAATTTGCAATACATATTCTCATTCTTAATTTGTTTCAGGGGGGGGGGAGCCGATGAAACTATAAATATTGTAAATACCACACTGCTTCTAGAAACCAAACTCACCTTGCACTCCTTGTCCTTTTTGCTGGTGCCTGCTTCTTAAACATCCAGTGAAAACCTTCTGTCATTACTTTGCTGCAGTATCTAAGCTAAATAAACTGTTACTGTTGAAGCTCATGTTTTGCGTAAAACTAATTAGTATTATTTATGTGCTACCAGATTCCAATAACTATTTCACTATAATTCCCAGGAATAATAAAGTCCTTTCTGTAACTAACAACTGTTTAGTTAAGCCTCTGGAGAGGTTGCTGTTCCAGCAAAACAATTGCTGTCAGACTGTAATTATCAATTTTGAATGGGTTACTGCAGCTATATATGAAATGTTTAGCTTTTTAATTTTGACACATAATGATGACAGAAACAATGTGATAATGAAAAGGATTTTGATTCATGTAAAAATAGATTTTTAATGAGCACTGAAACTAGTTAGTTTTGGGGGTTATAAAGTCTGTAATATCCTCTACTTCTCTTGCTTACACACAAATGATGTAATATTTATAATGGGAAAAACAGTCAAGAAAGTTAATCTGGAATAGGTTCATGAACACTGAACAATATTATGGAAGTGGTAAAGGCGAGATCTTATACTTTAGTTGGGTCCTGGCCTGCATCCGTTGGCTGGAAGTGACAGGCGAGAAATAATATCACCACTGGCTGGCTGGACATCAGGTAATGGGGGGAGAAAATGGAGGAGACTGCCTCCCCAGTCTTCAAATGTTGCGGTGGGGGAACCCTTCCATGTAGTCCAGGCCCAAAATGGGCACTCGAGCCCACAGAATTGCTTATCTCTGTTCTAGTTTAAGAGCTTATACATATAATTAACATGCATTATGCAAATGTCTTGTGCTTTTGGAAGGTGCCTCATACGTTCACATTATAAACCACTCCTCACATTCATCTCAGCTGCTGAGAGCCATGAGGAGAGCAGTGTTGTTTTAGTAATGCCCTACCCACTTTGAGCTTCATAAGAACATAAGAAGTTGCCAAACACAGCTAATGGCACAGTCCCTGCCCGCCCCCATGTCTTGCCCCTCCATGCCCAGACCCCGCCCCTGGCCCACCCCTTTCTAGAGGCCTGGCACTTCAGTGCGTATCAGGAGTTACGCACATGGCAAGGTCCTTTGGAAAATGCGCACGGCGCGCACAGGGCCGGCCACATGCGTAGCCTGGCTATGTGTGTAACCCACGATTTTTACAAGCACTTGTGCTTTAAAATCAGGTCATAACTCTTCTTAACTAAAAGCAAATTATGAACTTCTCCTCTAGGAACTTGTCCAAACATTTTTAAATCCAGCTAAGTTAATTGCATTGAGTGAAAAAGAATTTTCTCAGATTTGTTTTAAATGTGCTCTTTGCTAATTCATGGAATGCCCCCTAGTCCTTCTAGTATCTGAAAGAATAAATAACCAATTCACATTTACCTGTTCTAATTCTCTTATGAATTTATAGACCTCTATCATATCCCCACTTGGCTGTCTCTTCTCGAAACTGAACAGCTCTAACCTCTTTAGCCTTTCCTCATAGTGGAGTCAATCCATTTTCGTTATCGTTTTATTTGCCCTTCTCTGTATCTTATCCAGTGCAACTATTTTTTTTTTTTTTTGCGATGCAGAGACCAGAATTGCACACAGTACTCAAGGTCTCACCATGGAGCAGTACAGAGGCATTATGACATTCTACCTTTTATTCACTATTCCCTTCCTAATAATTGCTAACATTCTGTTTGCTTTTTTGACTGCCAACTATTTCAATGTATTGCCCACTATGACACCTAGATATTTTTCTTGGGTGGTACCCCCTAACATGAAAGCTAACATCATGTAACTACAGAATGGGTTACTTTTCCTTATATGCATCACCTTGCATTTGTCCATGTTGAATTTCATCTGCAATTGGTTGTCCAACCTTTCATTCTTACAAAGCCCCCTTGCAATTTATCACAATCCAATTGTGATTTATCTACTCTGAATAATTTTGTGTCATTTGCAAATTTGATCACCTCACTCATCGTTCCATTTCCAGATCACTTATAAATATATTAAAAAGCACCAGGTTCTTGGGTACTTGCCAGGTTCTTATGGCTTGGATTGGCCACTGTTGGAAACAGGATGCTGGGCTTGATGGACCCTTGGACTGACCCAGTATGGCATGTTCTTATGTTCTTAAGTACAGATCCTTGAGGCACACCACTGTTTACCTTTTCCCACTAAGAAAATTGACCATTTCATCCTATTCTCTGTTTCCTGTCTTTTAACCAGTTTACAATCTACAAAAGTGCATTGCTTCCTATCCCATTACTTTTTAATTTTCTTAGAAGCATCTCTTGCAGGACTTTGTAAAATGCCTTCTGGAAATCCAAATACACCATACTTACTGGCTCACCTTTATCCACATGTTTATTAACCCCTTCAAAATTATTTAGTAGATGTGTGTCCCATTAAACCATGCTTATCTATATGTTCTGTGATTTTGTTCTTTAGAATAGTTTCCCCAATTTTTCCTAGGATTGAAGACAGGCTCATGGTCTATAGTTTTCCAGATCACCTCTGGATCCCTTTTTAAATATCACAATTACATTGGCCACCTTCCTGTTTTCAGGTACAATGGAAGATTTTAATTATAGGTTACAAATTAATAGTAATAGATCTGAAATTAAATTTTTGAGATCTTTCAGAATCCTGGGGTATACCATCTGGTCTGGGCCATGTGCTACTCTTCAGTTTGTCAATATGGCCTGCCACATCTTCCAGGTTCACTGTGATTTGGATCAGTTCATCTGAATCATCATCTCTGAAAACCATCTCTGGAACAGGTATCTCCCAAAAATCTTCATTTGTAAACACTGATGCTAAGAATTCATTTCATCTTTCCATGATGACCTTATCTTCCCTAAGTGCCTCTTTAACTCCTCGGTCATCTATTGGCCCAATTGACTCACTCACAGGTTTCTTGCTTCAGATATATTTTTAAGAGTTTTTATTATGAGATTTTGTCTCTATGGCCAACTTAATTTCAAATTCTCTCTTAGCCTGCCTTATCAATGTTTTATACTTAACTTCACAATGCTTATGTTTTTTCCTATTTTCTTCAGCTGGATCCTTCTTCCTATTTTTAAAGGATTTTTTATGGATAAAATAGCCTCTTTCACCTCACCTTTTAACCATGCTGGTAATCATTTTACCTTCATTCTACCTTTCTTAATGCGTGGAATACATCTGGACTGCACTGCTAAGATTATATTTTTAAACAATGTCTACACCTGTGGTATACTTTTAACCTTTGCAGCTGCATCTTTCAGTTTCTTTCAAACTATTTTCCTCATTCTATCAAAGTTTCCCTTTTGAAAATTTAGGGGGTAATTTTCAAAGGAGTTACGCGCATAAATGTAACTACTATTGTAGCAATTTTCAAAAGCCATTTACTCACGTAAAGTGCACTTATGCGAATAAATCTTATGGACGATTCAATGGCATATATTGTAGCAATTTTCAAAAGCCCACTTACTCGAGTAAAGTGCATTTACATGCGTAAAACCCAGATTTAAGCATGTAAATGCTTTTTAAAATCCGCCCCTTAGTGTTAGAGCTGTAGATTTATATATTGTCCCCCTTACAATCATTACTTCAAATATGATCATGTTCAATCATGTACAATCATGTACAATCATTACTTCAAATATGATCATGATCAAATATGATCATGTTCAAATATGATCCAAACTGCCCTTCTAAACTGGGAATCCTGCCTTTTCTCCATTAACCAACTCCTCACAAACATGCATCTTGCTCTCAACCCCCAAAAAACTGAGCTCCTTATCATTTCCAACAAGCAGCCACCGCCAGCAATCCCCCTCTCACACGCATCGACATCATTCTCATCACACACTCGCAACCTTGGTGTCATCATTGATAACCAACTCTCTTTCAAACCATTTATCAACGCTATTATCAGAGACTGCTATTTCAAACTACAAACGATTAAAAAACTCAGACCACTCCTACACTTCTCTGATTTTCGCACAGTTCTCCAGTCTATTATCTTTTCGAAAATAGACTACTGTAACGCCCTTCTCCTTGGACTCCCTTCAACATATACCAAACCTTTACAACTCTTACAAAATGCCGCTGCACGTATCCTCACCAATTCCAAAAAAAGGGACCACATCACACCCACACTGATTGAACTTCACTGGCTCCCTATACAATCACGCATTGTGTACAAAGCCCTCTCCCTGATACATAAAAGTCTGATTAATGAAAACCTTAACTGGATCACCCCCCCTTTACATCCACGCACATCTATCAGACCCACCCGCCCCGCCCTACAAGGAACCCTCCGTACTCCTACAATCAAAACGATCAAACTTACCTCCACCATGCACAGAGCTTTCTCCCTTGCTGGCCCTACCCTATGGAACTCCCTACCGCCTGATATACGCACTGAGACCTCAACCCCTAACTTCAAAAAAAACTAAAAACATGGTTGTTCTTACAGGTCTACCCACATGCTCCCCCCTCCCAAAGAGGAAGACCCTACAACACGATATCCTACAACTCGATATCGTTAAGCTAACCCTCTTATCTGATTCTCACCCCCCTAAGCCCTTTCTGCTACCCGCATAACCCTTGACACCCCTGAATAGCTCATGATCCTCCCTCTCTCCTACCCTCTATATGCCCTCCATTGTACCTTTCCCTCACCCTCCTTCTCTCTCTTCCACTCCCTTATCTCCATTATTTTGTTTTCCCCTACCCACCATTTGAATCTCTAAATTATTCAGCTCCACACTGCTGTTTTTACACCTTTCTAACGACAATGTGTTATAGTTTTAAAGTTATTGTATTGATAGTATCATGACCCCTCCAGCATAAGTGTTCTCCTTAAGATATCTTTATGAATATAGTTGCCTAAGGTAACTCTTATACTCCCTGTTCCCACATACATATATATCTCTTGTATTTTATTGTATAGTTCTATCTATTACAATTATATCTTCTGTATATTTGTTTTATTTTCCACATTGTTCTAATGTTCTTTGTAAGGGGCTGTGCCCATAAGTTATTAGTTGTATGTAAACCGATACGATGTGCAAACGGCTATTGGTATATAAGAAACCTCAAACCTCAAAATGTTATGATCACTATTTCCAAGTGGCCCCCACCATCGTTACCTCTCTCACCAAATCCTGCATTCCTCTAAGAATTAAATCTAAAATAGCTCCCTCTCTCATTGGTTCCTGAACCAATTGCTCCATGAAGCAGTCGTTTAGTCCATCTATGAATTTTATGTCTCTGGCATGTCCTGATGTTACATTTACTCAGTCAATATTGGAGTAATTGAAATCTTCAATTATTATTGCACTGCCAAATTAGTTAGCTTCCCTGATTTGTCATAGCATTTCATCATCTGTCTGATCATTTTGGCCAGGTGGATGGTAGTATACTCCTATCACTATTCTCTTACCCAGCACACATGGGATTTCTACCAATATAGATTCTACTGAGCATTTAGTGTCATGTATGGTCTTTAGCCTGATGGATTCTATACCCTCCCAGACATAAATTGTTACACCCCCAACATGTTAATCCTCCCTATCATTGTGATATAATCTGGACCCCAATATAGCACTATCCCATTGGTAATCCTCCTTCCACCAGGTCTCTGAGATGCCTTTACTTTCTAACTAGATGTTAATCGGTTTCCCCTCAGTTGCATTGTAAACCGGTACGATAAGACCTGGTCTTGAGCATCGGTATAGTAAAATAAATAAATAAATAAATAAATAAATAAATAAATAAATAAATGCCAATTATGTCAATCTCATCATTCACTACTATACATTCTAACTCTCCCATATTACTTCTTAGACTTCTGGCATTGGCATACAAACATTTCAAAGTACACTTTTAGTTTGTATTAACAACCTACTTTTCAGTTGATATGGATAATTTGGAATTCTTTAGCTCAGGTGATTCTTTACTTATAGGCACATGGACTACTATTGCTTTTATTGGAACCTCTCTGTTGGGATGCCCTAACTTTCCTGTTTCATTGGTATCCTTCACAGATAAATTCCTACAAACTATGCACTGCTGAGCGACTGTCGGTTTTCCCCCTTGGTCTAGTTTAAAGGGTACTCTATTACCTTTCTAAAAGTTAGCACCAGCAGCCTGGTTCGACTCTGGTTAACGTGGAGCCTGTCCTTTGAAAAAAGTCTCCCCCTTCCCCAAAAGGTCATCCAGTTCCTTACAAAACTGAATCCCTGTTCCCTGCACCATCATCTCTCCTAAGCATTGAGATTCTGGAGCTCTGCCTGCCTCTGGGAACCTGTACATGGAACAGGGAGCATTTCAGAGAATGCCACCCTGGAGGTTTTGGATTTCAGCTTTCTACCTAAAATCCTAGAATTGGCTTCCAGAACCTACCTCCCACATTTTCCTATGTTGTTGGAGCATCATATACCATGACAGCCGGCTTCTCCCCAGCACTGCCTATAATCCTGCATAGGTGATAGATGAGGTCTGCCACCTTCACACCAGGAAGGCAAGTTACCACACATTCCTCATGTCCACCAGCCACCCAGCTATCTACATTTCTAATAATCGAGTCACCAACTATGATGGCCAACCTTCCCTCCGGGGCAGTAACCCTTGGAGAATTGTCCCTAGTGTGAGGACAACACATCACCTGGAGAGCAGGTCCTTGCTATAGGATCACTTCCCAATATACCATGGTGATGCTCTCCAACCAGGAGGACTTTTTGATCCAAAGCAGCCAGACTGGATATGGGACTTGGCTACTATGTCCCTGAAGGTATCATCAATGTACCTCTCTGTCTACCTCAGCTCCTCCAGGTCTGCCACTCTAGATTCCAGAGATTGGATTCATTCTCTGACAGCCAGGAGCTCATTGCACTGGGTGCACATATAAATCTCTCACCGTTGGGTAAAAAATCATACATGTGACACTCAATGCAAAAGACTGGAAATACCCCTTCTTGTTGCTGGACTGCTGCCTTCATCTTAGGTTCCTAAAGTGTTGCATCCGTCGGTCTCAGATGGCTTCTCTCTGCTCTCTCCGCTAGCCTTGGGAAGCTCACTATTCCTTCTTTTAACAGTGACTCCATTACTTTTCCCACCACCGAGGTGAGGCTAACCGGTCTGTAATTACCAGCCTCTTCTGTTTCCACTCTTGTGAAGCAGGATCACCACCGCTCTTCTCCAGTCACTCGGCACATATACAATTGAAATCTTCTCCAAATAATAATGTTGCTTGATTGCAACTAGCCAATGAACGAAATATCTTAACAAAAAATTATGGTCAAAGATGATTGGGGCATACAAATTACACAAAATGATAGAGTGCCTATAAAGAAGGCTATCCATTATTACATATCTACCTTTCGGATCATCTAAAATCTTAGATACCTGGGAAGAAACTCTTTTGCCCACCAAAATAAGTACTCCCACCTTCCACAAGTCGGACTGGGCAGAATAAAGTTCCTCCACTGTCTTTTAACTTTCCGATGTTCCTCTTTGATTAAGTGCGCTTCCTGCAACATTGCAAAATCTGTCTTTGCTCGCTGCATGGCTTGAAGAATTTTATATCGTTTAAGGACAGATCCAATACCCACTACATTCCAAAGTAGGGGCCACAGTCTATGCCCTAATGCAACACCAGTGCATCAGCCTAAGCCTAGGCCTGAAGCTGGAGTGCCACCTAGGGCATAGACTAAGGCCCAAAGTAGAGGCCACGACCTACACCTGAGTGCGACACCAGAGTCTGAGCTTAGGCCCAGCCTGACACGAGGCCTCAGCCTAGACCCGAAAAAGGTCTTACCTAATCCATCAGGAATCTGATGGCAAGGCCGAGCCTTGTCATTAATTACACAAATCCTAGAGAGCCAAAATGTATATATAAAACATACAAAATTTATTGAAAATCCCACACATATATACCTGTATAGACAATAAAACTAAGCTAGCACACTCACTCATTCATATCCACAATTTAAAAAATATGTCTTTTTGAGATACAAAAAATACAAATGTGAATTGTTATTACAAATTAATTTCACAAATGCTCATGGATTATAACAATTAATACATTGCATATATTATATATTGCCACGATCAATATATTGCCACGATATTTGGGCCTGGGTCCTGGCCAAGGCCGAGCCTTGGCCAGGACCCAGGCCCAAAGCAGCATCTGAACCCAGGCCCAATGCCACAACGCATCTGATGGCCAGGTCCTGACACGGGTGCCTCGGCCTGGACCCAGGCTCAATGCCGTGACCCAGCCCAGAGGCCGGGTTTCGATGCCTGGGCCTAGCCTGGATCCAGGCCTGATGTCACAACCAAGCCCAGATGCTGCCTCCCAGTTCCAGGGCCTCGGCCAGGACCCAGGCCCACTGTCATGACCCGACACAGAGGCCGATTCCCAACACCAAAGTCTCAGCCTAGGCTGGAGCTCGGACCCAGGTCCAATGCCCTGACCTGGCAGGTCTCGACACCTGGGCCTCAGTCTGGACCCAGATAGAAGGCTGGATCCTGATGCCAGGGCCTTGGCCCAGACCAGTGTTGCCAGATGGGTGGGCTACTTTTCAATGAGCTTGTGTGGGAAGTTTTTCATGTTTTCAGCTGCAGGATTTTGGGCTACTTTTTTTTTTACTTGGGCATCTTTTTGGACGTCTTCTGCCTGGTCTCCAGAAGCACTTTTGCTGATGCATCACCAACTACTGACCGGCTTTTTAGCTGGCTGTGGAGAGCAAGAAAGATTTGTATCTAGAAGCAACATTGTATTCAGATGAAATAATTTGAAAGTGGTAAAACTTTTCAAGCATCTTTATTGTCAATACTATTAGCATTTTTTTTTCTTTCAGGTCTGTGCTGTGCCGCACTGACTGAATGCTGGTTTTAGTTGCTGAAATTCAATAATATTTTAGTTTGTGTAGAATTACAAAAGGTCCATAGGTTGCAAGGTTTGGAGATATTCATATGCATTTGAAAGGCAGAATAATAATGGTACTGGAGATCTGAAGCAGTTATAGCTTGATTATTGGAAGTATGGAGAAACAGCTTTGTGTATAAGATAACATGGTCACACTATCTTAAATCTATTCACAGATGTATTTAGTCCATGAAAAAGGTATTGCCTATGACTTGTTTGCTTATCTTTTTTTCTGCCTAACAACAGAAAATATACCTCCTGTTCACTATAATTAGGGACCATTGTTTTCAGTTGTTTACTGATTTCTGCATTTCCCACCCCCTCACTTGATTTTTAAGAGCAAAAGAGAAAACTCCAGCAGAGAGAAAGGAATTAGGGCGCCAGTGCAGGAGTCCACTACCTTCTCTCCAACATCCCAGATTTCTAGGCTTTTCTAGCCTTGTTTTTAAACTATTTTACGTCCCTAGGTATTTCTGTCAGTTTGTCTGCATGCAGGACTGTGCATAGTCCCTAGGTATTTCTGTCAGTTTGTCTGCATGCAGGACTGTGCATAGTCCATAGGTATTTCTGTCAGTTTGTCTGCATGCAGGACTGTGCATAGTCCATAGGTATTTCTGTCAGTTTGTCTGCATGCAGGACTGTGCATAGTCCCTAGGTATTTCTGTCAGTTTGTCTGCATGCAGGACTGTGCATAGTCCCTAGGTATTTCTGTCAGTTTGTCTGCAAGCAGGACTGTGCCTAGAATCTTGCATAATTCAACTTTTACTTTTTTTTATTTGCAATTTTTTAGTTTTGGTGCCACTTTTGGGCTAGATTTTGTGATTGATTTGACTATAAACATTTTGGCATCTGGTAAGACTGGCACAGACCTAGGCCAGAGGCTGGGTCTTGATGCCAGGGCCTCGGCCCGGACCCAGGCCCAATGCCAGGGCCTGGCTAGAGACCAGGTCCCATCGCCAGGGCCGAGGCCAAGGTCCAGGCCTCCCAGCTGCTCTCCGCATCATCCTCTTCTTTTTTTCTGACACCGTTGCTGCGCCGGAGTTCATTAACCCTAGTGCATTTACCCTAGCGGACGGAGCCATTTTGATGTACAGCAATGCCATACACATTGTCATACATCAAAATGGTGCCATCTGCTGATCCCCACCAGACTGGGTAAGTGGGAGCTGGGGGGGGATCCTGGCTCTGGCATTTTTCTGGCAGATGAGAGGCCCTGGGAGGCCTTGTTTTTGCTTTTTGGTCATCTTGGGGTTTGTTTGTTTTTTTTAATTGTTGCTTTGTTTTCTTCTCATGAATGAAACTAATCAAACAATCCACAAACCTAAATTTGTGAGGGAAAAAAAAACCTCCCGAAAATGAACACAAATCTTTTCCCCCTGCACATCCCTACCCTCTACATCCCATCACCCAATCTCTTCCCTCCTCCCTCTTATCCTTTCACTCAGTCCCCCACCTCCACCACATCTCCTCATTCACTATCTTGGCCCTTTCACCCTCACCACTGGTGGTCACCAGTAGTAAAGGCAGCAGGGCCCGGGATCACAGTGTGAGAGGCAGGAAGCCAACACACCCAAGAGTGGCAGAAACAGTGAGGCTTGCATCATTTTTTACCTTGGCTGTTGTCCTTTCTGCCTCCAAAATAATGCTGGAAAACTGCACAAAAGTCAAAGCTATGTGGCTTTGTCTCAGGGTAAGCAGTTTCAATATTCTCTGTTCTTCTTTGCTTCTTCCAAAGGCTGGAGAGCCATAAATAATCCATGCAATTACTAGCTCAGTTCTGTTTCCTCAGGTGAACCAAGATTGATATACACTGCCTACTCTGCTCTACTTTCTTGGTTCCCAAGAAAAAAGTAGCACAATGCCATTCTGGAAGGGGTTTTGTTTTTTTTTGCCAGAAATTTACTTCTTGATAATCTACACAAAAAAGGGTAGAATTAGCACAGGTGTGAAAGTTGTGAGAAATAGTGTCATCCATCAAGGCAAGAGTTGAAGCTTTGACAATTTGCACTACTACTCACAAGTTTCAGATTTATGGTAATTCAAACACTTTTTGTCTGTTCTTTGCTCTTCAGTGTCAACCCTTCTCTTTCCATTCTCTGCAGTGCAGGAGGAGAGGTGGAACAAAAGGGAAGGGGCTAGATTAGGGATCAGAGTGACACTTCTCAAAATACTCCAGGCTCACCCCCTCCCCTTCTTTTCTCTGCAGGCTGCCTGCAGAGGAGGGGCTGGAGAAGAACACCCCTGCTCCTCTGCCTCTTAAACCTGGAAAAAAAAAGTGCTAGAACTGCATTCCTGGCCATTCCCCCAAAAATTAAGCCCTGAGGTATGGACACATCATGGCTTGATAAAGAGGAAATATGATATTTTCTGTTCTGTTCTCTATTCCTTTGTGGATCTATTCCTAACATTTCTCTGCTCCTGACTAAAAGTCCCCATGCCAGCCTCATCCCTGCAATCTCTGGAAGGAAAGAAAAGGATGATTATATGATTGCCTTTACCTAACTACTGTAAATACTTAGACCTTATTATTTATAACATACTGGGTTTTTAGTCTCCTGTGATGTCAAGAAGAAATGTAATAATCTTCACAGCTTTAACATTAAGGGGCTGCTTGTGTTCTGATATTTGTGATTCTGTTTTTTTCTTCAGGGTGCAAACACCCTATTATAGTTATTAGCCAAATAGACTTAGACGGTAACTTTATTCTCATGCACGAGCACACATGTGCGCATGTTTGCTGGGATATACACATAAACGCGTCCATTTTATAATATGCGCGTGTATATGAGCGCACATTATAAAATCTGCAGGACACGCATGTTACGACTATGGCTGCTATGCAGCCGCATCACCACCAGAGGTCCCCCATGAGCATTCTCCCCCGGCTGGCCCAGTCCATCCTCCTTGTCTACTCTATGTTCCAAACTTCCTTTATAACCCTGCCTAACATATCCCTCGGTGTTTCGGCATTGAACTTGCCTGGGCTCCCTGCTCTAGCCTACTGCCTCTGTGTGGCCTTCGGGCCTTCTGTCTGTCTTGCCCTGCTGCCTTCGGGCTACTGCCTTGCCCTGCTGTCTTTAGGCTTCTACCTTGCTCTGTTTCCTTCGGGCATTCAGCTTAGTTGTCTTTGGGCTTGTGTGTTTTATGTTTAGTGTTGTAATGTTTGGTTAGTCTGTCTGGTCATTGTCAGTCTTGTTTTCCCCGAGTTCCCTTAGTCCAGTCACTCATACCAACAGTCAGTATCACCCTTACCTACACGCAACCCTGAGTCCATCCTTACCAGCACCCAGCTCCAGTATTCTGATCACTTCTACATGCATTCACTTCCACACATACCTCCACGCTGTTCCTGTGTTTAAGTTCACCCTTACCTCCACGCACCTTGTATTAGACTCCCTCCAGCCAGCTCTCACTACCACAGGCACCCTTCTGTTAGTATTCAGCTCCATAAGCCCCAGCCAGTACCCAGCCTTACACACTCCTGCCTGCACCAGATTCTACTCCAGCCAGTATCAGAGGCTTTCCTGCAACCCCTGTCTCTCTCCACCTGGAGTCATCCCCGCAGGTGGTGTTTACCACACCTAACCGGTGCCCATTCATAACAGCATGCTGAAGCCATCAACCTCCAGAGAGAGAGAAAGGACTTGGTATTCATCTGGTGAGTCTCCACGGTTTTTTACTTGTAATGCCTGTCAAACCCTGAACCTTTTAACTTACCAGAACTGTCTAGCCTGTCAGCTTGCAGATCAAGAACACTGGGCATGCAGCAACTGTCACAAAAAGAATGTTTCTGCCCACCAGGAATGTTTAAATTGTCATACTCCTAAACCAGGATGGTGGAACTGCTCCTGTATTCCCTGTCTATTGCCCCCAGGCAAACCCTGCCCCTGCTACACAGCTACCGGTCCAACTGTTTCACTAGAAAACGCAGCCACTTCTATTACACAGGGTTCAGCTTCTGACCCAATTAAAAATGTTATTACCTTTGGCAGTTTGCGGACAGAGAATTCCAGCACATCATTTCAGACACCTTGAAGAAAACCTGTCACCAAAAAACAAGTTGTATTTCTGAAAACCTTGGAACTCACCTGGTTAAGAAGGCTCTTATGACTTCCATGCTAGAGTCTCAGAAACAAAAGCAGAGAGAACTAATTAACTCTAGCAGAGCCTTGCTTCCCACAGCTGCAGATCAGTTACAATTAACGACTGGAGTTCCAAGACGATCCAGAGCTGCCTGTGCTTTCACTAAACTACAAGTTCACACTTCTAAACCAGGGAACCATAATCTGGAGCTCCAGACTCTGTCTCTAGGTACCAAGTTTTACGCAGTTCAATCTTTATCTTCCTTTCACACCACAACAGACTTCATTAACCTGCCATCAGAGCCTGCCGCATTACCCCAGAAGGGGCCTGAGCATGCCTGGCCGCCCCAGGAGGTTCCTGAGCCTGCCTGGCTGCCCCAGGCGGGGTTTGAGACTGCTCCGCTGTTCCAGGAAGGGGTTGAATTTTTCGCATCACCTCAGGAGGTCCTTGACCCTGCCCACCCACACCAGAAGGGGTCTGAGCCTGCTGCATCACATCCCCAGGAGGGGGTTGAGACTGTGTCGCCACCCCAGGAAGAGGATGACTTTGTCACACCATCTCAGGAGGAGTTTGGAATTGCCATCATGCAGTGTCCCCTGCAGAGTTGGGACCCAGGTGGAGGAGGAGGCCTTAAGGAGGGGGGTACTGTTACGACTATGGCTGCTATGCAGCCGCCTCACCACCAGAGGTCCCTCATGAGCATGCTCCCCCGGCTGGCCCAGTCCGTCCTCCTTGTCTACTCTATGTTCCAAACTTCCTTTATAACCCTGCCTAACATATCCCTCGGTGCTTCGGCATCGAGCTCGTCTGGGCTCCCTGCTCTAGCCTACTGCCTCTGTGTGGCCTTCTGGCCGTCTGCCTGCCTCTGTGTGGCCTTCGGGCCTTCTGTCTGCCTCTGTGTGGCCTTCAGGCAGTCTGCCTTGCCCTGCTGTCTTTGGGCTTCTACCTTGCTCTGTTGCCTTCGGGCATTCAGCTTAGTTGTGCTGCCTTCGGGCTTGTGTGTTTATGTTTAGTGTTGTAATGTTTGGTTAGTCTGTCTGGTCATTGTCAGTCTTGTTTTCCCCGAGTTCCCCAAGTCCAGTCACTCATACCAACAGTCAGTATCACCCTTACCTGCACGCAACCCTGAGTCCATCCTTACCAGCACCCAGCTCCAGTATTCTGATCACTTCTACATGCATTCACTTCCACACATACCTCCACGCTGTTCTTGTGTTTAAGTTCACCCTTACCTCCACGCACCTTGTATTAGACTCCCTCCAGCCAGCTCTCACTACCACAGGCACCCTTCTGTTAGTATTCAGCTCCATAAGCCCCAGCCAGTACCCAGCCTTACACACTCCTGCCTGCACCAGATTCTACTCCAGCCAGTATCAGAGGCTTTCCTGCAACCCCTGTCTCTCTCCACCTGGAGTCACCCCCGCAGGTGGTGTTTACCACACCTAACTGGTGCCCATTCATAACAGTGCGTACATGTGCACTCAATTTTATATGGGTGTGCGCAAATGCCGCATCTACCTTGTAAATGGGGGATTTTGTAAGATGTACGTGCTGACGGCAATACCCTTTTCCCCAATCCATTCCCAATTTGCCCAGTTAAACAATAAGACTTCCTTACCCCCCAGCTAACTAGCCTTTCTTTTGCCCTACCTGCCCCGACCCTTGAAACCCTGCTCAGTAGCCGTGACTTTAAAGTTTTTCTACTTACACCTCCGGCATAGTAGAAATAAAGTTACGTGGTAGGGGACCCCGGCGCACGCTTGTGTGCGTAAGTACTTACATGTACATTTTTACTTAGGGATTTGAACTGCCCATGTCCTGCCCAGAATCTACACATGCCCCACCCATTTTTTTACCTTTTGCATTTGTGTGTGCACTGGGAGATACGCGTGTACGCAGCCACTTTTTAAAATCTGCGTGGTGCACACTGGCCAGAGATACACACGCATATCTCCTGGCTTTGGCATGTAGGCCTTTTAAAATCTACTACTTAGGAAAGCCTGCGCTTTTCCCTGGGAGTGAGATAGATCAGCTATTGGAGATCTGCTGGTTACTTGTAACCTGGACAGGCCACTCTCGGAGACAGGATGCTACACTCAATGGATGGTGGTCTGGCCCAACATGGCACTTCTAATGTTTTTTATGTTCTTATGACATAGGATGAAAGCTAAATGGAGTTGAGTTTTCTCATGAAAAGAACCTCAGAGGTCAATATTTAGAAGAATCTAGCAATCTAAATAATAGCAGCCAGTCAGATCAAAGCCTTTGAGAACTGGTTAGGCTAATTGGTCAAATTTTAGCTTCTAAATTTCACTTGACAATTACATTTAGCTTGTAAATAGCAGCATGCAAATATATTTTCTGTATAAAATCAGACCTATTTGGAACAACTTTGGTGTTGACCTCAATTATTCTTGGACCTAACCACAGAAAAAGTGTGATGCCACAACAAGGATTCATCTTGCTTGAGTGCTTTTTCCCATGGTTCACTACATTGATCACTGATATGAAAAACTCTCTGACCATTCAGGATAACCACCTCATTATTCAGTTACACCTTTTATTGTATTATTATTATAGGCATAATCATAGTGGCTTCCATTAGGTGAAATGTGAAAGTATGCAAAAATGTAACACACTTCTCTGTGCCAACCTGAATGCTTTTTTTTTTTTTTCACATAAAAAAATGCTGTGGGCTGAATATTCCTGGAGCTGACATTTTACATGGCTTCTAAATTTAGTATTGTTTTCCTAAAGAGATTTTGCTGACTTCAAGTTTGGCATTATTTATATTCGTTTTCAGCATATATATAGGATTAGCCTTCCATTTAAAATTTATTTTATAGTTAAAGGTTATGTGGCCTTCAAAATAAAAATTAATATATTTAAATTACCACTCTGAATTTTTATATCTTTTCATGTTTAAACATAAGTTTTTATACTTTATCGTGTCTCATCACTCACTTCTGACAAACCAAGGTCACAACTGCTGCACAAAACTGATGGTCCAACACAGCTGAACTCACTGAGTCTGCTCCTAATCAGCTAAGGATGTTATCTACCTGCTGATCCTTCACTGCACCTGTATTTCAATCAGTGAAACCCCAAGCTGCAATTCCCTCCACCAGTCCTCACAATTCCTTCACCCCCCAGTGCCAGACAATTGCTGGTGATGTCACCAGGAGCTTAATTTGAAAGCATTGGGGCAGATTCCTGAGGTCACCTATCTGCTGTCCTACCACTTGACTTATCTGGATGCTGCATTAAAGAAGCAGAACAACAAGCTGCTGTTTTCTCTGCCTGCCATTGAGCCACCTCACTTCCTACTCTTCCAGCGATGGACTATCACTGACCCCACCCTCAGTAACATCAAAGGGAGACTCCGGAAGTGCCACATGCCGAGGTATTGCATTTGCTCTGTTGGAAACAGGAAGGAGTACAACAAAGGTCTCCTTAGTTTGTGAGGCGTGTGAGGAGATTGAGTTCCTTTTCTTGCCTTGATTGAAAGGGTAGGGAGTACCTGTTATTCTGACTATGGTAATGACAAATCTCAACAGATTTCAGCTATATGTGGCCATTGCAAATTAGGTGGTATTTGTCATCATAAACAATGTAGGTTTGGTAGGCTCCTAGCTTTTAGCATCTGCTCACAAAATGCTCTCTTGTATCGATCCCCCTTTATTGAGAATTTCAGCATATTGACCAATGCAAGATCAGTACATAGGAAGTCTATTATTATCTTTGACATGCTAAACGATATAAAACTAGATCTATTTGGTATTATAGACATGGCTATTGGAGACTGATTTGTTTTGTTAAATCAACTTTGCCCACCGACATATCTTTTAATCTCTAAACTGTGACTAGTTAAGCAGAGAAGTGGTATTTTAATAGCTTTTAAAAAGTGTATTTCTTTCCATCAAATTAAATTCAAGACAGAACAACCATATGAAATGCTCATGCTTTCTGCACAAACATGGAGTATATGTCTGTTTTACCTTCTACCTGGGCTCTTTGCACAGAGTTACTCCCCCCATTATTAAATCCCTGATTACTTCAAGAGTTGATTTAAATAATACCACAGTGCTGGGAGATATCAATTTACATGTAGGTAAGCAACCACTTACAATGCATTTTTCCATGTCTACGCTGAGATAATAGATAGTTCAGGAGCCTACTCATAACAGCAGCTATACTTTGGATTTAATTTTTTTAGTCAAATTCTACTTCACAGCAGATCTTATAGCTTCACATGTGCACAAGTGCTATGGACTTATTCTGAAAATATCTGGTGCCCTTTAGCAATAAAAATAGAGCACCAATGAGGAATCATTATTTTAGGTAGGGTCCTGGAGACATTGATTGACTATGTATGTGATGTCTCAAAGATACAAGATTGTAATGATCTGTGTATTGCTGTTAATTCTTGGCTCAATTCATTAAAAGAAGTCATTGATGAGGTAGCCCCAGTTAAAAAGATCTTTCCAGTCTACATTGATCACATACTGTGCATGGCTCTCCCTCGAGTTAAGGGCTGCCAAGAGTTAATTGTACAGGAAAGATCATCATTGGTGCAATCTGTATTCATCATCAGATTTAGCTGCTTATAAATGCCAGCTAGAAAAGTACAGATTTCTGACAGATAAAACCAAGAAAGCATAGTTTGCAGCTAGGATTCAGCTGACAGGCAACAGGCCTATTGACAGTTCCAGACTACAATATCTCTTACATACTAATAATATTGGTGCTGGAAAGATTGTAACTTCATCTGCAGCTATCATGTAAATGGTTAACTAGTTTCTTTCAAGACAAAATCACAGCTGGGCTAGATTCCCTGCTGGGGTCCTGTATCTCTTTCTCTGTTGGGAGACTGGATTGAAATGGGAGCGGTTTTCTTTAGCAATAGTAGATGACATGAGAACCAGTTTATAGCTGCCCTAAATTATTCTACCTGTCTGCTTAATCCATGTTCCACATTAGTATTCAAGACCTTATCAGGGGATATTGGTTACTCCATTGCTGGAATCATTAATGCATCATTGTCAACTGGATACTTGCAAACCCCACTAAAACATACCTCTGTATGACCAACATTTAAGAAAGCGATTCTGGATCCTTTAAATCACACTATGATCTTATTTTGTCCTTGCTTTTTTTTTGCAAAGACAATTCAGGGGGGTGTATTAAAACAACTAACTGAGTTCTTAAATGAGCACACTATATTAGACCAGTACCAATTTGGATTTTGTAGGGCACATAACACAGAAATTCTATATTTATAAAGTCTGGATGTCTTTGGGAGACGTTTTGATAGTAGCACAACATATCTCCTGATGCTTCTTGATGTATCAGCAGCATTTGACATATTGAATCACCAAATTATGACATCATGTTTAGCTGATATAAGGACAACAGAGATGGTTTTGAAGTGGTTTACAACTGATCTAGCAGACAGGACCCAAAAAGTGAAGATTGGGTCCACGGAATCGACTTGGTATCATATAGAAACGGGTATCCTACATTTACTTTCTTTTCCCCATATGTGTAGCATCTTGGCAAGTTCAGGAGTAGGATATTGTGTATACACTGACAACATCCACTTTTTTATTCCAGTTACCTTATCTAGGCCAGATGCCATGGCACTATTATCTTAATGCCTCACTGAAGTAGAGCACTGCTGTTCAAGAATAGCATGGCCTTTATTATCAGGAAAAAGGAAGCTATTGTGCTTAGTAGGTTCCCTTCTAAAGAAATCCCATTTCCCTGTGATTTAACGAATGGACAATCTCTCTTTCAGTTCAAATAAGAAATTTAGGGTTATGTTTGAGCCTGATTTATCCTTTTATATACAAGTCAGTGCTGTGATAAAGGTAGCATTTTTTAAGCTATGCCTCCTGTTAAAGTTGAAGCCATTACTGAGCTTTCTGGATTTCTGTACACTTTTGCAAGCACCAGTCCTAACTGGGCTAGATTACTGCAATTCATATTGGGCTACCAGCTAATATTCTCAGCGCTCTACAGATCATCCAGAATGTAGCAATATGAATACAAACAGGTACTAAACTGACAGAACACATTGCTCCTGAATTGCAGTCCCTTCATTAGTTGTCGGTATCATGGAGGATAAAATTCAAGATTGTGAAGATTATTCACAATTCTTTAAATAATGATGCACCTCTCTATATCAGTACAGTTTTGAGAATTTACTGACCTTTTCAGGTCTTGTATTTCTGCTGGTTGTGGTTTATTGGAATGGATATACCCCATCCATAGTTAGTGCATCTAGCCAAGGTCTGAGTGAGAGCTTTCTCAGTCGTCGGGCCTTTGCTCTGGAACTCTCTGACAAATAATCTGCAAGTTATTGAGTGGACCAAGAGTTTTAAGAAACAAAGGCATATTTTTTCAGGGAAACATTTGGTTCAGAGGAATAAGAATACGATATGCCAGGCTGTTGGTACTAATTGGTAGAATTTGCTTAAAGTAGACATTAAGAATAAAGTATCTTGGTTATAAATGTTTAGAATCAGTTTGAAGAGGCAATATATAGCTGAATCTTTGTGATGAGGGAGCTCAGAGATGTGCTAGTGGGTCCGCTGCGAGACCTGTTCAATAGATCCCTGGAAACAGGAGTGGTGCTGAGTGATTGGAGAAGAGCTGTCGTGGTCCTGCTCCACAAGAATGGAAACAGAGGAAACCAGAAACTACAGACTGGTTAGCCTCACCTCAGTGGTGAGTAAATTAATGAAGGAAAGGATAGTGAACTATCCACAGTCAGGAGGATTGCCAGACCCCAGGCAGCATGGATTCACTAGGTGAAGGTCCTGTCAGACAAATCTGATTGATTTTTTTGATTGAGTGACTAAAGAACTGGATCATGGAAGAGCGCTCGATGTGATATCCATGGATTTCAGCAAAGCTTTTGCACAGAACTGAAAACTTGGACATTTAGATTACATTCTTTGGTACAGAGACACATAAATCAGATGAATTATATTATGCAGCATTGTACCAATCTATATAAATATTATTTTGTGCTTTCCATGCCTTTAGGGCTTAAGTATGATTTTTCATTATTGTTTTTTAACACCCTTGAATACCAGATTTACATTTCTGCTCACGATCATTAGCTTTTGTGAAAAAACTGTTACACTTCCTGGCCACGTTCACTCCGTGGCAGGGCCTGCTCACCTTTCTCTCCCGTCCACAAGCTCCGGGCTTTCCTCCTCCGCAGATGCAGCCAGTTCGCAGCATCCCCGGCTCCCCCGCGCTCAGTCTCCCATCCAGGTCTCATGGCAGGGCTTGGCATTCTCCATGGCGTCGGTCCCGCCCCTAGGCACACTAGCGTGGACCGCCCAGCCTCTTAAAGGGCCAGGGGCAGATCCCAACTCCGCAGCGCAACCTGATTGACGGCAGTACTTAGGGAAGTGGTCAGACACCACTTCCTTGCCTTGGCAATTGGGTCGTACACTCTGGTGTCTCTAGTTTGCCTGTTCCAGTGTCTCTTGTTAAAGTGTCTCTTGTTCCAGTGACTCCTGATCCAGCGTCTCCTGTTCCAGCGTCTCCTGTGTCTCCTGTTCCAGCATCTCCTGTTCCAGCATCTTCTGTTCCTTCATCTCTCCATCCCTGGTAGTACCCTTCAGACTGATCTCACGGTACTGACCTTTGCTTGCTCCTGACTACTCCTGATTGCTGCCCAGACCTGACCTCTGCCTGTCCACTGACTACTCCTGATCACTGCCTGGAACTTGACCTCTGCCTGACCACTGACTTCTCCTGATCGCTGCCTGGAACTTGACCTCTGCCTGACCTGACTACTTCTGGATTGACTACAGGTATTGACCCCTGCTTCGGCTGCCCATTCTGGACTAATATTCTGGCCTTGATCCTTGCTATCCACTTGGACACTTTCTTCTGGCCTCCTGCAATCTCTGGACATTCTTGCTTGGACATCGACCATGCACCCTTGTTTGTGGTGGGCACTCCTCTGCACCTCCTCTCTAGGAAACCCTGCAAGGCCCACCTAAGACCAGGCAGCCTGGGTAACCAAGGGCTCAACCTGAGGGAACCCCAGGTTGCTATTGGCGAAGCTCCAGCTAGCCTCCATCTCCTCCTGTGCTCCGCCTGTTGGTGGCAGGCGCTCTCCGGGTCTGACCGGAGGGCCGTACCAATCTTGCACCAAGCCATGGGTCCACCTACAGTGCAACAAAAACATTCCTTGTTATGAAATAGGAAAGGGGTATTTGCCCATCTCCCTCATCTCTGCCACCATTAAAAAGTAAATATGGGTTTTATACAAAGCAGCTCACTAAAAGATAATTTTCTATCTCCTAGCAGCTGTACTTGATGAATTAACAAATGATACCATTTTTAAATGCTTTATCATGTAAGTGAAATTAAGAAAACTCATTCTATTAACTAAATTCAGTGTGAGGCTGTAATGAGGCATCTCTCCCTCTTCAAAGCAGGAAAGTTGCAATTTAGAACATTTTGATTACTGTTGCTCTTATACAATGTTGATGCAGATGTAATGAAATGTGGGTAGCGGGAGCTTACTGGGCAAATACAAAGAAATAACTGCTCCTTATATTTAATTTAATAAGCTATCTTCATAATGGGCCATCCCATATTGTGACTTTTGTAAAATATTTAGTGCCTATGCACTAAATCACCTAAAAAACAAGTGGTAGCCTGAGATTTTAATGCATGCATGCTAGTGTAGTGCGCTAAAATGTGTAAAGCTCGTAATGATACCTTGTTAAAGCAGGTTTACTGAGATCGGAAATGACCTAGTTCCTACTGCTAGTAGCACAGGATTATACTAGGCTACAATAAACTTAGTCACAATAGGTTATCAATGTACCTGTACCAATTACGCACCCCTTCCTATACCAAAACAAAAGAGAAGGATCTGCCAGCCCTAAAATAACCCCGCTCAGAATAAAAGGTCGGCCATGGCCCCCACCATAACCCTCCAAATGTCCTACCCCAATCCCCTCCCCCACCTTTCCCTTCAGGAGAAGAGATCTCCCACTCCCACTCCCTCCTGCCCTGCTCACTCTGATGGCCAAAATTGCTCTGGATAACTTTACCTACATCTTTGCCCTTCTCTTCTGCTTCAGGTGCAATAGCCTGCCGAGGTGACAGAAAAACCATAGCTATACCTCTATAGATATAGTTAAGCTTTAGTGTTACCATCTAGGTTAATACAAATCATGTGGCTGACACAAATGCTGTTAACCATTTAGAATAGTAATGAGCAGATTTGTTAATAACTATTTTGCTTGCAGTATAGCTAAGTTTTTTAGTATGAATACAAGTGCTTTCATTATTCTTAATGCATAGTGTTGCCTTTTATTAAATAGGACATTTGTGAATAAAGCTTGCTGTTAAAGAGGCTGATATACTAACCCACAATATTTGCCATGAGTTGGCAGCAGTTTTGAATTGCAATTTTGCTACCAATGTGGTAGTGAAATTGCACAAGATCTTTTACACACGTGCCCCAGCCAGAAACTTTCCTCATTCCCAGCTGAGACAAAGCACAAATCACTGCAGGGATTTACAGAAGCCTCAAGGACCATATGAGTTATCTCCATGTCCTGCAAAGTGTTAATGAAATTCCCTGTTGGTCTAGTGGTTCCTTGACCTTGTGGTTCCTGTGCTCCTTGTGGGCTGAAAATATCAAAGCCCTGCCCTCTTGCTGTCCCCTTGCCACTAAAATCACACAAAACCCCATTTAGGTGTTTCACATGCCCATTCCCTTCTAAAAACTTAAGCTCTTGAAGGGGAGGACTTCAGGGACCAGGAACATTTCCCAGTTGCCTATGCCCTATCGGGATCTGGTTCCAAAATGGCACCAGCTAACTGCAGAAGCTCCTTTGACATGCAATAAGGAGCATCTGCAATCAGCTGGCACCATTTTGGAACTGGGGGCTGATGGGGCAGGTGTGAGTAGCCATCATTCCTGCCCTCAGAACACCAACCCTTTGAAAGAGTAAGCTTTTGGGTAACATTGTCTATACTTTCTGGGATGGGGGAAGTACCTTACACAAGCGACAAGATCTCTTTAAATCCTCATGGTGGTTCATGCCCAGGAATGGACAGAAAAATGACTATGTCTCATAGAGATAGCAATTTTTGAGATAGCTGTTTTTTCAATAATGGGCCTGCAAAGCATTTTTGTATGCCTATTTTCACAAAAAAAACCCCCAAAGAAAATAATCAGTTGTTTTGCATGATTTTGCATTACAGCAATTCATAAATGTGAATTTGTTGCGCACCCCATCCGCATCCGGCCCACGCAGGGCCTGCTCACCTTGCTAGTTCCTCTGCAGGGCACGGATCGGCCTCCCCAGCGGTAGCCGCAAGTTCCACTAGGCCTTGGCATCCCGCGGTGGCAGTTGCCGGGCCTTCCACTGCCAGGCCTCATGCCGGAGTATGGCGCCTCCTGCAGTGTAGGCCACGCCCCTACGTGCATGCGCGTGGACCGCCCGGCCTCTTGTAGGGCCAGGGGCAGGTTCTAGCTCTATGGCACACCCTGATTGATGGAACAATATAAGGAAGTCCCTGCCTGCACTTCCTTGCCTTGGCAATCGGGTCGGCATTGTATTGTGTGCTAGGTTGCCTCTGCGTTCAGTCTTGTTCCAGTCTCGTTCCAGTCTTGTTCCAGCCTTGTTCCAGGATCCTACTGTTCCAGCCTTGTTCCATTGTCCTACTTTTCCAGCGTCCTCCTGTTCCTGCATTTGTCTGTTCATGTTTCCAGGTAGTACCCTCGGACTGTCTCTCTGGTACTGACCTCGGCCTGTTCCTTGACCATCTTGTCTGCTACCTGCATCCTGACCTCTACCTGCCTTGTGACCTCATCTGACCTCCGGAACCTGACCCCTGCCTCGTTGACTACTCCTCAGACTGATCCTCAGATTCTGACCTTGGCTATCATTGACTACGTCTTCTGAATCTGGCTCTGTCCCTTGCCTTGTCATTGCCTACTCTGTTTGGGCCTTCCTTGCCTCTCCAGGGCAACAGCGTGAAGTCCAACCGTGCTCCCTTGCTGATCGTGGGCACGCCTCTCTACTACCTTTCCAGGAGACCTTGTGAGGCCCACCTAAGTCCAAGCGGCCCGGGTCCCTACAGGCTCCACCAGGGGGGACCTCGGGCTTCCAGTGCTGAAGCTCATCTCAGCCTCTGTCTCCTCCTGTGCTCCACCCCCTGGGGGCAGGTGTTCCCTTGTCCCTACCAGGGAGCCGTTCTCCAATGCTCCAGGACAAGGCTCCACCTCCAAGCGCAACAGAATTTTGAGTACATTTTTGCACACTGTGGTCTATAGGAAAAGGTTCTTTAACGCAAAAGCTACTTTTGTGAAATTTTTTCCCAAAAGAGCTTTTTACACAAAAATATATGCAAAACTAATACATTTTTGCACATTTATGTGCATTTTGTGAGGTCTTTTACACGAAAACACTTTGTGCAAAAAACAAATTTACAGCTTAATACATCAGCCTCAAAATTTAAAAGGTTTGAAACTAAATATTACAGAAATTGTATATTTCCAAATTGTTCGGCAAACTTCTGAAGCATAGTAAAGACTAAGGATGTGCATTCATTTCCAAAAATAAAATGAACCAAAAATAGCTTCCTATGAAAATACTGAAAATTTGGGGGTATTTTTGTAGTCATGGCATTTTTGAGAAAAAAAAATGGATCTCTGGCTGCCCTGGCAGGTCCTCTCCAGGGCAAAAATCAGTCCTAGTTTGGCCTGCCGTGAGTTTGCCTGGTACCAAGACCTGTCCAGTACTGGCCTAGCTTTGAAGCCTACCTAATGCCAGAGCCTGCGCCAAGCTGACTCAACATGGGGCCTGCCCCAAGCTGGCCTACCCAGCACCAGGACCTGCCTAGAACTGGCTTATGCCAAGACCTGCCTGCTCTTGGGCTAGCCTATCCAAGCCTGAGCCAGCCCAGTGCTGAGACTGGCCCATAACTGGCCCAACACCAGGGTTTGCATGAGGCCAGGCTTGGGGTTCAACCGCTCTTCTTCCCCTCTTTAAAATTACATGGGCCAGCAAGCTTTCACCACAGTCCCCACTTACCCCTTCCTGGATCCTCCAAAGAGAGCAGGAATAATATCTAGTTGCTCCCACCTTGTTCCACGATACTTTTAAATAACAAGGATAGCATCAAAGTGGCATCACCTCAGTTACTTGTTCTGGTGCAGCCAGCACCATTTTTCTGACTATTTGAATGGCCATTTGACAAAATGGTGCTGGCCGCACCATACAAAGGTACCAAACTGAGACCACTTTAACGCCTTCCTCCAGATTGTGATAATATTTTTATAGCATTAAAGGCCTGGGTGGGAGTGACTGGGCATTGATCCTATCCTTTTTGGAGAATCCAGGAAGGGGTTAAATGGGAGTCAGGATGGGAGCTCCCTGGCTCAGCAATTTTAAGGGGGGAGGAGGGAGGGGGAATGTGAGCCCTGGCCTGGTCCTGCTCCAAGCAGGTCCTGGTGCCAGGTAAGACTTGACAGCAAGCTAGCTCAGGGCAGGCCCAGGTACTGGATAGGCCTCAGTGTTGGGCCAGATTTGGCAGGCCCTGGTGCTGGGTAGACCTTAGCACTGGGCCATCTCTGCTCAGGCCCCAGCAGCAAGTAGGATTTGGCACTGGGCCAGATCAGTGCAGGCCTCAGTTATCAAGCGAACTCTAGGCAGACCCAGTGGGCGACCGGCACCGGGTCAGATTCGGTGCAAGCCTGTCTGCAAGCAGACTCCAGCCTTAGCACCAGGCTGATGTTTTTCACTAGAGAGTGGAATCACAGGGACCCAGTAAGACCCTGCTAGGACCACCAAAGGTCCTTTTTTTGTTTAATGTTGTTGGTTGGTTTTTTGTTTGATTGGTTTTTTTGCAGTTTGGCAATGCAAACCCCCATACAAATTTAACAAATAAAAAATAAATTATCGTTGCCATCTGTTGATGGATTCCAGACAAAGTATTCATACCTTCCAATATCTGAAAGAACACTATCAGTTTGAAAATAAAAATTGTTTTGGCATCCTTACAAATATGTCATTATTTTGACTCCCTAATGCATTTGGGTGCCAATATTTTTGCGCCTGCTGATTTTGAAGGAGATGTGGTAAATTTGACTTCTAAAATAGATGTCCTCTCCATGTTTTATACAAAATTGCTGTGGAAATGGGATAAAGATCAAGTATCAACACTGGCAAGCCAATGGTCAGAGGATATTAGTAAGGAAAAGATGTAGAGGACTTGTGGGATGCTTTGGGACACATGCATGGATTGGTTAAAAGTGCAAACCTATGTGATATGCATTTTAAATAGTAAATGTGTCTTCCATTCGTGCACAACAGACTAAAATAGTCCCCAAGGGGCAAGTCATGAATGTGGGAACTCAGAGTGAACTTCTTTCCATTTCCTATGGGTTTGTACATATATTAAACAATTTGATGAGGCAGTGTTTTTACACATTTCAAGGTGTAGAGAGCAGTCTCTTCCTTTGGATGTTCAGCTAGATCTCCTTGACATTGTTAATACATTTGACTTGTAAGATGATGATCTGCTCCTATTATTGCATAAATCTTACTGTATGATTAAAGAATATATTTTGACACAGTAGGTATCTACTGATCACCTCCTTGACTATGTGCAACATACAAATGCATAATCTTTTGATTATGGAAAAACTATTAATAATCAAAGGCACTGTTAGTTGATGTAAAAAGTTTCTACGAGTTTGGACCCCTTAACTCGCTGTCTTCTAGACTCTAAAGCATAAGAACATAAGATATGCCATACTGGGTCAGACCAAAAGTCCATCAAGCCCAGCATCCTGTTTCCAACAGTGGCCAATCCAAGTCACAAGTCTCTGGCAGTTACTCAAACATTAATTAGATCCCAAGCTACTAATGCTAGTAACAAGCAGTGGCTATTCCCTATTGAATAATAGCAGTTTAAGTCTCCTCCAGGAACTTATCCAAACCTTTTATTAAACCCAGCTACACTAACTGCCTTAACTACATCCTCTGGCAATGAATTCCAGAGCTTAATTGTGTGTTGAGTGAAAAATAATTTTTCTCCGATTTGTTGTAAATATGCCGTGATTGTTTGTCCAGAACGACAGTATATAAATAAATAAATGAATACTTGCTAACTTCATGGAGTGCCCCCTAGTCCTTGTATTATCCAAAAGAATAAATAACCAATTTATATTTGCCCATTCAAGTCATTTCATGATTTTATAGACCTCTATCATATCTCCCTTTAGCCGTCTCTTCTCCAAGCTAACAGCCCTAACCTCTTCAGCCTTTCCTCATAGGGGAGCTGGTCCATGCTCTTTATCATTTTGGTTGCACTTCTCTGAACTTTCTCCAGTGCAGCTATATCCTTTTTGAGATGCGGTGACCAGAATTGCACACAGTATTCAAGATGCGGTTTCACCATGGAGCGCTACAGAGGCATTATGACATCCTTTGTTTTATTTGCCATTCCCTTCCTAATAATTCCTAACATTCTGTTTCCTTTTTGACTGCCAAAGCACACTGAGCTGATAACCAATTCACTGGATGTTTGATGTAGGTAAGGTTTGTCTTTTTGCGGATGACACTAAGATCTGCAACAGAGTGGACACGCCGGAAGGAGTGGAGAGAATGAGACGGGATCTAAGGAAACTGGAAGAGTGGTCGAAGATATGGTAGCTGAGATTCAATGCCAAGAATTGCAAAGTCATACATATGGGGAGTGGAAATCTGAATGAACTGTATTCGTTGGGGGGGGGAAAGGCTGATGTGCACGGAGCAGGAGAGGGACCTTGGGGTGATAGTGTCTAATGATATGAAGTCTGCGAAACAATGCGACAAGGCGATAGCAAAAGCCAGAAGAATGCTGGGCTGCATAGAGAGAGGAATATCGAGTAAGAAAAGGGAAGTGATTATTCCCTTGTACAGGTCCATGGTGAGGCCTCACCTGGAGTACTGTGTTCAGTTCTGGAGACCGTATCTACAAAAAGACAAAGACAAGATGGAAGCGGTACAGAGAAGGGCGACCTGGAAGGTGGAGGATCTTCATCGGTTGACGTACGAGGAGAGATTGAAGAATCTAAATATGTACACCCTGGAGGAAAGGAGGAACAGGGGTGATATGATACAGACTTTCAGATACTTGAAAGGTTTTAATGATCCAAAGACAACAACAAACCTTTTCCGTAGGAAAAAAATCAGCAGAACCAGGGGTCACGATTTGAGGCTCCAGGGAGGAAGATTCAGAACCAATGTCAGGAAGTATTTCTTCACGGAGAGGGTGGTGGATGCCTGGAATGCCCTTCCGGAGGAAGTGGTGAAGACCAGAACTGTGAAGGACTTCAAAGGGGTGTGGGATAAACACTGTGGATCCATAAAGTCAAGAGGCCGCCAATGAAGAGTGGGTGACTCGCCAGAATGATGGCTACTGCCTGGACACAATACCCTTATTCAATAAACATACACATGCTTACTGTGACTCCAACATCGCTCTAAGCTTCAACAGCAAGAGGAAATGTGGAAAAAAGGATTTGCACTCACAAAGAGGGGAGTAGCTGGCTTGTTACGGCGGTTACTACCCCAAACCAAATAAGCCTGATACTTCACTTTCAATGCATATACAGCATAGCTCTCTGCTTCAACGGCAGGGGAGAAGAATAACTGATACTTCACACATCCAGCAGAGCTCTCTGCTTCAACGGCAGGGGAGAAGAAAAAAGGGTTCGCACTCACAAAGAGGGGAGTAGCTGGCTTGTTATGGCGGTTACTACCCCAAACCAAATGTGCCTGATACTTCACTTTCAATGCATATCCAGCATGACTCTCTGCTTCAACGGCATGTGAGAAAGACTGATACATCACGCATTTCCAGCATAGCTCTCTGCTTCAACAGCAGGGGAAAAGAAAAACTGATGCTTCACGCATATCCAGCATAGCTTCAACGGCAGCGGAGAAGAAAAAATGGATTCGCAATAACAAAGTGGGGAGTAGCTGGCTTGTTACGGCGGTTACTACCCCAAACCAAATGTGTCTGATACTTCACTTTCAATGCATATCCAGCATGGCTCTCTGCTTCAACGGCATGGGAGAAAGACTGATACTTCATGCATATCCAGCATAACTCTCTGCTTCAACGGCAGGAGAGAAGAAAAACTGATACTTCACGCATATCCAGCATAGCTCTCTGCTTCTACGGCAGGGGAGAAAAAAAAACAAAAAAACTGATACTTCACGTGTATCCAGCATAACTCTCTGCTTCAACGGCAGGAGAGAAGAAAAACTGATACTTCACGCATATCCAGCATAGCTCCCTGCTTCAACGGCAGGGGAGAAGAAAAAACAACCAATAAGGGCTGTATAACATAGTCTGGGTAAAACAAATAAGCATGGGTGTAGCTTGCTTATTGCGGCGGTTACTACCCCTACTACCCCTAACTAATCAAGCTAGATATTTCACTTGGATGCAGCTCCATCACTGCTCTCTACATTAATGGTGGGGGTGGAAGGGAAATAGAACCAAGAGCTAAGAGAAACAGATAAGTATGAGAGAAAAAATGTGTGAAGCTTGCTGGGCAGACTGGATGGGCCGTTTGGTCTTCTTCTGCCATCATTTCTATGTTTCTATGTTTCTATGTACTGAATAATTTCCCTGCAAGGCTTGCAGCTTTTGGAGGTGAGGGTTGTAGGCAAGTCAGCAATAACATGGTTAATTAGAATGTACTAAAAGGTGAATTTTAAAAGCCCGACATGTGCCAAAACTGTGAGATACATTGGGCCGGCGCATGCCAAGTGGATTTTAAAAGCTGCCTGAGTACGCGCGGATCTCCCAACGAATGCAGAAATGAAAAGTTCAAAAGGGGGGGAGAAGACTGGGTATGGTCTGGGCATGGAATGGGCATTCCTGGATTTCAACTTCAAATTAGCTCATAAATACTTATATGCATAGGCACATAGGGCCGGATTTTAAAAGCCCCACGCATGTAAATCCAGAGTATATACAAGCGTAGGGGGGGGGGGGGTTACGCGAGCCAGGCCTATTTTATAAAG
The DNA here is from genome assembly GCF_901001135.1 of Rhinatrema bivittatum. NCBI lineage: Eukaryota > Metazoa > Chordata > Amphibia > Gymnophiona > Rhinatrematidae > Rhinatrema > Rhinatrema bivittatum. The sequence continues at coordinate 109,236,883 of NC_042617.1, read as the reverse complement.
GCCCAGCGACACGCTTAAAGCCCGGGACACGTCTAAGTCCCAGGGCTTTACTAAAGAGGTGGTCTGGGAGCGGGGCATGGGTGGGGCAGGGCGGTCCAGGGGTGGGGGTGGGGGTGGGGCGGGGTCAGAGACTCCCGGCAGAGTAGCCATTTGCTGCTGTGCCAGGGATCGCACCCCAGCACTTGGCTGGTGCATGCAACTTACTTCAGCCCCAGGGCTGAAGTAAGTTTTGTAGCAAAAGGAAAAAAAAGAAAAAGGTAGGGGGAAAGGGTGGGGGAGGTAAGGGAAGGGAAGGTGGGGTGGGGGGTAGGGAACGGAGGAATGGAGCGCGACTCAGCGCAGGCTCGGCACACGCCGACCCCCGATTTTATAACATGCGAGCGCCTGCGCACGCATGTTATAAAATTGGGCGTACATGTGTGCGAGCTGGGTAGTGTGCGCACATGTACACCCATGTGCAAGTTTTAAAATCTACCCCATACTGGGGTTCCTGCCACGTAACTTTACTTCTGCTATGGAGAACGTGTAAGTAATAAAATAAAGATAAATAGATAGATCGGTAAGGTATTAAGGGTTGGGGACAACTGGGGAGAAGGGGGGGTGTTAAACTAGGGAGCTTGCAAGTCTTACCTGGTAGAAGCCACATTTGCGTGCACTTAAAATTGTACACATATGTGCGTGTGGTCAGGTTATTTTATAACATGCACGTATATTCGCATGTAAGTTATAAAATGGCCGAATCACTAGGCGCGGGCCAGAGAATGCAAGCACATTTGCACCTGCACATCGGTTTAAAAGTGTCCATCCCTGTGTAGCTGGTACCATGTGTGATGTCTAATTATTTGATTCTTTTGTGCGCTAAGACAAGTTTATTTGTTGTAAAGAAAGTATGCTTGATATATGTTCAATAAAACAGATTTAAAAAATAATAATTCCCCCACCCTATCTCAGAACAAAAATTGAACTGAAATGAAAAAATGGCAAATACTTCTCTAATATGTTCTACAGAAAATGAAAGGTAACCATGATGAGGCAGGAGCACCAGTTAAATACTACTGTATCAGAGTTTTTTTAAATATCTTATAAGGCAGTCCAGTGATCAAAATAATACAGAACTTGTCATTTAATTTTTATTGATAACTTTTTTCCAATATAACCTCTATGTATACATTAACATAATCAAAATTAACATCTTTACCACTTCTGTAGGAATAGCACAATTTTGCTAATGTACTGAATTTTGAGAAAAATATATGTAAGATATATTCCAATGTTGTCAAGCAAACAAAACTGAAAATACTAACAAAACTGTCACTTAAAAAAAAAATCCTCTTCCAAGAGATTAGACAGCAAATTGATTTCACCTCTCTCCTTCTCTTTTTAACATAGCGCTAAATGAGACACATGCTTTTATGAAAGCAGCATATTTCCCTCTTAGTGAGGGGGTAATATTTTCAAAAACCATCGTATCTCAAGCCTCACCAATCTTTAATGAGCGCTTGTGCTGCTTTGTTGCATGACAAGCACCAAAATGAAAGATATGTGGAGAGAAAGGAGGCGATACCTGGGGAGAGAGGGATGAAGAGCACATAACCTGTCTTAAACGTGAGGTCTAATTCTATTTCCAAGATATATTGTCCTGAGTTTCATTTGCTTTGTGTCCTTGGATCCTGATTTATAGCCAAAGAGAATTCATAAGCTAGAAAAAAAAACCAAAAAAAAACCTGGGAACTAGATGGCTCACATTTTTCCTTCTGATTTTTTAATTTTATTTCTCAGGTCTTACAAGAGGAATGACATGATTCAAGCTGACTTTGCCAGTACTCAGTATTCAAGAAGTTTCTAGAAAGGATTACTGGTGCTTACACAAATAGGACATCAGCTTTCATTGGGTCAGAGAGCAGTGAACTGTCTCAATGCTGAAAACCTTGCTGGCCAAGATATAACGACCACTGCTTTTTGTTGCTTCAGAAACTTCTGTAGAACCTGCCCTGGAAGACTGAAGTCCATCTGATGACAAGTTCTGATGTCGTAGCATATCATTCTGTTTCTGCAGCTCTTTTTGTTTTCTGCATCCTCTGGCGATGTGTCTGAATTCTCCAAAGATTTTTTATAAGTAATTATCAGTATCACCTGCTCAGGTCCTATTAGCAAGAAAACCAGAGGTCCATCAAATTCAACTTTTTGTCATTAAAAACAAAAAGAATGGAACATCGGGTTAAGACTGTGTGCAAAGCAGATGTGAAAAAAGTCCCTAATGTAAAATAATTTGAGCTGAGCATGCTCAGTATTGCTGGGAAATTGGAATGCCAAAAACATAACCAAAGAAATGCAGTTCAACATTTCTGTGCAAACTGAAAATGGTTTGTGATTTGTGGATTAAATTTCCAGTCATTTTCCCTTTCTGCATTATTTGTATTTTGCCAACACATAAAAAGCCCCAGCTTAAAGGGGATCTGGATATTTTTCAACAAATACAATGTTGTTAAATATATTTTAATGTAATTAATCATGCACATTAATTTAAAAAATGGTGACATTTTATTCATTTCGCAAATTACAATTTTATCATAACATCTACCAGGTTGACTACAGTGCTATGCATTTCTTGCTCATTAATGACTATTACTAAAATTAGCATGATAGATCCACATCTCAGGATATTAACCCTACTCCCTCACATTTCTAACCACTTGTACTTTGGCAATTGTATACTAAATGTTCAGTTCTAAAGTTATTTCATCTGTTAAGCTATACTCTCACCAGATGAAAGTGGCTCCATAGGGAAAATTATAAACCAAACATGGAACAAAAATAGTTACAGATTTTACAGATTTTTGATTTTTAATATTGAAGTGTGAAGATATGTAGAACATACTGAACATTAACATCATGCAATTGTTGGACTGTATTTAAGTTGTCAGAGCTTGTGCTGATTACATATTAAGATACCATTAGAGACCATCTGATATTTTATTGATACTTGGCTGGTGGGATGTGTGGGGAGAAGCTGTCTCTTGCATGATATACTGCCAGCATTCTGTGTGAGCTCATGCAGCATATTTCTGAAAATACCCTGACCAGGTCATAAGGTTGTTTCAATATTTCTTCTAAAAAGTAAAAAAAAAAGAATTCTCTACATAGGATTTTGTCCAATACCAATATGTTGGCATCATTAATCTTCAATCTGTACTTCTGACCTTGAAAATCTTTTATAAAAGTCTGAAAGCAGATAGAATTTTCTATTTATGTGCAGAAACTGCTTCACATCTGCATATGATACTTAGATAAAAAAAAAAATAATCAGGGCCTGGTATACTATGGGTTGTTCCCATTTTGGGCCTAGACAGTAAGCATTTCTCCTATAGACACAAAACTGGAAAAGCCTGAATCACCTAGGCCCTTCTCATTGATTCCGAGAGCAGTAAACTGTCTCATTACTTAAAGCACTGTTGACAAAGGCACAGCTGACCATGGCTTTTTGTTGCCTCAGAAGCTTTTGTAGCCTAGAGAAGGTTGAAGTCCACCTGAACTATAGCATATCATTTTGCTTAGATAGCTGTTTTCATTTTCTGCATACATTGGCAGTGTTTTTGAAGTGTACACAGATTTTATAAGTTATTCTCAGTTACCATAGTCAGGCTGCATGAAGACTGAGTTTAACTATTTTTTAAAAAAGAGGTTTATGACTGTCTCCCGTATTGTATCTATGGGCTTTATTGACTAGGAAGTCAATATTCAAAAGGTTTATCTGGAAGTTAGCTGGACAAAACTTGCTGTTTCAATTTTCCTTCCCACTGATTATCCAAATTTTGTCCAGGCAAATCATCAAACACACAAAGTTTTGCCAGGCAATAAAAGAGGGGCTTGAGGGAGTTCTTGGGGAAGCGGGGGTTAAACCTTAATCAGTCAACTCTGATATTCAGTACCAGCCAGCCAAAGTTACCTAGTCAGCAGGTCTAAAGATAACCAGGTAACCTTCCCGTTGACTGATTTAAAAAAATCAGCAGGGACGCAGAGGGGATTTCCCAAGTTAGCAGTCTCCTTTATTGGGCAACAAGGTAAAAGAGGGGAGGAGGGAGATGGAGAAGATCCAGTATTTTCTTTATGACAAAGGGGAGAGAGGGAGTAATTGTATGCCGAAGGGGCTTTCTGCAATCTTTACTAAACTGGGAGAGAGAAAGGAGGCATTGACCTGGAAAGATTAAATATGTTATTGGGCCGAGGAGGGAGAAAAGAGTGGGGCCTCGGCCTCCTAGATTTAATGGAGCTAAGTGGGAGGGAGGAAAGGGTCATTTGTCTCCTGGATATCTTTACATTTTTATGGGGCCAAGAATGGAGAGGAGAAAGGGGTATCAGCCCCTTGAACAGTCATTTTTGAAAATAATATGCAGCAGATGGGGACAGAAGGAAGAGAGATCAGCACTTATGGAAGTTGGAGGTTAATTTTGATGTTACGTGTAGAGGGAGTAAGAGATTCCCATATTAGCTTTTTTTTTCCCAAGAGGGGTAAGGCAGTTAGTGGCAGATTTTCAGCACTACCAGTTATGCTTACCTGGAAAACCCAGTTGCACTAAATCTTGCCAGTTACAATGACAAGCTAGATTTAGAATATTCAGCTGAAAATCCAGCCAGTTAAAATCAGCTGAATATTCTCTTAAAGATAACCAGTTAAAATAAGCCAGTTATCTGCTCAAGTTTTTGCATTTTTCCTTCTAGACTTTTTTTTTCCATAGACAAGTGTCACAGACAAATGTAAGACCCATAACCTCAATAGCTTAATAACTGTCAACTAAATCCATACCCTAGCAAAAGGATGAAATGGTTCAGTCCGATGCACCCTTGAGGTGGACATGCCTATGCGACGCGAATGTTGAGTTATTGACAGAGATTCACAAGAGGAGAGTTCAGCTTCAAGATGTCACTGAGAGAGCAGTGAGAGTTGCTTATCTCCAGAGAATAAGGGAATGGAAAAGAATTCAACAACTCCCAACTGTGTGAGAAGAAAAATATTTCACAGCCTTTACATGTCTTGGGTAACAAGTGATAATGGGATCAACAGAGACTCTCAACACTCAATATACTGTAAAGAATGCTGCTCATGGTAGGAGCTTCGAGTAGTAATATTGCAATGGGAGGAAGGAGAAAATCCTAGATTAATCTATGGATGGCTAGTTAGTAGTCATCTTGACTTAAAAGAATGGAATTCATCAGAGCAGAAGAATTGCATAGACTGGTTTTGTTGGATGCAATGCTGGTCACCCAATGGCAGTGACCCAGCAGCTAGCTCCACCTTGTTTTTTGAAATGTCTGGCAGCCTGGGGCATATAATGTCACCTACTAGGCTGCAGTATGATATTACTATAATTGAAGAGGCCAAATTGTAATATACTATAAATTGCCCAAAAAAGGCAATGCTGGGGCCCAGGGCTGGTGGCGGAGGAGGAAGCAGGAGCTGGTGAGATTTTAATCTCCTGCCAGCCCTCTCTCCCTCCCAACATTATGATGCCAGTCATGCAGCCCATCATAGGTCAATGGTTCCATCAGCATGAGTCAATTGTAAGGATGTCTCATACAGTAGATTATCAGATTTAGCAATGTTAAAATACAAATTCATTAGTTTTAGGGAGCAGATTCAAGACACTTTTTATGAAGTAGTCAATTAGTTTATTAGCAGCATATGTAAAAACAAGGATAATACAGTGCAATTATTTCTTTTGTTTGTTTTTTTTTTGTTTGTTACAGTTTCAATGTTAGTTTTACAGTGTAAGCACTGTCATATCAGATAAGCAGAGAACACATGTTATCTAAGCTTAATTTGCACTTAAAAATTACGCAGTTACCATATCTAAACTCATCCCAGCTCTAAAGTAATCTGAACCAGTGTTCTCACCTTTAAAAGTGCCACATCAGTTCAGTGTCACTCTTGTAAGAGAGTTCCATGTCTGACATTCAAGGGATGGATCAGTATCCCTTACAGTGATGACATATAAAAACCCAAAAACCTCACAGAGGTATGATGGCAGAAAAGGATAAAAATCACTAATTGGACAAATATACTTCCAGGGTAAATCTGGCAAACAGTTATATTTACTTTAATTAGCAACTATGCTGAGTAAAACTCGGTTTTTAACTTGCAAGTCACAAAGGTTGTGACTGGCACAGTCAGTTCTGGAAGCATGGTTCTCAGACCACTTTCCATAAGTCTGTGAAGGAAATCACAGGGAAACACCCTTGGCCAATGTTAAAATCATTTACATGATGTCAGACATCAAAGATCATCTATTTAATGTTAAAGTTCATCTGTCTGACATTAAAGTTCATCTATCTTGTAATTCAGTCTCGGATATCCAGTTCCATAGGATTCCGTTACTCCAGATTGGATTTTGCCACCTCCTGTAGACACAGGATTGATGGGATGCAAATAATGTCATCTATGCCTCAATGCATAGGACTATTCTCATGCTCATTAGAGTCCATCAGCAAAAAACAGGTATTAGAACAATACCTGCTTCATAGCTGGTCTCAGGCTGGATACAAAGTTTACCAAGGACATGTTCTCATTTCTGGTCAAAGGTTTCTTCCTCTCATTTGGGAAATGTTGACAACTCTCTGATATGAAGAAACAAACATAGTATTTTCTCATCTGTGTGAAAAACTGTCTTATTAAAAATCTGCCAAAAATATAACATGGTCACAAAACTCCATTTTGTTTTGCTCTTCAGGCCTATACTTTGGCTCAGTCTGTGTGTGGTAGTGGGCCTCAAAGTTCATGATGCACATGCTGTTTTACTGACATCTACCTTACACGATGATGTCAGCATACCCCCGTGACTGTCAATCGTAGGACACGCTATTATCAGTTTCAAAGAGGGATGCAACCATGTGCTGGCTGCACTATCTGTGCCTAAGGCTCAGCTTGGCCCATCTTAGCTGGACCCACTTCCCTAAGGTCAGGTAAGTTCCTGACAGCCTCCCTCAATTAGGTGTATGGGCATTTCGTTACAGGCGGCACATGTGCATTTGCATAAGAGGGACTGCCCATAAAGTATACTGTAAGTAAAAGTGAAACAGATTCAGTTGCTTGCATGGTCTATTAATGTTAGGTTCTCTATCAACCATACTTTATCCTGGCATTTGGCCCACAGTTTCATAAACAGTCATATAGTATATATCTAGAAAACATAGGGAAAGAAATAGGTTAAAGAATCTGCTATGTAGTTGAAATACATCTTAAAAAAATCTTTACTTACATAAAAATATGATACATTATACTTCCAGCTTTTGTATTTTTAACTTCAAGGAATTGCAGATTATTAAGAATTCCTGCCCCATCCCATTATCTTCAACAACTATGTACAACTAATACTTAATGGCTAACTATGGAAAATCCTGAATTAAATCATAAGGATTGGAAAAAGTACCATTTTCTGACTTCACACACCAAAAAGGATATGTTCTTTAATTAAATTGAGCAAAACTTAAATATAAATAAATATATATATATATGGCTTTCTAGGTGTGTGTAAAAAATAGGCTTGCAATTTCTATAGTTTTTCAGGTAATAAGAAAATGAAATAAATTAATTAATTATACATATATATAGTATTTCTGTCATTAATCTATTATAGAATGTGCCTATGAAAGGTAAAAATAGACAAAATATAAGAAAAGGTATCTAGCTTACAGTCTGTAAGAGAGACATTTAATGCTTTAAAACTTTAATAAAAGTCAGTCACACAGCCATTTTTACTATATACATATGGCAGAGAATAATCGTTTAGAATTACTCTCTAAATAAAGCCACTATTCTACAAAACTGTAACATCTACATTGGAGAAGCTTTGCACCAACATTATCAATCTTGTAAACAGAATATGACCAGGGATAAAACCTTATGTAACCTATATATCAGTCTTGGATTCTATTAAAGAGTTTTTCTGTCTAGTTTTAAAGCCATTGCTAACACCATTGTCAACAGCTTCCAAAGCAATACATCATGGTTAACTCTATCAAAAGCTTTGCTTCCATCCATAAAAATGTATCATAAACCTAAACACATATTCCATTTTTATTGATGTGCAGGCCAAAACCATTTTTGCTTCTTTTAGAGGAATTTCTGGCAGAATATTTTTTATTTGGGTGCTTTCTTTCGCTTTTTATTCTTTTGTCATTTCATGAAATAGTGCACACTGTTTGGAAACAGCACATGCTATATTCTGAAAGAAAAATAAATAAATCAACATTTCAGCAGGATTTGTTTTGCTTTATCTAAACAAAATGTAATGGAATAAGGGTGCTTTGTTGACATTTTCATTTCTTTTGCAAATTAATGTGATCTTTAATTTTTATAGTACCATTAGCTTTCAGCCAAATTGATGGGTACTTAATTTAGTATTATAGCAATGAGCATCTAGCAAATAGTGTTGGTTTACAAATAGGTTCCAATGTAATGAGAACTATTTTGTGAACACTTTGGGGTAGATTTTATAATTTAGCGCGAACGCGTACTTTTGTTCGCGCACCAGGGGGGTTTGGGGTAGGTTTTCGGGGAGTACATGCGTATCCTACACACGTACCCCTTTGAAAATCTACCCCTTTATGCCATATCTAGTCTTAAACTTTGGGACAACATATGTCATGGTAGGGATGACATGAAAACTTCCTTGAGTTGGCAGTAGACCTATTAGCTATACCCACAAATTTTTCTAACTCATAACCACCAAATCAAATTGAAACCCAGTCCTGCTACTGCTGGCTGTAGAGTATATGGCACTATCTCTATCTTATTGGGATCTGTATTGGGACCCTTACTTTTCAATATATTTATAAATGATCTGGAAAGAAATACGACGAGTGAGGTAATCATATTTGCAGATGATACAAAATTGTTCAGAGTAGTTAAATCACAAGCAGATTGTGATAAATTGCAGGAAGACCTTGTGAGACTGGAAACTTTGGCATCGAAATGGCAGATGAAATTTAATGTGGACAAGTGCAAGGTGATGCATATAGGGAAAAATAACCCATGTTATAGTTACACAATGTTAGGTGCTACCACCCAAGAAAGAGATCTAGGCATTATAGTGGATAACACATTGAAATTTATTTTATTTATTTATTTAAAAGTTTTAATATACCGCACAATGGGGTAGGGGTCTATCCGTCTAGGCGGTTTACAAAGTAAAAATATACATAATATTGTTACAATACATCATTAAAATACAAATACATTACATTACTGAGTTGTGCTAACAGGATTATAGTCCGTAGAGCATAAATCTTATTATAAATTATAGGCACATGTGAAGAGGTGAGTTTTTAATAGTTTTTTTAATTCTCTGCGATTTGCTGTTAAACGGATATTGTCTGGGAGAGAGTTCCATAACTTTGGTCCGGCGACTGAGAAAGCGCGTTTACAGGTAAGTGCTAAACTGACAGGTATTTCCAGAGTACATTTGTCTAACGAACGGAGTTGTCGGGTGGGCCTGTATATTCTTAGTAATGAGCATAACCAGATGGAGTTGGAATTATATAGCAGATTATGTATTATAGACAGGATTTTATATGTCGTGCAATGCGATATCGGAAGCCAGTGTAAATGTTGTTAGGGATGTGCAGCCAAAATGTTTTCGTTGCATTCGTGATTCGGATTCGTTGGGGCGCAAATGCGTTACATTCGGTCGTATGGCGCCCCGATGCATTAATACGGCGAGTTAAATTCGTGTCCCAGCTAAAATTAAAATTAACTACAACCCCCCACCCTCCTGACCCCCCAAGACTTACCAAAACTCCCTGGTGGTCCAGCGGGGAGTCCAGAAGCCATCTCTGCATTCTCACACCCTCGTTTGCCGATTTCTTCATGGCGCCGATAGCCTGTGTCAGCAGTACAAGACTCTGGTGCCTCCGGACCTCAGCTTGGCACATGGATGCTTCAGCAAGACCCCCAAGGGCTGCTCTTATCACCTCCAGCTCTTCCAGCATCATCTGCGTGGACTGGACAAACTGCCACTGAGAAACAGGCTTATTGCCTGCAGCATGTGCTCTGGATGATGAGCCTGGTTCTCTAGCCAGGCCAGCAGATGATGGTAGAAGAGGCAGGTGATGTGGGCCTCCCTCAGCCAGCAAAGGCTGGCCAGTCTAGGTCTCTGCATCCCTATTACCCTGTTCCAAAATTAGAGGAGGCCCTATTGGGATGGGGAGAGGGTGCTGTGGCCCAGGGTGCACCTCTTGGAGATGGGGGTTGCCATTGCTCCAGCTTCTACTCCTGATGATGGCAGAGGTGGGGCAGGAGCAGCCTGCTCCTCGCCAGCAGTGGCAGCAGTATTGGTGAGGTATGAGGCTGGATCATCACTGGCTTCCTCCTGCACCTCTTCCTTCTCTTCCTCTCCCAGCAACGCGTTTTCATCTGTGAAGAGAACAGCAATAGTGTGCCATGTGCTTCCATTCTTTTAGAGAGTATTGCTCTAGCTGGGATGGTGTGGGCCAAGGGAAAAACTAATAAGTATGAGACTATGACATCCTATATCTGGTGCCAAACTGATAGGTATTTTTGAATGTCAAAGGATGTTCTATGTCACCTGGTGGTTGTTTCATTCTGCCTTGCATGCTGAATAGGTTGTGTGTTTGACTCAGTGACAGTGATGAGTAGTGGTCTACATAGCATGAAATCTAGGGCCATGAGGCTATACATACCAGTTGTGTTGGATAGGGCCCATTAATTTGCATGCAAAGAAATGTCTGAATGGTTGTGAAGAACCACAAGGTTTCCCAGCTAGGCTAGAGGGTACCTTTCAATGAATACTTCATGAAGGCATTGCCTGTGACCCTGAGAGTATTTTCAATGTATGTATGTGTAAATGAGGATTTTGGTAAGCTGAAAGCAAAGGCAGGGTTATGCAGAGCAGTAGGCCTATGTATGTGTACTGATAGAAACAGGACCTATACAGACCATCTGAATATGACTAGAGAAAGAACTTATCTCCAGCGCCAGCCCACCAAGCCTGCAGCTGGTCCAATCACCTCCTCTTCTGAAGGCACAGCCACCTGGTCTTCTTCTTTAGGTCCTCAACCTATAGGAAGGAATAGGATGATAAATCTGATTGTGCACTATAACTGTAACTGCGATTTCCATAATGGTATGTCATCATGTATCCTACTGATGTCTGAAGTGGGTAGCATGGTTCTTTGCAGTCCATTACTGTGCATAGAAGTGATTCAATGGCACCTGCACAAGCAGCCTGCTTGAAGGGCCCTAATACCCTAGGTCAATATTAAGATAGCTATGCAGTGTAGACAGCGGGAATATCCATTTACCTAGAGGGAACAGCTTTGTGGAGTACGAAGAACCATGTAACAGGCCCTAACAATGTTTGACTGACTATATGCATTAAGGCCAGAATTGTCCAAAATATAGCATCATATTAAATATGTACAATGTTATATGTATTTTAAAATATGCTTTTTAATACAGTTAACATTATAAAGGCAAACATATTTAATCTGGTGCTATATTTCGGACAATTGTACTCTAGTGCCCCCCCCCCCCCCCACCTGCACTACATATGCACCTACTTACCCACCACCCACCCCTTACTGCCCCCTCATGTACCACTTAGCCCACGTCAGTGGGAGGCTCCTCTATTGAAGGCCTCCCTCAGATCCTTCCATGCCTGCATGCTCCTCCAAAGGTTGCGCTTTACAACAGCACGCAAAAATAGCCTTTTTTCATACTGTACTACCAGGGACACCAAGTGGGCAATGTCCCTGGTGGTAAAATTTGGCTGGAGTGCTGATGGAGGCATTTTGGTGGCACACCTGGAAAGAACAGGAAGTTCTGCCCTCACAGAAGTGTGTGTGCATGCACCTGTATACACATCTGCACGTGCAGATGCACTTACATATGCACACAACTGGCCACGTCTACATTCGCAATTTTACAAAGTGTGCACAAATTGCAAAATACACTTCTATGCTCATGCGCACCCATTGCGAATGTTCATGGATACAATTGCACATATTTTAAAGTTACCATTTTAGGACACTCAGTAAAAGTCCAAAATGTACATTTAAAACCCCTGTATTGTTGAGAGAGATTGGATTTTAAGAAAAATATGCTATAAAAGAAATGGGCAAATATAGCTCTACATATATAGAGAGAGAGAGCAAGAGAGAATCAAACTGTAGTACTTCAGTACTATGATACTTTATAAAGTTTTATTTCACTGTCCACAGAAAAGGAAAATATATTGATGGTAGTAATGCGGCTGTGAAATTGAAGACACTAGCATATAATTTCTCAAGTCAGAAGGTCATGATTTTTTCCATTTCAGTTTATCACTGTACTTCATCAGCTGTGAGCACATAGCACTAGCAGAAAATTGTCTAAATTACAACTTGGTATGCACAGGTACAGGACCACTTTATCAGCCCCTTGTGTCACTGCCTGGGCTAATAGGTTGCTATGGTAATTTCACAGTCATGACATAACCTGTGATGTCAAACTAAGAATAAAGATACCATAAACAAAGAAAAATAGTAAGTGTTAAAAAAAAAAGGCAAAAAACTGTGGTTTCTTGGAATAAGACAATATTTCAACAGAAATATCATACCACCTGCATCACTTTGACCATATTGAGTACAGATGAAATGGCCCTCTTACAAATCTCCTGAAAAATGATGCAGCTATGTGCCTAATTAGGAACAGGTAACTCATATCTCAGATGGCTGCATCAAATGTATCTCTATTTTTTTAATTCCCTTTGAATGAGAGATTCAATTATGTATCCTTGACTACAATAAAACAGCACCCTCTAGCAAAAAAGAAAGCCACAGAGAGCAGGAACTCTGAGTTAATTTTCACAGTGAGTAAATCAAACACAGAGGGATGCCAACCCATATAATACTGGATGCTCATCTCAAGACAAAGAAAAAAAAGAGGTCAACAAAACAAGCCCATGGTACATCGTTTTATTGATGAAGTTTCCCTCTCCCAAGAATGACAGTTGGACCTTTGGGTTCATGATTCTCATTTCCCATCTAATGCAGAAGTGGTCACGACGTTGATAGTAAAATTTCACACAATCCATATCACATGTCCATTTCATAAGATATATAAAGTTGCTTAATATAAATGTAAATGTTATCCTGCATTATTTAATCACCATGTTCTATGTAAACCGATACGATGTGCAAACGGGTATCGGTATCTAAAAGCCTTAAATAAATAAAATAAATATGTTCCCTCTTTCTTATTTTTCTTCAGCTGTCAGGAAAGGTTATTTTGCTGAAAATCTTGCTGGTGCCTGGTGGTTATATCCAAGAGGTAGGTGTGCATAAGCTTTTGTAGTGCTAGGATCAGAATCCATAATTCAGTTTTTTGCTGGCTTGGATGAAAGTTCCTTTGTACAGGAATATATCTGATTTATTTTTATTTGTACATTGTGATTTTAAACCTTTTTCTAATGTTTCTTAACATATCTTCTCTTGACATAAAAGTACTCCATGGGTGCAGGAATTTTATATGTATGTGTGAGTGGGAGAGGTGCAATAAAAATTTGCAACCACAATTATACATTATTTTTTCATCTGCATCTGGGCTTTTTTTTTGCTCAAGGGGGACACAGGGTCACCTCCCGATCTGCTGCTGGGATCCCCTTCCTCTTGGTAGTCTGTTCGATTTGCTGCTAGGGTTCACACCCTCCTGAGGGACCTCTCCATTTCCAGATCTGCCACTGTCCTTTGGTTCTTCACCCTTGTTGGAGGATTTTTCCTGGCTTGGGTTTACAGTTCCATTAGGCTCATGACCAGTCATTTGCTGTTACTCAGCTTAGATGGGTCACCCTCTCTAAGCCAAAGGGCCAAGACTAGGGAGGACCATGGAAAGAGAATGTGTACATACCCTTCCATCCTGCCTTTTTTTTTTCTGTTGTCTGAGAAAGGATACCCAAGGGTCTGACTCCCTTTGTTAGGGTGAGAATCTTTTTGCTTGCTAGAACAGTTTTTTCAGTGTATTTCTTTCATAAATCCCTCTGTCATTCAGAATTCTCCAGTGTAGGACTTTTCCATTCATAGCTCTGTAATTTAGGATTTTGCTATCCTTTGATTTAAAGTGATATTTCACTGCAAGTTACCAACAGTAGTGCAGGGGCTGTGACATACAAATCCCCTACCTGAGCCTCTGACTCATCTATTCAATGGTCATTTAAGCACCTTCACAGTAACGGGTCTGACAACCTTTTCAATTTTATTCTGGATGTCCTGGGCTGGTGGCGCATGTTACATAGATCCATTGTCCTCTTTTTTTTTTCCCCTCTGCTGCAGTTCACTTAAATATTAGCATGCTCTTTAACCTCCATCTCCCTTGGGAGGTGGGTTTCACTCTCCCCCACTTAAACTTCTTGTTGTCCTCAACAAGACCCACTCTCTTGCTAATATCTCCCTTTTAAATCAAAGTTTCAAGGCATTCCTTCATTACTTTTCGGTAATAGGCGTCACCTGTTTGTGTGCTACTGTCAGGGGGACATTTACTGGGTTTCCAGAGCTATCATAAGGCATCATTGTCCTACCTGTCCTTCTGGGCTATCGGAGTGGTAGTGAAACCAATTCCTCAGCCTCTGTAGTTTCTGATTCTCTCTGGGGGTGAATCTCATCTGTGGCACCTCTTTCCCTTTCTTGTTCCAGGTTGGCCATCCTTCTCATGCCATCCGTATCATCTTCAGTACCTTCAGTCCTATCATTACTCTAGAAGGCTTCTTGGATTTCCCTCTCCTGGTTTTCCATCCCCAGGAACTGTCTTACTAAGTACCCATCATGTGCCTGTTGGTTAGGGGTATGGTCTCTCCAATATGGCTCCCAGGTGAACTTCATATTTCTCCCACCTAACTCTTCTTCTGAATCCTCACTATCATATCTATCATGTCTGTCTTCTAGTGGATACTCAGTGGTCCTTACCAGTTCCTGATGGGGATTCCAACAAACTCCAAATGAGGTTGGGTCTCAGGTCTTAGTGCTCCCTTTCTTCTTGGTTGGGGGTGGAGAGGGTTCAGCTATAGCGTAGGGTTCCTCTAGAGTAAATAGCAACTATCCAATGGGTAGGAGATGATTTCTGTGTACCATTTTTACTGGTCCTTCACCCCATTCTGGCCTCATCCGGTAAACAGGCAGATTGTTTAGTTTTTCCTCAACAACATAGGGGCTAGACCTCCACCTATTAGCAATTTTGTATCTCACAGTCATCCCCCAGTTCTCTAAAAGTACTCTGTTCCCTGCTGTCAAATCATCCTGCCTCACCTTCTGGTCATATAATAGAGATGTGAATCGTGTCCTCGATCGTCTTAACGATCGATTTCGGCTGGGAGGGGGAGGGAATCGTATTGTTGCCGTTTGGGTGTGTAAACTATCGTGAAAAATCGTTAAAATCGTGAGCCGGCACACTAAACCCCCCTAAAACCCACCCCGACCCTTTAAATTAAATCCCCCACCCTCCCGAACCCCCCCCCCCCCCCAAATGCTTTAAATTACCTGGGGATCCGGCGGTGGTCCAGAACGGCGGCGGTCCAGAACGGTCCCCTCAATAGAATCGTGTTGTCTTCAGCCGGCGCCATTTTTCAAAATGGCCGCCGCAAAATGGCGGCAGCCATAGACAAAAACGATTCAACGGAGGAGGTCGTTCCAGACCCCCGCTGGACTTTTGGCAAGTCTTGTGGGGGTCAGGAGGCCCCCCCAAGCTGGCCAAAAGTTTCCTGGGAGTCCAGCGGGATTCCGGGAGCGATTTCTTGCCGCGAATCGTTTTCGTACGGAAAATGGCGCCGGCAGGAGATCGACTGCAGGAGGTCGTTCAGCGGGGGTTCCGGACCGCCGCTGAACGACCTCCTGCACTCGATCTCCTGCCGGCGCCATTTTCCGTACGAAAACAATTTGCGGCAAGAAATCGCTCCCGGAACCCCGCTGGACTCCCAGGAAACTTTTGGCCAGCTTGGGGGGGCCTCCTGACCCCCACAAGACTTGCCAAAAGTCCAGCGGGGGTCCAGAATGACCTCCTCCATTGAATCGTTTTTGTCTATGGCCGCCGCCATTTTGCGGCGGCCATTTTGAAAAATGGCGCCGGCTGAAGACAACACGATTCTATTGAGGGGGCCGTTCCGGACCGCCGCCGTTCTGGACCACCGCCGGATCCCCAGGTAATTTAAAGCATTGGGGGGGGGGGGGGTTCGGGGGGGGGGGGGATTTAATTTAAAGGGTCGGGGGGGGGTTTTAGGGGGTTTTAGTGTGCCGGTTTTCCTGCCCTCCCCCTTCCCCCGATTTACGATTTTTTTAACGATAAATCGGGGGAATTGGTATTGTATCGTGGCCCTAACGATTTTTTGACGATTTAAAATATATCGGACGATATTTTAAATCGTCAAAAAACGATTCACATCCCTATCATATATATGCTTGTTTCTGTGGCTCAGTTTGTAGGCAGACTCCGGAGACAACCTATAGGAAGCCCCCAACTGTTCTTTTAGCCTCTTCACATAGCCTTGAAAAGTCTGAGACAATGACTCATCTACAGAAACCCCAAAACACAGATCAATTGGCAACCGGGCCTCTCTCCCAACATCAGAAAATAGGGTGAAAACCTTGTAGCATCATTTTATGTGCAGTTGTAAGCATGCACCAAATAGCTCACATCTTAGCTTCAGTTCTTCTTTTTGTTGCGTGTCCCGGCCGCGGCAGGCCCGCAGCCAGGCCTACTCTCCTCCAGCTCCTGGACCTGGCCCGTCCTCGCTGGCAGCAGTGGGCAGCCGCCTGTACTCCCACTGCCTCCTCAGGCACTCCCGGTTCCTCTCCGGACCTCTCCGGCTCCCGGCGGGTCTCCCCATGTGTGCTGCGGGGAGACACCACCATCCCGTGTCCTGCTTCCTCCTAGGCACCACAGTGGGAAACTAACCCGTGGCCCCGGATGATGACATCATCAGGCCCTGCTATTTAAGGCAGGGCCCGCTATTCTTCCTTGCCTTGGTAACAGGTCTCCACACTAGTCGTGTGCTTCGTTGCTCATTCCTGTTCCTGACTTCATTCCTGGTTCCTACTCCTGACTCCGTTCCTGGTTCCTACCTAGCCTTTGCCTTGGACTGATTACTGGCTTTGACCCTTGCTTCGTTGAACCATGCTCAGGACTGATTACTGGCTTTGACCCTTGCTTCATTGGACCTCGCTCAGGACTGATTACTGGCTTTGATCCTTGCTTCATTGGATTATGCTCTGGACTGGCTTTGACCCTTGCACTGCTATACCTCGCCTAGCTCTTCTGCCTGCCCCAACTTCAGCCTGTTCCTGACCTCGCCTCTGGTATCTCCTTGGACTTGGCCTTTTTGGGCTTCGGCCTTCTACTGCCCGGGCATCACCTATTCTTGTTCTCTGGCCCATCATTGCCACCCGGTCCTCTGGATCCCTGCCTCATCTGGACCTGTCTAGGTCCCTCCAATACCTCTGCTGGTCGCTGGCTACCTACTCCAAACATCCACTGAGAATCGTCTGACAGAGGCCCAATTAAGACCAGCCAGCCTCGGCACACAAAGGCTCAACCTGCGGGGAACGAGGGCTGGTATTGGCAAAGCTCCAGTCGGCCTCCTTCTCCTGGTCTGCTCTGCCTCCCGACGGTGGGGACCCATGGGGCTTGCCCTACGGGTAGCATCAACCCCACCTCGGGCCAAGGGTTCACCACCAGTGCAACATTTTTGAGCTGGTTTCAATGTCCCCAACATGTTTAGAAGTGACCTGTTAAACCTCTCAGGCTTGAGATCTCTCTGAGGATGATAAGGAGACATGTGTGACTTCCTAAACCCAGCTACATGCAACATCTCTTTAATGAATCTGCTTTCAAAATCCCTCCCCTGGTCAGAGTGTATCAGGGCTGGGAGTCCATAGTTCACAAAGAATTTCTTCCATAATACTTGGACAACAGTATGTGCTCTCTAGTCCTTGGTGGGGTATGCCTGTTCATATCCTGTGAAATAGTCTTTCACAACCAGAATGTTCTCTTTACGCTGGGAGTCCATTTCTAAAGTCAAGAAGTCTAATCATACCAAGTCCATAGGGCCTTGACTAGTAATGTTTACTATCTCTACTGCTCTGTGCAGTAGGGTCTTTCTTTTTATACAACCAGTACATTGTCTACAATGTTTTTCAATATCTTGTGCTTGTTTAGGCCAATAGAACCTGTCACTCATCAGTTGTAGGACCCTCTCTGTCCCCATATGCCCCATGTCATCATGGACAGACTGTAGCACAGTTCTGTGGAATTTTTATGGTAAATATAGTTGGTCAGGATGACCCTAATTGGTATCTTTTCTTTCTCTGTAGAGTACCTGATTCTTCAAAAATAAACGATCCCACTCTCTGATTAGCAACTGAGTGTCTGGTTGGCTCTGATGGACTGCTTGAGCCCCCAAATTTCTCTCCTTCACCCTGAGCATATCACCAATCAAGGGATCAGTCTGTTGTGCTTGTCAAATGTTTTACAAAGTCAATCTTGGCATGTTAGTGGAGACCAGAGAAACAACATCACAGTAGGCAGGGAGAATGCTGTCGGGAGGTACCCCCATGCTGTCTGCAGCATGACATAAGTTCTCAGTATCACCTTTACTCCCATTCCCCATCTGGTTACACATTGCTGCCACTCAGGTCTCTGAAAAACTGTACCAAACCCCCTTGGTAGTTTTACTCCTCTTGGGCTGCCGGGGCAGTGCATCTGCGTCCCTGTTTGCACTTCCAGGTTGGTACTGCAATCTAAATTTGTAAAGGGATAATGCTGCCAATGACCGGTGCCCAGTTGCATCCAGTTTTGCAGTTGTTAAAACATAAGTCAGTGGATTATTGTCTGTTTTCACCTTAAACTCAACCGCATATAGGTAATCCCTGAATTTGTCTACAACCACCCACTTAAGAGCTAAGAACTCCAGTTTATGAGAAGGGTAGTTTCTCTAAGTTTTACACATAGATCACAGGTCTTAGTCCTTCTGGATGTGGCTGATTTAAAACTGCCTCTAAACTCTCCAGGCAAGCATCTATATGTAGTTCATAGGGTTTGCATGGGTCAGCAAAAGCAAGTACTGGTGCATTACACCTCACATTCTTGAGTCCATCTTACATGAACGGACTCTGATACCTTGTAATATTCGCTCTTGTCAGTCACCCTATGTTTCTGCTTCTTGTTTACGGGTGGATAACCGTTCATCAACCCCAACAATGGGCTTTCAATCTTTGAATAATCTTTCACAAACCATCTGTAATAACCACTAAAGAAAGGAATGTAACTCTCTGAGGTTGGCTGGACAGGGCCAGGTGTTGAGGGCAGCTATCTTATCAGGGTCTGTGGCCATTCCCTCCTTAGAAACAATATACCCAACATACTTAACCTCAGCTTGACAACATTTGCATTTGTCCAATGATAATTTTAGGCCACACTGTGCCAACTGAGCAAGTACCTTGAGCAGCCTTTCTTCATGCTCCTCTAGGGTTTTCTCAAAGACTATCAGGTCATCCAAGTATACTAGCGCTTCTAATAGATTAATGTCCCCCACAGTTTTCTCCATTAACCTTTGAAACATAGCTGGGGCACCTAAGAACCCTAGAGGAGTGGTTAAAATTGGTAAAACCCTAATGGACATATAAATGTGTTTTTTTCTTTGTCAACCTCACTCATGGATATTTGGTAATAGCCACTGCATAGGTCTAGAATAGAGAACCATTGACTTCCAGTCAGAGAGTCAAGGGCATCCTCAGCTTGTGGTGTAGTATACTGGTCAGGTGTGGTCCTGGAATTTAGGGTATGGTAATCAACACACAGTTGTACCATCCCATCCTTTTTCCTAACAACTACAATGGGGGAGGTATAAGGACTGCGTGATTCGGTGATGTTCCCTGCCTGCCTGAGCTCCTCCAAATGTCTTCTTACATCAGCTAAGTCACCTGGGGCTATTCTTGATCTTTCCCAGAATGGGGTGCCATCAGTAAGATGTATGTGGTATTCTACACCCTTTGCACACCCCACATCCCACTCAGACCACGGGAACACACTAGCATGTTGTGCTAATTTTTGTTGTAGTCTGGCCTTCCAAGATGGGGGAATCAGGGAGTCTTCAAACTGGAAAACATTCAGGTCAATTGTCTTGGTACACCTCCCTTTAGTTTCTACTCTCTGTACAGTCTCCATTCAGCTCACTGTAACCACTTTGATCCCTGAGAGGTAACTGGACAGGGTGGCAAGACTCTTTCTTCAGTCTAACAAACACTTTATGTATCCTTCCCCATCTAGAGTTAGTACAACATTCTGCATCAGCAACCCTACAGGCAATCTTATATTGGTGCCTCAATTATCACTGTGCTGTGTGCAAAGGTGGCATCGACCGTCAAGAGGTTATTTAACTCCTTCACACCTCCTGGGGGTATATCAATAGGGGTTTTGCTCCTTTGCCGTATCTCCCCCACTATATCCAGCACCTGAAATTTGTGCTGTCCCCCTTCAAAGTATGCTTGTAAAAGCATTACATCTGGGTAGGGATACTAGTCTTGGCCACCCATGGCCTCCTGACATGCCTATGCCAATCTACCAAACAAGTGCGAATGGGTACATAATAGTGCTAGGATATGGGTTCCAAACTGGGAATCTGGACATGCCAGCATCAAAGCTTCTAGCTGTTGGGCTTCTACAGTAAGGTATTGGGTACTCCACTGTCAGTACTATATAGCCCTCATAGGGTCAGCTATGGTTATTTATGCCCCTCAGCTCCAGCCCCTGCTGTGGTTGGATTCAGATGTGTGACAACCTAGTATCATGGAAGCTCCAGTGTACAAGGAAGACTTGGGACCCACTATCCAATAAGGCCTGGGACTCACTATCCAATAAGACCTTCAATTCAGATTGGGACAATTATTTTGGTTAATCCAGTAATAAAAGGTAAGTGGAAGTACAAAACAAAAGTCCAAAATCCCGAAAAACTTCCACAACACATTTTTAACCAAGTTTCTTTTCAAAAATAGAACAGCATAGATTAGAGAACACTTGACTTGTGGTGACTCAAGTTCCTACTCTACTTGGGGACTTCTCCACCTCAAGATATGCCACTGTCCTTCACTTCTTCTCCCTTTTTGGAGGATTCTCCCTGGCTTGGATTTACAGCTACACTAAGCTCGTGACCGAGCCTGAATGGGTCACCCTCTCTCAGCCAAAAGGCTAAGACACAGGCAGGTCCATGGAAAGAGAATGTGTGCACACCCTTCCATCCTATCTGGCCTTTTTTGTTCTGTTGTCTGAGAACTGGGTACCCAAGGTTCTGACTCCCCTTGTTAGTCAGGGTGAGAATACGTTTACTTTCTAGGACTGTTTTTTCTCAGTGCATTTCTAATCCCTCTCTCATTCAGAATTATCCAATTTAGGACTTTCCAGTCATAGCTCTGTAATTTAGGAATTTTGCTATCCTTTGATTTAAAGTGTTATTTCACTGCAAGTTACCAACAGTAATCAAAGGGGCTGTAACATGCAAATCCCCTACCAGAGTCTCTGACTCATCTATTCAAGGGTTATTTAAGCACCTTCACAGTAAGGGGTCTGGCAACCTTTTCAATCTCATTCTGGGTTTCCTGTGCTGGAGTCTCATGTTATATGACTGAATTGTCCTTTTTCTCTCTGCTTCAGTTCACTTAAATGGTTGCATGCTCTTTAACCTCAGTCTCCCTTGGGAGGTAGGTTTCATAAACATTTCAGTTCAGAAACTATAGGCATCTTAGGAAAGTTAATCAAATGTATATTGCAGTGCCTTGAACATTTTTCAAACATTTCCAAATTCCTTGAAATTAACAAGTTAACCTTAATTGTTATAGCTTGTGTATTGTTACACTCCATAGCATTATTTTCTACTTGTTCTAGATTAGTTTTAACCATATTCAAATTGTGCTCATATTCCCCAAGTTTAGTCATAACATAATCAATTTGTGATGAGATCTCACATGGGTGCCCAAATATTGGCCCATAGCCAACTACAGCTTCCCAAACTGGCTCCATATTTATTTGTTTTAGGTACTGAAATACATACGATTCCATTGAGGAGACCTCTTTAAAAAACAAACTTGGTACCAATCAATTAAGCATTTCACTTCCCACTGTGGTGCTCAGTTTCGCCAGCCATTCCTCCTGCTAAAATTCTCCAGTAGTCTGCTAAAACTTTAGCAGGAACTGGAAAGGAACCCATGGTACAAGTCCCAACTTGTACCATGGGTACTGTTGGGTACTGTAAATAATTACTAAATTAGTAAATAATTACTAAATTTTTTATATTTCCCCATACAGTTCCTGTTACTCCTCACTCTCCCTCTTTTCAAGCTCTTTCCAAGTTATTCTACCCCTGGTTTTTTGTAACTGCTTCCCCCTTGCACAAGTTTAGTTCTACTGTTCGTTGCACCCCTTGTTCTATGTAAACCGGCATGATGTGACTTGTTCATGAATGCCGGTATATAAAAAAATCTAAATAAAATAAATAAAATAAACTTCTCTCTCACTCCCTCGACTGCTTCTGAAATACTAACATCATCGGTTGATGACTAAGCAGAGACTGCAACTTCAAGAGATCCCATCATAGGCTGCTGGGAATAGCCCATACCTTGAGGCTTAATGATGTCTCCAAATCAAGGGAATCTGAGGGTCCACCTGTCGCTCTCGGAAATCTCATCAGTTTCCCTCCAAATCTAACACTATGATCACTCATCTAGATAAGGGGTTCAATTTATAGGGCCTGCTGGAGTCTAAATTTTGGGTTCAGATTGAAACATCTGTTGTCTACCCTTATGTTTCACCATTAATACAAGTAAATCATCAAGAACATTTAAAAAAATTAACATCCCAAGCAGGTTCATGTGTACATGTGACTGCCATCTTGGATTCCTCTGTAAAGGGATTTTCTTTGATACAAAATGTTTACAGATATATAATTAAGTTTTGCCATTATTTTTCTGTAATCGTAGCTAATGTGTGCCATACTTTCCAGCAATAATTGTCCAGTTGAAATGGATTATAGTAGCATAAAACTGCAGGAGAAAAAAATGTCATCCTTCCCTAAGACAGGACAATTTTCAAAAACCATTACCATTGGTAAATGGTTATTTTCCACCTGAAATGGGGTCTTTAAAGGTTTCCCACCCTATATGCAGGTAAAATCACATGAATAGGGCCACTACATCCATAACTTTACCCGCATTGAGAAGAGGTGCTCCCACAGCTTGGGTTGGCATAAGGCTTGTAAGTATACTTTTGCATTTTTGAAGTATAAATGTAACTTTACTCAGAAAAAATACCAGCAGGAAAAGGAGGGACAAAGTTGTACCGTATTTTCCGGCGTATAAGACGACTTTTTAACCCAAGAAAATCTTCTCAAAAGTCGGGGGTCGTCTTATACGCCGGGCACACCTGCTCTCTGACCAGTTTCTCTCAATCACACACACGCTCTCAATCAAATGCATTCTCGCACTTACACACAGGCTGGCTGCTGCTTCTCTCTCTCTCTCTCTCACTTCCACTCCCACCCCCGAGCACAAATAGTAGCTGCATCACCTCCTCCTCCAGCCCCCGCAGGCCAAGAAAGAAGAAACCCATCGGCCGCGGGAGGCTCATGCTGCTCTCTCCCTTTCCCGATTACCAGCTCCTTCGACTGCTCGGGGGCCGATGCTGCTATCTTTTCATTCGGCACGGCTTTCTCCTTCCCGCGCACCGCACTGCCGTTGCCGCTGGGCTGTCAGCACGTTCAAGCCCAGCGGGAACGGCAGCGGTGCAAAAAAAAAAAAAAAAAGCTGTGGCATTCGCGGCTGGCCTTGTCTTCTTCCCGCCCCCCCCCCCCTTTGAACCGGAACAGGAAGTGATGCGCGGGAAGAAAGAGCCGTGCCGCGTGAAAAAATAGCAGCGGCGACAGCAGCATTGGCCCCCGAGCAGTCGAAGGAGCTGGTAATCGGGAAAGGAGACAGCAGCATGAGCCTCCCGCGGCCGATGGGTTTCTTCTTTCTTGGCCTTCGGGGGCTGGAGGAGGAGGCTGCTGCAGCTACTATTTGTGCGGGGGGGGGGGGGTTGGAAGTGTGTGAGAGAGAGAGAGAGAGAGAGAGAAGCAGCCAGCCTGTGTGTAAGAGAGAGAGAGAGAGAAGCAGCCAGCCTGTGTGTAAGTGAGAGAGAGAGAGAGAGAGAGAAGCAGCCAGCCTGTGTGTAAGTGAGAGAGAGAGAGAGAAGCAGTCAGCCTGTGTGTAAGTGAGAGAGAGAGAGAGAAGCAGCCAGCCTGTGTGTAAGTGAGAGAGAGAGAGAGAAGCAGCCAGCCTGTGTGTAAGTGAGAGAGAGAGAGAGAGAGAGAAGCAGCCAGCCTGTGTGTAAGTGAGAGCATGCATTTGATTGAGAGCATGTGTGTGATTGAGAGAAACTGGTCAGCGAGCTCATGTGTGTGAGAGACAATGAAAGTGACTGCTCAGAGAGATGACTGATGTGTATGTGAGTGTGAGAGAGAGAAAAGCATGGAAGTGAGAAATCTGGGTATGTGAGAAAGCATGGGAGTAAGAAGCCTGATTATGTGAGAGAGAGCATGGGAGCGGGAGGACTGGCTGTGTGTGTGTGTGTGTGTGTGTGCGCGTGCATGAGAGAGAGACTGGTTGATAAGGTGACGGTGTGTGAGGGAGAAAGAGACTGCTGTGTGTGAATGTGAGAGAAAGAATGTGATTCAGGGAATGAGAAGCCTGTGCACGTGGAGAGTGAGCATGGAAATGAGAGAGAGACTGGTGTGTGTGTGTGTGTGAGACAGAGAAAGTGATTATGAGAGTGAGAAGCCCGTATATGTACGGTAAGCAGAACACGGGAGTGGGAAGCCTGTGTGTGTGTATGGCATGAGAGAAACTGTTCAGGAAGGTGTCTGGTGTGTGTGTCAAAGACTGTTTGGGAAATGATTGGTGCGTGAGAGACAGAAACTGGTCATGGGGGCATGACTGGTATGGTGTGTGTGTGAGAGACATGGGCCCTAAGGAAGAGGAAGAGGAATAGGAAAGCTGCTGGAGGGGGTAAGGAAAGGTGGCTTTTTAAGTTTATTTTTCTTCATTTACTGCCATTTTAATTATTTAATATTATGTGATGTGTCTGCTTTTTTGAAATATTTTATTGGTGTTTGGAGAATGTTTAATAGTTTTTATGAGTTTTTAATTGTTGGATGTTATTCTGTTCATAGCTGTTTTGAAACATTTATTCTGCTTATTAGTATAGTTTTACAATTATTTATGTGTGGGGATCTATAGCTGCTTGCTAGTTCTGTTTTCCTAATAAGAGGTATATTGGTTTTTAGGGCCTGATATACGGTATTTGTAGTGTTGCCTTTTCATAGATAGGGTTGCTCCTGTTTGAGTGTAAAATTATTTTTTTTCTTAAAATATGTATAAAAAAGGGGGGGTCGTCTTATACGCCCAGTCGTCTTATACACCGGAAAATACGGTACCAATACTTTTTCTTGGCAATTCAGTTTAATCCAGCCATGTTTTTGGCCCAGTAGTCCCTTTTTTTTATCCTATTTCTTCAGCACCATCTGAATCAGTGCTGGGATTCTGGTGCCATGAGCCTTCTTTCCACAGCTTCCTCCCTCCAACTGTTCCTAGCCTGGTCATTATAGCAACAGCCTTGAGATCAGGATCCATGCACTAGAGATTTTACTGGACCTTGTATCATGGGCTATAAATCCAGCAACCAGGTGTTAAGAACATAAGAAAATGCCATACTGGGTCAGACCAAGGGTCCATCAAGCACAGCATCCTGTCTCCAACAGTGGCCAATCCAGGCCATAAGAACATGGCAAGTACCCAAAAACTAAGTCTATTCCATGTTACCATTGCTAATGGCAGTGGCTATTCTCTAAGTGAACTTAATAGCAGGTAATGGACTTCTCCTCCAAGAACTTATCCAATCCTTTTTTAAACACCGCTATACTAACTGCACTAACCACATCCTCTGGCAACAAATTCCAGAGTTTAATTGTGCGTTGAGTAAAAAAGAACTTTCTCCGATTAGTTTTAAATGTGCCCCATGCTAACTTCATGGAGTGCGCCCTAGTCTTTCTACTATCCAAAAGAGTAAATAACCGATTCACATCTACCCGTTCTAGACCTTTCATAATTTTAAACATCTCTATCATATCCCCCCTCAGCCGTCTCTTCTCCAAGCTGAAAAGTCCTAACCTCTTTAGTCTTTCCTCATAGGGGAGCTGTTCCATTCCCCTTATCATTTTGGTAGCCCTTCTCTGTACCTTCTCCATCGCAATTACATCTTTTTTGAGATGCGGCGACCAGAATTGTACACAGTATTCAGACTATGATTTCTTCTCCCACCTCCTCCCCACTCCCAGAGACTATGAGTCTGAAAATGCTGTGTTCTACATCTCATTGGGTTTGTAGATACTGCATTAAAATGTGGTTTAGCATAGCTATTAGATTCTCAAGTAAGAAATGTTCCCTGCCAGTTCTAATGTGCTTTAGTAGATAGATCCTGTGGTCTAATTTTAGAAAATATAACTTTTGACATGATGTCTATTGGAGCAAACTCTATTTTCATGAAGAAAGAAATGACTATATTGACACCTGTTTTAGGTACTCCAGTTTATTGTGGTTATGGGTAAAAACACTTAACAAGGGACATAACATTCACCCAGCCCTGAAACCACTGTTTTGTCTACTTTTATAAAATATAACTTGTGTCATTATAGTTAAATGTGCAGGCAATGTTTTGACTTTAGAATCAGGCAGTGGGTCACAGATAATCATAACCTATGAACACAGTATCTGAATAATAAGTTGCCCTGGCGCCATCCATAATTTCTGAAACTGCACAAAATGACGCTATCAGGAATGGATGAGACATGTTTCTCCCTTAAAACTGTTTAATACATAGTGTCTGTCGATGATCCCTGCCTCCGTTGGGCCGCACCTCACTAGTGCCGGTCCTTGCTCTCCTGGTTCTCTGGGCTCTTTTCTTTCCACTTTCTAGCCGCTTGCCCCAAACGTGCCCCTCCTCCAAGGAAACATCCAGCGTCCCAGCCTAGCCAGAACTTCTCTGAGAGCTGGGGCTAACAAACACAGTTAGTCCAGCTTCCACCCCCACAGGGCTAGTGCAACACAAGTCTTATAAACAGTTCCATATGGCTCCAAAAAGAAAAAAAAAACAACTTTTTTTTTTTCTGTGCTGGCTTTCTCTCCAGTCCAGCAGCTAGGGCTGACCAGCCTATCTTCTGTTTCTCAAAACAGCCACAAAGCCTAGGCTTCTTGTCTCTTAGCCTGCTGCCAACGCCCAGCCAGAGGTTTGCAGCCTTCCCCCAGCTCCCCTTAAAGTTGAGCAACAGTCATCAGTGTTCCCAAACCGGAAAGCAAATTATACCTAAACAGTTCATAAACCCTTAAATAAAACATTCCTTTTGTCAATTAGGAATATTCCCCAGCCCCAGACAGCCTGCTTACTCTGCCTCCATACTGGATAAAGAAGACTCCTCTGTTAGGCTATCTACCTCCATTGCACTCTCCTCCTGCTCTGAAGAGCCCAGTATTTTGGCCAGCTCCACCACTCTGGCACACCCTCCTCCTCGATCAGCATTGGTTCTTCTTAGTCTAATTACCCCTCATTAGGCTCAGTTGGGTAGTTTGTTTCCTCCCCTATCTGTGGATCTACCTGAGCCTCTAAGAGCTTGGGAATTGTAGTCTGTACAAGCCTTGCTAGCGCCCTCTTTGGCCAGCGGGATGCAGGGCACAGTTGGTTCTTAGTATTTTTGTTGGGAGAGTAGGCTGACGCCCTCTCCCGGGATGTATTTGAACGGCCTAATATATTACTCCTGTTTGGGCCACTTTGTGTGTCCTGCGAGATGCAGGGCACAGTTGGTTTCTTACATCTTTGTTGGGAGAGTGGGCTGATGCTTCTCTCCCAGGATATACTTGAATGGTCTGAAATAGGCCCTCTTTGGCCAGCACCCTGCGGGATGCAGGGCCACAGTCATACTCCAGAACTTGTCGGAAGGAAGGCTAGCGCCACCCTCCCGGATTGTAAAGGGATGGCCTGAAATAGTCCCTCTTTGGCCAGCCCACGGAACTAGGAGATTTTTCCTTCAACTTATTCTGTCTTTTCTGCCCTTTGTAGGGTGGCGCTTCATCACAATAGACACTCTAGAACTGGAACAATATTGAGCAATGATACCTTTTTTGAGAAATAATACTCCAGTGTAAGGGAGTTGTAAGTAAAACATCTTTGAAGGGGTAGAAACTTCCCCTAAATCTAAAAGCCTCATCATGAGCAATTTCAGAATATGTAACTTGTAGCTGTAGGTCATACTGTTCAGATACTGATCTCATTGTCAGAAAAAGATAGAAAGTGTATTCATGCGATGGAAACAGTGACTAAGCAAAGCAGGTTTTTGTAACAGGTTAAAAGTTCTAAACCTAGATTAAATGGCATACACAATAAGTTTTATACTAGCAGTGCTATTCACTGGAAGATTAAAAAACAACAAAAAACCACAAAAATATTGTAAAATTGCAAGAAAAAACGACTAAATATAGATATAACGTTGCCGCAGATGATTAGAGGTCCGGGCGGTTCTCCTGTTGAGTTGATCGAGAACACGCTGACAGGCTTGATGATACGGTTAAAACAACTATAAATATATGTCTGATTATTTTGGGGAATCGGGCGTTCAATATAAGTTTTCTGATATGACATTTCCTTTTTGAAGACAAAATATTGTTACCCATAGTCCCCTTCTACTGAAAAATATGTACACTCCCTAATGATGTTTCATTTGATGGGGAGATTACTAACACAGTGAGGATAGCTTTAAAAGAAAAGCATGCTGTTGTGACCGCGGGGTACGGTCGCTTGCTCTGGAGAGATGTGAGCCCTTGAACCATGGCGCAGCTCAGGGAGGACACCCAAGACACGCACCAAGGGAGGTGAACGTGTCCAAGCACAGGCTTGAGCTGGAATAAGGCTGAGTGAGTAACATCACAGAAACTGGTACAAGGCAGGCTCAGACCTCCACTGGACCTACTCATACAAGTAAGATCCAGCAACGCAATGCTGGTCTCAAGAGTAGCCATCCAGCCACTCAGTAGCCCTTCTGGACCCGCCACTTAGGAAAGAAGAGTACATGAGGCCAGGTTAAGGCTGAGGGCAGGAACATTTCAAGCCATGGAACTGAACAATGACATGAGGAACTTGGAAGACTCATACGAGGACTCAAGGAACCTGGAAGAGTCAGGTTCTGATTCAGGATTCAGGCACTAGTACAGGGTGAGAACTGCACCGCAGGGCGCCCTCATAGCCACCCGTGGATGGTTACGGACCACGCTGAAGCAAATCAGGCTCTGTGCTTGAGTCTTGGGCATAGACGGATACAGGAAAAAGGAGCTCCAAAGACCAGGAGCAGGGATCAAGGATTCAAGACTCAGGATTCAGAACTTGGATTCAGGAACAGACCTTGGCATTAAAAGCAAGGGCTTGCTGGAGACTTGTGCTACAGATGTGAAGACTGACCTTGTGCTGGTCATGGACTATGGCCTTGGGATGGTCACAGACTACGACGGTGGCACACCAGGAAAGGTGAACGAGAAGGAAACCTGGAAGCAGGAAGAAGAGCCGGAGGCTGGAACATCAGGACCTGGACTGGAACATCAGGAATATGAAACAGTCGAAGGAGCTCTGACGAGGAACAAGACCAGACACATCAAGAACATTCAACGAAGAAAAATCTGGACACAAGAAGACTGTTAGGGCTGTTCAGCTTGGAGAAGAGATGGCTGAGGGGGATATGATAGAGGTCTTTAAGATCATGAGAGGTCTTGAATCGGTTATTTACACTTTCGAATAATAGAAGGACTAGGGGGCATTCCATGAAGTTAGCAAATAGCACATTTAAGACTAACCGGAGAAAATTCTTTTTCACTCAACGCACAATAAAGCTCTGGAATTTGTTGCCAGAGGATGTGGTTAGTGCAGTTAGTGTAGCTGGGTTCAAAAAAGGTTTGGATAAGTTCTTGGAGAAGTCCATTGACGGCTATTAATCAAGTTTACTTAGGGAATACCTACTGCTATTAATTGCATCAGTAGCATGGGATCTTCTTAGGGTTTGGGAAATTGACAGGTTCTTGTGACCTGGTTTGGCCTCTGTTGGAAACAGGATGCTGGGCTTGATGGACCCTTGGTCTGACCCAGCATGACAATTTCTTATGTTCTTAAGACCGCAGAGGAC
This sequence comes from Rhinatrema bivittatum, assembly GCF_901001135.1. Classification (NCBI taxonomy): domain Eukaryota; kingdom Metazoa; phylum Chordata; class Amphibia; order Gymnophiona; family Rhinatrematidae; genus Rhinatrema; species Rhinatrema bivittatum. The sequence continues at coordinate 109,206,608 of NC_042617.1, read as the reverse complement.
CTTGACCGGAGAAGAAACCACAGGCAACTGTGAAGATCTGATGCAAAGGCTCCGACGAAGTGGAAGAGAGCCCTTTTATAGGGTTGAAGGTGAAGCAGGAAAATGGCATCATCCGTCGGAGCTGTGGGACTTTTCCTGCTGCTTGCCCTTTAAATGTTAAACAGATGCACTGCGCACCTAAGCAGAGCCCAGGAAAGAAGGAGGAAGTTGGCGTCGGCAGCAACCCTGCCATATAGGGGTTGAAGGCAACAGTGGCGGCACTCCTGCCGCAAGAAGCAGAGATGACAGCAGCTTCCCCTGCCATGCAGAGATGGTCCGGACAGCAGCTCCTGCCACGAGAAGGAGGAGACCGTGGTGGCCCTTCCTTCCGCAGACAGCGGCATCGGAGGTGGCTCCTCAGCTGCAGGGAGGAAGAGGCAATGGCAGCACCAGGGCCACAAAGGTGGAGACTTCGGCGGCGGCCCTCCTGAAACGCGAAGAGAGGAGTTGGGGCCTATGGCGGCATCGGGCTAGGGTGAGTGAAGCTGCTCACAGAATTTTCTGAGATTCTTCACTTTACATCCACGTACATATATTTTGACAAGATCCAGGAATTGTACAATTCAGGCCACACACAAGTCGAATAGCATCAGATGTGTACAACCATGCAAAGAATCTCTGAAAATTCTGTAAGATACGAATAAAAAGTGGTTATCGAGATAACACTTTAGCCATTCAAAGAGCAGAGAGTGACACCTTTATACAAATGTGTATGTACATACATTTGTATAGTATGGATTAATGAGCCCCTGATGCAGCCGAAAAGGTGAAACTCGGTCAGAGTCGGGCACTCTGATTTCTAAACTGAATCCACCTGGCTGGCACCCTAGGTGACCGTCCAGTTCGCCTCTTGGATGTGCCATCACTGACCCCCAGTATGTTCCAGTCTGTCCCATGGGCACTCATTCCCACACCCTTGCATGCTGCTGTGACCATTAACACAGAGAAGCCAGCCTGCCAAACACCAAGTGGCAAAACAGCATAAAAGTTTGAAATTGTCTGCATAAATTAGCAGTAGTAAATATACTCACATATGGGCGAATAATAAAAGGACTGCACGTGTAAAATTTGAGGGTTACATGTGTGGCCGTGCCCTGTGTGCGCCGCACGCATTTTCGAAAGGGCCTGTTCATGCGCATAACCTGCTCAGTCAAGCACACACCTTTGTTGATATGCTCTCACATTCTGAATCATACACTTTCACATGCTCAGTCACTCACACGATCTCTCAAATGCTCAATCAGACACAAACACACTAAAACATGATCTTTATTTTCCCACTTTCAAAATACAAGGGGCAGCAGCAGCAGAAACCGCCCCCTTCAGCCCCCAGAGACCTTCAGACTCTTCTGCTTTCTTCTAGCCTTCATTTGTGCAATGTTGCTCCTGCTTCTGAATTGGGGAGAAGGCTGGGGGGCTGGAGTATACAGAAGGAGCAATGCTTTTTAAACCCTGTGGTCCATGCTGCTTAAGAACATAAGAACATAAGAATTGCCATACTGGATCAGACCAAGGGTCCATCAAGCCCAGTATCCTGTTTCCAACAGTGTCCAAACCAGGTCGCGAGTACCTGGCAGGATCCCAAGGGGTAGATAGATTCCAAGCTCCTGATCCCAAGAATAAGCAGTGGATTTCTGCAACTCTCCCTTAATAATTGTCAATGGACTTTTCCTCCAGGAACTTGTGCAAACCTTTTAAATGCAGCTATACTAATAGCTTTTACCACATCCTCTGGCAACGAATTCCAGAGCTTAATTATGCATTGAGTAAAAAAGAAAAAAAAAAAAGTAGAGTGAGGGAGGAGGAGACCAATGTTTCTCGCGGCCCCCATGGGCTGCACTGTTCCTTATTACTAGAATGGCAGGTGGGAGGGATGGAGAAGGACGCCCAATGCATTTCGCAGCCCTATGGGCCGCATTGCTCATACTGCCGGGGCAATGAGAGAGAAGAGGAAGGTGATACTTTTTACAGCCGCAGTTGCGCAGTTTCTCACTGCCGTACAGAGGAAGGAAAATGAACCTGCTGCTTCTTGCGACTCTATGCTCCTTCCTGCCAGAGCAGGGAGAGGGAAGAGGAGTCCAATACCTCTAATTGTCTCATGGACTGAACTTCTTCTCATTGCAGAGGGAGGCGACGGATACTGCTGATGCTTCAGCGCAATGGTGCGCCTGTTGAATGGCATCTATGGCAGGTAGCCCTATCAGCCATAGGCTAGCTATGGCTCCGGATAGTTACTGCTGTGTCCTTTTTTTCAAAAAGGTTGACTCTGTACCTCTGTAACTTTTCAGAGCCTATCAATCTCCTTCTAAGAATGCCCACCGTCTGCAAACATGTTAAATACATACATTCACCCTAGATTGTCATTTACTGCCACACCAGCAGAGGCCTGTGGATATTCCTAAAGTGTAAGGGCTATGACTGGCATTGGGATCGTGTTTAGATGAAATTAACAATATCAGTACAAACTTTTGTTGACATTATGCTGTACTAAGGAAAAGATGATAGAGAGCAAATACATGTTTTATAAATCATTAACTTGCCCTGCAACAATTAGGCTTATTTTTTCAGATTATTCTTGCTATTCATTTTTATTCTTGGTTGATTTTAAATGTTTGTTAAGAGTTCAAAACATGAAGCCACAAATGGTGTTGAAAATATTTACCAAATATTGTGTTTCTCTGACTATGTCTATGGTATATTTAAAGTAAACCTTTAGTGGGTACCTAACTTAAGTTACTTGCATACTTTTAAGTCCACTCAAACCAACCTTGCAATCATAAGCAAAGTATCTGCATAATTTGTGTTTAAATGTCAGGTTGTCATAGGGATACATGCATAGCTTAAGCCATATTACACAAAGGCATAAAGTACATGCATTAGAGGCATGCTTTTGTGCATTTACATTCCTGAAACTCAAATGTACGCACACAGTTTACGAACATGCTTCCAAAACATGTTCCTACCCTACTCCTCTTCCTTTCCCCCCTCAAATGTCAAAAGTCTGCATGTTGTCAAAGTATGCATGCTCAGGGAGTTGAAAGTCTACTTGTGCGGACTCAATCTACACTTGTAACTCAAATTGCACATGTAGATCCTGGCTAAACCTTTGAAATAGGGCTGTTAATTCACCCTAGTTTGATGATATAGGCTGATCTGCTCCTGGATTATGCCTATATTGCATGCATGCAATTATATTTCTGATTATCTAAGGGAAATCAATGGGACAATCAACTACAACTCCATGCATGTAACGAGACAAAACCAGGAGTGGATCAGCCTGTTCAATCAACCCTGCTTTGAAAATGTAGCCTTTTATGTGTCTACAAAACAGAGTAATTATACTAATTTGAAAAATATATTAGTTTACAGATTCACTTTGTAATATTTGCTAGGTTGTATGTAATGTGAATGTTAACTAGATTTTGTTCAAATTTCCTTGAATTTCAGGCAATGTTAAAGATTTTTTGTGAAATGTGCAAAATCACAACTGCTACATAGGATAATGAACATTAACAAATAGGCATAACTGGAAAGAATTCTACTACCTAAATTGTACAAAGGAACGGTAACTTTCAAAGTGGCGCACAGGCACACACTGATGCATGTACATCGGCATGCGCCAAGGGTGCACTGATTTTATAATTTGCGAATATATATGCATGCACATTATAAAATACCCTGGCTCAGCGCACATCTGTGACAAATTTTAAATGGGTATGCACCTAGGCATATAAATTCCTTTTCTACCATGTAAGTCAGGGTATTTTATAATGGGCACCATAGTTCCCTCTAAGCTGAGATGTACATACATCTCATACATTTCGGAGTGTCGCTCACCAGTTTTACATAGTTGCTCACATAAATTTTTCTTTGTGCTATATACAGAAATGCAATACTTATACTTCACTCAAATATTGTTGGTTTAAAAAAAAATTTGTTCACATGAAAAAAAATTGGTACACACCTAATCACACCTTGGAAGAAGCATTGATGGGCGTGCATCAACGCCATTGCCAGTTTCACCAGTTCATCCACTAGTATACCTAGGTGAGAGCTATGTCATCCACACACCCCTGATTTAATAGCTTGTATCCAGGGCCAGAGGAACCACTAGGCGAGCTAGGCCTGTGCCTAGGGCGCCGAGACTTAGGGTGCGCTGCGTCAGAATTTTGAAAGAGCAAAAAGTGCCCTTTCAAAATTCTTCCAGCCCCCGCCTCACCCCCAGTGTCACCCTCCCAACGCCCCCCTGGTGGTCCAGTGGAGGGCCTGGGAGCCATCTGCTGCTCCCAGGACCTCGGCTGCCACTAACCAAAATGGCGCCGGTGGCCTTTAGCCCCTACCATGTGATAGGGGCCAACCAATGGCACTGGTAGCCCCTGTCACAGGGTAGGGGCTGAAGGCCACCGGCACCATTTTGATTAGCGGCAGCCGATGACCCGGGGGCGGCAGATGGCTCCCAGGCCCCCCGCTGGACCACCAGGTGATTTGTGAGTTTTCTTTTGGGGGGGGGGAGTTGGGAGGGTGGGGGAGGAGTCGGGGCTGCGACCGGAGACAGGGCTGGGGGGGGGGGGCGGCACAAGGCTGAAGGTGCCTAGGGCGCCCAATCCCCTTGCACCGGCCCTGCCTGCAACCCTTCCAGTTACATCAGACACTGGCTTTTTAAAATATTTTTTAAGTTACATCTCCTCCATAACAGAAGTTAACTTACACAGCACTAGACCTGGGCATGCATCCAGGTACATAAGTATTTACATGCACATCTTTTGGACCAACCCTGGAATGCCCTTGCCCTGCCTAGACCACCCCCCTCCCATTTTTGAATCTACATGAGATGTGCACCATCACAAAATGTGCAAACCTCTTGGAGCTTTAAAAAATCACTGAGCAAGTATAAGCTCAACTTATGTGCTCATTCCCCATTTGATGCACGTGCTGGGCTTTTAAAATCCACCTCCATGTGCCCTTTTTTTTTTATAAGGTATTATATACTGGTAAACTCATGAGAACTTCGCAGGTATAGATGGGAATCTCCAACAGAAAAAAACAAACCTTAAAGACTACTCCCCCTGCCCCCAATCCCTACCCCCCCCCCCCCCACATATTTCCTTTCAAAGTATCTCCCCTCAGTGTGAGCGCTGTTAGATATCAAAGGAAGAGGCACAGGGAAGCCAGTGGAACATCCAGAAAACAGCAATGTAACAAAATAGGCTTTGTTTCACTATTGGAAAAGAAACCAAAGGAAAAAGAATAATGCTGGGGCCTTTGCATTATAGGGTTATTTCCCAGTAGACGACAGTGGAAAATTGCCCTACAGTACTGCAAGGCTAAGAGTAAAGAAACCACTAACAGACTGCAAAGAAGCAGGGCAGCATTAAAATTTTAAAATATGAAAGCTTCTTTAACATTAACATATCTTTTCTGGGAGCTCTCTGGGACCTGCATTTGTCATTTCTTTTGAAATTCAAGTGGAATCAAAACTCAGGATAGGGTCATGTGAGGAAAGATGAAGGTGAGTCCTTAGGCAATGCTATGTTCTGTTTAATTGGAAGTCCACAGAATGAATCAGTTATCTCTTGCCAGTCAGGCCCAGGGAAAAGAATTTGCAATTTTTTCACAGTCATTCATAATTTATTTGCTATGTTGCAGACACTGGCAAGTCACTAATAAAGTTACTATTCTTGACAGTACTTTAAGAACAAGTTCAATCACTGTTATGCCTAGGGTAAATTCTGGCTAAAAAATGGTTATAGTGAACTGAGTTTTTATTCTGTTTCCATGTTAGTGGAAAGGCTGTGAACTGTTCCCTTCATAAATAAAGAAATTGTTTCAATTGTTATTGTTGGAATGTCCAGTTATTATTTTTAAATATTTTTAAGAGGGCTGTTAAACATTCAGAAGAACAGAAAGCACTAGGAATATGAATTGTTTGAAAAGAATGGGTAAAATGCAACAAATTTGTCCAGTTTTGATTCATTTATGGACTCCTGAAATGAATGGATGGTGCCCATAAATTTAGACAAACATGTTTGTCTCATTCATTTATGTTTCCCATTCAAGTCTATGGCCCATTCAAGTCTATAGCTGTGCTCAGCAAACAAACAAGTGCGGGGTCTAATTGGTAACTATAGCACCAGCTCTTGCCTGTGTGATATCACAATCTCCTGGGAGCAGAGGTAGGAGAAGTTGGCAAGAAGACCGAATGGTGAACAAATCATGGTGAAGCATCTTTTTACCTAGCCTATAGCTGCCATCTGGATCAAGTGACACTGACATCCTCCCACTGAAAGGTCTGAGCTTATGCAAGAAACTCTTCAATTGTTCTCTGGCAGTTTGCAGAGATGGATCTTTTTTCAGAAGATCTCTCAGAGTTTAAAAAAAAAGCTTTACAAAAGAGGCTTTGGCACTGTTAAAGAGCTTTTCCTGATCTTCTCAGCTGCAGTCAGTAGTCTCTCACACACTCTGTCAGAAATAGAGAGGCAGTGGTACTGCTTTTTGTGTTCAATGAAGTTAAGATAGGAGTAGAGACTGAAGCAGTGCCAGTGAACTTTCTGTCTCTATCTGATACAGAAGTACAATAAGCTTATCTGCAAGTAGACTGAAGAGAAGAAAAGCCTTGCCAACCATCTTAGTTTTATTTCTAATAGCTTTATTATATGTATGCAAAAAGAGTCAGTCAGCAGTTCATACATATACATTGTATATGTTTCTGTGTATATGTGTGACAGACATTTTTGTATACATTAAAGTGGTACTGTAAGTGGTACTACAATATCAATACATCCTTTTGTGATATAAAAATCCTCAATAGGCACTTCAAAATTCACTACAAGGCAAGGGTAGAGGAGAGAATGGCAAGGGTAGAGAAATTACTGCTGAGCCAGCCCAATCTGTGAGAAGTACAAGCAGTACCAATAGCAATCAGAAAAAAAGGCAAGCCTGCCACTAAGAGATTTTCTTAGCCAGAGTGAAAGCCAGAGTGAAAGCCTGCTGAAGTCAGAAGAAAGTGAAATTTGGAGAGCATGTTCTACAACTACTGCCTGTTCCACTGCTCTAGTTTTGGAGCAGATGCAAAGTGGAAAATCCATCTGAGATTGGAATTAGTAGCTCAGGAGCATGGACAGAGGTAGCAGAAGTGCAATACCCAAAACCAGCAGAGTGTTCCTCTATGGTTCTGGCTTCTGAGGCACTAGAGGCACTATTTTCAACAACTGATTCTGAGGAAGAATCTCGTTTGGGATTCCTTGAATAAGAAAATGAAGAGACAGAAGATGAAGAAAATTTGGGAGGTTTAGTCAGTAGCATCTTAGTCTCCAGTGAGGTGAAGGGGAGAAATATGATGAGCAGGCAGTCCAGCTAGAGAGCATGAGAAATACCTCTGGTTCTTTTCCTCATAGTCCACCCTCAATTGCAAATCCAGTACCAGCAGAAACCCCAAAGGATGTAGAGAAGAAATTGTACAGGGTGGCCCATGGAAAAGTACCCCGCCTCCAATACCAGTACATTGGAGGCAGGCTACTTTTCCATGGGCCAACCTGGTCTAGAATCACTTTAAAGTGATGGAGGACCCATGATTTGCTTAGTGTATTCATTGCAATAAGGCTCTCAGTCAAGGGAGGATACTGGGGAATCTGACAAATGCTGGTATGTAGTATTACCTGCAGAAGCAGCACCTGTCTGCATTAACATCAAGGGAGAGTGAAAGTACTAGCCTAGGGACCCCCTTAGCCATTCATAGCAAAAACTAGAAGAAATGAGTTGAAAAGTAGAAGACTTTCCCCCAAGATTATCCCATGGCCCCTTCCACCAATCAAATAATAGGCCAGCAGCCCCTACCATGTGTATGCAGCAGCCACCCATTATAAAGGAGATGGGGTGGTGGTTCCCATATCACTGTGCCAGGGCAAGAGGCAGGCAGCAACAAAAGTACTGAAAATATACATCACATAAATGATTGCCCTGGATGACCAGTCCCTGCATGTAGGGGAGAACATGGGCTTTAAGCGTCTGCTGCATTGTGTTATCCCCCAGTTACAAAGTGCTGTCTAGGACTACATTAAGTAGGTTGGTTATCTCCATCCTGTACAACTAGTAACTGGCAGGCATAGTTGATTAGAACAAAGAGGAGTAGTGTGCATTTCGCCTGTGACATCTGGACCAGTATAAATGCTACATAAACTTACCTCTTTTTGACAGCACACTTGTGGGTCCTGGCTGAGGCAGGAAAAGGCAGGACATAAGAACATAAGAAAATGCCATACTGGGTCAGACCAAGGGTCCATCAAGCCCAGCATCCTGTTTCCAACAGTGGCCAATCCAGGCCATAAGAACCTGGCAAGTACCCAAAAACTAAGTCTATTCCATGTTACCATTGCTAATGGCAGTGGCTATTCTCTAAGGGGTAGATTTTAAAAGAAGCGCGATCAGCCTACTTTTGCTTGCGCATCAGACTCAAGCAAAAGTACGCTGGATTTTAGTAGATACGCGCGGAGCCGCGCGTATCCACTAAAATCCTGGATCGGCGCGCGCAAGGCTATCGATTTTGTATAGCCTGCGCGCGCCGAGCCGCGCTGCCTCCCCCCGTTCCCTCCAAGGCCGCTCCGAAATCGGAGCGGCCTTGGAGGGAACTTTCCTTTGCCCTCCCCTCACCTTCCCCTCCCTTCCCCTACCTAATCCACCCGCCCGGCCCTGTCTACACCCCCCCCTTACCTTTGTCGGGGGATTTACGCCTCCCGGAGGGAGACGTAAATCCCCGCGCGCCAGCGGGCCTGCTGCGCGCCGGGCCGCGACCTGGGGGCGGGTACGGAGGGCGCAGCCACGCCTCCGGGCCGTAGCCACGCCCCGTACCCGCCCCCAAAACGCTGCCGACACGCCCCCGGAACGCCGCGACGACCGGGCCCGCCCCCCGACACGCCCCCCTCCGAGAACCCCGGGACTTACGCGAGTCCCGGGGCTCTGCGCGCGCCGGGAGGCCTATGTAAAATAGGCTTCCCGGCGCGCAGGGCCCTGCTCGCCTAAATCCGCCCGGTTTTGGGCGGATTTAGGCGAGCAGGGCTCTGAAAATCTACCCCTAAGTGAACTTAATAACAGGTAATGGACTTCTCCTCCAAGAACTTATCCAATCCTTTTTTAAACACAGCTATACTAACTAGGGATGTGAATCGTTTTAGGACGATTAAAATTATCGTCCGATAATTTTAATATCGTCTTAAACCGTTATGGAACACAATACAATAGAGATTCTAACGATTTATCGTTATAAATCGTTAGAATCGTGAGCCGGCACACTAAAACCCCCTAAAACCCACCCCCGACCCTTTAAATTAAATCCCCCACCCTCCCGAACCCCCCCCAATGACTTAAATAACCTGCGGGTCCAGCGGCGGTCCGGAACGGCAGCGGTCCGGAACGGGCTCCTGCTCCTGAATCTTGTTGTCTTCAGCCGGCGCCATTTTCCAAAATGGCGCCGAAAAATGGCGGCGGCCATAGACGAACACGATTGGACGGCAGGAGGTCCTTCCGGACCCCCGCTGGACTTTTGGCAAGTCTCGTGGGGGTCAGGAGGCCCCCCACAAGCTGGCCAAAAGTTCCTGGAGGTCCAGCGGGGGTCAGGGAGCGATTTCCCGCCGCAAATCGTTTTCGTACGGAAAATGGCGCCGGCAGGAGATCGACTGCAGGAGGTTGTTCAGCGAGGCGCCGGAACCCTCGCTGAATGACCTCCTGCAGTCGATCTCCTGCCGGCGCCATTTTCCGTACAAAAACGATTCGCGGCGGGAAATCGCTCCCTGACCCCCGCTGGACCTCCAGGAACTTTTGGCCAGCTTGTGGGGGGCCTCCTGACCCCCACGAGACTTGCCAAAAGTCCAGCGGGGGTCCGGAAGGACCTCCTGCCGTCCAATCGTGTTCGTCTATGGCCGCCGCCATTTTTCGGCGCCATTTTGGAAAATGGCGCCGGCTGAAGACAACAAGATTCAGGAGCAGGAGCCCGTTCTGGACCGCTGCCGTTCCGGACCGCCGCTGGACCCGCAGGTTATTTAAGTCATTTGGGGGGGGTTCGGGAGGGTGGGGGATTTAATTTAAAGGGTCGGGGGTGGGTTTTAGGGGGTTTTAATGTGCCGGTTTTGCGATTTTTCGATTTTTCGATTTTTCACGATTTTTCACGATATTTTACCCCCCAAAACGGCAACAATACGATTCCCTCCCCCTCCCAGCCGAAATCGATCGTTAAGACGATCGAGGACACGATTCACATCCCTAATACTAACTGCACTTACCACATCCTCTGGTAACAAATTCCAGAGTTTAATTGTGCGTTGAGTAAAAAATAACTTTCTCCGATTAGTTTTAAATGTGCCCCATGCTAACTTCATGGAGTGCCCCCTAGTCTTTCTACTATCCGAAAGAGTAAATAACCAATTCACATCTACCCGTTCTAGACCTCTCCTGATTTTAAACACCTCTATCATATCCCCCCCCCCCCCCCTCTCAGTCGTCTCTTCTCCAAGCTGAAATGTCCTAACCTCTTTAGTCTTTCCTCGTAGGGAAGTTGTTCCATTCCCCTTATCATTTTGGTAGCCCTTCTCTGTACCTTCTCCATCGCAATTATATCTTTTTTGAGATGCGGCGACCAGAATCGTCGCCGCAACCGTGTAAGGCACATTACCAGATAATGACTGATTAACAATGGTAATCAGTACAATGCTGATAGCAGGAAGCATTGTACTGATGTCCATAGTTGGGAGGATTGCTGGACCTGAGGCAGCATGGTTTCACCAGGGGAAGGTCCTCTCAAACAAATCTGATTGATTTTTTTGATTTAGTAACTAAAGAATTGGATTGAAGAAAAGCACTTGATGTGATTTACTTAGATTTCAGCAAAGCATTTGATATGGTCCTGCATAGGAGGCTTGTGAATAAAATGAGAAGCTTGGGAGTGAGTGCTAAATTGCTGATGGGATTACAAACTGCTTGACAGATAGAAGACAGCATATGATGGTAAATGGAACCTACTCTGGAGAAAGAATGGTGTTAAGTCGAGTGCCACAAGGATAAGTGTGTTATAATTAATGAGGTTTAGGTGGACCCTTGGACACTGTGGCAGCTGACCACGCCCACGGGGGGAAGTCCCGTGAGGAGCCACAGGTCAGGCTCAGCTTAGGACACACAAACACAGAGATTGATCTTTTATTAGACAATGTGATGAAGCCACCAGAGGTGGCAGTGGTGAGCATTAGAAGTGGCCCAGGTGGGCTAGTATCCCTCAGGCGCTGGAACAGCAACTCCTCCGGTAGCAGTGCTGTAGTGGAAAGAACTGAGGATAATGAGTACAGTGGAATATGCACAAGCCCTAGTATGGAGAACCCCAGGATAGGGAGAGAAGGCCCTCGGGGAGCGAGTACCTGATCCCTGAGAGCTGAGAGGCTTGAAGGTAATGTACTCACACAGCGTTTCCACGTAGGAGATGGCACTAGGGCTGGAACGGAGGCAGGCCCTCGAGAAGCGAGTACCTGGTTCCAGGGAACAGCTCTGAGGTGAAGAAGGTAGTACTCACTGGTGTTGAAGATAGAGAATCCTTCCAGGCAGAAGAGAAGGTAAGAGCAGGCAGCGAGTCAGGGAACATGGGCCCTCGAGGAGCGAGTACCGGTCTCCTGATTTCAACCTGAAAAGCAAGTGAAGCCCCCGAGAAGCGGGTACCCCGTTAGCGTTAAGAATCCAATGGAAGATTGGAGGCAGAGTAGCTGCGTACGGAGAGCGAATCCCATCCGTAAGGAATTCCCTTGCTAACTCAAAGGCTAGCAAACAATGTAGGCTTTAAATATCCGGGCAGCGTGATGTCATCACAGGGGGACGCCCCTGAGGATCACGCCAAGTAGGAAATAAGAGAGAGGGCCACGCGGCGCGTGCCCTAAGGTATTAGTGGAGACTGACGGGAGGCAGTGCCCAAGCCGGTCCGGGGATGCCGGAGAGGACGGCAGGCAGACGCCGCGGCAGCCAGGCATCCATCCACAGCAAGAAGAAGTGCAAGGAAAGAAAGGTAGGCGGAGTGAAGCCGTCGGGAAGGGACGGTTGCAACAAAGTATTGGGACCAGTCCTGTTCAACATCTTTGTGAGTGACATTGCAGAAGGGATAGAAGGTAAAGTTTGTTTTTTTGTGGATGATACTAAGATCTGCAACAGAGTGGACACACCAGAAGGAGTAGAGAGAATGGTCAAAGATATGGTAGCTGGGATTCAATGCCAAGAAGTGCAGAGTCATGCATCTGGGGTGTGGTAATCCAAAAGAGCTGTCTGTGATGGGGTGAAGGGCTGTTGTGCTCGGAGCAAGAGAGGGACCTTGGGGGTGATAGTGTTTAGCAATCTGAAGATAGCGAAGCAATTTGATAAGGTCATAGCTAAAGCCCGAAGAATGCTGGGCTGCATAGAGAGAGGAATGACCAGTAAGAAAAAGGAGGTGATAATCCCCTTGTACAAGTCCTTGGTGAGGTCTCACCTGGAGAATTGTGTTTAGTTCTGGAGACTGTATCTCTAAAGGGACAGAGACAGGATGGAGGTGGTCCAGAGAACAGTGACAAAAATGGTGGCGGATCTCCACATGACCCCATGCATTGGCCCAGGAAAGGGTGCACAAGGTAAGCCCCACTGGTGGAGGCCTGCTTACGGGTCTTTGCCATTAATATTCATGATGGCCATGACATTGAATGACGTCACTGCCAATGTGCAAGACTTCTCTCTGTGCCAAAGGCAGATAAAGAAGGACGCATGAAACCTTTCCAGCCACTCTCTCAGCAACTCTTGATGTAAAGTGCTAATGCATTTCAAAGTGCAATGTGCACCAGTTCCCACAGGCCTTCACTTTTATTCAGGATAGCCAGCACCTTTAAATGATGACGCTGCATGTGGGAGGGACTTCTGATCATGCCAGCAGCAGATCAGGAAGGAGTCATAAAGCTTTTCCAGGCACTCTCTCAGCAGCTCTTGATGTAAAGTGCTAGTGCAGTTCAAAGTGTGATGTTCTAAATGTGGGAAAGGTTTCAGGAGAAAGAAAGAACTAATACAAAACCAGAATATCAACAAAAGGAAGAGACTATATTCAGTTACAGAATATGGGAAAAGCTTTCTTAACAATGTCAATCTCACAAATTCCCAGGAAAGCCATATTGTTGCGCACGTCGGTCGCAGACAGCTGCGACCTTTGCTGCTCACCTCATTTTGCCCAGTAGCTCCAATTCTGGCTAAGATGGACACCTCTGCCTCTGCATGCCAACCTCCCTGGCATTCCCGGGACGGTATGGGAGATCCTGGTTGCCATCTTGAATCTGGTATGACCTAGGGCACGCGCGCCTGCCTCCTTCTTGTGCACATCATGGCGGGAACCTCGGGGGCGTCCCCTCCGTGTGACGACACTGCCTACGTGTATTTAAGCCTACCGGACTTTCCTACCTACGAGTTAGCAAGGATTCCATCTTGCTCAATTCCTTTCCTCTGAGACTCTTCACCTCGCTGTTCCTGTGTTCCAGACTGAGTGACTCAGGTACCTGCTCCTCGGGGGCCTTGCTGCACTCAGGGCTATCCGCTCCTCGGAGAGCCTTATCTGCCTATCTCACCTTCACCAGCTAAGTGAGTTCCTCTTGCAGCTTCCTCGGACGACCCTTCTCTGTTCCTGCTTCGGGTCTCCGCTACTGCTACCACAAATTCTCTACTGCAACAACACGGAGTGAGTACTAGACCTGCTCTACATTACTGCTTCCATCTTGCGGTGTGGATCCTCGGGTTACCCCCTCTGTGGACTACTACAATATCCACGCTGTCTTGTGCCAGTTGCCAACTTCTATCTCTGGCTTACCCCACCCTGCGGACCACTACCGGAAGAACCATGCACAAGGCCTACTAAGAAGCAAGTATTCCCGGGTTACCTTGCTCTACGGACCACTACCGGAGAATCCATCCCAGGTCTTCCTTCTCCAGGACTGAGTTTACAAACCCGCTCCTCGGGTTTCTCTTTGCTGTATAATAAATATTCTCTGACTCCTGTGTCCATCACTGCCTGTCGTGGAGAGTCCCCACAGGGCTCCTCCCTGTGGGTGGAGTCAGCTCTCTCCACGACCCAAGGGCCCACAAACCCAGTTCAAACATAACACATACTAATGAGAGACCATTGTCATGTTTTGATTGTGAGAAAAGTTTCAATCATAAAGCAAATTTCACAAGAAATCCAAAATTCCACCCAGCAGCAATATCAATTTCAAGTAAGGAATGTAATAAAAGCTTATGTCTCAAAAATGATAGTGATTACATCATTCTTTTGGACTAAATCTGACACGTGGCAAGAGTTTCAACAGGAGGACAGACGTCTCCCACGCCATTCGGCCTTGCTGCCATACCCTTTATCATACAGCCTAGGAAGCTTTCTTCTATTCAGCATTGCTGCCATTCCCAGACTTTGCACCTTGAGGGCCTTGCATTCACTCTTCCTTGCTGTCATACCCCAGACTCTGCCTTGGGATGTTCTTGCCACTTTGCCACTTTGCACTGTTCATGGTGTCTTGGCATGTTAAAGACACTCTTTGTGCTGCTTTGTCCCTTATTGGTGCCTTGGTTTTTTCCTGCCATCTTTTCTGTTTCATTCCTACTTTATGGTACCTTAGGACGTTAATGCCACTCTTAGTGCAGCTCTGCCTCTCATGCAGTCTTCAAGGTTTCATGATACTGCTTTTGGTACCCTCTTTTGAAGCCTTAGGATATTCTTTCCACTCTTGCTGCTTCTTTGCTCCTCTCATGGTGCCTTGGAGAACTCCTACCACTGCTGGTGCCCTTTTGCCCCTTTACAGTGCCTAAGATTATTCATGCCACTTTTGGTGCTACTTTTAGTAGATCCAATTACTAAGGAGATTGTTAGTTTTATGATCAAAAGGAATATTTAACCTTTTCTGGTGGTTGAAATTAGCAATTGGGTAACTCTGGTCAGAGGGTAGCAAATGCAAGGCCTCTCTCACATGGCTGCCAAAAACCCATTTGCTCTCATTGCTGTACTGTGCCGACTTGCAGTTGAATATGTTGTAGGTAGGGGGTGAAGTGAAGTTGCTTGTGAGGAGGTGTGTCTGTCTGTCTGTCTGTCTGATTAGGTACTACCTATATCTGTAGGACAGAAGACAATGTGTGATGGTAAATGGAACCTTCTCTGAAGAGAGAGCGGTTTTAAGTGGTGTACCGCAAGGATCGGTGTTGGGACCGGTCCTGTTCAATATCTTTGTGAGCGACATTGCGGACGGGATAGAAGGTAAGGTTTATCTTTTTGCGGATGACACTAAGATCTGCAACAGAGTGGACACGCCGGAAGGAGTGGAGAGAATGAGACGGGATCTAAGGAAACTGGAAGAGTGGTCAAAGATATGGCAGCTGAGATTCAATGCCAAGAAGTGCAAAGTCATGCATATGGGGAGTGGAAATCCGAATGAACTGTATTCGATGGGGGGGGAAAGGCTGATGTGCACAGAGCAGGAGAGGGACCTTGGGGTGATGGTGTCTAATGATCTGAAGTCGGCGAAACAATGCGACAAGGCGATAGCTAAAGCCAGAAGAATGTTGGGCTGCATAGAGAGAGGAATATCGAGTAAGAAAAGGGAAGTGATTATTCCCTTGTACAGGTCCTTGGTGAGGCCTCACCTGGAGTACTGTGTTCAGTTCTGGAGACCGTATCTTCAAAAAGACAAAGACAAGATGGAGGCGGTACAGAGAAGGGCGACCAGGAAGGTGGAGGATCTTCATCGGATGACGTACGAGGAGAGATTGAAGAATCTAAATATGTACACCCTGGAGGAAAGGAGGAGCAGAGGTGATATGATACAGACTTTCAGATACTTGAAAGGTGTTAATGATCAAAAGACAACGACAAACCTTTTCCGTAGGAAAAAAATCAGCAGAACCAGGGGTCACGATTTGAAGCTCCAGGGAGGAAGATTCAGAACCAATGTCAGGAAGTATTTTCTTCACGGAGAGGGTGGTGGATGCCTGGAATGCCCTTTCGGAGGATGTGGTGAAGACCAGAACTGTGAAGGACTTCAAAGGGGCGTGGGATAAACACTGTGGATCCATAAAGTCAAGATGCTGCCAATGAAGAGTGGGTGACTCGCCAGAATGATGGCTACTGCCTGGAGTCAATACCCTTATTAAATAAACATACACATGCTTACTGTGACTCCAACATCGCTCTAAAGCTTCAACAACAAGAGGAAATGTGGAAAAAAGGATTTGCACTCACAAAGAGGGGAGTAGCTGGCTTGTTACGGCGGTTACTACCCCAAATCAAAAAAGCCTGATACTTCACTTTCAATGCATATACAGCATAGTTCTCTGATTCAACGGCAGGGGAGAAGAAAAACTGATACTTCACACATCCAGCAGAGCTCTCTGCTTCAACGGCAGGGGGAGAAGAAAAGAGGGTTCGCACTCACAAAGCGGGGAGTAGCTGGCTTGTTACGGTGGTTACTACCCCAAACCAAATGTGCCTGATACTTCACTTTCGATGCACATCCAGCATGGCTCTCTGCTTCAACAGCATGGGAGAAGACTGATACTTCACGCATATCCAGCATAGCTCCCTGCTTCAACGGCAGGGGAGAAAAAAAACAACCAATAAGGGCTGTATAACATAGTCTGGGTAAAACAAATAAGCATGGGTGTAGCTTGCTTATTGCGGCGGCTACTATCCCTACTAACCCTAACTAATCAAGCTAGATATTTCACTTGGATGCAGCTCCATCACTGCTCTCTACATTAAAGGTGGGGGTGGAAGGGAAATAGAACCAAGAGCTAAGAGAAACAGATAAGTATGAGAGAAAAAATGTGTGAAGCTTGCTGGGCAGACTGGATGGGCCATTTGGTCTTCTTCTGCCATCATTTCTATGTTTCTATGTTTCTATGATTCTATGTAGGTGCATGTGAGTGAGTATGACCATAGAGTGAGTGCATCTGTGTGACTTGATGCATCAGCTCTATGGGTGTATGCATGGAAGTGAATGGGTGGTGTGTGTTTGAATGAATGGATATGAGTGTGTATGTTCAGTGTGGCCACTGTCTCTGCAAGTGTAGGTGTGTTTTAGTGTGTGGGATGTGAGGTCTGTGTGTGACTGAGTGTGTGTGTGAGTGGGCAGAGTGTGGGTGCTGTCTGTTTGTTACTGAGTGGGAGGGGTGTGAATGATTGATTAGGCAGAGTTTGAGTGAGCGACAGAGTAAGCCACATCCCAATGGCTTCTTGTCAGTATTTCTTCCCATTTCTTCCCTCTGCCTCCTTGACCAATCATTTCCTATACCTCCCCTTCTCCTCCTCCTTCAGTTTGTCCCTCTCTTCTCCAAATGCTGTTGCACGACAGCCTCCTTTCTGGCTCCCTGGCCAGTACCTCCTGGGAAGAGTGTCAGTGTATACATGTTGGGGATAAGGGGTGTAGTGGAGTTGCATGTTTGATGATGGGTGTGTGTAAGTAGGATTTGTGTCTGCTGCTGTGTGTGAATGTGAGCAAGAAGTGTGTGCATCTGGGTCAGTTGGACAATGGAAGTGAGTGGGTGGTGTGAGTATGTGTCTATGAGTGAATGAATCTGTGTGTGTGCCTGTGGGTGGTGTGGGCTCTATCTGTACGAGTGTGTGTCTGAGTGGGAGGGGGGTGAACTCTATTTGACTGAATGTGTGTATCTGTGTGAAAGGTTTGGGCACTGTGGAGTTTGATTGACCGAGTTACGGGGCATGACTGAATAGTTGTCAGCTTGACCTCCCCATGGCCTCTGGCTCCCCCATCTCTCCAATTTCTCCTGCCACACCATTTCCTCTCTCACTTGTTGGCTTTTTTCTCCAATAATTTCCCACATCTCTTTTTCCCCTCCTTCTTCCTTTTCTTTCTCCCCCACTCCCCATTGATAAGTCATCAACAGAGGCAAGGCACATCCTTTCAGCCGGGCACACTGCTCGGTGTCTCTTCCATGGCCTGCTGTTCAGGTCGTGGGGTGCTTTGCTCACTTTCTCTTGCAGCATCTCTTGTTTGGGTCACTAGTGTGTTCTTTCTGGAAACTGCTCTACACATGTAGAAAAACAGTGACCCCCTAATTCTCAACAACTACCATCCAGTCTCTAAGCTCCCATTAATTGCCAAATTAATAGAGAAAGCAGTACAAAAACAATTAGCTGAACACCTAGATGAAAACAACATACTATACCCTTCGCAACACGGTTTCCGTAAACACTACAGCACTGAAACATTACTCCTCTCATTAACCGACAACATCTTAAGAGGTTTCGATAACAGCAAACATTACATCCTTATAATGCTAGACCTATCCGCAGCTTTTGATATGGTAAACCACCAAACGTTACTCAAAAGACTAGAAGAAATAGGATTATGTGACAAAACGATCAACTGGTTTAAATCGTACCTCAGCAATAGGTTCTTCCAAGTCATGATAAAAAACACTCTTTCAAAAAAACTTAAACTCGAAACTGGAGTACCTCAGGGTTCAGCTCTGTCTGCCACCCTCTTAAATATATATATGCTGCCCCTTTGTCATCTACTGGCAGGACTAGGGATAATTCATTAGGGGTGTGCATTCGTTTTGAACTTATATGTAAAACGCTACTTTTTTTTTTTTTAACTTAAAAAAGTGATGAGGCGAAAACGATCGGATTTCCAACTTATTCAACATAGCTATGTTGAATACGTTGGAAATCGCGATCGTTGATCCTAAATAAAAATTTAAACCCCTCACCCTCCTTAATCCCCCCCCAAGACTTACCAAAATTCCCTGGTGGTCCAGCGGGGAGTCAGGAAGCCCCCCCAAGCTGGCCAAAAGTTCCGTTTGTGTCCAACGAGGGGTCCGGGAGCAGAACCGCGGTGGATCACGTGACGGCCGCGTCACTCCGACGTGACGCGGACGTCACGTGCTCCTCGCAAAGGAATAGAGGAATGGCTTCATGACTCCCTGCTGGACCACCAGGGAGTTTTGGTAAGTCTTGGGGTGGGATTAAGGAGGGTGAGGGGTTTAAATTTTTATTTAGGGAACCGGTGCACGTATGGACATAGACTCAACTTATGGAATTCTCCATATGTCCATATTGACCGAAATTGACCCCCCTTTTCGACTTATGGACTTATGAACATAAACTTTTTGTTTGCACATCCCTATAATTCATTACATTTATGCTGAAGACATTCAGGTAATTCTACCAATAGAGGACTCCATTGATAAAACACTAGGATTAGCAAACATGTACCTTGACATAATAAAACAACTTCTAACCCAAATGGAGCTGGTTATTAACATTGATAAAACAGAATTCCTACACCTTGAACGAAAACAATCTGAAATCATCAAAACACCAATAATGCTAGGAAATAACCAGAAAATAGAACTGGCCGAAAAAGTAAGAAACCTGGGAGTAATAATGGATCCAGAAATCAATTTAAAACAACACATATCCTTAAAAGTAAGGGAAGGCTACGCAAAACTCATGATCCTGAAAAGATTGAAACCGTTACTCACACCTGACCACTTCAGAACAATCCTACAAACAGTGAACACTTGTTTTTGCCAGTACTGATTACTGCAATGCACTCTTACTGGGACTCCCCAGCTCATCAATCAGACCACTGCAAATACTCCAGAACACTGCAGCCAGAATTTTAACAGGAAAAAAAAGAAGGGACCATATAACTGAAACTTTAGCAGAACTACATTGGCTACCAATTGAATACAGGATCAAGTACAAAGCCTTATGCACAATACACAAACTAATATATGATAAAGAAGCTGACTGGCTAAATACAGCTCTAAGAGTCCATGTACTGCAAAGGAACCTTCATTCGGCTAACAAGGCACTACTAACAATCCCCACAGTAAAATCAGCTAAACTAACACAAGTAAGAGAAAGGGCTTTATCACTGGCAGGGCCCTTTCTATGGAACACAATGCCCACTGGACTAAGATTACAGAGTGACATCAAATCCTTTAAAAAAAACCTTAAAGACATGGCTCTTTAAGCAAGCTTTTCCAAAAGAAACAGTGGGGTAGAGAGGGAGAGAGAGAACGAAAAATACAGGAAAATGCAGCCAAAATAAATGGCACCACAATATTATAAATACATAGTACAGTAGAGAAATAGACCAAAGGAAAGTACCACAATAAACCTTCCCAGAACTATTTCATCACTACCCAAAAATGTATATTTATTAATGATATTGTTACCGTTTGTAGCTGGCACTTGTTAGAATGTACGATACCCACCTATATATACATTATTTGTGCCTATTTGTGAACCGTTGCGATGGTACATAACTTAGCGACGGTATAGAAAAGTTTTTAAATAAATAAATAAATAAATTACCTGCCATGCCTGTTCAGCTCGCATATGTCTTTTGCCAATTCATTCTGTTGCTGCTGCTGTGGTAAGCATGCACCATATTTCCCACCTGATGCACCTCTACATACTTCCACTGCAACCTCTTCTGTGACTAATTGGTCCTGGCTTGCCCACCAACCACGCTGCACATGATGGTCTTACATCCTGTTCCTGTTTCTTGGTTAGCAACTTGGCCATGCTAATCGTGCATGCACGCATCCCAGTCACATTTGGCACACATAGGCACAGGTCAGCAATAGGCTATGACTAAATGACACAGTGACAACTGGGAGGAAACTTGATCACTGAAGGACAATTTGGCATCAATTTTTATGCCTAGTGCTGTAATCAGCTATTTCTTCTGATATCTCTGGATTTCTGATATCTCTTAAATTCTTAGGCTTAAACCAGATGTTGTTGTGTTATCTGGGTATTAAATTGCCTTTTGACTTTTTTGATAATGCTTTCATCATGGCCATTGAATCTATTTAACTGGTCCTGGGTGACCTTCATTGACTGATCTTTCTGTCACACCTTATTTTTGCTCTGCTCTGGTTGGCATTGCAGAGAAAAACACTAAGGATTATTTTAGCAGCAGAACTTCCAGATATTAAAGATTTTTATATTAACATTCAGCATTTTCAAAAATGCTCATTTTAAAACTGTAGAATAACAGGTAAAATCAGGTAAAAATAGATGGCATGTGGCATCAAGATGTTTGTGAGATTCCACCAGCGATGAGAGCAGCTACAACCAACCACAGCCTGAAGCATCCCATATAGCAACAGGCTATGACAGTAGGTAAGAACTCAGCATTGTAGTTGCCCTGTTAGTCCATTTGATTGCACAAAAATCAAGATTAACAACTAGAAACAGAAAAAAACCAAGGTGATACCTTTTTATGGGACTAACTTAATACATTTCTTGATGAGCTTTTGGAAGCTAATATTCCCTTCCTTAGGCCAGAATAGAACAAGCAAAAATAGCAAGGACTGGAAGGCCCACTTAGTCTGCTCAATTTACCTCCTGTTCACTATCATAAAGCCCAGTGGATCTCTGACTTACCCTTCATTCTTTCACACCTAGGTATCCTCTGACCTTTTCCCATGCTTTCTTGAAGTATGCCACTGTTTTTGCCTCCACCACCTTCACTGAGAAGTTGTTTCATGCATCTACCACCCTTTCAGTGAAGAAATATTTTCTGACATTGGGCCTGGGTCGATCCCCCTGGAGTCTCATAATATGGCCCTTTGTTCTATAACTTCCTTTCCTCTCAAAATATGTTTAATTCTTGTTCGTTAATCGTTACTAATACCTTTGAGGTATTTGAATGTATCCATCATATCATACCTCTCTCCTCTCCTCTAGGGCATACATATATATAGGTTCAAATGTTCTTTCCGAAAGGCTTTTGGTTCAGACTAAGCACTATTTTGGCAGCATTTATCTGGACTATCTCTGTATTATTTATATACTTTTGGAGGTATGGCCTCCAGAATTGGACATAATACTCCAGATGGCAGATGAGGTCTTGCCAATGACTTTTACAAAGTCATTATCACCTCCTGATTTCAATGGATTAAACCTCTCCCTATGCACCCTAGAATCTCTACAGCTTTGGCCATTGCCTTGTCACACTATTTTTCAACCGTGAGAACCATTAAGATCTCCGTCTTGTTTGGTGAACATCAGTTTCTCAACTCAAGCTTTCTTAGCTCACTTATTTGACTACTCTGTGAGGAGTGCACACTCTGTTGCACATCTGCAGAAACACACAAACCTTACGAAACAGAAGCAGCTCTAGCACTGATCCCTGAGGCACTTGGCTAGTAACTGCTCTTTCACTGGAGTGAGCTCCCTTCACCAGGACCCTCTGCAGTCTCTCGGGCAACCAATTCCTTACCCTGACAACCACCTTATATGGGTGTCACTGAACTATATTTCTCTCAGAACTAAAGGTTAACAAGAAAACAATATTGAACATTTCAAGCTGGGACTTGCTAGGGCTGAGACTGACCACCAGCTGAATCCAATCAACCGTTTAGTTGCTGAGTGCCAGCCTTCTTAAAACTCATAACTCTAAATGGATTTTATGTAATTTCTATGCACAACACAACTGCAGTGGTCTTAACTCGGAAAATGTTTTCATGCTGTTGAATCTGAGAGGCACTTCAATATGAATTACTGCTGGAGAGGGCAATTTCAAAGGCATTTTTCCACAGATAGAACAGTGTTTTACCCATGCAAATAGGGTCTTTGAAAATTGCCTAGCCTATCTTCAAGTAAAAGTACACATACGTTTACTCACCCATAAAGAAGGCGTTCTTGAGTGAGAAGTCTGGACAAGGTTAGCACTTGCATACATATTTTTTTGATCTTAAAAAGTATAGGGTGAATTTGCAAAAGAATTAACGCAAGTAAAATTAGCATATACACACATAAGTAGCTTGTACTCGTGTACATGCTAGTTTATAAACATCAAAAGTACGTGCATATTTTCAATTTTGTGTGCACATTTACACAAGCAAAAAAGAGACAGTTTGGAGACTCCAAGGCAGGGCTAAGTTATGTGCATAAATTGCTATTTTAAAAGAGACCCAAGTACACATGCAATTTTATACTTGCTAATTACCTTGCACAATTGATATCAGAATTGTCTGCTGTCTGCTATTTGTTGGGTAGGAGGTCTGAGTGAACTGGGGGGGAGTTCAGGGTGATGTAGTAAGAGGATCTCAGTGAACTGGAAAAAGGACTGGGTGAACTGGTGGAAGTAACAGCAGATTGGTGACTTCAATTACACACGCATGTTTTAAAATATACCGACTTCCACGTATACATCAGGATTTTACACAAGCAAGTTATATTTTTTCGACATGTAAAATATGCATGCATATGTTTGTAAAATAGGTACGAAAGGTACATGCTTTTAAAGCTTTGCAGGTATTCACGCATAACCAATCATATACACAACAATGAAGTTGGGACCACTTGGGACATTCCTATTTCCATTGACAGGAAGATTGATGCGTAAAAACCAGATTATAGTGGTAAAGCACAACACAAGAATGGCATTGCTGATAGAGGTGTCAGAACCCAGCAATTATTCTGTGGATCATATGGAGAAAGCAAAGATCCCTGTGTACCAAGAGATGCAATCAGAGACCAAAAAACTTTGGCAGAAGGATAGTGAAATAGTCTCAATTATATTGGATGCCACTGGCCTGATTAAGAGGAATTTCTAACTGCACCTTGATATGTTGCCTGTGAAAATTTACATTCTTTATACTCCAGGAGTAGGCTCTCTTTGGTGCAATGCAGTACTAAAAAGGGCATTAGCAATAAATTTGAGAGACTGAGATCATCCCCATCATAAGGTTCATTCCTGTCACGGTATGCATAAAATAAACCCATTTGGAGAAACTACCCAAGAGAGTCTATTCTCTGAATAATATAGAGAAAAAAAAAAGATCCTTAGAGATGTAATCACAGACTAAGAAAATGTGGGGGAAAGATAAAGAAATAGTCCTAATTATGGCCTAGATTTATCATTTTGCTATAAGTTGCGCATGCATAGTGCACACGATAAAAAAAAAATGGGCGTGGTTAGGGAAAGGTTTGAGTTACCGCTCCATGCACTATTTTACCGCTTTGCATAGGTATTTTGTTGCATGCTGCATTGCATTATAGCACGCTGCAATGCATCATCGTGTTGCATGTTGCATCATCGTATGGCACTTTACTTCATCACGCTGCTCGTTACATCATCATGGTGTGCGTTATTTTTTCCCTGTATAAATACTGACTTCTTGCACATGCCTCTTTGAGGGTGTGTCAGGAGTTGGAGTGAGAGAAGAGGAGGTTAGTGTTCTAGAAGAGATTTCAAGGAGTTTTTAGCAATTACTGAGTGAGTTGTCTTGTTTTCTGTTGTCATCTGTTTCCCTTAACCGTTATCTTTTGTCTTATTTATTGGAGTGAAAGTATGTTAGTCCAGTTTGCTATTTTGTATGGAGGAGGAGCGGAGGAGTGTGCGGAGGAGTGTATAGAAGAGTGTGTGTGTGTGGGTGTGCAGAGAGGATATGTGTGTGCAGGAGTGTGTGTGTACAGCGCTCCTCTGAGCGCTGAGGTATGTGTGTGCAGAGAGGATGGAGCATGACAGGCATGGGAAGTGAGGAGAGAAGAGGCATGAGGAGAGGAGGATGAGGAGGGGGCAGAGGGAGTGGGAGGATGAGGGTGGGAGTGGCAGGGGAAGGAGGAATAGGAGTAGGGACAAGGGCAGGATTAGACAGAGGCAGCAGGGAAGGGATAAGAAGGTGCGGGTGGGAGAAAGGTCAGGCAGACAAGACTTGAGGGAGGAGTAGGGCAGCATAGGGATAGCCAGAGAGGGCAGAGGGGAAGGGAGTTGGCAGGCCAGGGTCAAGTGGGGGGGGGGGGGGGAGGAAGGGAGGGGAGAGGAGAGGAGAGTGGGACGAAGAGTGATAAAAGGGAGGACACCTCTCCGATCGAGGAAGTGGCACCCCCTTCAGGCAGCCAGGCAGCACCACGGTAGAGTCTCAGGGCCTTAAAAATTAATGTGGAGAAGAATGAGCTGCTCATCGCAGGGGTCCTGCAACATTACCCGATGTTGTTTGGAAACTGGGCAGCAAAAACCTCTAAGACAGCCAAGGATCAAATATGGCAAAACATTGGCTAGACTATCAGCCAGTACAGCAGAGTGGAAAGAAATGGGGAGCAGGCCTCCCATTGATATTATGACATCAAAGTCCATATCAAGGCAAAGGTTGCATCCAGAGCAAAGTATCAACAGCAGACTGGAGAAGGGGCCCCTTGTCCAATAATTGTCACAGAAATGGAGCAGCGACTCATTGAAAGGCCTTGACTGGACATTTTCGAGGGCTTGGATGAGTGACTAGACACCACACAAGCTGCAGCTGGCAAGGTCACTTCACCCATAAATGCCCAGACAGCAACGTGTGTACACATAATTTGGCATAAGATGCTCACTCTGCAAAGAAACAAAGTGCACTTCTGATGCCAAATAAAAAAAGGATACTTGCTGGCTTATGTACTAAAGGCATATGTTTTGTTTCCACAGTTCTTGCCCTCTAAGGAGCCGGTCCAAGCCAGGAAGCCCCAGGGCCCAGCTGGGAAGCCCAAGGAACCAGCCGTGCATTCCCACCATTCCACAAGCCCTTCCTTATGGATGTGCAGATTCAGATCAGTGAGGAGGAGGAGCAGCAGCAGCCAAGAGTCACCACCCTCCATTTGTCATGCTGGATGCCCTAGGCTCACAAAGCACACTTGATATGTCACTGAACCTGGAGGGTTTCATGCAGTAAGGGAGCCAGGAGTGGGAGCCTTCAGACACATTGACTCCAGGAGCCAGCACACCACTGCGCCATTCACCACCACCATTGCCTCCCCCTCATCAGGAGGACCGTACAATGCCCATCTTGCAGTGTCAGTTACAAACACTGGAAGCAGCACCACTGACTCAGGAACCAGCACCACCAACACCAGTATCCGCAGGACCAACACCGGTACACGCAGCACTACCACCTAAACCTGCTGCACCGATGCATGTTGCTGAGATGAGGCACACACATGCAGAGCTTTGTGCCTTGAGGTCTGTAAACCGGCAGAATCAGATCCTGTAACAATATACAGTGGCAAATACCCAAAATATAAATCCACTGGTTGCTGCCAGATCCCCTTGGGTGTCTTCATAGAATTCCATGATTGTCTGAGAGCTGAGCCGATACCTGCTAAGCACCAAGTCCGCTGGCATGCCCAGCAAGCATGTTCATGGAGGAAAGATCCAGTCCCTGTATATCCTGCGCCGTAGCCGCCTGCGTGCCGGATGGTGGCCCACGCCCACAGCCCACAGAACCTGCGCGATAACACCCTAACATGATTTGAAAAATAACCCAGTACATTGGGTAACACTGGCCTGATTAAAAAGAATTTCCAAGAGCATCTTGATATGTTACCTATACAAATTACATCCTATATCTACACCTAAAAGGAGAGTCTCTCTGACACAATACAAGTTCTAAGTAATAGCAGTACGTTTGGGGGATTTGAGATCACTCCTAACATACCCTGACTTACAAATGAGGCTCATTCCTGTCAAGGTGTGTGCAAAGCAAACCCACTTGGAGACGCTGCCCCAAGAGAAATAGTTTATTTGTACTAAGCTTCACATCATAAGCATGACACTGATTTCACTGCTCTATACTGTACGTATTGTTGAGGCTGCAAATTTGGGATAGCATAAAATGATTCGGGTTGTATCACTGTGACACAGGAATCCAGGGTCATCTCCCCCATTCATCAGGGCCAGTTGAGCCTGGGCATGCAGTGGAGGGAGAGGGCTGGTCGTGAGGAAGCCTCTGATGCTCAAGAAGCAGTGTTGAAGGTATGCTTTGGGCCAAACGTGCCATTTGGGGAGGAACTAGTGGAAAAGAGCACTGAGGAAGAAAAAGAGGGCGGGAAGGTGAAGGGGGGGGGGAGGGGGAGACAGAAGAAACATGAACAGCTATGGTAGTACAATTCAGTATTTACTGTATACAAATATTTGGATTTTAATATTTTTACATTGAATTTATTTTATAAAAACATGAGCGGTAATCTGTAAATAATCATGTTATACAGGGTTGGCCTTAAGGGCCTGATTTACTAAGGGTGTTTTCTCCTATTCTGTGTCTATGGGAAACAAGCTTTGTGAATCAGATCAAGATTTCAAGACAGCAGTAACAGCACTGCTCATCCCTGAACTATACAATTGCTTTTATAAAGTGGTCTGAAAACAAAAGATTTTAAAAAAATGTATTAAAAAAAACAAAATCATAAACTATCTTGTTAACCTAAAAAAAAAAAAATAGGCCCTCCAAGCCCCCACCTTTGTGTTTCACAAAGCAGATCACAACCTTTCCTGGCTGTGTGTGTCTAGAATAGTGTAAGTTCTTTGCTGTTTTATTAAATATATTGAATATTTATTTATTTATTAACAGTTTTATATACCGAAAATTCTTGTAAGGGGTTACAAATCAGTTCGGTTTACATAGAACAGCAACAGTGCTTCATTAAATGAAAGCAATTACATTGAACAATTAACAGAGCTTCAAAAGAGAATAATTACAAAGAGTTAAGGATTCCAGTAAGAATAATAAAATTATTAACCAATAAAACAAGCAGATAACATTTAACATTTAAACAGCAAACAGTGTCTCGGGGGGAATAAATATAATACGCACGTGATGGCAGAGGTTAAGATCTTGAACTACGAAACAGAAGAACTAGTGGTTGACTCCACTATGGAGTGCACCAAAATAATATCATGGAACAGGGGGCATATAAGGGGCATATAAGGGTGTCCCTGTAACATGTAGATAAAAGGGTAGTGATTAGGTGTGTGAACCATTGTGAAGGCAATAGGAACTAAGTAGAGGAGCTAAAACTGGACATGAAATTTTTTGAATAAGTCTATAAGATGAAAGGAAGAGTCAAAATACTACTCATGAGCGGGTAGGTTTTAATTGAGACGAATTATCTGAAAAGGAAAAGGCCTGATTGAACAACCAGGTTTTGAGTCTTTTCTTAAAAGTAACGGGGCAATGTTCTAGCCGTAGGTCAGGAGGGAGAGAGTTCCAGTGTTTTGGACCAGACGCTGAGAGGGCTCTCATTCCTGAAGTTGTTTTAAGAAAGGGAACCTGGAGGGTGTCTTTATATGCTGCTCTTACCGGCCTGGATGGTACGTGCTGTCTAAGAGGGAACTTGAGATCCAGAGGTGTGATGTTGAATATCGCTTTGTGTGTGATGGTTAGAGTTTTGAACAGGATTCTGTAATTGATAGGGAGCCAGTGGAGGATTTTCAGGATGGGGATAATGTGGTCCCATTTTTTGGATCTGGTTAGAATCCTGGCCGCGGCATTTTGCACCATCTGTAATGGCCTGATAGTATTTGCGGGGAGGCCGATCAGCAGAGAGTTGCAATAGTCTATTTTTGAGAAAATGATTGCCTGAAGTACTGTACGGAAGTCGTGGAAGTGGAGGAGAGGTCTAAGTCGTTTTAAAACTTGGAGTTTGAAAAAGCAGTCCTTGGTAGTGTTGTTGATGAAGCATTTGAAGTTAAGTTGTTTATCCATGAGGACTCCCAAATTTCTGACTTGGGAGGAGAATGTGGGAAGGGTTGCAGGAAGGGGGTTAAGCTGTGTGAGATTGCCGACGTGAGAGATAAGAAGATATTCCGTCTTTTTTGTGTTCAGGATCAAGTTGAGGCTTGATAGAAGGTTGTTTATGGAATTGAGGCAGGTGTCCCAAAACTCGAGGGTTTTGTTTAATGAGTCGGTGATTGGTAAGAGAATGTGTACGTCGTCTGCGTACAGATAGAAAATTAGATTAAGAATGGTGAGGAGGTGGCAGAGAGGGAGGAGGTAGATATTGAAGAGGGTTGGGGATAGTGAAGAGCCTTGGGGAACTCCCAACGTTGAGCAGACAGGTAGGGACTCTTCATTGTTCATTTTGACCTTGTAGGTCCTGTTTTGAAGGAAAGACTTGAACCAGCTTAGGGCGGTGCCTTTGACGCCGATGTCCGATAGACGATCTAAGAGATAGGCGTGGTTCACCGTGTCAAAAGCCGCAGACAGGTTGAGGAGAATGAGAAGACTTGGTTGTTTTTTATCCAGACTTGTGAGGATGTTGTCTGTAAGTGTGATTAAGAGTGTTTCAGTGTTGCGGGCTTTCCTGAACCCGAACTGATATGGGGAGAGGATTTTGTTGTTGTTCAAGAATTCTGTGAGTTGCTGGTTTACTATTCTTTCCAAAATATTTGCGATGAATGGAAGGTTTGCAATAGGGCGGAAATTGGCTGGATCATCCGGGGAGAGATTCGGTTTTTTTAGCAGAGGTTTTAGGATAGCAAGTTTAAGTGGTTCTGGTACATGGCCCTGTGAGAGCGAGCAATTGATGATTTTAGCAATATGCTTGGAAATGGTACTAGGAATGGAGATAAGCAGGTTGGATGGGATTGCGTCCAGGGGGTGAGATGCAGGTTTGAGCTTTTTGAGAATGATTTCTATCTCCAATGATGAAGTAGGTTCGAAGGTTTCAAGATTTGTAATTGGGTGAGTGGTTGTAGCAATGGGGGGTGGAGGGAGAAGAGTATTGTTGTGCGTGAACGGAGCTAAGAGGTTTAAGATTTTATTTTTGAAGTAAATTGCTAGTTCGGCTGCTTTGCTTGCGGCTTGATCATCTGGAACCGCAGTAGGTGATGGTTTGGTGAGCGAGGAAATGAGAGTAAATAAAGCTTTTGGGTTGTAGATGAAATGATGGATTTTTTGAGAGTAGAAGTTTCTTTTGGTGCGGAGGATGGCGATCCTGTATTGATGCATGAGTGTTTTGTAAGCCATCAGGTTACTTGTAGAGGAAGGGTTTTTGCGCCAAAGGTGTTCTCTGCTTCTGAGGTCTCTCTTGATGGATTTAAGTTCCGGTGTGTACCACGGTTTTCTGTTGTCCATATTTGAATGAAGAGATTTTGTAGTTAGTGGGCAGGTGAGGTCAGCCACTGTTTTTGTGATTTTTGACCAGGAGGTAGTAGCTGAGACTGCGTCAGTGAGGTCGAGCTGTTCTAACTCTGAAGTTAGGTGATTGATGAGTGTGTCAGGGTTACATAACTTCCTGTAATGGATTTTGGTCTTTTGAGACTGAGAAGTGATAGGTTGATGATTTTTTAGAGTGGTGGAGATAAGCTTGTGATCAGACCAGGGGATAGGAGTACAGAGTGTGCCAGTTGAGGGGGAGAGGCTCTCATTTAAAAAGATCAGGTCCAAGGTGTGTCCTGCTTTGTGGGTAGGTTCGTTGATAATTTGTTTGAAGCCCATACCGCTCAATGAATTAAGAAATGTGTCGCAGCTGGAAGACAGTGGGGACTCATCCACATGGAGATTGAAATCTCCCAAAAGGATGGATGGTTTGTCTGAGTTAATATGTTTGGCTATGAGGTCTATTAGCGGGGCTGGGTCTGACTCAAGATAGCCGGGAGGGGCATAGGTAAGGGCAATTTGTAGGTTGTTAGATTTGAAGATGGCAAGTTCCAGGGGGGAGAAAGTCTAAGTTTTTTGTTTGCAGCGAGAAGCAGACCTCCACCTCTCTTCTTAGGTCTGGGAATAGAGAAGAAATTGTATGAGGAAAGCGGAAGTTGGTTGATTAGGGCAATATCTTCTGTTTTTAACCAGGTCTCTGTGATGGCACATAGGTCAGGTTGGGATTCCAAGAGGTAGTCATGGAGAAGATGGGTTTTCTTTGTGAGGGATTGAGCATTTAATAGTGTTAGGGTGAAAAGAGTGAGACCTAGAAGTTGGTTCAAAGGAGATATCATGATTGGGATTAATCTCTTTTGCAATATTGAGTGTGAGTGGGGGGATTTTTCTAGGTTGTTCCTGCTTTTGTGAATGATTGGGATGGTGAGAGAGATCATGGTTCGCATCAGTGGTAAATGATGAGAGAGGAAGGAAGGGATTGGTTTCGAGCGAATACAAAAATATTGCAAGAGGAACTCGTGTGGGAGTGAAACTGCTCACGTCGGGGAGAATGGAGAATAAGAGTGTTCCTGTTAAGAAGGCAAAACGCTTGTTCCACAGAGAGCTGCCTTAAGGAGCTGCACTAAGGGGCGCACAAAGGGGCGGGCCCCTTTGTCGCGCTCCTTCGGCACGCGTCGCCAGAAGAATGGGCCCGAATTTAAAGGGCTTTACCTTTATTTATTAATTTAAATTCGTCAGTTCCTGGTCGGTGCTGCTGCTCCGAGTCTCCGGCTCCTATTGGTTGGCGAGGTCCCACGTGGCCTGCAGCTCGGAGCACAGGGAGAAGGGCTCGATGGTCGGCGGGGCTTGGGTCCCGGGCGGGGCGGCGCCGACGCGGTCGAAGAGGCAGGCAGCGAGGAAGGTGAGCTGCGGCATAAGGAATCGCCGGAAGAAGGGGCCCGAATTTAAAGGGCTTTACCTTTATTTATTAATTTAAATTCGTCAGTTCCTGGTCGGTGCTGCTGCTCCGAGTCTCCGGCTTCTATTGGTTGGCGAGGTCCCACGTGGCCTGCAGCTCGGAGCGCAGGGAGAAGGGCTCGATGGTCGGCGGGGCTTGGGTCCCGGGTGGGGTGGCGCCGACGCGGTCGAAGAGGCAGGCAGCGAGGAAGGTGAGCTGTGGCGAAAGGAATCGCCGGAAGAAGGGGCCTGAATTTAAAGGGCTTTACCTTTATTTATTAATTTAAATTCGTCAGTTCCTGGTCGGTGCTGCTGCTCCGAGTCTCCGGCTCCTATTGGTTGGCGAGGTCCCACGTGGCCTGCAGCTCGGAGCGCAGGGAGAAGGGCTCGATGGTCGGCGGGGCTTGGGTCCCGGGCGGGGCGGCGCCGACGCAGTCGAAGAGGCAGGCAGCGAGGAAGGTGAGCTGCGGCGTAAGGAATCACCGGAAGAAGGGGCCCGAATTTAAAGGGCTTTACCTTTATTTATTAATTTAAATTCGTCAGTTCCTGGTCGGTGCTGCTGCTCCGAGTCTCCGGCTTCTATTGGTTGGCGAGGTCCCACGTGG
Source organism: Rhinatrema bivittatum (assembly GCF_901001135.1). Classification (NCBI taxonomy): domain Eukaryota; kingdom Metazoa; phylum Chordata; class Amphibia; order Gymnophiona; family Rhinatrematidae; genus Rhinatrema; species Rhinatrema bivittatum. The sequence goes on along the minus strand of NC_042617.1, from coordinate 109,174,614 downwards.
CCTGCAGCTCGGAGCGCAGGGAGAAGGGCTCGATGGTCGGCGGGGCTTGGGTCCCGGGCGGGGCGGCACCGACGCAGTCGAAGAGGCAGGCAGCGAGGATCTTAAAATCTTAAGAACTTGATCTAATTAACAGTTTTACACATAAGAGCCTATGAAACAAATCAATGGTCTAAAACGTATGTAGACACTGTCAAGTAAATGAAAGCTCTAAAATGGTCAAGGGAGTCAAAATTATGGCCTAATATACCACTTTCTCATTGCCATTTTGTAAGGTGATTTATTGTTTTTATAGGATTCTGAATTAATTGAGTACAAAGCTAGTACTAAACAAGCTTCTCCCTTTCACAACAACAGTAATAGAATACCTTTCCAAAATAATTAATACACAGATCAGTCTATAAGCCTATATTTACTATGGTTAGGGACCTTTGTTATCAGTTTTTATTTTATTTTGTCTGGCAATTTCACTGCTATAACAAAAAATACATTGTAGAAAAATGACTTCTCTGATGATTTTTCTACTGTGTGTTATATCAAAGTCATTTTTCCACTGACTTTTCTTGTTATAATATTGAAATTCCCAGGCAAAATAAAATAAAACAAAGGTTCCTAACTATTCTGTATATATTCAATTGAAACTCATAAATCATCTGTATGATCTCATCCATTTGCATATTTTTCATTATGCTCTTTCTTTACCATTTATTAACTACATCAAACAAAAAAATGTTAATTGATTAGAGAATAAGAGTAGTACACTAGTACTTCTCAGCACTATTTATTCTTGATTTACTAAATAATGGTTAATATTTAGTAGAATGCACTTCATTTCGCAGTGTACCTAAAATAGATTTGCCAAGACAAATGTAATTTTAATATCAATCTGTAGAGCATTTTGGAAACTGGATGATTTATTTGACATTGAATTGGTCAGATACTAGCAAAATGGTCCTATGGTAACACCCATTGTTTAAAATAAACTTCTTGCATTAATTGGCCTGGGTGACATAGATCAAAGCATATGGATGTTGGATCAAATATAGAAGAAAAAGAGCTGATGACCTTCCAAAAGATAAGAACTAAGTTTAGCTTTGCAACTTCTCAAAGCTTTAAATGGCTTCATTTGAGGCACTATGTATTAGCAATGAAAATAGTAATCCGTTCATTATAGGATGTACCAGAGATAAGTAAATCTTGCTATAAGATGCTGACATTCTATAAAGTAGCTTTGAGGTTTATCAGTGTTTGCAGAGTGCACTGACTTAGGGTCAAAAAATATGGGAACAGGATTTGGAAGCCTATGTGGAGCTTGCACAATGGGAAGGTAATAATGAAACTGGCACGTGAGCCCTCTTTGGCGCATGTGCATCAACGTGTCCCCAGATATGCAGCCACTTAATAACTTACGCACGTATATGCACGCATGTTATAAAATACCACACTGTGCGCTAATCTGCATAAATCCCGCTTTTACTACATAAGTCCTGAAATTGTAAAAGGGGTGTGTGCCCACACCATTGCCAGTTTCTCCAATTCTTCCACCATTTCGATCAGATAACAGCTTGGTCCTCCAAACACCCTCAGTTTAATAGCCTTCATTTTACCCAGTTAACCCAGACCCTTAAATCACCACAGTTATGCCTAGTTTTTATTTTTTTTTAACTTATACCTCCTCCCCAGCAGAAGTAAATGTACATACCAGTGGGACTTGGGAGTGTGCCTAGGTCTGTAAGTATTTATGTGCACATCTCTTGGCGATGCCCTGAAATGCCTATGCCCCACCCAGGCCATGCCCCCTCCCCCCCACCCCTTTTAAGATGTGTGTGCAGCGGGAGATACACATGTATCTTGGGGCTTTTAAAATTCAAGTCAGCATGCCCCAGCCCAACTGGTGCATGCATCCCCTAATTGTGTGCACCGGGCTTTTAAAATTCACCTTTAAGCTATTTTTGTAAGCAGGTTAATGCAGATGTCCATGTCCGCATCCCTCACTCAAATGTTTATTGATTATAGTTAAAGTCATCAGTCTAGATCAGGGGTGGGCAGTTCCGGTCCTCGAGGGCCACAAACCAGTCTGGTTTTCAGGATATCCCTAATGAATATGCATGAGAGAGATTTGCATGCACTCTGCCTCGGTTGTATGCAAATCTATATCATGCATATTCATTAGGATATCCTAAAACCTCGACAGGTTTGTGGCCCTCGAGGACTGGAATTGCCCACCCCTGGTCTAGATAGTCAACTCAGGTAAAAATCTTCAAACTCATCGCTGAAAATAATAAATGTTGGTTTTGCCACACAGATTGGGACATTCTCACAGATATTTCCATAACAATATAAGAAAGTTTTGTACAAGAGGATAGAGAAGGATATAGGATATACTGAATATCCACTGTGAACTTTCATTTAATATTATTATTTGGAAATCAATTGTAATTACATGTAGTCCCTCTCCCTAGCTCTCACACAGTAGAGCAGTGATCCCCAACCCTGTCCTGGGGGCCCACCAGCCAGTCGGGTTTTCAGGATATCCACAATGAATATGCATGAGAGAAAATGTGCATGCTTAGTGCTTAATGCATGCAAATTTTCTCTCATGCATATTCATTGTGGATATCCTGAAAACCCGACTGGCTAGTGGGTCCCCAGGACAGGGTCGGGGACCACTGCACTAGAGGATCTCGCTATAGAGCTGCTGTGTTTTGATACAATAATCCAGGGCATTTCCTGCAGTTTACTCCAAGCAGGGGAGCAAACTGCAGGATATTGGGGAGATACCAGTTCCGGAGATGGTTTTCAGGGGTGATGAGTCAGACGAACTCAACAAAATCACTGTGAACGTAGAAGATGTAGTAGGCCAAATTGACAAACTAAAGAGTAGCAAATCACCTGGACCAGATGGTATGCATCCTAGGGTTCTGAAGGAACTCAAAAATGAAATTTCTGATCTATTAGTTAAAATTTGTAACCCCCACAAGACTTGCCAAAAGTCCAGCGGGGATCCGGGAACGACCTCCTGCAGTCGAATCGTGTTGCCGGCCGTTCCGGACCCTCGCTGGAATGTGGCAAGTCTTGTGGGGGTCAGGAGGCCCCCCCAAGCTGGCCAAAAGTCCCTGGGGGTCCAGCGGGGATCCGGGAACGACCTCCTGCAGTCGAATCGTGTTGCCGGCCGTACGGCAACACGATTCGACTGCAGGAGGTCGTTCCGGACCCCCGCTGGACTTTTGGCAAGTCTTGTGGGGGTCAGGAGGCCCCCCAAGCTGGCCAAAAGTCCCTGGGGGTCCAGCGGGGGTCTGGGAATGACCTCCTGCAGTCAAATCGTGTTGCCGTATGGCCGGCGCCATTTTGCGTAAAATGGCCATTTTGTGCAAAATGGCGCCGGCCGTACGGCAACACGATTCGACTGCAGGAGGTCGTTCCCGGACCCCCGCTGGACTTTTGGCAAGTCTTGTGGGAGTCAGGAGGCCCCCCAAGCTGGCCAAAAGTCCCTGGGGTCCAGCGAGGGTCCGGGAGCGATCTCCTACGCTCCTGACGTCGGGGGACAAAAAACAAAATGGCGCCGGCGCTACCTTTGCCCTGTCATATGACAGGATACCCAATCCTGGCTAATTATTTATATATCACAAACCAATTGCAGCTAATACATATATTGTGACATCAATCCAATTCAATAATCTTTATTGGTGAAAAATTCATGAAAAATATTCACAATTAATCCATAATACCCCACACAATAGACATAATATCTTTATAAAAACAATAGACAAAATTCACACACCACCCATACTACACATATACACATCCGTTCTACATTCAACTCCTTATAAAAATCATTTCCAATTTTCTAAACATTCAAATATAACCATTAAATATAAATCTTCACATAACATATCATCAGATGTTAATACATTTCACTTCGTAAGCAGAAAGAGTTATATTGCACTTTAATTCTTGCGTTACAAGAACGTCAATCCTTTTGTTCTCCTTTTGTTCTCTCTACATGTTTCGCCTTTCCTCAGGCTTCTTCAGGAGAGTTTTTTCAAACAATCTCCCACTGCTCATGTACAACATCTATCCATAGGGTCTTCTAAAAACATTCATACAAAAAAATGTTTTTGAATATTCAATTAATACATTTTATATATAAACTTGATTCTTTATAAAGTGCTTCAAAAAAACTCCCATACCTGCACGTCCCAAAAAGGCTTGCCCAGACGCACAAATCAGCACATCCTCAACTCTTGTTTCAAAGCATTTCAATTGTTCAAATGCTCTAAACACATCTCTCAAAAGTATTCAAACTAGAAAAAAACAGATCAAAATGACTTCAAAGAGAAAATCATTCCCTTAAGAGTTCACCAGTGTGCAAGACAACCAAGGATTCTTACCTTTCTTATCTTAGGCAGAGAAACCACCTTCACCTTATTTCAAAGAGACGCCTCCATCGAGTGAAAAAACGGAAGTGAATCAAACTCTTCTCTTCCATCCTTTTAAGCCACACTGCCCCAATCAGAGCTCAACTCAAAACTATCCCTGCCCCTTAGAACATATGGTGTCTAAACCAATTGCCACTAAACCAAGTAATTGCCACTCCCTAAGCACGCCAGATTCAAACCAATCACTGAAGACAACAAATGAAGAAAAAAAAAAAAAAAAGTGAAAAAACTTTGCAGCCAGAGTACAGGTTCTAAAACTTTGCAGCCAGAGTACAGGTTCTAAAAACATGTAGCCCACTCGATCTTATCATTCAATCCTTTTGGCCACAAAGTCTGTAAATTAAAAATCCATCGTTGTTCCTTCTGCAATAATATTTTGTTTATATTACCTCCCCGTCTAGCAGAAACCTTCTGAAGTACAAAGAAACGAAGTTCTTCTACCTTATGATTGTACTCACGCCAATGTTTCACTAGGGGAGCTGTCTCCACCACATTTCTAATTCTGCTACAATGCTCTAGGATTCGAAGTCTCACCATCCTTGATGTTTTTCCTACATATAATAGCCCACATGGGCATTGTACAACGTACACCACTGAACTTGTTTGACATGTTGTAAAATGCTTTAAGAAAAATTTTTTCCCAGAAACAGGATGTGAAAAATCTTTCAATGATAAACACAATTTACACACACTACACTTAGTGCAAGGGTAATGCCCACCAGCTGTATCTTTCCAGTGTTCACTACCTCCCAAATCTGAGTGAACTAAAATATCCCTCAAATTTCTAGATCTCCTAAAAGAGAACATAGGGGGATCCTGCATACCCATAAAGCCACTCACAAGATGCCAATGATTTTTAACAACCTCTATGAGGTCCCCAACTCGATTTGAATAAGGTAAAACACACACTAAAGCTGGTGCATTCTGTTTTGGCTTCGGCTGTAACAGTAAATCTCTATTAATATGTCGAGCTCTTTTATAAGCTTGCTTCACTATACGTGTGGGATAGCCCCTTGCACTAAATCTTTCTTGTAAGTCTTGGGCATGAGTCTTAAAGGACAATACATCGGAACAGAGTCTTCTTACCCTAAAGAACTGTCCTACGGGGATATTTTCCCTAACATGCTTGGGATGAAAACTGTTGAAATGTAACAATCCATTTCTATCAATTGGTTTCCGATATAACTCAGTGACAATTTTTCCACCCTTCTTTCCCACCTTCATATCCAAAAATGGAACCCATTGATTCTGAACATCACTAGTAAACTTAAGATTAGTATCTTGTGTATTTAAGTAATGAAAAAATTCTTGAAATTCACATTGTGTGCCAGACCAGATAACCAGGACGTCGTCAATGTAACGGCACCATAACCTCACATGCTTGTACCAAAATGATGGATAAACAAATTTTTCTTCAAAAGCTGACACGTACAAGCATGCGAGGTCAGGTGCCATCGTTGCGCCCATAGCTGTTCCATGAACTTGCTGGTAAAAATCATTTTGAAACAAAAAATAATTCTGAGTGAGCGCTATTGTAGCCAATTCTACCAAAAAGTGTGTTGGAACCTTCTTATCTAACCTGGTATCCAAAATCTCCTGCACCAAATCTATTGTAGCTCTCTGAGGGATATTCGAATAAAGTGATTCAATATCCATTGTAATTAGCAAGGTAGATTCTGGTACATCAGGTAAAATTTGTAAAACTGTTATCAAATGTGATGAGTCCCTTATAAATGATCTGGCCAATGGAACAAAAGGTCTCAAAAAATGATCGATATAGATAGACAAAGGTTCTAAAACAGACCCTATACCGGCAACTATTGGTCTTCCAGGTGGGGACTCTAAGGATTTATGCACCTTTGGAAGTACATAAAAAACAGGTATCTGAGGATTTTGGTTTATCAGAAAAGCCGCTTCTTTAATGGTTACCCAACCTACACTCAAAGCTTCTGTAATTACCCCACCAATCTGCGCAGATAACAGTGCAGTCGGATCTCCTTCCAGTTTTTTATAAAGTCTGCCATCTCCCAATTGTCGATTCACCTCCTTTATATAATCATCTTTATTCAAAATTACCAGGGATCCCCCCTTATCAGCAGGTTTAAAAACCAATTTTTCATCACTACTTAGATGTTCCAATGCCATAAATTCTTCCTTACTCAAATTCCAAAAAGGAAACCGAACCTCTGCCTCTTTAATCTTTAAATCCCGCTCAACCACTTCTTCAAAGGCAGCCATTAAGGGATGTATAGGGCCCGGTGGCATCCAACTAGAGGGGTTTTTAACCACTGAACTATCAACACTCACATTTTCATTACCTTGAAAAAAGATTTTTAATTTCATTAATCTAAAAAATTTTTGCAAAGCTACACGGATTTCAAAAGAATCATATTTCGGAGTAGGTGAGAAAGAAAGACCACGATTTAAAACCTGCAACTCAATTGTAGTGAGTGGACGAGAAGATAAATTTATAACCAACTCATTCATGACTGATGATTGCGATCCCGCAATCGAACAGGACTGCGATTTCTTGGCGGACGATTTCCTCGTCCACCTCACCGTTCCGTCCCTTGTTTGGATCTTACTCCCTGATCTAAAAAAGTCACCCGTCCACCCTCCTCTCCCGATGATCCACTCGATGAAGAGTCAAAAGTAGGTGATTTCTTATATTTCACTCGATTCTTATTACACCAGGGATACACATATCCCTGAGTGTAATCCTTTTCATCTCTCTGAAACTTATTCAATTTTGTTTCCTTTATTTTGTCATGCATACTGGTGATCTCCTGTTCTAATTCATTCATCTTTTCTTCAAATTTATCAGGAGATGTGTTATCTTTCAGAATGGCACTCAACGCATCTATCTCCTTCTGAGTATCTATCAGCAATTTCTGGGTGGTCTCTACAATCAGGATCATAAGATCCATTGCACACTTATTTAATATTGAGTTCCACTTAGCTACAAACTCCTTATCTTCTGAAAATAAGTGGGGTTCTTTATATAATCGAAGTCCACGTGGAATTCGCTTAATCCTTAGATACTCAACTAAAGTAGAGGAATGTAAAGATGAACGTGTATAACGTTTCCTCAATTGTGAAAGATCAGACCATTGAGTGTCATTCACTACATCAATTTTTTGATCAAATAAAGGTGTCCCTCGTAACAAAGAGTCAAGGATAGTATCTGAATAACTGAATATAGAATCAATTTGAAAAGCCATTTTCATCTACAAGATACCCAATCCTGGCTAATTATTTATATATCACAAACCAATTGCAGCTAATACATATATTGTGACATCAATCCAATTCAATAATCTTTATTGGTGAAAAATTCATGAAAAATATTCACAATTAATCCATAATACCCCACACAATAGACATAATATCTTTATAAAAACAATAGACAAAATTCACACACCACCCATACTACACATATACACATCCGTTCTACATTCAACTCCTTATAAAAATCATTTCCAATTTTCTAAACATTCAAATATAACCATTAAATATAAATCTTCACATAACATATCATCAGATGTTAATACATTTCACTTCGTAAGCAGAAAGAGTTATATTGCACTTTAATTCTTGCGTTACAAGAACGTCAATCCTTTTGTTCTCCTTTTGTTCTCTCTACATGTTTCGCCTTTCCTCAGGCTTCTTCAGGAGAGTTTTTTCAAACAATCTCCCACTGCTTCATGTACAACATCTATCCATAGGGTCTTCTAAAAACATTCATACAAAAAAATGTTTTTGAATATTCAATTAATACATTTTATATATAAACTTGATTCTTTATAAAGTGCTTCAAAAAAACTCCCATACCTGCACGTCCCAAAAAGGCTTGCCCAGACGCACAAATCAGCACATCCTCAACTCTTGTTTCAAAGCATTTCAATTGTTTTTTTTTTTTTTTTTTTTTTCTTCATTTGTTGTCTTCAGTGATTGGTTTGAATCTGGCGTGCTTAGGGAGTGGCAATTACTTGGTTTAGTGGCAATTGGTTTAGACACCATATGTTCTAAGGGGCAGGGATAGTTTTGAGTTGAGCTCTGATTGGGGCAGTGTGGCTTAAAAGGATGGAAGAGAAGAGTTTGATTCACTTCCGTTTTTTCACTCGATGGAGGCGTCTCTTTGAAATAAGGTGAAGGTGGTTTCTCTGCCTAAGATAAGAAAGGTAAGAATCCTTGGTTGTCTTGCACACTGGTGAACTCTTAAGGGAATGATTTTCTCTTTGAAGTCATTTTGATCTGTTTTTTTCTAGTTTGAATACTTTTGAGAGATGTGTTTAGAGCATTTGAACAATTGAAATGCTTTGAAACAAGAGTTGAGGATGTGCTGATTTGTGCGTCTGGGCAAGCCTTTTTGGGACGTGCAGGTATGGGAGTTTTTTTGAAGCACTTTATAAAGAATCAAGTTTATATATAAAATGTATTAATTGAATATTCAAAAACATTTTTTTGTATGAATGTTTTTAGAAGACCCTATGGATAGATGTTGTACATGAGCAGTGGGAGATTGTTTGAAAAAACTCTCCTGAAGAAGCCTGAGGAAAGGCGAAACATGTAGAGAGAACAAAAGGAGAACAAAAGGATTGACGTTCTTGTAACGCAAGAATTAAAGTGCAATATAACTCTTTCTGCTTACGAAGTGAAATGTATTAACATCTGATGATATGTTATGTGAAGATTTATATTTAATGGTTATATTTGAATGTTTAGAAAATTGGAAATGATTTTTATAAGGAGTTGAATGTAGAACGGATGTGTATATGTGTAGTATGGGTGGTGTGTGAATTTTGTCTATTGTTTTTATAAAGATATTATGTCTATTGTGTGGGGTATTATGGATTAATTGTGAATATTTTTCATGAATTTTTCACCAATAAAGATTATTGAATTGGATTGATGTCACAATATATGTATTAGCTGTCATATGACAGGGCAAAGGTAGCGCCGGCGCCATTTCTACAATGCACCGGAGGCCCGAGAGTAAAAGATCACACCGGGGCACCCCCCCCTCTGGACCCCAGGTAATTTAAGGCATTTTGGGGGGGTTCGGGAGGGTGGGGGATTTATTTTAAAGGCTCGGGGTGGGTTTTAGGGTTGTTTTAGTGTGCCGGTTTTCCCGGCACACTAAAACACGATTTAAACGATATTTACAAACCTAAAACCGCGACGATCCGATTCCCTCCCCTCCCCCCCCCCCCCCGAGCCAAAATCGATCGTTAAGACGATCGATGACACGATTCACATCTCTATTAAGCAGTGGAAACTCTCTATCCTCAACACCTCTGTGACTCCTCAGTTTTCACACTGAAGACTCTATGAGCTTTATATAGAGAGACCTGGGATGACACAGTGTTCTAGCAGGCAGTAAGTTGATTGCATATATTTTAAACTTTCATGCCTCAAAAAGTGAATTGAGAGAGGACCAAAGTAAGGGTCCCAGTGTTATCTCTTGTGGGCTCATTTATGTTACTCCAACTAAGACCAGTCAAGAGTTACATGTACACTATCTACTCTCTGGGCCTGGCACCTGCAGCTGCAAATTTCTGTTCATTAGAGAACAAGACCAAGAGCTTTAGCTACTTTTCAAGTAGGCTTCTGACTAAAATGTTACATGATGACAGCATTAGGTGCTAGACCCAGGGAAAAGATCCATAGTTTGGTCAAAGCTGATATATCTACACAATGGAAGAGGCCAATGGTTTGTTATAGCTACACTTTATTAGCATTAGCATAACCATACATTCTATTGATCACCAACAGAGTGAAAAACTTGCTATATCACCTCTAACCAGACATTTCTACATCTATTACACTGGACAGCATATGGAGGTGAACACTAGCTAGAAAGGGCAGATCTCACATACCTGCCCGTGTACCCAATAGCTAAGAGTATACTCTCTAGAAAAGGTAACACAAACCATTTATGAAGCTCCACAGTAAGGAGTTTAATGTTTAGTTCTTGCTGTCTTCCTTGGGAACATACAATGAGCTTTCCTTTTTAAGGCCTAGGCCGCATGGTCCTGCATGTGAGAAATGCGCCTAGTTGGAATGGCCAATGGCACTCTAGTGTACAAGGTCATGTGGGACCCAAACTATACAATATGAAGACACAACCAGACAATTAAGTTTCAAAGTATGTGACCACTTTATTAAACAACATTTGTAGTCACAACATGCAAAGCAATTCAACATCTTTGATAATCACATTCTGCCAGAACAAGATGTCAAATAGCACAGGACATTGTAAATGAAATTACCAGCACATGTTGTGGAGACATGTACATACATTGTTACAAATGGCATCAGAGCATATGCAGTATTATGATCTTACCCTTTAGAAAGGGGACCAGAACTGGAGAGTATAGCATGGAGGCAGCAGGACCAGGACTGGAGAGCGCAGTATGGAGGCAGCAGCAGAATGAGATGAGATGAGACAGCAGCAGCCTCCAATGCTGGCATCATCAGGCTCAGGGGATGAGCTCGCTTGGATATCCCACTAGTCACAAAGCATGCTAGAGGCAGAAGACTACTGGGCTAGGTTCTCCAGTGACAGGACAGATTCCTCCATAAAGCTAGCGAAGTTTAAACTGGCATCAAGGGGTTGAAGTAACAGCTGTTGCTGCTTCTACTTCTTCTCCTCTTCCTCGCTCCACTATGTCTGAGCAGATTGTTCTTTAAATGGACTTTTGTGTTCCTGTAGCAGTGTGCCATCTGTTTTCTGGTTGTCTTTATTCCACTGCACTAGGATATGTCCTGTGTGACAGTGTGCCATATCAGGGCCTTGGAAGCATGGAGGTGCTCCCAGCCCGATTGCAAAACAGCAGGTGGAAATTTTCAAGGATGCCGGTGATGAGCTGCTTGATGTCCTCTACTACTAAACTTGTAGGCACATAGATATGGCCGAGCTGCTGCCTGGCTGCCAGAGGATTGGACTTGCCACTTACAGTTCTAGAGAGGTGTCACTATCCTTACTCTTAATCCCACTCCTTGCTCCTGAAAACTCCCCACCCTTCTGTCCTCTCTGTCCTGCCTTATACTGCCATCCTACACTCACCTGCCTATACCCTTCCCCTCCTACTGCCTCCTATCCCTTCCCTCCTCCCTATTCCTACTTCTATTCCTCCTCCTACCACTCCTGCCCTCTTCCTCCCTCCTCTCTTCCTCCCTCCTCCTCACCTCTCCTCCCTTCCCACACCTGCCATAATCTATCACCTCACCAATACTCACCAAAACTCTCCTCCACACTCCTCATCACTCTTCCAACAGTTCTCCACTCCCCCAACAGTTCTCCACTCCTCCACCACTCCTCCTCTACTCCTCCACACAACGGAACAGACAGACTAACTAGACAAATGCACAAAACCCTCCATACACAGTTAAAGACAAGAGACAAAGGTAAAAGAAAACAGATGAAAACACTAAACAGGACAACTCACTCAGGTAATCAATAGAAAAAGCTCACAAAATCCAAACAAACAACTTACCTCCTCTCCTTTCTCTCTAGTGCCTGACACATCCTCAAAGAGGCAGCTGCAGAAAGCCGGTATATATATAAACAAAGAAAATAACGCGTGGCACGTAAAATAATGTGCAATGCATAAAATGACATGTGACACAATAGAGTATCGTGCGACGTGATGTTTACAGATGTGGTGCAGTATTCCTTAATTTGCCTAACCACACCCATCTTTTTATCGCGGTCTGCGAATGCGCTATATTTCAGCTTTATTTTCCTCAATTTGATGAATCTAGACCTAAGTGTGGTTGTGCCAAAGGTCTGTCCTAAAGTTAGCCAGATAAAGTTATCCGGCTAACTTTATGAAAGCTGGCTATATACAATAATGCGACTACACTATTGAACATATCTCCAAAGTTAGCTGGATATGTTTATCCAGCTAACTTTTCTATCCAGACAGTGACTATGTATGCCTTAATATTTCATGTAAGTATTTAGTTTTTCAGTTTCAAGTCTTCTTTATGGTCTTGAGGATCTCAATAGATATGAAAGGTCTCTATTAATATCCTAATATAGCTGATGAGACTGTGGATTTTTGTTTTATATTTTTATACCCTCATATTGGACCCCAAAATTAGAGATATTGAAGCTTGTTCAAAATATCATCCGACAAATCATTCAGTAAACTTGCAAACATTTTCACTGTTCATTGGTTTGGTTTGTCAAAACGTTTAGAAGAAATTTGAAGTGAATTTGAAAACTTCATTTTGGGTTTTTTAAAATGTCGCTTTGGAATTGGTTAATGTGCAGATGCAATTCAGATGTTTTTGTTTTTTGGGGTTTGTTTGTTTTTGTTTTTTTTTGAAACATCAGAAGTAAGCTTTTCAAATATATTTCAGATTTTGGAAATGTTTCAAATTTTTTCAAAATCTGCTGTCAAAAATCAATATAAGAACATAAAAAATGCCATGCTAGGTCAGATCAAGGCCCCCATTTCTGACAATGGCCAGTCTGGGTCAAAAGTATCAGTCAGATTCCAAATAGTTGATATCACATCCATCGATAAGCATTGGCTTTCCTTAGTGATTCCTGCCTAATAACTGTTTATAGAGTTTTCCTTTAGTAATTTGTCCAACACTCTTTGATCCCCACTGTATTAGTTCCTTGAACAAATCCTCTGGCAACAGGTTCCACGGTTTGTGCAAAGAATAGAAAAATACTTCCTACAATTTGTTTTAAATCCGCTGATTATTTGTTTCTTGGAGTGTCCTCTAGTCCTAGTGTTGTTTGAAAGGGTAAATAACCATTCCCTGTTTCCACCCCACTCCTGATTTTATAAATCTCAAGCCTATCCCCTCTCAGTTGCCTCTGCAGAAGGGAGCTTTTCCATCATTTTTGTCACCCTCTCTATACTATTTGTATGTCCGTTGTATCTTTTTTTATATGGGGCGATCAGAAATGCACACAATTCTTAAGGTATGATTGCACCATGGATCCATACAAGGGCATATCATATTCTCAGTTTTGTTCTTTCCAAACAATTCCTAACATTTTATTTGAATTATTGACTACTGCCACACACTGAGCCAAAGATTTCAAGGTATTGTCCACAAGGACTCTGAGGACTTTTACCTGGATGATGACTCCTAACAAGGAACCCAGCATCATGTGCCTGTAGTTGGGATTATTTTTCCTTATGTATTTTACTTGGCACTTGCCCACATTTGAATATGTCATATAGATGCCTAGTCACCAAGTTTCACAAGGTCTTTCTTCAGTTCCTCACAATGTGCTGCTGTTTTAACAACTGAAAATAATTTTGCCTCATCTACAAATGTAGTCACCTTATTTGCTATTCCTTTCTCCAGATCAGTCATGAATACACTAAAAAGCTCTGGTACCAGAACAGACTCCTGGGGCACTCCACTAATGACCTTACTCCATTTGAAAAAAAAAATGACCATTTGGTTCTACCCTTTGTTTCCTGTTTTTATCCAGTTGCCAATCCACAATGTATTTATTTATTTTATTTATTTAACGGTTTTTATATACCGACATTCATCAAGGATATCACGTCGGTGTACATTGAACAAGAGTATGGCGCGGTGGTGTTTGACAATAAACATGAGAGCATAAATAGCTCTCCTTACAATGGGACACTACCTCCTATCCCATGACCTCCCAATTTCTTGAGGAGTGTCTCCTGAGAGATTTTGTCAAATGCCTTCTGAAAGTCCAAATACACCAGATCAACCAGTTCATCTTCATCCACATGTGTATTAACATCTTCAAAAAGTCTAGTAAATTGCTAAGACTTCCCTTTGCAAAAATCACATTGACTCTCGCCCATTAAACCATATCTATCTATGCAGTCAGTAATTTTGTTTTTAAGAATAGCTTCTACCATTTTGCCCAGCACCGACATTGGGCTCACCAGTCTATAGGTTCCTGGGTCAATCCAGAGACCTATTTTCAGGAACCATGACTGTTTTAAATGATAGCTTGCAAATCACCAAAAACAGATCTGCATACATTTTTGAAAATCTGGACACTCCATCAAATTTGAAATTTGCTGGTCTGAGTTTGATTTTGAATTGTTCATACATCTCTACCAAGAGTTACTATATGAAAGATCAGCAAAAGCCAAAGATAAAAGTAGAAAATATATACCAGAACTGAGTAAAAAGTCATAATGAGCAATGAAGATGAAACCTATGGAGCCAAGAGAAACTGTCACAGCTGGCGCCTGTTTTCCATATAGAAGAGAGAGATGAATCAATTAATTTTATTGGCCAAATCGACTTTTCCTGGTATGTAGATCGCCCTCTTTAAAGGGGAAAGAAAATATGAGATGTGTGCAGTAGTTGTTATCCTAAACAAGAGATGTATGTTTTAAGAATCCGAAATTTTCTGTTATTAAGTACTCCAGACTAATGATTTGTTCATCTTATTGCAAGCACAAGTCTCTACATATTCAAAAGTACAATTCATCTACACTAAAACTAATATGCAAACACTACAGTTAGTTAATGGTCTTAATATTACTGCTGCTAAAAGTAAATTGCACCCAAAATGAATAAATTGACCACTACTGTTCAATTAATTTTCAGTTTGGGAGTCTGCCAACTCTCATGATCAGCAACGAAGTTTAATATTGCTTGACTAGCAAATTCACTTAATTAATGGAAACAATCATTGACATTTGAAATGCAGTATTTAGTAATAAAAATGATCTAATTCCCATGTCATAAGTTACAGTGCAATAAAATGGTAATAACAGAGAGATGCAATGCTGGTTATAGACATGTATATGCAGAAAACAATGATAAAACTGCCATGATGCCTTTTATAATGCATATCAGCTTATGTTTTATTATGTACAACAGTCAATTGGAAAAAAAGGAAGCCTAATTTGACAGTCACATTTTTTTGTTAACAGCATGTACCAAAATAAATGATAGCATGTACCTAAATAAAATCCTACCCTAGTCCTTCATGGATCTACAACTTACTGTGAACCACCTATAATTCGACAAAGGAACCTAAAAGTCATATCCTCACCCCTGGAACACTTATTTGTAGTGTGCACAAGAAATAGCTTTTGAGAACTTTTACACACACAACCTCTTAGGTAATTTTTAAAAGGCCATTTACATGCATAAAACCAAAGGGGCGGATTTTCAGAGCCCTGCCCGCCTAAATCTGCCCAAATCCGGGCGGATTTAGGCGAGCAGGGCCCTGCGCGCCGGTGAGCCTATTTTACATAGGCCTACCGGCGCACGCAGAGCCCCGGGACTCGCGTAAGTCCCGGGGTTTTCGGAGGGGGGCATGCCGGGGGCGTGTCGGGGGCGGGACCGAGTGCAGCAGCGTTTTCGGGGCGTGTCGGCAGCGTTTTGGGGGCGGGTCCGGGAGCATGGCCGCGCCCTCTGTACCCGCCCCCAGGTCGCGTCCCGGCGCGCAAGAGGCCCGCTGGCGTGCGGGGATTTACGCCTCCCTCTGGGAGGCGTAAATCCCCCGACAAAGGTAAGGGGGGGGGGCTTAGACAGGGCCGGGTGGGTGGGTTAGGTAGGGGAAGGGAGGGGAAGGTGAGGGGAGGGCAAAAGGAAGTTCCCTCCGAGGCCGCTCCGATTTCGGAGCGGCCTCGGAGGGAACGGGGGTAGGCTGCGCGGCTCGGCGCGCGCTGGCTATACAAAATCAATAGCCTTGCGCGCGCCGATCCAGGTTTTTAGCAGATACGCGCGGCTCCGCACGTATCTACTAAAATCCAGCTTACTTTTGCTTGCGCCTGATGCGCCAGCAAAAGTAAGCCAATTTGCGCTATTTGAAAATCTACCCCATAGTTTCTTCACAAAACTTCCTTTGAAAACTACCCCCATTTGGCTTAACATTCAAAAGATCAAGGTGCCTAACACTTTCTAAACTAAATTCTTTCCCTTCTGAGCATCTAAATTTAGGTGCCTTTCTAGTAGGTCCCTAAAAAGTGGGCAAGGTGAGGTTGGATGAAGTAAGATAGGTGCTAATTTTCAGCATTAGACAACTAACATAGGGCCTGGTTCCCTAAGGCATTTCTCCCATTATGGGGCAGATTTTCAAAGGGTTACGCGCGTAAGATACGCGTTAGATACACACGTAACCCCTGAAAAACTGCCCCTTACACCCCCTGTGCGCGCCGAGCCTATCTTGCATAGGCTTGGCGGCGCGCGCAAGACCTGGGACGTGCGTAAGTTCCGGGGCATTCCTGGGGGGGTGTCGGGGGCATGTTGGGGCGTGTCGTGGCTGGTGCGTCATCTGGGGGGGGTTCCAGGGGCGGGGTTGTGGGCGTGGTTATGGCCCGGGGCATTCTGGGGGCGTGGCTGTGGCCTCCAGACCAGCCCCTGGACCGGAACATGGCGCGCCGGCAGCCAACCGGCACGGGCAAGTTACACCTGCCTTGGGCAGGCATAACTTGTAAAATAAAGGTAGGGGGGAAATTAGTTAGGGCTGGGTTAGACAGGGGAAGGTAGGGGGGCTGGAAGGAAAGTTCCCTCCGAGGCCGCTCCAATTTCGGAGCGGCCTCAGAGGATGGCTGCGCGGCTCGGCGCACACAGGCTGACGATTTTGCGCAGCCTTGCATTCGCCGACCCTGTATTTTATAACATGCATGCGGCAGCGCGAGCATGTTATAAAATCAGGAGTAGATTTGTTCCCACCGGGTTGTGCAAACAAATCTACCCCTATTTTCCAAGCAGTTTACCGCATGCAATAAATTCACATTGAGAGAGAGAGAGAGAGAGAGAGAGAGAGAGAGAGAGAGAGAGAGAGAGAGAGAGAGAGAGAGAGAGAGAGAGAGAGAGAGAGAGAGAGAGAGAGAGAGACTTACTATAGTGCCTATGCCCTAGACAGGTATTTTAATCCCTATGGGAGGGCCACCTACTAACTCGGGGTGGGGATTAGGTATGAGCATCGGGGGTTGGGGGCCACTTTCGCATTCCACATGAGACCTACGGAAAGAACAGTGGTCTCTAGTGAAGATTTGCTGGCCG
This sequence comes from Rhinatrema bivittatum, assembly GCF_901001135.1. NCBI lineage: Eukaryota > Metazoa > Chordata > Amphibia > Gymnophiona > Rhinatrematidae > Rhinatrema > Rhinatrema bivittatum. The sequence goes on along the minus strand of NC_042617.1, from coordinate 109,157,185 downwards.
TCGGAGTGAGGAAACGCACTCCAAGAGGAGATTTGGGCAACGTTCTCTCCACCTAGCTTGCTGGAGAGAACGTAGCCCAAATCTCTTCTTGGAGTGAGTTTCCTCACTCCGACGGCCAGCAAATCTTCACTAGAGACCACTGTTCTTTCCATAGGTCTCATGTGGAATGCGAAAGTGGCCCCCAACCCCCGACGCTCATACCTAATCCCCACCCCGAGTTAGTAGGTGGCCCTCCCATAGGGATTAAAATACCTGTCTAGGGCATAGGCACTATAGTAAGTCTCTCTCTCTCTCTCTCTCTCTCTCTCTCTCTCTCTCTCTCTCTCTCTCTCTCTCTCTCTCTCTCTCTCTCTCTCTCTCTCTCTCTCTCTCTCTCTCTCTCTCTCTCTCTCTCCAGGCTGTCTGGAAGCGAAGCCTCATTTGCATTGGTAACGCCCCCTAATGCGTTACCAATGCGATATTGGAAAATGAGGCCCTAAGTATGTGTTAGTGCGTTGTAACTAATATTAGTGTGCACTAAAAAATGCAACTTAAAAAGTATCAATTCAGAGGAGTTTGTTAGCTAGAAAAACAGTGTGCACTAATTGGTATTACTGCACATCCCTAATGTAATATGTCATATATAACAGATCAGTATCTGCTCTAAATATTATACACACACACAATAAACACATTATCCCCAAGCTGGACATGTCAAAGATCATCTTACTCCCATAATCACACATACATTCATACCAACCACACCACATTCACTCAGAATTCACCTCCACATAAAATATAACACTCGCAATATCCCTAATAAATTCTTCCAACTATTATAACTCTTCTCTTCTCAATAAATTTGTCCCCTCTTCTCTTCTCAATTAAGTCGTCCCCAACAAGGTGCCTTGTTTCATCCAAAAGGGCTTCCTCAGGGGTATTCCTCAACCCACTCTCGATCTTCACGGGGACACACCCCTAATTCCACACATGAACTCCTATATATATATGATATAGAGGCATGATGACATTTTCTGTTTTATTAACCATTCCCTTCCTAATAATTCCTAACATTCTGTTTGCTTTTTTGATTGCTGCAGCACACCGAGCCAACGATTTTAAAGTATTATCCACTATGATGCCTAGATCTTTTTCCTGGGTGGTAATTCCTAATATGGAACCTAACATCGTGTAACTACAGCAAGGGTTATTTTTCCTTATGTGCAACACCTTGCACTTATCCACATTAAATTTCATCTGCCATTTGGATGCCCAATCTTCAAGTCTTGCAAGGTCCTCCTGTAATGTATCACAATCCGCTTGGGATTTAACTACTCTGAATAATTTTGTATCGTCCACAAATTTGATAACCTCACTAGTCGTATTCCTTTCCAGATTATTTATATATATATTGAAAAGCACAGGTCCCAATACAGATCCCTGAGGCACTCCACTGTTTACCCTTTTCCACTGAGAAAATTGACCATTTAATCCTATTCTCTGTCTCCTGTTTTTTAACCAATTTGTAATCCACGAAAGGACATCGCCTCCTATCCCATGACTTTTTAGTTTTCTTAGAAGCCTCTCATGAGATCCAGAACTATATCCATTTGTAATCCATGGCATAGAGCAAGATTATGGAAGACACAGCAGAGCAGCACTATATCTCCAACTTTGGGTGGTGCATACATTAAAGCTCCATCCGTCATGTCCAAACAGTGAAATTGACTTTTGAGAACTCTGAAAGTGTGTTCTATGACACAGCGGGTAGCACATAAGGCTTCATTGTACCTTGTCTCTGCCAGCATGTTGGGAATAGCAGTGGGGGTGAGAAGCCAGGTCCTGCAACTGTACCCGGAATCTCCTGCAACAAAGACAATACATTGTTCTTGTTGCGACCGTCACTGCCTGACATCTCCACTCCACCCTCCTTACCTCTTTGGTGACTCCCTCTGAGGTTGATGGAAGTTTGGCTGCAAGATGATCGCCACACCACTCAGGGAGGAGCCCCAAGAGTGCAGAGAGAGGTGAGCTAATGCAAGCACAGGCAAACAAGAAACAGAAGAAGGCTTGATAGTTCGCGATGGTGATCCTGGGTAGGATCCATTTGTATGGAGCAGAAGCTGGATCAAATCATGGATTCAAGGTAATTAGCTGAGATGAGGTCAAAAAGTGAAATGCAGGAAGGTGACATCTGCGACGAACCAACAAGTAATCCATAGCTGGAGTCACACTTGCGTACAAGGAGAAAAACTTCTGGTTGAAGCTGGCTCCATGGCAAGCACTCAGACAATGCAAGCAAGAGCGAAGTCAGAAGCAAGGAGACAAAGACAGGTCTAGGGTACAGGCGCCTCCTGCTGGTCATAAGAACCAAAGACCTGGGGGTAATGTGGAGTACGCTTTAATGAAATATACTCTCTGATGCTTGAGAACGCTGGTCATTGAAGATACTGGATGCTAGATGAGAAAGCTGGGTGCAGGCGCCTCCTGCAGGTCGTATGGAACCCAGGGAGCTGGACTACAACGTAGTGGGAAGAATGGAGATGAAATCTGGAACAGTGGCAGGCGCCTCCTGCTGATCGTGGAAGTTCTTCGCCTATGTCTTCTTCCAGAAGTCTTCCAGAGGCTAGCACTGTGGAGATGAAGATGGCAATGTGCCATGAGGCGCCCTACACAGCCCGCCCGTGGGCTGGTCACGGACCATGACAATGGCACGTTGGGAAAGTGGAAGTCCAGGAACCAAGAAACTGGAGGCAGAGGCGAAGACAAAGACATCAGGAAAGAACATCAGACATCAGGAGGTACGGACAAAGGACATCAGGAACATGAAGATGAAGCCGTCAAAGCAGGAAAAGGCCATGGAGGACCTGGACCAAAGAAGAGGACACAGACGACTGTGGAACCTGATCCTAAGACCCTGAATGAAGGCAGGCAGGGCCCTTATATAGGGCTGAAGCAGGAAGCCTTTTAAGTACACTGAAGAGGCACGCGTCGGCACCTAAAAGCAGGCAGGAACAGGAAGTAGCACCACAGACAGCGGCGGCCTACGCGCAGGAGCAGAACAAACCTTGGATGCTTCAGGAGCGGCCTCCAGGCTGCAGGATCGCATCGGAGCGGCCTGGACCAAAGAAGAGGACACAGACGACTGTGGAACCTGATCCTAGGGCCCTGAATGAAGGCAGGCAGGGCCCTTATATAGGGCTGAAGCAGGAAGCAGTCATTAGGTGGAGCCCAGGGCATATCCGGCTGCGGACCCTTTAAGTACACTGAAGAGGTGCACACCGGCACCTAAAGGCAGGCAGGAACAGGAAGTAGCACCACGGACAGTGGCGGCCTGCGCGCAGGAGCAGAACAAAACTGGGACACTTCAGGAGCGGCCTCCAGGCCGCAGGATCACATCGGAGCAGCAGCGGCCTTCTGTTGCCGCTCAAGAGGGATTTCGGTGGCAGCTCCTCGATGCAAGAGGAGCTGATGGATGCAGCCTCCAAGCTGCATGAAGATGGTGGCAGCGTCGGAAAAAGCGGCACTAGGCCGCGCAGAAGAAAATCCCTTTGGGGCTTCCCCACCTCAGGGGCGATGTCGGCAGCCACGGCTAGGCCGGGAAGAGCAGGCGATTCGTCGGCAGCTTCCCAGCCACGTGAGGTGTCCTGGTAGCAGCACTAAGTTGCGAAGACAGTCGGTGGCACATGCCGCAAGAGGTGGGTCCCGGCAGCGTGGTGAAGGTGAGAGGCCTGCTCGCGGACAGTAGCTCCACGGGCAGGAATCGTAACATACAGCAAGGGTTATTTTTCCCTATATGCATCATTCTGCGCTTGTCCATGTTAAATTTCATCTGCCATTTGTAAGCCTAATCTTCCAGTCTCTTAAGGTCCTCCTGCAATTCATCACAATCCGCTTGAGGTTTAACTATTCTGCATAATTTTGAGTCATCCACAAATTTGATCACCTCATTCATCTTACCCCTTTCCAGATCATTTATAAATATATTAAAAAGCACCAGTCCAAGTACAGATCTCTGAGGCACTCCACTGTTTCCCTTTTTCCACTGTGAAAATTGACCATTTAATCCTACTCTGTGTTTCCTGTCTTTTAAACAACTTGCCATGCACAAAAAGATATCGTCTCCTATCCCATGACTTTTTAATTTTCTTAGAAACCTCTCATGCAGGACTTTGTTAAACGATTTCTGAAAATCCAAATACACCACATAGAAAGAAGCATCTCTCTTACCTATGACCATCCTCAAAATTATCACTCAGGCCTGATTGTCTGAGTATAAAGGAATCGTGCGCAGCTCCCGGGTACCTGGCCACCATGTCGAGGATGTGCATTCAAGCGTCACAGACCACTTGCAAGTTGATAGAGTGGAAGAGCTTTCTGTTGCAGTACATCTCCTCCCTGTCACGGGGTGGAATGATGGCCACATGAGTGCAGTTGATAGTTTCCAGAACACTGGGAAAGTTTGCGAAGGCATAAAAGCCTCTCTTCAAGTCCATCAAGACCTGCCTGCCTTGAGGAAATGTTATGTAGCGATTAATGCGGTCAGAGACTGCTGTGATGACCTAGGCCAGACAGTGGGAAAAAGTGGTTTGTGACATTCCTCCCATGACCCCTACTGTTTTTTGGAAGGAGCCAGTTGCCATGAAATGCAGGGTGGGCAACAGTTTGGTGAGGCCAGGCACAGCGTGGGACCTTTCAGTGACCAGATACAAATCTCCTCGGATTTCTTCATATAATTCCAGGATAGCCTGAGAGCTGAGGCGATACCTGCAAACCACATAGTCCTCTGGCACTCCCAGCAAGGATGTTCGTGGAGTAAAGATGCGCTCCATGCATCTCGTCCACCGTGGCTGCCTGCATGCAAGGCGCTGCCCTGGACCTTGACCCTGCAGGGCCCGTGCCTCTGCCTCCAGTGCAGGGACTTCCCTAGGAGGGCTTGGAACAGGCCTTGCCTATTCTTGAGGTTGTTGTTGTTCTGCTTGTTGTTGTCTACAGCAAGCCTCCCGAAGCATCCAGTATCCCCCAACAATTAAACATGCCACAAATATTATGGCTTTAGGAAGCTAGACCAGGTAAGAACAGGTGTTTTTATTGGGACAGGAAAGTCTGGTATAATTCCTTTTTTTATCACTCGCGATATTCACTGTATTAATACCCGCGATCCGTAATATCGGCCGCTGGAGAGCGATAAATAGTTTTTTCACTCTACCGCAAAAAATATGGTGTATTTATTTCCGCCATTAAATCCTGCGATAGTGCGCACTACTCTATCACATGCCACACTAGCAGACCCTTATTTTCATTTACTCTGCCCAAACTCCACCCACTCGAATTCTCAATTCTTAATTTGCGCACACATGTTACATTGCATCATTTATCGAGTGCGTTACGGCGTTATCGCAAGCTTTACGTGTTTTCGTGCGCGATAAGGCCCTAATGAGAAATGATAAATGACCCTATTTGTTTCAGGGAAAACTCCTTAGTAAATCAGGTCCTTAGATGGATACATTTGGCTGAAACTTTGCCAGTCTTTAGGTTCTTTAAACTGAGGTGCTTTCTTTGAATATTGACCCCATTAGTATTACAAATAATAGTGTGTGCCATTTTTCTGCTTCTGAAGGGTCATATAATGTTTTACACAAAGTTATGATTCTGAAAAGATCAAAATAAAGAACACATCATTTTTAAAGGAATTTTAAAATGTTTGGGATAGGCACAGAGCACAGTGGTAAACAGGTAGAAGAAATAAAAAAAAGGAATATATAGTATGTGAGACATTTATGAACAGCAGGTGAGAGATTGGTAGGTGGTGTGCAACCCCAAAAATGTTGTTTCATATTTCCTGTACTATTGTCAGGGATGGGAGGTTCAGGGTTTGTTTTTTTTAACTTTATTGATTTTTACAGTTATACAAAGAGAAAACCTTTGCACAGTAATATGAGAGAAATATTATTAGCAACATAAATGAAAAAAAAGAAAACCAAAATATCTACAGAGATATACAGTTAATCATTCTCGCAAGTTTGAAACAAAGGTTCAGGGTTTTTTCAGGTTCTTTGGTTTCATTTTAGGAAGGGGTTTATTTCAATCTGTTTTGGATTTAGTATGCTCTATTTGTGAAATGGCACATATTAAAAATGAATCAAAATGAAATTCAAATTGTTTTTGTTTTATTTTCAAATGGCATGCAATTAAATTACTTGTTTCGTTGGCAGCTTCCTGCAATTTGAAAATAGAAGCCCATCCCTAGAGACTGATTGGGTGACGCGGTGAGAGACAGGGGAGCTGGGATGTTGATTTCGACAACGTGAATTTGTGTGCTCATCTACCCATAGTGATAGAAAACCAGAGAGAAAGTGTTTAATGTAGGCAAACTGGATGGGCCAATTGGTCTTTATCTGCCATCATTTACTATCTTATGTTATTCTGCTGTATACCTTAATTTGAATTGTAAACATTGCTTGTTCCCCGGGCAATACAATAATGAAATCATTAATTTAGTGCTAGTCCTATCCTTATGTTCTTTTCATAATCTTCCCTACAGAGTGGTAAGCCACTTTTGTACAATTAATAGTAATGATACTTAAGATTATAAAAAGAGTCTTCTTAACTAGTTGGAGAAATAGAAATTCATTAAGAAAATTAGCTTTCTCCTTCGTGTTTTATTACCCTTTACTGCTTTTCCCAATGTGAAGACCTACTGAAGTGGAAAAATAGGCCATTGGCATTCATAAATACCCTTCATGGCTTCTCAGAAGAAATAATATTTAAAAAATAAATACACTTGGAAAGAAAGGAATTTTATTTCATACTTGAGGAGATGGTGTTTTTGAAATCACAATCTACTTTGTCACTACTATCATTCGGGCTGATACAGTAAAGTCCATGGGAGAATAGGCGCTCTCCTGGTGCACGCACAGGTCAATCTCCTGTGCGCCCAATTCTCTATTCAAATGAGGCCCGGCGGTAAAAACAGGTAAAAGGAGGCGCTAGGGACACTAGCCCGTCCCTAGTGCCTCCTTTTGGACCGGAGCGGCGGCTGTCAGCGGGCTTGACAGCCGACGCTCAATTTTGGTATAGGAGATTTACTATATTGTAATTGTAATTCAGTTTACTCATGGCTTTCTCAGGGCCAAGCCTACACCCAGCATGGGTTACCAAGGTATAATACCATATGGATTCAATCATCTTTTTGCTTTTCTGGTTGGCACCACAGCACAGCATGTAAATATGATATACATGCTGTTAGTGATATTTTTGCCGCAGAAGACTGTACTTTGGATGTTCTTTTTCATGTACTCTAAATGCATAGTTTTTGTGTGTGTGGAATGTGTGACTGGTGGGGGGGGGGGGGGGGGAGCACAAAGCTTTAAGTGGGAGGCTGCAGCCAGCAAACAAGATGCTTGGATTTCATTTTGAAATTCCTGCATGTGCTTTATCGTTTGACTTTGAATCTGCTACAAAGTAGGTGCAAAGACTGTAGTTGTTCAAGTACCCACAGTTCCGGCTGGTCCCCAGATTTTCAAAGTGAAACTTCGTGGGCAGTTTTCTAGCCTCTTACATTATGTGCATTGGATATGTTTGATGATATTGAATCCTCTGATCTATCCATAAAAGATTTTCCAGGCTCATTATTTCAACATTTGAAACCTACTTTTAATATGGTAAACAATATTTGATGCATGAATGTTTGTGAACCTTTTGATGGTTATAATTTTGTACTCTGCCTAGAATTTTAGATAGAGCGGGTTATACGTAAGGCTCATGGCACCAGGATTCCCATACTGGTTGCAACTGAGCTGGAAGCTTTATAGAGCAGGAAAAAACTGCTGGAGCAAAATAAAAATTAAAGCCCCCTACATTTAACAGAGGCTCCCGCTTTGGGGTGTTGTGTGTGGTGATCAGGGTGAGAGCGTACTTTTTCACTTTACTATAGGTGCCAAATGGCCTGGCTACAGCTCTGGGGAAGGCAATTAACTGGCACTAGAGTAGCGGCCTCTGCTCACACAACAGAAGCACGGAGAGATTTAACCTCAATGGAGATTTCCCCTAACCCTCCATTAGTAAAGCTGTAAGCTTCCCTGGTCCATCATCTCTAGCGTCTATGTGGTAGGAGGTGGGGGTGGTGGGAGAGGCAGAGGGAACCTACAGAGGATGTAAAGGAGTTAGAAAGCATTTTAAGAAACATCTTCTAGTCTACCTCCTATTATGGGACATGATTTGGAGAAGCAAGATAAAGATTTATATTTTCCCACTGAGCTCCTCTAAATTTTTGAGAGAAAGTTCAAAAAAATTTAATTGTTGACAAAATAAAATGGATTTTCTCTCTGAAAAAGGAAGAGTTGGCAATTTACAAATATCCGTTGCTGTACAATAGGAGAAAAAAAATGCTCTCCCATTATGAAGGCTTTATATTTTTCAAAGCAGACTGCTATAATAAAGCCTATTTAGCTAATCCGTTTCTACCTTTTTTGCCTGTGAAAAGTAGAATTCAATCAGAAATGCACTTAGACCCTTATTGTTTTTGGGAATCAAAAGTCCATTTCTGAAAGAAGCTCTCCTATGATCCCATCATCACAAAGAACAACTGCAGCAGAGCCACTCCACTCCATTATAAATATATGTTTATTATAAAAACTAAATGAGATATATTTTCCTGTTTTTAATGCAAAACAAATTGCATTCCTCCTGGGACACTGGCATTTTAAAAGATTTGTCGTACTGAATAAGTACTTTGCAAAAAAGAAAATAACAAAGAGATGGCAATCTAGTCATGCATGCTAAAACCTATTATATAGAATCCACTTTATATTACATCATTTTAGGCTACTTAGAAATTTTCACTTCTTTTATATTCCTTGTTTTATGTGGAGTTCAAAGAAATAAAAGGCCAATGCACTCAGTGCTCTCACTTCAGTAACGGTGGGTCCATTTGGAAATATAATTCAGTAATGATCAAAATATAGTTTATAATCAGAGATAAATACAGCCTTTTTCGAGAATGCCAGATTCAAGAATTATATGAAGGCTCACTAATTGAGGTTCAACCAAAAGCATCATGAAATGACTCACAGACCCTGAGGGGAAGGGAGAACATAAGAACATGCCATACTGGGTCAGACCAGGGGTCCATCAAGCCCTGCATCCTGTCTCCAACATTGGCTAATCCAGTTCATAAGAACCTGGCAAGTACCCAAGAACCTGGTGCTTTTTAATATATATCCCATGTTAATGCTGCTAGTAATAGCAGTGACTAATTTTCAAAGTCAACTTAATTATTAGCAGGTAATGGACTTCTCCTCCAAGAACTTGTCCAATTCTTTTTTAAACACAACTACACTAACTACACTAACCACATCCCCTGGCAACAAATTCCAAAGTTTAATTATGCATTGAGTGAAAAAGAACTTTCTCTGATTAGTTTTAAATGTGCCACATGCTAACTTCATGGAGTGCCCCCTAGTCCTTCTATTATCCAAAAGAGTAAATAACCTATTCACATTTACCCATTCTAGACCTCTCATGATTTTAAACACCTCTATCATATCCCACCTCAGCTGTCTCTTCTCCAAGCTGAAAAGTCTTAACCTCTTTAGTCTTTCCTCATAGGGGAGCTGTTCCATCCCCTTTATCATTTTGGTCGCCCTTCTCTATACCTTCTCCATCGCAACTATATAATTTTCGAGATGCGGCGACCTGAATTGTACACAGTATTCAAGGTGTGGTCTCACCATGGAGCAATACAGAGGCATTATGACATTTTCCGTTTTATTCACTATTCCCTTTCTAATCATTTCCAACATTCTATTTGCTTTTTTGACTGCCGCAGCACACTGAACCGAAGATTTCAGTGTGTTATCCATTATGACGCCTAGATCTCTTTCTTGGATGGTAGCTCCTAATATGGAACCTAACATTGTGTAACTATAGCATGGGTTATTTTTCCCTACATGCATCACCTTGCACTTATCCACATTCTGCTTGTGATTTAACTACTCTGAAAAATATCACCTGCAAATTTGATTACCTCACTCTTAATATTTCTTTCCAGTTCATTTATAAATATAATGAAAAGTACAGGTCCCAATACAGATCCCTGACACATCCACTGCCCACTCCCTTCCACTGAGCGAATTGTCATTTAATCCTACTCTCTGTTTCCTGTCTTTTAGCCAGTTTGTAATCCACGAAAGGACATCGCCACCTATCCCATGACTTTTTACTTTTCCTAGAAGCCTCTCATGAGGAACTTTGTCAAACGCCTTCTGAAAATCCAAATAAACTACATCTACCAGTTCACCTTTATCTTCATGTCTATTAACTCCTTCAAAAAAGTGAAAAAGATGTTACGTGTGCCGGCCATGGCAGACCCGCGGCCCGGTCCCGTCATCTCTCTCTGGCAAATCCAGTGCCTGATTCCTCATCCCTGGCGGCAGTGGGCCACCGGCTCCATCCTCGGGCCGCCCCCTGTGCCTCAGCTTCAGCTACAGTTTCCTGTGCTCCGCGTCGGGCCTCTTCACGTGGCACGTGTAGAGATGCCGCCGTCCAACGCCGCACCCCTCCCTAGGCGCGCGTGCGCACATCACTGATTCTTATGAAGGGCCTGTAGCAGGAACTTGGCAACAGCCCTGGATGATGACATCACCGGAGCCCCGGCACTTAAGGCTGGGCTCGGCTTCCAATGATTGCCTTTGCAACAGGTCTCCACGCTGGTTGTGTACTCATTGCCTCCTGGTGATCCTCCTGCGTTCCTGGTTACTGATCCTCGCAAGTTCCTGTTCCTATTCTCCTTTATTCTTGCTTCCTGATTCCTAACTTTTCATCGGATTGCTTTCTTGGACACGACCTCTGCATTGCCTGACTACGCCATTGACTCTCTCCAAGCCCGGACCTCTGCATTGTCTGACTACACTACCGACTCTCTCCTCATCCAGACCTCAGCCTTGTCTTGCCACTGGCCCTGACACCAGCTTGCTCTATGACACCTCTTCAGTCTACGACCTGGACTTGGCCTATTCAGGCTTTGGCCTGTTCTTGCTCGGGCACCCCCTGTCTGACTTTGGTTCTATTGATGCCCGGGTCTCCGGGACTCCGCCTTGTCCAGTTCAGACTTCTCAATTCCACTGTTGCTGCCTCTGGGCTGACCTCTCTGTCCTTCCATCAACGACGACATATGGAGGCCCACCTAAGTCCAGCCGGCCCCGGTATCCAAAGGCTCAACCCGCGGAGAAAGAGGGCTGGTATTGGTGAAGCGCCAGCCGGCCTCCGTCCTTCAGCCCACTCCGCCTCCCACTGGTGGGGACCCGTAGGATCCCTCCTACGGGTAGCGCCAACCCCACCTCAGCCCAAGGGTACACCTCCCGCGCAAAAGCACATTTGTGAGGCAAGACTTGCCTTGGATAAAGCCATGCTGATTTTGTTCCATTAAACCATGTCTTTCTAAATGTTCTGTGATTTTGATATTTAGAACACTTTCCACTATTTTTCCTGGCACTGAAGTCAGGCTAACTGGTCTGTAGTTTCCCGGATTGCCCCTGGAGCCCTTTTTAAATATTGGGGTTACATTAGCCACCCTCCAGTCTTCAGGTACAATGGATGATTTTAATGATAGATTACAAATTTTTACTAATATTTTTTAGTTCCTTCAGAACCCTGGGGTATATACCATCGTGTCCAGGTGATTTACTACTCTTCAGTTTGTCAATCAGGCCTACCACATCTTCTAGGTTCACCGTGATTTGGTTCAATCCATCTGAATCATTACCCATAAAAACCTTCTCCAGAATGAGTATCTCCCCAACATCCTCTTTAGTAAACACCGAAGCAAAGAAATTGTTTAATCTTTCCGCGATGACCTTATCTTCTCTAAGTGCCCCTTTAACCCCTCGATCATCTAACGGTCCAACTGACTCCCTCACAGGCTTTCTGCTTCGGATATATTTTTTAAAGTTTTTAATGTGAGTTTTTGCCTCTACGGCCAAATTATTTTCATATTCTCTCTTAGCCTGTCTTATCAATGTCTTACATTTAACTTGCCAACGCTTATGCATTATCCTATTTTTTTCTGTTGGATCCTTCTTCCAATTTTTGAATGAAGATCTTTTGGCTAAAATAGCTTCTTTCACCTCACCTTTTAACCATGCTGGTAATCATTTTGCCTTCCTTCCACCTTTCTTAATGTGTGGAATACATTTGGACTGTGCTTCTAGGATGGTATTTTTTAACAATGACCACGCCTCTTGCACACTTTTTACCTTTGTATCTGCTCCTTTCAGTTTTTTTCTAACAATTTTTCTCATTTTATCAAAGTTTCCTTTTGAAAGTTTAGCACGAGTGCCGTGGATTTGCTTACTGTCCCCCTTCCAATCATTAATTCAAATTTGATCATATTATGATCACTATTGCCAAGTGGCCTTACCAGCGTTATCTCTCTCACCAAATCCTGTGCTCCAGTGAGAATTAGATCTAAAATTGCTTCCTCTCTCATCGGTTGCTGAACCAATTGCTCCATAAAATTGTCATTTATTCCATCTAGGAACTTTATCTCTCTAGCATGTCCCGATGATACATTTACCTGACAATATTAGGGTAATTGAACTCTCCCATTACTACTGCACTACCAATTTGGTTAGCTTCCTTAATTTCTCTTAGCATTTCACTGTCTGTCTCACCATCTTGGCCAGGTGGACGATAGTATACTCCTATCACTATAGTCTTCCCCAACAAACAAGGGAATTCTGTCCATAAAAATTAAATTGTGAATTTAGTCTCTAATGCTGAACTGTTAGACCTTCAGTGCACTGCAATGGTTTCTCTTAGAGTTAATGTCTCCTAGTGGGTTTCTTTTGAGCATACCACAACAGGTATCAAATTAATTATTTAGCCAGGGTTTGCTAGGTTTGATCTCAACTTCCCAAATGTACTGCTAATACATTTCATATTATTTGCACTGTGCCAACGATATATTCCTTCTAGAGCTTGTAGGATATAATATATAAAAGCAACATATCTAGGAGTGCTTTGAAATTTGACAATGAGCAAATAAGTGTAGCCAGGGATAGTGTAAGAAGTACTAGGCGAACAAAGTGGCCACCTAGAACTCTAGGGTTCTGAGTATTGGAGGCTGTGATTCAACTTTTGTGTTCAAAAGTAGTAGCCCAGCAAAAATAATGCACCCGCCATTTATTTAATGCCTCTTACCTCCAGACACTCCCACCGTAGCTTCTTATAGCATACTGCATCCTAGGATATGTCCTCCTTAGGCGAGCATGCATGGTGGCGCACAAACTTTATGGGCATAGTGACAGAAAACCCAGGTCCTGGTGCCACAGGATGATGTCATGAGGCTGGTTATTTAAACCTTTACAATGGTTCTCTTGTCTAGCTGCAGTATGTGTTGCTCTGCATTCTTGTAACTGTTTCCAGCCTTACCTTGACCAGAATCCTTTCCTCATCCAGCCTTGCCTTGTCCAACCTTCCTCATTCATCCTTGTCCTTCTCTCGGCCCGACCTTCTGGTATCAACCTCTTGCTTCGGACTTGGACCTGATTTCATCTGCCTGCCTCCTGGACCTGACAATGCATGCTTGCCGCCTGCCCCAATCCCTGGCCTGTTCCTGGTATTTTCTGCCTGCTGCCTGCCCTAACCTTGGTTCATGCTCAGATTTTCACTTGCTCAACCACCAGAGATTTTCCTAAGTCCTGCCAGCTGCCAGAACCCAAGAGTTCAACCTGTGGAGGAGGCGGAGAGTATAGATGAAACTCCAGCTTGTTATATTCCAGTGTGCTTTTGCCAGCTGTCAGCATAGGCCTCGTAGGTTCACCTATGAGCAGGGCCGGTGCAAGGGTATTAGGCGCCCTAGGCGAAACGTCAGCTATGCGCCCCCCCCCGCCTCCACACACAATTAACTTACATTGTGCATTAATGAAAATAACGAAGTCTGTATTTATAACAGAACACTTATTTGACATTTTTATGCCATGTAAACCATTGAGATGATTTGTCTTATCGATGGTATAGAAACTCTTTTATAAATAAATAAATAAAAATATATAAAATAAACATAAACCAAAGCTATACTTGTTGCTCAAACAAAAAAAGCAGACACATCACATAATATTAAATAATTAAAATGGCAGTCAATCAAGAAAAATGAACTTAAAAAGCCATCTTTACTTACCCCCTCCAGCAGCTCTCTTACTCTTCTTCCATGCAGGCTGTAGTACACACCAGAAGCAGCAGTAGTGGCTAAGCTCTATACCAGGGGTCAGGAACCTTTTTGGCTGAGAGAGCCATAAACGCCACATATTTTAAAATGTAATTCCATGAGAGCCATACAATATGTTTAAAACTAAATACAAGTAAATGTGTGCATTTTATGTAAGATCACACTTTTAAAGTACAATAAGTCTCTGAAAATATTACACCAGGCCTTAAGACACCAATACATCTCCTATTAGGAAAACGGACCAAGTCAGGCTGCTATAGAGTCCTACACAGAAACAACACGCCAGCAGAAAACCTCACCTGAATCACGTGCTGTCCCTCACCTAACATAGAATAAAGAGACCAAAACGCATAACAAGAAGCATGCAGAAAAAACTGAATTGGAAACTGCAACAAGCCAGAGTCTCTGTATGCAGTTAACAAAGGAAAAAAGAAACATCACCCATCCTTATAAAACAAATCAAGAAATATAAAATCATCAGCAGTAAAACTGTACTAACAAAAAGAACATATTTCGAAACAGCTGATGAGTGGAATATCCAATAATTAAAAACTCATATAAAACATTTCCAGATACCAACAAAATATTTCAAAATAGCAGACACAAAGACCCAGTAATGAAAAATAATAAGGATACAAAAATATTTTTGCTCTGCATACCTGGGAACGTTTGATATCCAGGTGTCCTGAGATTGTTCTGAATTAGCAGGAGGTGGGGTGGTTTGCTTGGAACTTTCTCCTCTCTCAGTCACATACCAGCGCTCTCTCTCACACTGGCTCTCAATGACACACCCATACACACATGCTCTCAGTACTCACATATACACATGTTTTTTCTCTCTCATATAGGCTCTTAATTACACATTTACACACATGCTGCCTATCTTTTCACGCTTACACACACACACAGGCTTTCAATCACATAAATACATGCTGTATTTTTCTCTCACACACAGACTCTCATTCACATGCTTACAAACATGTCCTCTCTTTCTCTCATTTACACACAGGCTCTCAATCACATACTCACATGCTCCATCACCTAAACCAGCTGTCAATCAGACACAGACACACATGATCTCTCTCTTACTTATACACACAGGCTCTTAATCATACATACACATGATTTCTCTCACACACAAAGGATCTCAATCATACACACATACTCTTTCACACAAACAGGTTTTCAATCACAAACTTACACATACAGGTTCCCAATGGTAAACTTACATTCATGCTCTCTCTCTCACAGGCAGGCTCTCAATCACAGACATACTCTCTTTCACATACACAGGCTCTCAATCATTCACATACATGTAATCTCTCACTCACACACACAGGATCTCAAACACACATGCTTGCTCGTTCATTCACTCTCTCTCTCCCCCACCCCGGGAACTCGCGGCAGCAGCAGCCTCCTCCCAACGCTAACCTCTTCATTTTCAGCCCTCGCGGAGGTGGAGTCCCATCGGCCGCGGTTGAAACTCCATTTTCCTCCGAGCCGCGCTGCAGTCTTCTTCCCGTCGGACACTAGCGTGGCCTCTTCTTCCCGCGCAGGCACCCGATGCTCTCCACTTCCTCTTCCGGGCCGCGGGAAGAAGAGAGCACACCGGCGTGCTCTCTTCTTCCCGCGGCCCGGAAGAGGAAGTGGAGAGCATCGGGTGCCTGTGCGGGAAGACTCCCGTGCAGGCACCCGATGACTCCCGCGCAGCCACCCGGCTGACACCCGATGACTCCCGCGCAGGCACCCGGCTGACTCCAGTCGTGCCCGGCGTGCTCTCTTCTCCACCCCCCCCCCCCCCGTGGTCCGGAGGAGGAAGTGGAGAGCATCGGGTGCCTGCGCGGGAAGAAGAGACGTGGTCTCTTCTTCCCGCGCAGGCACCCGATGCTCTCCACTTCCTCCTCCGGACCGCGGGGTTGGGGGGGGGGCGGGAAAAAGAGAGCACGCCCGGTGCCGCTGACTCCAGCTGTCCTGCCGCGTTCCGCCCGGGCTGACAGCAAAGGACTCACATGCTTGAAAGCGCGGCTCTCTTAATTTTACCGGGGCAGTGCCGCCCCCGGGAAGCTGGCGCCCTAGGCGACCGCCTAGTTCGCCTAGTGCTTCCGCCGGCCCTGCCTATGAGGATGTATCAGCTATACCACAGTTTGTGTACCTCCTCCTGCTAATAATCCAACACAGTCTTATGATGAATGGAAATCAAATGTTCCCAGGTATGGAGAACAGTGGATTTGTTTTTTATCCTTAGTTTTAATTATTGGGTGTTATTTGTCTCCCAAACACCAGTAATAATATTTGAAAACAGTATATTAAAAAAATAATTTTGGAAGCCCCTATTCAGCCCTTGAATGGCTCAGCAAGTTAGCCGGATAAACCTATCCTGCACCATTGAATATACTTCGCTATCTTCAGTTTATCCGGCAAACATTAGGATAGACCCAACAAGAGATAGCCAGATAAGTTATCCAGCTAACTCTGAATATCGAAGGTGGCCTGATAACTTATCTGGCTAACTCAATTCCTCTCTGATCCACCCATTCCCTACCTAAATTATCTGGCTAAAATCTTAGCCAGATAACTCACTTATCTAGCTAAGTGGTGCCCACTGACCATAGCTGGATATTCAGTGGTGCCGCTTAGCCAGATAAGCACGACTTATATGGTTAAGTTGTTTTTTGAATATTGGGTTCTATAGTTTTCAATTATTGGATATGCCATTCATCAGCTTTTTTAAAATATTTGTTCATTATGTTATGTTCGCCGCCCACAGCAGCCCTGCGGTGCGGCCCTCTCACCTCTCTACACAAGCTTCAGGTTCCAGCTCCTCATCACTGGTGGTGGTGGGCAACCAGTCCCGACCTCAGACTTCCACCAGCACCTCCGGTCCTGCTCTGCTTCCAGCCAGGATGCCTCCATCCGTCAGGCCTCTCTGTGGGGTTTGCGGAGAGACGCTGCCAGCAGCACTGTGCCCCTCCCTAGACGCACGCGCGCATACCAGTGAAACCTTTAAAAGGCCCGCAGCGGGAACCTGGCCATGGACCAATATGTTGACATCAGTTCCCTTAACATATAAAAGCTCAGGCAGCGCTCCTCAGCATTGCCTTTGCAACAGGTCGCCTTGGTCTCCTGTTCTGGTTTCCGAGTTCTAGTTGCCTTGCGCTAGTCTTGTTCCTGTGATTCCTGGTTCCTGTTTCCTGTGTTTGTCTTGTCTGTCTACTGGATTGACTACCTGGTTCTGACCTCTGCTATGCCTGCCTTCTCCATGCCTTGACCAATGCTACATTTGACCACGCCTACCTTCTCCATGCCTCGATCATTGCTACATTTGACCACGCCTGCCTTCTCCGTGCCTCGACCATTGCTACATCTGACCATGCCTGCCTTCTCCGTACCTTGACCATTGCTACATCTGACCACGTCTGCCTTCTCCATTGCTACGAACGACTTCGCCTCAGACTTTCTAGATTCCAGAGTTTTACGTTGCTTGCTACACCTTCCAATGTATTTAAACTTAGAGTAATGCTAGTGGAAGCTATATTCTGAAGTGCAAATTATTTTTTAAACACAGATAGATGTGCAATATTATTGTGAAAACCATTTTCTTTGCAACAGTCTTTCCTGTCAGCAACATCTAAGCAGAGAAGAGGGAAATAGAAATTTTAAAATATCAATTTTAACATCTAATTTAATAGTCTGCCTTATTTCAACACAGTGATCCTAATTTTTATCCCTACATTCTCGTCTAACCTCCAAGAGACTTCACTGGGTGGGCTTCAGACCCCTACATTGCATCACCCAGTTACAAAGAGAGCATTAAGTGTGCCCCTTTTTAAAAAAAAGCAGCATGGGTCATTACCAATGAGTTACCTAGTGCAAATTGCGATGAACTCCCTATTACCATAAAACATGCCCCTTTTCCCATCGCATGCAATATTTACCGCATTTTGATAAATCCAGGCCTGAGTCAGGAACCAAAGGAAAGAGGGGGAACTTTTCTGGGTGTGCCCAGAGTCAGACTTACCCTTCTAAAACTAAAATGGTGAGCCTTTGGTTCTGAGTACTTTTGCTACATTTTGATTCAAGGCCAAACCAGGAGAGATTCTACTCAATATGAATTATGTGAAAGACCAGCGCAGGCAGCGGGTCCTTCGCATAACACAAATTGAGAAATTCAAAGGTTGTGCCCAAAATTTCACAACTTGAGAGAAAGAAATATTCCTGAAAGGTGAGATAAGAGACACAAATTCAGAACAGGAAATTTGAATAGTTCAATCAATCTCAGCTACAAGAGTTATCCCTTGTTTCAAAGAAGACAGATTTCTCTAAAATATTATCAGGCATTTCCTAGAAACCAATACACCACAAAGAGGTTTTTCTTAGAAAAATACAATCTATGCAACACTACTCTCCATTTCACAAAAAGCATAAAAGTCATTTGTGTGAATCTTGAATGCGGGGGTCATGTGATTCTTTTCATGCTTATGGTGAAACCTTATCAGCAGCTTGCTAACTCTTCTTTTCATGCAGCAAATGTAAGTAATTAGCAAATAAAGGCCGGCTTTCAGACCTTCCATTGTTGCTGTGTAAGTACAGACAGCAAATGTTGAATTACTTTTCTTGCTTGTTCAAACATGCCAAACAACATTGATCATGCTACAGAATGAAATCCTAAAGGTAGGAGGAAGTCCTAGCAGCAGGAGCAACTTGCCAGGTTTTGCATGGAAATCAATAAAGGTGAAATGCTAGCCCTGCTTCTCCACTTCCCAGTAACAAAGTCTTCAGCAAACAAGACGTTTTGGTGGGCCACTGATGAAAGCGATTTGCATAATACAGATAAAACAGCTAGGCAGCATTACAGCCACTCATCCTCACATTTCCTGGATTCCTTTTTGTTTGCACATCAATCCATCATTTAAATAGCAATAGTTCACGGCTCCTGCCATATGTACTGAGCAGAGCGTATATGAAAATGCATACCACCTGCGACAGTTTGCCTTGAGTTACACAATAGGACCTGTGGTTATACCAATATACATTCTCTGCAAAATACGTATATGTTCTCTCACATTACTAAGGACATCAAATATTTCACATCACTTTGCAAACACTGAAGAGACAACAACAATCTGGAAAACACCATCCACCTACTATAGAAGTGCTCTGTTCAAAATTTGTGTTCTAAAAACTATATAATTCTAGAAAATGATCAGTCTAAACCTCTGCCACAAAAGTATGCCAAAATAGATGCAGTATGTACTGAAAGATATACATTCTGCCTTTGACAGATCAGCATACTAGATCCAAAGCTAAGTTGTCATTTTAGGTCATATTAAATAAATAATATTGCTGCATACCATGGAGAGCTATGGCTGTGCAGTGCTCCATCAAGACCATTAAATGAATTAGAGGAACTTTCAAGTCATAATGTGGTTTGATGTATAATCAGTGCATCTAGGACCAAAACTGTGGATCCCTGGGATTCAAAAGAGGAACACCCTATTGACTACTTATTTTATTAGAAGTTGTTAATATCCTCAGCTATAGTTCTGAACACCTGTCATTAAAGGCTGCTGAAGCTTGCTCATGAAGCACAAAATTTCCCCTCCCTACAGGAAAATGCCAGGAAATACAATCCTGTGGTTTCCCAATTCATTCTTAAATCTCATGAAGCCTGGTCCTCATACATAGCAGAGAATTTGAAACTGTACAATATCAACAGACTCTACTGTGTTGGTAACTGTGACAGAGTAATAATCAGCAGAACCTCAAATTACAAGTTCTACTCAGCTACAAGTTCTATTAAGCATTATAGAGCTGATTCACCAAAGGTCATTAATAGAATACCCACTGAACGGGTTTAGCATGTGCAATAAATACCATCATTAACTTAGGGGTTAATATTAAAAAACTCACTCAGCAGGTATGATAATCAGGTCAATGTACCGAGTCATCTTTAAGCAGCTATTCAGTAGCACTTACTAAGCTAGCTGTATGGCTGAATATCATGTTAAATCTACCCATTCAGAACTTGAGGACTTTTCAAAACTACCCCCTAAGCTTTCAAAGTGCATGTTAAAAAAAACTAGGGAACATTCTTTTGGCCATTATATGGTCTTCATTAGTTTACTGAATAGCACAGGGGTGACCAATAGGGATGTGAATCGTGTGCCCGATCGTTTTAACGATCGGGTTCGTCTGGCAGGAGAAAAAAAATCTGATCGGCATGATTTTTTTTAGTTAAAAAAATCGTTTTTCCGAATAGTGCACACTAACGGAAGGTTAGTGCGCACTATCAAAAATTGTTACTTAATGGTTTAAAAGTAACATTTGAGGAAATGTTCATTAGCTAGAGGTATCGTTCTGCGTCCCCATTGGCTGCCACCACCTTTTCTGAAGAGATCTGTCCTTCAGAGACCAGGGAGTGGGACTGCTTGGCCCTTCACCTCCCCCTTTCCCTTCCCTTCCCCTTCTCTCTCCCATATACCAGCAGTGGGGGGGGGGATGTGAAGGGGGAGACAGCCCCTGCTTTCAGCAGCTCTGATTTTCTGAAGAGATCTGTCCTTCAGAGACCAAGGAGTGGGACTGCTTGGCCCTTCACCTCCCCCTTTCCCTCCCCTTCCCCTTTTCTCTCCCATATACCAGCAGTGGGGGGGGGGGGAGAGGGATGTGAAGGGGGAGACAGCCCCTGCATTCAGCAGCTCTGATTTTCTGAAGAGATCTGTCTTTCAGAGGCCAGGGAGTGGGACTGCTTGGCCCTTCACCTCCCCCTTTCTCTCCCCTTCCCCTTCTCTCTCCCATATACCAGCAGTGGTATTTCACGTGCCAGTGCCTGGTAACAAAAATAATAAACAAACAAGTTCTAGTCACATGACTGATGATCATCTCATTACTTTTTTTGTCAAGCTACCAACCGTTTCCATTTCCCATCCCCTATATATTAAACCATCACCTCAGTGGGAACCTTGGTAACATCAATAAATAAGAGGGCAGCCAATAGGAATACATATTCATTCCTAACTGACCTTAACTGACCTGAAAAGTGTCAAATTGTATCGTCTTCTGTTAGTGCGCACTAACAATGGGTAGTGTGCACTAACTTCCTGTTAGCACGCACTAACTCCCGTTAGTGCGCACTAAGACGATTAACAATTTTTTACGATAAATCGGGGGAATTTCTATTGTTTCGCACTCTTTAACGATTAATGACGATTTTAAAAATATCGGACGATAATTTAAATCGTCAAAAAACGATTCACATCCCTAGTGACCAATAGAGATGTGAATCGTGTGCCAGATCGTCTTAACGATCAGATTCGGCTGGGGGGGGGGGGGATTTGATCGTTAAGATATGTGAATTGGAATTGTTTCCGATTCCAATTCACATCGCTAATTTTTCTTTTAGCGGGGCCCGCGCCGCTAAAAAAAAACAACCCACCCGACCCTTTAAATCGACCCCCCCTCCTCCCGACCCCCCCCCCACAAAACCTTTTAAAATTACCTGGTGGTCCAGGGGGGGCCTCGGGGGGCCTCGGGGAGAGATCCAGGGGGGCCTCGGGGAGAGGAGAGATCCAGGGGGGCCTCGGGGAGAGATTTCCCGTTCCCAGGCATCAGCTGTTCAAAAAAAAAAATGGCGCCGATGCCCCTTTGCCCTTACCATGTGACAGGGTATCCGTGCCATTGGCCGGTCCCTGTCACATGGTAGGAGCACTGGATGGCCGGCGCCATCTTTAAAGATGGCGCCGGCCACCTTTACTCATCAGCCCCTATTATACTATACTCTATAATAGGGGCTGATGAGTAAAGATGGCCGGCGCCATCTTTAAAGATGGCGCCGGCCATCCAGTGCTCCTACCATGTGACAGGGGCCAGCCAATGGCACGGATACCCTGTCACATGGTAAGGGCAAAGGGGCATCGGCGCCATTTTTTTTTTAAAACAGCTGATGCCTGGGAACGGGAAATCTCTCCCCGAGGCCCCCCTGGATCTCTCCTCTCCCCGAGGCCCCCCTGGATCTCTCCCCGAGGCCCCCCTGGACCACCAGGTAATTTTAAAAGGTTTTGGGGGGGTCGGGAGGGGGGGTCGATTTAAAGGGTCAGGTGGGGTTTTTTTTTTTAGCAGCGCAGGCCTCCCTTAAAAAAAGTGTCGGGAGGGTGGGGGAGTCTAAGGGGGGTCGATTTAAAGGGTCGGGTGGGGTTTTTTTTTTATCGGGCCATCGGCGCCATTTTAATTAGTGGCAGCCAAATTGGCGCCGATGGCCCGAGAGCGGGAGATCGCACCGGGAACCCCCCCCCCCCCCCCCCACTGGACCACCAGGTAACTTAACTTTTTGGGGGGGTTCAGGAGGGTGGGGGAGGGTAAGGAATTGGTTTTAAAGGGTCGGGGTGGGTTTAGGGGTTGTTTTGGTGTGCCGGTTTTCCCGCCCTCCCCCAATTAATTCCCGTGCCCTATTTAACGATACAATACAAATGCCCCTGACGATAAATCAGGGGCATTTGTATTGTATCGTGCACTCTAACGATTTAGAACGATTTTAAAATTATCTGACGATAATTTTAATCGTTCAAAAACGATTCACATCCCTAGTGACCAAGGCTGGTCCTCAAGAGCCACAAATAGGCCAGGTTTTCAGGATATCCATAATCAATATGCATGAGATAGAGGTGCATGTATTGCTTCCATTGTTTGCAAATCTATATCATGCATTTTCATTATAGACAACTTGAAAAACAGACCTGTTTGTGACTTTTGAGGCCTGAAGCTGGTCACCTCTGGAACAGAACATTAAATATAATTTTAGTGATAATACATCTGATCTAAAGAGAAAGATTTGATGTAAAGAAGAGAATTATTTATGTTATAACAGCATATGAAAAATCAAGGAGTATTCAAATTTATAATGCATCCCAAATCAGTGGAAATTGCAAAGTTGTAAATTATAAATATAGCAAATTATGGAATAGTATAATAAGAGTGAAGTAATGTTAAACAGATAGATCACAGAAAGCTGGCAAATGTTGTTAATATTAGAATTGTTCATGGAAAGCACTTTCATCTCATGTCATTATTTCATTTCATTTGTCAGTTTGTGTCATTTTGTTTGATTTATTTCACAAGTTATGTTGTTTATTTAATTTCTGTTAAAGTCAATGAGGGAAGATAGCAGAGATTATACGCATGAGATTTACAGGCAAATTAGAGATCAAGATTGCTATAAACCATTAGCAAGGGATCTGACACAACAGTTTCAGATAGCCATTAAGAATATTACCATGTGGGGGTCTTAAACAAGGGTTCATTACACAAAAGGAATTTAAGTTTCTAAATCCTCCACACCTGAGAGTTCCAACTATTTGCATACCGCCTAAGGTGCATAAAACATTTTAAAAATCCACCTGGTAGGCCGATCATTTCATCTAATGAGTCAGTGCTAGAACCTTTATCACAGTACGTGGATTGCTTCTTGCATGAATATATGAGCAACAGTCTGTCATATAGTAGAGACACCTCTTACTTTATCACTATACTGGAGAATATTTTTTAATATGATCAATATTGTTTGCTAGTGATGATGGAAATAAAATCTCTTTATACATTAATCCCACAAGATTTGGCATTGGAAGTGATTTGGAAAATATTAGATAATTGCCTGAGTCCTCATAAAGTGTTGACAGATTTCATCATGCCATTCGCTGGATTAGCATTAAAGAGAAATTATTTTATGTTTCAAGAAGCATTCTTCCAATAAATCTCGGAACAAAGATGGGGCCACCATGGCCCCCTCGTTAGCTAATACTTTCATGACCATATCTGAAGAAATTTGGATTTCCAATTATTTTGGAAAAGATTTATCGATGATGATTTCTCATTTTTTCTGATGATGAAGAAGAATTGATAAGCTTTGGAAGATGGATTAATACTTGTGAAGAAAACATCCAGTTCACTATGCAATATGATCATAATATCTCATTTTTTGATTTAGAGCTATATAGAAGTAAAGACGAAAAACCTGCAACAATTATACATTACAAAAAACCAGATAAGATTACCTTCCTATATTATGATGGTGATTATCCCATACCATTGAAAAAGGAGTTTATCAGTTTCCTAGTTCATGAGATATAGACAACATTTTTCAAGTATTGTAGAATGCAAATAAGAATCTCAAGTATTGATTATGAAATGATGCAATTGAGGGTACCCGATAAAGTACATTAAGCAGGCCTACAAGAGAGCACTATACAGTGATCGAGAAGCATTACTTATGGGAAGAAATAGAAAGGAAAATTATGAGACAGCTACTTGTGTGACCAGGTATTCACCAATATCCATAAAAATATCAACATTGGGGCATTATACAAATGATACCAGAAATGGAACAAACAGATTTCAGAATGGCACATTCATGTTCTAGAAATCTATGGGAGGAACTGTGTCCAGCAATGTTACCAACAGTTAAGAAAAGGATAAGTTCCATCAAAGATGGGAGTACATTATATGGACACTATAAATGTGGACATTGTGTTGTTTGTTATCAAACCTTACAAATAAAAGAATTCAAATGTGTTCTAACAGATAAGGAGTATAAATTAAAATATTTCACCACGTGTATATCCACACATATAGGGGTAGATTTTAAAAAGTACACGTGGGAGTAGATTTGTTCGCACAACCCGGCGTGAACAAATCTACTCCCGATTTTATAACATGCACACGCTGCTGCGTGCATGTTATAAAATACAGGGTCGGCGCACACAAGGCTGCACAAAATCAGCAGCCTGTGCGCGCCGAGCTGCGCAGCCATCCTACGTTCCCTCCGAGGCCGCTATAAAATCGGAGCGGCCTCCCTTCCCCAATCTAACCCACCCCCCAGCCCTAGCTAATTCCCTCCCCACCTTTATTTTACAAGTTAAGCCTGCCCGAGGCAGGCGTAACTTGTGCGCGCAAGCCGGCTGCCGGCACGCCATGTTCCAGTCTGGAGGCTGGTCCAGAGGCCACGGCCATGCCCCAGAACACCCCTGGGCCATAACCACACCCGCGACCCCGCCCCCGGAATGAGGGTGAAGTAGCAGGTGTGAGTGATTTAGAGAAGAGAAAAGAAGTGACAGTGGAGGGGGAGAGCAGAGTGAGACTATAGGGGGAAGAGAAGAAAAGTGACAGGGTAAGGCAAGTATGAGTGAAAGTAAAGAAGAGAAAGGAGAGAAGGGGTTTTAGGGGTGAATGGGAGTATAAGTGAGAGGAGGAGAAAGGGGAGGGAAGAAGAGTGCATGAGTATGTGGTGGATATCAGTGGAAGAGAGTGTGCCACAAATACTTCACACTGCCACTCACCCACCTGCCCCACTCCCCTAGCAGAAAGATGCAGATGCCGAGGAAGGGGGATGTAAGGTGGTAGTCATAATGGCCTCAATAATGAAATTGATTGGTATTCACTTCTATAGATTCATTTTAGTGGATAACATGATGACATCATTAATCATGAATAAGCTATGTTCATTAGATTTACATTGGTTGATTGACATCTGTTGGAAACAGGATGCTGGGCTTGATGGACCCTTGGTCTGACCCAGTATGGCATGTTGTTATGTTCTTATCTTGATCTGTTTATTAAAAGGAAGTCTGTGATAGTTCACAAGTATGACATCATTTCCTGCTTGATGCCGGCATGAGCTCAACAACATTACCTCAAGTGAGTAAGCTTTCAAACATATTGTAAAGTCATAAGTTTATTAAATGACTTCTTATGCTTTTCTGTTATCCTTAGATGCATCTATAAGATCATCCCTTGAAGAAGAACTATCACAGTTCAAAACGTGGTCCTGAATTGGTCTTTTTGATCTGCAGCGGGCATTTGATTTATGGCATTTCTTGGCGTTTTTTCATGTCCCAACAATTGAGATAAGTTCCTTTGCATGGCTTTCCTATCGGATAATAGGGACTGAGTATTTTAATTGCAAGTAAAAATATTTAAAAAAAATAAGAGGAACACACAATAACAAAGTAGCAAGTTAATACATGATGAACTGTTGATACAATATGACCAATGATTATATATAAGGCTGAGTTCAAGTGTGGTAGCACAAATTGATGATGCCTAGTATGAATGTCATTCTATCAGCATTTAACATAATATAATTGTTGAAATTTGAGGGAAGGAGGATCATTACATTTTGATCATTACTATTATTCCACTTCACCTCACAATTAATTATTTGGAAGACAGTGGTGTTTTTTGAAATGAAAATAAACAAAAATTTTTGTCATATTTTTCATTTCATTTTCATTCCTAGTTAACATAATTAGCTTGTTTCAAATGAAAATTGATGAAGAACTAATGACAGGTCCATATTCAATAAGCTGGTGAATGGAGAAGTTATCCAGATAACTTGTCCCAGATATTTAGCAGGATAAACATTCCTCCTGAATATACTCACCTTAAGTTATCTGGCTGCATGAAGCCAGATAACTTATAAAAATGCACTAAATATTGTAAGAAGCTCCTGGAGAGCCAGCCTAGCTATCAGGGCTGAAAGAGAGGGAGAGAGAGAGATAGCACCTAGCTGTAATGGCCTCACACAAGAGAGGTATTTATATCTCTATTGGAGGCCCACCTAGTAACTTGAGGTGAGGTTTAGGTATTGGTGTAGGGGTTAGGGGCCACTTTGACATTAAAAGTGAGACATGCGAACAGAACAGTGCTCTCTTGCAAAGATTTGATGACCTTCGGAGTGAGGAAACTCACCCAAAGTTGAGATTTGTGCAATGTTCTCTCAACCTAGCTTGATGGACTCTCTACCTGGGTAACATCAAGCTAGATTGAGAGAACATTGCACAAATCTCATCTTTGGGTGAATTCCCTCACTCTGAAGATCATCAAATCTTCACAAGAGAGCACTGTTCTGTTCGTACGTCTCACTTTGAATGTCAAAGTGGCCCCTAACCCCTACACTAATACCTAAACCTCACCTCGAGTTACTAGGTGGGCCTCCCATAGAAATATAAATACCTATCTAGTGTGAGGGCATTATGGCTAGTCTCTCTCTTTCTCTCTCTCTCTCTCTCATTACAAAATTTAATGCATTTTGATACATTATCCCACTTCATGCAGCCAGATAACTTAAAGTGAGTATATTCAGGAGGAATGTTTATCCTGCTAAATATCTGGGACAAGTTATCTGGATAACTTCTCCATTCATCCCTGCCAAGAGCAAAATATGAACTGAACCATTCCTGGCACACCCAGTTTACACTTCCAGTGCTGAAAGGTAGCAGTCCTAATCCTTCCCTCCTGGGCACATGCCCCTGGAGACACATCATCAGTATGAAAGGGTAAGGCATCCACCAGCTGGCAGGCACAAGCTACAGAACCACTTCCTGTCACACCAAAATGACAGTCTCCTTCTCAGCGACTTTGCTTCTCTACAGCAAGCACAGGGGCTTCCACACTGCAGTTGAGGCATCTCTTTAAGTCTGCTCTATTACGTGTTACACTTTTTGCAAGAAATCCTAGGCTTGGCTCTCATTAATTCTAGCCTTCTCTGCTCTCTCCATTTCCTCCTGGATTGTTTTTTCCTGCAAAGACATGGCTCCAGTCCTGTGAGCCAGCAGATTTCCATTTATTTTTAAGGTGAACTGCCTTGAGTCTTCTAGTACTATTTTTAAGATGGACACACATTCTCTTTCTCAATACATGGAAGTCCTCATTGCATTTATGGCTCAGACATACATTTTTTTAAATTACCCTTTTCTCTGTAGTGTTGGTAAATGTTTTGGAGTTGATGCCAATGCTATGTAGTGATAGCAGCTGGGTTAGTACCCTTACATTCTATTTCCTGATATATGTGATATCATTTGGAGGGAAACCTATAAAAGGGATTGAAAGCTGTATAAATCTCTCCTACGCAGAAGTTTTAATGTACACAGCTCACCATCATCCTAATTTTTAAACTTTGATTGCAAATATTTTTATTTTCAGGACCCCCTAAATATCTCTATAAATAGTTTTTGCATATTTATGAATTTTGCAGCATTTTGCAGCATGTGTTTCTTTCAAATTGAATATAGGGCACTGCTAATTTAAATGGGTCCTACACAAAAAATAAGGACAGAAACATCATTTGTAATATATATTAAAATTTAAACCAGATGAGGATAGGTTTAAGGATCTAAATATGTATACCCTGGAGGAGTGAAGGGAAGACATGAAACAGACCTTCAGATACCTTAAAGATTTCAATGATGCACAGACATCAAATCTTTTCTATTGGAAAGAAAACTGTAGAACTAAGGGTTACAATATGAAGCTCTAAGAAGGACTACTGAGAACCAACATCAGAAAATATTTCTTCACTGACAGAGTGGTGGATGCCTGGAACGCCTTCCCAGAAAAGGTGGTAAAGATGAGAATGGTAATGGAATTCAAAAGAGCATGGGATAAAGTCACTGCAGATCCCTAGAGGCTAGAGGATGGAAAAGAAGAAATAGGGTAACCTATATTAACGTTAGGTGCAATATTTCTGCTTGGGGGTAGCCTGCATGGAGCGGCAGTTTCTACCCTTGAAGCCATGGAGGTAACCTGCTTGGCTCAGTAATTGCTACCTTTAACAGAAGGCACGGGGCTAACCTGCATGGGGCGGCAGTTACTTCCACAAGCAATTTGGTAGGCAGACTGGATGGACCATTTGGTCTTTTCCTGCCAACATTTAGGCCTAGATTTTCTAAGACACCGCGGCGTTGTGAATCGCGCAGTACAAGGGGATAGGGGGGTGGGCCTGCAATAGCTGGCAGCGATCGCACCTCCGCGGTGCGATTGCTGCCGGCTTTCGCACCCAATAGCGCCATGGAAATTGGAAGCAAAAAGGCTCCTTACCTTTTCACCATCCACGCTGTCTTCGCAGCGTCCGCCCCGGTGCCGCCCCGATTCCTCCTGTTCCGGTCTTGATGCCGCCCCTTTTTAGTGATTGCACGCGAAAAGTCCCTTTTCACGTGCGATCGCTTTGAAAATTGACCCTCTTAGTATATTATTATATTATAGTTAGGTTGCTAATAACTTTAACATTTTTTGAAATGACATTATTACGGCTATTGTTTCTGTTAATGTACTTGTTAGTCTACTAAAATTGATTGTAATCTGCTTTGAGAACATTCCTGGAAAAAACACAGAATATCAAATGTTTGTAAATAAATAAATAAATGAATGAATAGATAGATTTGTAATGAGATATAATTGATAATAATATCCAAATCTAACTATCTCTCTAACTAGTCATTAATATAAAATCCACGATTTGATCTGGGTTGGAGGACAATTTTCCATCTCTAGTAAAAAGTACTCATCCTTTCTGGGGAAGAAATTCCTGGTAAATTCACAATGAATGACCTTCTAGTATTGTAAACACTCAATTCTGTCTTCAGCACTGAAAGTCTCAAAAAGCAAACACTTAATGTAACAAAGTATAGTAAGTGCATCCTAATTATGAAGTCTGTTTTCAAAAGGCTGAACAAGCTGGTGCATCACTGTTGGATGGAAAACATCTAACACCCACTCATATTTATGTTACAGGTATATATGATATTAACTCCTTGTTAACAAAATCTATCAGCACAAGAAGAAGAAGTGCTGGGCCGGATATTCGAAATGCATTTAATGCTAGATAGCTGGATACATAGGACTTATCCGGCTATGAGGCGGCCACTGAATATCTGGCTATGTTCAGCAACTGCTACATAGCCAAATAAGTCACTTATCCAGCTATCTGAATACCCAGATAATTTATGCGCAGACAGTGAGCAGATTGAGGTGGCGCTACTTAGCTGGATAAGTTATCCGGCTGTGTAGCAATATTCAACTTTAGATGGATAAGTTATCTGGGTAACTTTAGATGGATAAGATACTGCTCAACAGTAGGTGTAAACTTAGATGGATAAGATTTATCTTCCGAAGTAGAGCTTGCTTTAGGGATATTCAGCAGTGTAGCTGTGCTGCTTAGTATCCCAAATAAGTTAACTGGATATGTCTGTATGGCTAACTGTATGGCTAACTGAATGGCTAACAGGAGCGATCGTAAAGATGGCTGCCGGCCATCCAGTGCACCTACCATGTGACAGGGGCTGGCCAATGGCACGGATACCCTGTCACATGGTGAGGGCAAAGAGCCATCGGCGCCATCTTTATGAGTGCCAGCCGACAGCCCGAGAATGGGAGATCGCTCCCGGGACCACCACTGAACCACCAGGTAATTTTAAAATGTTTTGGGGGGATCAGGAGGGTGGGGGAAGCTAAGGGGTCATTTTTAAAGGGTCAGGTGGGTTTGTTCTTTTTATCGGGCCATCGGCGCCATTTTTGAGTGGCAGCCAAAATGGCACCGATGGCCCGAGAGTGGGAGATTGGTCCCCGCGCCCCCACTGGACCACCAGGTACTCGTAAAAAGTTTTGGGGGGGTTCGGGAGGGTAGGGGAAGGTAAGGGGTCAATTTTAAAGGGTCGGGCCTCACTAAAAAAAAAATTAACAATGTGAATCAGAACCAATTCCGATTCACATCTCCACCGATCAGATTTTTTTCTCCCTCCAGCCGAACCTGATCGTTAAGACGATCGGGCACACGATTCACATCCCTACAAACCACACACAGAATTGTTATTACAAACAGCAAATAAAACAATAACAATTAAACAATAAAATGAAAATTTGAATAAGGCTTACCATAAGCACTATCTGACAAATTGCCTCACCCAACCTAGTAGCAAAAACAATCTATGCTCTCCTCTGGAGCCTCCTCCAACCAAAAATGTAACAAGATACTAGGAAATTGCATAGGCTTCCTTATAAAGGTAAGCTTTCGATAGTTTCCTAAAAGTAAGTAAATCAATCCTGAGTTGATTTTAGAGAATCGGGTAGCGCATTCCAAAGGCTATATCCAGCCACTGCAAAAATATACTCCTGCAATTCCTTCAAACGAATCTGCCTATTGCCTAACAGAAGGTATTTCTAACAATGATTTAGCAGAGGAACATATGGAATGAGCAGGTTGATACACAAGTATAGAAGATGAAAATCCCAGGGGTTATAGAGCATGCAAACATTTAAACACTAGGGCCAATATTTTAAATCTGATCCTAAATTGTGTATGAAGCCAGTGTAGGCCCGACGAGAACAACCTGATATGAGAAATGCTGCTGAATTTTGAAATTGTTGCAATGATATTGCTGAAGTTTTTGGCAAATCTAGAAATACAGCATTGCAATAATCTAATGTAATTACAATATGTCTGTTGATTGCCACTAATTAAACACTGAGGGGTAGATTTTCAAAGGGGTATGCGCGTAAGATACGCGCGTACCCCCCGAAAACCTACCCCAAACCCCCCCCTGCGCGCGCCGAGCCTATTTTGCATAGGCTCGGCGGCGCGCACAAGCCCCGGGACGCGCGTAAGTCCCGGGGCTTTGCAAAGGGGGCGTGTCGGGGGCATGTCGGGTGGGCGGCACAAATTTCGGGGCAGGGCAGGAGGCGTGTCGGGGGCATGATGCCGGCCCGGGGGCGTGGTCAAGACCTCCGGACCAGCCCCCAGGTCGGGTGATGGCATCTTTAAAGATGGCGCCGGCCATCTTTACTCATCAGCCCCTATTATATAGTAAAATAATAGTAATTTTAAAAGGTTTTGGGGGGATCAGGAGGGTGGGGTCGATTTAAAGATGGCGCTGGCCATCCAGTGCTCCTACCATGTGACAGGGGCCGGCCAATGGCACGGATACCCTGTCACATGGTAAGGGCAAAGGGGCATCGGTGCCATTTTTTTTTAGAACAGCTGATGCCTGGGAATGGGAAATCTGTCCCCGAGGCCCCCCTGGAACTCTCCTCTCCCCGAGGAGTCCTGGCAGGCCCTGCTCCTCTGGCTCTTAGAGTGCTGCAGAGCCAGATCAGGTGAGGGTAGGGCTCAGTCTTTGCAGCACAGTGGTCTGCCTCTCCTGCTTCTCTTCAACACACTGTGGGGCCAGGGACAGTGCTCTTTGCTACCACAGTCTGCCTCTCCTTTTCCCTACAGCTGACTGCTTGGCCAGGTTGGAGCTGGAGCGGAGGCCGGGATCTTCTTGCTGCCTCAGTCTCCCTGACTTTTCCCACTTTTCTCCAGCTATACAGAGAGTGGAGAGGCCTTCATGGTGGATGGAGCATGCAAAGAGTGTTTTTTCTCAGTGACAGTGGACCAATTAGAGGCCACTTTAGGACTACACAGGAGCTGCTACTGGCCCTCAGGTCTTATCTTTAAGAATACTGTCCTCCCAAAAGTCAAGCAACTGATTAATCATTGCCTTTTCAATTATTTTTCCTAAAAATGTTATATTAACAACAGGTTAATACAATCTGAAACATCCATATTTAATTAAAAAATATTATGAAATAGGCCTTGGACAAAGGCCACATTTAACTGTGACAGTGATTTGCTTAAACATTCTCTATTTAACTTAGAGAAGAGGGGTATGGAGCTAGCAAACAGATCAGCTGCATGGTGGTCAAAACATCTTGCGTATCCTTATAAGTAAGCAAATGGAACATGTTTCAAATGATCAGCCTATGCGCCTGTACTGGCTCATTAGAAGGTAACTGAAATAACTTTCACTTCATTTCTTCCCTGAAAGAAGTAAACATTTCAGTGAAACTTTATATAACAGGGTGTCAAATTCTACCCCTGTAACTGTGTTTGCCCTTTAGTGGATTAGCAATTGTGGCCTCAATAGGTCATTCAGCCAGTAATATGAGTCAGGGGTAATGGTAATTTATTTTGACTATACCGATTTTCATTCGATATCAAAATGGTTTACAAAACAAAATTACATAAAATTCAAATAAATAGCATAGCAAAGTAAAAATCTAAAACTATAAAAACAATTAAATGTACAGAGAATGACTAATAAAAACAAATTAAAATCAACACTTAAAAACTTGTATTAACAGCCAGCATTTCACAAGTTTCCTGAACGTCAGGAAATTATGTTCAGTACAGATCCCCAATAGTATAGAATTCCAGAGTAATGAAGCCAGATTTTGAAAGGTAGTTTGATGCCTTTAAGAGTAATTTTATGAGGAGAAGGGATCCTTAACAATTCCTTCTGAGATGATCTAAGTAGTCGTGTATGTTTCTAGTGTTAGCAGCCTGCTGCTGTAACCACTAAGCTAATCCTCCACTGCTAATATGTTTCCTTCAGATTATTAACAGAAAGCATAATCCTTTTAAGACCTTATTAGCCAACCTAATTGACAGGCTGATACATTAAAGTACACCCAGCCTAGTATACAGGTTTATGTACGGTTGGACTCATGTTTTAGAGGTGCTAGTCTAGCACCCAATGCAATAAGGAGATTAGGGTACAAATAATATCGCAATGACAGAGAGGAGCACCCGGGGGGCGGTGTAGCGCTTTATGTCCGGGATGGCATAGAGTTCAACAGGATAAACATCTTGCATGAGACTAAATGCACAATCAAATCTTTATGGGTAGAAATCTCTTGTATGTTGGGGAAGACTATAGTGATAGGAGTATACTACCGTCCACCTGGTCAAGATGGTGAGACGGACAGTGAAATGCTAAGAGAAATTAGGGAAGCTAGCCAAATTGGTAGTGCGTTAATCATGGGAGATTTCAATTACCCCAATATTGACTGGGTAAATGTATCTTCGGGACATGCTAGAGAGATAAAGTTCCTGGATGGAATAAATGAAAGTTTTATGGACCAATTGGTTCAGGAACCGACAAGAGAGGGAGCAATTTTAGATCTAATTCTCAGTGGAGCACAGGATTTGGTGAGAGAGGAAATGGTGGTGGGGCCGCATCGCAATAGTGATCATAA
The DNA here is from genome assembly GCF_901001135.1 of Rhinatrema bivittatum. Taxonomy (NCBI): domain Eukaryota; kingdom Metazoa; phylum Chordata; class Amphibia; order Gymnophiona; family Rhinatrematidae; genus Rhinatrema; species Rhinatrema bivittatum. The sequence goes on along the minus strand of NC_042617.1, from coordinate 109,123,143 downwards.
TATGATCAAATTTGAATTAATGACTGGAAGGGGGACAGTAAGCAAATCCACGACTCTCGTGCTAAACTTTCAAAAGGGAAACTTTGATAAAATGAGAAAAATAGAAAAAAACTGGAAGGAACAGCTATAAAGGTAAAAAGTATGCAAGAGGCGTGGTCATTCTTAAAAAATACCATCCTAGAAGCACAGTCCAGATGTATTCCACACATTAAGAAAGGTGGAAAGAAGGCAAAACAATTACCAGCATGGTTGAAAGGTGAGGTGAAAGAAGCTATTTTAGTCAAAAGATCGTCATTCAAAAATAGGAAGAAGGATCCAACAGAAGAAAATAGGATAATGCATAAGCATTGGCAAGTTAAATGTAAGACATTGATAAGACAGGCTAAGAGTGAATTTGAAAAGAAGTTGGCCGTAGAGGCAAAAACTCACAGTAAAAACTTTTTAAAATATATCCAAAGCAGAAAGCCCGTGAGGGAATCAGTTGGACCGTTAGATGATTGAGGGGTTGAAGGGGCACTTAGAGAAGATAAGGCCATCACGGAAAGATTAAATGATTTCTTTGCTTCAGTGTTTTCTGAAGAGGATGTTGGGGAGGTACCCATACTGGAGAAGGTTTTCATGAGTAATGATTCAGATGGACTGAACCAAATCACAGTGATGTCCTTTCGTGGATTACAAACTGGCTAAAAGACAGGAAACATAGAGTAAGATTAAATGGAGAATTTTCTCAGTGGAAGGGATTGGGTAGTGAGTGCCTCAGGGATCTGTATTGGGACCCTTACTTTTCAATATATTTATAAATGATCTGGAAAGAAATACGACGAGTGAGGTAATCAAATTTGCAGATGATACAAAATTGTTCAGGGTAGTTAAATCACAAGCAGATTGTGATAAATTGCAGGAAGAACTTTTGAGACTGGAAAATTGGACATCGAAATGGCAGATGAAATTTAATGTGGATAAGTGCAAGGTGATGCATAAAGGGAAAAATAACCCATTCTATAGTTACACAATGTTAGGTTCCATATTAGGAGCTACCACCCAGGAAAGAGATATAGGTGTCATAGTGGATAACACATTGAAATCGTCAGTTCAGTGTGCTGCGGCAGTCAAAAAAGCAAACAGAATGTTAGAAATTATTAGAAAGGGAATGGTGAATAAAACGGAAAATGTCATAATGCCTCTGTCATAATGTCATAATGCCATTGTGAGACCGCACCTTGAATACTGTATACAATTCTGGTCGCCGCATCTCAAAAAAGATATAGTTGCAATGGAGAAGGTACAGAGAAGGGCGACAAAAATGATAAAGGGAATGGAACAGCTTCCCTATGAGGAAAGACTAAAGAGGTTAGGACTTTTCAGCTTGGAGAAGAGACGGCTCAGGGGGGATATGATAGAGGTGTTTAAAATCATGAGAGGTCTAGAACAGGTAGATGTGAATCGGCTATTTACTCTTTCGGATAATAGAAAGACTAGGGGGCACTCCATGAAGTTAGCATGTGGCACATTTAAAACTAATCGGAGAAAGTTCTTTTTCACTCAACACACAATTAAACTCTGGAATTTGTTGCCAGTGGATGTGGTTAGTGCAGTTAGTGTAGCTGTGTTTAAAAAAGGATTGGATAAGTTCTTGGAGAAGTCCATTACCTGCTATTAATTAAGTTGACTTAGAAAATAGCCACTGCTCTTACTAGCAATGGTTACATGGAATAGACTTAGTTTTTGGGTACTTGCCAGGTTCTTATGGCCTGGATTGGCCACTGTTGGAAACAGGATGCTGGGCTTGATGGACCCTTGGTCTTACCCAGTATGGCAAATTCTTATGTTCTTATGTAGTGAGTCCAAAATGCGCACCCAAACAAATGCGTCCTGATAGCATTCATCATATGTAAATTATATGTAGATGAGGCTATTAGCTATATCCCCCCTCCCCCCCCCCCAATGTACAAAATATCTGGGTGCCCAATGCACCCTGGAGGTGGCGTGGTCAATCCGTGAGTCAAGAGCTCAGGAGAAATTTAAAAAATACTGTCCTCTCTGGTTCTTCCTACTTAGGTTCATTGCAATACTTAAATCTACTGCTTGCAGTGCTTAAGAATCAAGGTATAATCTAATAGCTTGCTGTAAAAAAATAAATTCTGGATGCACAATATACACGCTCCTGGTCGATTTCGCCCCTTGTTATTACGCAGGTATATTGTGCACATATATTGGGTGAAATCAACTTGAAGAGGAATAATACATTTAATAATACAGCTGATACATTTTAGTACTGGGGATGCACAATTCTTCCCTGGTGCGTCCTTTTTATCACAGCAGCTCATTTAAATATTGCATTGGCGCCCAGGAGAAGTGACTGTAAGCGCTTTAGAAAATGGATCTCAATACTTATTGCATCAGCTCCTGAATTCTTATACTGTGCAAGTTGCCCTTTCTAGCTGATTTACTTCTATTACCTGATGAGGATTTCCCCCAGATTTTCAAGTTTCCTATTTTACACCACTTAATATTTAAAAACAACTTAAAATGAAGACATGGAAGGCAGAAGAGAAAGAAATAAAGCTTAAAACAAAAAGCTATGGGGCTGGATTAGAGAAGAAAGAAGTTATAGAAAGCAACGTACCATGTATTAGGGAAGTGCAGTCACTTAAAATGACAAGAAATAGTAAGGACATTTGATATACCATTTTGTGTCATTTCTAAATGAAAATGGCAGAAAAACAAATGAAATTTCACTTGTGTCATTTTTGTGTGCAATATTTGCAAACAGTGTGCATCAAAAATTGAAATGGAAATTAAAAAAATTACAAAATGAAATTTTTAAAAATGTGAAACTAAACAAAACTTTTCAGCATGCACACCCTTAAGGGTAGATTTTAAAATCCCGGGGTTTATACGCGTGGCCGGGCCTTGCACGCGCCGGGCGAATTTTCAAACGGGCACAGCCACGCGTGTAAACCCCGGTACGCGAATAAGTGCTGGGCCCTGAAAAGGGGGAGGGCCGAGGGGCGGGAGGGGGGGACAGAGGCCGTCCGGGCCAGCATCCATTAGTCGCTATCCCAGGGAAGTGCGCCGGCAGTCGGCCGGCACAAGTAAATTACTTCTGCTCCAGAGGAGCAGCAAGTAATAAAATAAACACATTCCAGCCAGGTAGGTTAGGTTTAGGGGGTACGGAGGAGAGGGGAAGGGAAAGGGAAAGGAAAGGAAGGTTAGGCAGGGGTTTAAGGAAGTTCCCTCCCAGTCCGCTCCTTAATTGGAGCAAACTGGGAGGGAACTGTGGAAGCCCAGATTGCGTCGCCGCACAGAGTTTGTAAAAGACCCCCCCCCTCCCTTGTGTGCACTGCCACACGATTTTATAACATGCGTGTGCCAGCACGTGTATGTTATAAAATCGGCGCGTCCATGTGCAGTGCGCGCTAGGAAGCGCGCACACATGGACGCATGCGCGCGCGTTTTAAAATCTACCCCTTATTGTGCATCTTGAAAATGTCAACATTTCTAAAGAGCTGAAAGAAAATACTGAAATGCACGGCAGGTTTTGTCAGATAGAATGTGATTCTCTTCAGTAAAAAGTTTCTCCTTTGCCACTGATAGAATTGATCTATAGTAAATAAGACCACCAGTTTAAAACAACTATCTTACCCCTAAAAAAGGCTCCTTTTTCCACCAGCAATTAAACAGCTTGTCATTATGTAATTTAAGAATGCTACAAAAGTGCTAAAGCCTCACTCAGTGTAAAGACAGTTCAGAGATGAGGCGCAAAACAGTATCTCAGAAATGTTGATCTCCTTGACACCCCTCCAGCCCATCATGAGCATGTCACTGACCATGCATATAAAAAGATACTTTTCTATACAACTAATTTATTTATTTATTTGTTTTATTTATTTATTAGCTTTTATATATCGACATTCATAGGTACATCATGCCAGTTTACAATATAACTGAAGGAGGAAAATACAACAAACCAGGGTGGGGGGAGGGGAGCAGATAGGAAGAGAGAAGGGGCGAGAGGGAAAAACAGGAAGAGGAGAAAAGGAACAGTACCTGATGGAAAAAAACAGAAGAACATAATATGTAACATTGCAAAGTATACACTCAAAAAGGGACTGCGTATAACCTTATACACTGTGGATAACCTTATACACTATATATAAATTATACACTCCAAAAAGTATTATATACAATAATATACATTATCGTTAATTAGTACATACAGAAGACACTATATATGACATTACAAATTATACGTACTAATGTATTGAATAAATATTATAAATAATCATATGTAATATGTAAAGTTGGGAATACCTGAAAAAGGTTTTGATCCTTATTAATAAGGACTTGGAAGATAAAGATGCTCTGATTTCATTTTAAATTGTAATAAAACTGTGATTATATAGGAAACCCGCTCAAAATTCAATGGAGGGTATGACTGATTTATTTTATTTATTTATTTATTTATTTATTTAACATTTTTTCTATACCGACCTTCAAGGTTGAATACCATATCAGGTCGGTTTACATCGAACAGGGGTAGATCAGTATAACGTAACATAACATAAGGAGCAAATTTTGTGGTAAGAGACAAGAGCAGAGAAGCAAAAAGTTACATAATAACAAGGACCTTGAACTTGGAAGCTGGTTCAGCTGGAAAAAGAGAAGCCTTAAGAAGGTATTAAATTAAGTACATTGTGATATGTCCAAACTAGTAAATGAGGTGAATATTGGCGGGGCGAAGTTCCATATTCAAAAGCTGAGTAGTTATCTAGTGAAAGTTTGATGGATCAGGGAAGGCTTGTAAGAAGAGCCAAGTTTTGAGTTTTTTTTTAAATGTAGTTAGGCACGGTTCCATTCTGAGTTCTGAGGGGAGGTTGTTCCAGATGGATGGACCTGCTGTAGAAAAAGCTCGGTCCCTGGTAGAGATGAGTCGTGTGGCTTTAGATGGCGGGGCTTGTAGAGTTCCTTTGTAGGTTTCCCTCATTGGTCTGTTGGAAGTGTGGAGTTTGAGTGGGAATTCGAGGTCGAGATGGAGGAGGTTATGAATTGATTTGTGGATTAGAGTTAGCGATTTGTGTAGAGCCCTGTAACTGACTGGTAACCAGTGTAGATTACGGAGGATGGGCGTAATATGGTCTCTCTGGTTGGTGCTTGTCAAAATTCTTGCTGCAGCGTTCTGTATCATCTGTAAGGGCTTGGTTGTAGAGCTTGGTAGGCCGGTGAGGAGAGCGCTGCAGTAGTCAATTTTGGCAAATATTAGAGATTGGAGAACAGTCCTAAAGTCATGAAAATATAGGAGAGGTTTGAGTCTTTTTAACACCTGAAGTCTGTAGAAGCACTCTTTAGTTGTGGTTTTGATCATATTCTTTAGGTTAAGACGGTTGTCTATAATTACTCCAAGGTCTCTCACATGAGAGTGGGTGAGAAGGTGTTTGTGATGAATCTGAGATGAGAGGTTTTCTTGGTTGGAGGAAATGAATAGGAATTCAGTCTTAGATGCATTGATGACCAGATTTAGACTGTTGAGGAGATTAGTGATGGCTTGTAAGCTGTTGTTCCAGAGTGCGAGGGATTTGTTAATAGATTCTGTTATGGGAATCAAAATCTGAACATCGTCTGCGTAGATGTAGTGAATGAGGTTAAGACTAGTTAACAGTTGGCAAAGGGGAAGGAGGTAAATATTGAAAAGGATAGGTGATAGGGATGAACCTTGTGGTACGCCAAGAGCGGAATTTGTAGATGGTGATTCCTTATTGTTGATTTTGACTTTAAAACTCCTGTTACTGAGGAACGACTTGAACCAATTGTGGACTGTTCCCGAGATGCCTATGTCTGAAAGGCGATTCAAGAGGATGAGGTGGTTGACGGTGTCGAAAGCCGCCGAGATGTCTAGAAGGATTAGGAGAAAGGAGTGTCCTTTGTCTAGCCCCATAATAATATGGTCTGTTAGAGATATGAGTAGGGTTTCAGTGCTGCGAGATTTGCGGAACCCATATTGGGAAGGGAAAAGTAAGTTGTGATCTTCTAGATAATCAGAAAGCTGGGTGTTGACCAATTTCTCAGTGAGTTTGGCTAAAAATGGTAGATTCGAGATAGGGCGGAAATTAGCCAGAACACCAGGGTCTAGGTTATGTTTCTTGAGGAGTGGTTTCAGGGAAGCGTTTTTTAGACTATCTGGGTAGAATCCTTGAGTTAAGCAGCAGTTTATGATTTTGGTTAAGGGACCAGAGATTATATTTGGGATAAGTAGCAGTAGCTTGGAAGGTATGTTGTCCGATGGGTGGCTAGATGGTTTTTGCCTTTTGAGAATGGATTCGATCTCTTTGGTCGATGTTAATTCGAATTTGTCGAATTTGATTCCCTTAAGAATGTAGGTGTTATCGAATGAGGTGGTGTAGTCAGTCTTGGTTGGAAGGAGAGCAAGTGTATTTGAAATCTTCTGCTGAAAGAATAGGGCTAACTCATTTGCTTTGGTTTGAGCTTGTTCGTCAGGAATTGATGGTGGTAGAGACTTTGTTATTTGAGAGACATATGCAAAGAGGGTTTTTGCATCAAATTGGAGATCATGGATTTTATTACCGAAGTATTCTCTTTTTGCTTTTAGAATTGAAGTCCTGTAGAAATGTAGAGTTCCTTTGTATGACAGTAGTGTAGTGGTGGAAGGTGCTTTGCGCCATTTATTTTCTTTGTGGCGTAATTCTTGTTTTATCCGTTTGAGTTTGCTGGAGAACCAAGGTTGATTTCCTTTTTTTGTCGTGTTGCTTAGTTTCGTGATTGTTGGGCAGAGTTTATTTGCTACCTCTTCAGTGATCTTGTGCCATGATAGCACTGCAGTGTTAGGATTGGCCAGATCTAAATTAGAGAGTTCCTTGGAGAGGTGTTCACTGAGGGTCTCAGAAGCACAGGGTTTCCTGAATTGAAAGGATGAAAGGTGCTGTGGGGGGGGAGACTGTTTTTTTGTAGTGAGGGTGGTTGTTATCAGAAAGTGATCTGACCAGGGGATAGGGGTACACACAGGTTCCGTGGAGTTGGAGAAGTTAGAGTTGATAAAAATAAGGTCCAGGGTATGTCCTGCTTTGTGTGTTGGTTTGTTTACAATCTGAGTGAATCCCATTGCACTGAGGGCTGTGAGGAGGGCGTCACAGTTGGATGAGTGGGAAGAAACCTCAAAGTGGAAGTTGAAATCTCCCATGATTATGGTGGGTGAGTCAGTGTTGACGTGTTTCACCACGGATTCTATAAGAGGGGAGGCATCTGTATCTAATACTCCTGGGGGCGCGTAGACTAGTAGTACTTGCAGTTGGTTTGATTTGAATAGGCCTAGCTCAATTTTAGATTCTGACTTAATTGTATGCGGAGTTAGTCTGAGTTCTTTTTTGGTGGCTAGTAACAGACCGCCTCCTCTCTTTTTTTGTCTGTGAATTGTAAAAAAGTCATATTTGTGGGAGGGTAATTGGTTGATAAGGGCAATGTCTGAGTTTTTTAGCCATGTTTCTGTGATTGCACAGATGTCTGGGTTACCGTCCAAGAGATAGTCGTTGAGGATGTGAGTCTTTTTTGTCAGAGATTGAGAGTTAACTAGGGTCACTGAGAGTAGAGTTAGTCCTAGGAACTGAGTCAGTTTCTGTGATTGCACAGATGTCTGGGTTACCGTCCAAGAGATAGTCGTTGAGGATGTGAGTCTTTTTTGTCAGAGATTGAGAGTTAACTAGGGTCACTGAGAGTAGAGTTAGTCCTAGGAACTGAGTCAGCGGGTTTATCATGATTGGAATGAGAGATCTAGGGGTTCTTACTGGAGGTATCGGAGTCAGAGCTGGAAGCCTGTTGAGGTGTAGTCGATGGTATCTTATTGGAATATGTTGGGCTAGCAAGTTGTAGAGTCTTGCTGGATGTCGGAGAAGCTGGATTGGAAGCTGGGTGGATGCTGGAGAGGCTGGAATGGATGCTGAAGAGGCTGGAGTGGGTGCTGGGTGGATGCTGAAGAGGCTGGAGTGGGTGCTGGGTGGATGTTGGAGAGGCTGGAATGGATGCTGGGTGGATGTTGGAGAGGCTGGAATGGATGCTGGGTGGATGCTGAAGAGGCTGGAATGGATGCTGGGTGGATGCTGAAGAGGCTGGAGTGGGTGCTGGGTGGATGCTGAAGAGGCTGGAGTGGGTGCTGGGTGGATGCTGAAGAGGCTGGAGCGGGTGCTGGAGAGTCTTGATGGACGTTGGAGAGGCTGGAATGAATGCTGGAGTGGCTGCTGGTGAAGTTGGTTGAGTGGTGGCTTTATTTCAGCTAGCAAGATCTGTTAGCTCAGGACTTATGCAGACAGCTACAATTATTATGAATGTAGTTTTAGATTCTTCCGCGGGTATGGCTCGGTGCTTCCTCGGGGCTGTACGAAGGGGCAAAACAAAGGGGCCTGCCCCTTTGTTGCGCTCCTTCGGCGCGCGACGCTCGGCGCGCGGCGCCGGACGGAATCCAGATTTAAAGCCCCTCAGGGCTGGCTCCTATTGGTGGAGCTGGATCAGGGGGCGGGGCTCCCGTTTTCGGCGCGGTTTTTGATTTTTCTGTTTTCTTTTCTAGCCGGACAGCTATACTTAGCTTTGCCGCGCTATCGTCGCCGAGGTCCCCCGGGTGGGGAGAGTGAAGCCCAGACCTTCCCCCGGCGGGGCTCGGCGCCGGTAGCGCAGGTCTTCCCCGATCGTGCCTGTGGTGAAGAGGAAATGGCGCCGGACCGAATCCAGATTTAAAGCCCCTCAGGGCTGGCTCCTATTGGTGGAGCTGGATCAGGAGATGTTCATCATCCCCAGACCAACCCTAGCACTCTCCTCCCCAGCACACTCTTCCCCCCTCCCCAGCCTGACCACTGCACACTTCAAACTCCCCCTCCCAAGCCTAACTCCAGTACAGCCAAACTCTAGCAATCACTTTCCTCACCGCAACCAGACCCCCAACTCTATTCCTGCACTCTCTCTTCCCCAGCTTGACCCCAATATATGCTAACTCCCCTCCTCATCCCTATCCCAGCCTTCAGTTCCCCCCTCCCTTGCCTGTTTAACACCAGCACTCTCTAATCTACCTCCCCTATACACATAACTCCATACTCTTGGACTTCCAAACTGGACATATATGCTAACCTGATATGTTGTTGGTGGGGCTGCAGCAGTAAATGGCATCTGTATTTACAGGTAGAAAGAGTGTAGATTGTAAGCTAAGGGGTGTAGATAAGGGGTAAAATGGGGTTGGTAGAGTTTGTTTCTGCTCATGCATGAGTGAATGGGTGAGTGTGTCAATCTGTGTGAAGGAGTTGGTATGTAGACTGTGTGTATGCATGTTGGCGACTGGTGTGTCTGTGTGTAAGTGTGAGTGTGTGTTTGTATGTGCATGTGAATGTCTGTGAGTGGGCGGGTATGTGTGTGCGTGGGAGAGGTGTTGCCTCTGTGTGCGAGTGACTGAGTATGTATGTGTGTGATGAGAAGGGCATGAGCTCTGTGTGCAAATGAGTGTGTATGTGAGTATGGGTGCATGCACACACAGCCTACATACCAACTCCTTCACACAGACTGACACACTCACCTATTCATTCAGGCACGAGCAGACACAATCTCTACCTGCTTACTCACATATATTCACCCAACCCCATTTTACCACTTATGTAGACGCCATAGCCCACAATCTGCACCCTTACAACCCTTACAGCTTCTCCCGCATCACCTATCTGTGCCCTCATCAAAACTTTTCCACCCTTCTTGCTCTCTTCCTCCATCCCTTCTTCCTTCCTCTCTTCACAATCTTATCTGATTCAAATGTAATTGCTCCTGTGCTATAGGGAAGGCCCGGGTTCGCCACACACTATGCTGCTTCCTCATGAGCCATGCCACGCACTTCACCGTCATTGTTTCCGTCATTATTTCCCCAGTGACTGTGCTGCTGACTGCTGCCAAATCTCAGCCCCACTGAATCTTCTTGCCTCCCTCTTGTCTGTGTTGAACGACGGAGTCTGGTCTCCCAGCTACCCATCACCAGCACCAACTTATAGCATTGCTCATCAGGGCCTGGTCTCCTCACCAGCCACACAGCTGAACACTGCAGGGCATATGCACATTCTTTGTAGCATACACACACAGATTCCATGCTATTTGCATAAGCACGTATGTACTTCAGCACCCCCACCAGCCACTGAGTTTATGAGCATAGTCTTTGAGTGATGCGAGTAAGTTCTAAGCTCTGCGCATGGCTTGGCACATATACATGAAACTCAAAGACTTCGCACCTACATTCATCAGTGGCTGGCAGGGTGTGCATGAGTGCTGATGCACAAATGCACACCCCATCAGTTGCCTATAGACAGACAGACACTACATTCTTCTCATATTCAGTAGGGTGGTTAGTGGACAAGATATCCGGCTAAAGTTAGCCAGATAAAAAAGGGGAGTTTTGAGGGCATTCTGGGGAGGGGCTGAGATATCCAGATAACCTAGTCAAATATTGGGTATATCTGGCTAGATTAGCCGGATAACTTTAGATGCTATCTAGCCTGATAAATTATTACCCAGCTAGAATTTAGCTAGATAAGGGCTGATTATAGGCGGCTTTTGAAAATTGTCCTAAGTATATATATTATATTATACAAATAAAAAATAAGTTTATATATAGCATAAGACTTTACGAAATAGGAAATAAAAAACATTCCTATCTTGTAACACAATTGCAAATGATTTATGCAGAGATGAAAAAGTTCACACATCCAGACTGTTTTTATATACCACAAAAGTCTTAAGGCTCGAAACATGACTATATCAAGGTGGATTTTTCAGGGAAGTATTTAAGGATTGGTTGACCCTGTATTTGTCTCTTCTGGGAATATTTCATGTTGAAGTTACACATTGATTCAACCTATGGCCTAGATTTTTCATTCTGCTATAAATATAATGGAACGAAGAGCTCGGCCAGAAAAGGGATGAAGGGGCGATAGTGTGCACCCGGTCGCATTGCGGCAGTGCATTTTTGCCCGCTGCAGTTGCAGCCACAGTGCACACTATCACCCCTATAGCACCTCTGCAAAAGGTGTAGCTATTTCTGTGCTACTGCTGGCGATAATATGTAAAACATTATCGCCCGCAACACAACCAGCCCCAAAATTTTTTAAAGCCCGCCCAAAGCCCTCCCTTTTCCCTCATTTTAATATTATCGTCACAATGCAGTCATTATTTCATGCGTTAGGGCATTATCGCACATGATAAGACTCTAAAACACATTATTTATTTATTTATTTATTTATTTATTTATTTAGCATTTTTATATACCGATATTCATGTAAAAAATTACACATCACTTCGGTTTACAATAGAACGTGAACTGGCATGTAAGAATGCATTACATCACAACAAGGGATACATTAAACTGGGATCAACCGGGGAAAAGAAGAATGGGCTCTTCCGGAGAGCCGGAGGATAAAGAACTGAACAAATTGACTGTACCTAAAGGGTGCCTAAAAAGCTGAAAAGAGTCTTATGTCTAGGGAACCTGCGAAATTGAAGGTGTCATGTACACAGTGGACCTGTATACAGAACTCATCTTCTGAAGAGTGGATGTAGAATGCACGAGTGAAATTAAGGGAAAGCTTGCTCAAATAGCCAGGTTTTGAGTCTTTTTTTTAAGGTAATCGGGCAATGTTCGCGCTGAAGATCTGGTGGGAGAGCATTCCATTTCTGCGGGCCAGTTGTGGAAAGAGCTCATTTCCTTAATGTGCTTTTTGTGGGGGGAGCGACAAGGGTGTCTCTGTAGGCAGATCTTAACTGGTCTGGAGGGTAAGTGCGGACGAAGTGGGATAGTAAGGTCCAGTGGAGCGGTATTGTGGATGGCTTTGTGTAGGACCATAAGGACTTTGTACATGATTCTGAACTTGATTGGGAGCCAATGCAGGTTCCGTAGGATGGGTGTGATATGGTCCCTTTTATTGGTCTTAGTCAGAATCCTTGCTATGGCGTTTTGCAGCATCTGTAAGGGTTTGATGGAATTTGCTGGGAGCCCGATAAGAAGCGCGTTGCAATAGTCAATTTTTGAGAAGATGATTGAAGAACGGTGCGGTAATCTTGGAAGTGGAGGAGTGGTCTCATCCGTTTTAGGACTTGTAGTTTAAAAAAGCAATCCTTCGTGATGGTGTGGATAAAGTTTTTTAGGTTTAGCTGATTATCCATGATGATTCCGAGGTTTCTTACTTGTGTGGCTAGAGGGGGTTGCATTGTGGAAAGCAGATTGTTAGCAGTAACATGATTGGCATCCTGAGAGATGAGGAGGATTTCCGTCTTATTAGTGTTAAGTATGAGGTTAAGGCTTGCGAGTAGGTGGTTAATTGATTTAAGACAATTGTTCCAGAAGCAGAGGGTATTGTGAAGGGAGTCTGTAATCGGAATAAGTATTTGCACATCATCTGCATATATGTAGTGAGTTAGCTTTAGGTTGGAAAGGAGCTGGCATAGCGGGAGAAGATATATGTTTAATAGGGTAGGGGATAGGGAGGAGCCTTGTGGAACTCCCAGGGATGAGCTGAACGGTTGAGATTCTTTATTGTTGATTTTTACCTTATAGAATCTGTTTGTGAGGAAAGACTTGAACCAATTCAGTGCGGTGCCTTTGATGCCGACGTCGGATAGCCGCTCTAGGAGGATAGAGTGGTTCACAGTGTCAAAAGCAGCTGATAAGTCGAGGAGAATGATCAGACAAGGCTGTTTCTTGTCGAGATTGAGAAGGATGGTGTCTGTTAGAGAGATTAGGAGGGCTTCTGTATTAAGAGATTTACGGAAGCCGTACTGAGAAGGGGCTAGGATGTTATTTTCGTCTAGGTATTCCGACATGGTATTCCGACATGGTAATAATGGCCCATCGTGTTTTGAAAAATGACCCTGTATGTTTGGTCTCTCTTGGGTTATTTCTTAAATCTTCACAGCACATCCTCAAGATCTATAAGCTAGAGATTTAATCACATGCATGCCAATCACCAAATGCATTGATTTTAGGTTTCCTTCTATATGCTTTCTGCCATTCTTTTCTCAGTTCTATCACTCTTGAGACAGGTTCCAGAAAAATAAACATCAGATATTCCTGAGATCTGGAACCTATATGCCTGTATTGATTTATTACTTTCTAATAGTTTTTCTGGCTTTTATTATGTACATGTGGAAATATTCCATGTTTATGTTTGTTTTATTACAACTATGCAATAATGTCTTAGAAATCTTTGTGAATACTTGTATAACATATCTGATAGAGACTGTCTGATAATGCAGTAACTAGTAGCAAATGTAATGGGAAGGAGGACATGGAACCCTTTTCAACCTGGTGACCCTAGTCAACTGTTTGCATTGCTTAGTGGGAAAGCTAGGCCTGGATGCCAGGTTGGAACCAGAAGACTACAACTCCCAGAAATCAATCATGTTCATGGAGGCAAATTGGTGGTGATTGGGTACCATCCAACACGACTATTGGGACCTAGGTGATTTGGTGTTCAGACAACAGCCTCACTAGTTTTGATAGATTATTACAAGGTTTGGTGGTAAAACATGGGGAGAGGCTGGTTTGGGATTTATTATGGGAACTTGTATACTCATCTATTCAGAATGATAGAAGACAAAGAAGACAACAACAAAAGCTGACTTGGATGTTGAACAATATCCTACAAGCATTCAAATTTCTACAGCTGGCAGCTGGGACAGACTTGTTAGTGTGGATCAAAATAACTGGGAAGACTGGTTCCACCAATTGGTCCTTATCTGCCGATTTTTACTACAAATATGCACACATATACACATATAAATATATAACTTACTTTTATCTAGTATCTGATTTTAAAATCCTGTTATAGTTGTTTGTTTGTTTGTTTTAAATAAATCTACTTTAAGAATTTACAATCATTCAATGCTTGATTTAACAAGTTCCTACTTGCCAGTGGCTGAATGTTTGGAGAGAGATAAATATGCTACTTCTTTATGTTATTTTGGAGCTTGCTCATCTAAGAGAATGTCTCACCGTTATTGACATCTCAGCAATTTGTAGTTTAGCCCCATAAATAAAAACCATTAGATTGATAATGACCTTTACATTTTGTATTCTTCATGCTTCAGGACTCAAAAAATACAAAATATATCCTACAAGACAATAAATGTTCTGGATCCCAAAGGCCAGAAAGGATCCAACCAGGCTGTTTGCTCCCCTCCTTTATATGATTTTAGTTTCTTGTGAGCAGTAATAAAGAACAAGCTGTTCTTTAACTTAAACATATGCATTTGTAATAGTTACAGAACAAAGAAAACAACAAAATATATATTCTGTAGCACAACACATAAAGCATTAGTCTCTGGAGATTTAATTAAGTGGAAAGTTCTTAATGGGTAACCAGAAGTTTAAAAAAACATTTTTTTTCTTTCTATCACTGAGGCTTTAGATTGAAACTAGTGTTTCTAGTAAGTTCTGGGGATGTGCATGCACATTTTTTTTCAGTTCAGTTTGTTTAATGGACAAATTTGTTGTGGGGGACTATTCTTTTTTCTATTTTTCATTTTGGCAAATAGTGTGCATTATTTGCTGAAACAAAAACTTTGAAAATTTGTGGAGTTTTTGGCAGCATCACTGATTAGTTTTGGATTTAACAAAACAAAACTTGCCTCAAACTAATGAATATACTGCCTCCCAAAGCCACTCAATGGATATCAATATCAATGGAACGAAAAGTTTCCTATGCCGGCCCCATCCTATGGAACAAACTCCCCACAGAACTAAGAACAGATCCATCCACCCAATCTTTCAAGAAAAATCTTAAAACATGGTTATTCCACAAAGCCTTTCCAACATCACACACGAACCAACCCAAAACCAAACCCTAACCATGTACTCAGAACAACCCCCCTCTCCACCACCACAACAATAAATTCACCCCCTGTTATACCAATTCTAATTGCTCTCATTATATTACTATTTATGCTATCTATTTAACTATGCTACCCATCCCTAATACCGTCTCTGATACAAAATATACCTAATGATAATTATTGTTGCCCTGTTACTCTAATATTTACTACTATTTATGCAATATATTCCTTTTGCTATACCATTATTATTTATGCTATCTTTTGGCACTGTTTTTTACCCATGTTGCTACTATAACTTCCTATAACATTTCTTTAATCATTTACTGTACCTATCATAAATTATTTGTAAACCGATGTGATATGTAAATCGAACACCGGTATATAAAAACAAATAAATAATAATATTAAGTTCTTAGAGTTCAAACTGGGCCCCCTACTGCACAGAGCACTTTACCCAATAATTAAAAGGTTCCTGTCTCTCAAAAGCAGCTCTGTACCAATCACAGGCTCTAGCAACAAAAATGCCTAAACCTAACATCCTTCCTAAAGGTATGCACACTCTTTTATATGATACATAGAATGCTGGAATAATAAACCAACTGGTTCCATAACAATAAAGAAAGAGAGACTCTGTATAGAGGTAGTCTGACACTTTCTATATATGTACCACTGTAGAGGTGCACTTTGAATCGAGGTAGTTTTCGGAAGGGAGGGGTTAGGAGGGTGGTGTTATAAAATGTTTCTGTAACATTCTGTAACACCACCCTCCTAAACCCGCCCCCTACCTTCCGAAAACCACCTTGATTCAAAGTGCACCTCTACAGTGGCACATATATAGAAAGTGTCAGACTAACTGTATAGAGAGTCTCTCTCTCGCTCTCTTTCTTTATTGTTATGGAACTTCCAGCAGTCTGTGTATCATATAAAAGAGTGTGCATACCTTTAGGAAGGATGTTTTCGGAAGGGGGGGAGTTAAGAGGATGGTGTTATAGAATGTTTCTGTAACATTCTGTAACACCACACTCCTAAACCCACCCCCTACCTTCCAAAAACCACCCCGATTCAAAGTGCACCTCTACAGTGGTACATATATAGAAAGTGTCAGACTAACTGACACTTTCTATATATGTACCACTGTAGGTGGTACATATATAGACAGGTGTTCTCTCTCTCTCTCTCTCACTCAATGCAGAGTAATTAGCCTAACCATGCCCCTTTTTTTTTATCACAGGCACTATTTCATCTATATTTATAACATGTTGATAAATCTAGGGGCAATTTTGATAAGGGATCAGTTTATATCTTCCAGCCTATTCATTTTCATCTGTTTTTATAATCAGTGTTGACTGTGTGCTAATTACTAGCAATGAGTAAACATGTGTAAATCAGACTTGAGACAGGCAGATGGTCAGCCTGGTTTGAATTTTCTGATCTTTTTGTATTTTCTCCAGGTTCAATTGGAAAATCTGTTGAATTTTTACAAGCAGATTTGGAAAAAAAATTCTAAAGAAATTCAAAAAGATCAGCTTCAGGTTTTCAAAAGTTCTGCAGCAGATCTCAAAATCTCCAGATCTCTCCAAAACTGTTCATCCAACCAATTTAACTTGCCTTCAGAATTTTTACTTTTTTGTCAAAATGTTCAACAAATCTATCTTGACAAAGTTCACTCATCTTTTCTAATTACCTGTAGTGGCGTGTACTGCTGCTTATATTGAGATTTACCATGATTCATATCTGACTTCCTATACAATAAATAGTGTTAATTATTGAAGGAGTAGCCTAGTGGTTAGAGCAGCAGGCTACAAAACAAGACTCAAATCCCACTGCCTTTCCTTGTGACCTTGGGCATGTCACTTTACCCTCTGTTGCCTTAGATACAAACTTACAGGCCTATTACTAATCCTCGTTAAAAAAAAAAAATAAAATATATATATAGATATATATATATATATAAAGTAGCTCATGATATTTTGCATGAAAAAAAAGGGCAGAACAAAGTAAATTCAATAGGAGCACTTTGCGTGTAGCATTCATATTAAAATTTGCACATTGCATTACAATAACTATTTGCGCGGTATTTTGTTGGACTATAAAAAACTGCTTCCTGCAGCTGCTCCTCTGAGGGTTGTTTAGCAATGGTAGAAGCGTGAGGAGAGAGGAGTTAGCAAAGTTTTTCATCAGTTACTGAGTGCTTTGTCTGCTGTCTATTCGTTTACATTTGTATTTACCTTTCCTATTGTTTACTGTGTCTACTTATTTATTTATTTATTTATTTATTGAGAATTTTTCTATACCGGCGTTCATGTAGCAAATACATATCATATCGGTTTACATTAAAACAGTAGTTACATAAGTTGCATAAGAGCATTACATGGAACAGGGGTTAGACGTAACTGGGGTCCATGAAAATAAATATCTGGGGTAAATACAAACTACTAATATAACATTCAGGTATAATGCCAACAATAGTGATAATTCAAAATATTAACAATAAATTAATAGGTAGAAGTAACAAGCAAATTATATATAAACTCGGGAGCGTACATTAAACTGTCATCATTAAACGTACATTAGACGTCATTAATCGTCATTAAGCGTCAATAAACATATATTAAATGTCTATAATCATCATTAAGCATCCTAAAATTATACATTGAGCGTACAAGACAGGTGAGAGAAGGGGATATGCTTAAAGGAGTGATGCTAATTGGAGTGGCCAAGATGTTTCTGTCTTTATATGGAGTAATGATCGTCAGCATGGGGAAAAGCTAGGCTGCATAGCCATGTTTTGAGCTTTTTTTTTAAAGTCAGTGGGCACGGCTCTTGACAGAGATCTGGGGGAAGAGCATTCCATTGAGGGGGGCCGGCTGTTGATAGAGCGCGTTTCCTTTGGGAAGTATTGGCTGGGGGGTGTAAAGAGTGCCTTTGTAGGCACTTCTCACAGGTCTGGAGGAGGAGTGGGACCGCAGAGGGATCCTAAGATCGAGAGGAGAAAGATTGTGAAGGGCTTTGTGGATTACTGTTAGAACTTTGTAGAGAATTCTGAATTTGATAGGTAGCCAATGAAGGTTCTGAAGGATAGGGGTAATGTGTTCTCTTTTGTGGTGTTGGTCAAGATCCTAGCGGCCGAGTTCTGTACCATCTGCAGGGGTCTGATGTAGTTGGCTGGGAGTCCTAGAAGGAGGGCGTTGCAATAGTCAATTTTTGAAAATATGATGGATTGGAGTACTGTGCGGAAATCCTGAAAGTGGAGGAGGGGTCTCAATTTTTTTAGGACTTGTAGTTTAAAGAAACATTCCTTTGTGGTATTCTTAACAAATTTTTAAGGTTTAGGTGGTTGTCCAGGATGACACCCAGGTCTCTTACTTGTTGGGAGAGACTTAGTTGGGAAGAAGGTGGAATGTTGGTTGATCCGTAGCTGTCATCCTGGGAGAAGATGAGGATCTCCATCTTGTTGGTTTTTAGTACTAAGTTAAGGCTGGAGAACAGGTGGTTGATTGACTGAAGGCAGCTATTCCAGAAGCTGAGGTCTTGGTGAGGGACTCCGTAATCGGGATGAGTATTTGAACGTCGTCGGCATAGATGTAGTGAGTTAGCTTTAGATTCTTAAGTAAGTTACAGAGCGGGAGGAGGTAGATGTTGAAAAGGGTTGGGGAGAGAGATGATCCTTGAGGGACACCAAGAGTGGAGCTGACCGGGTGGGATTCTTTGTTGTTAATTCTGACCTTGAAAAACCTGTTGCTTAGGAAAGATTTAAACCAGCTGAGAGCCACTCCAGTGATGCCTATATCTGCTAGGCAATCTAGGAGTACTGAGTGGTTAACTGTGTCAAAGGCTGCCGATAGATCTAAAAGAGCGAGAAGAAACAGTTGTCTAATTTCTAGGCCCAGAAGGATGGTATATGTTAGTGAGATTAATAGGGATTTGGTGTTCAACAATTTACGGAAACCGAACTGGTAAGGGGCGAGGATCTTGTGTTCCTCAAGGTATTCTGTGAGTTGCTTGTTGATGATTTTTTCCAGGAGTTTGGCAATAAATGGTAAGTTGGCTATAGGGTGGAAGTTTGCAGGATCGGCTGCCGACAGGTTGGGTTTTTTAAAAAGGGGTTTGAGAATGGCGAGCTTTAGAGGGTCTGGTACTAGCCCTTGTGACAGGAAGCAATTTATGATTTTGGCAATGGGCTTAGTGATGGTTTTAGGGATGGAGATGAGTAGATTTGAAGGTATCTGGTCTGACGGGTGAGAGGATGGTTTGAGCTTCTTGAGAATGTTTTCTATCTCCAGAGATGATGTAAGCTCAAAAGTTTCGAATCTTGAATCACAGAGGATTGAAGAGGGGAGAGATGGGGGGCTGGCGATTGGTTGAGATCAGATTGGTGATTTTTTTCTTGAAGTAGGTGATAAGTTATGCGGCTTTGCTTAGGAGCATGTGTGTGTATTTTAGTGTCAATCTTGTTTGTCTGTGTGTCCTGTATTTAGAGTTTGAAAGGCATGAGTGTGTCTGAGTGCAAGAGGGGTGTGAATGGTGAGTGATAGGGATGTGCCTGGGCATGGCAGCAGTGTGAGAGCATTGCATGCAGATAGGAAGGATAGACAGGTGGGCCCGGTGAGGAGGAAGGCATGGAGCAGAGGAGGGAAAAGGTGGGCAGGAGTGCTAGAAAGGAAAAGGGTGGAGAATCAGCAGAGAGAACAATTGGGCCCTGAGTCATTTGAGGGCATGACAGAAGAACTGGACACAGATCGTGACCTTCCCTCCCCATAATACAGTATTATGAGGAGGGAAGTCAAATGTGACATAAATTTGCTGTCTGTAAAAAGAATATTTTAACATGTATAAAAACGTAGCACATATAGAAGGCTTTTAGAGTCTCCAGTGATAATTTCATTCTACTTTATTTCCTATCACAGGGCTCAGCACTCAAAACCCAGACAGGAGTGGCCAGCATGCAAAAGAGGTAGCTTCAGCAGTCGCAATTCCTGAGAAGGAGGAAGAGGAGAAGAAGCAGCTACAGGAGATGGCAACCAAGCAAGAACAGCACACAGATGCTCCACTGGAGGTTTAGCTGGTTTCTCAGCAGAAGCAGTGTCTTCATCAAGCAGAGGGAGAGCCTGAGGAGGAGATGGATGAAGAAGATGCTGAAGAACATAATAACATAAGAAGTTGCCATACTAGGTCAGACTGAGGGGCCATCTAGTCCAACATCTTGTTTCCAAAAGTGGCAAGTCCCCAAACATTAAGTAGGTCCCATGCTACAATGCCAGTAATAACATTAGCTAACCGGCCAATTTTAAATAGGCCATGTGCATAAAAAGAGGAGGTTATGCACATGGCCAGGCCTTGCATGCACCGTGCGCATTTTAGAATGAGCGCGGCCATACTCATAACCCCCTTTACACACAGATGTGCCAGGCCCACTAAAAGGGATGGGAAGGGGCATGGTCTGTGTGGGCAGGGGTGGGGCAGGGGCAGGCCGAGACAGCAGCCATTACGCCCTGTCCCGAGGAAGCGAGCACTGGCAGCTGTCGGCGCGTAACTTACTTCAGCTCCAAAGGAGCAGGTAAGTTACAAAACAAAAAACCCCCTAATTAGAGTTAGTGTAGGGGCAGGGAGGAGAGGGGAAAAGAGAGGAATAGGGGTAAAGGGAAGTTCCCTCCTGGAAGGGAACTAGGCAAAGGCCCAATCACATTGCCGCACGTAGATTACAAAATTCCCCCCCTCGCGCACGCAAGTTGTGGGTTACCTGCACATGTGCATGCGGATTTTAAAATCCAGCGTGCATGTGCACATGGCCATCTGATTTTACATTATGCGCGTAAATGTGCTTGCGCTGGGAACTGCTCACAACCCTAAGTCAACTTGATTAATAATAGTTAATATTAATAAACTTCTCCTTTAGGAACTTATACAAAACCTTTTTAAACCCAGCTACACTAACTGTCCTAACCACATCCTCTGGCAACAAATTCCAGAGCTTAATTGTGCATTGAGTGAAAAAGAATTTTATCTGATTTGTTTTAAATGTGCTACTTGCTAACTTCATGGAGTGCCCCCTAGTCCTTCTATTATCCAAAAGAGTAAATAACTGATTCACATTTACCCATTCTAGTCCTCATGATTTTATAGACCTCTCTCATATCCCCTCTCAGCCATTTCTTCCCCAAGCTGAACAGTCCTACCCTCTTTAGCTTTTTCTCATAGGGGAGCCGTTCCATCACCTTTATCATTTTGGTCTCCCTTCTCTGTACCTTCTCCAGTGTAACTATATCATTTTTGAGATGCGGCGACCAGAATTCACACAGTACTCAAGGTTTGATCTCACCGTGGAGCGATAGAGGCATTACAACATTTTCTGTTTTATAAACTATTCCCTTCCTAATAATTCCTAACATTCTGTTTGCTTTTTTGATGGCTGCAGTATGCTGAGCCAATGATTTCAATGTATTAACCACTATGATGCTTAGATCTTTTTCCTGGTGGTAGTTTCTTATAGGGAATCTAACGTCATGTAACTATAGCATGGGTCATTTTTCCCTATTTGCATCACATTGCACTTGTCCACATTATATTTTATCTGTCATTTGGATAATATGTAATTATCTGTCATTTGGATAATATCTGTAATTTGGATAAAAAAAACCCCAGGACTTACGCGCGTCCCGGGGCTCTGTGCGCGCCGGCGGCCTATGCAAAATAGGCGCATCGGCGCGCGAGGGCCCTGCTCGCGTAAATCTGGGCGGATTTACGCGAGCAGGGCATTTAAAATCCGCCCGTGAGAGAATATGCATACTTTATGCTGCAGAAGATTGGATGGTGCAGAGAGGCAGACTCTCTTTTTGAGTTTGTTAAAGTGATAGGTAGTAGGAAGCAGAAAAGAAACAAGAAAGAAGACAGAGTTAACCATTGATCAAGATCAAAGCTAAGGGTGGGCACACACCAACACCATTAACAATGACAGACAAAAAAATAAAGAAACAGAAGAAGGGAAGTGAAAGAAAAGTAAAAGAAATAGAAAAATATCAATAAGACATACAAAGAGAGACCAACAAAGAAAAGAAACTTTAAAGAGACACATACTTATCCAGAGCTCTCTGAAGTCCACATTCGTTCATGCATCCTAGGGAGACAGAAGAATAATCCAAAGAATCGATGTTTTGAATCATGTAGCAGAGACAAACATTAGCTGAAATAAAAGCTTTCATAAGACAGCTAATACTTATCTGACTGTGAGCTTAAGTAGAAACTTGGAACCCTGATTTATTTCACTCTAAGTTCGGGTACTGATAGGGCCTAGAAGAATAAAAAAAAGAGAAAAAAATAAAATACAAAGGTTTTTTTACATGTCTATTGTATTAGACAAAAAAAAAAGAGAATTGTTTATAACAAGCATTTGGTTTAGAGCAAAATGATCTATTTTATGAGAAATCCTTTATCTGTTAATATTTAACTTGTACACATTAAATTAAAAAAAAATTAATTGTTTATATATTGCTGGCTATTCCTTCTGATTTACTTCATCTTAAAACTCTGACTTCCCCCTCTACCCCTGAGGGACTCTTTGGGTGGGTGTAGTCCCTTTAGTCCTGGTAAGGTGCCCCAGAAGGAAGGAGGATTTCTCTACACAACCTCCTATTGTGAACACCCAGCAACACCAAACTTAAAACATCTGAAGACAGTATAATCGTTACCTCAGCCACCGAAAGTGGGAAGGTTATCACACTGCAAAAGAGGAGAAGTATTAGAATGAGATTATTTCTCTCTACCTCTCTTACCATTTACTGTAACTGGCAACTTGGGAAAGAAAATGGCAACAATGCAGTTTTCTGAACAGAGACAATATCAAATGCAAAATGCTGCTTTATCTTTCTGCCTCTTACCTATTGAGGCGGATTTCATGCTCTATGGCCATCTACATGTGGTGACAGAGACAGAATGAATACAAAGCATTTTTAAGGCCATCTGACCCCTGGGTCTACTACTATGGCAGATAGCTTCCAGAAACCCTGGCAGACAAGGAAGTAATGCTTTGTATGTGGATGATGAGACATCTATACCCTCAGCCCTTAGCTACATTTCAGACATCTGTAGTGTCCTATTGTTGCTACATTAAGAGGGTGAATCTGATAGATTAACAATAAAAGATAGCACATGAGTGTTCCAGATAGTGCCCTCCATACTGCAGATAGCCTCCACTAACCTTCCTCTTAAGCCTACTGCAATTTATGAGACATGTGGCTGATATTTGCTGTTTGGCCTGCAGCGCCTCCAGCTCCACATTGTGAAACATTTGGTGTGTGAAAGCGTGTGCACACCTTCATTATAAAGGGCAACACAGACATACCAGCAGCCTTTCATTTTATGGGAAAGACATTGCATTGCATTCCCACAGTCTACTGCCCTGCATTAACCAACATAAAGGCCGTCATTTTTGCAGCAAACCTCACAGGTGGATGGTGTGATGGTGACATGTATCTATGAGGAGTTAACACAGCCATAATGACTTGATGTGTCAGCATTGTAGAAATGGCGCTATGCCAGCTCCCAATTTCATGCTAGAGCCAATGTGTTGTATACGTCATTGGGCACAAGACAGAGTACTATCCAGCATGCAGCAGGAGCCGAAAATCTCTAAGATCTTCCGTGGCCATCAAGGCAGTGCTCCTGTTGGAATGCGAAAGGTGAAGAACTCGTGCAAGAAGCCAAATAGTAAGCATGGAGAGACTGATAACAGAAATGGAAGAGTCATCAGCAAACACACATAAATTCTTCAGAGGTCATGACCTCTACTTAAATGCAAAGTATTCCTCAATGGTTCATTGGCGAGTCTGGCTTCCATGCTGTGTTGTTTCCTGACTATGTGCAGGGGTGCCAGGATCCTCCTCTATATCCATGCTCATCTCTACTGAGATGCCATACCTAAGAGTTATATTATGCAACATGCAGCTGGCAAATGCAATCTCCGTAACAGTGAGCGGGTCATATTGTAAGGTCCCCACCCCTCCCCAGGTTTTGTCCAGACAGTGGAAGCGACTTTTGAGCACCCCAAAGGTGCACTCAATGACTCAGCGAGTGGATGCATGTGCCTCATTGTACCTCTTCTCTGCTGGTGTGCTAGGAACTGAGACAGGGGTAAGAAGCCATGACCGACAACCATATCCTGCATCACCTATAACAATATGAATCAACAAATGCTGCAATAGACTCCTTTGAATTAGTGATATCCCATGGGTGACAATACATGTGTTTGCCTTTTAACATCCATGACCATTATTAACTAGGTTAACATTAAAAGCAAAGATGTGCATAAACGTAACAAAACCAAAATTTTCAATGAAGTCCTTCAGCAGTTACCTATATATAATGCCTAATATCATCATAGCTGTACATGGCATGGACAACATCTACATGTTGCATCTTTCATATCTATGTAGAGCTACTAACTACTACACCCAGCATGATGGTTTATGGTGCTTTTTATGTGTAGGTGTGTACTCTGCCTTCATTATAGCTGTGGAATCTGGTGTCATCTCCTTGTATAATCTTCCGAGACAAAAAATTCCATTCTATTCAGAGGCATGTTTAATCTGAACATCTTCTAATGCTTCAGAGTTGGAACATCTGAATGTCCTTATATCAATGTATTTGGGAGATGTTGGACATTAAACCACTTTAAGAAGTACCCACTGCAGCTTTTGCACCTCATTCCATTGTCATCATTATATATACCGTACATATACGATATGTCTGAAATGTGAAACAGAAGAACTCAATATTAACACCTGTCTCTTGGCTAGAATGATGCACATTTTAATATATACATTTGTATATGTTAACTTTCAACTTATAGTGGGTGGAAAAGTGACATCATAGGGGGCAAAGCTGAAGCTGTGAAGAATCTGTAGTATTACAGCATTGAAATGTCTGACTATGCAACAAAAAGTTACCAGTTTCCAATCATAATCAATAGCTGTGCCAATATGATATATAAAAGTGTGCCCCTGCTCAGTTGATCTTATAAAGTTATGCACATAACCTAACAATGCATTAAACTTTCTGTCAAATTTGGTCAGAGACACATGTATGTGGTCATGAGGTTGAAACTGATCATATGGATAACCTTGTGAAAAAATGCATTCACTACATACAGACCCTAGGTCTGCTCCCAGCTGCATCCCCTCCCAACGCCATACACGTACACACACACACACACGCACACTCCACACATCAAAGGTATGTGACAAGGTCGAGTTACGAAGAGTCTATATGTAAAGGAATTCTGATGCCACAAAGTACAAAAGGAGAGTTATGACAATACTGCCACTGATTTCCTAGACATAAACAAAATCATCTTAAAAGGATTCTATAAAGGAAGAAGTGTTCTTATCAAATAGCCAGCCATGGCCATACCTGCCATTCTCAAAGTGTTCAAAAAGTGCCGATTGATGCAGGAAGTATGCATCATGGGTGGCTCCCGGGTATTGAGGGACAACACTGAGAATGCGCAATTTAGCATCACATACCACTTGTACATTGAGGGAGTGGAAGAGCTTATGGTTGCAGAAAACCTCCTCCCTCTGACAAGGAGGTATAAGGGCAACATGGGTGTAGTCTATGGCACCTAGGACATGGGAGAAACTGAGCTATATCATAGAAACCCTTCCTCATGGCATCCAAATCTTGCCTTTGAGTGGGAAATCAGATGTATGAATGACTGCAGCTGCATATATCTCGCAACACCTGGTGCAAGCCTCTGGAAAATGTGGCTTGTGACATATCCCCCACTACATTGATGGTAATTTGGAATGATCCAGATGCCAAGAAATGAAGAGTGCTCAACAATCTCAACAGACCTTGAATGGCATGAGACCTCTCTGTTACAGGATCTATGTCGGGTTGCAGCTCTTCATATAAAGTGTTGATAGCCTCAGAGCTCAAATGGAATCTCATGATCACCCTCTGGAAAAAACAGTAAAGTGGTGCAAGAGCTAAAGCTGCGTAGCCTCCTATTTGGAGAGCCTATCTGTGGTACCAGGTGGCCCACATGTCCGGTGGCTCATGTGGACTCTGTGCTGGGAAATCCCTTGATGACATTGCAGCTTGCCTTTCCTGTTGGTACTGCTGGTTAGCTGCATCAAGCATGCACCCCAACAACAGCACAGCATATTGGGTGAACATTTTGGCTTTAAAATACATGGCCTGGTGGGAAAGCAGTTTTTATATGTGCAGGGCTCTTTAAGAGAAGCTGGTTGACTGTGCACAAATTATTGCATGTTAAAATTAAGGGACGGATTTTAAAAGGTTACGTGCGTAAGTCACGTGCGTAACCCTTAAAAACTCCCCCTGTGCGCGCCGAGCCTATTTTGCATAGGCTTGGCGGCGCACCCAAGCCCCGGGACGCGCGTATGTCCCGGGGCTTGCAAAAAGGGGTGGGGCGTAGGCAGGCCGGGGGGCAGGCCAGGGTGTGACCTGAGCCTCCAGGCACAGCTGCCATTTGCCACTGTGCCCGGGATCGCGGGCCGGCCGTCAACCGGCGCGTCTAACTTCTTCAACAAAGGTAATGGGAGGGTTCTAGGTAGGGCTGGGGGGCGGGTTAGGTAGGGGAAGAGAGGGGGAAGGTGGAGGGGGTGGAAGGAAAGTTCCCTTCAAGGCCACTCCGATTTCGGAGCGGCCTCGGAGGGAACAGAGGCAGAGGCTTGGCGCGCGCAAGTTGCACAATTGTGCACTCCCCTGCATGCGCCGACCCTGGATTTTATAACATACGTGCGGCTGCGCACGCATGTTATAAAATCAGGCGTAGATTTGTTCGCGCCGGGTTGCACGAACAAATCTGCACCCGCGCGCAGGTTTTAAAATCTGCTCCTAAGTTTGCACGCATCCCTACACAAAAACACCCTTTAATGACAACTGAAAAGCTGTAGCAAAAAACGTCTTTTCCCCATGATAATGCCCAGCATAACATGTTATTTTAACAGCAAAGGCTGTAAGCTTCCTTATTTTCATAATTTATTCACAATTGAGTACTCATTTGCAAACATTATGAGTTTGTGCATGGTCCAGCTTGCTAACGTGTTATCATGCATTAACCTACGTTAGTCTTTACACAATGCATGATATGGGCATATCACAGATTAGTAAATTACCCTGTTAGATTTTAAGTCCTCTGGGGATAGAGAAATACCTACAGAACCTGAATATAATCTGCTTTGAAGGGCCAAAAAAAGTGTAATTATAAATAAAAGATAGACAACCTGTTAGACTAACATAACTCCAGCCACAATAAAACCACCCTGAAGATCCCTTGCCAACGTTATGATATCCCTAGTATCTAAATTCTAGGAGAAGGAAAACATGCAAACCTATATAAACAAGAAAAGAGGAAATCTAGCACAGGATCCCAGGTAGGTGACTCAAAGGATGCTTTTTTACTTTTAAAGTTGTATGCACACTTCATGACATATAAGGCATATATACATATATACAAATTAATCACATTGCTGAAAAATCTGCAAGTACTTTTTAATTGCATGGACTTTTTCTTTGAAAATTGCCCAAGGGAAAAGTACCCACAGAGATTTGTACCTTCTTTTTCTTCAGATACTTTTTCCAACCAAAAATACATGCCTAGTTTTGAAAATCCGAAACTATGCATATGGTTTTCTTCCCTAACCTAAACCCTCCCCAGGAATGCCTACACTACAATGCTGCTAGAAGTACGTGGATTGTGGAACTGTGTGTATTAATTGAAATAAAATGCTGTAGCACCCCTATGGGAGGGTCCTGTGCCATTCTTCTTCTGAGCATGTTCCCATTTGGGCTTTTGTAGAAACTCACTTGGTTGTAGACAGGTGTGCCATCCATCATATAACCTCAGAGGATACAGTTCCCTACGGAAACCCTGCAAGCCCGATGTTGAAAGGGGTAGTTTGGGTTACATAAGTTGGCATCCAACATGGGGCACCAACTTATGAACCAGTACCACCCTATCTTCCTTAGAACTTGCAGATTTCTGAGGGGAATTGTGTGTTTTGTTGTACTAGAAGCTCACTGAGAGCATTGCTCCATTAAAAAAAATGATATGATTTAAGAAATCTTCAGTGCTGTGAGTATTATGTACATTAAAAATGTTTCTGCTTGTTATGCCATCTTTTTCTGATGTGTACATTGATTTGGCTTTTATTTGCATTTAGACATTTACCCTGAAGCAGCTCACGCAAAACGCTGGCCATCATTGGTTATGGTTTGGCAGTTTTTTGCAAAGTGAACAGTGAAGCAGAAAGAAGAAAAGGCCTCTTTTTGAAAGCTAAGTATTAATAATGATAAAAAAAAAGACAAAAATATGGATATGTAATATGGATATGTAATATAAAGAAGAAAAACATTTTTCAAATAAAGTGTGGCTCAGTTAAAGGTTTTTGCCCTGTGATTACAAATGAGCATATGCCTTCTCTGGTTAACTGTTTAACACATAGGCATCAATGCATCTCTGAGGTCTTTCCTCCTATTAATAATATAGTAGTTTGTGTTCACAAGTATTGGATTATTACATTTCAGTGTAAGATTTTTTTGTTTTTGATTTGATACTTTAAATCTACAGCATCATCTTTGCAATAAAAGCATTTCCATAGTTGCATTCATGTTCTATCTGCCGACAAGTAACTGAGGGGGCAGTTTTGAACTTTAAAAATCAGCAGCCTATGTATTTACATATGTGAACACACTGTACAATGCTTCATGTCATCTATGTAGTGATGTGTCCCTATGGGATAATATATGTTGGAAAAACCAGGAGATAATTTCTCACTAGAATGGTTAAACCCTGAAGATGTGTTTTTACTAATAAACTTAAAGCTCCTATGGTACTCCATGTTAATATTAAACAACACCAAGCAGCGGTGGACAATTATTGATCATGCGGCACCTTCTATTCAGCGTGGTGATCCCGATGTTAAATACTCCGAGGTGAACAACATTGGATTTTTAAATTAAGCACTGTTGGTTTGAATACAGAAGGCTAGGATATTGAGATTAAAGCTATCATTTTCTACTAATCCCCTGCTGTCTGTTGAAGCTATTTTAAGCCGCGTGTCTGGTTTCAATTTGCAATTGGTACTTTAGATTATAAAATGTCTCTCTGTGCTCAGTCTCATAGGTCCCCTGCTACAGCACTATCTGAAACATTGATGTCGGGACTGGACATGCCCAAGAGTCATTTTTGAATGGGAGGCTCCAATTAACAATTGACTGCGAGGCTTTGATAAATTAAAAAGATTTTTAAAAATAAAGACAGGATTTATACAATTTGTGTTCTCACGAAGAATTTTCCGTGTGGAACATATTACAACTGCTAAGCTAAATAACACTTTTATTACAAAGATGGTGCTGTGGATTTACACATGGGGACAGTAAGTTTAAAACAGGTGCGCAGGTGCACGTGTACATTGGTATATGGGAGTGCGGCCAGACACACAGCAATTTTATATCCTGCATGCACATACACGTGCATCTTATAAAATAACCCTGGTATGTGCCCAATTTTGTGCTTGCACGCGCAGAGCAGCATAACTCAGATTTGGGATGCGCAAGTGAGGGAATTTTATAACGCGTGTGTGCCCAAGGACTTGGGCTAGACTTTAGTGTGAAGACTGGTAGTCTAGAGACTTTTTTACATAAATTTACAAAACTTCCCAAAAAATGTGTTTTGTTTTACTCTCAAGGTGAATGAATAAAATGTCCAGGTTACTCACAAGTTGATGGGCACATCGACAGGCTCGCTGATACCTTGATATTATTTGTATGAATGGTTTTGATCCTTTTGTGTAATTAAACCATGTTGTTTTGGTTTTCCTTCTTTTTTTGTGCTTATATGAATTAGTGTTGTAGATTGTATAAAGGCTTTAGGTTTTTGAAAAAATACAGAGAAGGGCCACTGCAATAAGAACTCAGGAAGGGAACTTGTTCCAGCTGTTGCTGTTTGCCTGTGAAAAATGGGAATTACAGGTTATGGTTCCCTGTACAACTATCACAAATACTAGGAGTGGATAATTAGAGCAGCTTGTTGAGAATTATGAAAACCAAGGTTCAAATATTGCTGATGCTCCTAGTGACCTTGGGCAATTCTCTTCAGCCTCAGGACAAACCTAGGACCCTATTTACTAAGCATTTTTCTCATAGACATAAAATGGGAGAAAACATTGAGTAAATACGCCCTCTGGGAGAAGGGAAAATGCTTACTGCACCTGAATATAATTTACCTTGAGCTACCGATTAAAAGGTGTGAGCTTAATATATTATCTATTTTTCTCTCTAGGCCTATAGCTAGAGCAAGTAGTTACTGAATTTAATTAGAAATAAGTATTTTCTATATTCATTCTAAGAAAAGGGTTCCCTATGTTGAGATTACACAGTAATAGAATAAATGATAATGGATTAAAAAAAAAGTCCATCAGCCTTTCCAATCTAGATTCCTCATCTCTGATTCTCTATCAAGTTGAGTAGTAACCATTTCTTTTGCTCAACCTATCAAATCTGTTTCTCCTATTATGTCCCCCACATGTTCAAATTTTGTTACAGCGCTGGCCTCCCCACCCCCACTTGTAACCTATTTCAGGTATTGTCATGTTCCTCTTTATTTAGTAAAATCCTCTGGATCTTCAGAGATCAAGTATTTTTAGTAGAATCCTCTGGATCTTCAGAGATCAAGTATTTTTTAAAAGTGCATAGTATGACAGCTGTCATTCAGCAAAGAATTAAACTATATCATAGGTTTTCAGTGTAAAACATTAAATCAACTTCTTTAAACACATCTAAAATTACATTTAATTATCTCATAGTGTCTAATGATACAGTTGAACGTGTCAGATTTATTATAATTTCAATTGATAATTTAAATATTTCCCCCATCTTCCTCAAGGATTTTTAAAAATCTCAACTAAAGAATTTGTCTTTCTTGGAGCACCACAATCAAGAAATTGACTAATGTGTGAGTAATTTCAAAGAAAATAAAACTTGTGGACCTGTTGTCTAATTTCATCCAGACTAAGTACCATATGTATTACTATGGCTAGAGATTATGTCAATGATATCTAACTTTGGGGGTTATTTTTCAAAGCGTTATCGCATGCGAAAAGGGCCTTTTCACATGCGATCTAATGCAAATTAGCTGGAGGGGAGGAGTCGGCCGCGGCACCGCTGCCGGCGATAATGCGAGGAACATTATCGCCGGCAGTAGCACGGCGAATAGCACCACATTTTATGGTGGTGCTATTTATGTGAAAGGCTGCAGCCGGCCGCACCGCAGCAAGGCAGATTGTATTACTCTATATCAAAACACTACAATCACCGTATGCACACCCACACTCAGCTCTCAGTTTTTCTAATGCTTGGTGAGGACAATTTTTATCTGGGTGAAAAGCATTTTACTTGTGTTAATCAGCTTTGTCCCAATATGGACAGTATGAAAATAGCCCCCAAAGCTTCCTTATATGACTTGATAAAAGGTATGAATCGGGTTAAGGACAAAATAAAGGTCATTTTATACATATGTATATTTTATAACTAATTCCATAAAATGCCTTATAAAATGTTTGAGGAGTACCATTCAGCACCTTTACTTTGCTGCCCTGTCAGCACATCATGAAGCACTAACCAATATCATGGCACTTGTGTAATATATACAATTTTTTGTACAGCATTTAGCCATAAATAATAATTCAAATCATTTTCTTTAAAAGTTAATTCAGCTATCTATTATTACCTGCCACAACTGCTGCAAATAAGCTAATACTTTATATATATACTTGTTTAAATGTTAAAGAAGTCATCTGTATAACTGCCATAATTGTTAATTAAGCTCCCATACATATCCCCGATATAATCTATATATCCTTCTTTAACCGCTGTAATTAAGCGATAATATTTTTAATCCTGTAAATCAACCTCTCATGTAAATACTGCTATGTTCCTTTACCTTTCTCAGCTGCTGTCTTTCCCCCTTTACCTTGCTCCCTCTCTCTCCCCCCCTCTTTCCGCTCCTGCTCCATCCCCCACCCCCTGTTTTTTGTAATTTCCTCCTTTCTCAAGTTTATTGTAAACCGGCGTGATGTGCTTGCACGAACACCGGTATAGTAAAAGCTGTTAAATAAATAAATAAAGACCTATGTAATGTATATTTGTTTTGCTTATCGGTCATTACATCATCACATTTTTATAATCCAAATAAACCAAGTAGAACCAAGCAAACACCTCTTTGCAAGAAGGGTGGAGCTGTTCTGGGTTTTTTCAGTTCCATCTCTTCCTGCTAATATAATAGATAGTAATTTTCTCTTGTTTATGCATATAATCGGAAATAAAATGAACTATACAACTGTAATCTGTAAATAGAAAGAATATCTTTGCTGGAACATTAAATTGAAGCCTCTACTAGAAAGCATGCAATTTGTAACCTATGGCTTTTGCTATGCTTTTCTCTCCCACTCTTCATTTTTACCTCTAGGATTCAATTATACATTACTGATGAGCACCAATCTATTCAGTTGGGAATAGCAATTTTCATCTCCCATAACAGAAAATCGAGTAAGTGAATGCGGGAAGAATACTAATATAATGTTGGATAAACCCACGGCACTGACAGCAGACATGAAGACAGACGGTTCTGTGGGAGCAGACCAGCAGAATCTAGTACCAGAGAAAACAGAAGTGCCTGTTCAGATGTAAATCCAGACTAGGTACATGAGAGGGTTTGTCTGTTTTGTTTTGTTTTTACAAGATATCACTTAACCAAAGTGCTTGCATCCCTTAGCCTGTTTACTGTATGGGTGAACACATATATTTGCACATACTTACATAAACAGGATGGCAAACATGTATTTTGTATGGGTGAGATTATTTAGTTCTGATAATTCAGAGGGCAGGGTAAGTTATATAGGTAATTTATCACTCAAATTTTGCTTTACTTTTAAAATAAAAAAAAATAGCTTTGAATGAAACAGAATTTTACCCTAATGCAACTCAATGTAGTCATTGAATAGAAAGCTAGTCTCAGTTAGCATCTATGCAAATAATTGAGCAGTATATATGTTGCTGTATATGTAGACATTGCTTCTTGGTATTTTGTGATACTTGTGTTTCCTTTCAAATCAAATAAACTGGAGTATCACTAATGACCTGTTTATGAGACCTTGGGACCTACTCTCAGGCTTTTCATTTTGTTCATGAGCCTTCTATGAGGGACAGTGTCAAAAGGTTTGCTGAAATCCAGATAAATCATATTGAGTGTTCATCCTTGATTGAATTCTCTAGTTTCCTAATCAAAAATGTTCAATCAGATTTGTTTGACCCAATCTTCCTCTGGCAAAACCAGGTTGCCTTAGATCTTGAAATCCACTGGATTGTAGACAGTTGATTATCCTTTCCTTCAGCAGTGTCTCTATTAATTTTCCCACCGCCAAGTTAAGGCTAACCGGCCTTTAGTTTTCAGCCTTTTCTCTGTTCCCACTTTTGTGGGCAGTAGTGGTTCCGTTTCACGAAAGTGGTAGCAGAGAAAAGGCTGGAAAGTTCAAGCTGGAAAACCTTACTTTGGTGGTGGAAAAATTAATGGAGACAATACTGAAGGAAACAATAGTCAACTATCTACAGTCCAATGGGTTGCAGGATCTGAGGAAACATGGCTTTACCAAAGGATAGTATCATATCATAACATAGTAAATGATAGCATATAAAACCCAAAATGGTCAATCAATGTTTTGTCAAACAAATCTGATCGACTTTTTTGATTGGGCGACTAGAGAATTAGATCAAGGATGAGCACTTGATATGATTTATCTGGATTTCAGCAAAGCTTTTGACCCTGTCCTGCATAGAAGGCTCATGAAAACAATGAAAAACCTGGGAGTGGGCTCCAAGATGGTGGAATGGATTACAAATTGGTTGACTGATAGATGAGAACAAGTGGTAGAAAATGGAATCTACTCTGTGGAAAGAGTGATAAGATGAGTGTCTCAAGGATTGGTTCTGGGGCCAGTTCTGTTCAATATCTTTGAGCAATATAGCAGAATGCTTAGAAGGAAAAGCTTTTTTGTGGACAACTAGACATGCCTGAAATATTAGAGAAAATGAAACGTGATCTAAAAAAGCAAGAGGAATGGTCGAAAGTTTGGCAGTTGGCATTCCATGCCAAAAAATGCAGAGTCATCCATTTGGGGTGCAGAAATCCAAAGGAGTTCTATGTGATGAGAGGTGAAATATGGATGTGCATAGAGCAGGAAAAAGACCTCAGAGTGATAGTGACTGTTGTTCTGAAGGTAGTAAAGCAATTTGACAATGTGGTGGCTAAGGCCAGAAAGATGCTGGGCTGCATAGAAAAAGGCATAACCAGCAAGAAAAAGGAGGTAATAATGCCCCTTGAAGTTCCTTGGTCCTGGAATGCTCTGTTCAGTTCTGGAGACTGTATCTCAAAAAGGATAGAAACAGGATGAAAGTAGTCCAGAGAAAGGCAACTAAAATGGTGTGGGGGCTACACAAGAAGACTTATGAGATGAGAATGAAGGACCTAAACATGTCCTGGAGGAGAGGAAGGACAGGGAAGATATGATACAGACTTTTAAATACCTAAAGAATATTAATGATGCATGGGAATCAAGCCTATTCTATTCAATAGAAAGCTGTAGAACTATAAGTCATAATATGAAGCTTCAAGGGGGTAGTATCAGGAACAATATCAGGAAATATTTCTTCATGGAAAAGGTGGTGGCTGCATGGAATTCCATCCTGGAAGAGGCAGTGAAGACAATAATAGTAATGGAATTCAAAAGGGTGTGGGATAAAAACAGAGGATCCCTAATGGCTAAAGGATGGAAATGATGAAAAGGGGTAACCTGTGATAATGGGAATAACCTGTATGGAGTGGTAATTACTACCATTAACAGATGGAATGGGGTAAAACCTGCATGGAGTGGAAATTACAAGGATAAAAACATTCTTGCTGGGCAAACTGGATGGATTTCTTGGGTCTTTCTCTGCCGTCATTTACTATGTTACTATTCAAATACAGAATCTGAGCTATGACTTGAGGTTTTCCCTTCTTGCCTTTTGGTTGAGATTGAAAACTTATAGAAAAGGGGTCTTTTCCAATTTTCTGTGGCTGCATCATTTTTTGCATATTAACTAAAGTAAACCAATTTTGCATAATTGGAAACTTACTTTATTCCTATATTGCTTATGCTGTTATGGAGTCTCAATTTAGTGGACCCTTGGGCTGACCTGCAGGAGACTGGGATAGGTGTTCAATGTCTCTAGTACGTGGCAGGCTGGGAGGCAGATGTTCAGGCAGGACGTGAGGTGCTCTTCACCCTGGCGCTCCCCCGGGAGGAGCTCGTAGGAGCCCAGCCGCTGGGACTTAGATAGCTTCACCCTTGGAAGCCGAAGCCCCCCCGGGAGGAGCCCGTAGGGGCCTGGCTGCTGGGACTTAGGCGGGTTGATGATCAGGACTGAGAACTGGAACCAGACTAGAACAGTAGACAGGAACTGTAGCAAGACTCGGGTACTGGAACCAGGCAGGAACTGTAGCAAAACTCGGGTACTGGAACTAGGCAGGAACTGTAGCAGGCAAGCAGGAACCAAGCAGGTACTGTAGCAGGCAAGCAGGAACCAAGCAGGTACTGTAGCAAGCAAGCAGGAAAGGAGCGAGTACCAAGGCAGCTCACTCGGGGGCACGAAGCAACAGGGAACCAGGAGGTAAACCCGTTGCAAGGCAAAGACTGAGTGTCTGTGGCCGGCTTATCAAGGCCGCAGCGTCTGATGTCAGGAACTGGGCAGAGTCACCTTTGGCGGGAAATGGCCTAGAAAAGTGCCCAAGTGGCATGCGCGTGCGCCTAGAAGCAGGGCGTCCATGTGAGGCCTTCCGGCGGTGCAGCCCCCACGGGGACGCCGCCGAACAGGCCGCAAACCAGGCCTCCAGAAGTGGGAACAGGTCCAGGAGCTCGGAGGT
Organism: Rhinatrema bivittatum; assembly: GCF_901001135.1. Classification (NCBI taxonomy): domain Eukaryota; kingdom Metazoa; phylum Chordata; class Amphibia; order Gymnophiona; family Rhinatrematidae; genus Rhinatrema; species Rhinatrema bivittatum. Next base: position 109,087,307 of record NC_042617.1, on the reverse strand, counting down.
AAGGGTCTGGTCGTGGCACTCACAGCCAGAACTGTAACAGTACCTCCCCTCTTACGCCCCCTCTTAGCCGGTCTGGGTTTTCTTGGGTGGTCCAGATGGAACTGCTGTAATAAGTCCTTGTCAAGGATGTTACAGGCCGGTTCCCAAGAGTTATCCTCGGGTCCACAACCCTCCCAGGCAAGCAAGTACTCCCAGCGTCGTTGATGGAACCGGACATCCAAGATCTCACGTACTTGATGCGTAACATCGTCCGGTACTGAAGGATCTGATCGCTCAGGAGCCCGGGAGTGGTATCTGGATAAAACAAGAGGCTTCAGCAATGACACATGGAACACGTCATGTATGCACATGGAGGAGGGTAGGCGTAGTCGGTATGAGACTGCTCCCATTCGTTCGGAGACTCGAAAACGCCCACAGAATCTCAGAGACGGGATTTGTAGCTGTAGATTTTTAGTACTAAGCCAGACGTGGTCTCCAGGAAGGAAGGTCGGCGCTGGCTGACGATGCCTATCCGCCCATTTCTTGGCGGACTGGGCGGCTTTATGGAGCTTTCCCTGGATAGAAGTCCATAAGGAAAGAAGCTGGCGGGCTGAAAGTTGCACTGCCGGGAGTGCACTAGGTTCAGGCGAAGGCAAGGGCGGTCGAAGTTGCTTCCAATAGACAACAAGGAAAGGTGAACTTCTAGTAGCAGCATGCGTGTGATTATTATACGAGAACTCCACCCACGGGAGTAACTTGGCCCAATTATCTTGACGTTCATGCACGAACGAACAAAGAAAAGTCTTTAAAGTTCGGTTAGTCCGTTCCGTTTGCCCATTAGTCTGGGGATGGAACGCAGACGACAGACTAAGTTGCACACTGAAGCGTTTGCAAAGTGCTTTCCAATATCGAGCAGTAAACTGTGGTCCTCGATCGGAGACTATATCCTGCGGAAGACCGTGAAGTCTAAACACATGCTGGGTGAAGAGATTGGCTAGGTCAGGTGCAGAAGGCAACTTTGGCAAGGGGACAAAGTGCGCCATCTTGGAGAATCGGTCTACGGTCACCCAAATAACCGAATTACCTCCTGAGATGGGAAGGTCCACGACAAAGTCTGTGGAGATATGTGTCCAAAGCTCCACCGGGATGGGTAATGGTTGTAACAGGCCCCTGGGCCTCCCAATGAGCAGCTTCTGAATGGTGCAGGTAGAGCAAGAGCCCACAAAGGCTTGGACGTCCTGTCTCACCGTCGGCCACCAGTAGAATCGGTTCAACAAGTCCAAGGTCCCTTTACAGCCAGCATGGCCCCCAGTGAGGGAGTCATGGGCCCAAGTGAGGACTGCTCACCGGGAGCGACGTGGAACGACGGTCTTTCCTTGGGAGGACACCAAGATTGCTGTGAGGCTCACTTTCATGAGATCTAAGATGTACTGGGGAGTGTCAGGAGTCTCTTTGACCTCAGAAGAGCGCGAGAGCGCATCGGCTCAAACATTCTTAGAGCGGGGTCGGTAGCATAGAGTAAAGTTAAACCGATCAAAAAACAGCAACCACCGGGCTTGCCGGGTTCAGGCGTTGGGCTTGCTTCAAGAATGCCAAGTTTTTGTAGTCGATGTAAATCGTAACCGGGTGGTTGGCTCCCTCCAACCACTGTCTCCATTCCTCCAGGGCAAGTTTGACGGATAGCAATTCTTTATCACCAACACAGTAGTTGCTTTCTGCCGACGAAAATTTCTTCGAGAAATATGAACAAGGTAACAACTGTCCAGAATCAGAGTACTGACTCAGCACGGCCCCCAAGGCCACATTGGAGGCATCGACTTCCACCACAAAGGGCCGGCTGCGATCCGGATGACGAAGGCAAGTGTCTAACAAGAACGCTTCCTTGAGGGCCTCGAAGGCTTGGCAGGCGGGAACAGGCCAATCCACCGCATTGGCCCCTTTTCGGGTGAGGGCAGTCAACGTGGCCACAATACGGGAATAGTTGGGAATAAAGTGATGGTAGAAATTGGAAAAGCCGAGGAAGCGTTGCAATGCTTTGAGGCCCTTCGGGCGGGGCCAATTCCTAATGGCTGCCACTTTCTCAGGATCCATTTGAAAGCCTGTTGCAGAGATTATGTAGCCCAGGAACGGCAGGGACGTCTTCTTGAAACTACATTTTTCAAGTTTCGCGTACATATCATGCTCCCTCAGTATTTGGAGCACTTGACGGACATGCTGACGGTGTGAAGGCAGGTCCTGGGAGTAGACTAGCACATCATCGAGGTAGAAGATTACTCAGGTGTTCAGAAGGTCCCGTAGCACCTCATTCATAAGGTGCTGGAACACTGCCAGAGCATTACATAAGCCGAAAGGCATCACAAGATATTTGTAATGCCCATCTCTGGTATTAAAAGCAGTTTTCCACTCGTCTCCAGGATGAATTCTGACTAAGTTGTAAGCACCTCGTAAGTCCAACTTTGTGAAAATCTTCGCTCCCTGGAGCCTATCGAGGAGCTCCGGGATTAGCGGGAGCGGGTAACGATCCCGCTTGGTAATGGAATTTAGGCCTCGATAGTCTATACACGGTCTCAGCGAGCCATCCTTCTTGCTGACAAAGAAGAAGCCTGCCCCTGCAGGTTACTTGGACGGGCGAATAAACCCCTTGGCCAGATTCTCTGAAATATACTCGGACATGGCCCGGGTTTCAGGTAACGATAAGGGATATACCCTTCCTCGGGTAACAGGTCTATAGTGCAGCCATACAGACGATGCTGCGGAAGGATCTCCCCCTTGGTCTTGGAAAAAACATCCGTGAAGTCCTCATAAGGTGCAGGAGGACCTAGGGCAGAGTGCATCAATGGGAGTGCGGGAGCCCTAGGCACTTTCATACAGTTAGCTAGGCAGAAAGGGCTCCACTTGACAATCTGTAGAGTATCCCACTGAATCATGGGTGAGTGCTTCTGTAACCACGGCAACCCTAGCACCACAGGGTAGACAGACTTATCCAATACTAGGAAGGCTATCTCCTCCGAAAGGATCACCCCGATGCGGACAGTAATGGCTGCCATGGACATCAGGACTGGTCCTGGAAGGAGCGTCCCCTGGATGGAGGTAATTCGCAACAGGACCTCCCATCTAAGCATAGGAATTTGCAAGTGGGAGACTAAGGCCTGCAGGATGAAATTACCTCCGGCTCCAGAATCCAGGAAAACAATGGTCTCAATGGACCCTCCAGGGTATTCCAGGGTAACAGGCACAGTACATTGAGGAGCTGTAGCACAGCCTAGGAGGAGCTCCTCCAGACCTCCTAGGCTTTGGCGTTTTCCGCACGCTCCTGGCAGCGTGCCAAGAAGTGGCCCTTCTGACCACAATACAAGCACAATTTCAACGAACGGCGACATTGCCTCTCTTCAGCAGAGAGCGGGGGCCATCCCAGCTGCATGGGTTCGCAGGTGGGAGCGTCTGGACGAGAAGTCTTAGGAGAAGACGCGGATCTCGCTGACACAGAAGCAGAACTGTGGAGAGAGGAGTGCTGCTCCTTGGCCCGTTGTTGTAGGCGGCGGTCAATGCAGGCAGCCATCTCTATCAAGGCGTTGAGGTCCTCCGGCAGATCTCGGGCAGCAATCTCATCCTTTATGCGTCCGGAGAGGCTCTCCAAGAAGATAGCCTTAAGACTACCATCCTGCCAATCTACTTCTTGGGCTAAAGTCCAGAATTCCATAGCATAATCTGCCAAGGAGCGAGCCCCCTGAAGAAGTTGCAGCAGATCCGATGTAGCTGTAGCTACTCGGGCGGGCTCATCAAAGGCCTGTCGGAAGTTCGAGACAAACTGTTGTAAGTTCATTAGCGAGGGATCATTGTTTTCCCAAAGGGGAGAAGCCCATATTAAGGCTTTCCCATCAAGCAGGGACAGGATATATGCCACTTTCACCGCATCCGAAGGGAACTGCCGAGGCAACAGAGAGAACCGTACGAAACATTGGTTCAGAAAGCTGCTGCAGGTCCTTAAATCTCCAACGTAGCGAGAGGGTGCCGGTAGCTGAGTCACAGAAGAGCTGTGCCCCTCGGGAACCCCGCCAGCCGGAGGCAAGGACTCCAGGCGAGAGGACAGCCGTTCCACCATTGCTGCCAGAGTATCAATGCAGCTCTGGTGCTGTAGCATCTGGCAGGCCATCCCGGGCAGGTCCGAGGGAGCGGGTGCATCCGCCGAGTCCATGGCCTTGCAATCTGTTATGGAGTCTCAATTTAGTGGACCCTTGGGCCGACCTGCAGGAGACTGGGATAGGTGTTCAATGTCTCTAGTACATGGCAGGCCGGGAGGCAGATGTTCAGGCAGGACGTAGAGGTGCTCTTCACCCTGGAAGCTGGCGCTCCCCCAGGAGGAGCTCGTAGGAGCCCAGCCGCTGGGACTTAGGTGACTTCACCCTTGGAAGCCGAAGCCCCCCCGGGAGGAGCCTGTAGGGGCCCAGCCGCTGGGACTTAGGCGGGTTGATGATCAGGACTGAGAACTGGAACCAGACTAGAACAGTAGACAGGAACTGTAGCAAGACTCGGGTACTGGAACCAAGCAGGAACTGTAGCAGGCAAGCAGGAACCAAGCAGGTACTGTAGCAAGCAAGCAGGAACGGAGTAAGTACCAAGGCAGCTCACTCCGGGGCACGAAGCAACAGGGAACCAGGAGGTAAACCCGTTGCAAGGCAAAGACTGAGTGTTCACGGCCGGCTTATCAAGGCCGCGGAGTCTGACATCAGGAACGGGGCAGAGTCACCTCTGGCGGGAAACGGCCTAGAAAAGCGCCCAAGTGGCGCGCGCGCCTAGAAGCAGGGTGTCCATGGGAGGCTTCCCGGTAGCGCGGCCCTCGCGGGGATGCCGGCGAACAGGCCGCAAACCAGGCCTCCAGAAGCGGTAACAGGTCCAGGAGCACGGAGGTAAGGGTCTGGTCGCGGCGCTCACGGCCAGAACCGTAACATATGCATCAGTATAATTTATTTTGCTCTTTTGAGAGTGTTTTGAATGGGGAATCTCAGATATCAGTATAGGGAAGGAAGAGGATCTCTAGGGATGAGGAAGATTTGGGAAAGAAGATGGGGAGAAGGAAGGAGGATCAGGGATGTGGAGAGAAGATGGAGAGAGGATCAGGGAGGGGGAATGAGAGAGAGAGGGAGATAGAAGAGGAGAAGAAAGGAGGATTGGGAATGGGAAAGAAGAAGGAAAAAGAGCAGGGATGGGGAAAAGGCTCAAGAGGAAGTGAGAGGGGAGATTCTGGGATCTTGGGGGATCTGTATCAAGAAGAAAATGATGTCTCTCCCCAAGCCCTGTTTCCCTATCTCTATGCCTGCTCCTCTTTCTCTCCCCACTCTCAGCCTTCTTTCTCTCCCTTCATCTCCCTTCCATGTGCCTTCTCTCTCATCCCACCATCTCAAGAGTCATTACACACACACACACCTGTCCTCCCGCCTCAATCTGGCTCCTAGTTTCCCTCAATTTTGCAGGGACCAGCCAATTCTACAGCAAGGGACAGATTTTATAGACATTGCCACAGCCACAGAATATGGGAAACCAGCAGCCTTGGGTACAGAACTTAGAAAGAGACAAATTGAAACTCTGGGGAATCTTTCTTCTCTCTTTGCCACTTCCCAAAGCATTCACATATTTATACAATGAAATAAAACGGTGCATATCATGCACCAGTTTCTCTTATTCAAATACAGGATTCATAAAATAAACTGCATAGACATTTATATCAATTTACAAATGCACCAAAAAAATCAAATTATACTAAGGGGCAATTTTCAAAACTGTGTGGGCAGTTGCAAAGTCCACTGGCACTTTTATCTGTGGATTTTGCACCATTCTACAAAGGGAAAGCACACACTTACTTTCCCTTTAAAAACTGCCAAGGAAAACTGCCAAGGAAAATATTTGCACCTGATGTTTTTCTGTGGATAATTTTTGCAGCAAAAACAAAGTGCGTAGTTTAAAAATACAAAACTATGCACACTGTTATCTCCCCAGGACGAATCCCACACCTGGAATGCCTCCATGAGGATGCGGGTAAAAGTATGCACATTGCAAACAACATTCAAAGCTTTACCTGCATACAGGATGGGGTACTTTTCAAATATGCATAGAAGTAGAAACCTCCTCCCCCCATCACAGGCAGGAAGAGATTATAATACTGCAATGCCTAGGGCAGGGGTGGCCACCCTTGGTTTTCATGAGTCATAACCAGGCCTAGCTTTCAGGATGTCCAAAGCATGAAACCTAGTTGTTATGCTGGACTCTAGGTTATCCATATCACATCACATCTCTAATATTGTAAAAAAAATTCCTTCTTTAAATTCCATATCTTGAAACATCTTCATCCCCTTTTATACCCTGACAACTTTCGCACAATTTTACAATCTTTAAACTTTAGAGGTCTTGGCTATTGTAATGCACTCTTGATTGGACTACACGATAACGCCATCCATCCCCTACAACTAGTTCAGAATTCTGCAGCTCACATTCTTACAACTTCACGCAGAGACCATTTTTCTCCTGTATTACATTCTCTACACTGGTTAACCGTTCATTATAGAATAAGATATAAAATCCTCTCCATCATACATAACGATACTTCTACTTGGCTTTGCTCTCAATTACGAATCTATCAACCCAATAAGAATCTATGATCTATGCATAAAAATTTCCTACAAGTCCCCACAATCAGAGTCACTAGGCTAGATATCACCAGAAGACATGCTTTTTCCATGGCTGGCCCCCAAATCTGGAAAGCAATTCTTGATAATTTGAGGCAGATTACCAATCATAAAGATTTTAAAAAGAACCTTAAAACCTTTCTTTTTAGGAGTGCTTTTGAAACTATTTCTACATCTTTAACTTGGCCTCTAATATATCTATGTCAGCACTTAGATAAAGAAGCATCCCCCTTTACTATCTCAATTGGACACAGTGTCTTCCATCCTGTTTTTAATTAGTCTGTCAAAAGTCCAAGCTCGCTGTATTTTTACTGTTTCTGTTTTTAATGTTTTTAATGTTACCTTTATTTTAATTATGTATGTCAAATGAATATGTAAACCGCTTTGACCACCAAACATTGTAATGGCGGTATATAAATAATTTTAAATAATTAAATAAATATCTGCCATGAATATGCATGAGATATATTTGCATACAATGGAGGCAGTGCATGCAAACCTATATTATGCATATTCATTTAAAATATCTTGAAAATCTGGCCTGATTGTGACTCTGGAGGACTGGAACTGGCCACCCTTGGCCTAGGGCAAAAGCCAAAGTCAGGTATCCAAGAGTGAAGTGCAGTTATAAAAGAACTTGGAAAATTCTGGACCAATGGAGCTCTGAGGGTGGAATTTCTATAACAGGGAGGGTGGGAACTCCGATCTCACCTGAAGTGTAGGTGAGGTAAGTAGAGGTGAAAGAGAGAAAGAGAAGAAGGAGTCCTGGCTAAAGCGGATGGAGGTGGAGGACATAAGAGGAGCCAAGAGCTACTGATATGGAAATCGACTGAAGGTCAGTGTATCAATGTGGTCTAGGAATAAAAAACTGCTGAGGAAACTGTCTGAAGGGCTCAGAGCTCAGTAGGGCATGGCCTTGTCCAGGACTAAAAAGTCTGCCCCTTGCAATAGGTTGGAAGGTTCTTTTTTTTTCCTTTTTGGTTCTTCTCTTGTGCCTTCCATTTCAGGCCCATCTCAGGGGCTGTAGCTGATATTCCATACAAAGGTCTGTCACAACACTGCAAAGAGGGGTTTTGAGAACAAAGTCTGACCCAGAATAATGTTGAGAGGAACTGGCTGACGTTGTCAAGGCAGGGTTCTGTGACAGCACTCCACAGAGGTAGCAGATCATGAAAGTAGCCACTTAAACTTGCCCTCTAAATCTACTAATGAAAGCTGACTGGACTTTATTAACTCTTGGTTTGGGTTAAGACCACTGTGCATATCTGAAGTACATTATTTTGTAAAATTACTAAAATACAAAATTATGTCTGGGGAAATAATTTTAACCTCACCAGTTTGCTTGAGTAATCATTTTTTGAAATCAAACACCTAAATTATTTTATTTTTAGCAAATTACTTTGCAGAGGAGAGGTTTACTAAGGCATGGATAAAGTTAAGGGTAGAAATGCATTTTGTGCCTCATTTTCAAAGGAGAGGTGTTGGGGAGGTAGAGTTCACAGGGCTGTCTGCTTACCTCATTTCCAGTTTTTCTTATATAGATTGTTTCAGAGCAGATTTCCAGATTTCCTGCAGATTTATTCAATTAGATAATTTATCTATTTACTCACCTTTTATCTTAACTCTGGCTACCTCTAAACACTCTTATTTGTCTTGTCTGTCTGTCATGACTATATATATATATATATATATATATATATATATGACAAAGGGTATTCAGTACCCAGCATCTTCCGAGAACACTTATACTGATTAATAAAAAGAAATTATACTTTCTACTGAGTCTAAGTGGTCTTGTATCCCTGGCTATAAGCATAGAGTGTGCTTTACAATTGTGAGCTCCATAGCAAATAAATTCCTTCTTACATATATTTTTCGAAGGACTAGGTACAATTGGTAGCACTATATATATAAATGGCAATGATGATTATAATAAAAATAGGTTGCACATATCAGAAGCATTTCAATAATGGGCTAAACACAAAACATTTGCTGCTGTAACTCACAAAGTTTCAAGCTTGTGCTAATTCAAGCTCTTTTTGTGTCTGTTATCATGTTTCCAATATATGTGCACAGATTTTTCTGAAAAGTCAGTTAAAAATGCTTGGAAATAACTAACAAATGATAAGACAGGGTATATCTCCAAGAAAAAGATTAATTTGGAGTTGTCAGATGTTATAATCATGTGCATGAGCAAATAGGCATATGCACGTTCACACACACACACACACACACACATACACATACATATGGTGGATGAGAAGTAAAACAAATTATGTAAACTCTGTGCACATATATTGCTTTTCAGAATTTTCTTTGACAAGGGTGCCCTCTGGAGGACTAACAGAGTATTCCTATTCTAATAAAAGTCTATGGTGTAAGGAAACGTACACAATTCTATTGATTGTGCAGACAGTTTTACTACCATTTTCATCAAGGCTGAAATCACAAACATTAATATCAGACCTTTAACCCCCTCATCTTGATAAGTATTTAAATTTGCAAAAAATATACCATGTACAATGCAAGAAGGTGAAACAGTATATAACACTTGGCCAGCCGCGGGTCAGCCTTGCGACTGGCTGCACTCACCCAGAAAGCTCCTGAGCCCCAACCTGGCAGGACACTGCCATCCTCTGCCTCCCTCTGATCTGCGGTGCTGTCCCTAACGCTGGCCTATGAAGGCCCCACAGCAGGAAAGCCCTGCAGCAACGCCTCCTGATGACGTCATGCGGCTGGGTATTTAAACCGTAGCTACATTTTCCTCGATACCTCAGCAATAGTTCCTCCTGCTCTTGCAGTGTGTGTTGCCTCATTGTCTCTTTGCATTGCCCATTGTCTTCCTGCCTTGCCGTTACCTTGCCCACCCTACCATTTTCTTGCCTTGCCTTGTCCTGCTTGTGTCTTGGTCCCCAGTGCCTTGTCTTCTCTTGTCTGTCCATATCTGCCTGTTTTCTGGTTCTGGCCCTGGCTATGGATTCTGACTACTCTACTGGACTGCCATCTGCCCTGACTTCTTCTTGGACCTTGACACTGCTTGCTCACTGCCTACCCTAACCTTTGCCTGGGCCTCGATGCTGCTTGCTTGCTTGCTGCCTGCCCCGCCCTTGGCCTGGACCTCAATACCATTTGTTCACTGCTTGCCCTGACCTCTGCCCACTACTCGGCTTCATCTGACCATTTCTACAGAACTCTCGCCTAAGCTCTGCTGGCCCCTGGATCCCAAAGGCTCAACTTGCAGGGAACAGGGCTGGTATAGGTGAAGCTCTAGACCCAACCCTACTAAGAGTGAGTCCACCTGCTGTCAGTATGCCTGCTAGGCTCCATGAAACACGCCACAACCCAAGGGCTCTCATCCGTGACACAGTAATTTCCTAGTCACTAATATAGAAGGGCAGAGCCCATATCCAGACATTTTATGAGACTAATAAGTATAGTCATTTGAAAAACAACTTATTAAAAATGTTGATAAAAATGTGCAAATTAATTTTTCAAGGGCAAAGTCAAAAGCTTGCTTTTGTCTCACTGGGTAGCATGCAAAAAGAGGGAAATTAGGTAACCCGGTAAGCAAAATCTTTTGTATGCAAAACCACAGAGCATTACGAATACTAAGGATCTTGGTGGAAGAGTATTACTAGTGTTGCGCACCCCGGCCGTGCTAGGGCTGCGACAGGCCCTGCTCAACTTCCAGGTCCAGCCTCCACTGCTCCCCCGGTCTCTCCAGCAGTCGTAGCTAGCCGTCTGCGCCCTCGGGCTCCTGGCTCCTCAGCCTCCTCAACTCCAGACCTGGTTCCCTCCTGCTCCGGTGCTCCGCATCCCTCAAGGCGTGGAGAGGCCCACGCCAAACCTTCCTGCAGTTAGCCCCTAGGCGCACATGCGCGCACAGGGCCAACCTTTAAAGGTTGGCCCTGTTCCACTGTGCCCAGCGATGACATCACCTGAGCCCTGCATAAAAGGCAGGGCTCAGCCCTCCATTCCTTGCCTTGGCAAACAGGTGGTCACATTGTGTGAGCTAGTTGCCGTCCTCATTCCTGAGTTCCTGTGCTTGTTCCAGTGTTCCCGTGTTCCTGTGCTTGTTCCAGTGTTCCTGAGTTCCTGTGCTTGTTCCAGTGTTCCCACATCTGTTCCTGTGCTCCTGTTTTTGTTCCAGTATTCCTGCTTTGTTCCTGTGTTCCCATGGTCCTTCCTGTGTTCCAGCGCCTGTTCCTGTGTTCCTTCATTCCTGAGTTTGTTCCACATTCTGCAACCCAAGTTGTACCTCGGACTGATACCCGGTACTAGGGATGTGAATCAAGTGCCTGATCGTTCCCGCTTTCGGGATCGTCTGGCCGCGGGAAAATCTCATTTTCCTGCGGATCCCCGGTTTTTTTTTTAGTGAAAAATTGTTTTTTGGGTTAGTGCGCGCTAACTCATGTTAGCGCGCACTAACAAAAATAGCAAAAAGTAACAAAAAATAACAAAAATAAACGGTTTTTTGTTAGTGCGCGCTAACATGAGTTAGCATGCACTAACCCAAAAAACGATTTTTACAAAAATTCGAGGGGAAAAGTGATCGTTTCTTTTTTTACCCGATATAATAACGAATTTAGAAATATCATACGATATTTCAATTCGTTAGAAAAACAATTCACATCCCTACCTGGTACTGACCTCGGTCTGCCTCTGACCACGCTTGGACCGATACCCGATACTGACCTCTGCTTGCCTCTGACCATGCTTGGACTGATACCTGGAACTAACCCTTGCTTTGGCTGACCATCCTCGGACGGATACTCTGGCTTTGACCCTTGTGCTCCTTTCGGACACTCTCTTTGCTTCACCTGAGACCACCAGGCCCACCTGCCTTGACGCTGTCTGCGGTCTTCCTCGAGCTAGACCACTAGGCGCTGCCTACCCTGCCCGGAGGACCTTCAGTTCCTGCCTTGTCACCATGGGCTCCGGTACTCTCTGTTCCATTCTAGCTCTGTTTCCCGTCAGCCGTGCACCCCTTCTCTTGGTGGGCACACCTCGCCACCATCTCTCCGGGAGACCCCCAGAGGCCCCCCTAAGCCCAGGCAGACCGGGAATCCAAGGGCTCAACCCGCGGAGCCCCCGGGCCGTTATTAGTGAAGCTCCAGCTTGCCTCTGTCTCCTTGTGTGCTCCGCCTCCTGGTGGCAGGCGCCCTCTGTGATCCCTCAGAGGGCCGTACCAATCCTTCGCCAGGCCAAGGGTCCACCTCCAGCACAACAACTAGAGGTTATGTTACTATAGATGTTGGCTTCTCTGTGCCACAGAGTACACTTCTTGGCTCACTGTGAACTCTTCTTCCTTCCCTAGCCCTATTTTGGATACAAACCTCCCTCCATGATTTCATGCATCTTGACAGAAGGGGAGGGGTGAGACAGAGCATGTTTAAACTGCAGAAAAAGGGTAGGAAGTTGATGACAACTGCTCAGACTTTCATAACATCTGAAGCTATTTTATTACATTCTACCAACAGCAGAGGAGCTTAAGTTACCAGACAAAGCCTTAAATAAAATGCCATTTTAGTCCACTTGAATAGGCAGAAATAAAGGTCAATAAAAAATAAATAGTTGATTTTTTTTGTTGAACTTTATTTCCACGAAGGCCAAGCCTAAAAGTAAAGCTCTGCAGCTTTTAAACACAACGGTAAAATTATATTTCATGTAACAAGCCCTCAGACATTCCACAAAGGATCTCAAATAATGCAATTACACTTTTCATTATATAAGGATCCACTGGATTCCTGACTAAACTGGGGTGTGCACTAAACATATTTTCATTTTGTTTATTTTCTTTTTTTGTTTCATTTGATGTAAATTGTTTTGTTTCATTTTGTCTATTTAATATTTAGCAAACAACAACAAAACCCAAAACAACAAAGCAAAAAGAAGAAATGTGGGATCCACGCCTTCCTACCTTATAGATCCATGAATGGGGTAAGTGTTTAGGGGGAGGAGGAGGCCACCATATTTTGAAAACAACCAAATGAAATTAAACTTTTCTTTGTTTCACCTTCAAAATGAAAAGACACAACAGCACATCCCCACTAAGTACAACCCCCAACTTGGGAAATCTTCAGAGTCATGGAATACACTGAATACCTGGCTAAGTCTCGGATAATATTGTGCCTTTCTCCTTTTCTTTTTTCCCAGTTGAAGGGTTTTTCATTGGGGGGAAGATAGATCTCCTAGGCCCTGGGCATTAATGGTATAGTTCTCTTCAGAGTGCCAGTAAAGAAGCTGGCACTGTGAGGGTGTTCCAGAATAAACTGGACAGATCCAATGGATCAAACTTAAAAATATGGTACTTGGCACAAGTCTATCTCAGATAATATCCATAAAGCAATTCAAAATAATAAATCTATGATCCTGTAATCTATCCTTCAGGGTCCCTTCCTGGGTAAACTGAGGTTCTCTTCTCCCAGTTTAGTTCCAGGACCAAATACCTGGGATCCATATGCTTGAGCTCTCAAACTCTTTCCTCCTCATCTCTCAGACACCCGGAGGGCACCACTTCAGCTGAATGCATCCAGAATGGGAGCACAGAATCTCTCTCTCCACCTGGCAATGATACCAGACAGGTATCCACGCCTCCATCTCCAAAGTTTCCAAATGGGAAAAGGAATCCCTTCGGCTATGGGGGTGCTAAGATGACCAAAGAAACTTCTTTCCTTACTTCTCTCTCTGGGGAGGGAGGGAGGGAGGATAAAAACTTCTTCCCACAACAGAAATTACAAAGAATTAATAACTACAAAAATCAGTAGAGATGTATCACCAATCGCTAGGGAGGAGTTGGAATTTACTCTCTTTACTTTCTAAGACTCGTCCTCAGTCAGGGTTCTAAGCCTTTACTCTGAAAAATGTACCAGAACTGAAACACTCCTTTTTCTCCTTAATTATAAACTAAAAATCCACTCAGACACTAGGGATCAGTTGCTTTTAAGCAAGTCAGTATAGCTCTTACTCTTAGGATTTCTGTCCTTGCTAAAATAGAATCCTGATACAGTGATCAGAAGAGTGCTGTGTTTTGTGATTTTTATGGTTTGCCAGTAGTCCACTGGAAACCAGTCAGCCACACACTGACAGCTGTGAATAAAAGGAGTTTTTTTTTCCCAGAAATTAATCTAAAAAACATAGTAACGTAGTAATGATGGCAGAAAAGGACCACATGGTCCATCCAGTCTGCCCAACAAGATTCTTATGATAGTATTTACTGCACCGTGCAGGTTACCCCCATGTTTCTCTTAAGGGTAGCAACTGCTGCTCCATGTAGTTATCCCCAAACCTTATGATAACTCATAAAAAATTTACTGCTAGCAACATTTTTACTATATTTATTTATTTATTTAATATATATTTCTATACCGGACTTCACGAATGGAATTCACATCAGGCCGGTTTACATGGAACTTAGGGGATTAACAAAAGTAACCAAACAAGAAGGCTGAAACAAGCAAAGTTACATATAACAAGGGCATTGAACTTGGGGGCTATAGTAGCCAGGAAGAAGGCAGAGTGGAATTAGCAACATATAAATAATATATAATGGGTTAGGAGATTATTAAACATCTCATTCCTTGGGCTGAGTCCGACGTATGATGAGCCTTCTGGAAAATTCAGACATTGCTGCTTTATGACCTCTGCTTATGGACTTGGCCATAGAAGCAGTCCTGTTTTTTTTCCCTTATGTCTGTGCATCAGTACCCCAGATTGTAAAACTCAGGGCTCATGTTGCTTGTCTCTGAATCCAATTCCTATTCCACCCCTCCCCTCCACCACCACCGTCAAAGCAGAGAGCGATGTTTCAGTTACGTCAAAAGCATTAGGCTTTAGGGGTGTGAATCATGTAATTGATCGTCTTAACGATCGATTTTGGCTGGGGGGGGGAGGGAAATCTGATCGTCGTGTTTTTTTTTTTCTAAAAATCGTTAAAAATCGTAAATCGGGGGAAGGCGGGAAAATCGGCACACCAAAAAAACCCTAAAACCCACCCCGGCCCTTTAAAACAAATCCCCCACCCTCCCGAACCCCCCCCCAAAATGTTTTAAATTACCTGGGGTCCAGTGGGGGGGTCCCGACGCGATCTCCTCCCGCTCTCTGGCCACCGCTGCGTTGAGAAATGGTGCCGGTGGCCCTTTGCCCTTATCATGTGACAGGGCAAAGGTAGCGCCGGCGCCATTTTGTTTCCTGGCTCCCGGACCCCCGCTGGACCCCCAGGGACTTTTGGCAAGTCTTGGGGGGGGTCAGGAGCCCCCCCAAGACTTGCCAAAAGTCCAGCGGGGGTCCGGGAGCGACCTCCTGCACGCGGGCCGTATTGCCAATCTTCAAAATGGCGCCGCGCTACCTTTGCCCTCACTATGTCATACCTTTGGGTAGGCGCTAATTTCTGAAAGGGGTAAAGTTAGCGCGTCGAAAACGCACGCCCAAACACGGGTTAACAGTGCACTGTACTGTATCGACCTGATTGTGATGGCCATATTTTAGATCTGGATTTTTAGTCCCAGCCATGCAGTGTGGGTTTGACTACTGCTAATTGGCAGTATAATGCAGTCTGCAGTGGGATCATTCTATTCTCTGTTTCACCCTTAAAAGGTGATTCTTCCCTCACTCTCAGGATTAAGTTCAGGAGAAAGCTAGACCCAGAAATCTTTTTAGATAAAGTTGGTAGTTTGAGTTCAGACTTCTCAGGGTCTTTGATTGAGCAAGTTCAGCATTGGAATACTTCTTTATCACCTGTACAAATTAGTTTGGTTTCTTGCCCTAAATTTTCTCCTTGGTTTGCCCTGCTTTAAAACAAGAGATATAGATTTTTAGAATATCTATGGTGAAAAAAAATTGGAAGATGATGTTAAATTATTTAGCTTGGTTGGATACTAATAATAAGGCTGCTGTTTTGGATGCCAAATAATGATTTTTTTTCAGTCTGTAACAGAGATAGGATAGTGTGATTGTAGACAGGTCTTTACCATTGTGAAAGAGCTGACACAGCCAGCAAATCAGATGTTCTCTTCCTTTTCCTCCTGTCTGGAATCTGTCATCTTTACTCTTTTTTTTTTCAGAAAACTTTTTAAAGTGCTTCTGTTTATGAGTATTTCTGGGACTAATTAGGGGGAGGGACTTCTATCTTTTGTATCTGCCTGGATGAAGGCTAGTATGATGACTCTGAATTCCTCTAAAGCAATGATACTTGTGGCAAAGTTAAGATGGGGTCGATTTTTCATCAGTGCAGATTATTTTGGATGGCTCCCTCTTTTCTTTAAAAACCAAGGCTATGATAGTAACTTTCAAACCGGTGTACGGGTGCACATGTGCACACATTTGTCGGCCTGCACCCAAGGACACGGACATTTTACAACATTCGCATGTATATGCACACATGTTATAAAATAGCCTGACTTTGCGCACATGTACGCTCAATTTTAAGTGGACACGTGAATGTGCGCGCAAATGCCGCTTGTACCACGTAAGTGGGGGGGTTTTAAAAGTCACACACACTGATGCCATTGCCAGTTTTCCAAGTTCATTCCTAGTTCACCCAGTTAAGGGATAGGACTTTCAAAGCCCTCTAGTTTAATAGCCTCCCTTCCCCCTTGTTATCCCTGACCTTTAAAACCCTGCTGAACTGCCTAGTTTTTGTTTTGTTTTCTAACATCATCCATAGCAGAAGTAAAGTTACATGGCAAGGAGCCCAGCGCGCGCCAGTGAGCATAAGCATTTATGTGCAAATTTAATGTTATAATCCCGAAAAGCCCTTGCCCCACCAAGACCTCGCCCACGCCGCAGTCCTTTTTGGAAACATTTCATTTGTGCACGCAGCGGCATGTACATGCATATATGGGTGGCTTTTAAAATCCGCTCGGCGCACACCCTCCCCACATATTTGCACATCCCCTAATTTCAGTACGCGTCAGGCTTTTAAAATTCACCTTAAAGTATCTATGGATAACCATAGATTTCATCTTAATTTTGAAGAACATATTATGCAGATGAGCAGGATGCCTGGGATAAGTTGTGCTTGGTTCATTGCTTGAAGCCTTGTTTATATGAGTTGCAGCTTTAAATGGTTATTCAAGCCCTAATGATTGCTCCAATGAACTACTGTAATTGGAGAGAATTTTCAAAGAGTTATGTAAAAATAGCATATATGCATATAAGTAGCATGTGTGCACATATATGATATTTCATAAACTGCAAGAGTATGCACATACTTGCAGTATAAGAAATATTGAAACCCAAAACAAAGCAGAAATCTAGAATTCCACAGTAGAGAATATATTCTGCTATAATGGCTCTTGCTACATCACTTAATAAAGTTGTAAATGACCATCATATGTCTCCAATGCCAATGGCTATTTGGTGAAGCCTTTTATAGCACCAGGTCCCTGTGCTATAAAAGGCTTCACTAATTAGCCATTGGCACTGGAGACATTATATGATGGTCATTTACAACTTTATTAAGTGATGTAACAAGAGCCATTATAGCAGAATATATTCCATACCTGCAGTATTGCATGGAAATTCTAACAAGGAAAAAAGGCATAGTCATGGGCTTTCCAGGGTGGGTTCTGAAGTATGCACACACGTTACTATTTTGGAAGAGCTATACACGCAAACATTGCAAACTTGTCTGAACACTTTTATACCAGCTAATTGACTCTTGCAATTGAAATCAGACTTCTATTTTTATCTGCAGTTTTTGGGTGGGAGATATGGGTGAACTGCTGGGGGTTCAGGGTGACTTGCTAGAGGATTTAAGTGAACTGGTGAAAGTCTGGGTGAACTGGTAGAGATATAAATGAACTGATTATTCCAAGTACATGTGCAACTAAGTATTTTCAGAACATGTATGTGCATTCTTTAAAATATACCTGCCTCCATGTTTAATTCTCTAGTATTATGCACAAATTGCTACAATTATTTTACACGTAAAATATATACATGTATTTTTTTTTTTTTTTTAATGGATAGAGAAAGTATAAGTGTTCCTGCATTGCAAATATACACTTGTACCAAAACTTAACCATATAATTTTGGAGCAGCCAGTGGACCTGCCAAAACTTCTCTAGGAACTTCTCTTAAGCTCTGACTATTCCACCGGCTGACCTTTTCAATTCTTCTTTAGAGTCGGGAGTAGTTCTGGAGCACTAGAAACAAGCAGATGTGGTTCCTTTTCATAAGCTTAGCACATACCTGGCTAGACCATTATTGACTTCTGCACAAGGTATATAGAACATAAGAATATAACTAATAACCGGATATTACATACTGCCCTCTCTCTCCCCCCCCCCCCCCCCCCCACACACACACCCACACACAATCTTTGTGTCCCCACAAAGTAATGAAAAACACAATGGACACTTTATGCTTTGTCCCCCATAAATGCAGGAGAGGGTTTTGTTCCTTGTTGCTGTGGCACACTTTACTCAAGCTGACCCGAACCTGTAGGCTCAACTCAGGAGATTATGTTGCATCAGTGTTCTGTGGCATACCTCACACTAATAAGGAGAAAATACAACTTGCCTATCTGCTGTGGCATTCTTTCACAAACAGACCCTGGGATCAGCACAGGAATATTACTTAAGCAAATAATACATATGAGGTGAGACTTAAGGACCTAAATATGTATCCCCTAGACATGAGTAGAGGAGCAACAGAGGGATATGATGGAGACATTCAGATATCTTAAAGACATACTTTAAAGTTGGAAGGACACTTTATTTGTTTTCCTGCCACCTTAGGTCTACTATATCATCTGTTTGACTTAACAATTCAAGAACTCGCATAGCCATGTCAAAGAGACCTTACCAAGAAATGGATTCAAATATAAACAAATAAATAAAATTGACTAGAGACCTAGGAGTAACTGCGCTCTCTTCAAGCCATTGAAAAGTGTAATAACACTATATAGATACGGCTGCTTCCCCCAGTAAATCAAGACACAGCTAATGGCCTTGTACATTTTGCACCTGCTATTTCCATGAGGAGTAAGAGTATACATAGTTTAAAAAAAGTTGAATCTATGCACAATGATTTCCTCCCTTAACTTAAACTCTGGGTTGGGATCTCAAATGGGGTCACAAAACCTGCAGCTGGGGTCACAGCTGCCTCAAATGGCAGCACTCTTCAGGGGCTAGCAGCAGCAGCAATAGGAGTGGAAGTCAGTAAAATGCCTGTAAGCCAGTGTGTACTCACAGGCCCTGCAGTAGCCCTGCCCTTGCATGAATTTTTGTGGTAATGGGAAGCCCTGTACAAGGAGGGATTGGGGCTGCTGTAGGGCCTGCGAGCTTGCACTGGCTCACATGGTCCATGCTGACTTTGATTACGAATGCTGCTGCCACTTGTAGATCACTGATGGGCTTGGGACTCGCCATGAGAGGAGGGAAGGAGAAGGTTGAGTATGCATGGGCTAGTGGAGATTTCCAATGTTCTTCTCTCCTTACCCATCACTGAACATACCCAAGAGACAAATCTTGCCCCTATCATCTGCCCTCTCTCTTTTCCTATCAATTGTCCACCAACTTTGGCCCAGGGTCCAAAGGAAAATGTTGCTGCTGACCCTGACCTGGGAGATGTTTAGATGATGGGCTGTTTGAAGGGGAAGATCAGATGCAGAAGGAGTTTGAGAGTTGGATAAGATGGAGAGAGTGAGTTATGGAAAATAAAATAAAACTGACGAGGATATAAGAGAGGAGCTAGTGGAGGGTAAGAGGTGATCAGCGGGTGGGGGGGAGGTTATGTAAGAAATGGTGTAGCTAGAAGGTCAGAAGGAATGAGGGGAGAGAGGGGGATGACAGATGGAGATTTTAAAAATGATTTGGAGCTGAAAGGGGATCAGCTGAGGGATGCAAAAATGGCTGGAGAAGATGAAAGGGAATGAGCTAAGGAGATGAGAGGAGCTAGGGAACATAAGAGGAGATCAGCTGGAAGGGCAGAAGCTGAGAGAGGATATCCTTTAGAGGAGGTGGAGGTTGAGAGAAAGAATTGGTCAGAGATTGTGGAGGTTGAGAAAGTGGGTAAGCTGGAGTGTGGGGAGAGTAAGAGTGGAGTGACTAATAAAGGGGGATGCACCCTTGCTAATTTGCTTTGCTTCTACTTTGGGGTCATGTGAATTTTTAAGTGCTAAAATGGGGTCATATTGGCTAAATGTTTGGGAAGCCCTTACCTAAATATATCCCAGGAACATTTCTTTTTAATAGGGCTAAAAGTACACACATTGTGAAAACTCGCATAGACATTTAGCTGTTCTGAAGGGGAACATTTTCAACCAGGGCAATCAATAAAGGTAAATACTTTTCGAGCAATAATCTCTATAAGGGCCCCTACCTGACCTAACCTCCATACCAAATCAAATCCATTGCAAGTGAAGGAAATTTTATATAGGAGCCACAAAAACAAAGATTTTAGTCTTTCTGTAAGCAAATAGTTTTAGAGAAATTCTTAATTTACATTTTAAGCAGTAAACAAAATCTTTAAATGCAGATTTGTGTACCTGAACTGAATATTAATTATCCATATCAGGTGCAAAGAATCTTTATAACACGGAGTCTAATTACAAAATGCCTTCATTGTAGATTATTCTGAGCAGGCTACCTGCTGGCCCAGCATCTGTTCAAAGTTATTAGCAATTCAATAAAATGCTAGTCTAACCTAACCTAATCTACTGTATATTACACATATAATGAGCATACAACACTAAAAACATATGCCTTCCAACAGAACAGTGTTAAATGAAAATCAGCTCTCTAATGTATTTGAATTATGTAGAATAAAGACCCGCAGCCAACCTATGTTTTACTTCAGCCAGCATCATCATGTTCTGTTGTTCTACAGGCTAATTATAATTCTTAAAGCAATTCTTGTCATTGTGGGTAGTCCTGTCTGATAGAGAGCCTCCAACATAGTATGTTGGAAAATCAGTCCGCTTACCGGACTAATTTTCCCCGCCACGTTAAACGTCATATTTATGCCTCTGTTTCTTGGTCTCATTGCCTCATCTAGTTTCAGTTACACTGTCCTTTACCTCTGGCTAACCTAGCCCCCAAGTTATTAATTCCTTGTTATATGTAACTTTCGCTTCTGGTTAATAGATGTTTAAGTTCTACCCCCTGTTTACATGTAAACCAATCCGATATGAAATCTTTTCATGAAGGTCAGTATATAAAAGTGTTAAGTACATAAATAAATAAATATGTAAGCAGAGGTAGAGTTCTATTAGTTTGTTGACTTTAACTAATAGCATGAGCAAGGCTACTATCCCACACTTTTGGGCCGATACAGTAAACCATGCGGGAGAGCAGGCGAGCGCACAGGCCACTCTCCTGTGCGCGCAATTCAGTAACTTAATTTATTTAAATTAGGGCCCGCGGTAAAAAGAGGCACTAAGGACACTAGCACATCCCTAGCGTCTCTTTTTTGATGGAAGCTGCGGCTGTCAGCGAGTTTGACAGCCGACGCTCAATTTTGCCGGCGTCGGTTCTCAAACCCGCTGACAGCCACGGGCTCGGAAACCGGACGCCGGCAAAATTGAGCATCCAGTTTTCAACCCGCGAGCCGCGGGCCTATGTTACATTTTTTTTTTTTAACTTTTTTAACTTTTGCGGCCTCCGTCTTAATATCGCCATGATATTAAGTCAGAGGGTGCACAGAAAAGCAGTTTTTCCTGCTTTTTTGTGCACTTCCCCGGCGCTGGCAGAAATTAGCGCCTACCTTTGGGTAGGCGCTAATTTCTTAAAGTAAAATGTGCGGCTTGGCTGCACGTCGAAAACACGCGTCCAAATGCCGGTTAACAGTGCGCTCCACTGGTTTTCAGGATATCCACAGTGTATGTGCAAGAGATAGCATACATTGGATGCAGTACATGCAAACTCAAACATATTCATGGTGGATATCCAGAAAAATAAACTGACTGGTTATGTCTTGAGGACTGGGTTGAGAACCACTGACTTAGAGTTATTGAAGAATGTGCAATACACTTTACCAAAATGAGTAAAATGGGATGAGTTCAGTCATTTTCAGTTTGCTACAAACAGAACAAACAGAAAATGGCTTCTTAGGAAAATACCCGAAAACTTTTGGATATTTTTATTTTCAGTTAAAAAAACAAAAAAGGACCTCCCAAGGCCCTGTAAACCCACCCACCCCCTCCTGCCCAGCAAACAGAAGGGCCTCCCCAGGCCTCTCTGACCCACCACCAAAAAATTCCAGGTCTAGAGAACTCCCTGGCTCCTACTTACCTCATCTGTGGGATCCATCTTAGAGCTTAGAGCCATGGCAGAAATGAGTTGAGATCACTCCTGCCCTTTCCATGAAGAAGACAAGGAGCTGAAAACTAACCATGAAGAAGAAAAGAAACTGAAGAACATGGACAGACAGTCAACACAGGAACCAGGAACAGAACCAGGAACTCAAGAACAATGAAGCCAGAAACAGGAACATGGTGAGGCAATGCACTACTTCCAGAGAAGATGGCCTATTGCCGAGGCAAGGAGCTGTGGCTGAAGTGGCCATGCTGGTGAAGTAATCAGAAGGTGCCTCCTGAAGTTCGCACCTCTGGCTTTTTAAATAGCAGCAGGTCCAGCGTGTGAGCACCAAACGAGAGCCACTGCCAGTGCCGGCCTCTCTTTCTACTTCAGCGCATCAGGTCTTCCCAATGCAGTAGTCTGCTGCACAGTGATTTGGGGCCTGCCCAGGGGTTGGAAGCATTTGTCGTGGCCATGGGGCTGGAGGTAAGAATGGAGGTCTGTGGGGTAGGAGCTCAGACAGCCAAGCGTAACAATAAAATCATGTAATAGCCTATTCTAGTGTAACTTATATTGTAATTCAGAGTTTTGTGTTTCCAAACTTATCTCCCTCAAATCAGAATTTTGGAAAATAAGGGTTGAATCAGGCCTTCTTTAACTGTGGATGTGAATGTAATAGTCCTACATCTGCTAATATTGTGTTATTTTTAGCAGGAAGTTCTTCGGTTATAAACTTAGTAGGAATGTGCAGAGGCAAAAATTGCATTACAGTTTCTTTATGCATTTTCTAGGCCACAATCTTTCATTTGGTTCATTTCAGACAAAAAAATGTTTTTCATTTATTTGTTTTATTCTTTCATTCCTTTACCATTTAAGTCACTGGAGGAAGCAATGCAGCCTATTTTGGGCACCCAAGTGGGGGGTTTCTAAGCATTTCTAATGAAACTTGTGGGTGGATATCATCAGAATGGCGAAGGGAACTACTACACCACCACACTGTGTCAACATGGTGCTAAAAATGGCATGAATAGCCCAAGGAACTGTAATGGGGCAAAAAAACTACCAGCAGTGGCAGGAGTTCTCCAAGGCACCATGATAGGCACAAAACAGCAGCAAAATCATCCAGAACATCCTAGGGCTCCAAAAGAAGGGCAAAGGGCACTAATAACAGTGAATGAAGCCCCCAAGTTAGCATGCAAGGGATAAAACAGCACCGTGTGACTTGCATAGTTCAAGACAACAGAAAGGGGAACAAAGCATCAAAAGTAGCAAGAAAAAAACCTCTGTGAATATCTCAGTGTACTCATTTTCTCAGTTCTTCTTCCTATAGCACTGCTATCGGAGAAGCCGCTGTTCCAGTGCCCTGAGGAATACTAGCCCAGCCGGGATCCATCTTCTGCTCACTACTGCCACCTCTGGTGGCTTCATAAACTGTCTAATAAAAGATATAATCTGTGTTTGTGTGTCCGGAGCTGAGCCTGACCTGTGGCCCCTCACGGGACTTCCCCCCGTGGGCATGGTCAGCTGCCACTGTGTCCAAGGATCCACCCAAACCCTACAAAACATAACAGATTGCTAACGCCATGGATCCGGCACAGCTCAATACCCTGCAGGCTGTACCGGGCGAAGCCCTGCGCACTTCTGAACAACAAGATGCATTGGAGAAACTCACTTCTGCGTATCATCAGCTACACGCACAGAAGAATCAAGGCGCTACTTCCAGGAGTGAAGGTCAGTTACCTGAAGTAACGTTAAAGACAACTGTACCTCTGGCTGCTCCAGTTCATTTCTCTGGAGAGATTCAAAGGACTACAGGTTTTCTAAATCAGTGCTGCATGCATTTCACATTACAGCCTTCTCATTTCCCCACGGCTTATGCCCAGACTACATATATTCTATCTTATCTTGATGGAAGGGCCTTGTCTTGGGCCTCTACGCTGTGGGAACGTAAGGATCCTATTTTGCAGGATATTGACTGATTTCTGGATTTGTTTAAGTCCGTCTTAACGATCCTGTTCCAGTGACTGTTGCTGGTTCTACCCTGGTGGACCTGAAGCAAGGCAACTGACCACTGGCTGATTTTGCAATAGAGTTCAAGACTTTTGCTGCGGAACTATGCTGGGATTCCAAATGCCTGAAAACCCTCTTCTTCAGAGGTCTGGATACTCGCTTGAAAGACGAGCTGGCCGCTCATGAGACACCTGACTCGCTGGATGAACTAGTGGCTTTGGCAACTAGAATTGACCACCGACTCCATGATAAGTTGAAAGAGCTCAAGCCTACCACCAGACCGGTTCAGAAGGAGGTTCGTGCTAAACCTGCACTCCAGACAATCCCAGCAATATCAGTCGCCAGTGGAGAAGAACCGATGCAACTTGGTTGCAGTAACTTGACTTCAAAAGAGAGAAGACTTTGGAAGAGGCATGGCTTGTGTATGTACTGTGGACAGACTGGTCACAATGTCCCAACATGCCCAATTCGTCCGGGAAATGGACTAGCCTAAGTCCTGCAGGAGGACTGTTCTTAGGCCTTACCACGACCTCTCCTCCGCTCTCTCTCCCAGTCTTTCTGAGCTGCGGAGCGTCCGAAGTTTAAACTCTTGCCCTGGTGGATTCAGGGGCAGGAGGTAACTTTATACTTTGATGCCTAGTGAAACACTTGAGGATTCCCCTCATCACCTTGGAAGTTCCACTGCTCTTATCCTCCACCCATGGAGAGCCTTTGCCGGGTGACATAACCTGGCATATCGAACCGGTAATCCTTCACACCGGAGCCCTCCATAGAGAATCCATTTCCTTCTTTGTGTTGGAGAAGGCTATGCACTCTATCATTCTGGGGTTACTCTGGTTGCAGTCGCACCAGCCTCAATTCGACTGGGCCACCTTAGAACTCTCCCGCTGGGGCCCAGGTTGTCATGGCAAGTGCCTTAAGGAGGCTTCTCCTGTCCTTTGCATGCCTACGACTCCAGTGATGCCAGGACTGCTGCCTCAATATGCATCATTCAGTGATGTATTCTCCAAAGAAGCTGCTGACATCCTTCCTCTACACAGATCGTACGACTGTGCCATAAGGCTGAAACCTAACACTGAACCTCCTAAACGACATGTCTATCCTCTCTCTGCCTTAAAGAACAAAGCTATGTCCGAATACATTGAGGAGAACTTACAGAAGGGATTCATTCGACCATCAAAGTCTCCAGCCAGCGCAGGTTTCTTCTTCGTGGGGAAGAAGGACGGTACCTTGTGTCCTTGTATCGACTATCGAGGTCTGAATTAGATCACGATCAAAGACCGATATCCCCTTCCTTTAATCTCAGAGCTGTTCGAACAGCTTCAAGGTGCCAAAATATTTTCGAAACTTGACCTGAAGGGGACCTACAATTTAATTCGCATTCACAGTGGTGATGAATGGAAAACAGCCTTCAACACTCGAGATGGTCATTTTGAGTACTTAGTAATGCCTTTTGGCCTCTGCAACGCACCCGCCGTGTTCCAGAACATGATGAATGACATCTTGCGGGACCTGTTGTTCAAGAGTGTCATGGTATACCTAGATGATATCCTGATATTTTCACAGGACTTGTCTACCCATTTAGAGGACGTCAAACAAGTATTTCGAAGACTACGAGAACATCGGCTCTACGCCAAGCTATCCAAGTGCGAATTTCATAAAGACTCCATCCTTTTCTTGGCTACATTGTGTCTAAAGATGGCTTTCAGATGAATCCCCAAAAACTCGAGAGTATTAAAAATTGGTACCAACCTATCAACCTGAAGGCCCTGAGACGATTTTTGTGGTTTACCAATTATTATAGAAGCTTTATAAAGAATTACTCATCCTTAACTGTGCCCTTAACTGCCATGACCCGAAAGGGGACCAACACTTCTAAATGGTCTGTGGAGGATATTTCCGTATTCAAGAATTTAAAGATTGCCTTTTCCACCGAACCCTGCCTGCATCATCCAGACCCCAACAAGCCATTAATCGTAGAGGTCGACGCCTCTGACGTCGGTGTTGGGGCTGTATTGAGCCAAACCGGAGACTCCAAAGCATTACATCCCTGCTCTTTCTTCTCGTGACATTTCTCTCCGGCAGAGAAGAACTATGGGATCGGAGATAAAGAGCTCCTGGCTATTAAACTGGCATTCGAGGAATGGCAGCCTTTGCTCGAAGGCACTCAACATCAAATTACCGTGTTTACGGATCATAAGAATCTAGAGTATCTCCACCATGCGCAACATCTTAACCATAGACAAGCCAGATGGTCCTTATTTTTTAACCGTTTTGACTTTGTGTTCAAATATCGCCCCGGAGACAAGAATACCAGAGCTGATGCCCTGTCACACTCCTTTCTCTCGGAGGATGTTGCCGAAGAACCTCAGCACATAATTGACCCGAAGAAAGTCATCTTTGGTGCTATCCATTCTGTACCCGCTGGTAAAACCATCGTGCCTAAACATCTCAGGAAGAAAGTGCTCTATTGGGTTCACGATTCCAAGCTAGCTGGCCATCCTGGTCAACGCTGTACCCAGCTGAAACTCCAGAAGTATTATTGGTGGCCAACTATCAAGGAAGGTACTTTCTCCTATGTGGCATCTTGTGCCAACTGTGCCAAGCACAAACCTACTTCTGGCCAACCATGGGGATTGCTGCAATTGCTTCCAGCTCCGGAGCAGCCCTGGACGCATATCGCTACTGACTTTGTAGTTGATCTTCCCCCCTCTGGAGGTATGAATACCATCTGGGTCACAGTCGATCGTTTCAGCAAGATGACCCACTTCGTTGCGCTGCCTGGCTTACCATCAGCCTTGGAGCTTGCAAAGCTCTTCATAACCCACATCTTTTGCCTTCACGGCCTACTGAAGCACATAGTATTGGACCGAGGATCACAATTCACGGCAAAATTCTGGAAGGCCTTGTGCAAACTCTTTGACATCTCTCTAGACTATACATCAGACTATACATCAGCCTATCATCCTCAATCAAATGGCCAAACAGAACGGATGAATAGGACCCTGAAACAGTTCATTCAGGCCTATGTCAGTTGCCGTCAGAATAACTGGGCCAAATTGTTACCATGGGCCATTAATTCTCATCCGGCAACATCCACTGGATCAATACCTTTTGAAGTGGTATATGGATGTTTACCACCACCGCCACTTCCACTGAAGCTCTCAGTGGCATCCCCAGCAGCTCAATCCACTGCTGATGATATCCATCAATTATGGACTCAGAACAAAGAAATGCTATTCAAAGCGAGTTATCGAGCTAAAAGATGTTAACGACGCTCACCATTCCAAAGCACCTATCTTTGCACCTGGAGACAAAGTCTGGCTTTCCACTAAGCAGCTTAGACTGAAGTTACCCTCCACTCAATTTGCTCCTCGCTACGTTGGACCATTTCCAATCCTCCAACGTCTTGGCAACATCACTTACAGTCTGAAGCTACCACCTGGATTAAACATCCACAACGCATTTCATGTTTCATTCTCAGTGAGTTCTCTTCCAAGTCTCAGGAACCATCTCCCATCAGTGCAGAAGATGACCTAGAATACAAGGTCGAAGCCATTCTTGATGTCCAAAGACGAGGCAAGACTTGGGAATACCTTCTTTCATGGGAAGGTTTCGGCCCTGAAGAAAATTCTTGGGAGCCTCTGGCAAATATCCTTGACAAAGAGATGCTCCATCAGTTCCATCTCTCGTATCCTTGGAAACCAAAACCTGGTACGCGCAGAGGAGACCACCCTTTGAAGGGAGGTACTGTTGCAACAGTCACGGCCCGATGGCTTTTTTCCGTCTACCTTTCTTTTTCTGCGACTCCTCCTGATCGCTGTGGATGTCTGGTTGCCGCGGCATCTGCCTGCCGTCCTCTCCGGCGTCCCCGGATCGGCTTGGGTGCTGCCTCCCGCCATGCTCCTCAGGTACCTTAGGGTGCACGCGCCGAGAGGCCCTCATTCTTATTTTCTCTATGGCGCGAACCTCAGGGGCATCCCCCTGTGATGACGTCACACTGCCCGAATATTTAAACCTGTTGTTTATTGCTAGCCTTTGAGTTAGCAAGGGATTACCTATGGATGGGATTCACTCTCCGTACCCAGCTACTCTGCCTCCAACTTCTATTTGGACTCTTTGCTGTTAACAAGGTACCCACTCCTTGGGGGCCTCTCTGCTTCTTTCAGGTCACTATCAGGAACCGGTACTCACTCCTCGAGGGCCCATGTTCCCTGACTCGCTGCCTGTGTCCATCTCCTCTTCTACTTGGAAGAATTCATTACAGACAACATCTGTGAGTACTACTACCATCTACTTCTCAGAGCTGTTTCCCTCGAACCAGGTATTTGCTCCTCAAGGGCCTGCCTCCGTTCCAGCGTGAGTACTTGCCAACGAGTCTCTGGGCCCAGGGATCTGGTACTCGCTCCTCAACGGCCATCTCTCCCTATCTCAGAGCTTCTCCATACTGGAGACTCTGTGAATATCTCAGTGTACTCATTTTCTCAGTTCTTCTTCCTACAGCACTGCTATCAGAGAAGCTGCTGTTCCAGCGCCCTGAGGAATACTAGCCCAGCCGGGCTCCATCTTCTGCTCACTACCGCCACCTCTGGTGGCTTCATAAACTGTCTAATAAAAGATATAATCTGTGTTTGTGTGTCCGGAACTGAGCCTGACCTGTGGCCCCTCACAGGACTTCCCCCCATGGGCGTGGTCAGCTGCCACAGTGTCCAAGGGTCCACCCAAACCTTACAAAACATAACACATCCTTGACGAGCTTTAAGACTTGTATCGGCAAACTTATCCCTATCCAATCATGATGCTTCAGGTGATAATCCACACCTATCTCCATTTCATGAGAGAGATCATGAAGAAGTATCTGCTTCTCCACTAATCTCTGCAGCATCAGAAAGGTAAAATTCCAGTGGTTGCTAACATCTTAAATCACATGCACATGAGGCATCCCAAATTATTCTTGATTCTCATAAAGTAGCTTCCCATCCTTTATGTTATGATAAAAATGCTCTGCTATTTTCCTGCATCTCTCCATCAGGTCCTTCAAGACTGGAATTCTGTGTTCTTTAAGGCCTAGCCCCAGGCCATCCCACTGCCAGGTACAAAAAGTGTGCAAACCAATGAATCCCCTGATAGCTCACATATTCTACTGCCCTCATCATATTTGCACCTCGGTCTGCCACAAAAAAACCTGCAAGAACACACCTGCCTCTCTATTCTAGCTGCCAGCCCTCCAGCATCTTCCTTATTCACTGTTAGAATATTGCATTAGGTTTGGAAGATATTCATCAGCTGGGTGTGCAGCAATGCTCAGTCCCTGCTAGAGCTGCTGCCTGCTCCTGCCTCAGCCAGCTTTCACTAATATGCATCAAGGAAAGGTAGGCATATGTAGCTTTCGCACTGGTTCAGATTTCACAGGTGAAATGCACACTACTCCCCTTTGCCTTAGCCAGCTGCACCTGGATGTGACTTCAACACTGATTGTGCAGGTTGGGAATAACCTACCATACTGAATGTAGTCTTGGATGAGGGTACTTTTGTAATTGGGGGGCTACTAGGTGCAGCAGACACTTAAAGCCTAGGTTTAACACAATCTTCAGGGGCTGGTCCTCAAGGGCAATCATTTCCCCAATGCACCTTTTCACTACTTTGGATGCTGCTGTCTCTTCTCCTGTGACAGTGATACAAAACATTCCACCATTTTCTTTATGATAGTTTGCAACCTCAGATGATTGGCAAGGGGCTACTGGCCTGCCACCTGACTGGTTGAAGGGGCTGTGAGGTGGACAGCTTGAGGAAAGGTCTTTCCTATTTAAAACCTTTTGCTATAGCTTCTGCTTTGAGTGGCATAGGTGGGTGGGTTGCCATGCTAGTGCTGTGTGTTTCTGTGCTAGTGATGCCTAATACCCAGACTGATACCCCAGTACCTTCCCACAGCTGATGGCTTTACTACAGTGAATACACGGAACAAAATGTGGGCCCTCTCTCACTTTAAAATGCCTCCATTCCACAGATGTCTTTTGTCTTTTCCACTCTTCTTTCTTGGGGATGCTGCTGTAGCTAGCACTATAGCTAAGGTTGAGGGTGGACCATGATGTAAAAGGGCAAGGGCATTGCGCATGCTCTCTGACTGAACTGCCTATTCTTCCTAAGGGTTGCTCTTAACAATTTCAGTATCATCTACCTCCCTCATCCTCACTGCTGACCATGTTTTCTTGGCTACTAGCTCTTCAATATCTTCTGATTCAGGGAATACAGGATATGATTCTTCTTTAGAATCAATTTTTGAAAATATTGTCTTTATTACCTCAGAAGCAGTAATCATGGAGGATCACTACTACTTTTGGGAGTTGTACTTCTGTTGCCTGTATTCTTGCTCCTGCCTTGCTAATGCCAGCCTCATATGGCTGTCCCACATTTTTCCCTTCTCCAAAACAAAAGGGAGAAGAATAGCTAGTGGTCATATATGCTCTCCCAATTCTAATTTCTTATGGCTTGAGCTACCTTCTATTCCTGACTTTCTGCATCTAAAAAAATTATTTTAAGTTTAGGGGCACACTCCCTTTTTTATACTGCTACTAGTACTGTTTGTACTTCTGACAGGCTGAGCTGGCAATGCAGCAACAACCAAAACTCTGCCTCTGCCAATTTTGTGACTCCAAGAAGGACAGACATTTTTCTTTTTTCATCATTGAGAATGCCCTTAAGAAATTGCCATGCTGGGTCAGACCAAGGGTCCATCAAGCCCAGCATCCTGTTTCCAACAGAGGCTAAACCAGGCCACAAGAACCTGACAATTACCCAAGCACTAAGAGGATCCCATGCTACTGATACAATTAAGAGCAGTGGCTATTCCCTAAGTAAACTTGATTAATAGCCGTTAATGGACTTCTCCTCCAAGAACGTATCCAAACCTTTCTTGAACCCAGCTACACTAACTGCACCAACCACATCCTCTGGCAACAAATTCCAGAGCTTTATTGTGTGTTGAGTGAAAAAGAATTTTCTCCGATTAGTCTTAAATGTGCTACTTGCTAACTTCATGGAATGCCCCCTAGTCCTTCTATTATTCGAAAGTTTAAATAAACCGAGTCACATCTACTTGTTCAAGACCTCTCATGATCTTAAAGACCTCTATCATATTCCCCCTCAGCTGTCTCTTCTCCAAGCTGAACAGCCCTAACCTCTTCAGTCTTTCCTCATAGGGGAGCTGTTCCATCCCCTTTATCATTTTGGTTGCCCTTCTCTGTACCTTCTCCATCGCAACTATATCTTTTTTGAGATGCGGTGACCAGAATTGTACACAGTATTCAAGGTACGGTCTCACCATGGAGCGATATAGAGGCATTATGATATTTTCCGTTCTATTAACCATTCCCTTCCTAATAATTCCTAACAGTCTGCTTTTTTGACTGCTGCAGCACACTGAGCTGACGATTTTAAAGTATTATCCACTATGATACCTAGATCTTTTTCCTGGGTGGTAGCTCCTAATATGGAACCTAACATCGTGTAACTACAGCAAGGGTTATTTTTCCCTATAGGCAACACCTTGCACTTGTCCACATTAAATTTCATCTGCCATTTGGATGCCCAATCTTCCAGTCTTATAAGGTCCTCCTGTAATGTATCACAGTCTGCTTGTGATTTAACTACTCTGAATAATTTTGTATCATCTGCAAATTTGATAACCTCATCCATCGTATTCCTTTCCAGATCATTTATATATATATTGAAAAGCACCGGTTCAAGTACAGATCCCTGAGGCACTCCACTATTTACCCTTTTCCACTGAGAAAATTGACCATTTAATCCTACTCTCTGTTTCCTATCTTTTAACCAGTTTGTAATCCACGAAAGGACATCACCTCCTATCCCATGACTTTTTAGTTTTCGTAGAAGCCTCTCAAGAGGGAATTTGTCAAACGCCTTCTGAAAATCCAAATACACTACATCTACCAGTTCACATTTATCCATTTGTTTATTAACCCCTTCAAAAAAATGAAGCAGATTTGTTAGGCATGACTTCCCTTGGGTAAATCCATGTTGACTGTGTTCCATTAAATCATGTCTTTCTATATGCTCTACGATTTTGATCTTGAGAATAGTTTCCACTATTTTTTCTTGCACTGAAGTCAGGCTCACTGGTCTATAGTTACCTAGATCGTCCCTGGAGCCTTTTTTAGATATTGGGGTTACATTGGCCACCCTCCAGTCTTCAGGTACAATGGATGATTTTAATGATAGGTTACAAATTTTTACTAATAGGTCTGAAATTTCATTTTTTAGTTTCTTCAGAACTCTGGGGTGTATACCATCTGGTCCAGGTGATTTACTACTCTTCAGTTTGTCAATCAGGCCTACCACATCTTTTAGGTTCACCATGATTTGGTTCAGTCCATCTGAATCATTACCCATGAAAACCTTCTCCGGTATGGGGACCTCCCCAACATCCTCTTCAGTAAACACCGAAGCAAAGAAATAATTTAATCTTTCCACGATGGCCTTATCTTCTCTAAGTGCCCCTTTAACCCCTTGATCATCTAACGGTCCAACTGACTCCCTCACAGGCTTACTGCTTTGGATATATTTTAAAAAGGTTTTACTGTGAGTTTTTGCCTCTACGGCCAACTTCTTTTCAAATTCTCTCTTAGCCTGTCTTATCAATGTCTTACATTTAACTTGCCAATGCTTATGGATTATCCTATTTTCTTCTGTTGTATCCTTCTTCCAATTTTTGAATGAAGATCTTTTGGCTAAAATAGCTTCTTTCACCTCCCCTTTTAACCATGCCGGTAATCGTTTTGCCTTCTTTCCACGTTTCTTAATGTGTGGAATACATCTGGACTGTTCTTCTTGGATGGTATTTTTTAACAATGACCATGCCTCTTGCACACTTTTTACCTTTGTAGCTGCTCCTTTCAGTTTTTATTCTAACTATTTTTCTAATTTTATCAAAGTTTCCCTTTTGATAGTTTAGCATGAGAGCCGTGGATTTGCTTACTGTCCCCCTTCCAGTCATTAATTCAAATTTGATCATATTATGATCACTATTGCCAAGCGGCCCCACCACCATTACCTCTCTCACCAAATCCTGTGCTCCACTGAGAATTAGATCTAAAATTGCTCCCTCTCTTGTCAGTTCCTGAACCAATTGCTCCATAAAGCTGTCATTTATTCCATCCAGGAAATTTATCTCTCTAGCATGTCCTGATGATACATTACCCAGTCAATATTGGGGTAATTGAAAGTGCACAAATACAATTATTAACTTGAATGCACAGTGGGTGGTATGATGGTCCCTAACTTAATATAGACATTCCTACATTGAGTAAAAATTATTATAGCATTAGTAAACTAAAAGTGTATAATATCACATCATCAATTTATGTTTATACAAATCGAGGGCTCACATACAAAGAGATATCTTATAAATTTGGTAATTGAAATATCCCATTATTACCACACTACCAATTTGGTTAGCTTCCCTAATTTCTCTTAGCATTTCAATGTCTGTCTCACCATCTTGACCAGATGGACGGTAGCATACTCCTATCACTAGAATCTTCCCTGACACGCAAGGGATTTCTACCCTTAAAGATTCAGTTATGCATTTAGTCTCATGCAGGATGTTACAGCAAAAAGAGACAGACTCTTAAATGTGTAGGAGTAACTTTCTGAGAACATGTGTAATCATGCATGCTTTCTCTTCCTAATTAAAGCATGAGCCCCAGAGGCCATTGCCGCTGTGTCGAAGAATCACGTGCCGGCAGGCTGGCAGCGCACACAACTTGTGCCTGCCCAGAGGCAGGCGCAAAAGGTAAGATAATTTTGGGGAAGATTAGAGTAAGGCTAGGGGGGGAAAGATTAGGGTAAGGGGTGGAAAGGTTAGATTAGGGAAAAGGGAAGTTCCCTTCCAGGCCGCTCCTCCTAGGCCGCTCTGATTTCGGAGCACCTTGGAGGGAACGGGGAAGGCAACGCGGCTCGGCGCACTCAATGTGCACAATTGTGCACCCCTTGCGCACGCCGACCCCTGATTTTATAACTTGCGCACGCCTGCGCATGCAAGTTATAAAATCAGGCGTACATGTGTGGGCACCGGATAGCATGCACAGGCATGCCACGCACGCTCCTTTTAAAAACTACCCCTAAGTTATTAATATCATATCACCTATTAATGAGCTGCTTTGCATGGATTTGCAAAATCCATACATGCAATTTGCATGTAAATTAGTTCATTGTAATAGGGGAGGAAATCTGGGCAGGGCCATGCAAATTATTGCATATATAACCCAATATGACCATGATAGGGCATATATTATGTGATATATGCTGTTTAACACGCATTAGAGCCCTACTGTGGCTTGATGCATTTCCTAGTGAGCCAGCTGCCCTCACCACACTGACTTCTCCTTCTCTCGTACTTTTATGTAAAAGGAGTTGATCCATGGTGATGGATGCGTGCATGTATCTTTGCCCTCTCTCCATTTCTTTTAAAATTTGGAAGAAACTGGTGGTGCTTTCAGTGCTTCCTCAACTTTTCTTTTGGCCATATGAATACTCTGCATGTCCGCACTGTCTGCCTGATGGAGTTTGGTGTGCCACACAACATTTTTGTTAATGTAGGTGGGCTTTAGCTTTGAAAACATTGGTTAATACAGCTGTAGCCTAATAAAAATCTTTTTCAACTGAGCTGGAGACCAAGGAGCAGGAGGAAATTACCCAAGCCAAAGAAAATAGCTTTTTATGGTGTGTTGGCTATCCAGGTAGTAAACTAGATCAGTATACCCTCAAATATCTGGATGTTATTTTAGTTGTAATGAGTTCTCAGCTTCAGGCAAACCAACTCTACAATTGAATCCTGGCCAGACTCTCAAAAAAATGTAAGGGTCCCTGGTTATTGTACTTATTATAAATGGAGGACAATACTCAATCTCTTACATATTTTAGAGTGATCATAATCAAAGAGCATGGAGAAAAGGTACAAAAAGTTTCAAATTATTTTTGAAAATATGCTCAGATAAGTGTAAAATTATATTTAAGAAGTTTCCTACTGTGATTCCATCAGTTTCCCATTTCACAGTGCTGAGATAGTAGTTTTGCTAAAGAATCACCAGCTGTTTTCTCCTCAGATTTGTGTATAAAAGCAGAACAGAATATTGTATTTCATATTAGGTAGAGCATAACTACAGTTCATAGGTATAAAGAAATCAGTAGTGTGACCAATTTCTCAAGCTTCCTCCTGTGCAAAAATGTGTGTTGAGAGAAGAATCAGCACATATTTAGTCTATAGTCAGACGTTCTACCAGTCATCCAAAACACAGTAGTATTTCTCTGTCCCGCAAGTGCTCAAGCAGGTCAACATATAATTTACCTCATTATTTTTATGCCACATGGAAGAGACTATCTGAGCATTCCAGGAATTTAAATCTGTGTCTGAGTTCATTGCTGAGAAAATTAATCCCAGCAAAGACTAGAATCTGCAGATCTTGTCAAAAAGAAGTATTTAAATTGATCAAACAAAAGGAATCCTCCCACTGCACATTCAGAGGTCAATGTTCAGAGGATTTGTCCATCTAACCTGGAGTCAATGAGGAGCAAGAGATTGAAAACAAATGAGCCTTTTTAATTAAGAATAAAAAGTAATGATGCATTTGTTTAAGAGAGAGAGAGAGAGAAAGGGAGAAGGAATAGTTAGCCATAAAGTAAAACATTTTATTCTGCAACTTGGCTGCAGACCAGAGGGAAAAAAGTGGAAAGGGAAATATTTTCTTTTGCTACAGAGAGTTTACCAGTTGTGGTGCTCTTATATTCAGCCAGCTGAAATAAGTTTAGCCTTTTGTTCTGAGGTTTTTTTTGCAAGAGAATTAAAATGATTTTGTTTTATTTCAAGCTAGATGAACAATATTAAGAGCAATTTAGTTCAGGGAAGTTTCAGAAGATTTGTGGCAATTTTATTTCGAGTAAAGAGGGAATATTATTCCTTTTTGTGAGATTTTTGAACATTCATCACTGGGAAGTAAGTTGATCAAGTGTCTACAGGGAGGATGTACCCCGAGCATTTGCAACTGCTTCATCACCCATCTGGATTGCAGAAACATTCATCTAAAGGATTTAAAAATCATTTCAGATTAAGCTGAGAACTTATGCTAATATTCTGGCTAGAATTTAGAAGGGAATTTTGAAACCAGAATTTTTTATTTTTTACAAGTAAACTGAACTGAAGTTTAGGACATAGTTAGTGGTTTTCTATTATAACTTACATATTTTCTCAATTTTCCAATACCAATAAATATTTTCCTTTTATTATAATGCTAAGTATTTCTGTTTTCTATAGAGTATAAAAATCTAAACGTGTCATGTACATGTTCATGTACTACTTCCATTTGCATTACTTGCAATAGTAATACATTGTGTGCTTATTTTATTTTATGTATGTTATTTTTATTTTCTGCTTCTTCCTATCTTCCCCATCCCTGGGAGACCCATTATCTATGTAGGCATGTCACACATGTCCATTCTAAATCACACAGCTGAGATTGGAATCATTTAGATGGTTCCTCCCTCCCATAAGTGAGGGGGATTTACATATATATATATATATATATATATATATATATATATATATACCAGTCGACCTGGGTTAAATATTAAAAGGTGAATTTTAAAAGTCCGGTGTGTGCCAAAACTGGGAGATATGCACACAAGTTAGACTGCCGCACACCAAGCAGATTTTAAAACCACCCACGTACTTGCCACTATGCACACAAATGAAAAGTTCTGAAAAAGGGGCAGGGCATGGGCGTAGTCTGGGCAGGGCATGGGCTTAGGCATTACTATATTGTACCTTGAAATTTGCATGTAAATACTTATGCACACAGGTATACTCCTTGGTCCCCTCCCGTGTAACTTTACTTCCGCTATGGATAGCGTGTAAGTAGTAAAACAAAAAGATATAGGTAGATCAGTAAGGTTTTAGAGGTAGGGGCTAACAGAGGAGAAGGAAGCTATTAAACTGTTGTTATTTAGGAGAGTTGTGGGTTGATCCTTGGGCTGGTGGCAGATGACCACGCCCCCGGGGGAAGATCCGAAAGGGACTACTGGTCAGGCTCAGGGTTAGGAGACAGACACACACTAGTTCTTTTATTAGACAGTATACTGAACCACCAGAGGTGGCAGTAGTGAGCTGGAATGCCCGGCTGGGCTATAGTCCCTCAGATACTGGATTAGCGATCCCTGGAGGCTGAGCTGTAGAGAAACTGAAATATAGTGAGTAGGCAGGGTATGCAGAGTTCATGGACAGAACCTGATGGTAACACTCACACAATGTCTCATAGAAACCCAGGAGCTGGAATGTATAGGCCCTCAAGGAGTGAGTACCTGGTTCCAGGGAAAGCTCCGAGAGAGCGACAGCAACTCACTGATGTAGTTGGAAGTGATGACTTCCAGGCAGAAGAGAATATGGAGCAAGTCTGGGAATGAGGGCCCTCGAGGAGCGGGTACCCCTGGTAAGTCCGAGGAGGCAGAGTAGCTTAGGTAGAGTAACCCGAATCCTTGCTAAATCAATCTGTTAGCAAATTCTAAGACCTTATATATCCGTCGAGGGTGACGTCATCTCGGGGGACGCCCCTGAGGTTCGCGCCATCGCCGGTACTTCAGTCGGGGCCGCGCCGCGCGCACGCCCCTAGACTTCCTGAAAACATGGCGGGTTGCAACATCTAGCCGGTCCGGGGACGCCGGGGGACTTCGGCAGAAGGACGCCGCAGCAGCCAATCTTCCCGTGGGTGAAGAGGGAGGCGCCAAAAAGGTAAGGAGGGCTGGAGAGAGGGTGGAGAGAGGGCGTCAGGAACCAACAGACACAACATAAACCAAGGGGGTTTGGAAGTCCTATCCCTTACCCACTTAAAATTGTACGCACATGTGCACGTGGTCAGGCTATTTTATAACATAGGCGCATATACGCGCCTATGTTATAAAATGGCCATGTCCCTGGGTGCGGGACGATGTACTTGCCCATATGTGTGCCCGCGTGCCTGTTTAAAAATTAGTCTTAATTTTTTTCATTTCATGACTACACAATATACACAAACAATGAGGAATTCATTAAATGAAACTAAATTAGCAAAGAGCAATGTGATAGGTGATAAACCTGATTTCTGCTCACAGAAGAAATTCTTGAAATAGGTATTATGCTGTATTACCTATGAATGACGGGATTGCACCAAATCAACCTCAGCATATCTTTTATGCAAGACCATCATTGTTTTCATTTATTTTTCTCTTTGTGGGCTGAAATTAAACACTGAAGAAATTATTCATGGGATTTCCCCAAGTCCACCTTAGTTATGGTTTTTAGATGTATTTTGTTTGTTTTGATTTGTGATGCATATTATATTATGATATGAATTACTGCTGTATATTGCTTCGGGCGATTTCTTTTAATCATTAAAGCAATTCATAAATACTATTAAATAAATACATACAAATAAGTTATTTGTTATACAATCGGGCGGATTTTAAAAGCCCTGCTCGCGTAAATCCGGGCGGATTTACGTGAGCAGGGCCTTGCGCGCCGGCGCGCCTATTTTCCATAGGCCGCCGGCGCGCGCAGAGCCCCAGGACGCGCGTAGGTCCCGGGATTTTTGGAAGGGGGTGTGTCGGGGGCGGGGCGCGGCGTTTCGGGGGCGGGACCGGAGACGTGGCGCCGACCCAGGGGCGTGGTCCAGGCCTTTGGACCAGCCCCAGGGTCGGAGCACAGCGCGCCAGCAGACTGCTGGCGCACGTAGATTTACGTCTGCTTCTCGCAGGCGTAAATATACGGATAAAGGTAAGAGGGGGGTTTAGATAGGGCCGGGGGGGTGGGTTAGGTAGAGGAAGGGAGGGAACGGTGACAGGCTGCGCGGCTCGGCGCGCACCGGCTGCCCAAAATCGGCAGCCTTGCGCGCGCCAATCCAGGATTTTAGAAGATACACGCGGCTACGCACGTATCTTATAAAATCCAGCGTACTTTTGTTTGCGCCTGGTGCGCAAACAAAAGTACGCGAACACGCTTTTTTTAAAAATCTACCCCTTTCTATTTATTTATTTACAAATGCTTATATTCCACCTAACCTATAGCAATAAATTGTGCTAGGCAGATCACAATTAAAACAATCATATTAGACATACATAATACATACATTAGATTAAAGATATAAGACATAAAATCAATAATATTTACACCTGTGCATTTACTCCAACACTACCTCATTTTTCCAACGTAGGTTAAATGTTTGCAATATTGTCATATGAACTATAAAGTTAAGATCTATGTACTTAGTGACTTCATATAACACCTATAGAATTACATCTCAATTCATTTTTTAACATATAATTAGAATCTTAGACTTAAATCAAATGTAAAAAATTGCACATTCACAGACAATGTGTCCATTTAGGTGAGAGTACAAAGTTTCAGCAGCTGGAGACTCAGATTTCCTGTCCATCTTCATTGCTTTTCCTAAATAACCATGAGCTAATTACTTAATTTCTCAGTTGGTAGAGCATGAGAACATAAGAACATAAGAACATAAGAACATGCCATACTTGGTCAGACCAAGGGTCCATCAAGCCCAGCATCTGTCTCCAACAGTGGCCAATCCAGGCCACAAGAACCTGGCAAGTACCCAAAAACTAAGTCTATTCCATGTTACCGTTGCTGATCGCAGTGGCTATTCTCTAAGTGAACTTAATACCAGGTAATGGACTTCTCCTCCAAGAAATTATCCAATCCTTTTTTAAACACAACTATACTAACTGCACTAACCACATCCTCTGGCAACAAATTCCAGAGTTTAATTGTGCGTTGAGTAAAAAAGAACTTTCTCCGATTAGTTTTAAATGTGCCCCACGCTAACTTCATGGAGTGCCCCCTAGTCTTTCTACTATCCGAAAGAGTAAATAACCGATTCACATCTACCCGTTCTAGACCTCTCATGATTTTAAACACCTCTATCATATCCCCCCTCAGTCGTCTCTTCTCCAAGCTGAAAAGTCCTAACCTCTTTAGTCTTTCCTCATAGGGGAGTTGTTCCATTCTCCTTATCATTTCGGTAGCCCTTCTCTGTACCTTCTCCATCGCAATTATATCTTTTTTGAGATGCAGCGACCAAAATTGTACACAGTATTCAAGGTGCGGTCTCACCATGGAGCGATACAGAGGCATTATGATATTTTCCGTTTTATTCACCATTCCCTTTCTAATAATTCCCAACATTCTGTTTGCTTTTTTGACTGCCGCAGCACACTGAACCAATGATTTCAATCTGTTATCCACTATGATGCCTAGATCTCTTTCTTGGGTTGTAGCACCTAATATGGAACCCAACATTGTATAACTATAGCATGGGTTATTTTTCCCTATATGCATCACCTTGCACTTATCCACATTAAATTTCATCTTCCATTTGGATGCCCAATTTTCCAGTCTCATAAGGTCTTCCTGCAATTTATCACAATCTGCTTGTGATTTAACTACTCTGAACAATTTTGTATCACCTGCAAATTTGATTATCTCACTCGTCGTATTTCTTTCCAGATCATTTATAAATATATTGAAAAGTAAGGGTCCCAATACAGATCCCTGAGGCACTCCACTGCCCACTCCCTTCCACTGAGAAAATTGTCCATTTAATCCTACTCTCTGTTTCCTGTCTTTTAGCCAGTTTGCAATCCACGAAAGGATATCACCACCTATCTCATGACTTTTTACTTTTCCTCATGAGGACCTTTGTCAAACGCCTTCTGAAAATCCAAGTATACTGCATCTACCGGTTCACCTTTATCCACATGTTTATTAACTCCTTCAAAAAAGTGAAGCAGATGTGTGAGGCAAGACTTGTCTTGGGTAAAGCCATGCTGACTTTGTTCCATTAAAGCATTTCTTTCTAAATGTTCTGTGATTTTGATGTTTAGACCACTTTCCACTATTTCCCTGGCACTGAAGTCAGGCTAACCGGTCTGTAGTTTCCCGGATCGCCCCTGGAGCCCTTTTTAAATATTGGGGTTACATTTGCTATCCTCCAGTCTTCAGGTACAATGGATGATTTTAATGATAGGTTGCAAATTTTTACTAATAGTGTTACGATCCCCCCTGTTGCTGCGCTACAGGTGGTCTCTCACCTTCCACCGGAGGCTGCTCCGAAGCCAGGGCCTTGCCTGTGTTCCATCCGGGACTTGCTCCAGGGCCTGAGAGGCCTAGCTGTTCCTGTGGCTTGCTTGGCTGCTTGGACTTCCTGGTTTCCAGCCACGCCCGTTTCCCTAGGGGCTGGCCTGCAGCTCTCCATCTTACTTACAGGACCAGCGAGGGGCGGTCCAGACAAACTCCTCCCAGGGAGTTGCCTACAACCTCCAGTATATAAGGACTTTCTTGTCATTTGCAACTTGCCTTTGGATCGGGCTCTACAGTTGCCTGTAACCTTCGCCTCGATCCAGGTCATCCGTGGTCTTGCCTGTGTTGATGGTGCCTTGTCCTGTTTTGATGTCTGTTCCAGTCCGTGCTTTGATGTCTGTTCCTGAAGCCGCCTGTTCCTGTTCCAGTTCCGGTTGTTCTGCCCTATGTCCTCGTCTGGTTCCTGAGCCTTCTGTCCTGTTGGGCCCTGGAGTGGCCAACAGGAGGGATTCATCCCCCGGGCTCTTGAGCTTCTGTTCCTGCCAGCCGACGGGGCTTCAGATGTCATTGGTCCCGGCATCGGAGTTCCTTCTCGACTGGACCTTTCCTGCACCCTCCTTTCCTCAGCGTGGTCCGCGACCAGCCTTCCTGGGCTGTGTAGGGCGCGTCTGGGATGGGGTGGTCCGCGACTCAGTCCCGTGGGTGGGCTGAGTAGGGTGCCCTGTTGGACAGTGCCATGTCTCCTTCCAGCCCTCCTCTTCGATGTCTGCACCTGCCTTGTCTACGATGTCTGCACCTGCCTTGTCTACGATGTCTTCAGTGTAAAGGACTCTGTCTGCCCTCGCCTCTGTCCGGCCTGCCGCCCATTGCCGTACCCAGCGGCAGGTCCGAAAGGGCCGGGAACAGTCGGAGGACCGTTCATTAGTCAACTTCCCAGTGTTGGCTACCATGGGCGT
This sequence comes from Rhinatrema bivittatum, assembly GCF_901001135.1. Taxonomy (NCBI): domain Eukaryota; kingdom Metazoa; phylum Chordata; class Amphibia; order Gymnophiona; family Rhinatrematidae; genus Rhinatrema; species Rhinatrema bivittatum. Next base: position 109,045,297 of record NC_042617.1, on the reverse strand, counting down.
GCAGGTCCTGCTGAGGGTCGGACTCCCTGCTTTTGTACCCGCCTGGCTCCCCATGCCTGCTCAGCTCACCTCCCACGGTGTGGCTTTGGGCCCCTCCTTGAGTCCTGCCGTGGCCCAAGGGCTCACCACCCGCTTGAGACGACCGCGCCCGCGCGCGCTTGTAACAAATAGGTCTGAAATTTCATTTTTTAGTTCCTTCAGATCTCTGGGTTTATACCATCCAGTCCAGGTGATTTACTACTCTTCAGTTTGTCAATCAGGTCTACCACATCTTCTAGGTTCACCGTGATTTGATTCAGTCCATCTGAATCATTACCCATGAAAACCTTCTCTAGTACGGGTACCTCCCCAACATCCTCTTCAGTAAACACTGAAGCAAAGAAATTATTTAATCTTTCCACGATGGCCTTATCTTCTCTAAGTGCCCCTTTAACCCCTCAATCATCTAATGGTCCAACTGACTCCCTCACAGGCTTTCTGCTTCGGATATATTTAAAAAAGATGTTACTATGAGTTTTTGCCTCTACAGCCAACTTCTTTTCAAATTCTCTCTTAGCTTGTCTTATCAATGTCTTACATTTAACTTGCCAACGTTTATGCTTTATCCTATTTTCTTCTGTTGGATCCTTCTTCCAATTTTTGAATGAAGATCTTTTGGCTAAAATAGCTTCTTTCACCTCCCCTTTTAACCATGCAGGTAATCGTTTTGCCTTCTTTCCACCTTTCATAGTGTGTGGAATACATCTGGACTGTGCTTCTAGAATGGTATTTTTTAACAATGACCACACCTCTTGGACATTTTTTACTCTTGTAGCTGCTCCTTTCAGTTTTTTTCTAACAATTTTTCTCATTTTATCAAAGTTTCCCTTTTGAAAGTTTAGCACAAGAGCCATGGATTTGCACACTGTTCCTCTTCCAGTCATTAAATCAAATTTGATCATATTATGATCACTATTGCCAAGCGGCCCCACCACCGTTACTGCTCCCACCAAGTCCTGTGCTCCACTGAGAATTAGGTTTAAAATTGCTCCCTTTCTTGTCGGTTCCTGAACCAATTGCTCCATAAAGCTATCATTTATTCCATCCAGGAACGTTATCTCTCTAGCGTGTTCCGATGATACATTTACCCAGTCAATATTGGGGTAATTGAAGTCTCTCATTATTACTGCACTACCAATTTGGTTAGCTTCCCTAATTTCTCTTAGCATTTCACTATCCGTCTCATCATCTTGACCAGGTGGACGGTAGTATACTCCTATTACTATAATCTTCCCCAACACACAAGGGATTTCTACCCATAAAGATTCAATTTTGTATTTAGTCTCATGCAGGATGTTTATCCTGTTGGACTCTATGCCATCCCGGACATAATGCGCCACACCACCTCCCGGGTGCTCCTCTCTGTCATTGCGATATAATTTGTACCCCGGTATAGCACTGTCCCATTGGTTATCCTCTTTCCAGAATGTCTCTGAGATGCCAATTAAGTCTAGGTCATCATTGAATGCTATACATTCTAATTCTCCCATCTTACTTCTTAGACTTCTGGCATTAGCATACAAACATTTCAAAGTTTGTTTTTTGTTTGTATTTTCATTCTGCTTTTTAATTGATAGGGTTAAGTTAGAATTTTTTAGCTCAGGTGAGTTTTTAATTACAGGCACTAGGACTACTTTTCTTATTATTGGAACCTCACTGTCGGGATGCCCTAATTCTAATGCATCATTAGTATCCTTTGAAGATACCTCTCTCCGAACCATGCGCTGCTGAGCGACTCTCGGCTTTCCCCTTTGTTCTAGTTTAAAAGCTGCTCTATCTCCTTTTTAAAGGTTAGCGCTCGCAATCTGGTTCCACCTTGGTTAAGGTGGAGCCCATCCCTTCGGAAGAGATTCCCCCTTCCCCAAAAGGTTCCCCAGTTCCTAACAAAACTGAATCCCTCTTCCTTGCACCATCGTCTCATCCACGCATTGAGACTCCGGAGCTCTGCCTGCCTCTGGTGACCTGCGCATGGAACAGGGAGCATTTCAGAGAATGCTACCCTGGAGGTTCTGGATTTATACTTTCTACCTAAGAGCCTAAATTTGGCTTCCAGAACCTCCCTCCCACATTTTCCTATGTCGTTGGTGCCCACATGTACCACGACAGCCGGCTCCTCCCCAGCACTGTCTAAAATCCTATCTAGGTGACGTGTGAGGTCCGCCCCTTTGCACCAGGTAGGCAATTTACCAGGCGATCCTCACGCCCACCAGCCACCCAGCTATCTAATCTCAAGGTCCTGGGTTCAAGCCCATGTAGGCGAGAAAGATTTAATTTCTGAATATACTGTCTCTTATTCTCTCATTGCTACTATTATGGTAAATTTGAATTATTTATGCTGCTTTTTGTATATCCAAGTGGTAGGGTACAATTTCTGTAACAGCATCAGTCTCCCTTCGTAACAATGAATCATAGAGCAGTGAGTCTATGAAACAAGCATCCTATGGTTCCTTGCTTTGAAATTAAATAATCCAAGTAAAACAACAGCAGTCCAAATCTTTCTTAGACTCCTGACAAATGAGGGGTTTGTTTTGTTTGATGTTTATCTACAACCTGATAAATATGTCACATTTAAAAATTATTTATTTAATGTCATATTTTGTTGCTATTATATGTTATTAGCTGATTTTTTTTTAATGATGAAATCTTGTATGGAAGAGATGCCCAAGTAAATTTGTTCTTGTTTAAAGCAAATTGGTAATCCTGCCTTTCAGGCTGTCTTGCTAATAAAATCACCTTATATCTTTGCTCAGGAAATTGTTGCTACTTAAGAAGAAATAGGGTGGTTACAAAGAGCTATAATTGAAAGAACATTTTGTTTGCATTAGTCACAATATTCTGGTGGAACTTACAGTAAATCGACCTAGCATCTGATCCATCGCAGAGTGTTAAAAGATATGTCTAAAACCTTTAGAAATATTTTAGAAATGTTTTAGAAATATTTATTGTCCTAATAGCTATAATTATACAGAAGGCAATTTTTAGATGGAACTAGTCATGTTAACAAAGATTAATGGGCCTAGTTAGGGTCATTTCAAAATTATCCAGTTCCCTCTCCCCCCATGCCCACAATGGAAAGGGGTGGGCCCACTCCAGGAGAGAGGGGGTGCCAGCATGGCCATTTGGCTAGGGCCTACAATGTTCAAGAGGCCTACTTTTGTTGGACAAAATTTTATAACAAGCTCAATATATCTATTTCTAACCTGTATAAATAAAAATTTTAATTGTAATTGAAGAATTTGCTAACAAAAAAGCTCGTAAAACCTTCTTAAATAAATAAAAATTATTTGGGAAATTTAGAAAACGATTTCTCTTATTAAGTACCACATCAGAACCTTACATAGGGGCCTACTTTTCTTAGCTGGCACGGGCCTAATTCCTGTTCTCTCTAGCCCTGGGTGGGCCTAGGTCAGGAACAGGAAAGTATGCACAGGGATTTTTGAAATCCTCACATTTACCTTAAAACAGGTATTTTGGTACCTGCATATCTACGGCTACAGTTTCTCACCTGGCCATATTTTCAAAGGGAAATTCTGTAAGGAATTTCCCTTTAAAAATTCACTGCAATCTCCTTAACCTTTCTCCAAATTGTCCACACAGTGATTTGAAGAACATGCTTTACATGCAGTGTGACAAAAGATCTCAGTTCAAATACCAACTTGTCAAAAGTGCAATTACTTTGGCAGTTCATTCTGAATCTACTGTGCATTATGTATTTGCTTACATCACTATTAAATGTCATCATTCAACTCACATGACAATCTGTAAACAAACAAGATCCAGTTGAACAGGGGGTTTCAGGACTGGATTGAGTCAGTATTATTCCTAATTCTCTATATAGTTTCATTCCTCATATTTATCATTATAGTGACCTTTAAGGATCTCATGAGGACTAGTGGGCACCATCAGACACAAGCGTCTGGTACAGTAGGGCAGATTTTATTGTAATCTTCAAATATGGGCCAAATTGAATAAACGTTAATGCAGCTTCTCACATCAAATCTTTCTAATATCCTACCTAAGATTCTGCTTCCCTTTCTAAAGTACATTGTTATATTATTCTCATTCATGCATTGCACAGTAAAGCTTTTAGATACCAGTTTTACCTATCCCCATAAAAAAAGATTCATGCGTGACCACTAAAATACTAAACAAAAGAAAAATATATGCCTAGTTCACTGGACTGTTGATGAAAGAAATATATTTATCTACAAATGTATGTCTTCTCTCCACCTCATTATTTTAAAATGTCATATCATGTATTGCTTGTTAAGGACATCTGGTGTGATGTTGTTAGTAGTCCATTGACCCCACACTGTATGTTTATTCATATATAATTATTTCTTAAACAATAAGACAGTAACTGAAACTGGCACACAGGCACACATTTGCGCACATATGTCGGTCTGCACCCAAGGACATGGCCATTCTATTACATTCACCCACATATGCCTGTATGTTACAAAAGAGCCTGGCCATGCGCACATGTGCATCAAATCTTAAGTGGCTTCATGCATGTGCGCGCAAATGCCACTTCTACCATGTAAATTGGGGGATTTTAAAAGCATGCCGACACTATTCCCAGTTTTACCAGTTCATCCCCACTTCACGCAGTTAAGATATAGGTCCTCCAAACCCACCTAGTTTAGTAGTCCTCAGTCCCCCCAATTAGCCCCGGCCCTTAAATCCCTGCAGATCTGCCTATTTTTCTCTATTAGTGTTTCTTATTTTTTTTTGTTACTATGCATATGAGTAGGCTCGTTGCCCTGGCTAATAGGACATGCCCTGTGTTATTTTGGCATTGCTTGTCCTTGATTTAAAATAAGAAAACTGCAAGTTTATATTATCCTTCACTACTGTACTTTTCCCATTTAATGTTCTGGTTGAATTTACTGTCTAGTAAAAGGGCTAATTACTGTTTTATTCTGGTTTGATGATTTTATCAGGTCTGTGATGCCTCAAGTAAGAGGTTGTTTGAGAAGGGCACAGAATTGTGGCATCAGGGTCACCAGGACCCCACCTCATCCCTCAATCAGGCTATGAACTCGAAGATAAATCGTATTAGTAAATATAATTTCTCAAGTAGTACACCCTACCCCAAGCACAGGGGTAATTCATAGTCTGGACCAAGGAGGGGGCCACATTTGGGAAAAGTAAAATGTTTGTACAGCACTGAGTATGTCGTGTAGCTCTATAGAAATGTGTAGTAGTAGTAGTAGTAGTAGTAGTAGTAGTAGTAGTACTTTGAGCTATTTCCTGAATAGAAATCTCATGCTGTTGGGTTGAAACCAAATGTACATCAACATGGGAAGGAACTGCTAGCAACTTCTTCTGTACTTCTTTATTCCTGTGATGTGTTAAGGCATGGGTCCCCAAACCATAGCCTTAGGGCCAGCTAAAGTTCTTAGCTGAATTTCATCTGGCCTCCAGCAGCAACAGCAGAAGCAAGTGGATCAGGTCTGTAGTATCAACAGCCCAAAAAGCTTGATCTGGCCTGCAGTGGTGGTAGTGAGGGCACATTCTGCCACTGCCAACAGCTCAGACACTTGACGTTTGAAGTGCAAGTAGCAGCACATCATATCAGCATGGACAGGGCATGTCAGTGCAAGGCCACCACTGATTGACTGCGTTATGCACTACTGGCTTTTGTGCTGCTTGTGCAGGTGGATCCATTTGTATTGAAGACAGGGAGAGAGGCTATAAGGAGTTTTCAGCTGCTGCGAAGAATGGGACAGGTCATGGGGAGGAAGACACTGGTGGTACCAAGCCATGAATTCTTTGGGGCTAACAGTGAAAGCTAGATAAGATGGTGGTTCCTGGAGCTCCCAACCACAATTCTATTGCTTCAGAGCTATAAGGAAGGGGACTTAGTCATCATCCCCTAAAGATGCAGGCTTTGGAGGTACAGAGTGCAGAAATACTCATTATCATAACCTAAATACTGAGTGTATCTTTCTAGATTAGGGTCTCCAGAGGGAGTTGTTTTACTGATAATATCAATCTGGCATATTTCAAAAGGGGAGAGTAAGAAGAAGGGAGAAGGGGTGAGGGGTGAGGGGTGAGGAACGAGGGAAAGAAATGAGGAATGGGAAGGACACAGAGAGGGAGCAGGAGTGCATTGGGGTTCTGTCTGTAGATGTGGTGCATTCTTTCTCAAACACCTCATCCTTCATTCATCCACCCTCCCCACCCTCCATTTCCCTAGGTGGGTATATATTGGAGAAGGGGAAAGGCAGGGGCAATGTTGCTGGGAGTATGAAAGAGTTGCCAACTTTAGAGAAATCTAGAAATATTATTACTGACACTCTACCACATCCCTATATTCCTCAGAGCCTGCCTCCTGTCTCCTCCCCTCCCCAACATTTCAGATTCATGAAAGGACCAGACATGATCCCCTTCCATCAAACCATTCTCAACAAACAACTCATCCCCTAACACCTAACCCCCTCCCAACACACAAACATCAATTCTTTTCTTGGGGACCCCTGAGTTAAGATCTACCTTTTGTAAGCTAGATCACTGTAACACCCTGAGGATTTCTGTGGTTCACTTTCATCTATGCTTTCCTACCCGTCTTCCCTATTCATGACACTTTTCTTCAAAAATGTTAAAACTTTGGCACTTTAATGTTCAAAATCAAAAACTGTCCAAGCATGAGAAGAATGACACATATATACAGTAGAAAAAAAACAGAATCTGAATTCAAGAAAGTATGGGATAAACACAGGGGATCTCTGAGGGAGTGATGGGAATTATAAAACTAAATTAGTTGGGCGGATGGGCAGACTAAATAGGCTATATTGTCTTTTTCTTCCATTATGTTCCGATATTCTATGAATATTAATGGGTGCTTGGGTCTGTGACTGAACAGGTTTGCAGAAATCCAGGTTTTGTTTTAGGTTTCTTTGTCAAGCTCTGAAGGCTCCTGCAGCACACTCACACAGGAATTATACCTTAATAGTGGTTTTATTTGGAAATGGTGACAACATAATAGTTCCTGACTATGTACTGCAGATTAACAACAGAAAGTTCAGAATTTGGTAAGGCTTACTTTCAGTCCAGGTATTCAGTCCAGGTCTTCTTACAGTGAATTCTCTTCAGTAACAGCACACACCACAACTGGAGACAAGACTTCTGGTTACAGACAAGATACAGGACTTTTGGACATAACAATGCAGTATAAGATGAATACACATCAGAGGAAGAACTCAAGGGTCTACTCTACACATATTCCTTTGGCCACTATGCTTTCTAAATGCTGGGAACACCTGCCAGCTATTCCCAAACTGCTTTTAAATCCCCTGAGGATTAATCCAGATCCTCAGATGCAGGGTTATACAACAAGCTATTTGCAATTGAACTTAGCTCTCTTTGAACCAGATTGTAGCTCTATATAAAATGTACCAGTCCCAAACTAAGCAGACCCTGGCTCAAGACTGGGAACTATACTTTTTTTCCCTGACATTTACAGCAATGATGTGTATGGATGTGTATTGTTTTAAACAAATGGGCATTCTGAAATAAATGGGACCCCATTTGTTTCTTTTGTGGGTCCCTACTTATCCCATTCATTTCATTCCCCATTCATTTCTAGGTGCCACTGAAGTCTATAGACCAAAGAAATCAATGGGAAACAGGTGTAAGTAACTATAGCAACCAGCCCTTCCTGGTAAATCATGTGTGACCTCACTGTCTTGTCAAAGATTGGGCAGGACATGTTGGCAAGGAGACCACAAAGACAACATAACACAATGAAGCATTTTCTAATCTAGTTTATCGCTGGTCTCTGTATCCAGTGATACTAATCCTGAAGTTTGAGTATGTGCAAGAAATACTGGACATTTCTTCTGTAGACTTTGGGAAGGATGCAGTTTTTGAGCTCTCAGAGTATTCTAAACTTTATTCAACTTTAGAAAAAAGCTTTTTGGTTGCTACTAATCTGTGCTGCACTGGTCTCACACACTGTGATAGTGAACAGAGAAACATGGGCAGTGCCAGCAGTGGCATTTGCTGCTGATTCTTTCTCTTTCCTGGGGAAGAGTAGAGGCAGTGTCTAGATATGGATGGGAGAGAGTGGAGAAAATTGCAGCGGTGCTACTGAGTGATTTCTTTTCTCTGGGTGGGCAGCACCAATCTAGCAAAGTGAGCAATGGACAGAAACTGAAGTATACCAGGCTGCCAGTGTTTTGTAGAGCCTATCAGCAGTCTCAGCAGTGCACTAGTGCACAGCACAACACTGCATTGTCTGTGTGTGTAGTTCTACACACACATACACACACAATAGTATAGTCAGTTGGTATACTATTCAGTATAAGATAAAATCCTTGAAATATCCAAGCTCCCAGGCATTCGCAGTGACACATTCCATCATGTCAGGGAAAGGCAGAGGAGAGAAAGGGAATGTTGGCAGGGTTGGCCAAAGAAAGAAAACAAGTAGTTCTGCACCTAAGTTGAAGCAGGACTTCTTCAAAACCAGAATCACAGTAGGCAACTGTTCCCTGAAGAAACTGAAATTTGGATAGCATGTTCTACCACATACTTCTGAGCCAGTTTCTCTAACTTGTGTTTTGGAACAGAGGAAAATAGTGGGAGAGGCATCCAAGGCAAGGGAAGCAGAGGAGCAAAACCAAAAGTCAGCAGCATGCTCATCAGTACTTTCTACCACTGAGGCTATGAAGGAACTGTTTTCATCAACTGATTCAGATGAAGAATCTTGTCTTAGATTGCCTGGTTCAGAAGATATTGATGGGATACTAGTGGAAGAAAATTTGGAAGGAGTACACAGTAGCATCGTCCAATCCATTTTGTTAATGGGGAAGTATAGAGCAAACTGAGGATAGTGACAAAGAGCAGGCAGGACAGGCAGAAAGTGTGAGTATTGCCCCTGGAATTGTTCCTCAGCATCCACCTTCTACTACCACTACAGTACTAGCATCCACCCCCCACCCCCCAAGGATATAGAGAAGGGATCATGGAAGAAATCACGGTGTGAAGGATATCAGTCATAGAAAGCAAGTGGGGCATCTAACAAACAATACTATACAGTATCATCTGCAGAAGCAGCACCCACTAGCATTGGCATTTGGGGAGGGGGAAGTACTAGCCTGGTGACTCCTTCTACCAATAAGTGGAAAATGGTTGAAAATGGGAAGAGTGTTTTCCACACTGATCCCATGCCCTTAGCCCCTTCCAGCAGTAAAGTGACAGGTCAGCAGCCCCCTGCAATGCGTCATAAGCAGCAACTCACCATGAAGAAATGGGGGTGGTGTTCGGTAACACTGTACTGGGACAAAATGTAGACAGCATTAAAAGTTGTAACAAGCAACATCAGGGAAATGATTGCCCTTGATGACAAGCCCCTACAGGTAGTGGAGAAGATAGGTTTTAAATGTCTGCTGCAGGTCTTAGTGTTGAATTACAAAGTCACCTCCAGGACCACATTTAGTAGGAAGGTCACCCCAGCCTATACTTCCAGTGCCATAGTTGCATTCAAGCCCTACTGCCTAAGGCAGAGGGGAGTAGCTTGCATTTCACCAGTAACATTCGGATCACCATGAACACTATGCACAGTTACCTCTCTCTGATGACACACTGGTGAAACCTGACAGGCAGGGGCAGGCAGCTGCTCTAGTAGGGACAGAGCATCTGGGTATAGGTGGTCTTTGCTGCACTCCCAGTCAATGGATGAAGTCCATACCTCACTGAATATTCTATAAGCCATAAGAGAGATGCTGGAGGGTTGACAGCTAGACAAGAGAGACAGAAACCTTCAGACAGGTTTCTTTGTCACAGACAATGGTCAAAATATGATTAAGACAATAGATGATGGAGGCTTTCAGGATATCCAATGTTTTGCACACACTCTGCATCTGGCAAAGAGGGGTGCCCTGGGATTTGGATCCAAGAACCATGAGAATAAATACCTGCAGAAGCTAATAGAGAAGTGCAGGAAAATAGCAGGGAACTTCCATAGAAGCATGAAGGCTGGATAGCTTCTCCATGAAAAGCAGGAAGAATTTGAGATGTCTCACAAGCACCTCATAAAGGATATTGACACCCACTGGAATTCCATCTCTATGATGCTGCAGAGGTTAGTGGAGCAGCAGACACTCCTTCATGATCTGTCTCGGGAAACAGAGATAGATGTGAAATGCCCCTTGGGGCATCATGGTTGTGCAGTCATGAGGAAGCTGGTACAAATTCTGAAGCCATCAAAGATACCATGGAGGACCTGAGTTCCGGAAGTGCCATCTTGTGCAGGTTCATCCCTATAATAAATATTCTATAGGAAAAGTTGGAAGGCTTCTATCAAGAAGAGGGAATGAGAGCAGAGTTGTTCAGTTTCTGGACTACTTGCAGCAGCAGATGTAAGGAAGACTAAATCCTCTCACAAAACACCATATGTACATATACTTTGTGATCCCTAAGTGCAAGGGAGTGTCTCTAGTAGATTAGATCTATCAAGAGGAATGCCAGAGGCAGAACAGAGCACAGATGTAGCACAAGCAGGAGAGTAGTACAAGCAGGAGCAGCATCCGGTCAGCTAGCAATTCTTCCTACACCTCAATACACCAAAGTCATATTGCCCGCAAAGAACCATCTCTCCTGACACAGGCCATCGTGAAAACAGCTAGCAAGAAAGACTTTCAGCCCACACTAGCAAAGGAGACCCCAGCACAAATGTCTGTGATACGCTTTCTCACAGACCCCAATGAGGCAATAGGTGCTGGCATATTGGGCACACAAGTCTATCATCTGGCTAGATCTGACCAAAGTGTCTCAGTGCTATCTTTCCTGCCCACTAACCAGCATACCCAGTGAACGTGTCTTCTTAATGACAGAGGATATCGTGAGCCCTCATCACTCAAACCTGGTACATGGCTATTTAAGCAAGCATACCACAAAGGGAATGATGAGTAGAATCCAGGGAATTGTATGATGCAGTCCGAAGAACTCACACACACACACATCAGCTTACTCGAATGGTGTGTGTGTGTGTATACTTTATTTTACTTTACCTCTATTAGATTGCAACAATAGAGGACAAGACTTACGTGTTATTTTATCTTATAGCCAATATACTTAAAGTAGACATGACTTATCACAACCACTAAGTAATATTTAATATGAAACTATGTTACAGTATTTGATGGCACCTGTTTAGTTAATATAACTCAACACATTTAAGTTTGAAATTATGTGCCTTATTGTGAACCGTTGTGACGGCAACTAGCTTAATGACGGTATAGAAAAGATTTTAAATAAATAAAATAAATAAATAAATACCACAGTTCTTGGAAAAGCTGATATTTTTGAAACTTCAAACACACCTACAATGTCATACTAGTATAATGAAAAGGTGTCAGCAAGCCAGTACACGTGCGACCTTCATCGGCCGCCGCCGGTCTTCTCAATCACATGCCCCGTAGTAATTTTTGCAGCATTTTCTTTTTTTTTTTTATATTTAAATTTTTTATTAATTTTCATCAATGTTACACATCATGAAACAGGAAAATAAATGATATCATACAATGAATAATAAGAAAATACAACTCTTATAAGATAAAAAGGAAATAAACTACTATTATTCATTTGTATATCTCTTTATAACCCATAATAAGGGGGAGAACACTAGAAATATAAAGATTACTCAGATATTAACATTCTGAATATAATATAGGAGGAGGAGTTATCATTATCTTTTTTTAGGCTTCAGTCTCTGATCTTGATACTTGATTTTTATCTAAAAGGAAAGTCTCTAACTGTAAAGGATCAATAAAACCAAATTTTTTTCCTTGGTAATTAATTAAACAGAGACAAGGGAACTTCAAAAAAAAAGTTGCACCCAATGCTAGAACTTTACTTTTCAGGGACAAAAAGCTTCTCCTCCTTACCTGAGTGGTCCTAGCCACATCAGGAAAGATTTGTACTTTGTGACCACAAAATAGTAAATCCTTAACAGCAAAGAATTTTTTAAACAATTTCTCTTTATCCTGTTCTGAAACACAAGAAATAATTAAAGTTGCTCTGTTATTAATCTGGTCCATCGACTCTTCTAAGAAGGTCGAAATACCAGGAGAGGAAGGGTTTTCCTGATCATTTACATTCCCTACTATTCTAGAGGGTTTTTTAGGTAAATAATATATCTTAGAAAGATTAGGTATCTCTTCCTCTTCATATGATAAATTTTCCTTTAAAAATTTCTTAAATAATTCCCAGGATGAGAGAAGTCTAGTTTGAGGAAAATTTATAATTCTCAAATTCCTTGCCCTAAACAAGTTCTCAATATATTCCATATCTTTATGTATACCCAAACTATCTCGAATAAATGCATTTTCTGAGTTTTGTACTAAATGTACTCTATTAGTCACAGCTATTAAATCTTTTTCACATTTCTCAATTTTTTTCCCCTGCTCTTCGATCATATTTCTATTTGACTTGATAACTGTTAACAGTGATTCATTCATTTTCAATATATTTCTATCAAGTTTCAAGATCATTTTCCCAAGATCACTTAAGGTGTAGTGGGGCTGTATTGCTACAGTACTACATGCACCTTTATCCCCTAGTGGTTGTATATCCTCCAAAATTGATATATAAGGTTTCTCAGTCCATTGAGATTCAGTCTGTATTTGCAGATCTAAGTCTCCATGGACTTCTCCTACCAGGTTCCTTGCCGCATCTGGTGTTGTAAATCCAGTCGGCTGTTGGGGAGACTTTGGGCCGTTGCCAGGACTAATGGAGGCATAGGATGTAGCCCCCAAACTGTCCTCTTTTGGCTCTTCCATCACTCTAATAACGTGATGGTCCATCGGTCCTAGATGTTGTTGTTGCGAGGGTGATGATGTAAACATCCTCGCCTTCCTTTTCCTGCCCATAGAAAACTTTTTCAAACACAAAACTCAAAATATCCTGCCGGCCAACGGCCTAACCGGTCTAAGCCGGTCCAAGCCGTGCACCCCTTCGACGTGCATGGCTTAGACGTGGCGCCGGCGGCAGCGGGGCGCCACCCCACCGCGGATTTAGTATCAGTGGGGGCGGGGTTTCCGTGATGTCACAGCTCTGCGACAGAGCTACTCACGAGTCCCAGGTGTTCCTCGAACCGGCAAGCAGCGAAACGGCAGGGTGAGTGGACCTCCTCCTCTCTCCTTCCTCACTCCCCGTTCTGCTTCAGTCCCACCGCGGATTTAGTAGTCAGTGGGGGCGGGGTTTCCGTGATGTCACAGCTCTGCGACAGAGCTACTCACGAGTCCCAGGTGTTCCTCGAACCAGCAAGCAGCGAAACAGCAGGGTGAGTGGACCTCCTCCTCTCTCCTTCCTCACTCCCCGTTCTGCTTCAGTCCCACCGCGGATTTAGTAGTCAGTGGGGGCGGGGTTTCCATGATGTCACAGCTCTGCAACAGAGCTACTCACGAGTCCCAGGTGTTCCTCGAACTGGCAAGCAGCGAAACGGCAGGGTGAGTGGACCTCATCCTCTCTCCTTCCTCACTCCCCGTTCTGCTTCAGACCCACCACGGATTTAGTAGTCAGTGGGGGCGGGGTTTCCATGATGTCACAGCTCTGCGACAGAGCTACTCACGAATCCCAGGTGTTCCTCGAACCGGCAAGCAGCGAAACGGCAGGGTGAGTGTACCTCCTCCTCTCTCCTTCCTCACTCCCCCTGCAGCATTTTCTATGTTGCAAATAAAGTGTTTCAGTGACTGAATACTAAATTAACTTGCAAAAATACCCAAAAACCACCATTGTTTAACATAGACTGAGATGCCGGCATCCATTATGAACACTGTTTAGAGAGATAAATAACTTTATCATGCCTTGCCCCTGAAGCAGTTGTCACAAATGAAACATTAGCTGATGTTGGGCTTTTGGATTTTGGGGTATTTTTGCAAATTTAGGGGTGGATTTATCAAAATGCGGTAAGTACTGCATGTGATAGCAAAAGGGGCCTGTTTTATGCTAATATAGCATTTATTGCAATTTGCACTAATTACCTGTGTGAAGAGCTAAGTTAGTGTGATACCATTTTCAGATTCTGTGATAAGTGCTGGACCTATGGTATTTCCTTCATTCAACTACCAGGGGACTATTGTTAATGGTCTGAGAGAGAGAGCAAGAGTGAGAGTGAGAGCCTGGCCATAATAGCATGGTCCATAGGTAGGTATTTGTATCCCTATGGTAGGCCCACCTAGTAACTCGAGGTGAGGATTAGGTAGAAGTGTAGGGGGTTAGGGGCCACTTTCACATTCTACGTGACACCTACGAACAGAACAGTGGTCTCTTGTGAAGATTTGCTGGCCTTCGGAGTGAGGAAACTCACTCCAAGATGAGATTTGGGCAAGGTTCTCTCAACCTAGCTTGATGTTACCCAGGTAGAGAGTCCATCAAGCTAGGTTGAGAGAACCTTGCCCAAATCTCATCTTGGAGTGAGTTTCCTCACTCCGAAGGCCAGCAAATCTTCACAAGAGACCACTGTTCTGTTCGTAGGTGTCACGTAGAATGTCAAAGTGGCCCCTAACCCCCTACACTCTTACCTAATCCCCACCTCGAGTTACTAGATGGGCCTACTATAGGGATACAAATACCTACCTATGGGCCATGATATTATGGCCACTCTCTCACTTTCTCTCACCTTACAGGAGACATCACAAATAGCAATGAAGTATAGTTAAAATCAGCATTATAGCTGTGCAATAGCCCTTCACAGACAGACTAACCCAGCCCACTCCCTGCCCCTAACTCCTCCTATTTTCTGAATTTGCATCGCACCATACTATGGTGCAATCACGTGCGTTAAACACATTTTCGCATGCATGAAAACGCCTTATCGCAATTTGATAAATGACCCCCTTATTTAGTATTCAGTCACTGAGATACTTTATTTGCAACATAGAAAACACTTCAAAAATTAGTATATGGGTGTATGATTGAGAAGACAGGCGGCAGCCAATGAAGGTCACACGTCTACTGGCTTGCTGACACCCTTCCATTATATACTAGTATGACATTGTAGATGTGTTTGAAGTTTGTATATCTGCAGCTCTTTTTGCCAAGAGATTTGATTGTATTGAGCTCAGTGCCAGCACTTTGTTTTCTAAGTGAATTATCTTTAATATATACAGATAGAAAATATACAGTATTTGCCTATTATAAATATTTGTTTTCTCACTGAAAAGGAATGAGGGAAAGTGTTTTATTTTACCTCATGATTTGCAAAGAAATGTTTTAACTGTTGACATCCCTCTCCTCACCCCAGAGGATAAACAGAGAATATACGGTATTATCTAGCTCAAAACAATTATATCTTACCTGCGCATCCAAAAATGTTTTTCTTTTTTTTTTCATTTCCATTTTTTTTCTTTTGATTGTGTCATCTCATTTTAGTGCATGTTAAACTGGGTTAATGTGCAATAAAATGATTTTAGTATTCATTAAAACCATTTAGTGTGCTTTAAAAGTTTTAACACATTCTAAAACTTTTAGGGATGAGTTTTCAAAGCACTTATGCACATAAAATTAGCATATTCATGCGTAAGTAGCCTATATACTCACATAACCGCTATTTTATAAACATTGAAAGTAAGAGTGCACATTACATTTCTCACACATATATAAATGCAACAAAAAAAAAGGGTGGTTTAGAGGCTTTCTGGGCAAGTTGCTATTTTATAAGAGATGTGCGTTCATTTGGCAATGAACGCACATAATTTTACACCTGCTGATTATCTTGCATTATTGATATCAGACTGGTTTATAGTGTATTATTGGCTGAATGGGTGGTCTGGGTGAACTGGAGGGGGAGTTCAGGCTGAAAAACCAAGAGGGTTTCAATGGCTTGGAGGAGGACTGGGAAAACTGGTGGAAGAATTGGAAAACTGGTAATTTCAATTACGTACATATGTTGTAAAATATGCCGACTTACCCACATAGATCAGGTTTTACACGAGAAAGCCCTACTTTAGTTTCACGCATAAAATATATGCATGCATATTTTTTTAAATTGGTAGAAAAAAATCCATGTGTTCAATGCATTGAAATATTTATTTATTTATTTGTTTATTTATTTATTTAAAGGCTTTTATATACCGATGTTCATGTACTAGTACATATCGCGTCAGTTTACATAGAACCAAAGTTGGAAATACTTGCTTTCGATGAATTGTATGTATTCACACATAAGCTTATATATGTGCATATGCTGCAGAGTAGACATTTGTGTATTTTATAACATGCACATATCTAATATGCACGAGTTACAAAATACTTTCATAGATCCCTGCACATCCATATATGCATGTATAGAGAGGCTCGTGAAATTGTTTGACAGTTACCCTCATTGTGAACACTAAATGGAACTAAAGAAATGACAGAACATCCCTATTATGAGTTTTATTTATGCCATACATAAATATCATATTGCTTAGTATTAAGTGAACTCCTAATGTGGTTTCAGACTGCAACTGACAAAGTGCAGTTGTAATGAACTGATACACTATCTGGAATAATAAGTGCCAATTTAGTTTCAAGTTCTCTGTGAAATAACAATATGTTTTAATTAGAGCTGATTAAAAGCAGGCTTACAAGACAACCAGATGAGTTTTCAGTCTGTGCTGCTAAAAGCAAGCTGATAGATTATGAGCCTGATATATCAAGGTAGGCACAGAATGGAAGAATACCTATGACAATTTAGACCCTACAGTGCCAGCCTCTAAAAGAAGCCAAAAATTCCTTGAGATTACTGCAGCAACCCACAGCAGCCTCACTGGTTTTGATAATGCCTGCCAAAATTGCTATAGCATTTTTAAGTAGCTGGCATATTATATTAGAAATAAACTAAAAAAAAAAAAAAAGCTGAAAGAAACCTAAATCTGTGGAGAAACTGACTGCCTCTGAACAGGGGCTGCATTAATATAACATCTGCCCTAATTCCTTAAGGTGCCATGCTACAGGAATGATAGCAGAGTGACAGCTGCAAGACTTGCTTAAAAAGGTGTCTACAGTAAGACGCAGTCGGTTTTAGCTTCTCCAAAGAAATCAGAGACGGTAAGATAAAGCAGTATGATGTGCAGCAGACTTGATTAACAGGGCAAGTATGATGCAAGTACTAGTACCATTTATTAAAAGGACATAATTTCCAAACTGCAATGGAATTAGATTATGATGCAAATAATTGCAATAACTAACTGATTATTATTATTTTGTAAGACAACGCAGATTGAAATGATACAGGGATCAATTCAACCTGTTATTTTGAGCCGCCACTTGGTGAAAAACACTGGATATTCTAGTTCTTCCGAATATTAATTGTTATGAAATGGTTCATTTCAGAAGATATTCAAGTATTGATAAAAAATATATGCAATATAACCAGAAAAAAAATTGCTGCTTTAGATACTCCTCCACTAATCCTCTGTTCTCTGTTCCTAGCTTGCCCACTGGGGTTAATCAACTTCACTCTTATGCACCATAATCACCCACTGGAGGTCTTCTCAGAGCAGGAGTAACATTTTGGGCTTCCATTTTGCTATGAAAGGAAAAAACCATGGAAGCTTTGCTATATAGCCATTTTTCTTTTACTCTACCATATTACATTGAAATGGAATACAAAAAAAAAAGTTAGGAATGAAATCTTAAATGTTCTGTTTTAAGGCCAGTTCTCAATGGGGTAGATTTTTTTTTTTTTTTAATTTATGCAGTTTACAATAATTACAAGAACAAATCTTGATGGGGAAAAAAAGAGGAGATTACACTTATTCAATACCATAATACACAATATTAATCTAAGAAATCAATAACAATTTCAATATCTCTTCATTTTTTAAAGTCCTCAGAGAGGGGGGTGGATCTCCATACCTTAAAGTAAAAGTATTTTTATAACTTATTAAAGAAATATACCGAATATAACAGCGACATATTGTTTATTTATGAGAGACTTATTGGAGCATCTAAACAGGATGTTTCAGTAGTTATGGGGACTTTCCCCACTAAGAATTGGGTTAACTGGGATGGATAAAAAAAAAACGTAAGTATTCTGAAGGTATTTAACCACGCATTTGCATGGGAATTTAAGGAAATATCTTGCCCCAATTAATAAGACCTGTGGTCTCAGCAGGAGGAAAGCTTTTCTCTTCCTCTGGGTCTCACGAGAGACATCCGGGAAAGCTCTTATGAGACTTCCCAAAAATCTTTCATTTCTATGCCTTATACTTAATTTCAACAACCATTCTCTATCAGTCTCTAATGCCAAAGTCATGATCAATGTTGCAGGTACTGCAAGATCCGTATTAGATGTTTCCAAAATTGCAGTTATGTTAAGAGGCTGGTCTCTCACTGGTCTCAAAGTCTCTAATTCACCTTCTTGATTAGAGGCCTCTCTTCTGGACTTAGGTAGATAGAATATCTTTATAATCGATGGTATCATTTCCTCTGAAACCTTGAGTATATCAGTCAGATACTTTTTAAAGACCTCTCTCGAGGATCTTAACGGTAATTGAGGAAAATTTATGAATCTTAGGTTTCTGCTTTTAACAGTGTTCTCGAGATTTTCTATCTTCAAAGCAGTGTTATTCTAATCTTTCAGCAACATTGCTTGTGATTGTTGAAACGTTTTTATCTCAGTCCTTATAGTAGCAACTTGCTGTTCCAACTCTAAATTCATATTTGAAAGCACTTCTATTTTCTCATCATGCCGTCTAACTTGCTCCATTGCTGGAGTTAGTTGCTGCAATATAGACAGTCTCATCTCATTAATAGCCTCCCAAATCGTCTCAAATGAGAAAACTTGCGGTCTTACCAATGATGGTATTTCTATAGCGTGGATTCCCCCAACAGCTCCCAAAACTTCTCCTTTTAATGCTCCTTTCTCGCCACTGCCTTGCCCCAGTTTTTCAAATGGGCTAGAAGTTGCCAACAATGCTGCTCCGGACCCCGTTGGGCTGAAATCCTTCACACTTTGGTCTCGGGTTTCTTCCCCCGGAGTAAACGCTGTTCTGCTGGCAGCCAGATTAAGCGGTGGGGTTCTCTCAGTGGGACTAAACGGTGAAACTGAGGCTGGTAGAGAGAGAAGATTAAATTCTCCTCCTCCTCTCTGCAGCAGCTGGTCTTCTGCTCCTCTGTCACTGCGCGTGACATGAGCGTCCATCGGACCGGTCAGAGTGCTCACCGAAGTTACTGCGGGGTACGGGGTCCTCGGCTTGCGCTTCCTCCCCATCAACAAAGGTAATCTTTCCGCAAGAAATCCAAAATTAAGAACTAGTCAGGAATGCTCAAACCACGCTAGAACATCCGGCGGCCATCTTGGATCCACCCCCACGCACGCCTGGGGTAGATTTTAAGATCTGCGCGCAGGCGTACATGTGTGCATGCTACCCGGCGAGCACTAGGGATGTGCATTCGTTGTGAACGAATGCGCAATCCGCAACGTATAGGTCCCTATTTGTTGCGTTCGTGGGTTCGCAAAACGTTTAGTTAACCCCCATGAATTCAACAAATCCTGAACAAATAAACCCCCCACCCTCCTGACCCCCCCAAGACTTGCCTAAAGTACCTGGTGGTCCAGCGGGGGTCCTGGATCAATCTCCTGCACTCGTGCCATCGGCTGCTGGTATTCAAAATGGCGCCGATAGCCTTTGACCTTACTATGTCACAGGGGATACCGGTGCCATTAGTCGGCCCCTATCACATGGTAGGAGCACAAGATGGCGCCGGCCGTCCATTGCTCCTACCATGTGACAGAGGCCGACCAATGGCACCGGTAGCCCCTGTGACATAGTAAGGTCAAAGGCTATCGGCGCCATTTTGAATACCGGCAGCTGACGGCGCGAGTGCAGGAGATGATCCAAGACCCCCGCTGGACCACCAGGGACCTTTCGCAAGACTTGGGGGGGTCAAGAGGGTTGGGGGTTGTAGTTAATTAAAATTTAAAGGGAACGAATGCCGAATTCAATGTATTAATGGATCGGACTGTTACGCTTGGGCTCCGGTCAGGAGTCGTGAACACCACCCAGCAGGGTGGCTCCAGGTGGAGAGAGACAGGAAGCTAGAAACAGTGTCAGGTTCCAGGCTGGGTCAGGGCAGGCAGCAAGTATCAGAGTCTGGGTTCAGGCTGGGTCAGGGCAGGCGGCAAGTAGCAGTGTCTAAGTACAGGCTGGGTCAGGGCAGGCGGCAGTCAGCAGTGTCTGGGTCCAGGCTGGGTCAAGGCACAGTAAGCAGGGCAAGGCAGGTCAGAAGGCCCGTAGGCCACACACACACACACACAGAAGGCCCGTAGGCCACACACTAATAGCGGGGCAAGGCAGGTCAGAAGGCCCGTAGGCCACACACACACAGAAGGCCCGTAGGCCACACACCATAAGCGGGGCAAGGCAGGTCAGAAGGCCCGTAGGCCACACACACACAGAAGGCCCGTAGGTCACACACCATAAGCGGGGCAAGGCAGGTCAGAAGGCCCGTAGGCCACACACACACAGAAGGCCCGTAGGCCACACACCATAAGCGGGGCAAGGCAGGTCAGAAGGCCCGTAGGCCACACACACACAGACAGAAGGCCCGTAGGCCACACACCGTAAGCAGAGCAGGCAGGTCAGAAGGCCCGTAGGCCACACATACACAGAAGGCCCGTAGGCCACACACCGTAGTCAGGGCAAGTAGGTCAGAAGGCCCGTAGGCCACACATACACAGAAGGCCCATAGGCCACACACCGTAAGCAGAGCAGGCAGGTCGGAAGGCCCGTAGGCCAGGTAAGAAAAGCGAGGAAGAAGGCCTGAAGGCCGTGCAGGGCAAGGCAAGGAAAGGCCCGAAGGCTGCGCAGGGCTAGAGCAGGGAGCCCAGGTGAGCTCAATGCCGAAGCACCGAGGCAACTGTCAGGCAGGGTTATAAGGGCACACCCAGAGCATAGAGTGGACAGAGGAGATGGACTGGGCCTGTCAGGAAAGCCAGCACTAGAGGGACCCCTGGTGGTGAGGCCGTTGCACAGCAGCCAAAACTGTAACAGTACCCCCTCCTCAAGGCCTCCCCCTCCTCCTGGGTCCAATCTTAGCAGGGGGTACTCAAAAATGAAATCCGACCCCTCCGAGGGCAGCAACAGCTGGAGCAATTCAACAGGCTCAGATGGCTGAGTCAGAAAGTCTTTTAGTGGTACCAGTTTGAGCCCCTCCGGGGGTGGCAGCAGGACTGGTTTAAGCCCCTCCGGGGGCGGCAGCAGGACCGGTTCAGCAGGCTCTTCTCGGGGTAGTGCAGCAGGCTCGGAGCCCTCTCGGGGTGAAACGGTAGGCTGGAACACCTGCCCGGGCGTTGTAGTAGGCTCGGACCCTTCTCGGGGCGTTGTAGTAGGCTCGGACACTTCTCGGGGCGATGAAGCAGGTTCGGACCCCTCTCGGGGCGATGAAGCAGGCTTGGACCCCTCTCGGGGCGATGAAGCAGGCTCGAACCCCTCTCGGGGCGATGAAGCAGGCTCGGACCCCTCTTGGGGCGATGAAGCAGGCTCGGACCCTTCTCGGGGCGTTGTAGTAGGCTCGGACACTTCTCGGGGCGATGAAGCAGGTTCGGACCCCTCTCGGGGCGATGAAGCAGGCTCGAACCCTTCTCGGGGCGATGAAGCAGGCTCGAACCCTTCTCGGGGCAATGAAGCAGACTCGAACCCCTTTCGGGGCGATGAAGCAGGCTCGGACCCCTCTCGGGGTGATGAAGCAGGCTCGGACCCCTCTCGGGGCGTTGTAGTAGGCTCGGACCCTTCTCGGGGCGTTGTAGCAGGTTCGGACCCCTCTCGGGGCGATGAAGCAGGTTCGGACCCCTCTCGGGGCGATGAAGCAGGCTCGGACCCTTCTTGGGGTGATGTAGCGGGCTCGGCCCCCTCTTGGGGTGATGTAGCGGGCTCGGCCCCCTCTTGTGGTGATGCAGCAGGCTTGGCCCCCTCTTGGGGTGATGAAACAGGCTCAGATGGCAGAGCAGCAAGGTTAGAAGCAGTGCACATAGAAGACACAGATTGCACTGCTGTGGGCTTGATACCCCGAGCCAAACTCTGAGGCTCCTTATTTTGTTTCTGGAGGAGCAGTTTAGAGAAGGCACAGGCAGTTCTAGGACGTCTAGGGAATGTGCTCGTTAGTGTCTCAACAGCAGCTGTGGGAAGCAGAGCCCTGCTAGAGTTAATCAACTCTCTCCGTTTGAGAGAAACCTGTTCCTGAGGCTCTAGCACTGGTGTCACAGAAACCTTCTTGGCCAGGTAAGTCCTGGGTTTTTCTATCCACAAACTGCCAGCTAAAATGTCTGTTTTAGTGGAGCCAGAAGCAGAATACCGGTTAGGAGAGCTGATTGTTTTTTCTAATGGAACAGCTGATCCTAAAGCAGAACAACGGGGGCAGGGTTTGCCTGGTGGTAACAGACACGGAAGACAGGAGCATTTCCACCACCCTGGTTTAGGATTTAAACAATTTAAACATTCCTGATAGACTGAGACGTTCCTCTTATGACAACCACTGCATACCCAGTGTTCTTGGTCTGAGAGTTGACATGCAAGACAGTTCTTGTAACTGAGATAGTTCAAAGTCTGGCAACAAGCACAGACATAAAAACTTGGAGGCTGAGGCATAATGTGAGTAGAGGTAAAAGAAAAATTGGCTCACCGGTAGTACCAAGACCTAGCTCTTCCCCTGGAAAATTGATGGCTTCGGCATACTGTTACGCTTGGGCTCCAGTCAGGAGTCGTGAACACCACCCAGCAGGGTGGCTCCAGGTGGAGAGAGACAGGAAGCTAGAAACAGTGTCAGGTTCCAGGCTGGGTCAGGGCAGGCAGCAAGTATCAGAGTCTGGGTTCAGGCTGGGTCAGGGCAGGCGGCAATCAGCAGTGTCTAAGTACAGGCTGGGTCAGGGCAGGCGGCAGTCAGCAGTGTCTGGGTCCAGGCTGGGTCAGGGCACAGTAAGCAGGGCAAGGCAGGTCAGAAGGCCCGTAGGCCACACACACACACACAGAAGGCCCGTAGGCCACACACCAATAGCGGGGCAAGGCAGGTCAGAAGGCCCGTAGGCCACACACACACAGAAGGCCCGTAGGCCACACACCATAAGCGGGGCAAGGCAGGTCAGAAGGCCCGTAGGCCACACACACACAGAAGGCCCGTAGGCCACACACCATAAGCGGGGCAAGGCAGGTCAGAAGGCCCGTAGGCCACACACACACAGAAGGCCCGTAGGCCACACACCATAAGCGGGGCAAGGCAGGTCAGAAGGCCCATAGGCCACACACACACAGACAGAAGGCCCGTAGGCCACACACCGTAAGCAGAGCAGGCAGGTCAGAAGGCCCGTAGGCCACACATACACAGAAGGCCCGTAGGCCACACACCGTAGTCAGGGCAAGTAGGTCAGAAGGCCCGTAGGCCACACATACACAGAAGGCCCGTAGGCCACACACCGTAAGCAGAGCAGGCAGGTCGGAAGGCCCGTAGGCCAGGTAAGAAAAGCGAGGAAGAAGGCCCGAAGGCCGCGCAGGGCAAGGCAAGGAAAGGCCCGAAGGCCGCGCAGGGCTAGAGCAGGGAGCCCAGGTGAGCTCGATGCCGAAGCACCGAGGCAACTGTCAGGCAGGGTTATAAGGGCACACCCAGAGCATAGAGTGGACAGAGAAGATGGACTGGGCCTGTCAGGAAAGCCAGCACTAGAGGGACCCCTGGTGGTGAGGCGGTTGCACAGCAGCCAAAACTGTAACACGGGCTTTCCCCCCCTTGACGAATGCAACGTATCTGGGCCCCGACGAATACGTATCCCGAATCCAATGTATACTTTCCGGCTGCACATCCCTAGCACACACACATTTACATCCGATTTTATAACTTGCATGTGCAGGCACGCGCAAGTTATAAAATCAGTGGTCGGTGTGTGACAGGGGGTGCACAGTTGTGTACCTTGCGTGCGCCGACGCCCACGAGCTTCCCCTGTTGACTTCCCCCTAACCTAACCTTCCCACCCACTGGATTTACATGTGTAGAGCTTTTAAAATCCGGCCCACAATGTACAATGCATCCGCATACCTGAACTACATGTTGCGTCCATCGCTGCTCGACGCCCTCACTCCACCCTCTTTACCTCTGTGGCGACTCCCTCCGGGTCTGATGGACGGTTAGCTGCAACAGCGTCTTCTTGCTGTCTCCCTCCGGTGTCCCCAGACCGGCTCGATGCTACGGATCCGCCATGTTCCTGATGATGTAGGGCATGCGCGTGCTCCGATTGATGTACCAGCAAGGGCGTGAACCTCGGGGGCATCACCCTGAGATGACATCATTCGCTTCCAATATAAAAGGTCTCAGTATTCGCTAAACGAATCGAGTTAGCAAAGGGGGATTGCTTCGGCTTTACTCCCAAGCTACTCTGCCTCCTCGGACTTACCAGGGGTACCCGCTCCTCGGGGGCCTTGCTCTCTTTTCTTTATTTCAGATTGCAGATAGGAACCAGTACTCACTCCTCGAGGGCCCATGTTCATGACCACTAGATTCTCTACTGCCTGGAAGCTATTGCAGATACAGACATTTGTGAGTTACCATCGCTCTCTCAGAGCTTTCCCTGGAACCAGGTACTCTCTCCTCGAGGGCCTAACCCTTTCCAGCTACTGAGCTTCATAAGGACCTTATGTGAGTTTTGTCATCCAGTTCTGGCTATGAACACAGCATACCCTGTCTACTCACTATCTATAGTTTCTCTACAGCTCAGCAATCCTGGGATCGCTGTTCCAGTACCTGAGGGACTTCAGCCCTGCCGGGCATATCAGCTCACTACTGCCACCTCTGGTGGTTCTACTAACCTGTCTAATAAAATAATTATTTGTGTCTGTCTCCGTACTCAAGCCTAGCCGGTGGTCCCTCTCAGGATATCCTCCTGGGGGCGCAGTCATCTGCCATCAGCCCAAGGATCCACCTATCTACATTCCTCTACAGCTGTGTGCCCTCTCCAAGCACTCCACTGGTAACAGATTGCTACTCCTTCCCCATCAGGAGTCTTCAGCAACAGATTCATAGCAGATTGCTACTCCGCAGTCTAAACCCTAACAGATTCTTTACTACTCCCTCTACAGGAGCTGAGCATATCAGATTGCTAACTCCTCCTTCCACAGGAGCAGATTCATTACAGATGGCTAACTCCTCCCTTCTTGAGGAGTAGATCATAACAGATTGCTAACTCCTCCCTTTCTCAGGTGTCGAAGCATAACAGATTGCTAACTCCTCCCTTCCTCAGGAGTCGAAGCATAACACTACAACTATAGCCTATGCAAAAAAACACCAAAGTTATCAAAAACCTATATTTTTTTTACTGGTTATAAAAAAGAATATAGAATGTCTTCTGCCTCTTCATAGTCAGTAAGTCCTTTCCACCTCTTTTTGTTATTTAAAGCTTCTTTCTCCTAAGGGACACAGATTCCTGGTACTCCTTGCTTCCTGAGCTAGAGGAGAGACATGTTGTGCTGGTTCTGAAAGAAAAAAAATATGCCAGTTAGTCAAGTTATGGAACATAGAATACACAAAGCAGAAAGAGCAAAAGAAGAAAGAAGACAGCTCATACAGCTGCATGCACTGGTTGGAAGCCTGATCAGGAGGACATTTAAATAAGCTGCTACACGCTCTGGGCAGTCGAGATGAAGAATAAGATATAAAAAATGTAATATGCAAGAGGAAAACAGTTACGCATGTGAGCATACAAAAGTAGTAAAAAGGGAGCATGCACAGGAAAAAAAGAAATTTAAGCTAACAAAAGAAAAAAACAGCTTGTAGCCTCAGGACAAACACTAGTGAGTAAACACAGAACAAGGAAGTGCTTTTTCTTTTGCACACAAATGAAATAGCACCAGAGCTCACACAGGCATGCACAGAGGACAGACACAAAAGCTGGGGGTATGAACTATGAAGAATCTGGACTAAATGGCACACAGAAAGAAATCACAGGAACACAGCACAGTTGCAGACACTACATGAAAATACAAGAAGCCACTCGAGCCGCCATGCTAGACAGTGAGAGACATATTAAGAGAAATACAGGTGAGGTAGCTTTCCAGCTCTTTCTCCTTTGATTGTTGAATGGCCTGGGCTCCCCCCCCCCCACTAACCCAAAGATTTAAAATGTTATTTTCCCCACCATTCATGTGGTCAGAAAGGGGCATTAGAGTTGGACATGACCAGGGTAACTTTTAAACAACCCACATAAAAAAGTACCAGCAGAGTTTAGCTTTAGTTCAGAATTTTTGAAGCAGATTAATGCGCATAAATCCACTTTGATAATTTGCAGGAGTGCATTGCACGCAGAAAGATATGCCTGCTCGAAAGTGCTAGGGAGCTGCCTTCGACGCAGTAACTTCCCATGGACTCTGTGTTGGGGACCCTAAAATTGAAAGCAGGCATGTAAATCCCAATCCCGCTCTAGCCCATCCCCCACAAAGTCATGTTCCACATGCTCTTTTATGCCCATATCCTCTGGGCCTATTTTCAAAGAGCCACTTACATGCATAAAAACAGATTTTATGTACCTGCATTTGAAAATTACCCCCAAATCAACTTTCTAGCTATTATTGCTACATCTGGATATTTTTAAATCCTGAATGTGAAGTTAGCAAGATGTTAGAAATTCAGAAAAATGATTCATAATGGGAAGCCCCCAATTCTTCCAACTTGAAATTGTTCTCATCCTCTTATGAAAGGACAGAAATATATGAATTGATAACAGTAATATACATAACATTACTTATATGATGTTCTTTTTGCTACTTCTTTTAGGTCTGTTGCATAATAACAAGTTGCCAAGGTACAAATATAGACCTGTAGTTTAGAGCTAATAACAATCAGTCTAATAACAAACTGATTTCAAGTGTGAAGATGATGTTCTAATATGTTAGATTTGAGGACACAGAGTTAGCTCATTGGCAGGTAAATAATTATTACTTAGAGGGGTCAATACACCAAGGTGCAATGAAGTGTTTATTATGCAGTAAACACTCCACCTTCTGCAATAACAATTTATTGTGTTTCTTTAGATGCTATCACAGCTGTGATAGATATTATCATGGTTGCCCAAATAAACAAGGAAATGGTCATGCTAATGAAGAATAATTTGTTCAACGGGCATTCCACTGGTATGTACTAAAATGTAATAAGTAGTATAGTATTTATCATGCGATATTTAAGTCAGAAAAAACCTGAAGGGTGGTATTCCGTGAAGATTACATGAGGGGAAAAATGCCTACACCTGATAGAATGGTTTGTTTTATTCTCAAGGAGCCTCTTTTAGTGTTTTGGCTACAGCAGCAGAGGCAAAGGGAGGAAAGGAACAGGGGAAAAAAAACAACACAAGGGGAAAGAGAGACAGAGAGACAGGGAGAGAGGACCACAGCAGCACCTGGATTTTTCTGGGCCATTCTTTTGGGCCTATTGGTTAATAAGTATGTTTTGGGGAAAGTCATGGTTTGCAGTCAGCTAAGTCAAGCCATAACTAATGAAGACCTCATGTTAACCAGGTATATGGAATAGAGGAGGTGTGAGTATTCATTCATATCTCCCAAACCCAAGAACAATCAGACAATATATAACCTTTCAAAAACATTATTTTGTTGCACAACATAGATGAAAAATTGTGGCAAAAGTCATACAAATAAAACAGATGCTAGAAAGTAAATTTTCAGTAGGGCATGTAATTGGGAATGTACTTTTCAGCCTGCACAAACTTAGCTGATTTTCTAGCACAGGGAACTTGCATACATTGAGTTTGAATATTGGCTTATTATACACATAAAAGCAGAAGTATACACTTACACAGTGTTAAGTAATGGCATAAGATACCCTTGTTAGTAGCATGATGCATTTCATAAGAAAAGAAAAGGGAAAAAAGGAAAATCCTAATTAATTCTTACTTGAATGTATTTTTCTAAACTAAAAATACTCTCGTGCTTTCTAAACATGCTTCTGAAACATTCATTGAACATCTATTTTCTATGCAGGTATAAAACTACATCTGTATTTTCTGCTGGCCAAAAATTCACTTAGTTGACTCATTTAAGCCAGTTAACTCTATGTTTATCCACATGAAAGGTGCCAACATCTTTGTAAATTTTCTCTGAAGTGTAAGAAATAAGGCATAGAAAAGCATGCATAAAGCACAATCAATAGGCATGGAATGATTGGGTTCTGTTTTCAGGAACCACTGATACAGGAAACACAACACATAATTTTCTAAGGATGGACATGGCAATGCATGGTATCAGAGCTCCATGCCAAGTAATTCTGAATTCTGAGAGGAAGATTCCCCAACACATACTCCATGGGAATTAACTCCATGTAAGGCAGGAAAAAGTGCTCCCTCATGGACCTGACCTTTTGTAGGATTGCTGACCCACCCAAGCCATCTCTGGTTTGTGGCAGATGGTGTCATGGCCTGATTCTTGGAATGGAAAGCATTTGGGTGGATTCACTAGAGTGTCTAGAAGGAGATTTCAGTGACATGTATGCTATACATTGCTTTATTGTTGATTTGGGCAAATGGATTTGTAAACCATTTTGAGCAAATTTCTGGGGGAAAAGGTCAAAAAAATGAAATAAATAAATAAATATGTGCCAGATCTTGAATGGATGAGATAATGTTTCCCCCGATGGTTTGAAGGTGGTCAAACATCTGGGGCTGGGTCATTTTGATTTAAATTCCTCATTTATTTTAGCAGATTGCAGATGTTTCTCCATTCTTTAGAGCCCACTTTTCCCCTAATCTGATGTTGTTCTGTGAGAATTTCATGCTTCTGGATATAACCTGGATATAACCCAGAAGGATTCCTCTTCTGCCTTTCTGGAGTCTTGTTCTCCTTCCTTTCTTCCACACCATGTGCCTTCCATTCTGCCCTTGTTAGAGCCATTAAAGTAGCTATCAGGAAGCACGGAGCAATACAAAGACAGACAGAAAGCAACCAGTAGCAAAGGTTTCAAAATGGTTCCAGAGGCAAGCCCTAGCAAGACCCAGCTCAGCCCAGTCAGCTAGGCCCAGGTCCCATAATTTTCTGTCAGGGACAGGAGGGTGTCGAGGAACTTAGGGAGGCCCAACAGAATGCCCAAATCCGCCCAGACATGTAGGCCCAGGTCCTGAAGCTTTCTTGGGACGTGAGAGAAGGGTTGGACAGCCTCATACAGGCCCATTTTGTTTTGTTTGGTTTTTTTTAATGTTTTTTCAGTTCAAGAAACAAAATGAACCAAAACAAAAAATGAAAAATCAACCCTGAAATGAAAAACAAGCTAAACTGAAATATTTTATGCTGCACATCAATATTTGTTTTCTAAGATATAAAGATGTAAAATTTAACTAGGAGTCAAGATATGAAGATTCAGAGGATTAGACACAGGAGCAACATCAGGGCATTTTTTTTTTAAAGAGGGTGTGGATGCTTAGAATGCCCTCCTAGAAGAGATGAAGGTAAGAATGGTAATGGTAATTGTATTCAAAAGGGAGTGGGATAAAAATGGAGATTCCCTAGTGGCTAGAGGATGGAAATGAAGAACTGGGGTAACCTATAGTAAATTTTGATTACACATTTCTGAATGCAGGCAATCTGCAAGGAGTGGCAGTTACATCCAGATGGGGCTTTCAAGTGATCTATCTGGGCATATCTTACCGTAAACATATAACTTTGCTTTCTGGCTTTTTACCTTACTTCAACAAAGTTTGATCAAGTTTATTCATGATGGCAGAGGGCAGGGGCAGTTCACTCTTCTGCTTCTACGGCTAGGGCAACGCAAGAAAAAATGAATAAATAAAGTTTGGAGGGGAATGCCTGGCCATCATCTGCTTTTATGGCTTGGGTGGGGCCTCCTTATCTTTAGAGTAACCTGTACAGACTGCAGTTACAATCCTAATCACTTTACTGGGAAAACTGGATGGACTATTTTTGTCTTTATCTGATGACATTTATTATGTTATTATGTTTATGGGGAAAGAGAGAGGTCTAAAAAAGGGTTAGAAAACTGAGGAAGACAAACAAAAATAGCAGAATTTAGGAACACTACAAAGAGCAGAGCCTTGATTATCATCTCCAGCCGAGTTTACCTGGGCAGCGATATGGTTCTTCTTTCACATGTTCCAAGCCTTCCGCTTGGACATTCGGGCTCCACAAGGCACAACTTTCATGCTTGTGGTCATAACGGGACCACAGGCAGCCTCCCGCCTTGTTCTGGAGTAGCTTTGGTTCATCCCACTTTTGGGGATTGACATGCCTGAGTGCAGAGGAAGGAGAACTTACTACTTACTTGATAATTTCCTTTCCTCTAAGGAAGGCAGGCCAATCCCTGACCCATCCTTGGTTGCCAATTGTTTGCCTTTGGTTCACTCTTTGGGTGCGAAAATTGCAAGGTGTTGTTCCTGCTACTCGTTGGAGGTCTGGTAAATGTTTTAACCGGGTCCTTGGTTTAGTGAACGTTAATTCTTTGATCTGCATGCAGTGTTCTCTATTGGTTGGAAGCATGAGTGATTGATTGTTAATAATCATTTTCAAGAATAATCAGTTTGTCCACAGTTTGGCTTTTCCAGAGAATACTGGTGGGTTGATGTGGGGGCAGAGCTATATATCCATGACATCAGCTTTCACTCCATCTCCTCCTACTGGATCGTCATGTAGAATGGATCCTTGTGTAATAGATCTGGCCAGGGTGGCCGTTTGAGAAGACTACCAACCAGTAGTCTCCACAGATCGACATACCACGGCCTCTGGGCCAAGCCTGATACATAAGTGCAGGTCTGTCTTGCAATCATTCGCATGACACTGCCAATAGCTGCACATCCAATGGTCCCTCTGGAATGAGAGCATCGGTATGCAGAGCTTCAGATCCTGCCTGCGACTGAAGGACCTTGGAACCTCGTATTGGCTGAAGTCACTAGCAAAGCCAAAAGAGTGACCCCAGCGTGCCACCATGAGTGGAAAGGCCTTGGCTGACACTGCTCATATCATGAGCGCATTCATTTGCTCTGACACCTCAGGGTTCTCAGTTCTGGCTTGAGGAAAGAAGTACACCACCATGGGTACATTGTCCGATATTATCCCGACCATCTGAACCTCTAGAAGCTCGATGATTCACAAGCATGCAAGCCAAACTGCATGTGTTTCCAATCGATTGAAGCTCCTTGGCGCTTCAGCTACCCATACTACCATTCCATCATCTCCAAGGAAACTCCCTTCCTGAGAAGATCTGCTTGCAACCACCACTTCAAGTGAACGCTCACTTCCAAAAGAAGCCTTACCCATGTAGTCCTGAGACTGAGGACCCCACCGGGAAGTTCCACTGAAGAGGCCGCATGTGCGCCCTTGCCCGGGGGAAACTCCCAACATGGCTGCCATCGGGCGCAGGACCTGTTAATAAGTTCACACAGTCGGGTGAATAGATCTTCCCAGGGTATGAACCTGAGCAATCAACTTTGGAATGTGATTCCCTGGCTGAAACAGCCCTGCTAGGAAATGACATGGTCACCAAGATACTCCAGTGTCAGAGGTGGCTATAAGGAGCTCCTGGCCAAGTTCACCACTGAGCCTAGCTCTTGCCATGCGAGAAGCCAATACAGATATGGGAAGCCAAGATATTGTCCCTGTGGAAAGACGCTGCTTTCACCAGTATCATCTTAGTGAAGGTCCTGGGCGCAGTGGCCATCCGGAACTGCAGGGCCTTAAACTGGTAAGGACATTCTAAAACAGCACATCTCACGAACATTTGATGTTCCAGATGAATGGGAATATGTAGAAATGCCTCCATCAGCTCTAGAGACAGAAGAATTCACCTGATTGCACAACCATTTTACGGTGCATAGGGTTTCCATACAGAAATGAGTCACCTGCAAATTTCACTTGTGGAACAGCATCCCGTATTTTCTTGTGATCTGAGAACAGGAATTACGACCCTCAAGTCCAACAGCCTCATTAAGGAAATCTCCACTGTCACCCTGTTCTGCAGGGAGTTGCAAGGTGAGACCACAAGGCATCTGTAGGAATATGAAGAAAACTGCAGAGCATAACCTTTTCATAACACTTCCAGGACCCATTGGACTGATTTAGCTCTGATAACAATGAGATAAATGAGGTGCTCCACTCGTGGAGCCAACCTTCTTCCCAGGTTTTCTGGATAAAAAGGACTGAGACTTACCAAGAGGACAAGAACTCTGAGTAATCACTCCCCTACAGCACTGCCTCTTTTCCAAAAGGATGTGATGCTGACTTCTTAGCCTCTGGCAAACAAGGGACCTGGATTCCCCTCAGGGACACCCACAATGAGTCGCTTTCAGCTCCATTTCCCCCTGATTGAGGTGATGGACCAGCAGTCACACAACACTGGAATAAATTTGCAGAAATTCTTGGCTGTATTGCCCTTATATGGCAAGCAGCACAGATTGCTAGGTGCTTAGACTTATTTGTCACTGGCAACTTAATACCTCGCTCAAATGAAACGTCAAAACCTTTTCGGCAACAAAAGGTACCATCTAGAACTGCTTTGCCCCTGGATAAGGAGCAAGGAAGCCAATGTCTCTAAGTCACTTTACTTAAATATATTAACTAGCAACTCTACCCATTCTACGCCTTGGTGGCGAGCCTTTTTATTGACACATCTGCTCTTGTTTTGAGCAGAATTTCCCTGGAAATTCACTGTAAGAGTGTCCCTTCCACATACACACACCCTCATACAGGCTCCCTCACTCTCTGGCACACACACACATCCCCTCATATAGGCTCCCTCTCTGAAACCCACACTCAAGCATCCCGTGCACTCCCCCTCTTACCAACCAAGCTGTCTCTCGCACTCCCCAACACCCCCTCTCCTCTCTCACACACACACATTCTCTCCCACCGGCATCCCCCTCGCCTCATATAGGCTCCCTGTCTCTGAAATCTACACTCAAGCATCCCCCCACCCACCCTCTCTTACCTTCCATGCTCTCTCTCACACCCTCCCCACCCCCCTCTCACTAACCATGCTCTCTGTCACCCCCCCTCTCTCACACACACATTCTCTCTCACCGGCATCCCCCCATGCTCTCTCTCACACCCCCCTGCTCTCTCTTACCCTCTCCTCCCCGAAACACATTCTCTCTCACCGACATGCCACGGGACCCGCACTGTTCGCGGCACTTGGGGGCCGCGAACAGTGAATGGAAGGCCTGGCGCACCGTTCGCGGCACTTGGGGGCCTTCCATTTTCACCGTGAGCAGAAAATAGCAGCGGAGACCCCGGCATGCCACAAACGGAGTGCATCCCGTGGCACATGCTCCGATTGCGGTGAAGATGAAGGCCCAGGTGCGCCGATCGCTGCACGCGGGGGCCTTCACTTTTCACCGCGAACGGTACACCGGGCCTTCATCCTCACCGTGAACGGAGCGTGTGCTGCGGGAAGCTCTCCGTTCGCGGCATGCCAGGGTCTCCTCTGCTATATTCTGCCTGTCCCGCGATGGCCGCTGTCCTTCATACGTGTTGTAGCTGGTGTTGTCACGTGGCCGCTGTACGGTGTGTTTGAGCCTCCAAGGCGGCCAGGGAACTGCCTGCACCATCTATCAGCAGGCTGAGGAACATGCGCGAGCACTGAAGGACACACTACCAAGCCCGATATATTATGGATATGCGATCATGCATTTACTACACTGGAAACACATCTATAAATAGGGCTATTTCGGTAGCTATAACTTTTATTGTACTTGCCATTGTAAATATTTTAATGGGAATGCTAATCATTCAGCATTCCATTGAGATATATATAAAGAAAACAAACAAATCAGGCAATATATAGACTAACCCGTGCTTAATAATTACAACAAAATACACTCTAACAAGAGTAGGAAACAGTGTTCTTCTTTTTTTGCTGTAATAATATCCCAATCATGGTTCATGGTTGTTAAAGAACAATACAAAGCTATTGTATTGTGGGGACATTATAATAGTAAAAAAAGAAGAACACCGTTTCCATGTCATGTTCGTTAAAGAATGATATTATAGTTATTGCATTGTGAGACATCACTGTGTTGACACAGTTTGAACAAGGGTTATTATATGTAAACTGGGAGTAATAGGTCAATGTGTAAGTTGGGCTAATTGATAGTATGTTTGGTACAGTGTGGGTTATGAATGGAGTCATGTATGAGTATGAATGAATTTTTTTGTAATACTACACAGTTATGAATATGTGTTTTTAGGTAAATTGCAATTTCTTGTATTGATAAGAGAATGGTGAATGTAAGTTATGTGTAATCTTGTGATATGATGTAATTACAAAGTTCTTTTGTAATTTTGGGGTAATATTTTTTGTAATAAAACAATCATTTGTGATAAATGTTTGTGTCATAATAATTCTTCATAACATGTAATGTGCTTGTATCCCACTCTTGTTAGAGTGTCTTTTGTTGTGTGTATATATATATATATATATATATATATATATATATATATATATATACTAAAATGCAATAAGTGATATTATCTTGCAATAATAAGCCAACCAAAAATCCCTCACGTGAAGGATGGTATTAATTGCAGATTGCATAACAGCACATACAAAGCAACTCTGTGGCAGTAACATGGAATATTTCGTTAAACAGTTGCTGCAACTGAAGAGGGAAAAACACAGGAAGAAAAGGAAAGGAAATAGACAGAGTGGAAGGACAGAAAGGATAAAGTGACAGGCAAAGACTGGAAGGAGACAGTGTGGAAAGAGCCCAGGAACAGCATGAGAGAGAGAAGAGACCACAGCAAGCACCATTTCAGAAATGCCATGCACACAGCTCAGAACTACCCACTGGGCTTTTCTGAAGTAAAGGTAGTCTCAGGTACAAATCAAACTCAACTACCTGATCTTATATGAGGAAATTAAAGATGACATAGATCTCCTGACAGCCAGGTTTCATGTCATAATTGGCCTTTTCAAGCTCTTGAACTCATTACATTTCCTGGTCTCCGGACCTTTTCAGTTGATTATGACTATAGTTGATGGAAGAGAGCAGTCTACCATCACCAGGTGTTATAAGTCCCGCTAAAACTAATTAGGGATTTTATCATTTTTCCTAATCAGAGGACAGAATGGTATGACCTCATAAGGGATTTCTTTGTAATGGATGCTATTGATTACACATGTGTGTTAAGATTTGTGACTCGCGGGTCAGTCCCACAAGCCACTGCATTTTTTCCTCTGACGCAACCATGACCATACAGGCCCCAGACTCCAATGCGACTCAGATGCTGCCAGCATGTCGTAATGTTGCTCCCCTCTGAGGCCCCATAGGTGCAAGTGCACACTGCACACTAGTACCAAAAGGGGCCGTGGCAGGAAAAGACCTTGCAACACCCTTTGATGACATCACAGGCTCTCAGTATATAAAGCTCCCCAGAACACTGCCTCAATGCCTCATCCAAGGGTCTCCTGCTATAGTAGTGTGGGCCTGATTTTTAAAAGGTTAAGCACGTAAATCCGGAGGGGCAGGGGCGGGATCAGCTCCTGGCACAGCGGCCATTTGCCAGCCTTCCTTGTCGAGCCTTGCATTGTCCCATCCATCTCATCCAGTGTTGTCTGTGCATCTTCGTCCTCCCTTGACCTGACTTTTGGATTCTGACCTCTTACTTGGACCTGACTACGAGTGCCTGCCACTGAGACCTGATCTCTTGGCTGCCCCTTGATCCAACTTTGATCTGTCTCCAACTCCTTCAGTCTGCTTCCTGCCCTGATCACGGTATGTCCTCAGATTCTTGCTCACCAGACTGCCCTAGGGACCCACCTAATCCTACTGGCTGCCAGAACCCAAGGGCTCATCCTGGGGGGAGGCGGTTGGCATAGATGAAGCTCTAGCCTTTTCCCCTATAGGGAGCATTTGCCAGCTGTCAGCATAGGCCTCGTAGGTTTGCCTACAAGGCTGCATCAGCTACTCCAGAGGAACAAGGGCTCACATCCATGCCACCCATCACAATGTCTTGTACTGGTACCACCTCATGAAATGGAAATGGCCAATCATAATTGGAAACATGATTTTTCTGAATGTGCAAGTGGTTTGGAATATACACATGAAAATTTGAAAGTGATGGCCAAGTTTCCTGGATTCTGCCATGATTTTTATATCCTGTGTCATTCTGCCTTGCCCAGGAAGGCATATATGGCCAAGGATGGCTACTAAGAGAGTACACTTCAAGGTCTATTTTCAAAAGCCATTTAGATGGATAATGTAATCGTTATCCGTCTAAATAGCTTACCCAGCTATAATCAGCCTTTATTTGGTTAAATTCTAGCTGTTTAATAAATTATGAAGCTAGAATTTAGCCGGATAAGTTAGGGGCAGTCCAGGGGCATAACTGAGAGGAGTTAAATTAGCCGGCTAAGTTAACCAGCCCACTCCAATATTCAGAGTTAGCCGGATGACTTAGCTGGTTAAGTCTGGTTGAGATAAACAGCTGCCTATAGGTAGCCAGCTAGTTAATAGGGTCATTTATCAAATTGCAATAGGGCCCTAACACCCACGAGAATGCCATAACATGTGCAATAAATACTGCATCACAAAATGCATATGCAAATTTAAAATTAGTATTTGAGTGGGCGGAGTAAATGGAAATGAGGTTGGTTAACATGTTGTTCGATAAAGTAATGCAGGTTTTAATGCCAGAAATAACTACACCTTTTTTCTGTTCATTATGTCTGCGTTAGCAGCTGAAACGAACAAGAAAGAGAGAGAGTGCCTCTGTGGATGCTCACATGTTAACTTTTTATACCACTGTAAGAGGGGGCATTATGAACTTGGGGTGAGGTTTGGGGGAGTGGGGTAGGTTTTGGAGGTTTAGCACAGTCATAGGTACAAACAGCACAGTTGCCATTAGTGAAGATGTTATGTGATTTGGAATGATGAATGGTAAAAGAAGAGTAGATTTGTACAATGTACTCTCTACCTAGCTTGATGCACTCTCTACCTAGCCTGTGGAAAATACCTATGTGATGCAGAAGCAGTTAAATTAGCCTAGCCACACCCCCTTTTTATCACGGGAACTCTTTCTGTGATATTTATAGCAATTTGATAAATCTAGGTCTAAGATAGCTGTCTATATTCAATAGTGTAGCTGCACTGTTGAATATGCCTCCAAAATTAGCCAGATAAGTTTATCCGGCTAAGGGGTGGATTTATCAAAATGCGGTAAGTACCGCATGCGATAGCAAAAGGGGTGTGTTTTATGCTAATATAGCATTTATCATAATTTGCACTAATTACCTGTGTGAAGAGCTAAGTTAGTGCAAATTGTGATACCATTTCAGATTCTGCAATAAGTGCCAGACCTGTTGTATTTCCATCATTCAACCACCAGGGGACCATTGTTGTGAGAGTGAGAGAGTGGCCATAATATCATGGCCCATAGGTAGGTATTTGTATCCCTATGGTAGGCCCACCTAGTAACTCGAGGTGGGGTTTAGGTAAGAGTGTAGGGGGTTAGGGGCCACTTTGACATTCTATGTGACACCTACGAACAGAACAGTGGTCTCTTGTGAAGATTTGCTGGCCTTTGGAGTGAGGAAACTCACTCCAAGATGAGATTTGGGCAATGTTCTCTCAACCTAGCTTGATGTTGAAGCTAGGTTGAGAGAACATTGCCCAAATCTCATCTTGGAGTGAGTTTCCTCACTCCAAAGGCCAGCAAATCTTCACAAGAGACCACTGTTCTGTTCGTAGGTGTCACGTAGAATGTCAAAGTGGCCCCTAACCCCCTACACTAATACTTAACCCTCACCTCGAGTTACTAGGTGGGCCTACCATAGG
The DNA here is from genome assembly GCF_901001135.1 of Rhinatrema bivittatum. Taxonomy (NCBI): domain Eukaryota; kingdom Metazoa; phylum Chordata; class Amphibia; order Gymnophiona; family Rhinatrematidae; genus Rhinatrema; species Rhinatrema bivittatum. The sequence goes on along the minus strand of NC_042617.1, from coordinate 109,007,508 downwards.
GATACAAATACCTACCTATGGGCCATGATATTATGGCCAGTCTCTCTCTCTCTCTCTCTCTCTCTCTCTCTCTCTCTCTCTCTCTCTCTCTCTCTCTCTCTCTCTCTCTCTCTCTCCCCACCTGAAATAGGAGAAACAAATGGCAATGAAACCTTACCACACAATCCAAAGAGGTATAGTTAAAATCAGCATTATGGCTGTGTGATAGCTCTTTGCTAACCTAGCCCTAACTCCATTGCACCATATGATATGGTGCAATTGCATGCAGTAAACACATTTTCGCATGTGTTAAGGGCTTATCGCATGCGAAAATGCCCTCATTTCTATTAGCACTTTACCTATAAACATGGTGAGAAACAGCTCTGAAATGGGACTTGTCCTCAACTCTTTCCTGACACATTTTTCCAATAGAATCGGATAATCTAAAAGAAAAAGGGTATCATGGATCAGCCCCCATGATTTTCCATAGCAGAAAATAAAGTCAAAATCAAAATAACATTTTTCTTCCATGGGAAATTATGAGAGCTGTGTGGGCAAAAGTGAGGCTACCAGGACTTACCCCTGCTTTGAAAAAGAGTAAATGTATTTGGAGTAGAAGCCTTAGGGAGGCAAATATCTAGGTGAGTACAGATTACTCCACCCTATTCTTCTTCTTCTATCAGTCATCTAAATTTAAGGATTAGAAAAAGAGCCATATCATTTCTGCACCATATTGTTTTTACACAAGCTTTCACTTGTTCAGGGTTTTTCCTTCCAAAAGTTACAGTATACTGTAATAAAATTTTGGAGAAAAGATATGCTATTTTCAAATTGTGCAAACAAAATCATTTGCAAAACTTTTGCCCTTCATAAATATGGCCATGAATCTGATCTGGTTTGCCCCTTCCCTTCAAAATTTGGCAATGTATTCAGGTTATATATTTTAATACATTGAAAATTGAATTTTGATATAAAAACATATTTAAACTTAAGTCCTAGCCATTATGGGCAACCTGAATCTAGCCGATAACTCCTTCCTCTTGTGCACATCAAGCAATAAAATCCAAAAGTAAATAAGACATATTTCCTTTACAAATTAAAAGGTTTTACTTGCAAACACAAGAAAAACAGACAACTGTATTTTTCAAAAATGTTTCGCAATAATTGTTGCTTTGATATTGAGCACTATAAGATATATCAACCATAAATATATTCATTTCAAAACTCTGATGTGAAGTTTTACCACTAGATGTCATTACAGCTCCATGAACCATCTGGAAAATTAAAATATTAAACTACTAGCATTAAATATAATCCCAGGAACAAACTCCTTAATAGGTGAAAGATGAATACCTATGTTATTTTCCTTCCTTGCTTCATATTCATCCGATATCAACAGCATTAGATCATTACTAACCATTTCTGAATAGAGGCCCTCAGCTGATAAGTCGTCTGTCATGCATGGTTTCGCCAGAAAACAGCATATAAGCAGTAAGGCATCATTTGTTCTTTAGTACAGACCCATTTAGTAGGGGTGTGCATTCGGATTGACCGCATTAGTAAAACGCAACTCATATTTTTTTTTAACTTAAAAAATTGATTCGACATAAACGATCGGATTTCCCACATATCGAACATAGATATGTTCGATATGTGGGAAATCGCGATTGTTGAGCCAAAATAAAAATATAAACCCCCTCACCCTCCTTAATCCCCCCCCCCCCGACTTACCACAACTCCCTGGTGATGGAGCGAGGAGTGAGGACGCCATTTCTGCAATCCTTGGCGAGAAGCATGTGACGGCGGCACGTCGAGTGACGCCGGCGTCACGTGATTCCCGGCTCGTTCGCGCCGGACGGCTCGTTCGGCCCAAAAAGAACTTTTGGCCAGCTTGGGGGGGTCAGGAGGCCCCCCCAAGCTGGCCAAAAGTTCTTTTTGGGCCGAACGAGCCGTCCGGCGCGAACGAGCCGGGAATCACGTGGCGCCGCGTCACTCAGACGCGACGTCACGTGATTCCCGGCAAGTTCACGCCGGACGGCTCGTTCGGCCCAAAAAGAACTTTTGGCCAGCTTGGGGGGGTCAGGAGGCCCCCCCAAGCTGGCCAAAAGTTCTTTTTGGGCCGAACGAGCCGTCCGGCGCGAACGAGCCGGGAATCACGTGGCGCCGCGTCACTCAGACGCGACGTCACGTGATTCCCGGCAAGTTCGCGCCAGACGGCTCGTTCGGCCCAAAAAGAACTTTTGGCCAGCTTGGGGGGGTCAGGAGGCCCCCCCAAGCTGGCCAAAAGTTCTTTTTGGGCCGAACGAGCCGTCCGGCGCGAACTCGCCGGGAATCACGTGACGCCGCGTCACTCGACGTGCCGCCGACGTCACATGCTTCTCGCCAAGGATTGCAGAAATGACGTCCTCACTCCTCGCTCGATCACCAGGGAGTTGTGGTAAGTCTGGGGGGGGGGATTAAGGAGGGTGAGGGGGTTTAAATTTTTTTTTTGCACATATGTACATATACCCAACTCATTGGATTTTTTTTATGTCCATATTGGCCGCAAGTGGGACCCCCTTTCGGACATAAGAAATATGAACATAAAATTTTGCTCTGCACATCCCTGCCATTTAGTGTTCTGGACCAGAATGGCATAGCCCCATGTCTTGAGTGCTAGTCTACAAAAATAGACATATTTAATTATATGTGGGCAGTTCAAACATTACCGTACTGCCCATGTTGTTTGATTCTAGTGGCAGATATTCACCTGCCTAGGCCCGCAGTCCCATCTCAATATCCTTTTGTGCTGCCTGAAATTGCATTTTCCAGAGTTCAAGTTGCATAAGCAAAATGATTTGGTATAGACGAGGAAACATGTGCAGGATTTCAGTAGTGTGTTGATGAGTACGGAGTGGAGAAGTAGCCTCGTGGTTAGAGCAGTGGGTTGTAAACCAGGGAAGCTAGAATTCAAATCCCACTGCCACTCCTTGTGATCTTGGGCAAATTACTTCACCCCAGTGATGTTACCTGAACTGATTTTTTGGGTTGGGGTCAAGGTTCACATGCGTGGGCACTAGGCATACAGTTCTGAGCCATGGCAGTTACACTCTTATTGATAAGTAATTCTTTAGAATGCACCTGAGAACAGATTTCTAGACAGTCAGCAACTGCTGTCATATTTCATAGGTGATACTTTAAATATTCTGAGGATAATTTTCAAACAAACTATATAGGATAAAATGTGTGGGTTCCTTTTACCACTGACTTTAGCCAGAATTTTCAAAGTGGATTTATGTGGCCTTGTTCCCTCTAGCTTCAATACCTCTTAAAAAATTTATCGTCCCGTGAGACCTTTAAGGTCTGCATCTCAGAATTTGTTGGAAGTCCCTTCTTTTAGTTTAGTAAGGATGGATGAATCCTGCTTTTACTTCTCACAAGCTTTTACTGAAGACTAAATTAGAGAATGAGGCATGTGCTAATTTGAATTTTGTTTTTAATCTGACTGATTTCATTTGTTTCTTGTTTTTATTTGGTAAAAGATTTTTATCTATTTCTTCTGTGAAACACCTGACTTGAGTTCCTGTTATCTGAGAGTTTATGGAAGGGGGAGGGAATGAACTGAAGACACAATATGCGATAATTTTGCAGAAACAAGATAGGCAGTTTTTATTTACCGCATGTTGCCGCTGTTTGGAGTATATTTGGAGGTAATGAAGACCCAACTGATTATATGAGTAGAGAAGGGATGCCAATATGTGATTGCTTGAATATTTGAACAAGAAAAGGAAGGTAATTAGTATCTTATGCAGGCAGGTAATGCTTTTTTTTAATGATTTTAACCAGCTATGGGCCAGATTCACTATGAATCTTTCCCATAGACACAGAATGGGAGAAAAGCCTTCATGAATAAGCCCCAAAATTTGTTTGGTTCTATGGATTGTATGAATGTTTTATTGTAAATGACATAGAAATTTTTGATCTGCAGTATATACTTTTTATATAAATAAATAAATGTCTGCGTAACTGCCACAAAGTTACACCTCCCCAGGAGCAGGTGTAACTTTGTGTATGTAAATTTATGTCTTTACTAAATAGTGTGTGTTTTGGCATGTTAACACAACACCTCTTTTTGAATAGAAGCTATAGTATTTGCTGTGAATTTTGCATTTTTATGACCTTAGGGATACACAAGACATCTAAAAATCTTGAAAGAAGTACAGTAGTCATGAAAGGTTGAGAATCACTTCCTTGTAACATAGAACACCCTCCAGATTAGAAAATCCCTACACGGAAACAACATACTAGCAGATTACTTCTCCTCACACATGCAGAACACAGACCCTCACCAAATGCAGAATGTATGACCACAAAGTAGAAATAGAAATATACAGACAAAAGTCAAACTGGAAACCCCAAGAAGCCAGAATGCCTGCAGTGCAACACAGGAAAAACAGAAATGCATTTCTTCCATACTGAACAAAATACAAAGGTATCAGAGATGTACATTTCCCAGAGCTGGTGGAGAAAGACAAATACTTCCCACAAATGAAAGAGCAGGAAAGGTTCCTGAGAGAATATAACATTCACATTTGTATATGCCTTCCTCACCTAAATGAAACCCTGGGGGATTTACAACAAGAACATAAGTAGAATAACAAGTATAAAACATCTAAAATTACATCATCAAAAAATAATCTAAGATACCATCCTCAATCTAAAAGTTAATTCCTTCCTCTACTGCAAAAACAGAGGAACAGCAGCTACAGCAACAAAAGTATGTTGTATCCTGCCACTAGTCTAGGCCAGAAACGTAATCTGACAAGGTGCAATATGGACCTTTATCAGAAATGGAGAATTTTCTTGCTATTGTTCCTGTTCTAAATTGTAATTTTATTTTACTGTTATCACAAAATGTAATTTGATCACATGTATTCCTTTTGTTTTTACCACTTGAATCTGTTATTTTGGTACAAGTTGTGAGAACAAGAATGTTTCCTGAATTGGAATCTCTAAATCTAAACCCTGTGCCCAGCAGTCTCCCTCTCTCTCTCTCTCTCTCTCTCTCTCAACACTTCTTCACCAGGGTCTCTCTCTCAGTGCCTGTCCTCCCATAATGAGAGAAAGAGAGAACCTGGTGGGGAGTAGGGGCAATGAAAGTAATAGATGATGAGGGGGTGAGAATTGAGAGACTACTGGAGTGCTGGGGATAGGGAGGGCATGGAGGACGAGAGTTTCATACTTGTCTCTTTTCTCCCCCTCCCTCAGCAATCTCCCCCTCGCCCTTCTTCTACCCTTCCATTCCTAACATTCTCACACTTGCCCTTATATTCCTCTCCTCCATCACCAGTAGTCTGATACTCATCCCTTTCCTCCTCCCCATCCCAGTATTCTCACACTCACCCCTCTGCCCGTACCCACCTGTCCTTGATAGTCTTTCAGTCACCTCTTGCAACCCATCTCGGGCAGTATCACACTTACCCCATATCTTCTCCTCCCCCATCCCCGGTAGTCTCACATTCACCTCTCTCCCCTTTCCCACCTATCCTTAACAGTCTCACACTCACCCCCTTCCCCTCGTCACTTGTCCCTGGCAGTATCGCACTCATCCGTCTCCTTCTTCCCCCCGGCCCCCACATCCCCAGCAGTCTATACTCAACCCACTCCCCCTCCCCATCTGTTCCCAGCAGTCTCACATGTATTCCTCTCCTCCCCCCCCTCCCATCCATTCTCAGCAATTTCTCACTCACCCCTCTCTTCCTCCCCCTGTTCCCAGTCTCCCACACTCAGCCCTTCACGCCTCCTCAAGCTGTCTTACATTGACCTTCCTGCTCCAACAGCCTAGTCTCCCACTTGGACTATCTTCTTGTTCTAACCAACAGCCGCATCTTCTTCACAATGATCACCTGTGGCAGGCCTCGGTTCCAGTATAAACAGCAGCACTGTTCAGATGAGCAACCTATGGTCAGGCTGCCTTTCCTCTGCAACGATGGGGAAGCCTGTTTTGCTGATCATCCTGCTAACGCTAGCTGGAAAAGCTCCCATGAGCTCCCATGAGCTTCTCTGATTCAGCTTTGGCCCCTGAGTGCAAGGATTCAACCTTCTGCCCTGTGGTGCTGAGTCCACCTCCTGGCTCCTTGCAATCGATCCCTCACTGATGCTAACAGCATTCGCTGGGGCCATGATGCTGCTTGCTGAAGCCACCACCAGGCACCCTGTTTGGCTGTATCATAATGCTGTCTGTTTGCCATTGGCCCCACAGCAAAACAATAGAAAAATTTGGATAAACCTGAGAAAAAGTGGGTGGGCCATGGCCTACCTGGGCCCACCTGTGGTTATGCCACTGCTTCATCCTCCATTGCCTCAAATGGCTTAACACAGGGATAACATGAGGTATTCTCCCGCTGGTACTGCATGTATTATATTGAGCTTATTAGCATACAAATACACGCTAATCAGCTCCTTAGTACCCTAAACCATGTAAATCAAATAACGTGGCTTCCTTCAAAAATAGCAAGATGCATTATTTGAATTGACGTCAACTACAACTCAAAAGTTATATCTAACTTCCCTTGGGAGCATCGGGACGCTAGCATATATCCTGATGTACCAAGGTCCATGTGTAAAATTGATTGACAGCCCCGAATAACCCCTCCAGGTTGAATAAAACCCTGGAAATTTCTATAGACCCCCATCACACCCTCCATCCCTGGAGGTGGCTGTAGCAAATAAAAAGATAATAAAATGTTTACAGGTCCAAGCCAGACCCTACACCTGACCCCAACCCCTCCTCTTCAAGTTAAAATTCAGCCCCACCTCCAAGCCCAAATAGCCTAGCTTACATAAATCCCCAGCACTTACATTTGAGCTTGGCAGTAGCCATTTTTCAAAATGGCACTGGCCGTCCGAGTCAGGCCTTTGCCCCAATCACGTAATAGGTCAGCGAACACCATTTTGCAAAATGGCTGCCACTGAGCCCAGAGCTTAGGGATTGCTCTAGCCCTCAGTACACCACTAGAGCTTCAAATGTAAGTTCTATGGGGATCTAGAAGCTGGAGGGTTTTGGTCTCAGGAGGCTGAATTTTAACTTAAAGAGGAGGAGTTGGGGGCTTAGGGGTGGGGACCTGTAAAAATTGTATTTTTTTTTTAACCACAGCCACCTCCAGGGGAAGCAAGGGAAGGTGGGACAGGTAATCTATGGAGACCCCCAAGTGTTTTTTCCACCTTGGGAGTATTCAGGATCATCAACTCTTTAACACATTGTGGACCCATTGCACAATGTTTTTGGGCCATATACTGCTGTGGTATTTTTCCCAGTAGTAGTTTTCCGCCAGAGAAAATTCTGTGGGATTCACAAAGCGGCAGTGTCATTTACTACCATTATGGAAATTCCACAGTATTTTCCCCTCCAGCAATATCACAGCTATATAAATGAGGGCCTTAGTTTATAAGCCCTCTGGGAACAGGGAAGAACCTACAGTGCCTCAATGTAATCTGATTCGAAGTGCCTGGAAGTTGGAATATAAATCAAATAAATGAAGAAAGAGTAGATGTTTTGGTTTCATGATTTAGCCAGTGTCATAGCCACGGGTGGGCCTGGGTGGGCAGCTGCCCACCTAATTTGGACCCAGGCCCACCCAACTGGAACCGGAAGTGGAGCACCAGACCTGCAAAGCCGTCATGGGATCCCATCTCTGCACGGTGAAGAGGAGGACCCAGGGCCAGTACGCCATTCCATGCATTTGCATGGCACACATAGGGAAGCGATCCTGTGGCTGTATGGCACACCAATCTTCCTATTTTTGGGGGGGAGGGAGCAGAAGCGCCACACACAGCTTCTGCTTCCTACCCCTCCCCCCCCCCTCAAGCAGAACGATCGGTGAGCTGTACGGCCCAAAGATAGCAGGAGGCTGATGGCAGCAGGAGAGGCCAACTGATCTTCCTGTTTGGGAGGGGGAGGAAGTGGAAGCTGTGGGCGAGCTTGAATATGTATTTGTGGGTGAGAATGGGAGCCTGGGTGTGTGTGTGTATGTGTGAGAATGGGAGCTTGAATATGTAGGTGAGAATGGGAGCCTGGGTTTGTGGGTGGGTGAGAATAGGTGAGAATGGGTGCTTGAAAGTGTGTATATATGGGTGAGAATGGGAGCCTGGGTTTGTGTGTGGGTGAGAATGGGAGCCTGGGTTTGTGTATGGGTGAGAATGGAACCTTGAATATGTGGGTAAGAATGGGTGCTTGAATGTGTGTATATGTGGGTGAGAATGGGACCTTAAATGTGTGTATGTGTGGGTGAGAATGGGAGTCTGGCTTTGTGAGTGGGTGAGAATGGGAGCTTGAATAAGTGTATGTGTGGGTGAGAATAGGAGTCTGGGTTTGTGGGTGTGGGTGAGAATGGGTGCTTGAATGTGTGTATATGTGGGTGAGAATGGGACTTTAAATGTGTGTATGTGTGGGTGAGAATGGGAGTCTGGCTTTGTGAGTGGGTGAGAATGGGTGCTTGAATGTTTGTATGTGTGGGTGAGAATAGGAGCATCAGTTTGTGGGTGAGAATGGGAGTCTGGGTTTGAGTGTTTGGGTGAGAATGGGTGCCTGGATGTGCGTCTGTGCATAAGTATGTAAGCCTGGGGAGGGGTGAGAAAGTGAGAGCTTGTATGTATGTCTGCAGAGAATGTGAGCTTGTGTGTAAGGGGGGGAGAGCATATGAGAGTGAGAGCTTGAGTGTGTGAGGGAGACTGTGAGAGAAAACATGTATGTGTGTGTGTGTGGAAGGGAAGAAGACAGCAGTAGAAGAAAGACACTGAAAAGGAATTAGGAAATGAGCGACAAGGGAAAAAATAGGAAAAAGAGAATAGGAACAACTGATTAGAAAAATACAAAGATCAGACGACAAACGTATAAAAATTATTTTGAGATGTTAGATATGCCATCTTTGAGAATGTGCATTTCTTATATTTTTGTATTTTGATCTTTCTTCAGTATTCCACTGTTCAGAGACTTTAGTTTCTCAGGCTTTCTATTTTGGATTTATCTGCATGTTTCTGTTTCTAATTTGTGGTCTCTTATTTCTATATTAGGTAAAGATCGGTCTCTGTTTTGCCTGTGTGTGTGACTGAAATGCAGTATTTCTGCTAGCGTGTAATTTCTCTGTAGAAGTAGTCCAGCTTGTTCTGTTATTCCCATAGGTGATGTATTAATGTTCTAGGGCCTGGTGTAGTATTTGCATTGCTGCTTTTTCATAAGGTTGCTGTTATTTGAATCCTGAGAGTCGGTGCTGTGACTGAATGGCAAGGTTCTAGATGCCTCTTTCTTTGCAAGAGTTTATGTTACTTCACAATATAGCAGTGGAGGGTTATTTTTTGCTGAGGTGACACCAGAATTTGAAATTTTTTTTTCATGTTAGTTGTAATGTTAATTGCCCTAGCTCTATGCTGCACCTGTTCTGATGAGTAATTATATTTTATTGTATTTATGAAGATTTCTGGTTTTCTGCAAAGATGGTTCATGAAAGAATACATTAATTTTTGTTTTATTACATGATTGGATCTGATTGTTTTCTATACTTGTGCATTTATAAACTGCAATAAATATAAAATAAATTCTGATTAATAAAGAATTTTTAATGCTGGTATGTGCATGAAATAATTGAGGTAAAATGTTTTAAAGTTTCATACATGATGCATAATGGCTGTTGCAAATTACTTAGAAAGCCATTCTAGGGTGCAGTATATGGCATTATTTATCAATAAGAAAACAACTAGTAGACCCGCATGCCTACAGCCCACCCATGTTAACCTTGAGTCCACCCAAAAAATCAATTCTGGCTACATCACTGGATTTAGCATAATCATTCTGCAATGTTGACCATGGTTCTTCAGATATCTGGGGCCAAAATACCAGCCAAAAGATAGAGGCTGTCTGAATTAGTGGTATCACTAATGACTATGCTCTATTCATTTAATAGTGGATTCATCTTTTTAGCAGTTATGAACCTTTCCTGTACTGGGCATTTGTACACTGCTGCTGCTTAGTAGAAAGCTAGCATAAATAATTTGAGTAAGGATGTTTTTTATTCCATACTTTGTGAAAGATGCTATATGAGCTCACCTTGGCCTTTGTCGTTTAAATAAATCATTCATTTTGATATTTTTTAATATGTCAGTGATTTATTGAAAGTAAATATAAAATAGATATGGTATGAGCAATCAGACAATTTTAAGGCATTCAAAATGTAGCTGAATCTAAACATCATTGGTATGCATGTTAAACAGCATATATGTCAGCATTTTGCTTTGATTGTGAAAAGCTATTCTTTAGTCAATGCCAGAAACTCCATTTCCCATTCCATTGGAATTTGGATGAAGTCAGATAGGTGTGAATAAGAATATTTGATCAAATCCAGGAACTCTGAGAGTAGCTTGCAGTGATAAATCACGTAGTAGGCTGCCAAAAGATCTATGAGCATAACTCCTGTTACAATGCCTTTCTCAAATCCATCTTAAATATGCTGTGCAAGACGGCGTATTTGGGGAAAATAAAGTTCCCAACACTTAGATGATCAGTAGAAAAACATCTGTCGAAAAGATAATGGATATAGTCACATGACTAGGTTAAATGACGTGTTCTAGGAACTCTCTCGTATTTACTACACATGGGAGATAGAAGTAATTCCATTTTAAATAATCTGTCAAGGGAAAAATATACTCCATTCAAAAATGTATAATGAATTAACCTTAGATTTTTGTTTATAGATATGGATTTAAATGATCACATACGTTTCAATTTATTCTCAGTCATGCCATCATTATTTCATTTCTCACTCACCTTCATTAGGAGCATATCCTTTAGAATATTACGGGTATAATAGAACATAAGGATAATTATATTTATTTTCACAATGCTGTCTATAATTTAACCAGCTGTAATTATACAAAAACCCCCACTGCTCTCATTACACCTCCTTTTGGCGACTCACTCCTTACATGACCTTCATAATAGGCATCATTGTGCAGCAACTAGTACCATTTTTTCACTCTGCCTTATTTTTAATCATCGGTCAGTCCATCTTTTTTTATGTTTTTCTGTGCTTAATAATTAAAGTGCTCCGTGCTTTTTCAACTGTTTCAACGAAGTAATATTCCTCATTAAATAATTAAATATCACTTAACTTGTAGTTCCAGTATGTAATGCTGTTAATGCCCAAGTTACACGACACTGTACGGTGTTTCGGACGGGATCGTCCTTCTTCAACATTGAAGAAGGACGATCCCGTTGAACATTGAAGAAGGTACTAGTCATGTAAGGTGCCTGCACAATGATGCCTATTATGAAGGTCATCGTCCTTCTTCAACATTGAAGAAGGACGATCCCGTCCGAAACACCGTACAGTGTCGTGTAACTTGGGCATTAACAGCATTACATACTGGAACTACAAGTTAAGTGATATTTAATTATTTAATGAGGAATATTACTTCGTTGAAACAGTTGAAAAAGCACGGAGCACTTTAATTATTAAGCACAGAAAAACATAAAAAAAGATGGACTGACCGATGATTAAAAATAAGGCAGAGTGAAAAAATGGTACTAGTTGCCGCACAATGATGCCTATTATGAAGGTCATGTAAGGAGTGAGTCGCCAAAAGGAGGTGTAATGAGAGCAGTGGGGGTTTTTGTATAATTACAGTGCGATGATCGATCCCTAGCTCGAACAGGAATTGTGTGTCGGTTGAAGGTCTTACGTCTGTTTGCACAATATAATTTAACCAGGCCAGAGGTATCAAACTGCAGTCCTGAAGGGCCATAGATAAGTCTGGCTTTTGAGATATCTTCAGGATATACAAACCAGGTAGATCTCTTTGCTTCTCCCAATGAGGTCTGCTGATTGTTGCCTCAATTCACCAAGCGCAACTATTAGACATGATAGATCAGGCTTTTTCTATAGCTGCAGCTGCATTATGGAACACATTACCTTATGACCTATGGCTCATGGAATGCACAAAAACGTTTAGGTATATGGCCAAAACATTCTTTTTCCAACATGAGCTGATTGTTGCGTTGACATCAATTATCTTTAATTTAAGTATCAACTTCATGGCTCAAGGTTTGCTGGAATGGACCACCTAGGCATTTGTTCTTTTTGTTATGTATGTATTTTTCTTTTTATCTATTTACTAATATTATTGTGTATGTTTTATTGTGCTCTGTTTAAGGCTTTGTGTAAGCAGTATATCAATAAATAAATATACCCAATGAATATTCATGGATATATTTGCATGCAATGGAGGCAGTGCATATAAAAATATTTCATGCATATTAATTGGGGATGTCCTGAAAGACTGATAGGTTTGTGGCCCTCCAGGATTGTAGTTTGACACTCCTGATATGTCTGAACTGTAAATATTTGAAAAAAATTAGACTTATGTAGTTGGAACTCCACTTTTAGTTGTTCAAATTTGCTAACAAAGAAGAGTTGAATAGGGTTATTAAAAGCTCTTTTCTTCCACAAAACAAAACCTTCCAAGTTTAAAAATTTCTGTGAAGAAATTATTGTTCCAGAAAGTAGTTTTTAAAGATAACTTTTAATTCCAACTTTTTTCAAGTTCCATTCCATTGGGCAATGTGGCATCTGGTGTTATTTCCCTTGTATTGCAACTTCTGACCTTTTTACAATAGTTATTTTCTCTTCTAAGTGTATACTACAGGGGTGGCCAACTCTGGTCTTCAAGAGCCTCAAATAGGTATGGTTTTCAGGGTATCCACAATGTTACACGCGCTGCCCATGGCAGCCCCGCAGTGCGGCCCTCTTACCTTGCTAAGCAGGTTCCAGCTTCCAGCTCCCCGTCGCTGGCGGCGGTGGGACGCCAGCCCTGACCTCGGACTCCCACCAGCGCCTCTGGCCCTGCCTCATTGCTGGGAACCTCCAACCAGGATGCCTCCATCCGTCGGGCCTCTCCGCGTCGATCACTCTTTTAAAGGGCTGCGGCGGGAACCTGGCCGCAAACCCGGATGCTGACGTCAGACCCTTCAGCTTTTAAAAGCTCAGGCCTCACTCTATAGCGTTGCCTTTGCAACAGATCTCCTCGTACTCCTCGTACTTATTGTTACCCTCGTTTGCCTTGCTCCGTGTTCCTGATTCTCCTTGTCCTGTTCTTCTGTTCATCTCATCTCTGTGTTGGATTGACTCTCCAGATTTGACCACTGCTACTCCTGACCTCGCCTGCCTTCTCCAAGCCTGACCTCTGCTACGTCTGACCTCGCCTGCCTTCTCCAAGCCTGACCATTGCTTCACCTGACCACGCCTGCTATCTGCGTGCCCTGACCATTGCTTTGCCTGACCATGCCTGCTATCTCCGTGCCCTGACCACTGCTACGAGTGACTATGACATAGACTTTTCCGAGTTGCTTGCTACAGCTTCCATTTGCCATCAGCCTTGACTCTTGTTCTTCAGTGACATCTCCGTTCCTATCCTCTGGACGTGGACTGCTAAGGCTCTAGCCTTTCATTGCTTGGGCACCCTCAGTCTCCTCTTGTTCCTTGGTGCCCGAGTTTCATTACTGAATCCCGTCCAGGATAGAACTATGCCATCTACCAGCTGCTGTCTCTGGGCTGAATCACCCACTATCTCCAACTAACCTTGAGGCCCGCCTAAGTCCTGCCGGCCCCGACACCCAAAGGCTCAACCCGAGGGGAATATGGGCTGGTATAGGTGAAGCTCCAGTGGCCTCTAGCTTCAGCTCACTCCACCAGCTGACAGTGGGGACCCATAGGTCTTCACCTATGGATTGTGTCAACCCCACCTCAGCCCAGGGGTGCACCTCATTCAGCCCAGAGTCAGCAGCCAGTAGATGGCGTAGTTCTATCCTGGATGGGATTTGGTATGGAAACCCGGGCACCAAGGAACAAGAGGAGACTGAGTATGCCTGAGCAATGAAAGGCTGGAGCCTTAGCAGTCCACGTCCAGAGGATAGGGACAGAGCGTCGCTGAAGAACAAGAGTCAAGGCTAACGGCTAATGAAAGCTGTAGCAAGCAACGAAAAACTGTGGACTTGGAAAAGTCTATGTCGTAGTCGCTCGTAGCAATGGTCAGGGCACAGAGATAGCAAACATAGTCAGGCAAAGCAATGGTCAGGGCACAGAGATAGCAGGTGTGGTCAGGCAAAGCAGAGGTCAGGCTTTGAGAAGGCAGGCGAGGTCAGACGTAGCAGAGGTCAGGCTTGGAGAAGGCAGGCGAAGCAGAGGTCAGGCTTGGAGAAGGCAGGCGAGGTCAGACGTAGCGGAGGTCAGGCTTGAAGCAGGCAGGCGAGTCAGACGTAGCAGAGGTCAGGCTTGAAGAAGGCAGGTGAGTTCAGACGTAGCAGAGGTCAAATCCGGGAAGTCAATCCAATACAGAGACGAGACGAACTGAGGAATAGGAACCAGGGACAAGGAGAATCAGGAGCTCAGAGCAAGGCAAACGAGGGTAGCAATGAGTATGAGGAGTACGAGAAGACCTGTTGCAAAGGCAACGTTATGGAGCGAGGCCTGAGCTTTTATATGGTGAAGGATCTGACGTCATCATCCAGGTCCATGGCCAGGTTCCCGCCGTGGGCCCTTTAAAGGAGTCATTGATGCGTGCACGTGTGCCTAGAGAGGGGCGCGGCGCTGCTGGTGGCGTCTCTCCGCGGCCCACACAGAGAGGCCCGATGGATGGAGGCATCCTGGCTGGAGGTCCCCGGCAATGAGGCAGGGCCAGAGGCACTGGCAGGAGTCTGAGGTTGGGGCTGGCAGCCCACCGCTGCCAGCGATGGAGAGCTGGAAGCTGGAATCTGCATTGCAAGGTGAGAGGGCCGTGCTGCGGGGCTGCCGCGGGCGGCAGGTGAAATACATTATTACCACATGAATCAATACTGCTGGAGCTTGATAGTAAATTAAAATATCAGCATACACTAAGATTTTTGTTTGTGCGGTACCATAATTATACCTTACTACATTATTATTCTTGATAATGTTTGCTAAAGGTTCCAGCACTAAAGAAAATAGTTAAGGTGGTAAGACACTCTCTATAAGTTTCTCTTTCTATTTTTAATTCCTCTGATAACAATCCATTTGTTTTGATCCTGGTTATCAGAGATCTATATAATAGTCTGATTCAGTGAACGAAATTGGGTGCAGAATTAAATGTTCTTACCACTTCATATAGATAAGAGCACTCAATTGAGTTAACAACATTTTGGCATTTAATATAAAAATTCCAATGGATTTTGTTCTCTCATCTGTCTTGTCCATCACATTCCATACTGAAATTTGTACTTCTGTGGTATAAATTGGGTATAATCTGGGTGAACTAGGTAGTCTATGAATTAGTTTGCCAATACCCTGGCCAAAATTTTAAGAACTGTATTTAATAGAGATATTGGATCATGTGATCTGTACTAATACTTGCTTACCTGGTTTAAATATTAATTATGCACATCTCATGAATACCAGAAGATCCCCTTTTTCAAAACAGTAATTAAACATTTCTTATCATTTGAGACTAGAAACTATTTTTTGTATAGTTCTATGGGTATTCTATCCAATCTGGGTAACTTTTCCTCATTAAGAAGATAAAGATACCTATGCAATAAACCTTCCAGTAAAAAGGTTTTAGCATGCAACACAATACAATTTTAATGTACATATTGACTTGGGATTTAACTTGCTATGCAATACATTTTACTGAGGGCATAAAAAACGTACCCTCAATAGTGTGACTTTAACACAGAAAAATGAAATGTCCACACAACCTGCCAGAAAATCTCCAGCGCTTACTGCCTTTTCTATTGTGGGATTCCTTCTCCCCTCTCCCCTTTGCAATGAAAACCTGCCTAGCCACCCCCCTCTAAGTACCATCACCCCACCCCTGCAGCTATCATACCCCTCCGAAAGGCGCTATCGCTCTGCCACCAGAATCTAATGAGCAAAAGGTCCCCCACCATAGCCATCAGCGCCCACAAATGAAAAGCAGCGGCACTCCTACTAGTAGCCATTACCTCCTAAGGCACATGGTCTTCCCAAGCCATCTCCGACCACCCATCCCAACATGAAGCACCCACTCACCCTTCTAGAATCAGGGCTTATCATTCCAGAAGGTCTGGAACAGGCAAGAGAGACATCAAAGCCCTTCTTCCCTTATTGCTGCTGCTAACTAGGCACACTATAACCATCACTTAAGCCATTATCCAGAAGGTTGGGGAGCTTAATGTAGAGGTGTGGATGAGAGGGAACTCAGGGAGTCTATCTGCTTTGGAGGATTTGGACTGAGGGTGAAAGTGTGTGCTCCTATCTCTCAGGTGGTTAGGAGTTAATGACTACCAATAAGGAGGAATGTTCTTTTGCCTATCAGAAGGATGTGATGGCTACTAGGAGGTGATGGTACCCTATTAGGGGAATGTGATTGCTACTGGTGGATGAGATACATGGGGGACGTTGGGGAGATGGGAAGGTTCTCATCACCAGGATTCAGAGGGAGAGGAAATCCTCTGTGTTAACCAGCCAAAAGTGAAAGGGCATGTTAGCATGGGGGATTTTGAGTCTCTCAGCTGTTCCTTTTGGCTTTCTTGAGCCCATGGTAAATAGCAAATAGAGGCCAGCATGTATTGTTATTTACTATGAGCTTGGTAAAGCCCCATTTGCATATGACACTCCTTTTACATTGATCTCACTGTTAGAGGTTTATCTATTTATTTGTTTATTTATTTAAAAACCCAGGTGGGAGGCACGGCTAATGGGGCCACAATGGCCCCCAGTGTAGCAAGTCTTTATGTTGGTCATTTTGAGACACAGTGGATTAAGAACTCTCCATATAAGAACAATATAGTGGTATGGTGCCGTTTTATCGATGACATCATTATTGTGTGGTGTGGGCATGAAAAAAATATTTTGGAGTTCATGGAGTGGCTGAATGCTTGTGATCCAGCGCTGCAGTTCACCCACACTTTCAGGCATTTATCTGTCTCATTTCTAGATATTCATGTCTCAATAATAGCAAGTAAATTCTTTTTTACCATTTATCAAAAACCAACTGATAGAAATACTATATTGAATAATAAGAGTTGCCATCCATTAAATCTAAGGAATAGTATTCCATCCTTTTGGACAATTCTTACCTTTAAGAAAATTGTGCTCAACGGTAGCAGAATATAAAGTGAAAGCTAGAGAAATGAGCCAGAAGTTTGTTGATAGAGATTATCCAGAGAATGTTGTGAGAAAGGCAAGTAAACGAGCGAGATGGAATCACAGAGAACATTTGTTAACACCGAGGCAAAGAGATCCTGCAAAGAGGTTAACATGCATATTGCCATTCTCCACAGGAGTGAATGAAGTTGTCCACAGTATTAGGAGACACTGGAATGTATTGCAGGTTCATGCAGTGTTTGCAGAACAACCTCTGATAGCATTCAAAAGAGGGACTAACATTAAAGATCAAGTCGTACATTCATGTTTTAAGGAGAGAATTAGGAGAGTTGAAGAAGATGCGGGGCATTTTCCATGTGATTCTTGTGTGATGTGCCTGCAAGCTTGTTCTAATATCAATTTACCGTTAAATAAATTTAAAAGATATAAACCGAATGTGAAAAAGACATGTACGTCAAAAAATGTAGTTTATGTGATAAGGTGTCTTTGCAGATTGTTGTACATAGGGAAGACAACGAGGCAACTGAAAACGCGCTTGATTGAACACAAGAACGCACTTAAACAGAATAAAATGGAAGCGCCATTAGTCCAACACTGTGTTGAACAAGCCCATTCGTTTGAGAGTTTATGCTGTACTGTCTTGGAAATCGTGGAACAGGATAAACAGGGAGGAGATTTAAATTTGAGGTTGTTACAACGCGAGCAAAATGGATTTTTAAATTGGATATGGTTGCTCCTGCGAGGCTGAACAAGGAAGTGGATTGGTCTGTGTATATGTAGGTTTAAGTTGATTGGACAACCTGGCATCCCTGACAAACATATAAATGTTAAGCTTCTGGTTAAGGTGGAGGTAAGCGTTTGGGCGCCATCTTTTCACCTGTGTGAGTTGCTGGGTAAAGCTGGGATCAGCTAAGACGTAAGTTCCTTGCGAGTGGCTTATTAAAAAGTTTTTTCTCTAATATTAATAAGAGAATTTAAAGTGTTTCTCATTGTAGGAATATCGCAAAGTGCCCCTGAAGCAGGCATGAGTTTCACGCCGAAACATTGCCAATGTCGGGCAGGCAATAAACAAGGAACAGCAAAAAAAAGACAGCGACAGCAAAACATAAGATAAGTTGGAAAAATTATCTAAGATCATTAAGAAGAGTTCAAATGTGACAAGCAGTCTTAAAATGGCAAATAGAGACAAAATTGTCTGAGATTATTAAGAGAATCACTGTAGGATATTTTAAAAGGGTGTTTTAAAAGGGTAACTTTCGAAGTAGTTTTCATTCACTATAAAAAAGAAAAAAATATTGAACAGGAAGAGGTAGATGACGTAAAAAAAGTGCAAATAAAGGAGAGGGGTTGCAACTCTTTGTGGGCAAGAGCCCATAAGACTGAAGCACTGAGTATTCTTATACTGATTCCCAGGATTTTAAGAAGTTTGAGAGTATAATTAACACTGTATTATACAGTTTCCCTCAAAAAACAAAAAAAAGTTTTTTGGTATTGAATATTGAGGGGGTATAGCCATTGACTTTTAATATATTCTATAATTAAAACATAAGGTTCTGGCTATTGGTGCTAATTTTTTTCTCTAAGTACCCGTGTAAGTGTCTTATAATATATAAAAAAAACAGTTTGTGTTTATGGATCCTCTTTATTTGGAGACATTTATTAAGGATAAGGCTAATGGGCAATATGCTGGGTAACATGTAAAAATTATGTTATGCTCAGGCTTGTGAACCCTTGGGCCGACGGGAGGATGGTATACCTTAGGAGGAAGATCCGTAGGTTTCCCGTTGGGTGGCGAGGCAGGAGCAGAAGATGTGACCAGCTGACCCTCGGCATTGGAGACTAAGGCGACTGTGGACGCAGATGAGGAGTCATGATGTCGAGGAACGGAACTGTGTCTTCGCCACTGGAAGCCTGCGGTCCCCCCAGGAGGAGCCCATAGGGACCCGGACCGCTGGGACTTAGGGTGGGCCCTTGGAGACGATGGTCAAGAAGAAGTCCAAGGTCAAGTGCCAGAGGGTCATCGCTTACCAGTCCGAGGTCACACTCTGTTGCAGATCTTAGTGTCATCCGCAAAAAGACAAATCTTACCTTCTATCCCGTCCGCAATGTCGCTCACAAAGATATTGAACAGGACTGGTCCCAACACCGATCCTTGCGGTACACCACTTAAAACCGCTCTCTCTTCAGAGAAAGTTCCATTTACCATCACACATTGTCTTCTGTCCGTCAACCAGTTTGCAATCCAGGTCACCAACTCAGCACTCACTCCTAAGCTTCTCGTTTTATTCACCAGTCTCCTATGCGGAACCGTATCAAAAGCTTTGCTGAAATCTAAGTAGATGACATCGAGCGCTCTTCCTCGATCCAATTCCTTGGTTACCCAGTCAAAAAGGTCAATCAGATTTGTCTGACAGGATCTTCCCCTGGTGAATCCATGCTGCCTCAGGTCCAGTAATTCTCCGGACTGTAGATAGTTCACTATTCTCACTTTCAACAATGACTCCATTACTTTTCCCACCACCGAAGTGAGGCTAACCGGTCTGTAGTTACCAGCCTCCTCTCTGTTCCCACTCTTGTGAAGCGGGACCACCACCGTTCTTCTCCAATCACTCGGCACCACTCCCGTTTCTAGGGATCTATTGAACAGGTCACACAGCGGACCCGCCAGCACATCTCTGAACTCCCTCAGTATCCTTGGATGAATCCCATCAGGTCCCATGGCTTTGTCCACTTTCAGATTCTTTAGCTCTTCCCATACATTTTCTACTGTAAAATGGTTTTCGTCTATTCCACTTCCTTCCAGTTTCTTGTTGTGAACACAGAACTGAAGTATTTGTTTAATATATCTGCCATTTCTTCATCTCTCTCCACGCATTGATCATTTCCACCTTTCAATTTCACTATACCGCTTTGAACTTTTCTCTTTTCACTGATGTATCTGAAAAATGTTTTGTTACCATTCTTTATCTCCTTGGCAATCCTCTCTTCCGCTTGACTTTTTCCGACTTGATTAATTTATTTGTCTCCCTCAGTTGAATCAAATATTGTTCTTTGTGCTCCTCCCTTTGGGATCTTTTATATTTCTTGAATGCTGTTCTTTTAGCCTTAATTTTGTCAGCCACCTCCTTTGAGAACCAGATAGGTTTCATTTTTCTTTTGCTTTTCTTTACACTTCTAACATATAGAGTAGTTGCCTTGGTAATTGCTCCTTTTAGATTGGTCCACTGCTGATCCACATCTCTCTCGTTCTCCCAGCCTTTTAGTTCTTCCTCTAGGTATTTCCCCATTTCTTCAAAGTCCGTGTTTTTGAACTGTAAAACTCGGGTCTTTGTGCTTCTTTTCCATATTCTTTTAGTGATACTCGACCTTCTTCACTCGACCTTCTCCACTCTTAATTCTCCAATTCAATTACATATAGGTCTCCCTGTTATCCTTCACACCCAGGTCCTTCATGGGGCACTCCTCCTTTCAGAATAACTTCCTCTATCCTTTCTCTCAGTCTTTGCCCTCTTGGGAAGAAAATGCTTCTTTTCCACACTTAGCTCCTGGATCTTTCCTTAGGAGCAAAACCTCCTACTCCATGGTCTCAGGCCTTTTCCTTTGAGGGGAAAAGCCCCTCCAGGGCCCCACACCATACTGGCATGGTCCCTGAGCCCACCAGCCCACAGGCTGGCTACTGCAGGCCATTACATCCTGGAGGTCCCTTTCTCTGCCAGCTCCATCTCAGAAAGAGCAAAAAAGAAGGGCCAGATACCAACAAATCCTCCTAAGTTTATACCTCCAGCTTAACCATTTCTCACCAATCACATACTCCAGATTCTTAAGGGGACCAACACACTACTCCTTAATCCAACCCATATTATCACATTACGTTGCAATGTTCTCCTTTTTCAATATGCTATCCAATGGTCACATACTATTACTAGAAGTTCAAATATTCAACAAATTCCCCAGATAGATCAACCATGATAAATCCCAGGTTTCCCCCACTCAAAATATCGTATGCTACTAGAAACCAAAGGCTTCAACTTAGAGGTCTTCCTATATTATCAAGATGCTCTCACCAGTTCTGGTCCACTTAGTGCGACATTCCTTGTTTTCACAAAATTATCTAACCCTCCACCACCTATTTCCAGATAACAAAATAAATTGTACATAGAACATATGTGTTATGGTTATTGATGTTTGGGTGGATCCTTGGACACTGTGGCAGCTGACCACACCCACAGGGGGCAGTCCCATGAGGGACCACAGTGTCAGGCTAGACTCTGGACACACAAATACAAATTTGAATCTTTTATTAAACAGTTTTGGAAACCATCAGAGGTGGCAGTAGTGAGTAGTGGATGTTGATCCCGGTTGGGCAGATCTCCCACATAATGCTGGAACAGCAAATCCTCTGCTAGGCTGTGCTGTAGTGTGAAGAGACTGAGAGTTATGAGTACATAATGGGAAGCATTCAGAGTCCCAGGTAGAATTAGGAAAAGCTCCAACACAGGTAGAGCAGGCCCTCGAGGAGCGAGTACCTGATCTCTTAGAGCAGAGAGACTCAGTTGTATTGTACTCATGTAGCAGCACAGAGATTCCACTAGACAAGAGGTCTGGCACCGGAACAGAGGGCAGGCCCTCGAGGAGCGAGTACCTGGTTCCAGTGAAGCAGTACTGTGGAATAGATGGTAGTTGTATTCACAGATGGAAACTGTTAGTGAAGTCGTCCAAGTAGTAAGGTTTGAAGATGCAGGCAGCAACTCAGGGAACATGGGCCCTCGAGGAGCGAGTACCGGTTTCCCGATAGCACCTGAAAGAAGCAGAAGAGGCCCCCAAGGAACGGGTACCCCGTTAGTAACCCCGAAGGGTGTAAGAGTTCCAGATAGCACTGGAGTGGCAGAGCAGCTTCGGTACGGAGAGCAAATCCCATCCATAATGTTACCGTTGCTAACTCGATGAGCTAGCAAATACTGTAGGCTTAAATATCTGGGCAGTGTGACGACATATCAGGAGGATGCCCCTGAGGTTTGCGCCAACATGGAAATAAAGATGAGGGCGGCGTGCGCACACGCGCCCTAAGGTACCTTGGAGGAGCATGGCGGGAAGCAGCACCAAAGCCGGTCCAGGGATGCCGGAGAGAATGGCAGACAGATGCCGCGGCAGCCAGTAGTCCGAGGTGAGCGGAAGGAGCCGCAACTAGTGAGAGGTAGACGGGGGAAAGCCGTCGAAGACCGACGGTCGCAACAATATGATATTCAAAAAAAGCAGCGTCTCTATATTTAGGCACCTAAATTAGGAGTTTCAGTTGTGTCTATTTTCAGCTGAACTTAAGGACCTAAGTTTTCAGCTGAAATTTCATCTAAATGTAGGACCCTAAACTTTAGTTACCTGAATTTGTCTAGATTTAATAGATTAGGTAAAGTGCACTGCCTAGTGCTGAAAATCAGCATTAAGCATCTAACCTTTTCCTCCCCTTAATTCTGCCCTTATAGCCACCCAATTTTTAGGTTCCTAAATTTAGGCACCTATTGAAACTAGGAGCCAAAAATTAGGAACTCAGGCCTAGTAAATTTTCAAGAGGGCCAATTTAAGAGACTATGGCCCAAAGTTAAGATCCTAAATCCTTTGAAAATTTGCCTCTAAGTTTTCAGCTGAAAATTCAGATACATTTAGAAGCTGAAAACTTAAGAATATAAGAACATAAGAACATGCCATACTGGGTCAGACCAATGGTCCATCAAGCCTAGCATCCTGTTTCCAACAGTGGCCAATCCAGGCCATAAGAACCTGGCAAGTACCCAAAAACTAAGTCTATCCCATGTAGATTTAGGCCTGCTATTTATTTTCCTAGATTTAGGACCCTAAGTTAAGTGCCTAGTACTGAAAATCAACAATTGGCTAGGCACACTTAAATTATTGTCAGAAGTGAGGTCTTTAGGCATATTATTTGATGCTGATTTGGACTTGGAATCTCAAGTCTCTCACATCGTTAAATTGTCTTTGCTAAATTGAAATGTAGGGAGCTACAACTGTTCCTACTCAGACAACTATGTAGAACACAGGTTCAGTCTTTGAGATTTCACATCTAGACTAATACAATTGCCTGTATGTGGACCTCCCTTTAAGGCTCACATGCAGGTTATAAAAAGTCCAAAACATTGCTCCAAGAACTATTTTTGAATACTTTAGTGGCACTTCTTCTGCTCCTTTGCTTAAATCATTCCATTGGTTTATGGTAGATCATTGAGCCTAGTTTAAGCTTTTTTGCCTCATCTTTTTCTCATTAAGAACAAATGGTCCATCTTATTTAAACAAAAGCTGAAACGGTACAATCCATGTAGCCTCCTTTGCTCAAGCCAAGTACCATTGCTTTCTATTCCATCTTTTAAAGAAATGGGAGTATCCCATATGCTTTTTGAGGTTGGTCTCAAACTCTAGAATCATCTGCTAGAGGTCCTTAGGCAAAAGTTGTCATTAGGGCTCTTCAGAAACACAGCAGCACAGTAAACAATGGCAATAAAGATCAAAATCAAGCATCCAGTCTGCCCAGCAAGGTGTTCATGGTTGTGACTGTAGCTCCATGCAGGTTACCCCCATTCCAGCTGAAAACATGTTTTCCATTCTTATTACAGGTCCTGGTTTTCTTTCACTGAGTTTTTTTTATTTCATTCTGTTACGGCAGAACCTTTTTGTGACTAGGTCAGCAGCTAGCCATTAGTCTGTTTATATGTTTTTTATGATATTGTTGTTTTTATGTCTTAATGGTTTGTACACTTCTTCGGACAACCTTTCAAAGGCTAAGGAAGCAGTATATAATGATAAGAATAAATAAATAAATAGATAAATAAATGCTAAGTATTTAACTTTTTTTCCCACCCTAACTCTACCCCCTGTATCCATACTGTTTTTAGGGTCCTAAATTTAGGAAGCTAGTGAAACCAAGGGCCTAAATTTAGAAACCAATCCCTAGTAAATTTTCAAAAAGGTCAATTTAGGAGCCAAACTCCCAAAATTAGGCACCTAAATTCTTTGAAAATCAGCCTCATAATAAATTAATACTGAAAATACATTTTCTAATCATGGGATTCTTGGAAGAATATGAAACCTTTTACTAGATTAGCATAAGAATTACCTAAAAATATTGTACATAAGCTTTAAAATAATATTCAGTGGGTCACTTTTTCAGATGTCACATCAGAAACATTTTTCACATCTGAAGACAGGACCTGTATTGTCTCGATAGCTGTTGTACAAACCTTTTGGATACAGCTTAGACAGATCCAATAAAAGCTATTGAAGGCTGCAGAGAATCAAGTTTACCCCAGGAGCCATGCAGCTACAAGATCTCTCTGTTATATATTTCAATCAGTAAACTAAAAATAAAATGCTCCCATGAAATTTCCAATACTGTAAAAGAGTGATAATATTATACTGATTGTATATTATCATTGTTCAATTTGTTCCACAGTTTTCACACAATATGTACTAGAAAAAAATGCAGATTAGAATATTACTTTACAAGTTTTCAGTTTAGCAAATGTAGAAACGTGTTTCTTCAAGTCAATGTTTGGTACAATTTCATGTTCTGTTGACAAGCACAACAAGTCTTTCTTGCATCATTGAGGACAAATATGTATTTTGATCAACTTTAACTGGAAAAGCTTCATTCACCATTGGCCACGGAAAATAGTAATACAGTAATGATGGCAGATTAAAGACCAAATGGTTCATCCAGTCTGCACAGCAATTTGCTTATGGTAGTAACTACCATGCCATTCAAGTTACCCCATGCATTCTGTTAAGGTTAGTAACAATCACTCTATGCAGGTTACCCCATGCAAAATGTTATACCACCCCCATTGTTCATTTTCAACCTCAAGCCTTTAGGGATCTGCAGTGTTTGCCTCATGCCCTTTTAAATTCATTTACTGTTCTCGTCTTCACCACCTCTTCTGGGAGGGTATTCCAGGCATCCACCACTCTTCTCTGTGAAGGCAGGGTCAAAAGGATGCGGAGAACAGGAAATGTGTTAGGGAAACTCTCCAGCTTAATTTTGCATAAAAAGTTCAATATATCCTGTAGTGATGCACGTTCTGGAACTCTTCTTGCAATGGATCACAATATACTGCGCCAAAACAACACTAACTGCCAGGACTCAAAGACCAACAAACCTACCTATGAAAAAGCAACACACTGGACTCTACAAAACTAATGTACTGTAACTCCTATTGAAAAAAATAAAAAAAAAGAATAAGCCAGACTGCTGTATGATAACAGAATACCTCACCTCTGTCATTTGCAGAACACTGATATTCACCTCACAAAATATAGAATAAGGGACTACAAATTAAAAAGAGAAATGTGCAGACAAAAATTAAATATCATAGGACCCCACAATTAACATGGGAAAGACATTCAACATAAGAGAACACTATTCATGCTCCTCTAATACGCTATATAATAGTGATATACATTAATTTGAAACAAATAGGTAAAATATGACAAATGAGTCCATTTTCAGTTTGGTTCATTGTTCCTGAAACAAATGAATGGTTAGTCCAAAATCTTTCATGTCTTTCATTTTCAGACACATTAAAGCATATGAGGCAAGGAAAACTGCTTTTTTTTTCTCTGTAAGTTAGATAGAGCAGAGCCAAAGAGGGAAGGGACAATGGAGGAGTAAGACCAATGAAATGGATGCATTGTTACGATTTTAGCTGCTATGCAGCCTTGCTGTACCCTAACGGGGTCTCCTCCCTACCAGCAGAGGCCTCCGGTAAGCCCCACTCAGAACTGTTCTCACCATCACGTCCCAGGTCTCATGCCTCAACCTGTCTTGCAGTCTCCACTCCACCAGAAGACGTCCATAAACATACTGGCCAGGCTCCTCCTTCCTGCCTGCACCACACCCAAACCTCAGCCGTACATAACCCTGCCTTGTCAGTCCTAAGATGCTTCCAAATTGAGTCACTCTTGGCTCCTTGCCTTAGCCACTTTTGCCTTGAGGCCTATCCTTGCCTTGCTTCATGGCCTCTGGGCCTTCCCACTCTTTGTTTTGCCTTGTGGTCTCCGGACCTTCTCACTCATTGTCTTGTCTTGTGGCTATTCAGCCTTCTGCTCCTAGCCTTGTGGCTATCTGGCCTTCTGCTCCTAGTCTTGCTTTGTGGCCTATGGGCCTTCCTGCTCTTTACCTTGCTCTGTGGCTTATCTAGGCCTCTTCCTGTCTTGCCCCTCAGGTTTCCTGTATCTCTGCCTTCGGGCTTTTTGTTCCATGTTCTGTGTTGTCCTTGTCTCGCCCTGCCTGTCTTATCATAGTCTGTTCCTGCCTAAGCCTCAGTTCCAGCCTTACCTGCACACTTTTCCAGTCCAGGCCTCAGTTCCATCCTCATTTGCATGCTATTCCTGTCTAAGCCTCAGTTCTAGTCTCATCTGCATACTGTTCCTGTCTAAGCCTCAATTCCAGCCTTACTTGCATGGTGTTCCTGTTTAAGCCTCAGTTACAATCCAAGACTTGGTTCTAGCCTTACCTGTGCTCTAGTCCAGTCCAAGCCTTGGTTCCTGTATTACCTATGCTCTATTCCAGTCCGAGCCTTGCACCAGCCTTACCAACATGTCCAAGCCTTGCTTCCGCTATACTAGTCTGTCCAGGTCTTGCTCCAGCTTTGCCAGACTGTCTAAGCCTTGCTCCAACTTTACCAGACTATCCAAGCCTTGCTCCAGCCTTACCAGACTGCCCAAGCCTTGCTTCAGCCTCTCCCGATCGCCCCATGTTACTCCAGGAGTAGTGTTCCCCAGGCTCCGCCCAGACCGGAGTCAAAACAAGCACTTTTTCAACCTATCCCAATGAGACTTCTTTAATATTTTAAGCCTGAAACTGAAAGCAAATTGTAATTTTGCGCAGTCACCATTTTATGCTGCAACTTTTCTCTGTTTAATTTCTGAAACACTTTCTAAAGTTCTTGTTTAGAAGTTAGAGTGAAAGGAAGTTTACAAAAACATAGAAAGAAAAAAGTAAACTATTGCCTCTTTATATCAACTTGTCACTCTGTCACTATAATCTCCCTGTTGACTACTACAGTGTTACTGTGTAATTTCACAGGCATAAGAGTTTGTCTATGTCTGTCTGTACTACAGCACAAAGAGATCTGTGTTTCACAGCAGTGATATAAAGCTGCAATGACTCTGTGACTGTCAGCTAGGAACAGAAGCCTTTTCTTTGATCTCTGACTTTCTGTATGGGAGAAAAAGGAGTCAGTGTTGTATTCAGTGTGTGTGTTTGACTCAAGCTATGTCATGAAGTAATTTACTAGTGTAAATTTATATTGTCAGCAAGCAGATAGTGTGTGGTATGCTTTGAAAGTGACTGTGTCGGTTTACTCTCTGAGTGTGTCTATCCACACTAGTATTAAAACCCCTAGCCACTACTAGAGACTTAGTGTTCAAATTCAATCATGCTACGGGAAGCAAAATGTAAATGTGGTACTGGCAACAATGGTAGAAGAAAAGTAAAAAAACAATTTTTCTTCAGAGGGACCCAGGGCAGGCACAAGTAGCACTACTGATGATAGTAGTGATAAGACCAGGAGCCATGTGCCCAGGATAAAGATATATTTTTTAGCAGGAAGAAACCAGCTAGAGAGCCAGGATCAGGCAAGGAGCTCAAAATGGGACAGCAGATGCTGCTTGCTCTCATCTCTGTTCCTATGGTGCAGGGGCAGAAGAAGGAAGAGTCAGTGGAGGGTGTTATCAGCAGTGGAAGGGCAAGGGCACTAGGAGAGGAGTATCTAAAAGCAGCACAGCACTCCCCCCCCCAATTCCTCCTGAGCAGTGTCTGCAGCAAATATTTAGAAAATGCACTGATTCAAATTAATGATGAGGGGTTGGCAGAATCTGAGAATACTGAACTTCTGGTAGCTCAGGATATTTTGAGGAGTCTAGTTACTAGTGTGCTATCTAGTGAGAAACTGCAGGAGGCAGCAAATGATACTGCCTGGGCCAAAAGCATCACTCAGGAAGAGCAGGTAGTGGAAAGCATGAGAGATACCCCTGGCCTTTTCCCCTCCTGCTCCATCTTCATCCCAGTCTTAGTAGTTGCACTCAGTGAGAGGGAGAAAGGATCCCAAAAAGAGGCATAGAGGCACTTTAGAGTTATAAATAAATGGCCAATATTTTGCAGAATGCATTTACTGTCAGAAGGCCAACAATAGTGCAAAGGTACTGGGCCATCTTTCAAGCAGTAGTATACTGCATCAATTACAAAAATACCGCCTATTAGTGCTGGTTTCAAGTGAGGCCACTGTACTTGTTTGGGGACACCATCTTCCACTCAAAGCAGCAGCAGCAGCAGGAATGCCAGAGAAAAGGAGAAGTCTGTGCCTGAAGTCAAGCCCCCAGCCCCTTCCCTCAGTGAAGTGGTAGGCAAGCAGCCCCCTTGTCCATGTCAGGGGCAAGCCACCATGGAGCAGATAGAATGGTGATCTGCATCAGTGTCCTGGGGTAAGAGGTAGGCAGCATCAAAGGTGTTAACATGGTTCACTGGGGAAATTACTGACCTGATGACTAGCTCCAGCAGGTGGTGGAGAATGTGGGATTTAAGCGGCTGCTGTACCTCTTATCCCCTAATTATAAAGTACTATCCAAGACAATATTCAGTAGGTGAGGGACCTTTACTCTGTAAACTTGGTGCCATACTGGGATGTATGCACAGCTGGCCAATGCCATCTATTTCACCAATGTCACCGGGACCAGCAAGAATGTTACGTATGCCTACCTCTCACTGATGGCGCATTGGTGGCAGCTGGATGAGGCAGAGGCAAGCAGCAACTCTAGTAGGAGCAGACTAGCAGCATACCAAAACTTGGACTATATCTTAATAGCAATAACTAGAACACAGAGGCACCACCTGGCAATAAGGGACACAGCCCTTATAATAAGGGCTGTGTCATGGTTTTGCCTGCTATGTAGCCTTCCTGTGCCATTGTTTTGCCTGCTGTGCAGTCTCCCTTCTACCAGAGATCCTCAGCGAACACCACTCTCAGCTGTACAAGTCACCACTTCACTGATCACATGATGCCTCAGCCCCAGGCCTACTTAACCCAGCCTGTCCAGTCTCTCGGTGACCCTTCATTGAGTCACCTCGGTTCCTTGACCTGGTCATCTCCTTCTCACTATTCTACCTTACCTTGTGGCCTACCCAGGCCTCCTGCCTTGCCTAATAGCCTCTCTTGGCCTCTTACCTTGCTCTGTGGCCTCTCTTGGCCTCTTGCCTTGCCCTGTGACCTATAATGACTCCCTGTCCTACTTTTTAGCCTTCAAGGCTTCCTTGCCTTGCTCTGTGGCTTTCTGGGCTTCTCTGTCTTCCCTTGCAAACTCCAGGCCTACTAGAGTTTCCTTGCCCATTTTCATGCCCTGTTGGGCTTTCTTGTTCCTTGTTGTCTGTCCAGACCTTTCCTTGTTTAATCCAGTCCTTGTCCATTCCTGTCCTTGTATGTTTTCCCAGGCCATGCCCTTGCCTCTGGTCCTGGCCTTGCCCTCAGCTCCAGCCTTGCCTCCAGCCCAGCCAGTACCTGGTTCCAGCTCACTACTAGTACCTGGATCCAACTCCCAGCCTGTACTTAGACCAAGCTTCTGGCCTATGCCTGACACCAGCTCTCAGCCTGTGCTTGATTCTGGCTATGATGTTCAACAGGCAATAAGTCCTACTGGCCTCCAGAACCCAAAGGTTCAACCTGTGGGGAAGGGGGCTGGTTAAGCAGGTGACCAGCTCCAGTCCTGCCCTGCTGTCCTATAACCACTTCTATAGCGGTGCTCCCTGACTCCAGCTTGCCAGACTGTGACAGGCTGGGGCCAAAGAATATATCATCTTAGTCCTGAAGGAACTGATAGAGAGGTGCAGGTAAATAGCAGGACACTTCACCAGAGCATGAAGAGTAGGCAGCAGTTCTGTGAAAAGCAGTATGCTGTGGGGATGCCCTATTCCAGTTTATTCATGATGTAGGCACCAGGTGAAATTCCACTTATCTGATGCTGCAGAGGTTAGTGAAGCAACAAACATTCCTTCATGAGTTGTCTCTAGAAACTGAGATAGGTGTGACTTGCCCAATGGTGCATCAAGATTGGTTACACATGATGCAGATAGTGCAAGTCCTGTGCCTTCAAGGATGCAACAAAGGATGTAAGTTCAACAAGAGTCACCCTGGACAAGGTCTCCCCATAGTGAATGTTTATTTATTTATTTATTTATTTGCCTTTTTTTTTTTTAATTTGGTTTCATTTTATTACCTTCTCTACTACAGAGTATCAGATCAAATTCCAACCTCACCCTAGTAAAGACTAGGGATGTGCAGAGCAAACGTTTATGTTCATAAGTCCATAAGTCGAAAGGGGGGGTCAATTTCGGTCAATATGGACATATGGAGAATTCCATAAGTTGAGTCTATGTCCATACGTCAGGGTCAGGAGGCCCCCCCAAGCTGGCCAAAAGTTCCTTTTGGGTGCAACAAGGGTCCCGGAGCGAACGCGCGGGGAATCACGTGACGCCGCGTCACTCCGACGTGACGCCGACGTCACGTGCTCCTCGCAAAGGAGTTCAGAAATGGCGTCCTGACTCCCTGCTGGACTACCAGGGAGTTTTGGTAAGTCTTGGGGGGGGGATTAAGGAGGGTGAGGGGTTTAAATTTTTATTTAGGATCAACAATCGTGATTTCCAACATATTCAACATAGCTATGTTGAATAAGTTGGAAATCCGATCGTTTTCGCCTCATCACTTTTTTAAGTTAAAAAACAAAAATAAGTTGCGTTTTACATTTAAGTTCAAAATGAATGCACACCCCTAGTAAAGACTGCAACTAGCAATCCAGTCCGTGCAAGCATAAAAAACATAATATACGTAACAGCACTGCAAGGCAGAAGACTGGCTGCTGAGGCAAGGAAGAGCAGAGTGGCTGGGTCTTAAATAGGGCGCCAGGTGAAGTCATCACTAGATGCCATGAAGTGGCTTTCCCATCGCAGGGCCTTTAAGGTGCACATGGTCGTGTGCGCTCGCAGCTAAAGTTGGTGCTGGAAGGAGGAGTAGCAGCGTCCTGGTGGTGACCCTGCTGTGCGACACTCTTGGGCAGCATCCAGTGCATCGGCATGCATGTGGTAAATGCGGCTGATTGTGGGGCCTATTTGCAGTCAGCCAAACGTAACAAGAAGGCTGAGGATATGCCCCCACCTGGAGAGCAGCTTGGAATTGCCATGCCTGAGAAGCTGATCAATATAGATCAGATCTAGAACTGTCACCACCATTCAAGGTTGAAGGTGTTAGGCACTGCCTATTGTCTGATGAGAAGAAGATGCAATAATGAGACTGGCAGTGCTTATCATGTGGCTTCCCTAGGCATTTCCGGCAAAATTGCTCCAGTCAACCGCAGACTGGGAACTGCTTCCTAATAGGGAAGCAGAAGTCCCTGACCCCTTTAGAGGGAAGGGGTCAAGATACTAATACCCTTCTAACTGTGAACATTTCTTGTGGACTTCGGTCTTCTCACCTTACCATTATGTTACAGCTTTTCTGAAGGATCGCTGAATTATCCACCATAGCTATTATTAATTTTGGTGCCTCCTCCTTTACTTTGCTAAACAACAGCAGGTTTTCATTTGCCAGAAAGGGGCAGGAGTTATAGTCAAGACAATTGACAGCTCCTGCCACCTGGCATCAAGTCCTGGATTTCTGAGACAGGACCCCTAGTTTTGACAATGGTTCATGGCCCTTAAGAGCTCATCCGGTTTGATTATATTCAAGCTCTGCACTTTTCTGTTATTTTGGGGCTACCTTGGTTAGACTGGCATGAGCCCCAAATCATATGGAAGTCCCAACACCTTACCTTTTCCTCAGTGTTCTTTCTGAAACAATATATGCCTAACATCAGACTCCAGGAGTTAGACTCTGGAGAAAGCCCTTAATAAGGAGCAGGTTCTCTTGCCCAAAAAGTACCGGAAATATTGGAATGTTGATTTCAAAGTGGCAGCCAATGTCTTACCTCTGCACAGATTATATGACTACCCAACTGACCTCCATCCTGGGGATGGATTTACTCCTTATCTGAATGTGAACTTCGAACTTTATGGGATTACTTACAGGACAATCTGAAAAAGGGTTCATTGGGCACTCCATTTTGCCAGAGGGTGCCTCCATAATTTTTCTGTAAAAAAGGATAGATCTCTTTCCCCCTGTATTGATTATCAGGTGCTGAATGTGGTAACAATCCTGAATCATTATGCCCTCTCTCTGAGCAGTGAGCTTTGAAGTACCTGCAGTAGTCCAGATCTTCACCAAACTGGATCTTTTGGGGCCCTTTAATCTCATCGTGAATGTTATTCATTTAAAACAGATTTTTGCATCTGCTATAGCCATGTTGAGTATTTAGTAATGCTTTTTGGATTGTGGACTACACCTGCAACTTTCCAAAATTTGGTAAATTAAATGTTTGGGACATGCTTGATCAGATTCTGGTCATTTATTTGGATGATATCCTAATTTTCTCAGAGGACCTAGCCTAGCATGATCTTACTTGTTTTGGACTCGTTCCTGAAAATGGCTCACTTGGTGCCCATCACCAGTCTTTCTTCCTCCTGAAAGACAATGGAACTCCTTG
Source organism: Rhinatrema bivittatum (assembly GCF_901001135.1). Taxonomy (NCBI): domain Eukaryota; kingdom Metazoa; phylum Chordata; class Amphibia; order Gymnophiona; family Rhinatrematidae; genus Rhinatrema; species Rhinatrema bivittatum. The sequence continues at coordinate 108,974,773 of NC_042617.1, read as the reverse complement.
TCAAGAAAGTAATTCGGTTACATGGACTGCCATCCCATATTGTCTCAGATTGAGGATCACAATTTGTGGCCAAATTTTGGAGGGAAATCACCAGGCTCTAGGCATTCAACCTCACTTGTCATTGACCTACCACCTGCAATCTATGGGACAAATGGAGCACCTAAACCAAACCTTTAACAGCATCTGCATTGCTTTTGCAATTACCAGCAAACAAACTGGTTGTAAATGCTTCCTATGGCAGAGTTCATATACAACTCCAAACACTCATCCACTATAACCTTCACTAAGCAAGGTTTGCATCCACAATTCCATTCAGGAGAAACCAGTTAATTTCCAGTTTCTGCAGCAGCCAACTAGGAAAATAGCTTGGGCAATTTGCATATCCAAATTTGCAGGGAACTAGAAAAGGCTAAAGAAGTCCAGACAAGGTTTCCAGATAGGTGACAGAGACAGGCTTCATAGTTTGCGACTGGGGACAAAATCTGGATCGCCATTCACAGTGTACTTATCCCGCTAAGTGGCAGCTGCTGAACAGGACCAGATATTCAGCCACCGCCACTTAACCAACTAAGTAGCACCGAATATCGACCTCTGTGTTTTTATTTCTATTCTGACTCCTGGCGGCTGCCTCCAGAGTAACTGTAGCAATGTAAGCTCAGTGCATATTGTAAATTCTGAAAGAATCCAGCAAATTGGTTGTAATGACATTTTCTTTGGTTTCAAGCAGAGCCTGCTCCAGGTTAACTGGCACCTTTTACAAAAACTGATATTGGTACATTTCTCTTCACCCTTTTGGTGGAGGCAGCTCTGGCACCACCTGCCCTAATTCAGTAGTGGTGGTGGTGGTGGCGGCTCCAGGGCAGCATCCCCCCCCCCCCCCCCTTTCTCTTCTCCTACCCAGCCTCCCCAGCTGCCCCTTTGGACCTCCAGCTCAAATAAAACAAGCTTCTATTGGCCCCATGAGCCTTAATTTACAACTATCCTAACTATTTTCTCCTATTTTATAACAGCCGCCATGAAGCCCAGCAATTGCAGGAACAGACCTTGGACAAGGACCGCAGACTGCAGCTCCATTCCAGAGCTTGCTGGTATGTGTGCACTCTGAACGGGTTCCCCCAAGAGGCAGCCCCAACAGCCCAGAAAATAGAAGACTGACCCCAGGTCCGCTGCATGGCAGCATGCAGCACTGCAACTGAGCCTACAGACCAGCCCTCTTTTACTGCTTACATTCCCATACTTTTGAGCTGCAGCAGAAGGCGTGCACCTTCTGCTGCAGCTACATCCTGTTTGCAAACATTACCTTCCACAGCTATAGTGTTCAGCTGTTCATGCCTGATTCAGCTTTTACATAATGATGGGAATGGCACAGTTAGGGGCACTTTCAAATCTTAGAAGCCGATCTCCTTGGGAATGAAATGTACATCGTAAAGAAAAAAGGAGATCTTAACATTTCTATTTAATCGGCAACTTCTCTGTAAATTGCTGCCAATGCTGCAAAAGAAACTATCTCACAGGGTATCCTCCAGAATCAGATCTCTAAAGGAGCTATCCAAGTAAAATATCAAGTACAGTCACTATGAAGAAGCATTAAAGTTGCTAAAAGTTATTACTACTTATGCAGTCAATGTCCTTATGTTTATGACTGCTTTAAAGATGAAAACTTGGGCCTGCCTCTTGTTTTGTTTCTGCAGCTTATAGACCCTCCAAACCCAAACAGACCAAGTCTCCCAGCCTTTTTTTTTGGCTAAAATAGCTTCTTTTACCTCAACTTTTAACCATACCAGTAATTGTTTTGCCTTCCTTTCACCTTTCTTTATATATAAGGCTGCTAGATTTCCCTGAGCAGCAACAGCAGTAGGAGAAGTGGTGCTGCAATACATAAGAGCAGGGAGCATGTGTTATTGGTGTGGACTCTTGAACCAAGACAAGGTTGACGATACCTGCAGGGAGGAGCCTTGCAGGTTCTCGTTGATGGCAGGCGGAACTGGCCGGTGCAAACCCAACAAGACCTTCACCAATACCAGCCCTCGTTCCCCACAGGTTGATCCCATTGGTGTCCGGGCCAGCTGGACTTAGGTGTAGGTCTCCGATGATAAGGAATCCCATGATGGGCAGCAGGCGGAAACAGTCAAGACGTTCCAAGGGTCGGGGCAGGCAGCCAACAGCGGAGTCGAGAAGACGTACCAAGGGTTGAAGTGGGCAACGATCCAGCAAAGTCCGGAAAACGTGCCAAGGGTCAAGGTGGGCGGTGATCAAGCAAAGTCCAGAGGAGGTCCAAGATCAAGGCCAAAGAATCAATCCAAGGAAAGACAAGACGAAGGCCAAGAGTCAGGAACACGGAGTCAGGCAATCAACTACTCTTTAGGAGCTCGGCCTGTTGCTGAGGAACCAATAGCTAGTCTGGCCCGGCCTTATATAGGAAGGCCATGATGACATCATCAGGAGGCGCCACGGGAACCTTCTCGCCATGGGCCCTTTAATTTGGCTTGTTGCGCTCACATGTGCGCCTAAAGCCACTCGCTCAGCAGAGCAGCATTCCCTGCGCGGCGCGGCCTGCAGCATCTGCAGTCAGGGCACCCTTGCAGTGCCGGGCGATCCTTCCAGCAGTCCAGCATCTCAGGTAAGCGTTCCAGGACCGTTCCAGGACCGTTCCATGGCCAGCCAAGTACAACAGCATGCAATGCAAGGACATTGAAAGAACATGTACTAGTTGTCTCTCTTCTTCCTCTACCCACAATGTGTTTTTCTGGTTTCAAAAGGAAGTTTGTACTTGCTCTGAGATGATGAACAAAAAGGGCCTTTCTGGGGACAGCATGCATGTGCTTTCTCCATGCCCTCTTATTGTATGTTTCACAACACTGTACCTCCTACTGCTTTATTCAAGGCAGAAATAATAGTGAAAATGGAAGGCTGAGGTGCAGGCAGGATGTAGAACTGAGTAAGCCCTTTTAGGTTTGAGCCAAGCATCTTCCTCAGCTTGTCATCAACAAAGGTGATGAGTGAAGAGTGAGCTGAACCAGATAATTACACATATCCACTCATTCCTACTACCTCTCCCCCCCCAAAAAAAAACCCAACAACATTATGTATCTAATTTTCAGATTTTTATTATTTTCAAATCTAATGCTTCAATTTGAACTGAAAGTACAAATATTGCCTCTAACTCACAGGTGAAAAGATAAAAAATATAGCAGCCACTTTTTCTGATAGTGTCCACCCTCAAAGTCCTGCTTCAGCTGCGTAAGTGTAACTACATTTTGGATATGTTGAGATGACAGCACATATTTCTGATAATGAACGGTACAGCAGCATACTGAAATAGCATGCATTAACACAAAACAGCATGTGCTCTTTTGTTTTTAATGTGCACTATTTTGTTTTGGTGCTCATTATTACGAAATAGTGCACAATAAAACAAAACATGAAATGAAACGAAGCAAAGGAAAAAAAAAAAGGAACACAAGAAATGAAACAAAACAACATTTTTCTGCCTGCACAACCCTATCTTCCCAGCAGCCAGATTTTTAAAATCTTAACCTCTTTGCCTCACAAAGTACTTTTGCCACCCCCACCCCACCACTTTCTGGTTTTCTCTCCCCAGTCTTGTACTTGCCTGGGAAGAGTATTCTTTAAGTAGCACAAAAGATCAAGCGAAGAGCAGGTCATTAAGGTGGAGAGTGTTATGAGAATTTTTATCTCTGACCCAAAATAAATATGATTCATTCAATTACTTCTTACAGGCAATCTCAAATCCTCTCAGAATGTAAAGAAAACATCTGCTGAGATAAGTATACAAAAAAAACCCAAAACCAAACAATAGTAAGTTCATACTGTGCACTCTGTGCTATATAGGCTTTTTTTTAATGTTTTACAGAAGACAACCCATTAAATTGCACCTTTGGAAGAGGAACACAAAAGTCATGAGATGTAAATCCCAGCCCATGGGGATTCCTTTGATTATGCTGGATGGAATGCAGCCCTATTTATGTTCATACAGCATATGGAAATTAGGGAAACTGGAGCCACAGGTTTTGCCTGTGAGGCAGTCTGGGGAACTTGAATACAAAAGCATTACTAAGCAGGGATTTTAACCATAGGTACAACATGGGAAAAACTCATTGCTGAATAAGGCTTTTGCTATCGAACCTTCTTGTAAATAGGGTCCTATATTGTAGATCCTCAGCACAAAAGCTCCAATTCTAATGCTTTTGGCTAGTCAGTATTGTTCCTTGCAGAGGGGCTTTATACCCCTGCCCAAAGGTTTAAACAGGCGTCTGGAGGTTTGGGCAGACATACAGAATGAAGTGCAATTTATATTTAGATAACTAACAATTATGTTTTATTCATTGAGTGAATAAAGACAGCTATTCTTTAGTAAAGTGTTTGTAGAACAATGTAACAAAGATAAATCATCTTAATTTTTATGTAACACTCTTTATAGAGATATGAATTCTATTGTATATTGGATACAAAGAAGAGATTATTACTTGCAGAATAAGGAAAGAAACTGAATATCTAAGGGATTTTTTTTTAAGTGACAATGAAATTTTAAATACTACTTCTATGAAAAGCAACAATGACTTATCTAAAAAAAAACCACAACAATTACTGTTACACGAATGATCATTTTTTAATTTTGCTAAGCTTTTCAACTAACCAGTAACTAAAATGTATTGCAAAAATGGAAAAAGAGAAAGCACTACACTTTCAAAATGTGTAATAAGAATATATGAAATAGCCAGAATAAAATATACATCTGATTTTTTTATATTTTTTTTCTTCTTTTTAATCCTGTGGTTTGGTCTTTTCAATGACTGTCATCGATTTATTATGATATTATTCAAAGAAGAAGTCAATGTCCTAAAAAGAACAACAAATAAAGGTTATGTCTCATCCATGGAAACACCTTAGAATAAGAAGAGTCTTCCAGAAAAGCTTCAATGTATCCTAAAGTCCATTTGCTTTTGATGGAAAACATTTTGATATTTTTACATAAGCCACAAGAATTCACTTTAAATATTACTATAGAAACATAGAATATGACAGCTACAGGGCTCATCTAATCTGCCCATGTTCCCTTCCTATTGTAATACTACAGATTCTATATGATCTCAGTTCCCCATAGCTAAGCTTTCTGTGAGCTCATCCAATGCTCTCTTGAATTTTGATACTGCCTTGACTTCTTCTATGTCCATTGGGAGGCTATTCCATGTAGCAACCACCCTTTCTGTGAAGAAATATTTTCTTATGTTATCACTTTAACAGCTAACTACTTACCTATAACTCACCGCTCTATAATGAATTCAAGGCATCTGCATCACCATATAAATCTACAGGCTTACACTCTCTTTGTCACTTCACAATCTTTCAGGAAGGTTAAAAATTCCACAGAGGAGTGTGAAAGCATGAAATATACTCAAAATTTGTTTAAAAAAAAAAAAAGAAGCTACCCATATGCCTGCCTTATCTTCAAAAGACTAAACACTTGAACATGTTATCAAACACCCTGGATTTTCACTTTTACAAAAGTGTTATAAGGTATTTCAGTCATCAACTATTCACACTTCTTAACTATGGCATGAATTAGCATGACAGGCAGCATACATACATTTAAACATCTAAAATGTTTACTTCTTCACTCCATTTTTATAACACTATACAGGTCAGGCTTCTAACAAAAATGAGAGATTGCCTGATAAATAAAACCAGACAGTATTGTACAATCAAAAAAGGTTTTTATGTTTTTTTTAACAGATGGAATATTCTGGGTGCAAATGAGCTCTGGAAGCTTAAGTTACTAGTCATTAGACTCCAGAAAGAAAGCAAAAGCTACTGAAAGGCAATTTGAGTGTGGTGATTTTATTATCACTGCTAGAGCTGACATAGTACTTGTGAATGTCTGTCTCTGTCAAACTCACTCGTAACAAAACTATCTGCTAACAAAGTTTATTGTGTTAATAAATCTCACCCTCCCTCTCCCCCATCCCCAGTCTGTTCAAAACATTGAAAATAGAGTTAAAATGTACAACCCACTTTCCCCTACTGCCTACAGATGTCATCCAAATTATCTGATAGCACCTTAGCCACCACACCACATTAATTTGATCACAGTAACCCATGGGTGTAGCCAATATTTATTGGACCAACTGTATATACTGTAATTATTTATTTATTTATTTATTTACATTCTTTTAATATACCGATGCTCAAGACCAGGTCTTATCGTACCGGTTTACAATAAACTAGGGGGTAAACCAGTTAACAGAGAAAGCAAAAGTTACATTATAACAGGGAACGTGGAACTAGGCTGTTAGAGAAAAGATAGGTTAAACAAATTCTAACTGGAGAGAAGGGCAAAAAGCAGGAGAGGGTGCTTACGGGATAAGAATTATGTACACATTTACATAGTGTATATGTAAATTAAATGTGTATCTGTGTATTTATCTCACTCTTACCTTTCTATGATAAAATGATGGATTTTATATGTTACTCATTTCTTAAAGAAAAAGATATATAGATATATATATATATATATATATAAAGAAAGGTGAAAGGAAGGCAAAACAATTACTGGTATGGTTAAAAGTTGAGGTAAAAGAGGCTATTTTAGCCAAAAAAAAAATCCTTCAAAAATTGGAAGACGGATCCATCTGAAGAAAATAGGTAAAAAAACATAAGCATTGTCAAGTTAAGTGTTAAACATTGATAAGGCAGGTTAAGAGCGAATTTGAAATGAAGTTAGCTGAAGAGGCAAAAATTCATAATAAAAACTTTCTTAAGTATATCCAAAGCAAGAAATCTGTGAGAGAGTCAGTTGGACTGTTAGATTACCAAGGGGTTAAAGGGGCTCTTAGGGAAGATAAGGCCATTAAAGAAAGACTAAATGAATTCTTTGCTTCAGTGTTTACTAATTAGGATGTTGGGGAGATACCGGTTTCAAGGGAGATGAGTCAGATGAACTGAACCAAATCACTGTGAAACTGGAAGATGTAGTAGGCCAGATTGATAAACTAAGGAGTAGCAAATCACCTGGACTGGATGGTATGCACCTCAGGTTTCAGAAGGAACTTAAAATTAAATTTCAGATCTATTAGTTAAAGTTTGTAACCTATCATTAAAATTATCCATTATACCTGAAGACTGGAGGCTGGCCAATGTAAAGTCAATATTTAAAAAGGGCTCTGGGGAGATCCGGGAAACTATAGACCAGTGAGCCTGACTTCAGTGCTGGAAAAAATAGTGGAAACTATTCTAAAGATCAAAATCACAGAGCATATAGAAAGGCATGGTTTAATGGAACACAGTCAGCATGGATTCACCCAAGGAAAGTCTTACCTCAAAAATCTGTTTCTTTTTTTTTAAGGGGTTAATAAACATGTTGAAGGGTTAATAAACATGTGGATAAAGTGTATTTGGATTTTCAGAAGGTATTTGACAGAATCCCTCATGAGAGACTTCTAAGAAAACTAAAAAGTCATGGGATAGGAGATGTCTTTCAATGACTTTAAATTATAATCCCATAGACTGCCAACTTTCACTATTCCCCTTGGACAATCTCTCCTGATTCAAGCTACTGATGCCTCCTTTTATGAAGAACTCAGTTATCTCTGTCTATCTATTCAGTGTACCTACCCTGTGTACACCATGTTTCTGTTCATACTTCTTCTTTTTTATGCCATTTCTCACTATTGTTAAATTTAAAGTTTAAAAAATCTTTCAATGTAACAAGTTGTTCTATATGTAAACCGGAGTGAAGGCAACTATGCTATACCTCGGTATATAAAAAATGCTAAATAAATAAAATAAATAAATGATGTCCTTTCATGGATTACAAACTGGTTAAAAGACAGGAAACAAAGAGTAGGATTAAATGGTCAATTTTCTTAGTGGAAAAGAGTAAACAGTGGAGTGCCTCAGGGATCTGTACTTGGACCAGTGCTTTTCAATATATTTATAAATGATCTGGTAAGAAATACTTTGAACAAAACAATCAAATTTGCAGATGACAAAAAACTATTCAGAGTAGTTAAATAAAAAGGAGATTATGATAAATTGCAGGAGGACCTTGTGAGACAGGAATATTGGGCAACCAAATGGCAGATGAAATTTAATGTGGACAAGTGTAAGGTGATGCATATGAGGAAAAATAACCCATGCTATAGTTGCACGATGTTAGGTTCCATATTAGAAGCTACCAGCCAGAGAAAAGATCAAGGCGTCATAGTGGATAATACATTGAAATCGTTGATTCAGTGTGCTATGGCAGTCAAAAAAGCAAACAGAACGTTAGGAATTATTAGGAAGGGAATGGTGAATAAAATGGAAAATGTCATAATGCCTCAAAAGCAATCTACAAGCAAGTTTTTAACTGTATTGAATCTCTGTGCACAGCTAAAGCTGAGACCGACTATGGGACAGATTTTCAAAGCCCTACGCACGTAAATCCAGGAGGATTTACATGCGTAGGGGGGTTATGCGCACTGGGCCTATTTTCAAAAGGCCCGGTGGTACGCGGGAAAACCCGACTGCTCTGCCTTACCTCTTTTCTTCCCTTTTCCTCCTCCTTGGGCAAGATGGCTGCCTCCGGTGCTGAGTGCTGAGGGCCTCGGCGTCTCCAGCTCAGCATGGGCATCCCAGTCAGCCATGCTCATTTCCGTGGCCTCCTAGGGCGCATGCGAACACGTTGCCTACGCTCAAATACACGTCATGGCAGGAACCTCAGGGGCGTCCCCACTGCATGATGTCAATACTTTTAGGTATTTAAAGCCTCCACTTTGCTACCATCATTGAGTTAGCAAGGACTTTGGTTTAGCTACTCTGACCGCTCTAAGCTGCATGCTTAGATGCCTCGCTACCCTCCGGGGATCTCACGCCTTACGAAGCTCTAGGCACCCGCTCTTCGGGGGCCTTTCGCTTACAACCACCCTTCGGGGTTTCTACTAACTAGACAACTGCTCCTCGGGGGTCTCTCTCTCTTTCTATTTTATTCAGGATCTCCTGGACTCCTCGAGGGCCTATCAGTCTGTGTATCCTCCACCACGGACCTTCGGTCCTACCATCTCTACCGATTCCAAAACCGATAAACTCACCCGACACCTAAAATCATATTCTATAGGATCCCCCCACCCTCCTGGTGGTCCAGCAGCCCTCTTGACCCCCCCCCCCCAAACCTTTGTAAAGTATCTGGTGGTCTAGCGGGGATCCCGGGATCGATCTCCCACTCTCGGGCTGTCGACTGCCAGTAAACAAAATGGCGCCGATGGCCCTTTGCCCTTACCATGTGACAGGGGCTACCGGTTCCATTGGCCGGCCCTGTCACATGGTAGGAGCTATGGACGGCTGGCGCCATCTTTAAACATGGCACGGGCCATCCATTGCTCCTACCATGTGACAGGGGCCGGCCAATGGCACCTGTAGCCCCTGTCACATGGTAAGGGCAAAGAGCCATCGGCACCATTTTGTTTACTGGCAGTCGACAGCCCGAGAGTGGGAGATCGATCCCGGGATCCCCGCTAGACCACCAGGTACTTTAAAAAGGTTTTGGGGGGGTCAGGAGGGCTGCTGGACCACCAGGAGGGTGGGGGGATTCTATAGAATTTGATTTTAGGGGTCGGGTGACTTTATCGGTTTTGGGATCGGTCGCAGCCGATAAAAAAATGGCTACGATTCCGATTCCGATCACACGATTCCGATTGCGGACACGATTCACATCCCTATTTTCTTTATTTACAACCTCTAGCTTTTAGGGATCCAGTGTTTATCCCATGCCCCTTTGAATTCCTTGACTGTTTTCGTCTTCACCATCTCTTCCAAAAGGGGATTCTAGGCATTCACCACCCTCTCCATTAAGAAATGTTTCCTGACTTTGGTCCTGAATTGTGCTCCTTGGAGTTTCATTTCATGACCCCTAGTTCTATTGATTTCTTTCCAATGGAAAGGTTTGACGAATGTGCATCATTAAAACCGTTCAGATATCTGAAGGTCAGTATCATATCTCCCCTGCACCTTTCTTCCAGGGTGTACATATTCAGATCCTTCAGCCTCTCCTCATAAGTCTTCCAATGCTGACCTCTCACCATTTTGGTTACTCTTCTTTGGACTACCTCTATCCTGACGTTATCCTTTTTGAGATACTGGCACCAGTAATAAATGCAGTACTCCAGGTGAGGCCTCACCACAGACCTGTACAAGGGCATTATCTCCTCTTTTTTCTTACTGGTTATTCCTCTCTCTATGTAGCCCAGCATTCTTCTGGCTTTAGCTATCACCTTGTTGCATTGCTTCGCCATCTTCAGATCATCAGAAACTATCACACCAAGGTCCCTCTCTCAGTCCATGCACTTTAGCCTTTCACTGCCCATCACATTAAGCTCTTTTAGAATGCCGCATCCCAGATGCATAACTCTGCACTTCTTGGCATTGAATCCCAGCTGCCAAATCTTTGACCATTCTTCAAGTTTTCTTTAATCACTTTTCATTCTCTCTACTCCTCACAAAGATATTGAACAGAATCAGTCCCAAAACTGATCCCTGTGGCACTCCACTTAACAACTTTCTTTCTTCAGAGTAGGTTCTATTTACCATTACACACTGTCTCCTGTTGATCAACCAGTTTGCAATCCACGCTACTACTTAGGCACCCAATCCCAAGCTTCTCATTTTGTTCACGAGTCTCCTATATGGGATTGTATCAAAAGCTTTACTAAAATCCAAGTAAATCACATCGAGCACTCTTCCCTGATCCAATTCTCTAGCCACTCAATCAAAAAATCAATCAGATTTGTCTGACAGAACCTTCCCCTGGTGAATCCATGCTGCCTCGGGTTGCACAACTCACTGGATTGTACATAGTTCACAGTCCTTTCCTTCAGCAGAGTCTTCATTAATTTTACCACCACCAAAGTGAAGCTAATCGGCCTGTAGTTTCCAGCCTCCTCTCTGCTCCTACTCTTGTGAAGCGGGACCACCACCGCTCTTCTCCAATCTTGCAACACCACTCCCGTTTCCAGGGATTTATTGAACAGGTCCTTCAGAGGACCCACCAATACATCTCTGAGCTCCCTCCATATCCTGGGTTGTAACTTATCCAGCCCCATGGTCTTGTCCACTTTCAGTTTTTCAACTCTTCCCATACAGTTTCTTCTGTAAAGAGTGTTCTCTACTCCACCCCCATCCACAGTCTTGTTAACTAACACCAAACTGAAGCATTTGTTTAATATTTTGGTCATTTCTTCATCTCTCTCCACACATTGATCTTTATCACCTTTCAATTTCACTATATCACTTCGGACCGTTCTCCTTTCTCTGATATAGCTGAAAAATATATTTTGTCACCTCGCTTTACCTCTTTGGAAATCCTTTCTTCAGCCTGATTTTTTGCTTTCTTGATTTCTTTCTTTGTCTCCCTCAAGTTCACCAGATATTCTTCCCTGTGTTCCTCTTTTTGGGATCCTTTATATTTCTTGAACGCTGTTTTTTGCTTTGATTTTATCAACCACCTCCTTTGAGAACCAGATCGGTTTCTTATTTCTCTCACTTTTATTTACTTTTCTAACATATAGATTTGTTGCCTTTGTAATTGGGCCTTTTAGTTTGGCCCACTGTTGTTCTACCTCTCTCATTTTCTCCCAGTCTTCTAGTTCTACCTCCAGGTATGACCCCATTTCGACAAAGTCCGTATTTTTGAAATTCAAAACTCAGGTTTTCGTGTGACTTCTCTGTATCTTACTTGCAATATCAAACCATACCATGGAGAGTTACAGAGGCATTGTGACATCCTCCATTTTATTTGCCTTTCCCTTCCTAATAATTCCTAACATTTTGTTTGCTTTTTTGACTGCCACAGCACACTGAACCGACAATTTCAATGTAATATCAACTATGACACCCAGATCTTTTTCCTGGGTGGTAACTCCTAATAAGGAACTTAACATCGTTTAACTACAGCAAGGGTTATTTTGCCCTATATGCATCACCTTGCACTTGACCACATTAAATTTCATCTGCCATATGGATGCCCAATTTTCCAGTCTCACAAGGTCTTCCTGAATTTTATCACAATCCGCTTGTGATTTAACTACTCTGAAGAATTTTGTGTCATCTGCAAATTTGATCATCTCACTCTTCATACCCCTTTCAGATCATTTATAAATATATTAAAGCACCAGTCCAAGTACAGATCCCTGAGGCACTCCATTGTTTACCTTCTTCCACTGTGAAAACAGACCATATAACCCAACGATTCACATCCCTACAACAAGGGTGCGGATAGCTCAGCTCAGAGACAGCAGCCAGCAGGTGGTGTAGTATTATCCTGGATTGGTCCCAGTACAGGAACCTAAGCACCAAGGAACGAGGCTTGACTGAAGGTGCTTGAACAGAGAAAAGCTGGAGCCTTAGGAGTCCAAGTCCAGAGGATAGGGCAGAGGCATCACTGTCAAACTTGAATGAAGGCTGGTGGCAAATGGAAGATGTAGCAAGCAACGTAGAACTCTGGACACAAAGGAGTCTATAGCGTCGTCATCTGTAGTAATGGTCAGGGCACTGAGAAGGCAAGCATAGTCAGATGTAACAATGGTCAAGGCACGGAGAAGGCAAGCGTGGTCAGGCTTGGAGAAGGCAGGCAATGATTGGACATAGCAGAAGTCGGTACCAGGAGATCAGTCAAAGTATAGACAAGACGAACAAAGACACGGGAACTGGAAGACACTCAGGAACAAGGAACGAGGAAGCACGGAGGCATTGAGTACTCAGAACCAACAGGGAACCAAGGAGACCTGTTGCAAAGGCATAGCTTCAGTGCAGGGCTTGGGCTTTTATATGCTGAAGGATCTTACGTCAGCATACGGGTCCATGGCCAGGTTCCTGCCGCGGGCCCTTTAAAGGTTTTACTGATGCGCGCGCGCATGCCTAGGGAGGGACGCGGCGCTGCTGGCAGCGTCTCTCCGTGAACCCCGCGGAGAGGCCCGACGGATGGAGGCATCTTGATTGGAAGTCCCGGGAAGTGGAGCAGGGCCGGAGGCGCTGGCAGGAGCCCGAGGTCGGAGCCGGTGGCCCACTGCCGCAAGCGACGGGGAGCTGGAGGTTGCTTGGAAAGGTGAGCGGGCTGCACGGTGAGAGGGCTGCACCATGGGGCTGCTGCGGGCGGCGAGAGTAACAATTCTTAGTGGAGCACAAGATTTGGTGAGAGAGGTTACGCTGGTGGGGCTGCTTGGCAATAGTAATCATAACATGATCAAATTTGAATTAATGACTGGAAGGGAGACAACAAGTAAATCCACAGCACTAAACTTTCAAAAGTGAAACTTTGATAAAATGAGAAAAATAGAAAAGAAATTGAAAAGTACAGCTATAAAGGTTAAGGGACAGATTTCCAAAGGGGTACATGTGTAAGATACGCGCGTACCCCCCAAAAAACTGCCCCAAGCTCCCCCTGCGCATGCCAAGCTTATGTTGAATAGGCTTGGCAGCGCACGCCCAGGTATCTCTCCAACATCCTCATCAATGAACACAAAAGCAAAGAATTAATTTAGTCTTTCCGCGGTGGACTTATATTCCTTTAGTGTCCCCTTAATTCCTAGATCATCTAATGGTCCAACCAATTCACCTGCAGGCTTTCTGCTTCAGATATATTTTTTTTAAAAATGATTATGAGTTTTTGGCCAAATTATTTTTCAAATTCTCTCTTAGCCTGTTTTATCAATCTTTTACATTTAACTTATCTATGCTTATGCTTTTTCCTATTTTCTTCAGATGGATCCTTCTTCCAATTTTTGAAAGAAGATCTTTTGGTTAAACTAGTCTCTTCCACCGATGTTACCGATGCCTAGGAACAGATCACAATCGAGAAGATTGTGAATTTTGCTCAAAGATGTCACCCAGTGTTGCGATCCCCCCTGTTGCTGCGCTACAGGAGGTATCTTACCTTCCCTCCGGAGGCCGCTTCGAAGCCAGGGCCTCGCCTGTGCACCATCCGGGACTTGCTCCAGGGCCTGGGAGGCCTAGCTGTTCCTGAGGCCTGCCTGTGGCTTGCATGGCTGTTTGGACTTCCTGGTTTCCGGCCACGCCCTTTTCCCTAGGGGCTGACCCGCAGCTCTCCACCTTAGTTATAGGACCAGCGAGGGGCGGTCCAGGTAAACTCCTCCCAGGGAGTTACCCACTTTAGCTGTATAAAAGGACTTTATTGTCAGTTCCTGCTTGCCTTTGGATTGAGCACTACAGTCGTCTGTACCTCTGCCTTGATCCAGGTCCTCCGTGGTCGCCTATGCCTTGATGGCTCCCTGTCCAGTGTCTCTTCCTTGATGTCTGTTCCGGATGTGCCATGATGTCTGTTCCTGAACCCATGCCTGATCCAGTTCCCGCCGTTCCTACCTACTTGAGGCTGCCAGGAGTGCAGCAACCTTTCCTGCTTGAGGCTGCCAGGAGTGCAGCAACCCACCACTTCCTCTTCCCTGCGCGTGTCACGCTCCCGCGTTTGTGGGACAGGGTGGTCCATGACCAGTTCAGCTGTGCTGGCTGTGTAGGGCACCTTGAGAGACAGTGCCCATGTCTTGCTTCAGCCCTTGCCCTGATGTCTTCAATGTCTTGCTTCAGCCTGTCTTGGATGTCTTGCTTCAGCCCCCGTCTGTCATCTTCTGTGTAAGGACTCTGTCTGCCCTCGCCTCTGTCCGGCCTGCCGCCCATTGCCGTACCCAGTGGCAGGTCCGAAAGGGCCGGGAACAGTCGGAGGACCGTTCATCAATCAACATCCCCGTGTTGGTTGCCATGGGCGTGCAGGTCCGGCTTAGGGTCAGACTCCACTCCTTACTCCCTGCTTCTGTACCCGCCTGGCTCACCATGCCTGCTCGGCTCACCTCCCACAGTGTGGCTTGGGGCTCCCTAAGTCTTGCCGTGGCCCAAGGGCTCACCACCTGCTTGAGACGACCGTGCTCATAACACCCAGAACACTGAAGCAAAGGGCCTACAGGCTTCAGGAACGTTTTGCCTCAACAGAGCCATCGGAGGCTCATTCGTCGCCTGGCCCTGAGATTTTATCAGCTCCCTCAAAAAAGAGGGCATCATCGTAGGATTCTCAATCCTCCAATCTTGGAGGAAAGCAGGTGGCAAGCCGACAAAGGCCATCAGATTTCCAGAAATCCAAAGAGCCAGAATCACCGGCGCTGAACACAACGGCGCCAAAAATCTCGGCGCCTAAAACTTCTGGGCCTAAGGTGCCTTATGCGCACACAAAAGGATCGGCACCTCAAGAAATATCGGCGCACAACATTTCTATGCGCATGGCGCTGAAGACAATTGTGCGCACGACGCCGAAGGACCCTGCACGCACGGTGCAGAAGATTTCTGTGCACAGGGTGCCGAAGATGTCTGAGCGCACAACTAAAGAAAACTCTACGCGCACAGCGCCGTCTACATCTGCACGCATGGCACCGACACCACCTGTGCGCCTGGCACCAACCATATCTATGCGCACGGCACCGGAGACATCGGAGCCGATCAATCTTGCGCGTACAGAAACAGAAAGATATGCGCACAAGTCTAGATCCGCACATAAATCCAAATCCGCGCATAAGACACATGAGCACCTTTCTCATGAATTACAAAATGAGTTGAAACGAAGACGTGGAACCTCACACAGGTCTTCTTCAGCCTCTCCATCAATAACCTCACCTCGTTCGGGTACTTCCCTTTCTTCGAGAGATAATTCGACAGAGTTTATAATAAAACATAGAAAACTATCACCGTCTTCATGGAAAAGTCATACAGACGCGTCGTCCCACTATTATCATAAGCACTCACAACACTCCCACCACAAAAAGTCAGCAAAGAGGAGTGCTACATGGGAAGTAAGCCCTTCCACTTCAAAATCATCTTATAAACCAACTTCAAATACCTTCTCTCACAGAGAGGTAATACAAGTTGCTTCCTCTACTGCTTCTACAGCTTCAGAGGATTCGAGGGACATCACATTAGATGAGAAACAGAAGGACCATAAAGTATACACTACTTTACCTCAGAACACACCAATGAACCCTAAAGCATGTGGGTCACAAGAACCAGATGGTCGTACAATAATGCCCCCTCGTACAAAAGAGGCATTTTATCAGTTGTCCCAATCCTTAGCAGGTTTTTATGAAACTCTTCACTCATCATTCAAAATGACTAATATTGCTGCTGACAGTTCTCCGGAACATAAGCCGCAGACTAATAGGGAACTGTCGGTGGAGCCTCCGACATCTCCCATACCAAACCGACGAGCCTCAACAAATTATTAACAGGATACATCATTTGATGCTCCTTCACCGCAAACATCCCTATCATCATCTATGGGATTCCCATCGGATCCACAGGAACAGCCTCAGGAGCCGTATTCCCCTCCAGAAGACCTTACATACCCAAACTTTCTGGAAAAATTGGATATAATACTGCATCTAGAGGTCCAAAAAAAGACAGACCCTAGGTCAGAAACCCTTGGTCTCCTAAAAATGTTTGACACTCCAGGGGAACCAACATCTTTTCCACCACAAGAGCTCCTGCATGCAGTCTTACAGAAATCCTGGGAAACACCTTACGCAATTGCAGCAGTTTCCAGGAAAACGGACATAAAATTCCCTATGAGGAAAATATCACCGTACTCTGTACCACAATTACCTCATGCTTCAATTGTAGTAGAGTCGGCGATGCAAAGATTTAAGAAAACAAAGTCACATTCCTCATACTCACCAGGCAAAGACAACAAATATTTGGATGAGTTTGGAAGGAAAATATATCATAACCCAATGTTGAATGCCCGGATTATGCACCATCAATTCTACATGGTACAATACCTGTATGAGTGCATACAAGCCATAAAGGATATGCTTCCTTGACTGCGGATCAGATACCCCCGCCTCTTCATGACATGGAAGAGTGTTCTCGTCACCTTTTGAGGTCAATCTATGAAGCATATGAAACATCATCTAGGGCATCGGCAACAGCCATTGCAGCCTGCAGACTAGCATGGTTACGCTCAAGTTCCATACGTGAAGATTTACACGAGAAACTAACGAACCTCCCATGTACAGGAGATAACCTGTTCGGAAAACGATTTCAGGACACAGTGGGTAAACTAAAGGAAGAAGCTCTAGCAGTACAATCATTAACATCACATCCTAACTATTCGACCACACGTCATTATATTGGATCTACTCGTAGGCAATCCTATGCCAGGAGACCCTACAGATCTTACCAGTCCTTTCGTACACAGACTTACCCTGCATACCAGCGTCCTGCTTCACAACAGAATACCTCAAACCAACGTAGAGGTAAACCACGTAATCAGAGACAGCAGGCACAACAACCAGCTACTGCAGTGAAAGTGACTTCATCTTTTTAGTTACCCAGCCACCACCACAACATCAAGCACCACCCGGCAGGATTTATTCCTGCCTGACAGCTTGGGAAAGGATAACATCCGATCAATGGGTTTTGGAGATAGTACGTCACGGCTACCAACTCCAATTTGTCACAAAACCCATATTACCTCATTTTTCCACTTTCTAGATTCACACCTTTCAACCACAACTGGGGGAGGAAATTGCGTTGCTTCGCAAACAACAAGCAGTTTGACAAATTTACCCAGGGACCCAATCAGTAGGATTTTATTCCCCATACTTCCTCATACCCAAGAAGTCGGGTGGCCTTTGCCCCATCCTAGACCTAAGGGAATTGAACAAATTTCTCACCAAAGAGAAATTCAAAATGGTATCGTTGAAATCAATCCTTCCTCTGATCCAAACCAATGATTGGATGTGTTCCATCGACCTGAAGGATGCTTATATACACATTCCAATCCATCCATCCTCGTGGTGTTACCTATGCTTTCGCTACAGGCAACAACACTACCAGTACAAAGTTCTCCCCTTTGGACTATCGGCTGCACCCAGGGTATTCACCAAATGCATGGTAGTGGTGGTGGCTCATCTCAGACAACAAGGTATAACCATCTTTCCATATCTGGACGATTGGCTCATAATTGGCCCAACTCCAAACATCTTAATCGAACACCTCCATCGAGTGATACAATGCTTGCAAGAATTAGGATTGGTGATGAATTTTCAGAAATCACACCTACAACCAACACAACAGTTACAGTTCATAGGAGCATGCCTGGACACTACGTGCAACAGGGCATACCTACCAAGCGACAGAATATCACAATTCCGTCTTCTGTTACATACCTTGAACCATACTCAGAGACCTTCAGCGAGACAGGTTTTAGTAGTCCTCAGCCACATGGCAGCGGCGAATTTCATGGTTCCCAACACCAGGCTACACATGAGATGCCTGCAATGGGGCTTGAAACATCAGTGGAAACAACACTCACAACCATTGACACAGAAGGTATCGCTGACCGCCGAAATGAGGAAAGATTTAACATGGTGGCTTCTAAACTCCACCCTATTCAAGGGAGCATTGTTCAGTTCCCCTCCTCACAACGCAGTATTAACCACAGATGCATCTCGCAAGGGCTGGGGTGCACACCTCGAGATTTACAAAACACAAGGGTTATGGACAATCTCGGAACACAAACTGCAAATAAATTTATTGGAACTCAGAGCGATTCACAATGCATTACGAGTGCTCCAAGACCACCTGAAAGGACGTAGGGTCATGATCTACACAGACAACCAAGTCACGATGTTTTACATCAACAAACAAGGAGGGTCCGGTTCATGGTCCCTTTGCAAGGAGACCTTGACAATCGTCAAACATGCTCACCGAAATTGCATACATCTCCAGGCAACTTACCTACCAGGAGTTGCAAACACAAGAGCAGACAAGCTAAGCCGCATCTTTCATCCTCACGAATGGGCACTCAATACAGAAATAGCCCAAGACATATTCATGCAGTGGGGGACATCTTTGATAGATCTCTTTGCAACAGAGATCAATGCTCAAGTCCCCAAATTCTGCTCGATAAGACCAAGCCAATTCAGGATCGCTCAAGATGCCTTCCTCATCCCATGGACGACAGGCCTCTTATATGCCTTTCCTCCCATACCACTCATAACAAGGACAATTCAGAAATGCATAGCAGACAAAGCTCAACTGATACTCATCCCCCCGGCCTGGCCGAGGCAACCATGGTACAGTTTCCTTCTCCGACTATCCATCATGGATCCAATTCGATTACCGAATCGCCAGGATCTTCTCTGCCAAGATCAAGGGATGCTTCTACACCCGCTACACTCATCTGTCCACTTGACAGCATGGAGATTGAGAGGCTCCTTCTAACAGAACAAGGAGTTTCCACCTCAGCACAATTCATCTTGTTAGAATCCAGGAAACTCTCCACAAGGAAAATCACAGCTATAAATTGAAACGTTACTCTACCTGGTACACTTCCAAAGGTGTACCACCATTGGACTGCTCCCCTGAATTGCTCATTGATTATCTTCATAAACTATATGCAGCTGGTCTAGCAACATCATCCATCAGAGTTCATCTCAGTGCCATTTGGGCATATCATAGACCAGTTAATAATATCCCTATATCCAATCACCCCTTACTATCTTGCTTCATTAAGGGGCTAACTCACATTCGTCCTCCGATCTCTAAGCCTCCAGTTCCATGGAACCTCAACATAGTTCTAGAACAGCTCATGCTTTCCCCATTTAAACCCATGGACTCGGCACATATTAAATACCTCACATGGAAAGTTGTATTCCTGGTTGCAGTAACATCGGCACGAAGAGTTAGTGAATTACAGGCCTTGGTCCATTATTCTCCATATTTACAATTTCATCACCAAAAGGTAGTTCTCCGAACTCACCCATCCTTCCCACCAAAAGTGGTTTCCCAATTCCACCTCAATCAGACCATGGAATTACCCACCTTTTTCCCTAAACCTCATGCAAACGATAGCGAAAAATTACTGCACACACTAGATTGCAAAAGAGCTTTAGCATACTACAAAGAAAGGACAAACTCGGACTCCCGTGTTTCTCAACTTTTTGTCTCTTTTGACCCAAAGGCACCTGGACTACCAGTAGCTAAACGCACTGGGGTGGATTTTCAGAGCCCTGCTCGCGTAAATCCGCCCAAAATCGGGCGGATTTACGCGAGCAGGGCCCTGCGCGCCGGGAAGCCTATTTTACATAGGCCTACCGGCGCGCGCAGAGCCCCGGGACTCGCGTAAGTCCCGGGGTTTTCGGAGGGGGCGTGCCGGGGGGCATGTCGGGGGCGGGCCCGAACCGCGCGGCGTTTTCGGGGCGTTTCGGGAGCGTTCCGGGGGCGTGGCTACGGCCCGGGGCGGCCCGGGGGCGTGGCCGCGCCCTCCGGACCCGCCCCCAGGTCGCGTCCCGGCGCGCAGGAGGCCCGCTGACGCGCGGGGATTTACGCCTCTCTCCGGGAGGCGTAAATCCCCCGACAAAGGTAAGGGGGGGGGTTTAGACAGGGCCGGGCGGGGGGGTTAGGTAGGGGAAGGGAGGGGAAGGTGAGGGGAGGGCAAAGGAAAGTTCCCTCCGAGGCCGCTCCGATTTCGGAGCGGCCTCGGAGGGAACGGGGGTAGGCTGCGTGGCTCGGCGCGCGCCGGCTATACGAAATCGATAGCCTTGCGCGCGCCGATCCAGGATTTTAGCGGATACGCGCGGCTCCGCGCGTATCTACTAAAATCCAGCGTACTTTTGTTTGCGCCTGGAGCGCAAACAAAAGTAGGCTATTCGCGCTCGTTTTAAAATCCGCCCCACTATCTCTAGCTGAATAGCACAGTGCATCACATTCTGTTATGATAAACAGAATTTACAGCTACACTCTCATCCTAGAGCTCACAAAGTCAGAGCAGTGGCGGCCTCCTTGGCACATCTTAAGAATGTACAACCCATAGACATTTGTAAGGCAGCAACATGGTCATCGCTCCATACCTTCACATCTCACTACTGCCTTGATCAACAAGTAGCCATGGATGCGAAGATAGGGCAGGCAATCCTGCAGTCTCTATCCTCCTGTATACGGTGACTGCCACACTGTCAAAGATCACGTACAGACATATATATCAAAACAAGTGATCGGGAGCTTGGGACTCCCATGACAGCATAGCTAACTCAGTCCTGCTATCAACGGGAAAAACAAGTTTGCTGACCGTAAACAGTGTTTCCATAGATAGCAGGATGAATTAGCCATGCTGACCCACCCTCCTCCCTGACAGTCACCAAGTCTTCGACTACACAAAGGCTTAATCGCAGACTGAGGAGATTCCGTTACTTTCCTGCGCGGGAACACACGCACAGCCGCAGAGAGCAAAGCTCTGATCTCTGCTTTGACAAGCTCCGCCTCCCGGACCTGATTGACAGATCCCATGACAACATAGCTAATTCATCCTGCTATCTACGGAAACACCGTTTACGGTAAGCAAACTTGCTTTTCTGAGCCTGAAAATCCCTGTCATGATTCATCTGAATCGGTGCTCTCTCTAAATATCTGCTGTAAATTCTATAGTATTCAGAAGGAATCCAGGGTGAGGGCTGTGCTGCTTCTGAATGTTCCACTTCTGGTGCCCTTTCACTATCACTGCTGCTATCACCCTCCACCAACTCTGCCTTCTGCTGCCCTGGCACCAGTGCAGATGCAAGCAGACAGGTACTCTCCCAATCTTGGCTCTGATTTTCTCCTGCTAAAGGCTCAGTCTTAGGGGTGGGGCTCCTGGCATATCAGTAGTGCTGCTTGTTCTGGCTCTAGGTGCTGCTTTCCTCTTTGTTGCCAGTACCACATTTACCCTTTCCTCCCAATGGCATAATGGAATTTAAAATGCTCATTCACCAATAGGGGCTGGGGGGGGGGGGGGTTAGAATTACAATGTAGTGTACTGTATACCCAGTGCTAATGTGGACACACACACAGATAGAACAGACGCACTCATTTGCAAAGTATGCCATGCGCTGTCTGCTTGCTGAATATGTAGACACACTAATAACTAAGTAATACAGTTTATGGAAACTGTACACGGACTCCTTTTTCCGCAGACCGAGCATCAGAGAGAACAGAGAAGGCTGCTGTTGTATCTGGTCAGAGTCACTGCAGCTGTATACCACTGCTGTAAAATTAAGCTCTCTCTCTCTCTCTCTCTGTACTGCAGACAGATACGTACTCACACTCTTAGCCCTGCCTGCTGAATGAAACAGTAATTCTATAACATTCATACGGTGACACTGTGACAACAGGCAGCAGCCCAGCTCATCTTGCTTTTGCCTTCCTTTTCAAATCTTTTTTTTTTTAAACATTTTCTTTGATTCTGAGAAAGAGCTTCAGAATCAGAACCTGGCAGTCTGAAGTCCAAAAGTGAAATGAGGGAACACAATGGTGACTGCTGAAAATGTACACATTGCTTTTAGTTTCAGGTTTAAAACAATGAGGAAGAGGAGGAAGTCCTCGTCAATCCACGCAGCTGCAGGCTAGGAAGTGCTTGACCTTGACAAGTCCTCCTCCTTCCTTGTCCTTTCCCTTCCTGCTATCTACTGACTGGCTTGAAGAGAATTAAAAGGGCAGTTTTCCTTGGCTCAGAGACGGGGCTGAAAATGAATGTAAAGAACATTTTTGTTCATGTTCAGAAAAACCATCCATTCATGTCAGAAACAATGAACCCTACCTAAAATGAGCTCATTCATCATGTTGTACTCATTAGTTTCAAACGAATGCACATCTCTAATATCACGACCTGGGCCAAAAATTGCTTTTTCAGTAGAGACAATTACATCCCCTCTATAACTATTTTAATACACCTGATTTTACCAAGTTGGTCTATGCTTTAGTCATCTCCAAGCTAGTTCACATGTTGGACTGCCCTGTAAGTTCATGCTGCTGCTAGTGTACTTGCAAGAACCAGTTGGAGGGACAGCATCACTACCATGCTGAAATCCCTCCCCTGGCTCCCACTCATTTTCCAAGCATAATATTTAAAGCAATGCATGGGCAGGACTTTCAGTCCTTACAAGAGTTTTAATTAAATACATACCTGCTTAGGCTCTGTGATCCTCTGTCTGGTTTTTGCTAAAATATATATATATATATTCCTTCAGCTAAAGAGACTAAACTCACTAGAAATCACAATCGAGTGTTTTTCTCATGTGCATCAGTAAAATTCTGAAATGATCTGACCCTTGAAATACATGCATTGAAGGAATATAGGGTTGATTTTTGGACAATGGTAAAGATGGGACTTTTTAACCAAGCTTGTATAGGTTAATTTTTGGGCAGTTGTTTTGCTGTATCAGTTTTATCTGTTATTCTCATGTTATTTTTTTTTTCTGTATATACTAGAGTATTTAATTATTGTTGTTTTAATATGATTTTATTGCTATGGAATTTAAACTGTTGTACCATGCTTTCAGCATCAGATGGAAAAGCATGGAATTAAATAAAGTGCATTAGTAGTAGTAGTAGTAGTAAAATAACCTAAGCTGCAAGGGATTGCCACAGTCACTTTAAACAATAATTGTGACTTGAGGAAATGGTCACTTTATCAAGAAATATCAAGAAATTCACTGTAAGGAAAATAAGAATAGGAAACAGTATTTTTGTAGGCAGCTATACAGTCTTGTATAAACTTACTGTTGTAGGCAGTTCTTTTTTTGCTTTTTGGTAGACATAGTACTCCATAACTATACTGCTACAGAAATACCCAATAATGCCCATCTGGTCCATATACTGGTCACTCTAAACCTGTCCAGCATAATTATACTTAAAATGAATACAGCCTATATCCAGTTTAAACTAATCCACCTACTAGTGAAATCCAATCATTAGATCAATTCTTTTTTTTTTTTTTACATTTTCCTTTAAGCTTTAAGGGGGTACTTTTGTAACTGCCCACATTGGTATAAAATCTGTGGATACATTTTACCTTGTAGACTACACTAATTTTCAAAGTATGCACATGCTTTGCCTTTAAAAATGATCCCACCAAAACTATCTGCACACAATTACACCTGCTAATGTGTGGGGCTAGTTTGCTTGGGGAAAAATTACACACATACTTTTGAAAAAGCAAACCCCAGCCTCAGGAACACCTCCTTGCATTGCAAGTAAAAGTGCACATTTACAGGCCCTATGTGCATGTACTTTTATCTGCAGTAAGGGCAGGCAATTTTTTAAAAGCCCATTTACCCACAGAAATAGTTTTGAAAATTACCTCTCAGTGTTCTACCTAAATAACCAAATTACGATTGACAAATATGGCTGTTAGGCTACTAGTAGCACTAGACCACAATTCTATACACACTTTCAATGATGCACAAATTGCATCTAAACAGATTTCCAGACATGTTAGGTTAAAAATGCAACCATTCCTTATTTTATGAAACCTTAATCCAAAAGCCCTAATGTAATCAAAGGTTAATGCTTTCCTCAGACTACATGCATTTCAAAATCCTAATCATTACTGTATAGACAAATGTGAAGGGTTTTTAATATTGTACATATGTACATATTTTATGTTCTGTTTATGTTAATGTTATTTACAATATAATTGACTAGATTTAAATTTGCTATCCCTGTGGACAGAGCTAGCTGGCTAAGTCCTCTCTCACGTCCCTTGATCCAATCACGACTCTTGGCAATACCTGTTTTTTGAGCATTTATGTTTATCAGTTCTGTAGGGAGAAATTTTCACTAATTAGCCAACTAGATCGATTGGAAAATTGACTCCTAAATTGAGAAGTATTCTGCTTTCAAAAGACTTTTAACTAGAACTGCAAATGTTAAAGTGTCTGACAGTCAATAAAACTACTGAAATGTGCTCTAACGCTATGAAATTAATCTCTTCTTGTTGTATGTAACTTGCATTGTATGTTTTGTGTTATAAGACTTCAATAACAATGTTTTAAAAAAATGTGCAATTTGATTACATTTTAAAACAAAATCAAAAGACTGGTTGTTTTTTTAAATAAGATAGAAATGTGGATGAGGCAGGAAAATAAATGATATAGCGACTCATTCCCTTTGCTGCATGCAGCAGAAATTCATCTTGTTCTTCCAGCCCAGAATTCTCAGCTTCACTTTCCGCCACTAGTTTTGAACAAACATAGACCTGCTGACCCCTTTCAATGTTAATAAATCTGAAGTCTGGAGCATTGTAATCATCTTTAGCTCTGGCTAGGGAAACAGAGCCTGAAAAAAAGAAAGAAGTGGGTGTATTTAGAATCATGTACATTAGCACCTCTCAACAGACAACCAAGCAGCACAAAAAATAATAGCAGCAGAACCTGTCAACGATTCATTCTGTGGTGTTAGAAAATAATTTGGATAACATTTTGATTAAACTTTACTTGATAAAAAGAGAACCCTGCATTGTATTAGAGAGGGAAATGTCAAAAGATATTTAGCTTCATCATATTGATTTGTTAGAAAAGTTAATTTGCAATCACTGTTCTGCACATAACCTGCTCTTTGATATATTATAAAAATTCCAAACATGCTTTCTAGAGATCACATTTTTCTTGTATTTAAAAAATATACTTACAACAAGTAAAAGTCATAATACAAAGCTTTTTCACAGACTTTATCTAGATGAAGTCCACTAACAGCACCGCATATAATGTCAAGGCAGAAGCAAGGCACTGCAAAATAAAGAACTTATACCATTTTGGATGTTTATGTTGCAACAAGTTACAGTAGATTCTCAGTCTTTAATATTTGATGTCTTCCCCAATAGCAGATCAATATCTGAATTAAAATTATTTCTGCACATATTGATCCTTTCTCCACTTAGTCAACTGTAATACTGATAAAACAACAACCAAAATAACATAAAATTTGGTCTGAGGATAGAAAAGGAAAATCAGTCCCTGCTTAGCAAAAACTTGACTTGCAATACAAACTCTCTGAAGAAAATTCTTTAGATGAAAAACATTTTGGGAAAAAAAAACAAAAACCACCATGGGTCCAATTTAATAAAGCACAAAAACCCTTTAAGGTGAATTTTAAAAGCCCTGTACGCACATCAATTTGGGGATATGCACACAGGTCGGGTTCGCACTTGCCAAGCAAATTTTAAAAGCTGCCCAGATGCATGCGTATCTCCTGCTGGGCGCAGCTCTCAAACGTTTTCATAAAGGGGCAGAACACGGGCATGGTCTGGGTGGGACATGGGCTTTTCAGGGAATGGCCAAGAGATGTACGTGTAAATGCTTACGTGCCTGGGCGCACACCCAGATCCCCTGCGGCGTAAATTTATTTCTGCTAGGGATGAAGTATAAGTTGAAAAAAATAGAAAACTAGCCGTACCCGAGGGGTTTTTATGGGTCTGGGGTAACCGGGAGGAGTATAAGCTCAATCACACACACATGTCCATATGCTCAATGATGCACACACATACAGGCTCATATGCACTCTCACAGGCTTAATCACAAACACTCAAATGTTCTCCCTCACGTGTTCAAACACACACGTCATTGCTCATACTCTCTCACATTCTCAATCATACGCTCATATGCTCGCTTTCACGTGCTCAATCAGACACAAACACACACACAACCTTTATTTTCCCTCTCTAGAAGCATGAGGGGCAGTAGCAGCAGCAGCAGCGGTCTCCTCCTTCAGCCCCCAGAGACCATCAGACGCTTCAGCTTTCTTCTAGCCTTCATTTGTGCAGTGCTGCTCCTGCTTCTGACTTGGGGAGAGGGGTGGGGGTGGGGCTGGAGCATGCGGAGGGAGCCAATGCTTCTTGAACCCTATGGGCCGTGCTGCTTCTCACTGACAAAGCAGGGTGAGAGGGAGGAGGAGGCTAATGCATCTTGCGGCCCCCATGGGCCATGCTGCTCATACTGCCAGGGCGATGAGAGAGGCGGCAGCTGATAAATTTCACAGCCCATTTGGCTGCAACTGCACTGTTTCTCACTGCCGGGGTGGAGGAAGGAAAATGAACCTGCTGTTTTTTGTGGCCCTATGCTCCTCACTGCCAGGGCGGGGGGAGAGGGAGGAGGAGTCAGATACCTCTAACTGTCCTGTGGGCCACATTATTTCTCGCAGTGGAGGGAGGATACTGCCGATGCTTCAGCCCGATGATGCCTATGGCCGCAGCCATATCAGCCATAGGCTAACTATGGCTCTGAATTAGAAGAGGCCTCCCCTGAAACCAATGGCCTTTCAATAGTGAATGCATTCTGCAAACTGCTGATCCTCCCCAACTCTAAAGTGCCTCCACACTGTAAATGTCTTACAGGATCCCTTCTCTGGATCCCTGGATGCTGCTGGAGCTGGGGTTGAAAGGGATCAGAAGATATAAAGAAGGAATAGGCCAGTGGAATCTCTCACAGTTTACACTACCTGCTCATCATGAGGGGTGGAGGGAAAGGGGGAGGAGGCAGGGTCCTATTGGCCTAGTAGTATCACTTGCTGCCTCCAGCCACTGCTCACTAGTAGGTAGACTCCCAAAACACTCCTGAATTACTAGAAGTTCAGTGTCCTCTGATGCTGCCACATCCGCTCGCATGAATCATCTGAATCAGTGCTCTCTAAAAAATATCTGCTGCAGACACTGCTCAGGAGGAATGAGGAGGTGGAGTGGGGGTGGGGGTGGGGGTGGGTGCTGTACTGATCTGGAGGCTCCACTTCTAGTGCCCCTGCTAGTAATTCCTTCCACTAACTCAGCCTTCTTCTGCCCCTCCACTAATCTGAGCAGCTTTTTTCCTGGCGACTGTAGCTATCTTGTTGGGAGATTTCTGTTCCAATCAACTAGTATCATCTATGCTGCTTATACTGACACTTGTTCCCTCTACAGGAACAGGCTATCCCCTTACATCTTTTCCTGTCCCATTCTGTCACAGGCAATGGCATAATGCTATTTTATGTAGATAAATAGCAGCACAGACAGATCCCTAGGGTGAGAATGGCAATGTGGACAGACAATCACTTTTATTATGAAACAACACAGACTGCTGTATTGTGTACTCAGTACTTCCACTAAGCGACACACAAATGCTGAGCTAGGACAGACTATAGCATTGTCTACCTCCAAGTCAATTTTAAAAAAATGCACATCTCTCCTCTTATCTGCTGGAGATACTGAAGCACTCCCTTGCCCCAGCCCTCTACCATCTATTGATCTGACTGTAAATCAGAGAGATTATCACATCTCTTATCACACACTAACAAGCAGCAACAGCCTATACCTACTTTCCTCTCTCTCATCTAAATATTTTATTATTTATCATTGAATCACACATATCTACAAAAATTAGCTCCTCTCTCAATGAAATCCAATAGAAAAACAATTCAAAATGTGCACTGGCTCAAAGTTGTTTGCAATTTCAAAGGAAAAGAAGCCATGGTCAGCTAGAAGAGGCTTATTGAAAAGCAGAACCAATCAAGATTTACTTAAAAGCATTTATTTAAACATTCTTATATTCTGCTACTTCCTAGAATCTGTTCAGCGTGGATTAGGTGAAGTGCTATTTTTTCATCCCTTCCCATCCCAGTTCCTTTCAACTTGAATAGAAAAAAAATTGCAGATTTGTTTGCCCCATAGACTTTAAGGCAGGGCTACCCAAACTTTTAAGCAGATTTCAAATCACTAAAAAGGGCCAGGTGCAGGGTTGTCCCTTGGAGTCTTGCCGTTTCAGTGATTTGAAATGCTGCAGAAGAGGGAAGGTAGGCGGCATGGCTCCCACAGAAATAGAGCAGATTGGGTAAAAATATTCCTAGGAAGCTGGCAACCCCTAGCACTTGCCTCCTCCTTCTCTTTACCATCTCTGTCCCTACCCTGGAAATGGAGATAAATGGTAGGCACATAGATACATTTGTGGTATACTCTCTCCCACACACACTGCTTTTACACACTTACTTTCTTCTTCCCTCCCTTCCTCTTATACCCAACACACCCACCCCCAGGCTCTTGCTCAAGCAGACAGCCGGCCCCCCCAGGCTTTCACTCATATATACACACACACACACACACACACACACCAGTCACCGCCACCCCCCGTTCCTGCTTACGAACATATACGGACTCTCAGGGTCTAGGTTTCTTCTTCAGCCGCAAGCAGGAAAGAGTATACTGCTTCGCAGTGGCATGCCCAGCCTCTCTTCAATCACAAGGATGGGGATCTGCTACCAGCCACACCGTGCCCTCTCTTCAACCTGCTGGGTTCTGGTGTGGGCAGCAGGCTCTGCGTCAGCCAGAGATGATGTTCACTTCAACATGATGCCCACCTGCCGAGAAAAGGAAGGTTGATCACTTCTCCCGTTGGTGGGGGTTAGGGACCCCGTCCGCACTTCCAGCTTCCATTGGCATACATAGTTAAAAATAAAAAAAAAATAAAAAATGTAAACCAGTCACAGGCAGGAAAGTCTTTGGCAGGCCAGGCAAAACTGGCCATGGGCCATATTTAGGAGCTCTTGCTTTAATGGATCCAAATACAAATGAAAATTTTCATGGGCTTCGCAGCCCCTCTCCATTTATTTTATGTATAATTAAGCAAAAATCATCCAATTCAGTTTCCCATTTTTTTCCAGACACAAGCTTATCCCTAATGTCAACCAATAGCAGAGCTGCTTTAACAATGCTCGGCGACATCACAATGTGCTCTAATCTACCTGAAATTTGAATAAATCACTTGTTTCCCTGTAGGAAACAGAAGAGACTGTGTGTCAGAGGCAGTAAAGGAACATGGAAACAGTAAGTTGGGTGCCATGGAATACTCTTAGCTGTAGCAGAAATCTCAAAAGTTATTTTGGGAGGGGCAAGAAATATTAGAAGACAACTTTCCCTTAAAAAAAAAAAAAGGTTACTTATTCACTCCTTTGCAGAGGGAGTATGTGACAAACATTTACCACATATGAATATTCTTGTAACTTTAACAGCTCAGAGGCACACAATGCACTTTTCCACAGAGGTGAAAATCAGCATTATGAATTATTGAAACTTTGCTCAACTACATCAGAATTGGATTACCAAAATAACATGATCAGGGATTTTACAGTTTATTGCATTTGCTTTACATAAAAGCAGTTAAAATCAGTCTTTTATAGGTGCAGTCTAAATTAATGGTGAATTCAAATATATTGCTTCCTTAGGTGGGCATTTTCTTTGACATTGTAAAAGCCTGAATGTATCTAAGCAATATGGTGTGAGATGCTTGTATTATAAAAATCCTGGACATTACTAGCTAATTCTAATTTAGAAGTGCTGCTCTTTGTTGGAAAGTGATACTATTATTCACATTTCTTACTTACCCAACCATCCAGTTTACTAGTTAAAGGAGGGACAATTATTCTAAAAGGTAGATGAATATTTTAAACGTGTATTAAAGTGCTTTCGGATTTTCACCACATTTAGTTTTACCTCATCCCACTCGAGGAGCAAGTACCTGGTTCCAGGGAACAGCTCTGAGGTGAAGATGGTAGTACTCACTGGTGTTGAAGATAGCGAATCCTTCCAGGCAGAAGAGAAGGTAGGAGCAGGCAGTGAGTCAGGGACAATTGGTGCTACTGCTGAGATTTCAAATTTGTACCAATTCAAACTTTTTTGGGTGTTGCCATGTGTCTAATATATGTGCCTGTATATTACTTACCACAATCTGTAATTTATTGTAAAAGCAAAATAAATTTAACAATGAATGGCAGCGTAGCAGATATGCAGTAGCTCACAAAAAAAAAAAAAAGGGTGGGGGGGAACTAGCCATCATTTTTTAATAGGACATGGCCACCATCACCACCAGCTTATAAGTTATTTTCAGTACTCGGACCAGGAGTAAATATTAGAGAAATCTCTCAAAACAGCCAAAAAAAAAAAAATTATATTTGGCTGTTTTACTCCAAAATTTTCAACCAGAAATGTTCAGTATTTCTCTAATTACTGTTAACATTTTTATCCCATTATTACCAAAAACAGTTTAGCATTGCTCAGGTGACCTGCTCCACAACAGCTATACATTTTAAAATTGAACAAAAGTGGAAACAGTTTTATTATGTTAATTACTTAACAGAAAGCATAGTGTTCTGAATGTTACGGTGGACCCTTGGGTCGGCCTGACGGAGACAATGGAAGGGTGTCTCCGTGAGTGAGATACAGGCCGGGGGGGGCGAAACGAAGTGCAGGCTCTTCACCCTGGAAGCCCACAGTCCCCCAGGAGAAGCCTGTAGGAGTCGGACCGCTGGGACTTAAGAGATTGGAGGAGATGACTTCACCCTGGAAGCCCGAGACTCCCCTGGGAGCCCGGGCCGCTAGGACTTAGGCAAACGGCGATGGCAGTAGAGGTGATCCGGGGGTCGAGGCAGGTGACAAGCAAGAGACGTCAATAGCAGGCAAAGGTCAGGGCCGGAGAAGCAATACCTGGACAGGCAGGAAGGGTCTGAACTGGAACAAGGACGGAACTGAGCTACGGGGTTCAGGAACCTGGGCTGGAACTGAAGCAGGAGCTGAAGACAGGAATCCAGGAACCAGGACCGGAACTGAAGACAGTGACCAAGAGCCAAGCGAACACCAGGACACACAGCAACTAAGCACCCTGAGGTAACCTTGTTGCAAGGCATCTATCGGGGGCAGACGCCGGCCTTAAATATCTGCCGGCCGCTGAAAGGCCCTTTAAATTCAGCCCCTTCGCGCACGCGCCTAGGAGGGGAGTAGCTACCTTCAGCGACCCGGCGGCATCTCCCTCGTGGAGACGCCACTGCCAAACAGGCCGTGCCGGCCTGCCCGACCACCGCAACTGCCACCAGAGATCCGGCTCGGGACCCCGGCGGACCACCATGGAGCTCCCGGCCCTGAACCCCGGAGGAACGAAGTAAGGTCCCGGTCGCGAGTGCCGCAACCAGGGCCGCAACACATAGAGACACTTAAGGAATCTCTATAAATTACAATGCCGGTGTATTAGATGTTTCCTTGTTGCCCGATAGAGTGCAAACAACAGCAACAGCTATAAAGGATCATTAAATAAAAAGCTGTGTTTTCAGTACAGATACCTGCGCACGGCGTATTTACTGGCCCCTAATGAGAGACGTGACCAGTTAAGTCTTACTCTTTGTCTTTTAACCAGTTTGCAATCTGCAACAGTAGAGTACCCACAGGTGGGCCTGGGTGAGCCATGACCCACCTACTCAGAGCTCAGGCTCAAGCAATCTGGGCTACTCAACCCCAGAGGAAGAAGCCTGCAGGATGGCCACCGCAGTTACGATTCCATGGCACCAAAGAAGGAGAGTACTGCCATAGGACCCCCATCCTACCACAGCCAAAGGAGAAGGCCACTGCAGACCACATCCTGCGGTAGCTGAAGAAAGGATCTGGCGGTGCCTAAAGACGTGTACGTGTGTGTGCGTATCAGAGCATATTAGTGAAAAATACCCACCGTTCCTCAGGTTGTCTGACTCATAACTGATGTACATTTTCAAAACTAAAACAAAAAAGTAGAAAAGATAAATATTCTTTTAACGCATCGACCAATAAAGAGAAGAGCCTGAGAGGGGGCTTTGCAGACACTGTTCAGAGCACTACCTGGTGGCCATAGCCAGACATGACACTGTGACAGACCAACACAAGCTTTTTAAATATAGATAAATGGAAAAACAAACATTGTATTATAGCAGATCATGTCTTGGACTCATGATAATCCTCTTACCATTGTCTTAAATTATATAAAATTACACTTACATATTCTGACAATTCTTCATATTAAATAATGGTACAGGACTTTGAATAAAAGCATTTCACGTAAAAACATTTAAGCAAGTGCTTCGGGTTTTTTTTCTCTTTTTTACATACAAAGTATGAATCAAATAAGAAATATTATATAAGCCAAATATTAAGAAAAAACAATCACAAGAAGGGAAAAATACAATAAATTGGCTTAAAACAGTTAATAATTCAGCAAAGAGAGGAGGCAATTCTGAGGAGAAATAAGAAAAACAAAATTAGAAGAAAAGGCATAGTCCCGAAACAGAGCTACAAACCTATAATGACTAGAACATAAGACCTCTATGAATGCTATGGCTAAGTTAAAGAATCAAGAAAAGCTCTTAACTGTTCTGGAGCAAAAAAATATATAACAATGGTTTTTTTTGACAAGGGTATCTTAAAAAAAAAAAAAAAAAGTTGCACTTGAGGTAAGTTTCCTGTCTCATAGAAAGAATCCTTTTCTCCTTTCCTGAGTTATCTTAGAAATATCAGGAAACATATGAACATTGGAACCATGAAAAGGAGAATTGAGATGACAAAAGTAATGAGACATTAACTTACTGATATCTTGTTCAGATATCAGTGAAACAAGTAAAGTAGGACGATCGCTGTTTTCAAAACCAGAAGATTCAAGAAGAGTAGTGAGTTTCTGCCTATCCAAAAGAAGTCCCCCAGAATCCACAGGTGGATGTCTTTCAACTGAAGAAATAGGCAAAAATTACACTTTATTTATCAAAGGGAATTCAGTCTCAGGAATAAGAAGCACCTCCCGAAGATATCTTTTAAATATGGATAAAGGAAGTTCTCCCATAATTCTAGGAAAGTTGATTAATCTAAAGGTTCAGGCGACAATTCCAGTTCTCCAATAACTCAAGCCTTCTGGATAAAGCATTTCTATCTTGATAGTTGCCTCATTAAACCCATTAATTTGCTGAATGTCTCCTTCCAGCTTAACAATAGAGGACTTTAAAGATTGTAAGGTTTCCTCATGAGCTTTAATTTTGGAATCTAAAAGAGTTCGTAAATAAATCCATCTTGCTATTGCAAGATTTAATGGTGACTGACAAACTAGTGGTAAGCTCCCTCAGTGTACCTAATGTTACCACCGCGGGTTTAATCGGAGAGAAATTTAACTCACCCGGTGTTGGGGGGGGAGGGTCTCCATCAGGAATAGAGGACAAATGCAGAGGCGTCTCCTTCTTTCCCCAGCTGCAAAGATGCTGGCTCCTGAAACGCTCCAGGTGCCCCCTCCTGCAGTGACAAGACACTGACATCTTCATTCAGCGACATCAGCGTGCCCAAAGCCGAATCTCTCCAAGCAATCTGTCTAGTGCCAGGGGGACTGAGGGAAACCTCACCCCCAGGTGAAGATGGCTCTCATCCAAGCAGCTCCACAACAGGGTTCAGCCAACCAACCAATGTAACTCTGGGGGCCATGAAGGTAGTAATCAGCAGCTGCTCCACAAAGTGAGTAGGGATAGAGGAGAAAATCCTCACTTTGCCCTTGCGTTTAGGTAGCATAATAGTAGTGGAAACTCAGCACTAAGTAGAAAGGTTTAAGGAGCAGTGCTCAAACGTGGCTCCCATCAGGACGCCATCTTGCCTCCCTTGCTTAAAATGTTTTTAATTAAAAATCAGGAAGTAGAATTCTAACTCATAAATGAATAATAAATATTATGATTACTTTACTGCACAAATGCTATTATGAGTTTGTGAACTCAAATGCTATAAATACATAAAAACTGACAATTAAGCCCAAAGTACAGAGCAATGAAACCAGAAATCCCAAATCTTCCTAGTTACCTAACATTTGACCATGAGAAAGTCACTCTCTCTTTTTTTTTTTTTTTATTTATTATTATTATTTTTTGTTTCTTTTGCTTACTTAGGGGCAATTTTCAAACTGTTTACATTGGTGCAAAAGTCATACAGACTTTTTACTCACAACTTATACCAGTTCTCAAAGTGAAAGTACGTTCACTTTGAAACTTGTCACTGGTACAAAATGCACATGGTCACTTGCACCTGATTTTTCTGTGTGCAGAATTTTCCCTCTGAAGCTCCTTCTCGGAGATTGCTGATCTGAAAGTCAATGAGGATTTAGCAGGACAGCAGTCTTTCTTTAGGGTGTCTTGAGGCAACCTGAAAGCTCGAAGTTGGCCTTAGAGATCACTGTGATGAACATGTTTGATGGGAGATAAAGCTTCCCTCTGGGTAAAGCCACTTAGGTGGTGGGATCACACGCTCGTTTCCCCTTGGTCTGATACCAATTTCCTTCAACAGGTTCTTTGCACTGTTTCTCCTTGGATCTGTGCTTGAGTCCTCAGAGCCCAGTCTTTTCCTTTGGACATCAACATATCTGGGCCTCCAGTGGTCAACTTGTCTCCATTATCCATGTACTTCTTTGACGCCAACTCAAAGGAATCTGATATCTTCAAGATGTAACAGTCATATTGTAGATCTTAATGGCCCTCAGCAACCTCTAGAGTACATGTTGCAGTAGGCCACATCATGATTCTCACACAGACATTTCTAGCATGTCTTTAGTCTGCAAACTGGGCATGTCTTGAAGCTAGTCTGCCAAGTCCATGCCACTGACCATGTAAAATAACACATTTTTAAACAGATAGATGGCCCAAGCAGGAAAACAATGGGTCTAACAAGGCATGTCCAAAACTACCACAAAAGGGGCCTGATGGATAAAAAGAAAGAAAACGTTAAATCAAAAAAGTTGATAAACAAAAAGGAGTAAACTTGAAGGGAAT
The DNA here is from genome assembly GCF_901001135.1 of Rhinatrema bivittatum. NCBI lineage: Eukaryota > Metazoa > Chordata > Amphibia > Gymnophiona > Rhinatrematidae > Rhinatrema > Rhinatrema bivittatum. The sequence continues at coordinate 108,939,367 of NC_042617.1, read as the reverse complement.
AATGATCACAGCACACTCAGAAATGCAACCATCAACTCCAATCAAAAAAGATGAATCGAGGAATACCACAGAATTGCCACACATGCCCAGAGGGATCTTTGCTGGAAAGCTCTGGAATTATACTGCTGGTTTCCAAAGAAACTATAGCCACTTGAGTTTACTTCAGAGTGACAATGTTATTTTATTTATTTAAAAACATTTATATACCAGCATTAGTTTTGAACATCATGTCGGTTTACAGTAAACAGCTTAAGTTTGGAAAGTTACATTTTAACAGGGATATTTTAACATTTTAACATGTTATGCCTTTAGGTTATCAAAATAAGAATTTCTGGTTGTTGGAGTCATTTTTTTGTTACTTTTGCTGAGGATGCATATAGAGGATAGACCAAATGGATTCAGAGTTTTCACCCAGACACAAACTAGTTTGAAGCCAATGGCCAACCTTAGAGTGAACGCCTGTTTCCTGTCTTGCACTGTGAAATGTTTGCAAATAGGCAAGAGTTTATTTAGTTATTCCACTAAGTCTATGATGAGAAAACTAGCAATTAACTTTTACTAAATCCTGAGAGAGAGAATGAAGGCCACACAGCTGTGTCTGAAATCTGATAAGAGCTCCAAGGGAGGGAGCACCGCTGCTTTCACAAGCTTTTGTGGTGATTAAGAAGAGACAGTGAGAAAGAGAGGGGAGAGAGAAACCTGGACATGATGGTATGGCTGATCCTTTGGAAATGTAAGCTTTTTATATCTATGTAGCAATTATTTACCATAACTACTTCTATATGATCTGATTTTGTTTTATCCTCTTACTGCTCAAACTTTCTTTCTTGTACTGAATCAAAGTTTGTGTGTGGCCATTTGTGTAGGGAATAAGCTCCTGGGTTCAAGCCCCCAGATATAATTCCAGTAATTGTGTGTGGCCATTTGTGTAGGGGATAAGCTCCTGGGTTCAAGCCCCCAGATATAATTCCAGTAATTGTGTGTGGCCATTTGTGTAGGGGATAAGCTCCTGGGTTCAAGCCCCCAGATATAATTCCAGTAATTGTCTGTGTTTGTATGAGATTAGCTCCCCAGGTCAGAGCCCCTGGGCAGGTTACCAGTGTGCATGGTCTGAACCCATAACACTGTTGCAACAAGCAGCTTACATTGTATAAACACACGATCGCTATATATAGTGTGCAGCAAGTGCGACTTTTCTACCCTATTCTTATCCATGCATTCCCATTATGCTCATTGGCCTCCAGTTAATAAACCATTCTATTTCTCTCCAAGTACTTATCTTCCATTTGTAGCACTAGGAGGCAACATTTTTTCCCAGATCAAGACAATTGCCAGTTCATAGCTGAGAAGAACCAAGGTAGTCAATGTTTGGCAGAGCAGAATGGGCTCCCTAAAGTGGGTAGACATTTGAGTTTTCTGTTTGTTGATCATCATGGAAAATGTAGTTTAGAAACAATTTACCTGTAGTTTAAATCGGGCCCAAAATGTTCATATCTATTTGGGATATCTACCTCAATTGCTAGAACATGAATCAAGCCCATATTAGTTACGTATCCAGTTCATTAAACATGAATGCAAAATTGCTTAAGGCTTAAGCTAATTTTCCTAAATTAAATTCAGATGAATCAGACAAGCCAGAGCAGATGATTTGAATATTTATTGTACAAAACGAAAGACCACTGCATTAAAAATTATGAAATCAGCTGTGTAGTAATTCCACAGCATACTAAAACAAGACTTACTGCATCAGTCTTTTGACTCTTCTAGAAACAAAAATTACATTTTTCCAAAAGGAAAATATTAGGTAACAAAAAAATGCAAACATATAATTTCACAGAAGTACTCCTAAGAATATCTGTAAATGTTATTTCTTGGCATATGTGATTTTCATAGCATGGGATGGAGTGATCTTGAATCCCTGTAGGGCATCACGAGCAGTACCTGCTTGCCCCTCAGCTTCAAACTCCACAAAGGCAATGTCATGTCTTCCAGGTACCAAACGTACCTCTTTAAAGCCGGGAAACCTTAGAAAGGAGGGAGAAAAGAAGCAAAATTACAAGGAAAACTCAGTCAACTATTGATGTAAATCTACAGTTAAAATATATCGACACTGATTCGCTGGGGTAGACAAAGAGGAATCTAAGGATGTATTTCTTTACAGAAAGGATGGTGAATGCATGGAACAACCTCTCACTGGAGGTGGTGAAGACAAGGACAGTATCTGAATTCAAGAAAGCACAGGACAAGTGCAGGGGATCTCCTAGGGTGTGGTAGGGACTGTAGAGGTGAGCAGTTGTGTGGATGGGCAGAGTAGATAGGTCATGATCTTTCTGCCATCATGTTTCTATACAAAAAAACAAAACAAATACTCTTGGCAATTAAAGGTCAGTTATTCTGCATTGTTTCCAAACACAGAGAAAAAAATCACTAACAATAATAAAAGTAATAATATGAATCACTACTTTTGCTGTGTTCAGTAGTTCAAACAGACTCTACAGACATAAAATGAGTAATTCTCAACAATCTGTTGTCACTTTGCTAAAACTATAAAGAACATCTGAATCAGCACTACCTCTGAGCTGTCTGCACATTTATATAAAATTAAAAAAAAAAAAGAAAAACCATCCACCTTGCAGTTTTAAAGTTGTAGTCCAAAAAAAAAATCTAACAGAACTCATGCACTAGCTGAAATGAGAAAATGTTTTTGCCAGGTAAATTATAACACAGAGCCTCTGGTTTCCCACAATTTTGCGACCAATCCCACTATAAAATCAGCCACAGAACTGCAAGAAACGGGAACTTTGTTGTTGTCGTCGTTTTCTGCTGGACGGCTGCATAGTTTTCCTCTCCCGCTGAGCCTCTACTTGGCTACCTTTTCATTTCTCTACAGCTGTTTGTCACCTCATTTCTTCCATTCCCCCTCAGCTTCTTCACTCTCTCTTCTGCCCTACCCGAGTACTTCATTTTCTTGTGCATTGTTTTGCCAGATCATATGGCCCCATTGCCACAGTGGAACCACTTCACTTTTCTGATCTCTGCCAGACTGCCTTGATCTCATACTTTCCCCAGACTGCCTCCCTCATTCCCACTGTTGCCAGATCACTTGCTCTCTCCTAATCAGCTTTCTGCCACATTCTTTATCCTATTCAAATCGCCTTCTTTTCTCACTCTTCAACCCCGCCAACCTGCCTCCTCGCCTCATTCTTTCCCACTGCCAGCAATATCAAATTGTAAATCTCCCCCACCACGCCTCTTGCCAGACTCTCACTTGTCCCCAGCTATGGGGAATAAGACGTGAGCTTAGCAAATGAAAACTGCAAGGTGGAGGTGGATAATGGGAAATGGAATGCTGAGAGAAGCAGAGGGGGTAGAGGAGGAGGTGGTGTGGTTAGCTTGGTTCTACAAAACTGATGCACCAAATATAATACAAGGGACATGATTTCAGACAATTCTATAGGCTACATACATAGGCAAACTTCAGTGAACCAAGATGGAACGCTACAAAATAGCTGCTGCTAATGAAAAAGCCAAGATCAATATATTTGCTAAAACTGCTGAGAACTGTTTATAGCTCCTATGTGCATGCAATCACTGCAAGGCCTTCAGCCTGTTATTCATTAGTCTCCCAAAACACACCGGAGACCGCTGCTGCTGGCAAAGACATTCCCTCACAATGCACAATGCATATCCTGGGTGGAAAGTTACAGTGTCTCTCTGCCACAGTGCACACAATATGAGCCATTATTTGGCAGCTTCAGGAACGGTATAAGGCATGAAACAAGACAAGCCAGATTTGGATTCATCGTCATGAAGCAAATTTGGGTGCAGTCTGATCATCTGACCTCCCCACCCATCTAATCTACAGGAAGTACTTTGGACAACTCCCACTAAATCCTATTGTATTGCTTGCAAGGATAATAGGTAGCAGGCCACATGCCCCCACCTCAGAGAGAGACCCACACTCACTAACATACATACACCCATACAATCTCACACTACATTCTGTTCTCATTCTCAAAGATGCAAGTTTTCTTCTCAACCACAGTATGTCTCCTCTCCCATTTTCTTATTTTTGCCTCACCTCCAATGTCGTACTCCTTGTTCTCTCACTTTTACAATCCTCCCTTTTCTTATTCCATCTATCCTAAGAATCTTGTCCACTCACTGAGACAAATATCCATATCACCCACCCACCCAACCAACCAAACACATTAAGCTCCAGTTTTGGATGTCTTAAGGGACTGAGGTCCTCTGTTGTATTTACTGTTTCCTCTGTGCTGTGTACATGTGCACATGCACAAGTCGTGAAACGTGCAAACACAATAAAATGGCATAAAAACACATATGCACATATACAACCTACAAAAATACACCCCTCTACTACATAATTATGATTAACAATAAAAAAATAGGAAAGCAAATTTTATATTTTCTATTCAAAACAAATATGCTAAAACAATAATGCAGAATTATTTTTATTAAAACAATTACTGAAATAACACTTTCAATATCCTAATATTAGCATCATACTTGCTCAGGTGCATAAGTCTGAATTCAACTTATAAAAAGATGTACAAAAGAAAATATCTGCACACAGTGACAAAAATTGGAGAAAGCACTGGGGGGAGGAACCCTTTAGTATATAAGGGATACTACTGATGGTTTTGCAGAGTTGAGGTGTGTATTAGGCGTGGGGAGGCCTTACTGGCTGATAATGTTCAATGTGCATATAGGCAAGGGAAGAAAACCTTTCCAAACTGAAGGTACATGTTTTAAGGCCATTTGAGCCTCATTAATTTTGACAGACTTCTCTACTAGTATTAAAATATTAGCCTATTTGGGTGACATCTTGGTCTCCAAGATTTATCTGGATTAATTTGCAAGCCCAATGGCATATTTTGGCATTGTTAGCAAACTTACAACTAAATTTCCCTCATAAAACTGGTAACAAAGGAACTGAGCGTGCTATTGTGCTAAAGTCAGAAGATGGGAGAAGCAGAAGATAATACAGTGCTGAGCAGGGATATAGGGTAACTTCTGAAGTTGGTGGTGCATCAGAAAATGTGCTGCTGCCATGTAATTGACCCTCTGAGCTGCCTCCCTAAGCCTGACATCAACAGCAAAGGCTGGGTTGGAAATGTGTCTTTTGATATGCTAACGTGCAGCATTGAGCCAGCCTTTGATAAAGACATCAGGCTGTGGAGATAGTTCAGAGTGTCCTCAGCCCAAAGCAGGAGCAGAGCTTTACTTTATCTGTAACTGGTGCTTACAGTCAGGCACAGCAGTAACTGTACCTGGGAAGAGACAGCACTACACATATTACTAGGGGCCCTAGAACACCAATACACCTTCCACTGGAAAAACAAAACAATCCAGACACTATATGCCAGCAGAATCTCTCATCTCATTCACACGAACGGAACACCAACTGACCCTTGGCCAATACAAAATAAGGGACCACAAATTAAAAACAGAAAAATGCAGACAAAAACTGAAATGAAAACCCTGAGAAGGCCAACTCTGCATAGTTCTAATAGCAGATGTTTGAACCATGCTGTCCTCTGTAGATACAGAAGCCCATGTTTGAACAAAGAACGTTTTCACCACGGGGCTGCAGGAGGGTGAATGTGCCTGTATTTAAGCTGCAATGCGATGACTTAGAGATGCTGACTGGGATAGGGAAAAGCAGTGGATGAATGAGACTTGGGAGAGCACACAGAGGAAAACAGGATGCAGGGAACTGGCAACAGTATCTAGAGTTGGTAGTGCTCAGCACACCCCTTTTTAAAGCTGGTGGTGCCTGTGCCCCTGGTGCTGAGGGCGGAGGTGAGAGTGGTGCGATGCTGAAAGTGGAGGAAGGGGAAAGGACAAATGAACTGGAAAAGCAGTGCAGTGAGATGAAAAGGAGGGATAGCATGGGAGGTTGATATATGAACGAAAGGTAGTGAGCAGAGGTGTCATTAAATCTAAGGGATATCATTGGGAGAAAAATGAATCGATGAGAAGGGGATAGCTAGGGATTAAGATGGGGGTAAGAAATGTGTGAGATGAAATACTGTGGGAAATGGAGACAAGAAAATAAGATATTTGGGACAGATGAAATAAGGAAAGGGAGGGATGTAAAAATGAAAGAACAACAAGGAGTAAATACAAACACTGGAGGCGAAGGCAAAAAGAAAAAATGGGAGAGAAGATGTAACTGAGAGGAATGCTAGCATCTTTGAGAATGAGAAACCAAATGTACTGTGCACAAGACTGTAAAGTTAAGCAATAAGAAAACAGAAAAACCCCCCTAAAAATGCAAAAAAAAAAACCACACAAAAAAAAAACAAAAACTGCAAAAGGAAGAATACTATGATTCAGAAATATTTCAGTTTAAGAACATTTTTAAAATTCAAATGTTCCACAGAATTGCTGTGGATCTTTAAGATGGTCTCATAGAATTTACCCTGCCTTATCAGCAGAAACTGGGGATTGTGTTAGTGACTGACAAAGCTAGTATTACAAGTGTGTCTACATTTCCATTAATAGCACAGCTCTTCTAGCACCTTCTTTATGTTATTCTTCATCTTATATGCTGTCTGTCTGTCACAGCAGGTACAAATTTCATATAATAGAAATTGCACTAATATCTAATATATGTAATTTGTACCTGCTGTGAGGGGAGCTCAAGTGCCTTACATAGCTCTAACAAAAATGCTCCCTCCCAAATATCCCAAATTGTATTAAATCACATTTTAAGCTGTAGTCATAATTGTAGGTAGTTAGTCCATGCAAGTACAAAATAAAATGCAGATGCAAGGTGGGGGGTGGACCTCAACACCGAGTAAGAGGAGGAAATCAAATACAACAACTTTAGAGCTTCAAAAATGTCACTTAAACCAGCATTTCCCTCAGTTTCGTCTTTGCTGCAGTGAGACACTGCAGGACGTGTTTAATTAGGCTATCTAAACACTTCTCCAGTGATTGAATTCACTCTGTTTCCCACTTCCTGCCTAACAACACACATTCAAATAACTCGAAATTCACCCATCATGTTTTATTTCTTAATTAGTTGGCACATTAACTTTAAAGTGAATGCGATTCAACTTCAAGAAAAAATATATAATACCACTTCCTCTAACATGCACTTTAAAAGCTGAGCCTTCACAAACAAACCTCTCGTTAATTTAAGGCTAAGAAACTATTTCCACTCAATACGATGGAAGCACTCTGGCTGGCATATACATTTTAAATATTGAATGTTTCAGAGGCCAAGATATTTACTCCTCAGATGATTTGGAGGAATCTCTCTTAGGGTTTTCAAAACTGAACCATTAACCTGCAGAGTCATCTTTCCATTCTCTTTAAACAATATGGTTACTTAACCTTTTTTCTTGGCTTTCACTTCCTAGTCAAAGAAAATCAAGCATTTCACACAGAGGGAAAAGTCATCAGTAAAGCAGTCTGCTTGACAGATGTTTTCATGGGAAGTCTAACTTACTGGTTAAAGAGCATAGATAACATCATCTCATTGGTCTCTTCAGGCAAGTTATTTAGGAAAAGAATATAGTTGGGTGGATTATCAGGCACCTGCAATTTAAAAAAAAAAGTCAAGATTTATGTGCAAGCTACAGACAGCTGATCTGAAGAAACTGAGTAGGCAGATGCCCTTTTCAAAATCTGTTTAATTGGGTAGATACGTAAAGGTGTTGATTGGCTACTACATATATCATTTAGAGTACTTTATCCCACTTGTACCACTTGTAGTCATTTCAATTGAACTACAGAAATACCATGATGTGAATGCATATTAAACCTTCAATTTAGCATACTCAAAAGCTAAACAGAGTAAAATGTTGCCTGCAGGTGCCTAACACTAAAATATCTCACTATGTATCCAAAAATGAATCAAATAAGTTAAAAGAAAGCTGTGCTTATTGCACTCTTTCACAGGCAATGCTCCAACCATGTATAAAGCTCATCAGGGATTCACAGCTTCCTGATAGAGCCAACAGTGAGCTGCAAACAGAAGAAAACCTAAAGTAAGAAAGATTTTAAGTTTAAAAAGATGATTTTGTCCTTTTGCATGTGTTTAACACTACAATTTATCCATATACAGCCATGGGTGATATTTCAACCTGACAGTTTGCTGACTTGAAGCAGATGATGGGCACTGTAATCCCCCATTACAGTGTACTGTACAACATACCAGAATAGTGGGGGCAAACATGTTGGGAGAAAAGAAGAATTTTATGCACTGCAAATTACAAATGTCAGAGAAATGAAGAACAAAGGGAATAAGAAAAATCAATACTTGAATTATTCACATCTAATAATTAAACGTGAATAATGCAAGTTTAATTCTGTGAAAAATGTATCCCTATCCAGATTACTTATCTAAAAATCTAATCAGTAGTCCCTCTAAAACGTACGGAGAGGTACCACCACTTGGATACGAGTTTGGGGAAAAGGTGAAATTACTTCTTACCTGACATTTTCTTTCCTCTAGCACACTGAGGCCAGTCCATACAACTGGGTTTATGCACACCGACCAGCAGATGGAGACGGAGATCAACAGACTTGCTGATGTCACTCCCATATACTGATATCAGCCAGCATTCTTGGAAAAGCTAACTATGGACAACTGAACAAAAACTTCAACTGTTAAAACTTCAACCAGAACAATTTTTTTTTAAACACTTCCAATAGAACAAGATGCTCTTGACCAAGGAAGGAAGGAATTATAGAGGGGAATGGAAGGCACCAACGTACCATGTCCTCAAATGACCCAGGAATCACCACCAGCCTCCATCCCACATCTGAAAACATCTCTGCAAAAGGAATACAGATTAGGAATTCTGACAATGTATGCCAGTCACCAGACGCTCTCTCTCAGCAATATGCGCATAGAGAGCCCAGGGCAGGAGTGTGGACTGGCCTGCTTGTCCTAGAGGCAAGGAAGTTATCAGGTAAATAGTAATTTCACCTTCTCATCATCCTGGCAGGCCAGTCCACGTAACTGGGATGTACCAAAGTTACTTCCTCTTAGGGTAGAAGGCTGCCTGAGCTCCTGTCAACACAGCTTTCACAAGATGCATCCTCCCCAATCCTAACATCCAGACGACAATGTCTGGAAAAAAAAGTTTGCAAGGATGTCCACGTCGCTGCTTTACTTATCTCAGTCGCAGACACCACTTGCAATTCCACCTGCGCTCTCACAGAATGAGTTCTAATCTGTTTTGGCAACAGCATATCCACATCCATATAAGCCACTGTTACTTTCTCCTTAATCCAATGCGCCCTTCTCCTCACTTCTGTGAATGACAAAAAGATGATCCATCCTCAAACTCCTTAACCTTAAGGTATCACAAAAGATGCCACCTCGCATTCAAAGGCCATAACCTCACAAATTCCTGCTCATTCATACCCCTTATTTATACCGACATTTGATCTGAGATATCAACAATCTAAGTTTGTACCCGAGGCAATGGAGGGTTAAGTGACTTGCTCAAGGTCACAAGGAGCGACAGCAGGACTCGAACCCTGGTCTCCTGGTTTGTAGCCCACTGCTCTAACCACTGGGCTATTGCTCCTCCCTCCCTCCTCCAGCCAGAGATGGCAATGATATGGACTGATTCAAGTGAAACTCTGAAACAATCTTTGGTAAAAAGGAAGGTACCATTCTAATCTGCCTTCTATCCAGAGTAATCACTAGAAAAGGCTCTCTTGAAATCCACCGCACTGACCACATGGTGACTAGAAATACAGTCTCCATTGTTAAACACAAGGTAAGTTACTTGAGAGGAAGAAAGGTAGGGCCTGATAAAAATGCCAGTACCAAAATTAAGATTCAATAGAAGTAGGATATCCACAGAGGTTGTTGAATATGTTTAACACCCTTCAAGAACTTACAAACATCTGGATGTGAGGACAGAGTTCGACCATGAATGTGTCCCCTATAGCAAACCACAGCCACTACCTATACTTTCAGAGTATTACGGGTTAATCCCTTAATCAAGCCTTCTTGTAAAAATTCCAGAATGAAAGGAAAAGATGCCCAAGTGGGCTGACATGTCCACTCTAAGCATGAATTCTCAAAAATTCTCCAGGCCCGTACGTAAGCCAAGGAGGAAGAAAACTTTCAGGCTCATAAAGTGCTCACTACTGTCGAGGAATACCCAGTTTCAACAATTGAGCCCTTTCAAGGGCCAAACAGTAAGACAAAACTGATCAGGATTCTCAGGGAGGCTCAGACCCCAACATAGCTAATCCTTGCACATTGGCAGCCACTGAAGATCTACATACCAAGACCACCGAGGCCAATCCGGAGCCACCAAAAGAACCACTCCCGGGTGTTGAGCTATATCATTGTCCACTGAGGAAATATGTATATCCTGTCCTCTGGCCATGGGAGCATGAGAATGTTGATCCTGATTGCCCAAGGATTCAGTCTGTGATTGTAAAAGAGATGTACTTTTGCAATCACGTCGTTTGCCATAATAGGCCGACCCCATCAGGAGACAATGAGTTAGAAAATATTGTTTGCCAATTCCCTGGATCCAGAGCGTGGCGACAGATAATCTGCTTGTCTATGCCTGCTACGTGAGACACTGATACGGCCTGAAGAAACTGCTCTGCCCATGACAGAAGTAGATCCATTTCCAGAGAAACCTAATGACTCCAGTTTCCATCCTGATGATTTATGTAAGACATCACTCTCACCACCCTCCTTAAATACCGATCCATAAATCTCAAGAATGCCAGCTGAATCGCTCAAACCTCCAGCTAATTGATGGACCAACCCATATCCTCAGGAGACCACTGGCCTTGTGCTACCAGTTCCTGGCAGTGAGCTCCCTATCCTTGGAGGCTTGCATCTATGGTCATAGTTACCACTATCCAGTTGGGAACCTCCAAATCCATTCCCCCCCCCCACCGACTAGTAAAATGTTGGCAGTGAAAACTTGTGCCGCTGTATTCATCAGCACAGCTCTGTACTTCTCAGAGCTTCATGCAGTTGTGCAGTCAAGTCTTTTTTTTTCTTTTTAATTGATCCCCCTATCAGGGCACACATTTAAAGAAATACACTCCCCGATGCCTGACGAGCACAAGGGAAATAAACAGAGGAGGAGAAGAGATAAAACAGGAAATAAGTTGGAGGAGGCAGGACAGGAGATAGATCAAGGCTGCCTTACCCCTCTGGAAGTCTGCCCAGCTCCTTTCAGAAGGAGAGGGACCCTACCTTCACCTCATTAAACTTTCACAGCAAAGTTTCTCTTATCACTGGGTGCAGCTCAACTGAGGGAAGGAGACTCAACTGTCATCTCAGGAGTTCTCAAACCCATCCCAAACCTGACAGACCTATGTTCACAGAACCAAATGCATGTCCACCATCTGTTGGAGTCTGAAAAAGTGGCTGGCTGATATCAGTATATGGGAATATAGGAGTGACATCAGTGAATCTGTTGATCTGACTCCATTTGCTGGTTGGTATGCATAAACCCAGTTGTGTGGACTGGCCTGCCTGGATGAAAAGAAACAGGAAGTTAAAGTTATACAGAAATAAAAAAACTGTGTGGGGAAATAAGGCTTATTTAACCCTATGATCACTTGTAAATGTTCAATTAGATTGTAAACCCTCTGGGGATAGGGAAATACCTATACTATCTGAATGTAATCCACTTTGAAGTATCAAAAAGCAGAATACAAATCAAATAAATAAAAAAATTCCCAGAGAGGTACAGTTTTAAAATGAAAAAGGACAATTTAGGATTACATCCCCCTCATACTTATTAATCTTTATGCTAATAGTGATTGTGACTTCTAGCCAAAGTACTTAAACCAAGTTAGAGTTAAGACTAAAAAAGCTGTCAGGGAGAAAAATATCCAGAATGTGACATTTAATATTACTACATGTAATCTTTCATATGAAGACAAAAGCAAAAGGTCGGAAGGCTTTCTTATAGCATAGAAAGGAATACCAATGATGTCAAACCTTTTAAAAATTATACATCACAGTAATCAGATTAGAACAATCAAATCAGCTAGTTTAATCAGCAAGAAAAGTGCATGATGAGATTTGCATGCAAATCTCAAGTAACTGTTAAACAAGTTTCCAGTCAAATTAAAAAAATAATAATAATAATAATAATTTTAACTGTACAAGCATCCTTTTCAAATGAAAGGTGGTAGTTGAGCTGTTCAGTCTGTTTTGCATTTTTAAAATGTTAAGTTATAGGCCTTCCTGAACAAACAATTTTGCCACTGGCTTAACACAGTGGGGAAAACCTTTGCTGTACAAACTTTTAAAAAGAGATATTTACAAGTCAGAATTCCTAAATCAGTTAATTTGTGTGTTTTGTTTTTTTAAAACTTAATAGGAAAAAGGAATTACCTGTGGACTTGGTGAAGAACCTGCCTGGATAGGTAAATTCTGTATTGTCTAATAGATGAAAACACACAAAAACAGTGAAAGTCTGTTAGGAAACTCTGCATTTTCAGTAGTAACACACACACACACAGCTAGTTCACTTTTTATAAGCAAACAAATCTCATATCACTTACAAAAGCTGATGGGTTTTTAGCCTATTATTCAAAGGGAAAGCAACATATGAGATCATCATGTCTTTGTATCATGAGTCCTTGTCCTTCTCTCAATACTTTGTGTTTTGTACACAAATTGCCATGCTGGGTCAGGCAAAGTCCATCATGCCCAGCATCCTGTCCCCGACAGTGGCTAGTCCAGATCACAAGTATCCAGCAGATCTATTTCTTGTACCTCACTCCCAGGAATAAGTGCTGGCTTTTTTAAGTCTACCAGGCTAATAATTATTTCTGGACATTTCCTTCAGGAACTTGTCTAGCCCTCTTTTGAACTCCACATCCTTTGGCAAAAGATTCCATAGCTCAACTATGCATAGAATGAAAAATACTTCCTACAATTTGTTTTAAATCTACCAGTTGCTAGTTTCATGATACGTCCCCTACTCCTCAAATTGTTCGAAAGGGTAAATTACTGTTCCCCTATAGCAAGTTTGCTCACAGTAAAACTGGAGTTCTCCATAGAGAACAGGATTATTAAGCCATACACATGTGGGTGGTGTCATCCAATGGCACCAAACGGACCACTCTCTGAGCTCAGGAGAGCCCAAAGATCGAAGGCTCGGTGAGTCTGCAGCACAACCCATACCTCCGCAGCCTGAAGTTGTGAGGCCTGGCTGGGCCGTGGTGGAACCCATCCCATCATAGCCCAAAGAGAAGCCCTGTAGGTTGCTGCAGACCCATCCTGCAATGCCCAAAGAAGAGAGAGAGGGGCCCTGAGAGAAAGCAGAGTTGCTTACCTGTAACAGATGTTCTCCCAGGACAGTAGGATGTTAGTCCTCACAAATGGGTAACATCATCAGATGGAGCCCAGCATACAATACTTTTGTCAAAGTTTCTGGAAACTTTGACTGGCACACTGAGCATGCTCCAAGGTGGTAGTAGACAACTGGCGCAGGGTCTCATGGTCATCTTTTTGCTGGGCCACTGCATCCCAGATTTTGTCCCTAAACAGGTTCTCTCCTGTATAAGGGAGGTCAGCCAGTTTGTCTTGCACCTCCGGACAGAGGTTGGAGGCTTTCAGCCAAGCCCATCGTCAGGACCCATGCCTGCTGCTGAGACCCTTGCCGCCGATTCAAATATGTCGTAGGCTGCCCTCACTTCATGCTTATCAGCCTCAAATCCTTTTTGGACAATAGATTCCAGGCCCTCCTGGAACTGTTACGGGAGGCCCTTAGAGAATTCCTGGACCTGTTTCCCGAGGTTTCGATTGTACTGGTTCATGCATAACTGGTATGCCTCTATTCAGGCGATAAGAATGGCCCCTTGGAAAACTTTCTGGCCTAGAGCGTCTATGGCTCTGTGGTCCTTCCCCGGAGGGGCGGAGGAGTGAGGGCAGGCCCTCTTCATCTTTTTCTGGGCTGATTCTACTATCACTGACTGGTGAGGCAAGTGGCTCTTCTGGAAGCCCAGGTCCTGTTGCACTAAATAGATGGCATCCGTCTTTCTGTCGACCAGAGTCATGGAACCTGGATGCTCCCAGAGTTGGTAGAGGAGGTCTAGGAGAACCTCATGTACCGGGATGGCCACCATCTCCTTAGGGACATCCACAATTTAGAAAACCTCCAACATCTTGCGGCGAGCATCCTCTTCTGTTAAAAGTTGGAAGGGAATGGTTTCTGCCATTGCCCACAAAAAGCTCGTGAAAGATAAGTTCTCAGGAGGCAAGCACAGTCTCTCGCCTGGAGGAGAAGGCTCTGAAAAAAGGTCTTTGGAGGCCTCCAAGGAATGCTCGGAGGAGGCATCTCCCCACAGGTTGAAAGGGGCTTCCTCCTCACCACTAAACTGTCTGGGTCGAAGAGGAAAGCCAAAACCCAAATCACGGGGCGAAGGCACCAATGGTTGGCAAGAGGGAACCGACAGCGGTTGCGCCAGCATGGAGGGCACCGGGACCTGCGATGGATGGCGGGGACCCGGGAGGCCAGAGGGTCCAGGAACAGGATCTGGCACAGGCGGTACTGCTCATGGAGGTGGGCGTGGAGTCGCATCTTCCTTCTCCAAGGATCCCAGAATCAGGATCGTAATGGGGGGGGGGGGGGGGAGGGAGCCCGCCGGTATGGGCTGCATCGGTAAGGCACCGAGCAGCACATCCAGCCTTTCCAGCAGAGGTGCCAACATGGAGGGCACTGGTTCCAGTGCAGGTATGGGGGCCAGCGTCAGTGGTTGCTGGAGGGCATTTAGCACTGCCTGTTGAACCATGCAATCCAACTCCTCTCTAAATGCAGGTGTAGTGAACACAGACCCAGGAGGAGGAAGCAGGCTGGGCATCACCAAGTGTCCACGGGGGTCCACGACGACTCGGTGCCCGAGACTGAAAGCGGTGGGGTCGCCCTGGGATCCTGGGCTTGGAGGAGGACAAGGCCTCTTTGGAGGGGGTTCAGCTGAGGCCGATGTCCCTCCAGTGTCTGCCAGCACTGGACGGTGAAGACAGTCTGTGCTGGTGTCTATGCTTCCCACGGTGCTCGGCCTGGTCCTTCTCTGGCGCCGAGGAAGACAATCCAGAAGCCTTCAAATGTCCTGATGCCGGTGAGGGGCGATCTCCTGTCCCTTGATCATCGCGGCGGGGCACTGAAGGTGAAGGTCCCAAGTCAGATCGATCCCCGCAACTCGATGTACCCGGTACTGGAGTCGATGGAGATTGCTTGGAACCAAACAAGTGCTCCATCTTGTCCAGGTGGGCGCACCGGTCTTTGGGGGTCATCTAAGCACAGCTGGGACACCGACTGACATCGTAGGAAAGTCCTAGACACAGGACGCAAACGTCGTGTGAGTCCGTGAGACATAGTCCATGGACACTCGGGGCACTTCCTAAAACCGGTCGCCATTGAAAAAAAAAAAAATGCAGCGCGCGGACGGTGGCCGCTGGGAGGTAGACACTCGGGAACAGACCGTAACAACGCAAAAAAGTAGCTACCAAATTCCGGAGGAATCAATTTGCGATGAGGGACTCAGAGGCAGGGGAAAAAACCAAATTCTTCTGTGAGGGAAAAATGAGAGTTCCACAAACTGCAAGGCAACAGCACCGTGGAAAAAAGGAGATTGAAGGGGGACCCAGTGTGGCTGCGGGGTTAGTGCCATGCTCAGTGTGCCAATCAAAGTTTCTAGAAACTTTGACAAAAGTATTCCGTGCCGGGCTCCATCTGATGATGTCACCCATCTATGCATCTGCTTGACCTGGGAGAAAGTGTATAAGGGAGAGTGTGAGTGTATGTGTGTGTGTGTGTGTGAGCTTTTGCTTTACTGATCATGTGTGGAGGTTCCCACTGGAATGCTGCCTCATGAGCCCCTTAGTCAACTGTAGAGCTTAAGTCTAGTGAAGCAGTCATCTCTCCAGGGAGGTAGGTAGGAATTAAAAACAGTTAATTCATCTCATCCACGGAGATCCCCATCTACAGTAAGAATACTTGCTTTCTCTGTCGACAAGCAAAGATGAAGAGGAGAGAAGGCCCTTCATTCTTTGTACTGTAAGAGGGGCATATCTACAGTGTAACCTTCAGATTGTGAATCCCAATCTAAGGATCGCATCACAAAGCACTTACTGAATACACAATTCAGCTCCCTTGTGGAGACTACTGGCTGCACAAAACTATTTGTACAAAGTTACTGCCATTCCTTGAGAATTGCCCAGATGGAGTAGGACAAAAGGTACACAGTTAATCACATCGCAGCTTTGCAGAGGTCTTCAATCGAAACAGCTCTTAAATAAGCAATTAAAGTAGCCATAGCTCAAACTTTATGAGCTTTGACAGTCTGATTTGGAGGCCAGCACATAAAAAGTGTGAAATACTAGCCAATTGGAAATTATATATTTATCAACTACTATTCCCATTCTGTTAAGGTCATAGGAGACAAACAACTGGGAAGCTTGTCAATGCAGTTGAGTTCTTCACAAAACAGTAAGTAATGGCCTTCTTACAGTCCAAAGAATGAAGGGCCTTCTCACCTCTGTGCACATGTGGCTTTGGAAAAAATTCAGGCAAGACTGACTTCATTAATAAGAAACGCAGAGACAACTTTTTGTAGAAATTTCGGCTGAGTATGAAGCACCATCCTGTTGTGGAAAAACTACAGATAGGGTGAGTAAGAGACCAAGGCTTGTAATATGTTCACTCTATTCTTGCCAAAGTGATTGCCAGCAGAAATACCACTTTCCAGGTGATGAATTTCAATGAAAGAGTCCAATAGTTCAATTGGAGGTTTCATTAACTATGCAAGGACAATACAGAGATCCCAGGGCACAGCAGGCTTCAAGGCTGAAGGTTTTGTATACCACAACCACTTCCTGAATCTGGAAACCAGAGGATGAATATAGATTGGTTTCCTTCTACATGAGGGTAGTGCACTATAATGGCATTCAAATGTACCTTTACAGAAGTGGTGCAAAGACCCGACAAAAGGGCCGATTCAGTAAAGTCTGCGGGAGAGCGGACGAATGCCCGCGATACAGTATTTAAATTAGGTGGTGCGATAGAAACAGGAAAAAGGAGGCACTAGGGACACTAGTGCGTCCCTAGCACCTCCTTTTGACCCGGAGCAGCGGCTGTCAGCGGGTTTGACAGCCGACGCTCAATTTTGCCGGCGTCGGTTCTCGAGCCCGCTGACAGTCATGGGCTCGGAAACCGGACGCCGGCAAAATTGAGCGTCCGGTTTTCGGCCCATTTAAAAATTTTTTTTTTTAACTTTTTTTTACTCATCGGGACCTCCGACTTAATATCGCCATGATATTAAGTCGGAGGGTGCACAGAAAAGCAGTTTTTACTGCTTCTCTGTGCACTTTCCCGGTGCCAGCAGAAACTAGCGCCTACCTTTGGGTAGGCGCTAATTTCTTAAAGTAAAATGTGCGGCTTGGCTGCACATTTTACTTACTGTATCGCACGGGCATACCTAATAGGGCCATCAACATGCATTTGCATGTTGAGGGCACCATTAGGTGCATTGGATTGGATGCGCGTTTTCCTCCCCTTACTGAATAAGGGGTAAGGGAAAACATGCATCCAAAGGCAGGTTAACAGTGCGCTCCGTCGCAGGTTAACCTCTTTCAGGCCGATACAGTATACTGTATCGGCCTGAAAGAGAGGAAGAATACTTATTTTAGAAGATTCTTAGGGTGGCAAGCAGACAGAGCCAATGATACTGAATGGCACCAAGCTGAACTTCTTTTCCACTTAACTGCACATGATTTCCTAGTACATAGGTTTCTTGCAAAAGCTATCTTCCACTTACTTAGGCAGTGCCCAAGGAGATATTAATGAGCATTCAATCTCCAAGCAGTCAGGTTGAGAGGTGGCAGATTGAGATGGTATAGTCATCCTCTCTCTTGGGTGAGGAGGGAACAGCGAGGTCCCCAGCAGAATTGAAGGATCTACAGAGAGCTGAATGAGGTAGAAGTACCATACTTATTTCAGCCATGCTGGGGCAATGAGGAACATATCTGCTTAATTATGTATTACCTTTTCAACTGTCCTGGCTACCAGTGGTAGTCTTAGAAACACACAGTAGATTGTCATCCCAATTCAGCAGAAAAGCATCTTTTGCTAATCTGAAATCACTTGGAAGAATGTAGCAAAACTCTGATTGGCTTCAAAGCAAAACGTTCTATTGACAGTCAATCCACCTGAAGAATAGTTCATCTGCAACTCTCTGATCCAACTACTATTCCTGGAGTTGGAAAATCCAACTGAGATAATACACCAGCATGTTGGATAATCGTGGAAGGGTTGATGCTTGAAGGTAGGCTCCATGGCCGACAGCCCACCACCATAGGGATTTTTTCATCTTCTGGGTTACTTCAATAGGATTGACAGAGGTTGCCAAAGTTTATCCCACTGTGACCAAAATTCCCACTGAAGAGATTTGAGACAGCCGTGTGACGGAGGTTGAGCAGAGCTGAATGGGCTATGAACAGCTCAGGTTCATCATGCCTTGCAGTTGAACTCAAACATGCCCTGACCTCCAGCAGGGTTACCTTTGCCTTTATAGAGCCTTTCTAGGCTCCAATAAACTGGATTCTCTGAGTTGGTACTAGACGTGCCTTGGAAAAGTTAATGACAAACCCTAAAGACTGAAACAGTTGTAAAATTTAGTTCTGGGAATTCAAGACCCTGGCCTTGAAGAGTGCCTTAACTAGTCATCTACGTAGGGAAATACATATACCCTACTGATGAAGATATGTTGCTGCTACTGCCTGGGATTTCGTGAAAACCTTCAGAGCAGAACCTTGTATTGGTACTGCTGATCTACTATGAAACATATTTCCAATGGCTTGGGTGGTTAGTGCCTTGGGTATATGCATCATTCAGGTCCAAAATGCACATCCAGGGTCCCATCTGAATGAAAGGGAAGATGGTGTGGAGGGAATTTTTAATTTCTCTCTCTCCAGATGTTTGTTCAGCTTTCATATGGCCAAAATTAATCTCTACCAGCCCCCCCCCCCCAAATTACTTGGGGATAAATAAATACCACAATAAAAACTTCCATCATGCCCCAATAGATTAACTCGTTCTATAACCGAAAGGTAAAGTAAAATGTCTACTTCAAGATGGAGTTGGGATGAGCAAATGATCCAAATTGAAGACCAAACAGCTGTGTTGTACTGGTAGATGAAAGAAATGCATGCTGTAATCGCATTCCACAATCTTTAGCATCTACCAGCCTCTAGTGATAGCCTTCCATGTAGAGAGAAACTGCTGGATCCTCCATCCTCATAGGAGGCCTTACCTCCATCAAGAACTGGACCCCGCTTTTGCCTGGGGCTGTTTTGATGTTTCTCCCTTGGGTGTCCTCTGGCTGGATGCTGCTGTTGCGAAAGCGAGGCTCTGTACCATTGATAAGCATGGAAGGAGCATCACTGGAAGTGTGCCCTCATAGGTGAAGAAACCACGCCACTGAGCAAGGAGCTGGTTAGTAGCAGTTGACAACAACTGCAGCACCACATGCTGTTACTTGATCTGCTATGTCCCCTGGACCGGTGCTGGTAAAGAAACATCTTAGTTTGAAAACAGCATAGGGTCATCACTCTGGCATGCCTCCTCCAAACTCCATGAAAGAGCTCTGGCCATCCTAGCCTATACCACTGTGGAAAGTAATATCTGCACTATTAAGGAACTTAATGATCTCTGTATCGCCACCTGCAGGCTATGTATTGATAAACACCAGATCTAAATACTGCTCTGGCATCAAGAAAAATCAATACATCAATGATGCCTGGCCCTTCCATGCTGGCTTCTTGTGCTTCAATGGCACTGACCATGCCAGGTCTTCATGTTTCAAATGCGCTGACCGTGCCAGGCTCTTGCACTTTGCTAAAGACCCAAAGACCTTGCCTTCAGTAGATACGTCAGGGTCCTGCACCTGTGGCACTGAGGAAAGCCATGCCTGCTTACTTAAAACCCCGGAATCATAGCAGTTGGCAGTTATAAATAGGGGCCCAGATACTTGTAACAGATGTCGTGGCCATCAGTAGACATTTTGCATCTGCAGATGCCACAGACTGGCTTTTTCAGCTCTGGCAGCAAGACACAAAAACAATTAAGAGAGATGTGCACATCTGGACCTTAGCATGGACGCAAACTGATAGAGGCTCACGAGACATCATTCCAGTGGAACTCCTGCATATTCATCAGGGTGAAATCTGTGCCGAGTCAGACAGTGGTCCATTTAGCCCCATCAGATGACATCAGCTCTACTTGCTGATTAAGAATTCTCACGCCACCCACTCATGATTTTATAAATCTCAATCATAACCCCTCTTGTCATCTCTTCTCCAAGCTAAAAGGTCCCCAATCTGTTAGGCCTTTCTCCATAAGGGAGCTTTTCCATCCCCCTTTATCATTTTTCTCTGTACTTCTTGCCCTTCTCTGTACTTTTTCTATGTCCACTATGACTTTTGAGAAAGGGCGACCAGGACTGGGCAAAATACTCAAGATAAAGAAGCAACATGGATCTATACAAAGGCATTATGATATACTGTTTTATTCTCCAATATTCTATTTGTCTTTTTGATCACCACCACACATCGAGCTGAAGATTTCAAAGTATTGTCCACAAGGACTCAGAGGTCATTTTCCTGAGTGGTGACTCCCAACACGGAACACAGAATCGTATTACTTTGCACTTGTCCATGTTAAATTGCATCTTGCTTTCAGATGCGCAGTCTCTTAGTCTCATAAGGACCTTCTGCAGTTCCTCACAATCTGCTGCTGTTTTAACAAAACAAACAATTGTGCTCATCTTCAAATCTGGTCACCTCACTCGCTGTTCTCTTTTCCAGATCACTTATGAATATGCTAAACAGCACAAGTCTCACTACAGACTGTAAAGAGCAGCATGAAAGTGAGCCCTTTGTGCTGCAGTGTAGTTTATGCAGCCTCATAGGAGAACCTACAAGGACTACACTGGCAGCTGGCAAACGCACCCTGTAGTGGGACAGTCTGGAGCTTCACCTATACCAGCCACCTCCCCCATAGGTTCAGCCCTTGGGATCTAGCGGCTGGCAGGATTTAGAAGGGTCCCTGGGACGGTGAAGAGAGCAGGAATCCAGGGCTCGCCAAGGTCAAGACAGGCAGCAGACTGAGGAAGTCAGAGACAGGCCAAGGTCAGGGCAGGCTGCGGATAAAACATGGTCAGGTCCAAGCAAGAGGTCAAAATCCAGAGAAGTCAGACCAAGGGTAGACAAAGACCCACAGAAGACACTGAACGAGGCAAGGCTAGGCTCACTTATATAGCCCGATCGGGCTGATGTCAAAGGGTACTGCTCTGCTTTTCCTGCTGTGGAGCCTATAATATCCGCACCCTTGATGCACGTGCGCCTAGGGGCAGGCCTGAGAGTCAGAGAGTGTTGGGGGAAGGTTGGGGATGTCATGGAAGTACTCTGTTGGGGAGTGCTGCTCTTGGCGAGATCTGATGGCAACTCTCTGCCGCAGGAGGGATTGGTGGTGCCGGTCGCAGGCATCATGACAAAGTTTATTTTCAAAGGTTAATTCCAAAATGTCAAATTAGATTTGTCCCAAAGTCATGAAACTTTTAATCTAAAACTAGCTATTATTGACTTTCTGATGAAGTTAATGAGCATTTTCTGAGCCAGGTTTCACTAAAGAGAGTAATCCTCAACACTTCTGCAGTCAAGCAGCAGAAATATTTATGAAGTCAATTTCATGTAATATGAGAGCGTAATATGAGATAAATAATACCCAATATTCGCGACCACAATAAACAGACAAAGATGGAACAAACATTTCATCTACCAGTAAACCTTTGACTAAAATGTCAGAGAAAAGATTAAAAGTCAGCTGCATTTTTGGCACATTTTAGTGCTCCGATTGAATCTCCTTTTAATGGAATTATGGAGACCACATGACTCAGATTTTTTTCAAAAGTCATTCAGTTACAGACTTGCTGCATGTAGATAAACTGGTGTCTCGAAATATCTTTGTAATGTGAGAAACAAGTATGGCACAAGGCACTAGGACCATGAAAATTAAGTCATAAATCTTTCTTCTCAAGATGCCAGTGTTTGTTCTTAAATAAATAGGACAAAGAAAATTTCAGTCTACAGAGTTCAGTAAAAAGGACCACCACATTTCTAACCGAGCTCCCTTTTGAACATGAAAAAGACTCATTTAGCCAGCTTACCTGCCCAGGCTTTTTATTTGCTGCATTAGGAGCTTGCTCTTGAGCTTTTGCCTTCTTCTTGTCTTTTTTCTTCTCCTTGTCAGCAAAGGTGCCACGCATTTTGGAGATTACGTCAGAGTCTGTTTTTGCATACTGGATACGCTGTTTGAAATTAACATTTGATATTTCATTATGCTCTGCAAAGTATATTAGACCCATTACACCATTAAGTCAATAGTAGTAGGTAGATAGGTGAAATCCCTCATTTTGGACACAAAAATGCATTTCACACCAAAATGACTGTTCCAGATCTTTCAAATATGTTGCCTAGATTTTGTAAGGGAAAATTCTACTTTTGTGCAGAATGTGTCAAAGCGGAAGAACAAAATATCACGAAAATAAACTACAATGTATCTCTGGGGTTCTTCATGCTCCAGTCCCTACCTCTTATCCAACACAAGTGCACCTGCTGCACTGGTAGATTTCTCCTATCAGCCCTCGTTATGCATCAGAGGATATGTGTAGGGAAACTACAGTACTTTGAGACCTTTTAGTGTGAATCAGAATATACAAGGCCTTATGTGGCCAATGTAATGCAAGACTTATTGGGGGATGGTGCAGAAGCTCTGCAAAAAGCATTTTGTTTCAAGATGTAGTAGCTATGGTATCAGAAAACAGCTTTTATTCAAGCCTAACCTACAACAAAAACTGGACCCTTAATTCGCTAAATGCCAGTTTTAAAAAAAAGTTAGCATACGTTTCATGGAAGGGAGAGAGAATCTACTGCACAGAACTCCAGGTCTCTAAGATATTAAGTTGTTTTTAAATTAGTTTGACAGCTTTAAACCATCCATCTGCCCAAGTCCAAGTTAGGCACATTCATTAGGCAACCAAATTGCATCCAATACCACTTTGATTCTCACCTATAGGCTGGATATTATAAAGCACTGGCTCCCATGACTCTAGGTGGTCCTTCATGCAATATGTGAGGTTCCTGCCCTCTGCTCTGAGAAGCAGCTGACTTCAGGGGAGGGGAAAGCGGTGAAAATCTGTACTAAAATCAGACCATTGCACAGATGCATGCAAAATATGCAAATAGAGCAACAATGAGCTCACTAGCTCTTATCACTCAGTCATAAATCCCTACTAAAACTCATCAAGGTCATTAGGTCATGGTAAATTTAGCACCTATTTACATCTTAGTGTGCCACCAGGACCAGCATACTAACAGCATGAGAATTAGGTCTTGCCCTTGGAGCCACCCTTAAAAAAAAAAAAAACTTCAGACCTTCCAACCCCCAAACAATGTGAGTCTCCTCTCACTCCAACACTTAACCAAATGGTTCCTTCCCTCACCACTCTAAACCTGACCAGTAGGCTAAGAAAATGGGAAGGACTAATGAAAAACAGCAGACTGAGCTGTTTCCAGATCTTACCAAAAGCCCAAGAGTGGTATTTTGTCCTCGGCCTAGTTTTCTACAGGTGATTGGCTTCTTTTCACCTTCCCCCACTCCCAACTGCTTTTTTTGAGCCTAGAACTAGTAGGCTAACTGGGTACAAGGCAATTGTTATAATGCCTGCCCTTAGTCTAGACTAGCACACGTCTTTGGAACTAATACATTTGTGGTTTTGATGCAGCAAGGAGCATGACTGCTTTCAGATCTTGGGCAAAGTTACACCGTTATGGACTGTGTTGTGCTGTCCTTGAGTTGCAGCAGTTTCTGCCGCTCAACTCTTTTTTATGGATCAAATTGGTTTTATATTTCTGTGTAAGTGACCATTTTACAAACGTTACATGGTTACCTACCTAGATAGTTATTTATAAAATTTATATCCTGGCCTTTCACCACTTTCATCTGACCTCTTTTTGCATCTTATTACAACATGTCTTCTTCCCCTTGCTTGCCACCGTCTTCACCCTTCTATTCTCTATACTAATTTAATCCTCCCTCCAGTCTCTCAGCCCTATGCCTCCCTGTTCCACCTCCTGCCTTTCTTCCCATGCAGCCTCACCACCCAAAAATTCTCATCCCCCCCCCCCCCCACTGCTTTTCCATCATGCCAAGCGCCTCTCCCACCAATCCTCTCTCTCCATCCTCTCCCCCTTCTCCGTACCAATTATTTCCTTCCCTTCCCCCAAGATGGGGGAGAGCAGCGATTCATACCACCCCTCCTGGGACTAGGGAATTCTGTAACAAAAGCTGGATTTTCCAGCCTTTTCTGTGGCCACAGAAATGTAGGAGACCAACCAGAGGCCCTGGTTATAGCACAGCTAGCTAAGAGACAGCTCAGTGGGTTTTTGAAAAATTCTCCTAACAGCTGGGAAAATTATTAAAAGTTGTGAAAAAAAAGTTGTATTGGAACACAAGTAAAAGTAGTGGAAATAATGGTGCATGGTATAACGCAATGACTATGGGGAAGCAGTATTTAGAGAAAACTTTCAAGAACTTCAATCATCTAATAGCAACTGCTCAAACTTTATTTGCATGATATGCTGAAGTTATTCTCCAGATAGCCACCCGTGCCTCAAATACACCTCCCTCTGACCACGGCTATGCCAAAAGGCACACACTGCTCTAGGACAGGTACTGTATGAGTAGGGAGCACAGCTGGCAAGAGAATGCACTAAGCCTCTAAATCCTGTACTTCATTTATGGATATAAAGAATATTTTGGCATCTCAACCCTCAATGCATTCAGTTGCACTGACTGAATCGGTTCATTTTATTGACTTCTAAACTAGGTTTCCCAAGTGCCCAGATGGGTGTCTTCCACATATCTGCCCGTCACGGACAGGGGTAGGAAAAAATGTTTAAGCTTGGACACTAGCCAGGGATAAACTATGCCTTTATTTATAATGTACTGTTTTTGCTCTATTTGTTCATTTTAGGGAGACGTTCTTGTTTTTCATTTCAGTTTTTTTGCTCTTCTTCCACCCTACAGCTCCTCTATCCTTCCCTCCTCCAGCATCTTCTCCCACCCCCAACTCTTCTCCTTTCTCCATGTAACCTGGTCTCTTATCTGGGCCAGGCATGAAAATGGTTCTCTTTCCCCAGCTCAGTAACAGTGGCCTGCCCTGGACCACTATAGCAGAGGATCCCTCTCCTACCAGCCTGACACCAGAGGGCTGTCCTGGGCTGCAACAACAGCAACGCTTCCTCTTACCAGCAAGTTTTTCCCCATCTGCAAAACCATAAATGCTGCTCACATTTAAACAAGTTAGGGAGTGGGCTTCTCAAGGATTGTTTAGAGAGAATTATCTGGAGCCTACCATGTTGCTCTTTCCATGGACCAATTCTCTGGACAAGACAAAACTGGCCAGAATAAATAGGACATCAGTCCCATATTCAGTCTGACAAATGAGCCCCTGTTCCCACAAAGGATCCCAAAAATGAAGAGCAGACAGATTATGGAAGGGTCAGGTAGGATACAGAAAGTGACAGCATACCCCAAAGTAGTTCAGCAAATACTTTCAGTTCATAAATCTTAGAATTAGTGTAAACTGTCCCCTTAAATTTATATAGCAGCATATATATATAGCCACACACAAACATATACAGGCATATTATGTGTGTGTGTGTTTTTATATAGAAGATCTAATTTAAATAAAACTGTCAGATTACTGTTCAGATTGATCTAATTTGTACAGTTCCAAGACTTGTGTACAATCACTTACCATTGGCTTAGCATAAAATGGGAAACCTTGTAATTGTCTCAAAGCGTTAGTTGCAGAACCAAGCTCTTTAAATATGACAAAGGCCTGTCCTCTCATCTTCATGGTCTTTAATGCCACAATGCCCATAACATGACCAAACTGAGAGAACAGTGCATACAGAGATCTCTTCAGTTCTGTAGAAACAAATGGCAAAAGATTAGTACAGCAGGTTTGCATTTTTTTGGCCAGGCAATTTCCTTCTGATTTATCAGACCTCCAGCTCAATGAAAACCACCCTCCTATGGGGCTACGGTGCCACAAGTTTTCATTTGTAACTATCCAAGGTGCTCCTCCCCATTTTTAAATCTTCTCCTCACGTTCATTTAGCCCAGCCATTGCAGCCACAGTGCTCAGCCAGGGGCCATAGACTGCAGCTCCTGAATGAACCTGGTAAGCAGTCATCCTTAAATATGGCCACTAAGAGTTACTATTGTGCAATGTTCAAGACACCCTCCCCCAAAAGGGGTAGAGTGTTCCACATCTGAGCATTTCCAGCCCTGCTTAGCCCAGGAAACTAACCAAGATCTCCAGCATGACAGCATTGCTATTGAGTCAGTGGACCAACCCTAGTGCAATATATTATCAGATTACTTTTATCTGATCTCTAATCATGATTAATTTAACCCCACTTGGTAGGAAATATCCAGATCATGAAAAGGGTTTGCATTATGATCTCAGATAATCATATTCTGGCTCATTTCTGATTCAGGTTTCTATATTACTATAACCACACAAAAATATGAAATCAGATAAGGACCATAAGACATCTGATCTAGCCAACCAAGATGATTTCTGGTTTTCCCCCATGCTTTCTTGAATTCTATTATTGTTTTGGTTTCAACCACCTCCACTGGGAGATTGTTTCATGCACTCACCATGGTTTCTGTGAAAAATTACTTTCTTCTTTTTAAATGTATTTTGAAATATGTTCATAAAAAGAAATCACAAAAGAAGTTTTATAATATGTATTATACTGAAGAGCAATAAAAAAGTAGAAAGTTAGGAAAAATAAAACCCATATTGTAAATGTCCCAAGTCCACCAAACTGGTGAGGGTGGGGGAGAGGGGGAGTCACCTTAGGTTAATAAATTTGTAATGTTACCAAGAAAAATAAGATGATATCAATATAACTAATAAAACATTCATCTTAAAATCAACCTCCAACCACACCAATTCACTTAGTAGTGACTGGAACATCAGCAGAGATATTGATATACTTATCCTGAAGAAAGGCAAAAGCTCAAGATTAAAACTTTTTTTTTTTAATTCCATGAGATCAGCAAACATTTAGCAGGAAATTTAAGAAAATATTCAGCTCCAATATCTAAAGCTGGTTGACATTTCTAACAATTTTCTATGGATAACTTGAGCTGCTTTAGAAAGATCTGAAAACTTATTCTGGCCATGAAACAAGGAGACGGTTTTTGAAAAATAAACCCAAATCTGAATCCACATCTACAGCAAACAAAACCCATAAAATTATTCAGAAACCACCTCCTCTTGTAGTGTTTTCAATAAGCCCAATACATCTTGATCCCTGCAGACAAGGTATCCATATACCCTCAGCAATTTGATCAATTTGATGCTTGAGGAAGAACATAATAAATATTGGGTATGGAAACTAGAGAGATCTTAAGTACAGCCAACACATATTTTGTTGTAAAATGTATTTAATCTAAGGAAAATCAATGAACAGATTCTTGTAATGGGAAATGTTTTCCAAAGTCAGTTTTGAGGTGTAGCCATAGACTACAGTCCTTAATCAAAGGTATATTGGAAACTTGCAGAGCAGAAATCTTGATTTTGCCAATAAGTCAGTTTATAATTTTGTTCCAGTATCGATATATCCCAAGAATGGAACTTTTTAGTCAGCTTCAATTGTGAAATTACACAGCTGAGTAACTCAACCAGCCAACACAGTCAACTCAGGCCATCGTTTGCCATAGTTCCTTGAATGAAATACTCTCAGAACTGGTAAATGGCTCATTATGTACTTTGTCTTCCTATCATCCTACCTGTTTTTTTCTATTCCTTTCTCTCTATTCACTCTCCAACCTTCTCACCCTTGCTCCTGTTGTTACTTCTTCCACCACAATCCTTATTCCCACACTGAACTCTTCTCAAGTCCCCCATGCCCTTCTCTCCTCCACTTCTGCCTCCCTCATATCCCTCTTCCCCCACCTCTGCAGTCATCGTTCAACCACCACCACCACCATCCCTACTCTTCCTGGGCAAACCGTGGGCACATGGATATGATTTATAGCAAGTTGGTGCCTAGATTAGGAAACCAAAACATAAAACAATTAAGAATTTTAGGAAGATATCGTTCTATGGCTGGCAGATTGGCAACTGGGATATCTTAGGCAACATGGGCAGGAATGGCTGAGCAGATTGGATAGGCCTAGTGGTCTTTTTCTGTCATGCTACTATGTAATATAACAAAGTATAAATACATCCCAGGAGCTAACACTGCTACGGTACACAATTTCTGGAATGTGTGTAATTTTCTTGTATCTAACTGCTAAACTATGACACATAATATGATGCAGATGCTAGCACAACTCAAACAGCTAGCTAACAAGGGGTATGCTAACATTTTAAACTACTGCACCAGATGGTAGAATGGCCTGTAGCAAATGAATGCCAACCACCACTGGTGCTCCCATACCTCTAAACTTCAATCCATCATGGACTATGGAACTAGCTCTGATTTTTAAAAATCCATGCCTCTGCATATCCTGCTTTACTATATATGAGAAAACATTTGGTATTAGAAGTTGAAAAAATAGACAAGATATCTAGCAAGCATCTGCATCAGCTATTTATTGATTATTATCTATTCCATTAATCAAAATACATGTATATGGCTCATCTCCCCTCAAACAAATAACTAGTAAACTATAAACAGTGAAGTCACACGACTCCAAACACAGTACCACAAATGTTATGGCAATACCATTTGTACACCAAGTGCAGTACATATCAAATTATACTCATTTCAGGGCTGGAAATTTTCCAGAAACATGACCACCCTAGTGCCTAAAATTTTGTTGCTAGCATCCAAAGCTTTTCAGTCTAGTACTCTCCATTTTATGCTTGTAAGAAGTGTGTGTCTGGTAGAGTTCTCACATTAAGGCTCTTCTTTTGCAGCCACTGCTACCTTAGGATCTTCTCTTCCCCACTTGCCTCTTTATCAGGCTGCCACAGAAGTGAGTCAACAGTGCAGAAGACACAGCTTGAGTCCCCACAGCTGCTTCTCCTCCTGTCACTCCTATATACCGTACTTCCATTCTAAACAGGAAGTGTGTGGGGGGGGGGGGAGGAGGAAGAGGTACACCATATGGAAAGACAGAATAGGAATGTGGAGGGAGGAAGACGACAGTTTATCACAGGCTCAGAAACAGTGAACTCTGGTCCTCAAGTGCTGCAAAAAAAAGGCTGGCTTTTATGATTTCCACAATTAATATTTAAGATATTTACATTTATTTGAGCTAGGATCCAGGCTTATCTGTATAAGCTGGCTATCCTGAAATCAAAATATCCTTGCAGCAATTGACGACCAGAATTCACCACTCCTGCCTGGCTCTTAAAAATTACCTGCTGGCACCTAGAATTTTGTAATTTTTCAGCTTTGGTTCATTTACACAGAGTACTACACCTGTATACAGCTGGCCATTTTTTTTCCAGAGGGTTCTATCCTTCAATCACTACTTATGCAAAATAAATTCTTTAGAAAGTTAAGATTACCTGCACCATTACTGCTAAACATAATAAAAGGCATCAAGAAGCTGCAAGTCACTGTTATACACACTGTCTTATGATATTAGGGCCAGAGATATTTAAGTATTTTGCCCCATAGAAACAAAAAAGGGAAAACTCCTTAGCACAGGGGTGGTCAACTCCAGTTCTCAAGAGCCACCAACAAGCTTGGTTTTCAGGATATCCACATTGAATATGCATGAGACAAATCTGCACACAATGGACACAGTGCATGCAAAGCTATCATATTCATTATGGATATCCTGAAAACCAAGACTGTTTGTGGCTCTTGAGGACATTAGTTTTAGCACATCTGCCCTGGGGGAGATGAGAAAAGTATACATCACATTATCCCATATTCCCTAATGTATTCTAACACTTATAATGTACTTACCATCTTTTTTAATTTTGTCATTAATATTGTTGATGTAAATGGTATGGTTTGGCCGAATATCCATTTTAAAACATTCATAAAAAAAACCTGAAAAGCAATACAAAAAAAACTTAAGTATCCAAGTACAGACATGCTTACCCCAACTTCAACCTTTCCCGAAAATGTTACTAAGTATTGCAGCCAATTAATAATTTCATCCACCAAATATTAAAGAAAATCTCAGTAATAAAAACAATCATGACTAAATCAGAAACAAGAAAGTAAAAAGTATGTATATCCATAGATTTTCTAATTTTTTCAACTTGGAATGTATTGAAAATGATCTTACCCTTACTGGATGAAGGTCATTTTCCAAAGGGTAAGAACCAGGTCCACAAACTTCCCCCTGCCCCCTCCCAAATTTGGGCTCAACTGTTGAATTTTCACAGACATTATATAAGAGTTGCCAACCCTGAAAATTAAAAATGTCCCCTCCCCCAACTTCAGCTTTCCCTCTCCTTTACAACCAATTCTCCCACCCTTTTCCCCGTGGACCTTTGTGGTAACAGTACTGACAGATTGTGAAAGCATGTGGGCCAAGACAAAAGCATAAGAACATAAGAAATTGTCATGCTGGGTCAGACCAAGGGTCCATCAAGCCCAGCATCCTGTTCCCAAAGGAGGCCAAACCAGGCCACAAGAACCTGGCAATTACCCAAACACCAAAAAGATCCCATGCTACTGGTGCAATTAATAGCAGTGGCTATTCCCTAAGTAAACTTGATTAATAGCTGTTAATGCACTATGCTCCCAGGTCCTGTGGTGGCTCTGCTCCCTCTTGCTTTCCATGTTAGAGGCAAAGCCTGGAAACAGTATAATCTGTCCCTGCCACCACCATAGAAGAAAAGGGCCATGGGGAAAGGAAAGGAAAAGTATATGTGTATTATAATACTTAAGGGACTACTAGAAATTATTTGTAGTGTCAGTGTATCTCATCTGGATTGTAAACTCTATGGAGAAAGAACAAGAGAACAGCAATGGAATTCAAAAGGGCATGGGATAAATACAGAGAATGAAGAAACAGGGTAACCTCTTAAGATATACATATTTCTGCATTGGGGGGGGGGGGGGGCATTCAGCATGACAACAGTTACAACCAAACAAAATTTACTGGGCAGACTGGATGGCTCAGTTAGGTCTTTATCCATCATTATTTACTATATGTATCTATATACTACTGCATACCTCTACAACAGAAGTAGCAGTAATGAGAATTTCTGAGGGGATGGGCATACCTGGGAACTCTCCAGATTTGGACCAGAGACTCTAGAATTCTAAAAGAATTACCGGGACTCCAGGCCAATACCGGAAATCTCCAAGTGCTGCAGCAAAACCAATCTGCTTGGATTGGGAAAGAAGAAAGGAACGTCACTGGTGATGTCTACTATCTCTGGACCTTTTTAACTCTTAACTTCACTTCCTCGTGACAACACCTACTCCTGCACAGTCTGTTTCTTGTGTCCAGCCACTTGCCCACCCCATCATGTTTGCCTTGGCAGGTCAACATTGCGATTTTCTGCCCATGCATCAAACAAGGAGTAAGAAACAGGCAGCATCCACTTCCGCAGCACAGGAGAAGGAAGAGGCTGCTGCTGCTGCTCCAGGAGCCCAAGTTAGAGTTTGCTGTTGTTAGTGTGTTTTGAAAAGGGGGGGGGGGGGGGGGAGAGAATGAATGAGCATGTCTGTGAGAGTGAATGAGTGTGTATTTGTGTAGGAAGAAGAGATCTGAGAGTGTATGTATGTGAGTAGGAGAGAGCTGAGTACAAGTGAGTATGGGTGTGAAAGTGAGTGGGCATGTGTGTATGGAAGAGGGAGAGACATGTGTGTGTGTTGGAAGGAGTATGGCAGAAGTAAAAGTGTAAATGGACATGTGAGAGAATAAGCAGTGAAAGTATGAACATGTAAGAGTGTTTATGAGAGCAAATTTGTGAGCATCCGGTCCCACTGTACAGTTGCCCTCCCCTCCCCCTAATCCATGGTAATCTCAGGGTGACTGGAGTCAAAAGTTCCCAGGCACGGGAATGGGATGGATGTGGCTTTGCTGCTGCTAAGCCCATCAGCAGAATACCAACAATTGCGTTGCTGGTATAAAGCTCCTACAGCTGCCAGCCTCCCTTAATAAAAACCAGCCAGACGGGTCGGTAACATCTCCCTGGACTAACTGAATCATTGCACCAGTGCTTTCAACACTAGTTGCAAAGCGCTAAAAGTGGGACTCTTCTTTTCTCTTACCTCGCCTAACATATACACAAAGCATCAACTCTCCTGGTGTCATCTCATTTCTCAACAGTCACCCGCACAGCCCGCCCGGCATCTTACCTCTCGATTCACGGGAAAGGTAGAGATGCAGCCCCACCACCCACCACTTCACTTCTTTAAACACACTTCTCCTCCAAGAGACCTGAGCCGGAAGCCAGCGTCGTGCAACCAACCCAGGGCCACCCGATCGCGCTTTACGGCTACGGCACAGCACACGCACCCCCGCCTTTCCTTACAACCGTAAGTAAGCGCCTCCCCATCTGTCTATGACAGCGTTGCCAAGTGAGCGGTTTCCCGTTAGATTGGCCTGCTTTTTACATTTCTATGTGTTTTACTTTCTGGTGCTCCGACAACGAGCCACAACTTTCTTCTTCCACATTCAGCTCCCGTTAACTGGGGAGAAAGCGGGGGGAAATGACTACGCCGGACTTCCGAGACGTCATAGTCAGCCTACGGACCAGAGCCTGCCTGCAGCGATTCAACTACAGCTTCAGTCACGCAGCGACTAATGCTGCGCACGCACCTTGGAGGCTGCTGCTGCCGCTGCCGCCGCCGCTCTTATCAACGGTGCTGCATGCTGTAAATGCTGACAGCAAACAAGATTTGTGTTTTCAGACAACGTCGGGCTCAGATAAAATAACTTGAGGGTGGTAAAAGGTATTTAGCTATCTTTATTGCAGAAAAAATATATATATATATATATATTTTTTTTTTTTTTTTAAGTACACTATAGTTTGTCATGGTGTGACTGTGCGAACGAATTTGTTAGAAAGCGAAGGGGTGGGGCGGCTGACTGAGGCCGGTCGGAGATAGAAGGCCCGAGTACAGCGGGGTCAAGTCTGAGCGCTGTATCCGGGGTGGAAACCACTGTTCGGTTCTTGGCGCTGAGGATGATGGAAGGAACAGATCTCTACAGGGCTAGTGCCCTGCGGTTGTCATGGGAATTTGAAGCCCGATCATGCGCATTTGGCTCTTTGAGTCTAGCGGCACTGAAAATGTATGATGAAGGTACTGAACCTCAAAGAGGGCAGACGTAATAAACTCAGGTCCAGTACAAGCGCCTTTCACAATGCCTCCCACCGCCCCCCCCCCCCCCCCCAGCCCTCTGTACACACACACAAGAGTTATGCATTTATAATAACATTTTATATGAAAAACATTAAAGTACCATATTCTGAGGTAAAAATATCATGTACATTATATTTATATGCTCTGCTGTGATACTAATGAGAAATCCTGTAAAAACACACTTGGAACCCATATGGTGTTAGGCCTTTTGTAACATCTTGTGTATGTTTGAGCTTGACCCGTTAAAAGCCCCAAAACACTAATACACTTCCTATTATTTTTTTTTATTTTATTTGGTTTTTTTTATACTGACATTCAAAAAGGAATATCACATCCGTTTACATGATAACTTGTGGGATAATGTGACCACAGGCCATATTATCTTTACATTGCAGCAACAATGGTGTTGTATTATCTTAACAATATAACAGTTAACATTAATAAACAGTTTGGAAATTCAATTGGACTGTTATGTAGTACAGTAACAGCATTAGATCATTGAGGTGGTTGTGAGCTCTGGGTTTGAGGTATGCAGCTATTCTGGGGGGCAAGGGGACTTATTAGGATAATACCTCACCTCAGTCACACCTTTAGAACATAAATAGAACCTCACCAATACAGAATAGAGCAACCATAAAGTAGAAATATAAATGTGACCAAACCTGAACTGGAAACCACAAGAAGCCAGACTTTCTATGCAGTGGAACAATAAAAACCAGACGCATCACCATTCCTCAAACATCAAACAAAATAAATACATAATAATAATAGTAAAGACATGCTAATATTATTGCTATTACAGATGAGAAATAAAAGATCAAATTAATTAAAAACTCACAATTTTTTTAAATGCCTGAAACACCAATAAAATATTTCAAAACAACAGACACAATGAATAACAGCTACAAAATAAAACAAAAGTCTTGCAAAAATTCATGCTATCCATACCTGGGAACTTTTGATTCCCAGTCACCCTGATATTGACACAGACACACACACACACTCACACTCACACTCCATTCCCTATACATACCCAGATCAATTCCAGACTCCTGGGTGTGCCTCCCTACCAGCAAATGGACACAGATAAAGTTTTGCTGACACTGCTTTATAACCTGGTGTGCCACCTGCAGTCCTTCAGTATTGCTCTGTCTCCAGCAGATGGTAGATGTGTCAAACCTGCAGTCTGGAACTTAGTTTAAAAAAAGTTTCTTTTTCTTTGTTAGTGTCGGTCGACCTGGGGGGGGGGGGCAAAGCGGAAAGGCCGTCTTGCAGGGGCATGGCTATGGCGGCTCTTGCGTCGCTTGGAGTCTTCTGGGCGGTTGTCGGTGCATGTGGTTGAGCAGGCAGGAGTCGTGCCGCACGGCAGTAGGTGTTCCGCATGCGGTGATAACACGTTTGTTCCCGTTGTCTCTCTAGGGGAGAGGGTGGCTCGGTAACCGTGGAATAAAGGTTGGGGAGGCAGCTTGGAGGGCTCATGGGTGATGCAAGTGCAGCAGTGGGCCCCTTCCTGGTTAGCATGGGAACAGTGGCCATTTTGAATTCACTCTTGGCTGCTTCTGAGACCACAGGAAGGGAGGAGGATCTCCCTCCGCCACAGTTCCCAACTGATTAAAGCTCTGTGGAGGAACAGAGAGCCCAGGGGACTCTGTCGGGAAGGATGAGGCGCTCCTGGGGAAGGATCCTGATGATCCTGCAGTTTTTTTTTCTTTTTATTTTTATTAGACATTTTCATATTCCAAAGGATCTTACACAGCTTTATCGAAAATTCTTATTACAAGACAACTTATATAAGGCAAAACCTTAACAGATAATCGCTGTAAAACCTAGAATAATATCTTATTTAGAAATTAAAGATTCTGGTAGAATGAAAAAAAAGAGCAGATTGCTATAGGAATTCAAATATACAAGCATTTGTGTCCTGAACCATAAACTTCCATTCCTCCCCCTATTATTTACTAAGGAGACGGCTGGAGTTAGGAATCCAAATATGAGCGCAGTTGATCGGGCAAATTAAAGACATATCTCACATTTTGATGTAGTATTATACAACGACATGGAAAGCGCAAAATGAACTTAGCCCCTCGTTGTGTGACTCTATCTCTTATCGAAAGTATTGAAAGATATATCAGGGAAGATTCTAATAGGGTGACCATGAAAATTAACATTTTGATACTTAAAATATAATCTAAGTACTGAATCTCTCTGAGACATATATACTTAAATTGCACAATTAAAGTAGCCCTCATCTTAATCTCCATATCAGATGACTTCTCTAATAATTCTGATAAATTTGTATCTTCTTTTTGATCTCCCTGATTCTGATCTTCAATACCTGTAGAAATTGCAGGGTTAGAAATATAATACATCCTAGCTATTAGTGGTATTTGTGTTTCCGTATATTTCAATACATTAATAAGGTAGCTCCTAAGTAATTCCTTGAGGGATAGTAAATGAGTTTTAGTAAAGTTTAAAATCCTCAGATTAACTCTTCTGATTTGATTTTCTAATTGTTCTATTTTATCAGTATGTATCTTTTCTGATTTAATTAAGTTGACCTGGACATTTTCTATCTCATTAGTTTTAACTCCCAAGGTAGTTACTGAGCCCTCTATCTGTTCTATTTTTGTTTGCATTACTTTGTTATTACTCAAGCCATCCTGAACGAGTTTGGCTAATTCGTTAATGGATTTCTGCATGGAAAAAATCATGCTTCCAATTTCTTCTAAAGTGAATTTAGTGGGAGTAATTAATACAATATCCTGCTTTGCTCCTACTTGGGCTCCTTCTCCTTAGAAGCCATAACGAGATTGACTTCCCTCATTTGGTCTCTAAGAGACTGCAGATCTGGGTCAATCGGCAGGCAATCAAAACTGCCTGTTCCCCCTTGATCGCTAGATATTAAAGGGGTCAAGTCCAATTTGGGTTCCTCGAAGATAAAATCTGCTCCCCCTTTCCTCGTAAGCGGCTCAGGTGTTATTGGGGCACCAGGGCTCAATGATGTTTCCAAAGTCAAAGAGCTTGGGCCCTGCTCCTGGCCCAAGTCTCTAGCGACTTGATCTCCTGGTATTAATGTGGTTCTTACAAAGTGATCCGATATCCGTGGTTGATTGTTATTGGAAACTGGTGTAGAAGTAGATATTTTCCCTTTTCTCTTGGTGTGTGGCATCACCAAGAAAATTAAGACCAACAAAATTTAAAGAAAAAGTATAAAGTACCTCTAAATTAGGATCCTTTGTTACACAGTCATTAACTTCTGCCAGTGTCAAATGGCCGCTGAATCTTCAATAAAAATCCGGCTTCCAGCAGGCTCCAGTGAATCCCGGCGAAGCCCAGCAAAGCCGCGCGCCCCTTAGGCGCGCGGCTTTGGCGACGCGCCGACGGCGATTGCGCCATCAGGACGCCGATGATAAGGGCATCTGAAGTCGCTCCTCCCACTGACGTCAGAGCCCAGTGGGCCGGCGGGGAGACCAGGAAGTAATAGCAATGAGGCAGTGTCAGCCGCTCCAGCAAGTGGAAAACGCTTAAGTAAACACAGCAGGAAAAGTTCTCAAAGCGGAGCAGCGTCTGCTACCTCCCACAGGTAATTCCAACAGCGGCCCAGTTTTTTTTTTTTCTTCGGAATTTGTTCTTTTAATGCACAAAGCGTATCTCGCCAGGAATGCTACAGGGAGGCATTTTTCCAGGCCTTGGAGGATTCAGACGACAGGGAGCCTCCAGTGCAAGACCCTCCGGAGGTGAATTCTTCTCCAGAAGGACAGGCTATGGAGAAGGGGTGGGGACAAGCCCCAACTGTTGAGGGGCATGACCCGATAGCTGTTCTTCTTTTCCCTGTGGAAATAAGCTAGGTAGAGAGAGTACATTGTACAAATCAACTCCTCTTGAACCTTTCATCAATTGAAATGACAAGAAATCTTCAGTGATGTGTACTTTCCTGTTCGTACCTCCTACTGTTTACATAAAACCTACTCCCCCAAACCCCACTCTGAGTTAAAAATGCCCCCTCTTATAGTGGTATAAATAGTAGAGTGACATATTGATCTCTACAGAGTCTCTCTCTCTCTCATTTAATGCACATGTTAAGCATTATCACGTGTGTTAGGGAGTTAACACGTGCATTAAGGCCCTAACGCAAAATGATAAATGACCTAGAATGTTTGCTGCCCTAGGCACAGTTACAATGGGTGCCTATTGACTTATCCAGGGCTGATTTTTTAACTGGGACTTTTGATGATTCTCCTCAGTCTGTAAATTTTCCCCTACCTTGGCATCCAAGACGCTTTTGCCCTTGAATCTTCCAAAAGTGGCAGTTAACCCCATTTGAAATGAAAAGATTGTTGTGGCAATTTTTAAACAGCTCAATGTACTTGCAGGCTTGCAAATTTATTTTCAAAGGGAAAACCTATGCATGATTTCTCTTTGATCATGCAAGTCATTGGGGAACATGCACTCCGAGCATGTACATTTGCATTTGCTTTGAAGTAGGTGCAAGTGTACCCCTGAAAAATGTATTTATTTATTTAACGTGTTTTATATACCATCATTCGGTTTCGCCATCAGAACAGTTTACAGTAATCGTGAAATAGGTTAGTTAAACATCATCACAGCAAATTGTCGTGAAGTAGGATTATATTTTCGGGATCTTGTGTGTTTGTTGATTACATATAAAATTGTTATTCCATATAAGAATTATTATTACATATAACAAGTTATTACATACAAAAATGTTGCTACATATAGTATGGGGTTAAAAGTGAGGTAGAAAAGGAATGTGTATAGGTTGGATGAGTTATACAGTTAGGCTAGTAACAACAGGTGTTTAGAGGTTCAGGATATACTTTTATCTGCTGCCTTCGATACGGTCAATCACTCCATACTACTGGAACACTTAGCAGATATTGGCATTCTAGGAGAGGCACATGATTGGTTCAAATTGTTCCTTGAAGATAGGTACTATAAGGTCAAAATTAATAACAAAGAATCTCTCCCAATCAAATCAAACCGGGGAGTCCCACAAGGTTCATCCCTCTCTCCTACACTCTCTTCAACATTTATCTACTACCTCTCTGCCATCTACTCTCCAACCTCAAACTAACATACTACATTTTCGCTGATGACGTTCAAATTCTTCTTCCAATCACCAAATCCCTGCAAAAAACCTGGGCACACTGGAATTGCTGTTTACAATCCATCACTAACCTACTTAGCAGCCTGAACCTCATCCTTAACTCAAATAAGACCGAAATCCTCATCATCTCTCCAGATGAAAAACACAATCTCCTCAATTCACAAAGCGCATCCCAATTCGCAAACACATTCATCAAACACACCCCCTCCATCAGAGACCTTGGGGTTCGGCTCGACAACCTATTCAACTTAAAATCGTTCGTCCATAACACAACTAAGGAATGTTTTTTCAAACTACAAGTCCTAAAAAACCTGAAACCCCTTCTACACTTCAGTGACTTCCGGCTAGTAGTCCAATCTATCATCCTTACAAAGTTAGACTACTGCAATTCTCTCCTCCTAGGCCTCCCTGCAATAACCACCAAACCTTTACAGATGGTCCAGAATGCTGTGGCTAGGTTACTCACCAACTCAAACAAAAGAGCGCACATTACACCAATACTCCACGGTCTACACTGGCTTCCCATAAAATACAGGATCACCTTCAAAACACTAATGATGATTCACAAGGACATCCACGGCATCGCCCACCTCAAACTAAGGGGGTCATTTTTCAAAATGCGGTAAGGTGTTTTCGCATGCGTTAAGGGCTTATCGCATGCGAAAAGCCCCGTTTTCGCATGCGATAGGCCTTTAACGCATGCGAAAACGTGTTTACTGCATGCGATCGCACCATATCGTATGGTGCAATGCAAATTCCAAAAATGGGAGGAGTAGGGGCGGAGAGTGGGCTGGGTTAGGCTCCCTGCGAAGAGTATCGCACAGCCATAACGCAGCGTTTTAGCTACACCTTTTTCAAATGCATTAGGTGGTGCGATAGCGGCTGTGACCATGCGGAAAGGGTTTATCTCCATTTGCGATGTGTCCCGTA
Organism: Rhinatrema bivittatum; assembly: GCF_901001135.1. Taxonomy (NCBI): domain Eukaryota; kingdom Metazoa; phylum Chordata; class Amphibia; order Gymnophiona; family Rhinatrematidae; genus Rhinatrema; species Rhinatrema bivittatum. The sequence continues at coordinate 108,899,885 of NC_042617.1, read as the reverse complement.
CGGCGTATTTCAGAGGATTTGAAGGCCCCAGGGGAGGGAGAGAGAGAGAGAGACTGGCCATAATAGCATGGACCATACATAGGTATTTGTATCCCAACTCCGCACTCAAACATCAGCTAGACCAATCAGAAATGCCTATAAAGGATCCCTATACGCACCTCCGACCAAACCCACTTTAAGAAAATGTGCTATCTCCACAGCCGGGCCCAGCCTTTGGAACTCGCTACCACCCGAGCTTCGCCAAGAACCCTCTCTCCAAATTTTTAAAAAACACCTCAAAACATGGCTTTTCAGACAAGCCTTTCCAGAATCTCAACATTACTCGGACACTGGTCAATAGACTTAACAGGCCACCAGGGAACCCCCGGACTTAAGACATATCAGGACTCTAAAGAGATACTTGAGCACCCATTACTTCCTTAACAGAGTCCTCTGATCATGACTCTTTGCCCCATCTCCATCTCCTTCCCCCTCCCTTCCCCCCTTCCCCCCTTCCCTCTTTCCTCCACTCAAATTCCTCTTTGCACGCTATGCCTTAAGCTCCCGCCACGCCCTACCTATGAAGCAGTCCCACAATGATATTCCATTAAAAGTATTATAGTATGTTACGCCCACAGCCGCCCCAGTTGCTGTGGCTCTATAAATTATATTATTATATGGCTCTATTTATTATGTTATTCATTGAAGAATTATTTTACTGTTGCTTGTTATTGCTGATTTGTTCTATGTTCATTGCCCAGATGTTCTATGTAACGCCTTAGCCGCGACTGTTCCGTTATATGGAAACCGATATGATTTGATATTTGGTTCAAGAATGTCGGTATAGAAAAATCATAAATAAATAAATACTTAAGAGGTAGTTATATATACGATGTGGGGTCAATTGCACATTGTCTTAGGTATTCGAGTAGTATGCGTTATTTTGTTGATCGAGGGATGGAGAATTCTTCTTGCTGTTAGGTTGTGTGGGTATGGGTATGGGTATTGAGTGAGTTTGCGTAGGCTCTGGTGAACAGCCAGGTTTTCAGCTCTTTTTTGAAGGTTTTAGTGTTTGGTTGAGTTCTTATTTCAATTGGTTTTGAGTTCCATAGTGTGGGGCTGGTGATGGATATGGCCTCACATGGGTTGTGTTCAGTTGTGTGGTTCTGGCGTGAGGGATTTTGAGGAGGGCTTTATTCGTTGAGCGTAGGTTCCGTTTAGGAGTGTGAATTTCGATGGATTTGCTTAGTCAGTTGTTTTGATGTCCTATGATGATTTTATGCAGGATTGTAAGTACTTTGTAGTCTATTCGGTATTTTATTGGGAGCCAGTGTAATGAGATGAGGTTGGAGTGATGTGCTCATGGTTTTTTTGTTCCAGTCAGAATTCTAGCGGCTGTGTTCTGTAGGATTTGGAGAGGACGGATGGTAGCAAGTGGTATGCCAAGGCGTAGGGCGTTGCAGTAGTCTAGGTTTGAGAAGATGAGTAGTTGCAGGACTGTTCTGAAATCGTCCTGTGCAAGGAAAGGTTTGAGACGTAAGTAGTTTGTGATATCCTTCCTTTATCTGGTTGGTTATGTGGATTTTGAATGATAGTTCTTTGTCTATGGTGATTCCTAGATTTCGAGTATGGGTGACAAGGGAGATTAATGTTTTTGGGTTTTCTGTTTTGAGTGGTTTCGTGGGTGAGGTGATGTGTTTTTTTTTTTGTCGAATAAATTAATTCAGTTTTATCTATGTTTATTATGAGTTTCAAGTCGGTTAGTTGCTGTTTGATTTCTGTCTTTCCATCCTCTGACCTAGTCCTGTCCTTTTTACACTGTGAAAAGCATGGATAGTTTTACCTGCGGTGCAGGAAGAGCACTTTTAATGGGGGGCTTTTTCCATAAGTTATACAGCTGTTTACCTGCAGGAAAACATTTGAAAATATGCCCTCTGACTGTTTTCAATTATGATACCCTGTTTCTTACTGTCACTCAGTAGGAAACAGGGTATCAAAAAGTTTCCCCTTATTTGGTGCTATAGTATTAGTTTGTTCTATTTCCAGTCCTGTTAACCTGTTCTTAAGCAAGTAAGTTCATAAGACATTTCCACTCTGTGAAGTTATAATTTGCTTCACAATAGGTTTCCCCAGATACAGGGACAAGAGGAAGGCACATAAAAGAAACATTTTAAAATTAAACTTTCAATTAACAGTTGAGTTGAAGGAAGAATCATACTAATATAAAATAGTTTTATTAAAATTTAAAAAATTAAGCTGGTAAATAAGAGAAATTAGAAACATATTAACAGTTTTAAAAAAACAATACTTAACTGAATAATCTCTTCTCTCTACAGGGAAAATTCTCAAGAAATTTCAACAGGTAATTATTCACTTTTACTTTTTCCTGGTTTTTTGTTGTTTTTTTTTTGTCTTTATTTACAGGTTTCTTAAACAGATTTCTAGAACCTATCAGAAAGCTCAGCCTTTAAGCTTACATCTAATTATCTTTTTCTTTCTATTTCAGGATATCTGGAATTTTGGTTCACTTATTTTTATCAGATAAGTAAATATTCTACCAATGTTCAGAAATTGAAAATCACATTTTTCTTAAATGAGAATTTGATCTTTTTCTTAAATTATCTCCTCATTTTGTGTTTTTCAGAGGATTACTTACTTTATGACAACTTTTCCAGGTAAATAACTCTTGTTAAACTTATCTTCAGTTTGGATTATCCAGTGACTGTTATATGTATTTTAAAAATTCTGCTTTAGTGTGTGAATGTGTTCTCCATCAACAAGCAGGGCTGAATTAGCAATGACATGTGGATGATGTCATCCGACGGTGCTGAACAGAGTATACACATGCACACCATCTGTTTTAGCGCACCTACTATCCATTTATGAGATATGTGCATACCACTTAAACGAATGGAGCAATGAATGCATATCCTAGAACAGACCTATCTGTCTAGCTCAGTAAGGGCCAGATTTAAAAAACTTACGTGTGTAAAACCCAGGCCTTACGTGCGCCGGGCCAATTTTCAAAGGGCCCAGCCACACGCGTAAACCCCCGGGATGCATATAAGTCTCAGGGCTAGCCAAAGGAGCAGTCGGGGGACGGGGTGGACCGGGGGCAGGGCTAGAGGCGCCCGGCACAGCAGCCATTTGCTGCTGTACCAGGGGATCGCGCGCCAGCAGGGTGCCGGCGCGCTCAACTTGCTTCTGCTCGGAAGCAGGAGCAAAAGGTAAGACAAGAAATTTGGGGGTATTTAGGATAGGGATAGGGGGAGGGCAGGGAAGGGAGGTTAGGGTAGGGGGTTGGGAAGTTCCCTTCCAATCCGCTCCTTAATTGGAACATACTGGGAGGGAACTGGGGAAGGCCCCGATATGTTGCCCCGCATACTTGCATTAGACTACCCCCTTTGCGCACACCAATCCGAAATTTTATAACATGTGTGCGCGCATACAACGTTTTAAAATCTACCCCTAAGGTTTTTATTACTGAACATGTGCAGGAATTCCCCTGTGCAAGCTGCTTCGTGAGCCCCTCAGTCTTGTCTCTGTTTCAGTTTATACTCTGCCTTACTGTCTCAACATTCTGTTCTCTGTCAGTACCTTTTTAAAAACAGACTTTAAGTGACAGTTTATAATCTCAGTGTTGGTTCTGCTTAAATATTGACAGTCACTTTTCTCGCTATCATAATTCTAAATAAGAGCTGATTTTAAATATTTCCCGAGTTTCTGCTTAGTTTTTCCTTCAGAAATATTTTCCTTACCATTCTCTAAAGGTTCTCTTCTTAATCAAGACATTACCACTTTAAATATGATTTTGTCATAATACCCAATCTCAAATTGGAAACACACACATTCAGACAAATATAAAACTTAAATTTCAGGAGCTCTGGCAGCTCCCTGTTTCATCGCCTTCTGTGAGCTACTGACAGTTTTTTGTTCTTCTCCCGTAAAAGAAAACATTCCCTTCACATTCAGCTGTCAGCTTCAATCCCCTCTGAGTTTCAACTGTCAACTCAAATGGTCCCTTCAGAATTTCTGGAGCTTGAACCAGCTGGTTTGAGCCTCTCACTGCACTTCTCATACTAAAATGTATTTCCTTTAAATAGTTTCCCCCACTATGCCTGGAGCTTCCAGCTCCACATCTGTTCATCTGTTTCCAGGGGGGACCGGAAACATGGGAACCCCAGTAGCAGCCCTGGTATATCCAGGTGTATTCCTAGACTCTTGCACTCCCACTTTTACCTGTATGTGGGAGCCTAGTTAGGAATTTCCTGCTTCTTGCAGTGTCTCTGGTGCTCTTCCCATGGAGGCAGCCTCAGCAGTGCTACAACTCGGTCTCCACTTCTGGGTTTTCAGAGGTTACTAGTTTAAACACCCTGCTCTCCACATCCTCAGTGCAGCGGTAAGGGACAGCAGAACTGCTCCCTGCTGTCTCTTCAGACTGGTCCAAAGTTTCTTACAGCAGCCAGAAGCACTCCTGCCACCTCTTCTCTTCACTTCTGGCTCCGTCTTTTGTCTCCCTGCCACCATTGATCTGTTTGAAGTCTTTTGCTGCAGCAGAAATTAAAAAAAAAAAAAAAAAAAAAAAAGCAAAATAAATATAATATCCAGGCAACTTCAACCCCAAATGGCAGACCCTGCACTTAATTGCAGCCCTGACTTTCTGCTCCCCAGAGCCGTGACAGCCTCCCAGAAACATTCCAACTAAGGGGCACTAGTTCCCTGGCCACCTGGACTCCCTAAGGACACTACTCCCAAACAGCAAGTTGTAGAAACATATAAATATTTAGTTATCTGGGTACATATTGTTTATTGCACAGATAAGTAATTATCTTAAAAAACAGTATTGCAAGGTATATACCCAGGGACCATGGAACATCTTAAGAACAGCTTAGCTGTCTGGACCCAGTCTACCTTAAGACAGGGGATTCTGGGTACAGGCTGTCTCCTCTAACCCAGGGATATAATGTAGACTGAGAGGACAGCAAGGGAGGCCCCAGGACTCAGGAATATGAATAAGAAGGAAAAGGCAGCCCTGTGAGACTAGCTGACCTGTTTGATATGTAATATAGGAGAAGGCAGCCCCCCTGCGTAGCTGGCCAGTGTTCAGTGAGCTATGAACATTGATGTTTTTGTTGCACTATAAAATAAAGCACTTAAAAGAAGAAAAAGCTTTAACCGCTCATATCTATACCTCAAGCAAGTCATACCTTCTTTGCCATATCAAGAGGCTGTAATGCATAGCCTCTGACAATTTTTCTAGTTTCTCCAATACTCAACTTTCACATGCAGGTTGAGTGTGTCAACTCACATGAGTATGCCCCTAAAATAGATACTTGAGAAATATCTCTTGAAAAGATTTCAGTATTCCTCCTACTGTTAATTGATCCTGCAGCTGGTGCTCTGCAATCCACATGTGGTAGATTTAAGTTCCCCATTGATGGCACTTCTCCTTTGCATGATATCCACTGGCTGTCCATATCTATCATTTTCTCTTGTGATAGTGATATATAGATTCCACTGACATTAGACCCCTTAGATTTCTTCAAGGCATCCTACAGCAATTTAGCTGCTTCTTGTTATATGTTGGTGTTTATGTTTATCTCAATGACTTTTATTTTGACGCTAATATATAAAGCTACTCTTTCCTTTTTTTTTTTAACTGTCTTGCCCTTTCTGAAAAGATAATATCCTAGTATAATTAAGTGACTACAACTTTATTAGTGTCCTCTTCTACCATGGTAGCTTCTAGGTCAGTGGTTTTGTTAGATTAAAGGAGCTATGTAGACTTAATGCTGCATTTACTATATGTTATTGTTATAACCAATATATGTTATATATATCATATGTTATATCATATGTATATCGTATGTTATATATATATATATCATATGTATGTTACGACTATAGCTGCTATGCAGCCGCCTCACCACCAGAGGTCCCCCATGAGCATGTTCTCCTGGCTGGCCCAGTTCGCCCTCCTTGTCTACTCTATGTTACTGACTTCCTTTATAACCCTGTCTAGCATTTCCCTCAGTGCTTCGGCATCGAGCTCGTCTGGGCTCCCTGCTCTAGCCTACTGCCTCTATGTGGCCTTCGGGCCTTCTGTCTGCCTCTGTGTGGCCTTCGGGCTTCTGCCTTGCCCTTCTGCCTTTGGGTTTCTACCTTGCTCTGTTGCCTTCGGGCATTCAGCTTAGTTGTGCTGCCTTCGGGCTTGTGTGTTTTATGTTTAGTGTTGTAATGTTTGGTTAGTCTGTCTGGTCATTGTCAGTCTTGTTTTCCCCAAGTTCCCTTAGTCCAGTCACTCATACCAACAGTCAGTATTACCTTTAATTGCACGCAACCCTGAGTCCATCCTTACCAGCACCCAGCTCTAGTATTCTCATCACCTCTACATGCATTCACTTCCACACATACCTCCATGCTGTTCCTGTGTTTAAGTTCACCCTTACCTCCACACACCTTGTATTAGACTCCCTCCAGCCAACTCTCACTACCACAGGCACCCTTCTGTTAGTATTCAGCTCCATAAGCCCCAGCCAGTACCCAGCCTTACACACTCCTGCCTGCACCAGATTCTACTCCAGTCAGTATCAGAGGCTTTCCTGCAACCCCTGTCTCTCTCCACCTGAAGTCACCCCTGCAGGTGGTGTTTACCACACCTAACCGGTGCCCATTCGTAACAATGTATAACTATATCTTATGTTATATATATATATATATCATATGTATAACTATATCTTATAGTTATTGTTATAACCAATATCATTTATCTGTTCCTCTTACATCTGTTCAATATATACTACTACTCAATTGTTCCTTTCACCCCTTACCTTCTTCCTTCCTCCTAGTTCTAGTAACCCTCGTTTCATTGTAACTTACCTCTTCTCTTAACTCTACCAGTACCTTCCTAGCTACGACTACGATTAAGTTAATGTTAATATACCCTTGTTCGATGAAAACCGATGTAATATGATGTGCGTCATGAACGTCGGTATAGAAAAGAATTTAATGTGCCTTTAACTTGTGCATTGCCTTATGCTCATGTATAAGGTATATTATTTGCGTATGTGCTGGCATTACCGTGCAGTAAATTAACATCCATGTAAATAATGACCCCCAAAAATGTATTGTGCTAACAGACTTATTACAGGCTTACCATTCTTTGCTTAGGTATGCACACATGCAGTGCTCTCCTTTGGCTTCTGAGATATTTTGTTCTTATTTCAAAGAAGTATATCAATGTATTTTGTTTCTTGCAGATTTGTCATTTATTTTTTACGCCAGTGGTTCTCAACCTTTTTCCCATCGTGACACACTTGACAGACCACGCTCACATGTGTGACACACTGCTCATTACAATTCATGGCAGAAATAAAAAAAAATAAAGGTCCAGTATTATTTTTATTATTAAGAATGACATAAGGGAAAGACAAGTACTCTTTCTGAACAGAAATTGAATAAATAATAAACATCCCATACCAAAACACCAATTTCCAGCACTCAAACAGTAACCACCTTACCTAAGAAAAGGCAACACTGAAAATATTACACCAGGCCTTAAGACATCAATACATCTCCTATTAGGAAAATGGACCAAGTTCAAGCTGTTATAGAGCCCTACACAGAAACTACACGCCAGCAGAAAACCTCACCTGAATCACAAAAACTGAATTGGAAACCGCAACAAGCCAGGGTATCTGTATGCAGTGTAACAAAGGAAAAAAAAATCACCACCCATCCTTATAAAACAAATCAAGAAATATAAAATCAGTAGCAGTAAAACCATACTAACAAAAAGAACAGATTATTTCAAAACAGCTGATGAGTGGAATATCCAATAATCAAAAACTCATCAAAAATTTCTAGATACCAATAAAATATTTCAAAATAGCAGACACAAAGACCCAATAATGAAAAATAAGGATTAAAAAAATGCTTTGCTCTGCATACCTGGTAACATTTGATGTCCAGGTGCCCTGAGATTGTTTTGAATTCGCAAGAGGAGGGATGGTTTGCATGCAGCTTTCTCCTCTCTCTGTCACACACAAGGCTCTCTCTCTCACACTGGCTCTCGCACACATATACACATGCTCGCTCGCTCTCACTTACATAGGCTCTCAATCATACACATACACACATGCTTTTTCTCTCACTAGGCTCTTAATCACACATTTACACGCATGCTGTTTTGTCTTTTCACACTTAAACACACACAGGCTTTCAATCACACACATACATGCTGTCTTTCTATCACTTACACACAGGCTCTCTCACATACACTGGCTCTCAGTCACATACAGACACACATGCTCTCTCTCTTATACACAAATGAGCTTAATCATACATACACGTGATCTCTCTCACACCAAAGGATCTCAGTTACACACACACACGTACTCAAACAGGTTTTCAATCACACACTTACACATACAGGCTTTCATTCACTCACTTACATACATGCTATCACACACACAGAGACATGATCTCAAACACATGCTTACTCACTCACTCTCTCCCCATACCAAATTAGCGATGGCAGCAGCCACCTCCACTTCCAGCCCTCGCGACCTCGAGAAAGGACTCCCATCTGTTGCGGGGGTTGACATTGCTCCTCTTTTGCTCCACTCCGCGCTGCTCTTTTTCAGGCTGCGCCTCTCCGGCCTATGCTGCACGCACTAGCATGATCTCTTCTTCACGCGTGTGCAGCCGCTGCATATCACTTCCTCTTCTGGGCTGCTGGGGGCGGGAAGAAGAGACCCTGCTAGTGCCACTGACTCCAGCTTTCCTGCCGCATTCCGCCCGGGCTATCAGCATTTTAAGCCCGGGTGGAGGAAGAGTTCCATTCCGCTGGGGCAGGGGGAGCAGCTGGTTCAGTGGGGACCGGGAAGTGTGGTGAGACACCTGCTTGTGCTTGGCGACACACTGGTGTGTCGCTAGACACCGGTTGAGAACTGCTGGTTTACACTATTTCAGGGCTTCCCAAACTTTTAGCCAGTGTGACCCCCATGTTAGTGCTTGAAAATTTGACATGATCCCAGAGAACGACCAAAACAAATTAGCAGGGGGTTTGGTCCCCCTCTAACAATCATTCCCTTATCATCCTCACTGCACTCCAGCTGATCCCTTTTCAACCTTCACCTTCTATGATTGATAATTTTACTTAACCTCCACCCCCTCCAGAAGATCTTCTCTCTTAACCTTCTCCCCTCCAGCTGATCCCCTCTTACATCCCCCAGCTCTTCTTAGCTCCCCAGCTCCTCCTCTTCATCTCCTCTCACCCTTTTTGCATTCCCCCAACTGATCTTCCCTCATCCCAAGCTCCTCTTATAACCCAAAACCAATTCTTTCTCATTTCCTACTTCTCATCCCATCTCCTGTTCCCACATTACTCTCATCCCCTTTCCCTCAATCTCACCTCCCCCAATCCTTCTTTCACACACTCTCAACTGATCCTCTCACCCTAGCTCCTTTCTTGTATCTTCACTCAACCTTCTGTCATTTCCCCTCTCTCACGCTCCAGTCCCTTATCCACTTTATACAACCCTCAAGTCCCTCCTGCGTCTGATTCTTTTCTTCAAACAACCCCTCCTCAAAACATCCTCCTGGTTGGGGACAGCAGCTACATTATCCTTTGAACCCTTGGTCAAAGGTGGATGATAACTGGTGGGATGAGAGGGCAGGTTGTTGACAAGGGCAATATATTTCTCTTGGGTAGCTTCATTGGTGGGTGTGCACACTCATCCCTTTCCCTCATGGTGATCCCATGCCTGACAGTAATCTGCAAGCGGCAGTAGCATTAGTAATAAAAGTCAGAACAGGGCCTGTCAGGTATTGTAAGTGCCCTGTTCCTTCCTTATGCATGGCTTCCTGTTACCACAAACTCATGGAAGGGCAGTGCCACTGCAGGGCCTGTGAATGGATAATGCTCACAGGCCTCATGCTGACTTCCATTACAAATGCAGCTACTGCTGGCACCTGAAGAATGCAGCCATTAGATGCATCTGTGACCCCAACTGAAGATTTTGTGACCCCATTTAGGGTCCCAACCCACAGTTTGGGAAGCCTCGTACTGGGCATATATCTTGATGCAAACCTAGTTGCCAAAACATGGGCATGACTGGTTTAAATTGTTTTATGGTATACTTTCACTTTTATGTGATATTTATAATTGATATTTTTTCTGATATGTTTTCTTATAGTAAAGATTTGATTTTCTTACCCCAAATGTTTTTGTAATTACATTTTTAGTTTATATTTACACATTTAACTCCCACTCTTGTAATATTCACTAAAAACTATATAAAAATCAGTTCCCAGCATTGATGAAAATTATCTACAATAGTCTCACATGAACCTAATAAAAAAGAGGTTTATTGTCCAGTGATATTTATGGAACAGTGTTTGATCCTCTGAACTGAGTGCAAACAGTACACTGCATCCTGAAGAGGAATGGTTTCTTGGAGTTCATACTTTAAAATACTCAAGGAGATCTTTCTCTATTTGCGGATGATACTAAGATCAGCAGCAGAGTGGACACTGTGGATCCCTAAAGGTTAGAGATGGAAATGAAGAAAAGAGTGCTTGGGGATAACTTGCTGGTATGGGCGGGTACTACCCTTAACCAAGCCTGATACTTCTGATGCAACTCCAACATTGCTCTCTGCAAGAGGGAATGGGAAATTGGACTCAGACAGCAGCCAACAAGGGCCCTGACTTTGACGTTTTGGGAAACTAAATATGGGGGTGATCTGTATGGCACGGCAGATGCTAACATAAGGTTGAAGGGCAGACTGGATGGACCCATTGGTATTTTTCTGCCGTCATTGTTTGTGTTTCTATGTAGTGTACATAAAACAGGAGCATCGGACTTTCTCTTGAAATTGGGAAGTTTCTGTTGTCTTTTGATAATTTGTAGTTTATGAGGATTAAGAAGTATGTTTGATTTTTTTTTAATACTCACATTTATTGCAATTTATTATATAGCAACTCAGCTTAAGTGAAAATTTCAACTTGCTCAACTCCTAAATTTAGGTGCCTATTTTTGCTAGGTGCCCAGTGGGCAGGGCCTGAGGAAAGTCCTTTAAAGGCTGCACTGATGTCTAGCACTAGGCCCCTTCATTTAGGGAAAAAATAGCATGCTTGACAAATTTTCAGCCTAAAAATCTTAAGCGCCTTAACTACAGCTGAAATTTTCCAAAACTGAGGAGCCTAGGTCAGGTGCTCGACTTCCTTTAAAAATCAGCCTTCATCGACCAGGCAAACTTATAGAAACAGTCTTTCTTTATTCTATTTGTGTGTGTTACTGCACAGATAACAGTTCCTTCCTTGAGATAAAGACATATTTAATTCTTTTGAAGAAACTCATTTATTTTATGGTCAAGATAGCACTATTGTCCAAAATCATTTCATGCAATTTATTGAAAAAATATGACAAAAAAGGCTAAAGCTTCTGGAACTTTTTCTCTTAGAAACCCTAGGATTGGAAGTAACATTGTTCTCATTGCCACGGAAACATCAGAATTAGCTTATACATGCAACTGAAATCCTGAGTCACTTGTGAGGAAATCAAAGCCTTCTTGACACATTGTATGTGATATTTCTCCTTTTGATTGTATTCTGCTGGGATTTTTCCTTATTCATAATCATGAGTGAATTTTCTTTGGATGCACTTTTGTTAATGCTTTCATGCTTGCATGGTCAGTGTAAACTTTAAGAGTGTTTTGTTTTCGTGATTGATTTCCATGAACAATTAAAAGTCCTTACTCCTTTTTTACAGTTCGGTTTCACAATATGAAGGTTGAAATATATGGAAGAACAATATTATTTTAGATGTTTTAAGTTCAATTTTGTTATAAGTAATTTGGGTGGGGAGTTTCCTCCTCCCCTGTGCTGCTTTTCTCTTTCGGTCCCTTTTTTCCCTCCTCAGGCTGCCTGGGCCAGGGGTCATTAAGTAAGTTACTTTAACTTCTGACCAACTAATAAAATCTACTGTTAGTAAAGGTGGGCCTGGTACTTGTGTGCATGTGAAAAGTGCTTCTGGGTGAACTGCATAAAGCCATTTTATCCCAGGACAAGCAGGATGATAGTCCTCACATATGGGTGACATCATCAGATGGAGCCCTGATACGGAAAACTTCTGTCAAGAGTTTCTAGAAACCTTTGGCTGGCACTGTGGGCTTACTGAGCATGCCATGATATTCTCAGCCACAGGGGTCTCCCTTCAGTCTCTTTTTTTCCGCCTTGCTGTAGCAAAGCACATCAGGAGCTCTGGAAAAACAATTCCTTCACATTTATGAGGGAAGAAAACTTTCCAGTCACAATTTTCTCATAATTGGGTCTCCTTTCCACATAGTCTCGGTGAGTACCTTTTTCAGATACTTTTTGATCGATTCCGGTCACCTTAACGTCGATTTCCGCCGGTCATTGACCGTTATTAGGCCAAAGTTTCATCATGGCCTCGGGTTTCAAAAAGTGTCCGGATTGTAACCGGACTATGTCTATCACTGACCCACATTATGTTTGTGTTCTCAGGCCACGACGTCCGGGCTTGCCCAACTTGTGCCCAGATGACACCGAAGGGCAGACGTGCTCGGTTAGATAAGATGGAAGAGTTGTTTAAAAAGATTCCATCGTCATCACCGAGGATAACTCCTCCCTCGAACACTAAACACAGAGGTGAAAAAAGACCCAATGACCGTCCGTCACCGGCACCGTCCACAACCTCGATAGCATAGTCTTCGGCAAAGAAGAGCCATCAAGAAAAGAAGAGACATCGATCTGTAGTTCTAACGGATGATCAGGCATTGACATCAGGATCCAGATCCATCAGATCGATGCCAATGAAAGTCCGTGTACTAGAACCAACTCCACCGTCTGTACACGTGGAACCGTGGCACACTCCACCGGGCTCGGTGTCTGAGGAAGTGCCAACACGACTTATCGTGGAAGTGCCTATAGCGCCAGCAGTACCTTCCCCGGTGGCAGTGGATACTGTCCCGATTTCAAGGGAGGAAGTGACTTTTTTAGTCCAACAGGCGGTCGTCAAGGCTTTACGGAACCTGCAGCCTCCGACAATGACACCGGCATCGTTACCGGTACTAGTAGGGGATCAATCCATTTTTCAGCCTTTGCTGAATAGGCTCGATACCTTAATAGAGGCATTTCCTACGACACTGATTCCATCGACACAGCCATCGATGCCGCCGATGACGCCAACCATTCCGGTCCACAGATCATCGGAGGAGGAAGGAGGAGACTCCGATTCTGCCCCAGGTCCATCGGGACTCCATCGACCCAGATTTCCAAAGGAACCATCGATGCCTCCCTCGAGACCATCGAGGCCTATCGATTCCCCATCGATGCCCTCAGTGCCAAATCTTCCAAAAAACATTCCAGCAAAAGCCATGTTTAAGGCAAAACACCATCTGCCTTCAGATGTTCCTAACTCTCCTTATCATCCTGCATACACACCTTGGAAGGAATTGGATACAGTCACAGTCAGAGGAAATGCAATTGGAACTCTCTCCACCAAATGGGAGAAAGAAACCCCCGCCTGAAGATCTGTCATTTTCCAGTTTTATTAAAGAAATGGCAGAGACAATACCATTCCAATTACTAACAGAGGAAGACACCAGGCATAAAGCATTATAAGTACTACAGTTTGTAGATGCACCTAAGGAAATTATGGCTATTCCAATCCATGAAATTCTTTTGGAATTGCAGCAGCGAATGTGGAAACACCCCTGCTCAGTTCCTGCAGTAAATAAAAGAACAGATGCCACTTTTATATATTGCAGCACGCTCCAGGGTATCAAAAACCCCAACTACCTCACCAATCCGTAGCTGTGGAATCTGCTCAAAAGAGAGCCAGAAAACTGAAGCCTCATTCCTCTGTCCCACCAGGAAAGGACCAATGCTTCCTGGATACATTGGGGGAAAAGATTTACCAAGGTTCCATGCTGGTAGCACGCATAGCAGCATACCAGCTATATATTTTATTTATTTATTTATTTATTTATTTAACATTTTTCTATACCGACCTTCATGGTTAAATACCATATCAGGTCGGTTTACATCGAACAGGGGTAAAACTAAGGTAAAGGAAAAAAAACAAAGTTACATTAAACGAGGACCGTGAACTTGGAAGCTTAGGTAGCTGGAAGAAGAAAGATTAAGTTAAGTTAAAGGGAGACATAACAAATTCCAGACTAGAGTTAGTCCAGACTAGACTTAGTCCACATGTTAGAGTCATATGACACAATACCAGAGAAACTTGTGGAAACAAGTACAGGGTATTGTAGACAACCTTCCACAACAACATCAACAACCTTTGACGACGTTGGTGGACAAAGGACTAGAATCAGGGAAACACGAGGTAAGAGCAGCGTATGACGTATTTGAGACTTCAACTCGTCTCTCTGACTCTGCAATCAATGCAAGACATTGAGCCTGGCTCAAAGCCTCAGATCTCAGACAAGAAGTCCAAGAATGTCTAGCAGATCTACCTTGCGATGGAGACAACCTTTTTGGTGAAAAAATTCAAGCTATGGTATCTCAATTGAAAGACCACCATGAGACCCTTCGTCAGCTCTCCAAACTGCCAACGGATCAATCATCCTCTCTAAGGTGACCAGCCCGCAGAGATACGAGGTGCCCTTTCTACAGACCTAGGAGGTATTATCCACCTACCTCTTCAGGACGTCAATACCGTCCCTCGCAAAGAGGACGCCCACGTCAAACCAAGCAGCAGAAAACCCAGCCACCACCCCAAACTGGACCAGCAGCGGGTTTTTGAACCAAAGCAGAGAACAGAAGCCTCTTTCTCTAAATCCTATACCCTCCCTACCAGTCGGTGGTCGACTTCATTATTTTCAACACCAATGGAGTTGCATCACAACAGACCAATGGGTATTAGCCATACTAAATCAGGGTTATCGCTTAAAATTCAAAACAAAACCCCTGCATTCTCATCCCATTCCATTCTGGACAAACATAGTCATCACACCTCAACTCCAAGTAGAACTCTCTACTTTGCTGACCGCCAGGGCCATCGAACCAGTTCCCCGGTCTCAACAAGGGACACGGTTCTACTCCCGCTATTTCCTCATTCCAAAGAAAACAGGTGGCCTTCTCCTATCTTAGACCTCCGCAATCTCAACAAATTTCTTCACAAAGAAAAATTTCGGATGGTATCCCTGGGATCCATCATCCCATTGTTTCAAAAGGGAGATTGGCTCTGTTCTCTGGACCTTCAAGATGCTTATGCTCATATACCAATTTCCATACAACACCGCAAATACCTACGATTCGTGGTGGGAAGAAACCACTACCAGTATCGAGTTCTTCCATTCGGGCTGGCCTCTGCACCTAAAGTATTCACAAAATGTCTGGAGGTGGTAGCCGCACATCTAAGGAAACACTGTATTCACGTTTTTCCATACCTAGACGATTGGCTCATCAGACATCCATCCAAACAGGGAGTTCTCTCTGCCTTGGAAACCACTATAACCCTATTGCACCACCTAGGATTTCTCATCAGCTATCAAAAATCCCACATCGAACCGTCTCAACTCCTCACATTCATCGGAGCAGACCTTGACACCACAATAGGAAAAGCTTCCCTCCCAGGCGACCGTGCAGACAATCTAGCTCGCCTGGCAAACATCACAATTCATCACTAGTTTGCATCTGCTCATCAAATTCTGGTACTACTAGGACACATGGCCTCCACAGTACATGTTACTCCTATGGCGAAGTTAGCCATGAGAAGAACTCAGTGGACTTTGAAATCTCAATGGCTACAAGCTTTCCAACCATTGTCAAAAAACATTCAAATCACCCACCAGCTACGCCAATCACTTCACTGGTGGACAAATCAGACAGCATTGAAAACTGGTCTCCCATTCCAACCGGCAACTCCGCAGGTCATCCTGACTACAGATGCCTCCAACCTGGGATGGGGAGCTCACATCAACGATCTTCAAACACAAGGGACGTGGACCACGCTCGAGAAACAGTTTCAAATAAACTTCTTGGAACTTCAAGCGATACGATATGCCCTTTATGCCTTCAAAGACTGCCTCTCAAACAAGACTGTGCTGATTCAAACAGACAACACAGTAGCATTGTGGTACATAAACAAACAAGGAGGCACAGGCTCTTATCTCCTCTGCCAAGAAGCAATACAGATTTGGGCTTGGGCTCTAGAGCACTCAATACAGCTCCAAGCAAGTTATCTGGCGGGCATCAAAAACATCCTAGCGGACGATCTCAATCGACATTTCAATCCCCATGAATGGTCGCTGGACCCACGTGTAGCGAGCAAAATCTTTCAACGATAGGGTCGCCCAACCATAGACCTCTTTGCGTCCACACTGAACCACAAAGTAGAAAGGTTCTGCTCCCTCCACGGACGTCGACAAACAGTCCCCAGGGACGCATTTACTCGCCCCTGGAACACAGGACTTCTATATGCATATCCTCCAATTCCGCTCATAGCGAAAACTCTCGTGAAGCTACAACAAGACAGAGGGACAATGATCCTCATAGCCCCATACTGGCCCCGTCAAGTATGGTTTCCCATACTTCTCGACCTCTCGATCTCACAACCAATCAGACTGGGCATAGAGCCTACTCTCATGACCCAGAATCAAGGCAAGTTGCGTCATCCCAACCTGACAACTCTTCCCTAACAGCTTGGATGTTGAAAGCTTAATTTTCCAACCACTTAAATCTTTCAGCACAAGTCTCTCAAGTTCTAGTAGCTTCACGAAAGCCTTTCACACGTAAATCGTATTACTCTAAGTGGACCAGATTTACAAAATGGTGCCTTCAAAAGGGTATAGATCCTTTTTCCTGCCCCACTTCTTCCTTATTAGATTACCTATGCCACCTATCGGATTCTAGTCTCCAGACATCCTCTGTTAGGGTACACCTAAGTGCCATAGCGGCTTACCACAAGGGTGAACGCAATGCGCCTATAATGGCACAACCATTAGTAAGTAGATTCATGAGAGGTTTTCTTCACCTTAAACCTCCCATTAAACCACCGGTCACTGAATGGGACCTCAATTTACTACTAAAAAGGCTCATGCGTGCACCGTTTGAGCCTCTATTCGCTTGTGAAGAAGAATTCCTCACATGCGGGCCGATACAGTAAAGTCCGCGGGAGAGCGGATGAATGCCTGCTCTCCCAGCGCACGCACCGGCCCCTCACCGGTGCGTGCGATTCACTATGCAAATTAGGCGGCGCGGTAGAAACGGGGAAAAGGAGGCGCTAGGGACGCGATAGTGTCCCTAGCGCCTCCTTTTTGACAGGAGCAGCGGCTGTCAGCGGGTTTGACAGCTGACGCTTAATTTTGCCGGCATCTGTTCTCGAGCCCGCTGACAGCTACGGGCTCAGAAACCGGACGCCGGCAAAATTGAGCATCCGGTTTTCGGCCCAACAGCCACGGGCCGAATTCAAAATTTTTTTTTTTTTTTACTTTTTTTACTCTTCGGGACCTCCGACTTAATATCGCCATGATATTAAGTCGGAGGGTACACAGAAAAGCAGTTTTTACTGCTTTTCTGTGAACTTTCCCGGTGCTGGAAGAAATTAGCGCCGACCTTTGGTTCGGCGCTAATTTCTGAAAGTAAAATGTGCGGCTTGTCTGCACATTTTACTTTCTGTATCCCGCGCGCATACCTAATAGGGCCATCAACATGCATTTGCATATTGAGGGCGCTATTAGGTGCCGCGGGTTGGACGCGCGTTTTCCTCCCCTTACTGAATAAGGGGTAAGGGAAAACGCACATCCAATAGCAGGCTAACAGTGCGCTCGTTCGGAGCGCACTGTACTGTATTGGCCTGATGGAAAGTACTTTTCTTAGTAGCCATTACATCGGCTAGGAGGGTCAGTGAGTTGCAGGCTCTCGTCACATACTCACCTTACCACGATTCCTACATGACAGAGTAGTCCTTCGCACTCACCCAAAGTTCTTACCAAAAGTGGTTACAGACTTTCATATCAATCAGTCAATAGTCTTGCCTACTTTCTTTCCAAGACCATACGCTCATCCGGGAGAGAGAGTTTTACACACTTTAGACTGTAAACGTGCGCTAGCTTTCTACCTTGACCGCACAGAGGTCCATAGAAAATCCACCCAACTCTTTGTTTCCTTTGACAAAAATAAACCAGGAGTTGCGGTAGGGAACAGACTCTATCCAACTGGTTAGCAGACACTATAGAATTCTGTTACGAAAAAGCTAATATTTCTCTCCAGGGGCGAGTAAAAGCACACTCAGTAAGGGCCATGTCCACCTCAGTAGCACACTATTGGTCAGTGCCTATCCTTGACATCTGTAAAGCTGCAACATGGAGTTCCCTTCACACTTTTGCAGCTCATTATTGTCTAGATAAAGAAGGACGACGAGATTCAACCTTTGGACAATCTGTTTTAAAGAACTTATTTCCAGTATAACTCCAACTCCTTCTACATCCATCCTGCTGTGATTCAGGTTGCCTCATTCTTTCCAGCAGTACACCAGTTGTTGTGCTCGTTGCACAAGTTGTATGCTGTTGGTACAATATAAGAATGCCTCAGCCTGTAGCTTGCTAATCACCCATATGTGAGGGCTATCATCCTGCTTGTCCTGGGATAAAGCAAAATTGCTTTCCTTGTAATAGGTGTTATCCCAGGACAGCAGGATGTAGTCCTCACAGAACCCACCCACCTCCCCGCGGAGTTGGGTCAGATACGTTTTATTATTTTATTTTTTTAGCTCACGCAAATTGCTACAAACGAGACGGAAGGGAGACCCCCTGTGGCTGAGAATATCATGGCATGCTGGGCATGCTCAGTAGGCCCACAGTGCCAGCCAAAAGTTTCTAGAAACTCTTGACAGAAGTTTTCCCATACCAGGGCTCCATCTGATGATGTCATCCATATGTGAGGACTACATCCTGCTGTCCTGGGATAACACCTATTACAAGGTAAGCAATTTTGCTTTCTTTTCTGACATTTTCAGTATTTTCTGAAATTTCTTTGGCTAGTTAATTTAAAGAACAAAAAACATGGGATCTTAGAGGTTTGGTACTGAGGGGAAGGAATTTGGAGATGGTAAGAGAAAGAAAAAGGGGATCTCAGAAGAGTGAAACGAAAAATGTAGGAAGGGTAGAGGTAAAAGGGAAAGGAAGATAGAGATGGAGGGAGAAGAAGGAAAGGAGATCAAGGAAGGGGGGGATCTAGGGTCAGGCGAGGAAGGAATGATCTGCTCACACCTCTGCCTCAGACATCACTCCTCTCTCACATTCAACATCCCTTCTAGACCTCTCTGACTTTATTTTATTTATTTTAAAAATGTGTATGCTGTGGCTGAGATAAACAATAAGAAAACTAAAACATGCCAACATGAAAATTATTAAAATTAATCAAACACAGATAAGACAAGCAAAGCTAACAAAAGTACCGCCATAAAATTTAAACAATAATTGTACAATAAAATGCTAAACTTACATCTACAAAACAACATAAAAACAGTAAAATAAAAGAGACAAGCGCATCTAACAGTTGCTATCAATCATCAGAATTTTAACCTTCATAGAATGCCATCTCAAAAAATTAGTTTACATTGTTTCTTAAACGTTTTGCTGCCTGCTTGCTTATGCAACATTACAGGTTGTTTATTCCACAAGATTGTGCCAGTTACCACCAGAAGTCTGTCACACATCTCTGCTAGTCTGATTGACCGGTGACTAGCTATGTGTAAAAGGCTTTGACTTTCAGGCCTCAGGTTTCTTGTTGGGCAGTGAATTTTTGAAAGAGAATTAATGCAAAGTGGGGTGTTGTCACTTAAAGCATTATGGATAAGAAACTGCTATTAATCAATAGGGAATAGCCACTGCTTGTTGCCGGCATTAGTGGCATGGGATCTATTTAATGTTTGGGTACTTATTTAGAAACAGAAATGATGGCAGAAAAGGACCAAATGGTCCATCCAGTCTGCCCAGCAAGCTTATGATAGCATCAGCCGTGCCATACAGGTCCCAGATAATTGTGACTTGGATTGGCCAGATAACACATTGAAATTGTCTGTTCTGTGTGCTGCGGCAATCAAAAAAGCAAATAGAATGTTGGGAATTATTAGAAAGGAAAATTGGTTCTTACCTGCTAATTTTCGTTCCTGTAATACCACAGATCAGTCTAGACCAGTGGGTTATGCACTCCCCCAGTACCTGAAAATCAGGTTTGAACCATGGTTCATAACAAAAACCAAGAGGTGAGGGAAATTGGAGCTTAGAGGTCTCTCACTTTGCTGATGGCGATTGAGTGATCAGTGGTTTGAGGCCCTTTTTATTAGTGCCAGGTAGGTATTGGTGGTGGTTGGGAATTGGACCTCAGAGGCCCCTATTGTGCAAGGGCAATGTTGGGCCATCCTGTGTTAACCACCCTTTTCAATTTGGACCTGCTAGCACATGGGATTTTCTGGTACTTTAACACCTGGTCTGAAGCAGATGTTAAATTTTTGGTGTTAACAAACAATGGTAAATGCCATATGAAGAAAGCATACCCCACTATGTACCTTGCATATGTTATGGTTTCATTAGCATATGGCACTCCCTCATTTTACATTTGGTTATGCACGAATGTTAGCGTATATCTGTTATTGTATTAAGGGACCATCTTAATGTACACATTAAGTCAGAATCCATATGTGCGAGCATTTGTCTCACCCACATCCATTTTATAACATGCGCGCGTGTATACACCATGTTATAAAATTGGCTGGACACATGGACATGTGCATGCAATTTTAAAAGGACGCGTATATGTGCACGCAAATCTCATCTACCGCATAAGTTGGGAAATTTTACAGTTTAGGAGCAGGACTTGTACAATTGCCCCCCCCCCCCCCCCCCCCCAAATTTAATAGCCGTCCCTTAAAATCCCACTGAATTGTCTAAATTTTTTTGTTTTAAAAGCCATCAGTAGTAGAAGAAAATTTATGTGGCAGGGGACCCCAGCACACACAAGAACACACATGTATTTACGCGCACATTTCATGGCCAGGCCCTGACATGCACACGCCCCACCCAGACCATCCTGTTTCCTGTGGACCTCTTAATGCTACTTTTTACTTGTGCACACAGCGTGTGAGACACATGCATCCTCAGGGGTCTTTTAAAATCTGCTTGGCACTCAACAGCCCAACTTGTGCACATATCTCCCGATTTTGGTGCACGCAGGGCTTTTAAAATTTGCCTATAAAGAATTATGGCATACCATGCTGTTTTTAGCATGCATAAAAGGCATTTAACATTTTCATTTTTTATTTTATTTGTTCCTGGGAATTTATCAGTATTTATTATGAACAAAACAGTGGGAAAAAAATCAGTGGAAAAAAATTAACGGCTTGTTGAAAATGATATACATTTCAATCAGTTAAGTAACTTGAAAAGTATACAACATGAATCTTAATGGAAGAAACTTCCTGTGATTTTTTTTTTTTTTTTTGTCTGCAGGAGCCATCTATTGAAAGATGCAATTAGAAGAGTGAATGGTATTTCATTATATTTTGCTTATTCATTGTGTTGCTTTGCTCCCCGCCACCTGATTGAAATGACCAAAAACATGCCTTACACAGCTGTGAAAGCACGTTTTAATTTTGAAAGCTAATTCAGATTATAACTGACTTGGTTACAGGCGGTATATCCCCTTATCCATAGGCATATTAACTCTGAATTGACAGCTGTTTCAACATTCTCAGCTGGGAACCATGCCCAGAACCCCAAAAATTGATTCATATAGATAGTCTCTTGGCTACCAGAGCTCATGACCCATCTGTTCAGGTGGCATAATGCCTACTCACAAGTATGTTAGACCAAGCAATGACAGGGTTAGATGGACAACCAACACAACAATGCAAATTAAATCTCCTCTAGGAACTCATTTGTGTTGCATGCTGTGAAACATTAACACCATTGTTTCCTTACATTTATTCACACCAGTCAACACTTTTTTATAGCAGGTAGAAAAGTAGAACATGGGTTTCATAGATCCTCTAGTTGCTAACAAAACAGGCTTTATTGAATCATTGGCTTGCTTTGTGCATCAGGTGACACCAACTGAAGAGGGTGACATTTGGTTGTAAACTAGAATTTCAAGCTCATTATACATGTTCTGTGATTTGAGATGAAAAAAAAATAGCTGGCCAAAAAATACCACCTGGATTCATGGTAGGGTATTGAACTGTATGTATGTAGGAAATTGTTTATACACATAGGACCTGATTTAAAAAAGCATTTACCAGTACATGCTTAAAATTGGGTTTTACACTTGTTAATATACTTTACCCATGTAAGTGGGCTTTTGGAAATTTCTACAGTATATATCATTGAATTGTCTATAGGTTATACACATGTAAGTGCACGTTACACAGATAAATGGCTTTTTAAAATTGCTACGATAGTATGTTACATTTACACGTGTAATTCCTTTTAAAATTATCTCCATAATGAGAGCAGTGTTTTACCTGCAGAAATGGCCTTTTACAAAATTGCATGCCCAATATGCAAGCAAACATAGGGATGGTAACTTTCAAAGGAGAGCACAGACACACATTTGTATACGTGTGTGCATCAGCACAAGTCCAGGGACGAGCAATTTTATAACATACGTGCATATGTTCTAAAGTAGCCTGGGAACACGTATGTACGTGCCCAGTTTTGCAAGTGGATGCGCACAGCCATGAAAAGCTGTGCAAGTTGGGGAACTTTATAACAGGTGTGCAAACATGCCATGACCAGTTTCACCAGTTCTCCCAGTGTAGAGCTAGGTCCTCCAAACCCCCTAGTTCTTTAGCCTGCATCCCACCCCACCCCCTCCCCAGTTATCCCAGACCCCTTAAACCACTTGGTGATTTGTTTGTTTTTTAAGCTTTCCCTCCTCCATAACAGAAGTAAAATTAGGCAACATTGGGCCTGGGCATGCACCCAGGTGTGTAATTATTTCAGCGCACTTCTTTTGGTAACGTCCTGGAACTGCCATACCCTACCCACACCACACCCCCTTTTTCATCTGATGTGAGATATGCACGCATTGGCACATGCACGCACATCCCCCCCACTTTATAAAATCTAGTGGACATGCGCATCTCGTACATGCGCACATATCTCCCAATTTTTGGCATGCACCTGGCTTTTAAAATTCACTTCAATGTGCATATTGCCTGTTTGCGAGTAAGTTTACTGGACTCAGCGGAGGCATTTCCCGTCGATAGCAGGACTGAATTATCTATGCTGTCTAGGAAGCGTTGTGACCCCAAGTAGGCGGAGTTTCCTCAGCTAATCACAGAGCTTTGACTCTGTGCAGCTGCAGGGTGGTGTTCCCGCGCGGTTCCCTACCTCTTCAGTTTCTTTTTTTCCGCGAGCCGATCGCACACAGGGTTTTTCCTCTAGCTACTTTTTTCCTGACAGGAATTTTTTCGGTGATTTTTTTTTTTCATGCTTTTTTTCTCTCAAATTTTGATTCCAAGATGGCTCCGAAGCCATCCGGCTTCAAATACTGCCAATGTGGCAAAATTATGTCCATCACTGATGGACATAATTACTGCTACATTTGCTTGGGCCCAGATCTCGGCCAAGCGTCATGTAGAGACTGCGGCCGCATGTCTCCGTGGGCCCAATGTCAGCGGGCTGCCAAGATGGAGCGCCTAAGGATGGGCTCATATGCCCCACCGAAGTAGCGCACTCTTCGCCGGGACCGGTGAAGAAGGGTAAGGCCCACGCAAAACTGGCTTCCTCTTTGGGCCCCTCTGAATTGAAACGGGTCATCCCCAGTACCGGGCCAGGGTTTCACACACTCTTAGGGCCTTCTAAACAAGCTGGGGCTCCGGCGGCAGTACTACTGAAGGAAGGATCGGGAACTGCGTAGTCTGGCTCTCTGGCTTCAGGGTCCATTCGACCCCCATCCTTCAGCGTCGACAAAGCGGATACCCAACGCATCTAAGACGGACGGCACATCCACGGCACGTGGCTCGGTGCATGTTGCATGGCTTGGCGCATACATTTCCACACGAAGCATCATCGGCGCATGGCGCAAAAAATAAGCACAGTGCGCCACCGAAGCAAGGTGTTAGAGAAAAGGTCACCATCATACGACGCATCAAGCACATTCTTCGACGCACACCTCAGGGAAAAGAGCAGAAAAGAGAAAATATTCTCAGGATTCCCCACAAGTCTCCAATATCAGCCCGGATGTTGATGTGGAACATCTATCTGCACCAGAATCCCACTCCTCAGGTCAGACACCAGTGAGTGAGCGCTCCTTTTCTAGTCTCTCCTCCGTATCTCGGTCCAAGAGACACTCTCCATCATTACAGATCCCATTAACCAAACGTTTTTGTCCGTCTCCGATCATTCAACAACAGTGCCAGCTCAAAAGGACATCGCCTGAGGACATCTTGTTGGCTGCTATTCCAACTAAAGCCTCAAAGACTAGGCTGCACATCCCTCCGCAAGGTACCCTAGCAGCATCAGCGATGACTTAAGATTTCTGAAGTCTTAAGCTCCTTCTTTAAGGATCTAGAACAGTCAAAACAGTTACCACCAACATGGTCTCTTCAAGATTCCCCACCTCCATCACCGGGCATTGAACTACTGGACCTAAACATTGAACATAAGCCGATCCGACCAATAAGCCCTGTTTCTCAGATATCGACCTATTCCTCAAACTCTTCAACAGGAATGCCATTTGACCCGCCTACCGGAGCCATATTCTCCCCCAGAGGACCTGACCTATGCAAAATTTATTGAAAAAGTAGGTAACCTCCTTCAAGTTGAAACGGGGAAGGTTCCTGATCCCAGGGCGGAAATGATGGGGATCCTAAAGATCTTTGAAGCTCCCCCTGAGCCGACTGCTTTACCACCGCATTCAATCTTAGAGAACGTTCTGTTAAAAATCTGGAAAACACTTTTTTCGACACCGGCAACATCCAGGAAAATAGATATCAAATATAAAATGCGCAACTCAACCATTTATGAGACTTCTCAGCTTCCTCATCACTCCATTGTGGTTGAGTCAGCTTTATCAAAGGCAAAGCGTACTAAATTACATTCAAACGCCCCGCCGGGCCGTGAAAATAAATGCCTAGAGGACTCTAGATAATACTGCTGCTCTAAGAAGACATTATAGTGGGAAGGCTTGATCAGTCCATGGGCATATATGCTCTTCTACCATTACCCATCCATTGTATATTTACTTTTGATTGTTATGAAATATGTTTAGGATGGAAATCTATATTAGCATTTTGCAGTCATTTCATTTTTTTTTTTTTTTTTTTTTACAATTTGCTTCCCCCCCCCCCCCCCCCCAAGGATCTCTTTGTGGTTATTACTTCAGCTTTTCGCTCTTTATTATTATATCATTAGTTTGTATCTCTTGATAGCAGGCAGTTGCTGCTTTGTTACAAAATGAATGTAATTACTGTGGTTAAATGAACTGGAATTAATTAGTGTGGCTACTTGATATTCTGTAGTTAATTAGTCATATATCATAAGATGTAAACTAAGACCTTTTATTGTCTCTTTACCAATCCTGCTTAAAAGTAACATAGTTTTTACAGGTGCCATTATTTAGCAAGTGTGATACAACAGCTGATGAAAAACATGCTTAGACGCTCCTATAAAGGAATAAAATTAACAACACCTTTTTTTTTTCCTTTCCTTTTCAATTTCATTCTTTAAGAAAGGATAGAAGACATGCTTTAACTTTTATATCTAGTAGCTAAAACGTTTTGAGATGATATTTCAAAGACTTACACAGATATGTGCGTGTAAAATTGGCATATACATGTGTAAGTAACCTCTGCAGAGTAAGCACATTTTTGGAAGGGAAGGAGTATGTGCATGTTGTTGCCTTCTGGAAAAGTATGCATGCACAAAGAGGGTGTTGCAAGAGTGTTCAGGTTATGGCTAGAATGTATGCACACATTCACATATTTTTATAAGCAGTGTATGCGCATACGTCATCAAATGTGCGCATGCTTTTACATCTGCTAATCAAGTTATGGATATTAAATTTGACTTCTTGTCTGCAGTTTTTAGGGGAGGGTCTGGAGCAAGTGGTGGAGGTCTCAGTAAACTGGTGCTTGAAACTATGTGCCCAAGTACTGTATATTCATAATGAGATATACGTATGCATCAGCCCACTTTCTAAAATACCTGCCTCCATGCATAAACTGAGAATTATTACGTGCACGTTACAATTATTTAGCACATAAAATATATTTATTTATTAACCTTATATTCTGAAAATTCCAATCAAAAACTGTTCATCACAGATTTAAATTTCACATCCATAAAATAGATAAATGAATAGATATACATAAAAACCTAAAATATTAAAATACATGTGTGTATGTTTATTAAAAAATAGGTTTATGAACTATCCGGATCCCTGCATGACATGCGCGCACTTCCCGGCGCGCGCACATGGACGCGCCAATTTTATAACGTGCACACTGGCGCGCACATGGTGTTAAATCGGCGGGCCGCACGCAAGGGAAGGAGGACTTAGGCAATTCCTGTGCGGCGACACATCCCGGCCTTCCCCAGTTCCCTACCCCCTACCTCTCCTTCCCTACCCTTCCCCTCTCCTCCCCACCCCCTAAATCCGATATATTTTTTTTTTCTTCATTTGTTGAGCAACTTACTTCAGCTCCCAGCCTTTACTCGCATGGCCGG
This sequence comes from Rhinatrema bivittatum, assembly GCF_901001135.1. Lineage (NCBI taxonomy): Eukaryota > Metazoa > Chordata > Amphibia > Gymnophiona > Rhinatrematidae > Rhinatrema > Rhinatrema bivittatum. Next base: position 108,873,183 of record NC_042617.1, on the reverse strand, counting down.
GCCTCTTAGAAAATTCACCTGTTGTGCGTAAGGCCCAGCCAAGTGCGTAAAGGCCGGAATTTACACATACCAGGCCTTTAAAATCTGCCCATATCTGCATATACCGAAACATACATAAATCTCTTTGGTGTGGATATACGTGTTATTTTATAGACTGTGCAACTGCCACTGCACAGTTTTTAAAATATAGGCATAACTTTAAGTATGTCTCCTTATGCATGTATATGTTGAGTTATACATACTATTGAAAATTACCACATTTATGCTGGAAAACCAAAACATGCTAAAATACTTGGTCATATATGTATTTGGGGGACCCATGTACAAAAAACATAGCATACCATGCACTAATAGGTTAGTATGCTGAAATGAGCGCATACCTTCGTGTAAAAGAAGGGATGTGATGTGCAAATTAGTATGTAATGGGCATATGGGAAATACCAAAGTATGTTCTCCATCTGCTACTTCGCATTTGCTCAATAGGGGCTGAAATGTTACACCTACCTCGGACCAGTTATTAATTGTTTAGTATGCATTCTATTTAAAGGCCTCAGCTTACAGCAGACGTTGTGGCTGAAATATAATGGTGATATACAAGCGAAGACACTGTAAAGTTTTTCCCACTTGCCCTTTTGAAAAAGACCATTACAACACACTCCTGAGTACTTCAAAACTAAATCTGCATGTATTTACACAATCCAAATCAATTTTCAAGCAAAAGGTTCACAGAAGACGACCAGTTTTGTAACATTGTTGTACCCTTCAAAATGTCTAAGGCACAGGGCTGTCACAAATTGAAATAAAGGGCAATTCCACAAGTTAGTCATTGCTATGATTGGGCACAAATATTTCACAGCATGTATTCCATGTCCTTCATGGTATCAAATCGTCTCTACAGACTGCATGACAGATGTCACAGCAGAGATATACCTGCAGCAGGTGATGGGTATGTTCCTTACAGAAGGCATAAAGGACGAATTATGAGAGATGGCTAGAAGGCATTCTGCACCCACCACAACTTGGATGTCTCTTTCTAAACTTTTGAATGGTTTCTGGGGCCCTCTAACAGGGTCATTCATTAAAGTGCTTTATGGTGTTAACGCCTGCGATAATTCCATAATTCATGTGATTAGTTATCACAGCGAGTGTGGGGATTGGGGAGGGGTTTGGGCAGGATTAATGACAATGAGGGGCATTATTGCACCATGCGATATGCTATTGCACGCTTTTAACACCAGAAATAACTACACCTTTTTTCCTGGCTTTAAGCTGTGTGATATGCCCAAAACGGCCGTAACGCAATTTGCAATAAATATTGCAAATTCCATTTCGGGCATTTTTGGGCATGGAGAGTAAGTGAGAGAGAGTGCACCTCTGGGCAGCATACATACTAGTCATCTGTTTATACTTAGGAGGGCCAATTAGAATCTTGAGGTGGTTGTATAGGGTTTGGGGGCCAGTTTCACATGCATAGTGAGTCGTATGAACAGCACAGTGTAGACCTCAGTGAAGATTTATCATCATTTGGAGTGAGGAAAGTCTCACAAAGATGAGATTTCTACAATGTTCTCTTGCCCTAGCTTGATTGATTCTCTCCAGGGTTCTATCAAGCTACCACCACCAGAACCTCACCTCAAGTTACTAGCTGGCTCTCCTATAGCAGTATAAATAGGTTACCAATATGAAGGCCTCATAAACAGTCTCTCTCTCTCTCCCCCCCCCCCCCCCAAAGAAAGGAAATGCGGGTACTTCGTGAGTAGCAAAGTACAAGTATCGCAGGGTGTGAAAACTTTAACGCATGTTGCTATAAACTACCTATGTGAAGCGCTAAGATAGCGTATGGTGCGGAAATTCTAAAGTTATAGCCACGCCCCTTTTATCCATGTGAAAATTATAGCATTTTGATGAATCTAGGGCTATCATGGTTACTCCTGCATGGCATGGATGAAGAAGACACTGCAGAAGGGGAAAGTAGCTTTAGGGGATGGGGCATGCATTTTATAACAATAGAAGCTCTTGTGCACAAAATTATAAATAGTCATACAAATAAACATCACATAACAACCTAATCATAAATCCAAAAATTAATATATAAAATTAAACATTTAAATAAAATCTGAAATATTGAAAACAAATCAGAAGGTTTTTCAGCAGAATATAACAAAGAAGCATCTATAAACCATTATTGGCCTAAATTAAAAGCCTGTTTGAAAAGCCATGCCTTTATGTGCTTCCTCAAAACTATTTGGTCCATATTCAAATGCTGGCCATTTAATAAACATATCTGGCTAACTTTGCTGGTATATTCAGTGGCACATCCATGCCACTGAATATACCCAGCTATATCAGAATTACCTAGATAAGTTTATCTGGCTAGCTTTAGGATTGTTTTTCTGCAGTCCTAAACTTATCTGGCTATGTAAGGTAGATAAAACTGAAAATAAGCTTTTATCTGGCTAATTTAGCCAGCTTAACCCCTCCTCGAACTAGCTGGATACCTTTATCAAATCCCACTGTTTGTCTTGCTAAGTCTGAACATAACCAAACAAATGGCTCTGAATGTGGACCTCCACATAGTCTGACATCAGTCTAAGATTTCTAGGCAGCATGTTCCAAAAAGAGGCCAGCAGCAGAAAAAAAGCCTTCCTCAGTTTATCAACTAGTTTAGTGTCTGCAAGCGTTGTGATCTGAAGAAGACAGTCTAAACTGTAAATTCCTAGTGGAATATAAAAAGATAAACGACTGTTCAAATATTTTGGCTTTCGCTTTGACTACCTTGTGAATCAAGGTTAGAATTTTGAATCTAATTCTACAGTCGTTGGTAACCAGTGAAGGCTTTCTAGGGAGCAAAGACATAATGTCTCATTTTTAGCCCTAGCAGCAAGTCACACAGCAGTGTTGTCTTCTAGCTGAAGACAATTGAACTGCTTTTGTGGCAATCCCACAAACCAGAGTTAAAATAATCACATATGGTCACTAAGGCATGAATTACTGTGGCCAGATCATTTTGTGTCAAGAATGGTCATAAGCTCCTAATAAACTTAAGCTGATAATAAGCTGCTTTGATGGTTGCTGAAAGATGACAGGCAGGTTTTCATATTTACCACCAAAATTTTTATTTCTGTTTGTAACTGGATGGGGAGTCATATTTAAAGGAAGGCCTAAATCTTTGAAGACAAAATTATAAACTTATATACCAAGGCAATCATTGAGATCTGAGGGAGTAAATTGGTTGTATGTTTCATCTATAGAAAGATACAAGTTCAAAACCACACAAGCATAAGCCTTTACTTATGCAGGGCCTGACCTGTGGAACAGACTTCTGGAGGAGATACATAGGGAAACAGATAGTAAAGTCTTTTCAAAAAAGCTTAAAGCATTTTCACTGAGGCATTTGTTTAATATTATACTATTGTTAATCCTGTACTTTAATGTGTTTTGCATTTTTTAATAAGTGTTTTATTCTTATTTTATTGTGAATGTTACGATTACAATCTGCCCTGTACATAAGATATGGAAGAGGTGGAATATAAAATGTTTTAAATAAAATAATCCATAAGGCCTTTGCCTTCATAGGATTTAACAATAATCGATTATGCCATCCAGTTGCTATCATCTATCCAACATGTCTCCATTTTCTCTAATTGCTTTTGGCAGCTGGTAGTCTGTATATATATAACTGTATTATTTGGTATCTGGTTTTTATGTTGGATTTCAAGTGTGTTAAATCTGTAAACCACTTCTACTGTAAATTTTACTGGATATGCAGTATATACATTTTTTTAAATAAATGCCAGTAAATCTGGATATCACCTCCATATATTTGGTATTTTAAGCCGGAATTTTTAATCACGTGTGTCAATGGCTACATGTAAATATTAAAAAAGAAAAGAAAATAGACCCCTGTAGAACTCCACATCTAACCTCCCAAGGATCTTAGAAAATTAATACACACACAGGGGTAGATTTTAAAACGTGCGCACAAACAGTTTCCAGCGCACGCACATAGATGCGGGTATTTTATAACATGCGCATGTCAGCGCGTGCCTGTTATAAAATATGGTTTTCGCACTCGTGCAGGCGAGTCAGGATTCACGCGCGCATGGGGGAAATTTAAATAGCTACACGCAGCGATGCGAGTAGGGCTTCCCCAGTTCCCTCCCAGTCCGCTCCAATTCAGGAGCGAACTGGGAAGGAACTTCTCTATACCCCTACCTAACCTTCCTATCCTTTCCCCTCTCCTTCCCGACCCCTAACCCCTTCCTAGCTATTATAATTTTTTTATTTACCTTGCTGCTCCTTTGTAGCAGCAGTAGACTCCGAATGCCGGCTGGCTGCCGACACGCGCTTCCCTGGTACAGCGGCTAATGGCGCTATCCTGTCCCGCCCCTTTCAGACAGGCTGGCACTTCGGCACATAACCCTTTATAAAATGTGTGCGGCACACGCAAGGCCTGGCAACGCGCGAAACCCCCGAAATTTATACACGCAGCCTTTTTAAAATCATGGCGAAAGGGTTCTATCTTGAAGAAAGAGTTCTGCCTTGGATCTCTAGGAGTAATTCTCTTAAGATACCTCTATAATGGCTGGTGTAGAAATACCTGTGAAGGTAATGATTAAAATTATAGGGGTCAAGCTTGACAGTGAATTTTATGTCTGGTCATATTTTATTTCATGTTCTCTCTTTTTACTGTAACAAACCCTACGGTTACATTACCCTAGGTAATTCCTGGTTCAGGTAGTCTTTATAAGCTAGTGCGTGAGGGAAGGCACCATTCTTTACAGCTCCTCTGAGGGTGCTGGAATGGCCATCCCCTTTAGAAGACTTTATAAGCAGTTCTGTCTTGGGAGCTCCAGAGGGCAGTGTGAGTTGCTAGTTGGAGTTTTGCCTGTGTTAGGTTTCTGGGCCTTAGGGCTAAAGCAAACCCTGCTTGGAGTCTATGAGACGGTCAGGGATCTGCCCTGCTTATACTCTCCTTAGTGGGTAGGGGCTGCATCCTGTGTTGATTTTTGAGTTTAAGACTTAAATTTGTAAAAAGTCTGGTGGAACCCCTGGAACCAGCCTGGGGAAGAGAGCACAGGGATCCTTCTCTCTGGGAATCCCAGGCTAGGGAAGATCTGCCCTCCTGCACCCTAAGAGAACAGGTTTCTGGTGGTGATCCGATGCCAGGACTTTCTGGTGTGTTCCTCATTTTTTGAGGAAGAATGATTCAGTTAAAATATCTGGAAGGAAGTGTTTGCTGCCTATGGGAAGGAACAAATCCTTTCGAAAAAACTTAAAAACCTGGCTATTTAAGCAAGCCTATCAAAGAGAGTAGGTGAGTAGTGAAGCCAGCAAAGTGCGAGGTAGGAACAAATGAAAATGAAAATCAAACTCACACACCATCACAATCAATACGTGTGTAGCTGTATTTTATTTTTATATTACTTTGTTTTATCATACATCACTATAAGATAAAGTAACACTTATAAAGTTAGCATTGCTTTTAATTCTGAAAAAAATACAATACTGTTCGGAGTTTTTTTTATCACATTCCAATTATTTTATTTTTAAAAAACTATGTACCGGACCGATATGGCATTTGTGTAAATTAATGTCTCAGCATCCTTATTTTTATGTGCCTGTTGTAAACCGTTGTGACGGAAGCTACTTAACGACGGTATAGAAAAGACTTAAATAAATAAATACTTGCTCCAGAATGGATCCCTTCCATCAGGGATTCATTTGAGAAAAAGTGAATAAGGAAGATCAACTAACAGTGATTAAAGAACCACTTTTAAAACCATTGAGGACATCCCTCCATAGTCTTCACCCCTGGGGACAGAGAAGAGTTGTGTAGGGTAATGGAGTAGTTGATTCTTGTGTTTGTTTGTTGTATTGACAATGCAAATATTGAAAATGACTGTTCAATAACAAAAAAGGGATGAAGACTTTTATTGAAGTTTCTGTATTTTTTTTTTTTTAAATACTCTACAATGGGCAGTGGTATGCTGAGATTGACAAGAACTGCTGAGGATATGAAATAGCATGCAATATGCTGTTTTTCATCAAAGAAGCAGTCAGTGACTATTTAAAAATACTGCAGATGGACATCTGTTGCTATGTACTACAAAGTAGCCATGCCTATAGCTATGATGTGGCCAGCATCATATGGCCTGACTCTTCTTATAGGATGTTGTACATGAAGTCCTTTTGTGAGAGAGAGAATTAGAACATACATCCAATCAGAAAGAGACATACATTATCAACTGCATTTTCAAGGCATTGAGAAATGATAAAAGGTGCTGTTAATATTGCCTCATCGGAGACAAAGAGAAGATCAATAAAATCAAAAGAAGATGACATCTCTGCATCCTGTCTCTCCATCAGGATGATTTGGAGTAAGTGTCAATGTAGAGATGAAAGACAGGAATTTAGAATTGCACCACATTACTACTATTTTACCCTTAAAAATCACTAGACAATATTATGAGAGAAGCTATTTATACAGCATACATTATGTAAACTATAATAATAATATAAGATTTGTTTACCACTTGGCATCTGTTATCCAGTTTGTTTAACAATATATTATCTAATGTCCAAATTGATAATTTTTTTTTAATTTTTATAATCAGAATACATCTAAATTTTTATATACAGAGTTACAAGTGGCTTCTTTCATTGTTATATTCCCTATAACAGTTGAACTCTCTGTGCAGCGACTGAGCATTACATTTTTTACCTGTCCAGCTAAACGATATCTTGCCCACCTGGGAATGCCACTTTGCCAAGCCCTGGAGGGTGGATGTTTCCCATCCCCTGGTAACAAACACTTGCACAGACAGAGGAAAAAGGATTGTAACAAAAGAGAAATTATGTGGTGCTGAGGACATTTTTGTGCCATATTTCATCTGATTTTCTAGCAGTAAAGACTTTTTTTTTTTTTTTTTGGACACTAAAGTCTCCAGTATATTTCTTTGGCACTTATAGCACACAGAACGAGTGAGATACAACCCTTCCCAAGGAACACAGAGAAAGAGGTAGAATGTGCAAAAAAAAGTCACCCCTGTTGCTCTGGGTCAAGAAAGGGAAACCTTCCCCCATCAGCCAACAAAGGATCTAGGGAAAGAAACAGTAAAAGAGCTAGCCTGGTGTGGTTCCAGCTCTGAAAACTTCTATGTCCCCATCGGAGTGCAGTCAGCTCCCTGGGATGGGGTTACATTACTATTTATGCCTCATTTCTAGTTTTACTATTTACACTATATTAGAAGCCTTGGACCATTTTTTAAGAAATGTGACTTATAAATCATAGCTCCTGCTTTCATACTTAGCAGATTACACTATTGTAACAGTTTATTACTTGGTCTCCCATTAACTTCATAGAGAAAATTATAAAATACAGATGCCAGAATTCTTTATGGACTAAAGAAATATGATGATGTAGCTCCTTGTCAGCTCGATACAGTAACATTCAGTTGAAGTTTTCTCGTCTGTAACGAGCTCCCTGCGCACAATTCGGACGCGTAAGGCAAATCAGCGATACAGTTTCCAGTTTCGCGCGTCCGTAGCGCTTCTTAAAACAGACGCGTAACCCTTCCCGCACCCGGCATGTAAATGAACGAATTAGCTGTATAATGAAGGAATTAGCTATTCCCCTCCGATACCGTAACGCGCGCTCAAGTTATCTCATTAGTAACGCACTGTTTTGCCGCGGCCGTAACGTGTTAGTTTACCGCCTCCCCCTAGTAGGAGTTAGGACTGTGAGTCTAGTAACAAATCCATCGACACCGCTTAAGACACTCAAAAACAATAAAACACAATTAAAAAAAAAAGCGATACAGAGATGATCGAGAAAATGTAATGATGGTGGGACACATAAAACCTGTCAGAAGAAAAAAAAAATTTTAAATACCTGTCTGAGGGCCGCGTCGGTCCAGGCTGCCGGCGGGATCCGGGGGGCCGGTGGTCGCGTGTTAAATCTAGGCCGCGGGCGGGTGGGCGCCTGTTCCAGGCGGCAGCGGGCGGCGGGGGGACACGCGTTAGTTCGAGACGGCCGGCGGGCGGTCGCGTGTTAAATCTAGGCCGGGTCGCACAGGCGCGCATTCATTCATTCACTGCCGGTGGGGGCTGCCGGAGAGGCAACCCCCACCTGCAGTGAATGAATTCATTCATCCAGGCGGAGGAGCCGGATGCTTTCGCCACCGGCTCCTCCGCCTGGATGAATGAATGCGCGCCTGTGCGACCCCTGCGTTTCGGCGCTCAAGGCAGTCACATGCCGTGACGTCACGCCTTGAGCGCCGAAACGCAGGGGTCGCACAGGCGCGCATTCATTCACTGCCGGTGGGGGCTGCCGGAGAGGCAACCCCCACTGGCAGTGAATGAATTCATTCATCCAGGCGGAGGAGCCGGCTGCTTTCGCCACCGGCTCCTCCGCCTGGATGAATGAATGCGCGCCTGTGCGACCCCTGCGTTTCGGCGCTCAAGGCAGTCACATGCCGTGACGTCACGCCTTGAGCGCCGAAACGCAGGGGTCGCACAGGCGCGCATTCATTCATTCACTGCCGGTGGGGGCTGCCGGAGAGGCAACCCCCACCGGCAGTGAATGAATTCATTCATCCAGGCGGAGGAGCCGGCTGCTTTCGCCACCGGCTCCTCCGCCTGGATGAATGAATGCGCGCCTGTGCGACCCCTGTGTTTCGGCGCTCAAGGCAGTCACATGCCGTAATGTCACGCCTTGAGCGCCGAAACGCAGGGGTCGCACAGGCGCGCATTCATTCATCCAGGCGGAGGAGCCGGTGGCGAAAGCATCCGGCTCCTCCGCCTGGATGAATGAATTCATTCACTGCAGGTGGGGGTTGCCTCTCCGGCAGCCCCCACCGGCAGTGAATGAATGAATGCGCGCCTGTGCGGACCCGGCCTAGATTTAACACGCGACCCGCCCGCCGGCCGTCTCGAACTAACGCGTGTCCCCCCGCCGCCGCTGCGCCCACCCGCCCGCGGCCTAGATTTAACACGCGACCACCGGCCCCCCGGATCCCGCCGGCCGCCTGGACCCAGGCGGCCCTCCGACAGGTATTTACAAATTTTGATTTTTACACTTCCTGGTGCCTGTCATTTCAAATGTCATTTGAAATGACAGGTGCCAGCGCACCCAGGTTACTGTATAGGCGCTGTATTAAGCGCCTATACAGTAAAATGGGTTACGCGGCCATAACCCTTCCCTACCGCTTTAAAGCCGCGGCATGCATTTGCATGCGATTAGAGGAGAGTATCGGGGAGTTAGTGAAGAGAACTGTGCGTGCGGGGAGGAAGGGTGCGCCTGACACTACCGCACTGTTTTTACCGCGGCCTTACTGGATCGAGCCGTGTGTGAGAGAACTTCATTGGGTTCTTGTTTCATATGGGGTTTGTTTTAATGTTCTCTAGACTAGTTGCCCAATATTGTATAAGTAACAGAACTTCCAGTACCTTGTTGTGCTGCTAAGATCTTACAATTATATTAGCGGGACCTGTTGGACCTTCCCGGACCTGGTTAAATGAATCTTAAATGAACACAAGTAGCTTGTAGCTACCAAGGCCTTTTCTTTTGGAATTCTTTTAGCATAGAGATCTGTAAGGAATTAAATACGCTAGAATTTTTAAGGCTGTTAAAGTGTGGCTTTTTAAATCTGCCTTTAATGTGAAGTTACTAATGATTTGAATGATAGCTATACTTATCTAATTTCAGCTTATTTTTTTTTTATTTATATTGTTTTAGCTCCATTTTATTGTTTTGTTTTATATGATTAAATTTGGCTTTATTTTACTTATTTAAGATTGACTGATATGTGTGGTTTTTTTTTATAATCTATGTTATTGTAAACCACTTTGATTTTCTCTGAAAGGTGATATAACAAATTGATAAACTAAAGTAACAGAACCAAATCAAGCCAGCATTTTGTCCAGCACCTAAGGCATCCAGCCTTTCTAATAAAATGTTGTCCACGGTGTCAAAGAGTAAATTTGGCATGCCTCCAGTTTTCCTACCATTTCCCGTAGGAGGAACATTTTATATTTGTTTTCCTTCCCATGGAAAATCATGGGAACCAGTCTCTGACTTAACTATTTTCTTTCACATTATCTAATTACAGTGAAGTAGAATCAGAAAAAACTATCTCAGGAAATTATTGGGAAAAAAAAGACCTGTCGAGTTATTTTTCAATATATTGAAATATACAATTCCACAATGGCTGCAGCACATCACAGGACTGTTGAATAAACCTCATAATTCCATTTCCAAATAGTACAAACAATGCCATTAATCCTTTATGTTGCTTCTCAGTGAAAGCAAAGGAAACAAAGATCTTTCCAGCAGGAGAAATCTTTACTATACTCATGGCCGGTGTCCACCGATATGTTTCATTTAATTTCCTTTATATTCCAAAATGCATCAAAACATATTTTGCTCGAAGTGAATTATAAGCAAATTTCCTACTAGGATTTCATCACACCAGAAACCTTTCTGCATCCAATGGCAAGAAGGCAATGTGTAGGGCCTATACTATCCATCTTCACTATGGCAAACATTTATCTGCGAAATGCAAAAGTCAGCTGTTGCATAACAAGGATATGTTTACAGCTGTATACAAAGGAGGTCAAACTTTTAGCTACAGCATGCTTAACATCTGCTCTCAGATATCTACCATGCATGATACAACACAACTTAGCTACCAATACAGGCCACTCAATAAATCCTTGGCATTACCTTATATTCAATGCATGAACTATCTGAAACAAATGAAAGTGAATGCACATCACTACTTCAGCATCAATTATAACTTCTTCTATTCCACTATCATAATGAATATGTCCTAAACAGATTATGAAATAAAACAAGTATCAGTCTCTATCATAAATTCAATTAAGGTTCTGAAAAGTTGCAGCCTCCTCATGTGCTACTCCCCCCCCCCCCCCCCCCCTTAGTACGCCTCTGAAGGAGACCCCAGCTGCACGGGGGAATTCTGCGCAGGTCCTGTGTTGTTTTGGCAGCAGTGTGAAGAAGCCGCTAAAGGAGTTTGGGTGGTTAACTTTTGCCGCTTCCAAAGTTTGCCGCCTGAATTGGCCGCCTCACCTAGCCTCATGATAGAACCGCCCCTGGCAGGAAGAATGCATTATTCTATTGCCATTCAAATGGTGATCCAGTATCTGGCACATGCTACTCAAATGTTATTCGAGCCACAATGAATATGCATATATTGAGTCTCCAATACATGCAAACATCAGGTGTTTCGAGGACCAGGTTAAGAACCACTGCTCTAGATGAGCCTGTTAATGTGCATCGCATCTCCTTTCTAGATCCAACAACTGTTACAGATTAAAGTATAGGACTACCTATTGCACAGGAGCCTCCTTAGGTTGTTGCCTGTCTCCTTGGACTAAAACAGGAGGAGAGAGTAGAGTTGTGAGCAAAAAGAGAGCCTGCCACTTAATAGAGAAGTGCATAGGCTGAACTACAGCTTCTCCATCTAGTAGCTGTGGTGGGGATGTCTTCCCTTGGACCCATATCTTTAATCCCATCATCTACTATCTGGGGTGTGAAAAAAAATGAATGCAAAGTAGAGGACACGTCTTATGCAGTAGATTAGTGATATTTAGAGAAAGAAGGAAGTAATCACAAAATAAGAGGACTCATTAACCATCCTGATGTCTTTTGTGGCCTCCTCCAAGTCAGGTGCACTAGTGATGTCCTCAGTGATTTGTTCATCAGTGTTATCTAGAAAGAAAAACACCTTTTATGCAGACCCTAGTTATACACCATTCAAATGTATGCTGGCAATTTGTCACAATCATAGACCTCTTTAATGTGACACTGTTACTTCCAGTGTGCTGTGCCTATCTCATGCTCCAAATTTCTTAGCCGTACAAGTAGATGTAAAGAATGCTTACCTCCATAATTCCTTATGGCTGTTGGAAATCTCACTGGAGATAGAACTATTGTAGTAGAGGTACTGGAAAATGGGATGGGTTCTGTGCTTCAGAGATTGGTGGTCTCAAAATTGCATGCTTGCAGAAGAAGAGGCCACCATTGTGAAAATTCTGACCCCAGTTGAGAGGTATGTGTATGGACAGATCTCTTTGCTGCTTTGCCTGTGGGTATCTGGTGGTGGAGCTAAATTACATGTTTAGTTCAGTTGTAGACTAGTACACTGTAAGGTTGCAATTATATATCTTCCGTCCTTGAATGCTTGTCTCATTGTTGATGGTTTTAGCAATCAGCTCTTCTAAGGTTGTGAGCAGTAAGGGAGGGATAAGCCCCCTCTAGTGTCTTTGGTATTCTTTCTGATACTATAGAGCTTACAGATCACTTATGCTCTTTTTCTTTTCACTTGTGTTAAAATTTCTCCACTTTTCTGGGTTCGTACTCTAGTGCTTTTGACAACAGGATGAATTTGGCTTCATCTGCTGTTTGATTGCATTATCAGTAGTTCAAAAGTGCTACCCTTAACAGAATGCATGGGAGTAATCTGGAAGGAGCGGCAGTTACTACCCTTAACAGAATGCATGGGAGTAATCTGGAAGGAGCGGCAGTTACTACCCTTAACAGAATGCATGGGGGTAATCTGGAAGGAGCAGCAGTTACTACCCTTAACAGAATGCATGGGGGTAATCTGGAAGCAGCGGCAGTTACTACCCTTAACAGAATGCATGGGGGTAATCTGGAAGGAGCGGCAGTTACTACCCTTAACAGAATGCATGGGGGTAATCTGGAAGCAGCAGCAGTTACTACCCTTAACAGAATGCATGGGGGTAATCTGGAAGCAGCAGCAGTTACTACCCTTAACAGAATGCATGGGGGTAATCTGGAAGGAGCGGCAGTTGCTATCATAAGCAAATTGCTGGGTAGATTAGATGGACCATTTGGCTTTTTTTTGCCATCATTACTATGTTACTATGCTAGCCATAGACCTATTGGAAACATGAAATCACTTTTTTCACCAAGACTTCCATTTCCCTAGGATGAAAATTTGGCTTGCAGGCATTTCTTTCCTTTCTATACTTGGAGGGTGAAATGATGGTCTTTGTTGCCTCAGTATTCCTCTGGTCCCTACAGCTTAAGGGTTTTTGTGGTCCTGGCTAGTGCAAGCAGTGGACCATTTTTGAAAGGCTGAGATTCCTGCATCCTAGAAGTGGGTTTTTGGTTTGCAGCATTATATTTTTGCCCATTGTTTAATGCATTGGAAAAAGGTGGGATATTTTAGTCCGCCAGCGCAGAATTTGGCAGGACCCAGTGTGCCGCGAGCGGACGGGCCGCCAATCGTGGTATGCCAGGGCCTGTTCCTTCTTCACTGCGTGTGGAAGCTGTCCTGCTCATGGCAAAAATGAAGCAGGCCCAGGCGTGCTGCGAGCAGAGGCCGCCCTGCTTGCGGCAAATAATGAGCAGGCTCAGGCATGCCATGAGGGGATGGCCTCTGCTCACAGCGAAGAAGGAGCAGTCCCCGGCATGTCGCAAATGGAGGCTGTCCTGCTCGTGACAAAGAAGGAGCAAGCCCAGGCGTTCCGTGAGCAGAGGCTGTCCCTCTCGCAGCGAAAATGGAGCAGGCCTTGTTGAGAGTGAGTGTGTGAGTGTAAGACTGCGAGCCTGGGGGGATGAGAGAGCATGTGTGAGGGTGCGTGGGTATGGGTGTCAGAGAGAGGGAGCCTATGTGAGGGGATTGTGAATGACTGTGTATGTGTATGCGAGATTGGGAGCTGGTGTGTGTGAAAACTGGATTGTGTATATGTGAGCATACTTGTTTGTGACGGAGCCTGTGTGAAGAGATCTGTGTGAGAGAGAGAAAAGGAGCCTTTGTGAAGGGATGTGTGTGTGAGAGAGAGAGGGAGCCTACGTTATAGGGGTGAGCAAGACAGGGAGCCAGTATGCATGGGTGTGTGAGCGAGAGACATAGGTAGCCTGTGGTGAGGGTGTATGCATGAGAGAGAAAGGGAGCCTGTGCAGGGGTGTATGCATGAGTGAGAAGAGTCTGTGTGGCGAAATGTGCAAGAGAGGGAGCCTGAATGAGGGTGTATGTATGTGTACAAGAGAGAGATAGGGAGTCCATATGTGTGTGAGAGAGAGGGGGAGTCTGTATGAGGGAATGTGTGCATGAGAGAGACTAAGGACTGTATGAGGGGGATGTGTGTGTGTGAGAGAGAGGGAGTCTGTATGAGGGGGTATGTGCAGTAGAGAGGGGGAGCCTATGTGTGAGACAGAGAGAGGGACAGGGAGCTTGTGTGAGGGGCAGTATTGAGAGGTGTCAAACTCTGGGAGTGGAGATAGAATGGAAGGGATTGAGCCTACAGGGGGAGGGGAGAGATAGTAGCAGGTGGAGGAGTTTGGGCCTGAGAAGGCAACGTGAAAGGAGATTAGCCAGGGAAGTAGGGAGAGGGGGTGGAAAAGACACTCTTACAGTGAACTTCTAGGGAAATTCTGCTCAAACTATTTAAAATTCTGCATCTTTAAGTGATGCAGAATTTTTCTGTATTTTCTGGCCTGTTTTTCCTCTCTTTGCTCGTTCTTTCTATCTTCCTAGCTGCTCCTCTCCCCCCACCTTGGTTTTTTGTACTTTCCTTCTTCAGTTATATTGTAAACCGACATGATGTACCCACGAATGTTGGTATAAAAAAGCTAATAAAATAAATAACATTTTCAATTAAGAACATAAGAAATTGCCATTCTGGGTCAGACCAAGGGTCCATCAAGCCCAGCATCCTGTTTCCAACAGTGGCCAATCCAGGCTGCAAGTACCCAAAAACTAATTATATCCCAAGCTACTGATGCTAGTAATAGCCATGGCTATTTTCTAAGTCAACTTGATTAATAGTAGGTAATGGACTTCTCCAAGAACTTATCCAAACCTTTTTTAAACCCAGCTATACTAACTGCACTAACCACATCCCCTGGCAACAAATTCCAGAGGTTAATTGAGCGTTGACTGAAAAAGAATTTTCTCCAATTAGTTTTAAATGGGCTACATGCTAACTTCATGGAGTTGCCCCCTAGTCCTTCTGTTATCCGAAAGAGTAAATAACCGATTCACATTTACCCATTCTAGACCTCTCATGATTTTAAAGACCTTTATCATATCCCCCCTCAGC
Source organism: Rhinatrema bivittatum (assembly GCF_901001135.1). Classification (NCBI taxonomy): domain Eukaryota; kingdom Metazoa; phylum Chordata; class Amphibia; order Gymnophiona; family Rhinatrematidae; genus Rhinatrema; species Rhinatrema bivittatum. The sequence goes on along the minus strand of NC_042617.1, from coordinate 108,858,087 downwards.
CGTCTCTTCTCCAAGCTTGAACAGTCCTAATCTCTTTAGTCTTTCCTCATAGGGGAGCTGTTTCATCCCGTTTTTCATTTTGGTCGCCCTTCTCTTTACCTTCTCCATTGCAACTATATCTTTTTTGAGATGCGATGACCAGAATTGTACACAGTATTCAAGGTGACGTCTCATTATGGAGCGATACAGAGGCATTATGACATCCTCCGTTTTATTCACCATTCCCTTCCTAATAATTCCTAACATTCTGTATGCTTTTTTAACTGCCGCAGCACTTAAAGACAGTCATGTATATTGTGTTATTTTGACCAATATAAAGTATGCAGAATTTGTTTTTGTGTGCAGAATTTTAATTTTTTTGTGCAGAATTCCCCCAGGAGAAATATATGGAAGATCCTGTTATATACAGTCAGCATGCAGATTATGTGCTGAAATGTGTAAATTGTATTATGAGATACAGGTGCTCTTATCTGTGCAATTCTCCATCATTGCCATGTTGCTGCGCTATATGTCTAAAATAGCTTTCCTGAATCAGTGCATTATGGCCCTTCCCTGGCCATATTCAAATCCCATCTAAAAACCCACATTTTTTAGGCTACTTTTAAATCTTAAATCCTGATTAGGACTTTATTGATTTTTTAACCATATTTTCTATAACATAGTTCCTAAAATATCTTATTTGTAATGTCTGTGTATCTTGACTAGACTATAAGCACTATAGAGCAGGGACTATCTCTTATCTGTGTCTGTTCAATACTGGATACATCTGGTAGCACTACAGATTGCTAGTAGTAGCAGTAGTAGGATGTCCTGGCAGAGAGGCTGTGTTCCATGAAAGGTTTTCTAGAAGGGCCAGCAAAGAGAGGGGTCTGATATCAGCAGATATTCAGATGACAGTGAACAGAGAAAACAGCTAAAAATCACAGCCATAACAACTTTTTCTGTTAGTTATTATTTTATTGCTATAGCTCTAAAACGTATGTAGAACTACACATCACAATTACAAAATGCACTCATTGAGCATTTCATCATAGATCATTGTTGGCTATATAAAAATGACTACTGTGATACAACATACTTTTAAGATTTTACTTTCTGCAACTGTTGCTGTTCACCAGATCCTGCTGGTTTCTGGTTTGGAGTTTGAAAACATATGCTAAGCAAAGTACCAGATGTCCTTGATTAACATTCATAACCATTAGGTGCCTAGACTCATGAATTGTTCCTAAGCTCAGCTCCTAAATTTAGGTGCCTTTAATGGGGCATAATCAGGAAGGCAAGGTGAGGGTACAATTTTAGGAACTCTGTGCTAATTTCTAGGACCTAAACTTAGGAGAGACAACAATTTTAGGCAACTTAAAATCCATTTAAGCCACTTAAATGGCTGAATATAGGCAGCTAAATAGGGCTTCCAATTAAGGCTCCTTAAATCAGGCACTGAGCCCTCTTTGAATATTGTCCTCTATGCTGCTGCTACTACTACTACTACTTATTTCTATGGTAGATGTATACAGCGATAAAACAAGCAATTATTATGGTCCATACTATATGCTACTTGCTTCCTTTCTGTAAATGCATATGTGAAACTTGATTAAACATGGGAACACAGTAATTTTTATATCTGTTATTCATCTACTTAGTATTCTTGTCTAGTATAGTAGAATTCAATTGGGAAAATGATTATTACAGATATACTGTACTGCACAGTGTCAGCAATACCACATGCCCAGGAAGATGTCAAATAGGATGCATTCCCTTGAAGATTATCAGAGGCACTGAGTTATGGTGTTTACTGGAAAAATGCTGGATCTAACTGACTGCACACCCATATAAAACCACAGAGTTTGACGTTTTAAATCAGAATAGTGCATCTATGCACATACTTTGCTGTAATTTATTTCCTTTGCCATCCATAACCAGATGTCTCTGGACTTGTTAGAACTATTAATTTTAAAAGCATACTTAAAAAGCTTTTTGACTAGCAGTCCCATAACATAGGTATCAAACAACAAATAGCATAGATTGTTAAAGGAGCTGTTTCTGCTTTTCCAGAACCATTAAAATGATTTACAGAATCCTGGTGCCATCTAAATGGTACATAATGATTTAGAACTGCAAGTTTTGGATTCATCAATCTATCTGAACCATAAGTCCTTCGTTACAACAAAAGATAGACAAACTAGTTCAGATTACGAGGCTTATATGCTAAATTTCACCCTAAAATGTTTTAGCATTCATATTGCTAAAAATTTAACATCCACCATATGATAGTGTGGGGGCAGCACATAGCTTCAGAGAGGGTGCCAGAGGACAGAAAAACCAATATGGACTCCAGCATTTCTCATAAAAACTATTCTAATTATTTACAGAAAGAAAACAAAAGTCTGCTTACCTCAGCAGTTTGTGTTTCAAAAGTCATGGTATTCAGATATATAAGGTTTTAGCATAGTGTCTGGTGCTTTCTCCTTCTGTCATGGGCCTGTTTGTTTTCTCCTGGGCCTTGGCTTTTATTTTCCTCCCTGGGGAAATGCCCTGTGGCTAAGGTTTCCACTCTGGGGTTTAAGGTAGGCTGGGCTAGATAGATAATCTCAGTCTTTTAAGGGATTCCAGGGGTCTACCCTATATACCCCTTCACATACCCCCCCTCTTTTTTTTTTTCTCAACCTTCTTTGGTTGACTACTTACCTCTACAATATATACTTCCTGGTAAACGAAGTCAGCATTCCTAATTTCCCTTCCTGTGTAGTGGTGTAGCTGGTAGGTGAAGTGTTAGGACCATTACATTACCTGGGCATTCTTTGCCTTATTTCTAGCTATCCAGACCAGGAGTTGGTGGTCAGTCATTAAGTTGAATTTTTTTTCTAGTAAATAGTACTGGCATGCTTCTGAGGCTCATTTTACTGCCAGTACCTCCTCATTCACTGAGTAGAGTCTGTCCTTAAGCAGTAGCTTTCTACTGATGAAGGCATTGAATGTTCTTTTCCTTTTACTTGGGCAAAGGCTGCTCCCAAGCCAAATTTTGAGGTGTTTATCTCTTTAAATAACGGCCTATTAAAGTCAGGGCTCCTTAGAACTGGTTCCAAACATATAAATTCTTCATATTCTGGAAGGCTTATTGTGCCTCCAAGGACCAACTAACTATCTCCAGGGCTCTTTTTTTTTTTTTTTTTTTGCAGCAAATGGATCAGGCCTTCTCTACAAGGTTCAGGATAAACTTCCAATAGTCTCTGATGAAGCCTAAAAGATCTTTGTCTGAGGATCTGGCACGTATGAGATAGCTTCTGTTTCTGTGACTTGGGGTTGATCTACCCATTTCCAAAGGAGTATCCTAAGTACTGTATTTCTTGGCTCCTAGTAGGCATTTCTTAAAATTTTCCATCAGCTTGGCCTTTGTAGGCTTGTAAGAACTGTATGCAGTTGGGTTAAGTGGGTTCTCCAGTCCCCTCCACAGTTCATGATATCAGAGCCATAGCCTGGCCATTTAACATCTATGGCTTAGAGAAAAATGCATCCTCACACCAAACACAACATATAACAGCACAAGCCAGGAGACTCTGCTAAATGTAGAGGGCTTTGATTTTTATTTTGACCCAGCTATTTACTCCTGCTCCTTTGGGCCTCCAGCTCAGTTGGAACCAGTATAGAGATCCTGGTGCCATGAACGTTCATTCACAAATACTGAGAATCTTTTTTCCCCTTATTTTATATAAGGTACAAACTTGGATTGTGAGCTCTCTGGGGACAGAGAAATAACTACAGTACCTGAATATAATCCGCTTTGAAGTGCTGAAAAGCAGAATATAAATAAATGTTCAAATCAAATCAGATCTCCTCACAAGTTATTTACCTCAGTGACTGCAGTGTCAGCCTAGGCTGGGAATATACACCAGAGCTCCCTTCAGAACCCTGCAATCATTGGCCACTAGGTGCCAGCCCCCTCCCAGCCATGCCTTCCCAACACACAATTATAAATTATGCATTCATAATACCAGATTTTACATGAAAAAGGACATTCTGAGGTAAAAATAACAAAATGTATATTATATTTGCATGCAGAAAACCCTGCAAAAAATGTTAAAGAAAAAAGGCATTTGGAACCCATATGAAATTATGCCTATGGTAACACATGTTAGGTGTAGGCTTGGCCCTCAGAAAGCCAAGAGTAAACTGAATTACAATATAATAAATCTCCCATACCAAAACAATAGTACATGCCAGCTCTCAAACAGTAACAATCCTACCTACGAAAAGGCAACACTGTAAATATTACACCAGCCCCTAAAACTCCAATACACCTATTAGGAATAAAGAACAAGCCAAGCTACTATAGGCCCTAGACAAAACTATAAGAAATATGTTATATTAAAACCATGCTAATAAAATTGTATTAAAAAACTGACAAATAGAGCATCCAGTAATTAAAAATTAATATAAAACTTTTCCAAATGTCAATAAAGTATTTCAAAACAGCTGATACATACAATAACACTCAATAATTAAAACTAATAAGGATAAAATCAATCCTTTGCTTTCATACCTGGAAACTTGTGATTTCCAAATGCCCTGAGATTATCATGGATTAGCAGTTGGGGTGGGAAGGGGGTTTGTTGCACACAAACTTTCTCCATGTGCTCTATCTCACATGATCAATCATACACATACACTTACTCATGCGCGCTCTCCTACATGCTCAATCATATATACACAAACCATGCCCATTTGCACTTTCTCTCATGCTCAACTATATGCTTACACACATTTTTCCCCCCTCTGTTTCATATGCTGAACTATATACACACTCTCTCATGTTCTAACATAATACACATGTTCGGACATTTCCTTTTTCATGCTCAACCATAAACACATGCCCATTCACTCTCTCTCTCACATGCTCAATCACGCACATGCTCATATGCTCTTTCTCTCTCACATGTTCACACACACACAGGCTCATTTGTTCTGTCTCTCACTTGCTCAGTCTCACATGTTTCATATACACTTTCTCACATGCTCAATCACACACACACACTCATATGCTCTTGTTCACATGCTCACACACAAGATTTATATGCTCTCTCTCATTTGCTCAATCACACACACACTCCTATGCTTTCTTATGTGCTCAATAAAGCATACACCCCATTGCAGCCTTATTCTAGCCTTCATTTGTACAGTGCTGCTCCTGCTTCTGACTTGGAGAGAGGGCTGGGGGGCTGGAGTTTGCAGAAGGAGCCAATGCTTCTTGAATCCTATGGGCCATACTGCTTCTCAATGGCAAAGCAGGGTGAAGGAGAAGGAGGCCAATGCGTTTTGTGCATCATGGGACATGCTGCTCATACTGCCCGGGCAATTAGAGAGAGGAGGAGACTGATACTTTTCACAGCCCTGTGGGCTTCAGCTGCACTGTTTTTCACTGCCAGAGCAGGGGAAGAAAAATGAACCTGCTGCTTCTTGTAGTCCAATGCTCCTCACTGCCAGGGTAGAGAGAGGGAGGAAGAGTCCAATACTTGTAAGTGCCCCGTGAGCCGTGCTACTTCTCACTGCAGAAGGGAGGAGGAGGATACTGCCGATGCTTCAGCATGATGGTGCCCCTGTTAAATGGCGTCTATTGGACATAGGCTAGCTACAGATGTGCATGATGTCATCCAGTACACAGCTACATAACTGTTGTGAAAGTGCACGAGGCAATTGACTGCTGGAATGTGGCAAGTGCTAAATGTAGTCCAAATGGGAGGATAGTGATTAGAAAAAGTTATTTGTGGGTAGAGAAGGCTGTATTCTCTTTTGCTGCAAGAGTAGGGGCCACTGCTCTTCAACCTGCCATTGTGGATATAAATTGGGTGGCCTTCAGCATTTCAATAAGCTCATCCATTTGAGGCATCTGATACATCTCCAACTTTGAGACTTCATTGACTTTTTGTAAGTCGGTAAAAAAGCGGAGACTGACATCGGGTTTAGGAGCTAGCATGATGGAGTATGATAAGTTGCTGCTGGATTATTCAATCACACCTAGCTAGAGCATCTCCTTCACATTTGCCTCCACAGCATGATGCTTGTCTTCCAGTAAATGGTAAGGCAATTGTCGGACAACGATTCCCAGGGGGGTGTAATAATGTTGTGGCAGGTTAAGTGGGTCTATCCCGGTACACTAGAAAATATATCCTTATTTCAGCTCACCAAATAGTCCAAATACATCTTCTTTGAGGTGATTAGCTGATCATGGAAAAGGGACTCATAGCAGTTCTTAGGCACTCATAATTTCTTTGCAAAAATCTTCTCCCTGAAAGAGGATGCAGTTTGGGGTGACCCATGTCTTTAAACGATTTACATGAACCTTCTTCAATAAGTCTGGCTGGGCTGCCTTATAGGCTACAAAACCAACCTTTTCTATGGCCTCATAAGGGACTTGTCATTGGACTAGCAACTTGCTCTCAGAGGACAATAGATGCAGTCTCCTGGCTAGAAGACTTGGTGAACAGTAAATTGATTATACTCCTGAGCATGGACCTTCTCTAAACATAGGCAGGTGGCTTCTCTAGGCTTATGCAATCATTCCTGCATCTGGATTACATACTTGATCAGGTTCTGTTTTGAGCCAGGCCACATCTAGGAATCCTTGATATCTTCTCCCAAATAGTTCAGATGGGGAGAAGCTGGTCGCACTTTGAAGAACTTATCAGATCGCAAACAATCCATAGGGCAACAATGATTATCAGTTCTTGCGTCTGCTATAACTAACTTCCTCAGCATCTGATGGTGCAAGGAAGAGGGATTCAGTTTTATAAGGAACTGGGGAACCTTTTGGGAAAGGGGGAGTCTTTTTTTTCTGAAGGGATGGGCTCCACCTTAACCAGGGTGGAACCAGACTGCTGGCGCTAAACTTAAAAAGGAGATAGAGCAGCTTTTAAACTTATGTATGGCCTTGGAGGCCTTGAGAATGGTGTTTTTCGTGTGCCCATGGGCCTTAGCCCAACCCAGACCTTCAGGGCCGAGCCAAGGGTAGATGGTAGCCCCGCATGGCTGAACAATCTGCCCTCAGCCAGGCCGGCAAGCTCCCAAGGCCAACATCCGAGGATGTTGGAAGGTAAATGGTCGGAGGACCATTCCGGGCCCTTTCGGACCTGCTGCGAGCAGCATGGAGCAGCAGGCCTGGCCTGAGGTTGAGGGCAGATGGGCCTTGACATGAAGACATGACTGTGGAGTGATGCGACGGCATCTAGACGAAGTGGCTGATGCAACGGCCTCCAGGGACGAAGACACATGGCTGATGCAACGGCATCCAGGGACGAAGACACATGGCTGATGCAACGGCATCAATGGCGAAGACTTGGGTTGATGCGACGGCATCACATGGCACAAAGACTCTTGACATCCACAAAGGCAACACGAGGCATGGACATTGGCACTGTCTCTCAGGGCGCCCTACTCAGGCCACCCGCGGGACTGAGTCGCGGACCACCCTGTCCCAGCACACGCCCTACACAGCCCTTGCAGACTGGTCACGGACCACGAGGGGAGCGGGACAGCACAGGAACACACATCCGGGACATGACGGCTCAGGAGCACAGGACGACCGTCCACCGGCAGGCTAGTCCACCCAGGAGTACTGCATCTGAGGGACCCCCGGCCTACCGGACCAGAAGGCTCGAGAGCGAAGACAAGGCATGGCGTAGGAAAGAACATCAAGGAAGGCAGGAACACCAGGACGAAGGAGATCACGAAGACACCTGGACATGGTCCTCAGGCAACAAGACTTGGACATGGAACAGCTGAACGAAACAAGGAGCTCCTAGAAGACTGGAAGACCTTACAAGGACTCTGGCAGGCCGGAGCCTCCAGAGCAAAGACTCACAATGATGCAAGGCCTGGAACGACAGACGGAGCAGCCCTTTATAGGGCTGAGCAGGAAACAGTCATCAAGGTGGGGCTCAGACACTTCCTGTGTCTGGCCCTTTAAATACAGAAGAAAGACGTGGCCGCGCACCTAGGGAGAGTGCAGGAAGCTGTGCAGGACCGCGGATAGCGGCCTGCACCAACGTAGTTGCGTATGAGCGTAAACAGAGGCAGGACTGAGCCTGGACGCAGGCTCTAACGTTGGCAGCGGCTCCAGCCACTGCAGGAGGCCCCAGGGGCGGCTCCAGCCGCTACTCCAGCCCAGGGCTGCGGCCTGGACGCCGCGAAGAGGCAGATGACGTCGGGGGCACTCCCAGCCCCGAAGAGAAGCAGAAGGGCTGCGGCTCCGACCGCGGAGCAGAAGAGGATCGCAGGCGGCCTCCGGGCCGCGTGGGCAGGCCGACGGCGGCGTCCTGCCGCGTCAGTGAAGATAGCGTGGGGTGAGTGACCTGCTCGCGGGGGGACCCGCAGGCAGCGCAATTCATGACATAAACTAGAAAAAAGGGGAACGCCAACAGTCACTCAGCAGCACATGGTTTGGAGGGAGGTATCTTCAAAGGATACTAATGATGCATTAGAATTAAGGCATCCCAACAATGAGGTTCCAATAATAAGAAAAGTAGTCCAAGTGCCTGTAATTAAAAACTCACCTGAGCTAAAAAAAATTCCAATTTATCCCTATCTATTAAAAAGCAGAATGAAAATACAAACAAAAAAACAAACTTTGAAATGTTTGTATGCTAACGCCAGAAGTCTAAGAAGTAAAATGGGAGAATTAGAATGTATAACATTGAATGATGACATAGATTTAATTGGCATCTCAGAGACATGGTGGAATGAGGACAACCAATGGGACAGTGCTATACTGTGGTACAAATTATATCGCAATGACAGAGAGGAGCATGTGGGAGGTGGGGTGGTGCTTTATATCCAGGATGGCATAGAGTCCAACAGGATAAAGATCCTGCATAAGACTAAATGCACAAGCAAATCTATGAGTAGAAATCCCTTGTGTGTTGGAGAAGAATATAGTGATAGGAATATACTACCGTCCAGCTGGCCAAGATGGTGAGATGGACAGTGAAATGCTAAGAGAAATTAGGGAAGCTAACCAAATTGGTAGTGCAGTAATAGTGGGAGATTTTAAATACCCCAATATTGACTGGGTAAATGTAACATCGGGACATGCTAGAGAGATAAAGTTCCTGGATGGAATAAATGACAGTTTTATGGAGCAATTGGTTCAGGAACAGATGAGAGAGGGAGCAATTTTAGATCTAATTCTCAGTGGAACACAGGATTTCGAGAGAGTGGTAAAGGTGGTGGGGGCCGCTTGGCAATAGTGATCATAATAGGATCAAATTTGAATTAATGACTGGAAGGGGGACAATAAGCAAATCCATGGCTCTAGTGCTAAACTTTCAAAAGGGAAACTGTCAAAATGAGAAAAATAGAAAAAACTGAAAGGAGCAGCTATAAATGTAAAAAGCGTGCAAGAGGCTTGGACATTGTTAAAAAAAATACCATCCTAGAAGCACAGTCCAGATGTATTCCACACATTAAGAAAGATGGAAGGAAGGCAAAATGATTACCAGCATGGTTAAAAGGGGAGGTGAAAGAAGCTATTTTAGCCAAAAGATCTTCATTCAAAAATTGGAAGAAGGATCCAACAGAAGAAAATAGGATAATGCATAAGCTTTGGGAAGTTCAATGTAAGACATTGATAAGACAGGCTAAGAGAGAATTTGAAAAGAAGTTGGCCGAAGAGGCAAAAACTCACAGTAAAAACTGTTTTAAATATATCCAAAGCAGAAAGTCTGCGAATGAGTCAGACCGTTAGATGATCGAGAGTTTAAAGGGGCACTTAGAGAACATAAGGCCATCGCGGTAAGATTAAACGATTTCTTTGCTTCAGTGTTTACTGAAGAGGATGTTGGAGAGATACCTGTTCCGGAGAAGGTTTTCATGGGTAATGATTCAGATGGACTGAACCAAATCAAGGTAAACCTAGAAGATATGGTAGGCCTGATTGACCCACTGAAGAGTAGTAAATCACCTGGACTGGATGGTATACACCCTAGGGTTTTGTAGGAACTAAAAAATAAAATTTCAGATCTATTAGTAAAATTTTGTAACCTATCATTAAAATCATCCATTGTACCTGAAGACTAGAGGGTGACAAATGTAACCCCAATATTTAAAAAGGGCTCCAGGGGTGATCTGGGAAACTACAGACCAGTTAGCTGACTTCAGTGTCAGGAAAAATAGTGGAAAGTGTTCTAAAGATCAAAATCACAGAACATATAGAAAGGTATGGTTTAATGGAACAAAGTCAGCATGGCTTTACCCAGGGCAAGTCTTGCCTCACAAATCTGCTTCACTTTTTTGATGGGGTTATTATATATTTTTTTTTTTTAGATTTTTTTTTTTATATTCTGCTTTTTACACTTTTTTTTTTTTTTAGCTCTTCAAAGCAGGTATTTCCCTATCCCAAAATGGCTCACAGTGAGACAATGGAGGGCGAATTGACTTGCCCAAGGTCACAAGGAGCGTCAGTGGGACTTGAACCCTGGGTCTTCATATTTTCAGAGGCATTTGACAAAGTTCCTCATGAGAGGCTTCTAGCAAAAGTAAAACGTCATGAGATAGGTGGCAATGTCCTTTTGTGTATTACAAACTGGTTAAAAGACAGGAAACAGAGAGTTAGATTAAATGGACAATTTTCTCAGTGGAGGGGATGGGCAGTGGAGTGCCTCAGGGATCTGTACTGGGATCTGTGCTTTTCAATATATTTATAAATGATCTGGAAAGGAATAAGACGAGGTAATCATATTTGCAGATGATACAAAATTATTCAGAGTAGTTAAATCACAAGCATATTGTGATAAATTGCAGGAGGACCTTGTGAGACTGGAAAATTTGGCATCCAAATGGCAGATAAAATTTAATGTGAATAAGTGCAAGGTGATGCATATAGGGAAAAATAACCCAAGCTATAGTCACACGATGTTAATTCCATATTAGGAGCTACCACCCAGGAAAGAGATCTAGGCGTCATAGTGGATGATACATTGAAATCGTCGGCTCAGTGTGCTGTGGCAGTCAAAAAAGCAAACAGAATGTTAGGAATTATTAGGAAGGGAATGGTGAATAAAACAGAACATGTCATAATGCCTCTGTATTGCTCCATGGCAGGGGTGGGCAATTCCAGTCCTCGAGGGCCACAAACCTGTCGAGGTTTTAGGATATCCTAATGAATATGCATGACACAGATTTGCATACAACTGAGGCAGAGTGCATGCAAATCTCTCTCTTGCATATTCATTAGGGATATCCTGAAAACCAGACTGGTTTGTGGCCCTCGAGGACCGGAACTTCCCACCCCTGCTCCATGGTGAGACTGCACCTTGAATACTGTATATAATTCTGGTTGCCGCATCTCACAAAAGATATAGTTGCAATGGAGAAGGTACAGAGAAGGGCGGCCAAAATGATAAAGGGGATTAAATAGCACCCCTATGAGGAAAGACTAAAGAGGTTAGAACTGTTCAGCTTGGAGAAGAGACGGCTGAGGGGGGATATAATAGAGATGTTTAAAATCATGAGAGGTCTAGAACGGGAAAATGTGAATCGGTTATTTACTCTTTCGGATAATAGAAGTACTAGGGAGCACTCCATGAAGTTAGGATGTAGCACATTTAAAACTAATTGGAGAAAGTTCTTTTTCACTCAACGCGCAATTAAACTCTGGAATTTGTTGCCAAGGGATGTGGTTAGTGCAGTTAGCGCAGCTGGGTTTACAAAAGGTTTGGATAGGTTCTTGGAGGAGAAGTCCATTACCTGTTATTAATCAAGTTTACTTAGAAAATAGCCACTGCTATTACTAGCATCAGTAATATGGAATAGACTTAGATTTTGGGTACTTGCCAGGTACTTATAGCCTGTATTGGCCACTGTTGAAAACGGGATGCTGGGCTTGATGGACCCTTGGTCTGACCCAGTATGGCATGTTCTTATTTTCTTATGAGGCTTTTGAAGTGTTCCATGAGCTCTTGTGTTTGCAGGTGATAGACTGAACTCCAGAGGGTTTTTAGTCCCAGTAAGGCAAAAACTTGTTTCATTAGTCAGGACCTAAATGAGGTCCCATGGTTGGTCGACACCTCCTTGGGCAATCTGACCTGTGAGAAGACCTTCATCAAGGCAGTTACTACCATCTGGGTCTTCATATTTCATCGGGGTACAGCTTCTGCATATTAGGTGGCATAATTCAGGATGACTAAGATATATTTATTTCCACAGGTGAACCTCCAAAGGTTCCACCAAGTCCATAACAAGTCTTTCAAAGGGAGTCTCTCTGATGGGCTTTGGAACCGAGGGAGCTGCTCTAACCCTGTTGGGTTTGATTAACTATCATGTAGGTCAGAACTGACAATAGAATTGGCCAGGATATTCTCCTGGGTTTTGTCTTCCCCTAAGTGACCACCTAGAAGGTGACTGTAAGCTAACTGAAGTATTGATGGTGGTAAGGCTGGGGTACTAGTTATTGTTCATAGGTTTCCACTTTGAAATTTCCCTTTGACACCCAATACACTGGAATGGTAGCTTTCAAAACAGCGCGTGTGTGCATATATGCGCACACATGCCAGCACATGCCAAGATATGTGTTCATTTTTTTTAACATACGCATGCATATGTTATAAAACAGCATGGTCACGTGCACATGCGCACCAAATTTTAAGAAGACGCTTCCATATGCATATAAATCTCACTTCTACTGCGTAAGGCGGGAAATTTTAAAAGGGGCATGCGGCCATGCTATTGCCAGTTTAACCATTTTGTCCACCTGTTCACCCAGTTAACAGCTAGGTCCTCCAAACTCCTCTGGTTTGATAGCCTACACTCCCCCAGTTACCCCAGACCCTTTAAACCCCTCAGAAATGGCTCAATCCTTTAATTTTATTACTTACACATCCTTCATAGCAGAAGTAAAGTTACACAGCAGGAGACCTTGGTGCACGCCAGGGCACATAAGACTTTCTTTTTTTTTTTTTTTTAATTTATATTTTTTGGTGTTCCACTGTAACAATAGATTATACATAACAGTAAAAGAATACAAAGGTCATATTACATGGAATACCATAACAGTACATGTTATACATAATAAATGCATATAATTGGGTTGCAAACTATTTATTTTATTTATTTATTTATTTAGAGTTTTTATATACCGGCAATCATGAAAACATATCTTGCTGGTTTACATCGAACAGGAGTGCATTATAAACAAAAACTAGAACTGTGGTGTCCGAAAGTACAGTTACATTTAACAAGGGTAGCCGAACTTGGAGAAGGAAGAAGAGAGGAGAGAAAAGAGATGGTTAAACAATATACAATTTAAATATAGTATACAGAATAAATGTTATATACAAGAGGAGTGGTGTTTTAGGAGTCATTGGAATGTGTCATTGGGTTGTGTCCGGAAATGCTTGTTTGAATAGCCAAGTCTTAAGTTTTTTCCTAAAAGTTGGGAGGCAGGGCTCCTGTCTGAGGTCTGTAGGAATGGAATTCCACAAAAGAGGGCCAGCTGTGGAGGTGGCGCGATCTCTTATGGTGATGTGTCTGGTCGTTTTCGCTGGGGGAACTTGGAGGGAGCCTCTATAAGCATCTCTAGTAGGTCTGGTAGAATTATGTGTTTGGAGAGGAAATTGAAGATCGAGAGTGGTAAGTTGATGTATAGTTTTGTAGGTGATGGTTATGGCTTTGTGCATGATGCGGAAGTAGACTGGTAACCAGTGAAGCTCTTTCAGGACGGGGGATATGTGGTCTCTTTTCCTTGCGCCTGTCAAGATTCGGGCTGCTGAATTTTGAACCATCTGTAGGGGTTTGGAGTATGATGATGGTAGACCTAGCAATAGGGAATTGCAATAGTCTAGTTTCGAAAAAATGACTGCTTGGATGATCGTTCTGAAGTCTTGAGCGTGGAAAAGAGGTCTTATCCTTTTCAGGACCTGAAGTTTATAGAAGCAGTCTTTGGTTGTTTTGTTGATGTGTGCCTTGAAGTTCAGCCGGTTGTCTATTATTACTCCTAGGTCTCTAGCTTGTGTGGTAGGCAGATTGGTAGGAAGAGAACTGTTGGAGGTGTTGTTCTCAGGAGAGATGAGTAGGATTTCAGTCTTAGAGGAATTTAAGATGAGGTGTAGGCTGTTGAGTAGTTGTTTGATTTTTTTGTGGCATGATTCCCAGTAGTCAAGAGTATTAGAGTATGTGTCTTTGATAGGGATGATGATTTGAATATCATCTGCGTATAGGAAAAACTTTAGATTGAGGTCGGTGAGAAGTTGGCAGAGAGGAAGAAGGTAAATATTGAATAGAGTCGGAGATAAAGACGAACCTTGTGGGACTCCTATGGCAGAGTTGAATCTTGAGGATTCCTTGTTTTGGAGTTTAACTTTGTAACCTCTATTGTTGAGAAAGGTTTTAAACCAGGAAAGGACGGTGCCGCTGATTCCTATGGATGACAACTGGTTAAGGAGGATAGCGTGGTTGACCGTGTCGAACGCTGCGGACAGGTCCAGCAAGATCAATAGGTATGAATTTCCTTTGTCAAGGCCCAGTAGGATATGGTCTGTCAAAGAGATAAGGAGGGATTCTGTGCCTCGATTTTTTCGGAATCCGTGTTGTGGGGCGAAGAGAAGATTGTTGTCTTCGATGTAGTTTGAAAGTTGAGAGTTGACTAGTCTTTCCATGATCTTGGCGATGAATGGAAGGTTAGCTATGGGGCGGAAGTTGTTAGGGTCCTTCGGATCAAGGTTGGGTTTCTTTAGGAGTGGTGAGATTGAAGCCATTTTGAGATCATCTGGGAAGGATCCTTGGGCTAGAGAGCAGTTAATGATGTTTGTCAATGATGTGGCTATTGTGTCTGGAATAGATAGAAGTAGTTTGGTAGGGATGTGGTCTGCGGGGTGAGACGAAGGTTTCATTCTTCTCAAGATGGCATGTATCTCAGTGGAAGAGACGGGCTCAAAAGTGTTTAGGCTGGAGTTTTTGAAGGTTGGGTGTTGATATAATGGAAAGGCGTCAGCGGTATTGGAAGGCAGTTGAGTTAAAAGATTGTTGATTTTATTTTGGAAAAACTGAGCGAGTTCATCAGCTTTAGACTGTGCCATGTCGCAGGGGATTTCTCGCGGTATGGTTTGAGTGAGGCTGGAGACATAAGCGAAGAGAGCTTTAGCATCAAAGACCAGGTTGTGAATCTTAGATGCAAAATAATCTTTTTTTGATTTTGAGGTGAGGGCTTTGTACTGATATAGTGTGGATTTGTATGAAGAAATGGTGCTGTCACAAGGGGTTTTACGCCAAGTCGCTTCTTTCTTTCTTAAGCTTTGTTTTAGTTTTCTAAGTTCATTGGTGAACCAAGGCTGTCTGTTGGAGGCGTTGGTGTGAGATTTTTTTATAGTTGAAGGGCAGAGCTAGTTAGCTATGTTTTCTGTTATGTTGTTCCAGGAACGAATGGCAGTGTTCGGGTCGGTGAAATCTAATAGAGGGAGCTGTGAATCCAGCTGGTTGTGAAGGTCTTCTGGGGGGCATCGCCTCCTGTATTGGAATGAAGGTGAGCGGATATTAGGAGAGTTGGTTTCTTTCAGAGCGAAAGAGGTAGAGATGAGAGTGTGATCCGACCATGGGACCTTTATGTTCTTCAAATTGGATGTAGTAGTAATGCCTTTGTTGATGAAAATCAAGTCCAGAGTGTGACCCGCTTTGTGTGTGGGTTCGTTGACTAGTTGTTGGAATCCCATTGCTGACAGGGCTGTGAGGAGGGTTACGCAGCTGTTAGAAGGTGAAGGATTGTCTATGTGCAGATTGAAATCTCCTAAGATGATTGCTGGAGAATCCAGGTTGATGAGCGTAGTGGTGATTTCAAGGATGGGGGAGACATCGGATTCTAGGAGCCCTGGGGGGGCGTAGACAAGAAGGATTTGAAGATGTTGTGATGTGAAGAGACCGACTTCCAGTTTTGTGTTAGAACTGAATGGGTGTTGGGAGAAGTTAAGGCTTTTTTTGGTAGCCAGAAGGATTCCCCCTCCTCTTTTTTTCAGTCTTGGGAGTGAGAAGAAGTCATAGGTCAGCGTAGGGAGTTGGTTTATTAAAGCTGTATCTGAGGGCTTGAGCCATGTTTCGGTTACAGCGCAAATATCTGGCTTGGCGTCGGTGAGGTAATCATTGAAAATTAGAGATTTTTTAGTTAGGGATTGTGCATTGAAGAGTGAAAGTGAAAAGAGGGTGAGGCCTAAAAGCTGGGTGATTGGTGCAATCAGAATAGGGGTGAGTGTTTTCAAGTTGTAGTGAAGGGCTTGTCTGGCAGATGGTCTTTTAGGTAGGAGGTGGTGTTGCAAAATTGGTATTGGAAGAGCTGGATACATTTTGGATGGTTAGCTGGGTGGTTGCTAGCAGGCTGAGCGCTGGGTGGTTGCTGCAGGATGAGCGCTGGATGGTTGTTGCAGGATGAGCGCTGGGTGGTTGTTGCAGGATGAGCGCTGGGTGGTTGTTGCAGGATGAGCGCTGGGTGGTTGCTGCAGGATGAGTGCTGGGTGGCACCAAACCAAGGCACCCAGGATGAGCGCTGGGTGGCACCAAACCAAGGCACCCAGGATGAGCGCTGGGTGGCACCAAACCAAGGCATAAACTATCCTGTCCAGGTCTATGGAAGCTTAAGACTTTCTGTGCACTTTTATTGGCCCAGTCCCAAAATGCCCATGCGCCACCCCTTTTGGAAACTTTTCAAATGTGCATGCAGTGGGTTTTACATGCATATCTGGGTGATTTTTAAAATAGGATCAGCATATGTAAGCTTGATTTACTCGCACATTCCCTATTGATACACACGCCAGGCTTTTAAAATCCACCTTTAAGTCTCTCCACATTATAAAGAAGGGTGGGGCGAAGACTACAGGTCTGTAAATCCAGGACTAGCCTTCCATCTATCATCTGGACATGTTCCCTGGAAAATCTAGGTTACTCATCTTCATTTTGAACACGTCTACAATTCTCAGGATTATCCTTCTCGTCTTACTCCAGGAGAAAAACTAAAAGTTCTTAGGGTTTTTCCCTAGGGGGAAGACTTCCAGGAATACCGCCTCATCATGTGCCAAGCTGGCCACTCCAGCAATAATCTGGACCCAGAGAGTCCCAAAATTCAGACAATCACATCCCAGGATTAAAGCATGGAAATACTCCTATGTTGGTTTGTCCAGCCAGGGTCTTCAGTGATACCTGGCTAGTCAGATATTACTGCTGGTCTCAATGAATATAGATGAGTGTCACTGTCTTCTCATAATCAAACTGTATTCTCTTGACCAGTTCTATCCATATAGTAGTCTGTATGTTTCCTTAGTCTACTAGAGCTTGCATAGGGGAGCCATCCAGTTCCACCAAAACCTTGAAAGTGGTGAATCCCATGCAAGGAGTATCCACAAAGCTGCAAAAGTGTGGGGTCATCAGCTTGACATCCAATGGTTTGTTTTCTGTCCAGTGAAATTCACAGGTGAAATGGCCTTTCTCTCCACATCTGAAGCAGGGCAGAGGGCCTGGGTCCATGGCTGAGCTGGTCCTTCCCTGAGATCCATGGTGGGCATTTTGCTTTTGAAATGCAGCATCTGGTATAGAGTGATGACTATCTCTCTGGCAGTCTGATGTGCTCTGGCATCGACTGGGCTTGGTGGAAGGCATTGACCACTTCCAAGGCAGCCTCCAGGGTGAACTTCAGGTGTTGGCATACTGACTGTTGCATAGGTTCTAAGGTATTGTGTTGGTTCGTAAATGATTTTTAGATACATACGATATCACTATTGTATATAAAACATTATATTAATTTATGGTTTACTGTCTGTTCTGCCTGTTATCATACATACCTGTTATCTGTAAAGCCTGTTGCTAATTATTGTTTATTGTAAACCGCGGTGATGTATCTTTTTACGTACTGCGGTATATAAAAATCCCTAAATAAATAAATAAATAAATAAATAAATAAATAGGTAGCAAAGACTCTGTGGACTTTCTCCAGGCTGCAGAATTCCCAGCCAGAACTTCTGCCAGTATACTTCTGGGATACACCCAGTCTGTTCAAGGATAGTGGCTCAAATCTCCATGTAGCTGGCCCTTCCATCTGGATTTGCAGCCTGGAAGGCAGCCTGTCAGCAAGTAGTCTAGACAGGTGCTTCATGTGGACTCTGGCCATCCTGCCAACTGGGTGGGTCATTCAAAGTTGAAAACAGTTTGGGTCCTCAACTTAAGCCAGCTTGGGTAACACAGGAACTAGTAAAGTAGGCCAAATTGTAGTATCTGTATCAGTGAAGTTTGTTGTTGGTCAATATGCTCCTGTAGCACTTGCTGCCCAGCTCACTGGCCCCCTCTGTGAGGGCCTGAAGTAAACACTTCGAGGAGGGTGAGTAAGTGCTCAGGTGTAGCTAGTGCCTTTCTGCTCCCATCCTGTTCAAAAATATATACAAAAGAACCCTCTCTTCTTTTTTTTTTTTCTTTGGGGAAAAAGGAAAATGAAAAACCTAGGCTGTATGCCTGTGACTCATTATACTTCCTTCTCTATTCGGGCAGGGCTAGGCCCTTTAGCCCAGTTGATTCAACTCATGGGGCTGCCACAGTAGCTAGATCTAGAAGCCAAAAATCAGTAGCGTGGGTCCCTGGTCAGTGCTGGGCTTAGACCAGAAAATCCCACCATTACTATCATATGTGATAACATGGGAGTGGCCATTGGCTTCAGGTCAGGTACTGAAGGACAGAAAAACCACTCTGTAGTTGTCTTTCTCATAAAATTATTAATGATAGAAAATAAAAGCAGCAAAAATATGATTACCTCAGCAGTTTCTGTCTCGAGTTAGGGTATTTAGACATATAAGATTTTAACATAGTATCTGTTGCTTCCTCCTCCTGTCCAAGGTCTGTTTGTTCTCTCCTGGGCGTGGAAAAATGTCCTGTGGCCAGGATTCTCACTCTAGGTGTTAATATGGACAGGGCTAGATAGTCTCAGTCTTTTAAGGGGTTCCAAGGTTCAACCCTATATACCTCTTCATTCGGTTGGGGACACAAGTTAATGAGCAATGCATTAAATATTAGCAAATATGCACAAAAAAATTACCTCGATAGCATATACACATTATTAGCATGCAAGTAAACCCCAAAATATAAAGCATCTAATTACTTTATCTGCCTGAGTGCTAAATAGTTTATGGAAGCTAAAGATAATATGCATGCATCAAACTGAGCATGCACAGCCCTTTTTTTCAACATTCCTCCTCCTGCTTACTTTAAAATTTTATGAAAAGAAGCCCACCATGGGAATGATTGTCAGTGCTGATTGTAGGAGAGAAAGTGTACCTCAGGTCAATGTAAAGAGATTTGAAAAGCCAGAGAGCAAAAAAATCCCATCCGAATGGCTTGTCTTTGTTTTTTACACTTTTTGTGTAATACTTTTCTATTGTTTATGCTTTGTTACAGGTCTGTGGTTGAGAAGGTAAGTGAGTGAAGGACTGAGTGTGTGCATAACACTTTTTTAAAGGATTTCACTATATCCTGAGAGTCCATAAAAATAATTTATTTCTGGGGCTAACTCATCTGCCACTTCCCCAAACTGTTAGGGTCTCAAGGAGTGGGTTCTTTAAATGGGGGGAGGGAAGGCTTCTAGGTCCAGGCATTAGGAGATTTTCCTTTCCTCTATGTGTTAGTACTATATTAATTGATAGTGTTGCAGGAACAGGCAGGACACGGTGTTCAACATAAATTTTATTTGGATTATTCAGATTTAAATAAATGTCCAATCATGAAGATAACTGCTCCACTGTTCTTTGTGTATGTGACCCTGGTACTACTCTCTGGGAGGCTGCTTACCCACTCCTGCATGTAAATGGGCAAGAGTTCCAGCATGACATTAAGAGTTCTTAATGTTTTATCTCTTAATGTTTTATGCAATTTAATTTAATTCAATTAATTATTCACCCAGTTCTTCATTTCCTTGTTCTATGTAAGACATTTGTGTTATGTCATCCCAAAGTTATATGTAAACCGAAGTGATTGGTAACATTGTTACCAGAACCTCGGTATATAAAAAATGTTAAATAAAATAAATGGCACAGAAATCCTATATGGGAGAATTCCCAAAATTCGTACCCTAATTCCAACAGAGTCCAGATCGTCTTTGCCTATGTCATGGGTTCCCAAAAGTAGAGATCCAGTTATGAATCTCTCATATGCTACTTCTTCTATTTTGGACTCCTCTGAGTGTGACCTCTCTTGAGGAGGGGTATGAGGTTAACCAGGAACCTGGCTATTACAGCCCAGTTCCCAACGTAAGGAGGGGTGATACAAAAACCTCCTCACAACCAAAAAGGGAGAACACTTCCACAGACTCAGCTCTTTCACTGATGGTGAAAGCAGTCACTGTAACCCCGTCACTGGAATGGAGAAGAACTCTCAGATTTTCTACTCCCTTGCCTCTGGATCCAAGTCATGTCCCTCACCAGGGATGAGCCAAGGTCTCACTCTCAGTCAAAATCAGAAACTAACCTAAGTCCAAACAAAAAGCTCTTCTCAAAACTGGAGGCAGAAGCTCACAGGCAGGGAGTGCACTGCAAAGATTCTCCTCTTTGTCAAAACACCAAGTTAGGTTGTTATGCCTTAACATAGACAGGGATGACCAAACCCAGCTCCTCACTCTCTGAAAGCCAACTCAAAAGACCATCCCGTTCCCTGACCTATCCCTCTCTTCTAGGTAGGTATCCAACCATCTCAGACACTCCTCAGGGAGAGGTGCTGCTCTCTGTCTAAGACAAGGATCTAGGGCCACCTAGTAGAGACCCAGGGTACTGTGTACTGTGTAAGTTTGAATCTTTAAAGAGCAAAGTGAAAGGATGTAATTGGGGTAGAATAGAGAGTGGAAGGATTTGAGCAACTA
Organism: Rhinatrema bivittatum; assembly: GCF_901001135.1. Classification (NCBI taxonomy): domain Eukaryota; kingdom Metazoa; phylum Chordata; class Amphibia; order Gymnophiona; family Rhinatrematidae; genus Rhinatrema; species Rhinatrema bivittatum. The sequence continues at coordinate 108,837,233 of NC_042617.1, read as the reverse complement.
TGTTCGCATGGGGAATGGAAAGCATGTGAAAGTTGAATATGTAGATAGGTCTAGTAGGGAGGAGAGAGGAAGCCACAAGAAGGTCTACATTGCAATAGTGAAGGGAGAATCAGAGGAGGGAATGCTGAGGCAGGGGTTGTAACCATTACAGTCAGGCCATAGTGGTTATTAGGTCAGAGCCAGTGGTGGCCTCCATTCCATTCAGACATAGGAAGCATCACCAGGACAGTGTACAAAAGAGAGGTCCTGCTTATCAATAACTTCAGTCTACTTGATATGGACTGGAGCCTACCTGCTGTGAGAGACATGAAGTTCTGAAGGGCTTACAATGGGTTGGGGGTTCCTCAGGGACAGTGGAAGAGCCCATAATAGGGGATATACTAAAGCAGTAGTAATTTGGAAGTCATTTAAAATACTAGATGGAAATTGAAAGACTGGGAATTGGGGAAAACAAGTGAAGGCTGGTCAAATGGTAAGTGATGCAGTTTCTAATAAAGAACAGATAAGATGTAAGAGAATGGGAGTTATAAAAACAACTTGAAAGTCATGGGCCAGTATTCAATGCTGCCTGGATAAGTAACTTAGCCGAATATACCTTATCCAGCTAAGTTACAAGGGATATTCAGCATGGCTATGCTGTTGAATATCTGCATATATCTCACTACTTAGCTGGATAAGTTATATCCAGCTAAATTAGACCAGCTCTATAGCTGGTCTAACTTAACCAGATAAGAGTGAATATCGCTACTTATCCGGGTAATTTAACTGGATAAGGAGCACTGCCCTGATCTGCACACTGCCCGCCCACAAATTGACTGGCTAAAAAGATAGCCAGAGAAGTGACTTATCCGGCTACCTAGTGGCCGCTGAATATAACTGGATTTTCAGCAGCCCGCTAGAAAGCCAAATACGGTAAGTCCTTCTTATCAGACTATCGCGCACTGAACGCGGTTTGAATATTGGGACCATATATGCAAATGCTCATAGTCTGCCCAATATTATCATTGACCTACAAACATTCATGATAGAAGAAGACATTGATGTGATTGCAGTCACTGAATTACGATTCACAGATAACCAGGACTGGGAATGAACGTACCATACTCTTCCCCCTTCTTCAGTCAGTGCATATTGCAATGTACTACCAGAATGGTCCAAGCAAAGAAACCAGCTCTTTAATATGCGAAACTATGATCAGTAAAGTGTGCTACAAATCGTGCACTTATATGCAAATAAGCATGTCAATGACTTCTAAAACACAAATTAGGTATTTCTGATGCAGAAACGTGTTAAAACTTGCTTATGTTAACAGTAACACACAGGGGGAAGAGGAGGTGTGCAACATGCATGCAATTGATGGCACCCATCACATTTGGTATGCTGGCAATGTTAAAAAAAAAAAAAAAAAGCTTCAGGTCTGCCCATTGTGTCCTCCATTTAAGGCAAAGTTTCACAACCCTCTCCTGGAGGCACATCTATCCTATCAGGTTTTCAGGATTGCCACAATGAATATGCTTAAGATCAGTTTGTAAATATTGGATACAAATCTCTCTCATGCATATTCATTACAGATATCCTGAAAATCCAACTGGCTAGATGTTCCTCCAGGAAAGGGATGGGAAGCACTGGCTTACGGTATTGCATGTACTTCCTTATATGTTTTTCTATGGTCTGTACAACCTAGATGACATATCTTGAGAAAGTTGAAAAGTTGACTAGTCCATTTTATCAACCCTAACCACTGAATTATGAAATGATTCTAAGGTCAATGTAACGAGCTAAATAACTTCACTAGCCCAGGTGTGGAAGGTCCTACAAGCTGCCAGAAGATCTATGTAATTTGAATGTCCTCATAGAAGACCAGAATTATTCTGGAACTCATTCCGAATCTGTACAGGGCATTCACATCTGTATTATTTCACTGGGCCAAAATTTGCACTGCCTGCATGGCCTCATGACAGTTAGAGCTCAGGCAGCCTAACCTTCTCTGCCTTGTTGCACTTCATTGGCCCTTTCTATTTTTTTTCTCACTATCAAGTAGTACCATGAAGACTTGTAAGTAAAACATTCTGGCACAAAGCAGCTGCAAACATGACACAACAGTCTAACATCTCCTTGTACTGTAAACTGTTCTGCCAAACGCAAACATTTAACAGAAGCAAACACCTCTCAAATAGTCACTCACACAGCAAAGTGTAACACTCTAGAGAGGGAAATAGTCTTATAGCTATTTACCACCAAAACATATCAAAGACTAGACTAGAGACAATATCATAGGCATTTGCTCACGGTAAACCTTTAATCCGCTGTCTCTCGCCCTCAATGGGCCGCAGGCAGTAGTCAGCCTGTGAGCTCGAAGGTTTTTAATCATCTATTGTCTCATGTCTACCCAACCAACAATCCAAACTTTTTTTTGATAATTTTATATATGTGAAACATTAAAGTACAAATTGTTAAAGCATCTCTTCAAAAATCACTCGACCGGCTGGTAACCCACAATTATTAATCAAAAATACTTAGCTACAAAATGGTCAATCAATCATTTGGAGTAATTCAGTTATTCAACCCCGACATGGTCCATGTTTCGACTCTAAACGAGTCTTTTTCAAGGTGAATGAATGTCACGGCTCTCTGTATCACCGGTAAGGAAAAATTTTTCATTTAGTTCCGGGACGCCAGAAAAATTTTTAATTTAGTTCCAGGACGCCAGAATCACATTTCTCCGGTTTGCAACATGGCGATTCACGCCTTTGACGTGAATCGCCATGTTGCAAACCGGAGAAATGTGATTCTGGCGTCCTGGAACTAAATTAAAAATTTTTCCTTACCGGTGATACAGAGAGCCGTGACATTCATTCCCCTTGAAAAAGACTCGTTTAGAGTCGAAACATGGACCATGTCGGGGTTGAATAACTGAATTACTCCAAATGATTGATTGACCATTTTGTGGCTAAGTATTTTTGATTAATAATTGTGGGTTACGAGCCGGTCGAGTGATTTTTGAAGAGATGCTTTAACAATTTGTACTTTAATGTTTCACATATATAAAATTATCAAAAAAAAGTTTGGATTGTTGGTTGGGTAGACATGAGACAATAGATGATTAAAAACCTTCGAGCTCACAGGCTGACTACTGCCTGCGGCCCATTGAGGGCGAGAGACAGCGAATTAAAGGTTTACCGTGAGCAAATGCCTATGATATTGGGGTAGATTTTCAAACAAGGCGCGTTGGCGTACTTTTGTTGGCGCTCCAGGCGCAAACAAAAGTACGCGGGATTTTAGTAGATACGTGCGGAGCCGCGCGTATCCGCTAAAATCCTGGATCGGCGTGCGCAAGGCTATCAATTACGTATAGCCAGCGCGCGCCGAGCCGCGCAGCCTACCCCCGTTCCCTCCAAGGCCGCTTCGAAATCGGAGCGGCCTCGGAGGGAATCCTCTAACGCCCTCCCCTCACCTTCCCCTCCCTTCCTCTACCTAACCCACCCCCCCGGCCCTGTCTAAACCCCCCCTTACCTTTGTCGGGGGATTTACGCCTCCCGGAGGGAGACGTAAATCCCCGCGCGCCAGCGGGCCGCTAGCGCGCCGGGACGCGACCTGGGGGCGGGTACGGAGGGCGCGGCCACGCCCCCGGACCGCCTTGGGCCGTAACCATGCCCCCGGACCCGCCCCCAAAATGCTGCAGACACGCCCCTAAACGCCGTGACGACCGGGCCCGCCCCCTGACACGCCCCCGACACGCCCCCCTCGGAGAACCCAGGACTTACGTGAGTCCCGGGGTCTGCGCGCGCCAGTGAGCCTATGTAAAATAGGCTCACCGGCGCGCAGGGCCCTGCTCGCCTAAATCCGCCCGGATTTGGGCGGATTTAGGTGAGCAGGTCTCTTAAAATCCGCCCCATTGTCTCTAGTCTAGTCTTTGATATGTTTTGGTGGTAAATAGCTATAAGACTATTTCCCTCTCTAGAGTGTTACACTTTGCTGTGTGAGAAACGCAAATATTTGCCATAGTACAGTAAGCTAACATTATTTCACCTCTAATCCTGAAATTAAATTTTCTATGTAATGACCCTTTGGGAATCATTATGAAATGGCCCTAGTTCTAAAATGCTTTTGAGTTAGGAGTAAGAAGTTAGGTAGTAGAGAGAGGGATGTGCCAATGTGGAATCGCTCCTCCAGTGAGATTGCTGGAATGGCCAGCCCCCCTGCTGTTATAAAAGCAACTTACAGTATAGCTAGGAGTGGGATTTTTTTAATAGAAGTTGAAGGTGAAGGAGCTATTTTCTGAATTAAAATGTGTTTCCCTACTTTTTGTACTAGGCCTCATGGCTCAGAACACTATCTGGAGTAAGAAGGGTTCCAGTATCCCTTTTGGTAATAGTTTTCAGGGGTTATTTAAAGATTTTGGACTTATTATTTTGGAATGTTCTTCCTACAAGAGCCCTGGTAACCCTGGCTGGAGGATTTCAGAGAGTCCACTGGCTAGGTTAGATCAGGAAGTAGGGAAGATTCTGCTGCTTTATATCCCACATAAAGTGGACTGGATCAGGGATGACTCACTGCCGGAGATTTCCAGATTTTTGCCATTTTTGTGGAGTTTTTGCTTTGAGTGTCCTGGGGGGGAGTTTACTGCCACCCTTCCTGCTCTGAAGAGGGGACATCTAAGACAGCTGCAGTGTTCCCTCTATCTAGACCTTTCCAAAGAAAGACCTTATTTGTCATCTGAAGAAGAGAACTGTAAGTAAAATCTTTTTGATATACTTGGAGGCCCCCCCCATCCTGGGGAGAGGAGATAAAAGTGGGAGTTTGTGCAAGAGACTGTTAACTTGCATTTCTGTCCTCAGTAATTTTGAAGGGGATTTTTCCACCCAACTAGAATATCCCTGTCCACCTGGGAATCTTGCTTGTTCAAAACCTGGAGGGTGAGTGTTTTCCCTGGCCCAACTACTGAGAGACACTTGAACAGATAGGGAAAATTTGGAGATCTGTGATTTCCAGCTGATTGTATCAAGAACTGATGTGAAAAATGCCATTTTTGCCAGCCAATAATTTTTACAGTAAAGTTTAGAATAATTGTTGATCTTTAAGTAATACCCCAGGTTAAAGGAATTGAGAATCACCCCTGCCATCTTAAGCTTTGGAAGATTTATTCCTCTCAAACCCCTCCTCTACTCTGTCAGATATAACCTGACCCCCAGGGCCTTGAACAGCGAATGAAAGAGAGAGAGACGTGGCAAGGTGGCCCTGGGACCCTTATGTGCCCCTGCCTTCTAGGCTCACAAACCAAAACGGGTTATATCTACATTTAAAAAAACTGTTAACATAAGTAGGGTTTAATGTGCTCTATATCAGAAGTGATACCCAATTTATGTGTTAGAAGTCATTAATATGTTCATTTGCATGTAAGTATACTATTTTAACACTAAAACCCAATATTACATTAAGAATTAATTTAGTACACATTAAAAATGTGTGCTAAGCATATGCTAAAAAATGCACTGTTAAAATAATTTATTGGCATTTCTTTTTTTTCAGCAGGAATAAAGCCTGAAAATATACATTTGCATTCCTAAGTGGGGGTAGTTATGTCAGATCTACCAATAAATTAGTTATTAGAAAGAAAACAACTGGGGCATATGGCCCAACAAAAGCAAGAGAATAACTACCTACTGAATGTAATCCATTTTGAAATGCAGAAAAGCAAAATAACAATAAAAAGGAATTTGAGGTACAGCTAAAAACAAGAAAAGAGATGTGATTGGTACATGGTATCCATTCCGTCTAATATGGAAAAAATTGACTTGAAGCCAAAGGCCTTCTATAAGGCCTTTCTATAAGGTCATTCATGAACCTCTTCTAAAGAGGTTTGTACATCTCTAGTTATCTCTACTGCCCATCTTAAGGGCCTCTGTTCCCACTGCTATTACTGTTATAGGTCATCTGAAATCCTGGTTAGGAGATGAAGGTCCAAAGACTCAGATTCAACTAAGGAACTGAGGTTAAATTAGCAATTTTGACACCACTAGTAAATTAAGAATGTAGGGCAATGATAAAACAGAAAGAACAGTGAGCTAGAGAAGGAGGGGCAGGGATGAGCCCAGAAAGATAGAAGGGTGAAGGATTCTAAAGGGGCAGGAAGGAAACGGGATGAGGGAAGGAAAAATGTTTAAGAAGGGACAGAAAGCTGAGGAGAGGAAAAGGAAACTGGGGAGGGGGAAATATCGGGGTGTTGAAGAAGGGGCAGAGTTGAGAGAGGAAAAGGCAAGCAAGGAGAGAGCAGATCAGAGGAAATGATCCAAAGCAAACAAAAATAAGAAGAGGGATAGGAACAGCAGTGAGGTTACCAGGAATTAGGACAGGTGACAAAAATGAAAAAGAGGAAGAGTAGAAACTGAAAAATATAGTAAAACAGAAAATCATAGAGAGAAAGACAAATTCAGACTGTGATAACCCATGTGGGGAAAAAAACAAATTTTCTGATGAGTAGAAACAAAGCTTAAGTATCTATTATAAAAAAAATTGTTTTATGAATTTATGTATTATATGGATTGTCCTTACTGATTTATACTATGCATTATTTATATTGGTTGCCACTTTAAGCCTGATTGGAAATTGTTGCATATAAATCAAAATAAATCAAAATAAGTAAATGAATGAATGAATAAATAAACAAAAAATGTTAAAGAAGTCAAGGGCAAGAGTCTGCTTCTGCTTCTCCTCTTCTGCCCTGCAGGCTGGGTGTGTAATATGGCCCATGGGCTGAGGAATTAGGAAAATGCAAATAGAAAGTGAAAGAACTCACCCTTGGTTCAAAAAGGTCATAATGCTTTCATTTTGTTTGTGCTTTCAGCCTCCAGTTTAACGTCCCTCACTTCAAAATTTTGAAATCTGTTATACCCCCAACTCTCCAGACCAGGACATAAACCTGCATCCAAGAAGGTTAATTTCTATTGGAATATTCTGCCCAGCTCTTATATAGAGAGAAATAGCTGTTTGTTCTCTAGCTGTCGTCTTACTGGAAATAATTAGATCAAATGGCTATATAAACCACAGGAGAAAATATATAAATTCAGGAAGCCTTGGTGCTTTCTGTATCTTCTTTCTAGTCACATACAGCTGATAGCATTGGATCTTTTTGAATGCAAATTTGCTGCTGACACTGGGTTTCCGATTTTTTTGTCGTCCTGATAAGGTCTGTGTAAAAGATAAATGTATCTCATTTATTGTGTTCGTTGATACATCATTTACCATACAATCCCTGAAAATGCAGCAGAGCTGTAACTCACTGTTAAAAAGATAGATCATTCTTTCTCAGCTTGATTAATTTTATCTAGTGAAAAAAGGCTGCCAAAACTTGCAGCTTCTAACTCAATCTGCATAATTATTCATTTCAGCATTACAATGATGTGATACCTCTTATCAGACCAGTATAAAAATAATCCAAATATGATATACATGATTTTTTGAGAACATAAAGGTCCCATTTTCAGATGTGATAGAACTATGAAAAGATAAATAAGACTGAATATAAGAGCTTCCTGAACAGAAGGTATTTTATTCCAGACTAGAAGATTTAGTCAGTCTGTATGAATTATCAACAAAGGGCAAACTGACCCAAAGAGTCTTGGTTTGGATTTGATAGAATTAATAGTGCAAACCCGGTGGAAGAATGGGTAAGGGATGAATTGCATTTTGGAAAAAGAAAGATGGAGATTGCAATTCCAAGAGGCTATCAAATAGCAAAGATTCTCTTTTCTAAATCGATATCTGGAGCCTTAGGGCCTGATCCATTAAGAGGTACATATTAAACAACAAAAAGCTGAGCTAAATTTAGACACTTATTTTTACCCTAAATTAGGAGCCTCAGTTGAAAATTTGCTTTCATTTAGGATTCTAATATTTAGAGCCCTAATTTTAAGCTGGCTATTCATGTGTTTAGATTTAGGACCCTAAGATGTCGATACTGAGCAGTATTCCAATTGAACAAGTTAGATGGATAAATATATCTGGCTAACTTGTCTGGGAAATTCAGTAGTAAAACCGTACTGCTGATTAAACCCAAATAATTTTGAGTTAGCCAGATAAACTTATCTAGCTAACTTTAGACCTGCTCAACAGCAGATCTAACTTATCTGGCTATTGGCTAACATAGCCAAATAAGTCTGAATATCGCCATTTATCCAGCTAAGTTAGCCATATAAGTGTCCCTCACAGAACACCTCATCCCACCCACCACTTAGACAGTTAACTACTTAGCTGGAAAACTGTCCAACTAAATAGCAGCAGCTGACTGTGGCTGAATATTCAAATGCCGCCACTTAGCCAGATAAGTCCCAACTTATCTGGCTACGAGGCGCTGAATATCATGCCCTAACCCAGGAGCCTCATGCTGAAAAACAGTGCTAAACACCTATCTTTTTTCCCCTGCTTTAAATTTAGCAATTCAGCCCTAGTCAGTTTTCAAAGGAGCCAATTTAGGCCTCTAACTCCCAAAGTTAGGCTCCTAAACTGTTTGAAAATTGGCTTATAAGGCTTTTCTCCTATCCTGTGTCGATGGCAAAAGATTTTGATGAATCAGGTCCTTAGTAGGTTATGATTGCTTTAAAAGCACCAGCAAAAAAAATATTGTAATATTTTGAGCTTGCAAGATCACACAGCTCCTTTCTTCAGATATCACATAATTCCAAGCATTCCCAACCTAGTCATGTTTTGGCACATAATGGTGCTTCAAGGAGGAATACATTTTTGTCAGCTTGATGAATTAATAGCTTCAATACATGCAAATCCTCTATTGTACTATCCAACCTCTGCCAATATCTATGGCTACGTTTTCAGATTAATTTGGTACCTTGTTGCAGGAAAACGTATGATGGAACCTTGTGGATCATAATGGGAAAACTCTTTGAAAGCTAAGTGCTAATAATTTTTGTCTACAAACTATTAGCATCTGCATTTAGGGGGATCCCTGTTTTTGGTTCAATATATGAAGATGTGCCTTGAATTAACTTAATTTATGCATTTGTTTTGCAGATCAACGGGATATAAATGCTTTTAAATAAATAAGTAAATACATACATTTGTCTGAAAGTGTTTTTAATATAAAATGAAATTGATTGAAAATTGATTTTTGAAACAATAAAGAAAGGAATTTGTGCAGGAGATTATATGATTATTTATTTATTTATTTATTTTATTTATTTAGCATTTTTTATATACCGAGGTAGAGCAGAGTAGCCTTCACTCCGGTTTACAGATTATAACAACATGTTACATAAAACTAATTGAAGACATTGAAGAGAAAACAACAATTAACAATCTGAGAACTGTCATGTCAAACATAAGAACAGGGCAAGATATCCCAAAGGATAAACACATTGAGCATAGCAGATAAGATGTACCAAAGGATAGGTACATTAAATAGACTGAGTTCAAGTATAATGAAAAAATAGACTTAGATATCTGTAGGAAACAGGGAGATTAGACAGAGGGGGGAATAAATGACAAAATATGGGAAGCTGTGGGATTAAGTTTTGAGATTGTTGTGCAGGCTGTCAGTATGAGATTGGCAGAGGAGCCAGGCTTTTAGTTCTTTCTTAAAAGATTTTGGGTTTTCTTGGGAGGTGAGGAACTGAGGTAAGGAGTTCCATAGTTTTGGGCCGATGATAGAAATGGCTCTGTTTCTGGTGGACGAGAGTTTAGCATGAGGGAGTGATGGAATCACTAGCTGTAGTTTACTAGTTGATCTTGTTGTGCGTGGAGAGTACTGGATATGAATGATGTCATCATTATAAGTTGTCACAGTGATCAACCCAATATGATGTCCCCCTTATTATACTTGAAAGGGATCCAAAGGTTCCTTACCAGGATACACTTGTCCCAACCAGAGTGCACGTATGGTAGGAGGTGAGGTGCTGTGGGAACAACCCAATGAGCAATGCTTGGGAAGTTGAGGAGTAATAAAAGCAGGCACTCAGAATGTTCTAGGGCTCTTTAACCCATTATGTCCCAAATTTTTAAAGAAGCTGTCCTCTAAATAGGACACTGGGATACAATGGGTTAAGGTTGGTTCCATATTTCCAGGAGGGAACCACAGAGTTTATCAAAGCATAAGTTACTGAAACACCCATGAAGGGGTTTTGGGTGGAATATTGAAGCATTCCTGGAGAGAGGGAGTGTACGAGGCTCCTTGCTGTGTTGGGGGTTTGTCTTTTCAAGTGAATTGTGTAAATGGAAGGGACACAAGGGATCTGTGTGTATCCAGTGTGTCTTGGACAAGGCATTAGAACTCTTTTCCAGTCAGTGTTTCTGCATTTCAAGTGCGAAAAAGAATCATGTAGAAAAGAGTCAAGGAGATTCAGAGAAAAGGGAATCCAAAGGTGTCAAAGATAGATCCCTGGAGTAGCCTGAAGGGATATTGAGAGTCAGGAAAGGCCCCTATATGTTTAATATGTGTATGTGACTTTGTAAATATGCTTCATGTATATCACAAAAAGTGTATATTTTTGGCAACTTATCACTTTTCCCTAAGCCAAACATCAGAAAACTCGACATACTTTTGGAATAACAAATTCTTGTGTGGCTTATCCTTATTGCAAAACCATTGAAGTGTCACAAAATCCCAAAGGACCCTAACCCTTCCTTCCTCCCCCCCCCCCCCCCACTCCACCGCTGGAGGAATCCCAGAGAGTTCCAAGGGTTGCACCATGGCCCAGCAGTTATCAGATGTGCCCCCTTCTCCAGTGAGAATTTGGAAGGTGATTACATTATTATGTTTTATTTTTCTTATAGAGTTGACTCTTGTAAAATTATTTTTGAACTACATAGGATCACTGTACATATCCATATGACTTTTGGTGATTCATATCCTCCTTCTGTTTACTTTGAATTATATGGTGACCTTAGTAACTGGCACTACATCACTCAGAGTAAATTGATCCAAATGATGGCAACTTGGGGGGGGGGGGGCCAACACAGGCGGCAGTGGCAACCAGTAGCTGGAGGGGGAGGTATGAGATGTGGCTGCAGTTAGTGCCTGAGATTACAGATAAAAGTGGTAATAACAGTTGGCTGGAGGAAGGTGCAGGAGGCAGTGGCCAGGAAATGGAAAAGACAGAGGAAGAAGCAGGCATCATTGAGCAGAAATGGCAGTAGAGTGGGTTTTCACGTAGATAAGCAGCTGAATTAGCCATGCTGTCTGGGATGTTCTCCCGTCCTGTAGGTGGTGGAGCTCTCAAAGCCAAGTTCTAAGTCTTGCTACAGTGTGTGCCTGCTTGGCACCTCCCCCTCCCCTGTGTAGAGTCTCCTCAGTCCGTTTTTTTCCGCAAGCCTGACAGCACGCAGAGTTCTCGGTCTCCTCGAGCTTTTTTCTCTGAGAGAAAAGTTTGTTTTTCAAAAGAAGATTTCTGAAGTTTTAATTACTTCTTAGTAGTTAGGCTTAACTACTTTTCAACATTTTCTTTAAATCACTTCAAAAATGCCTCGTCCAGGATCCAAATTCTGTGACTGTAGAAAAATAATGTCTGTCACAGCCAGACATCTTAAATGTTATATTTGTCTGGGGCCCCAGCATGAACAGAGTGCAGACACATGTCCCCTAGAGCACAACGTCAAAGAAAAGCCAAAATGGAGGAGTTGAGAAAATTAAGGGTAGGATATGCCCCCTCAGAGGAATCAGCAAAATCCTCCCCAGGGCCGCAGTGCACCCCGAAAGAGTCAGAACGGCTGCGTGCAGCATCGCTGAGTCATGCTGCGTCGATTGCTCCGCATAAAACATCATACTCCGGAACGGGCGACGCACCCAGACCAAAGCCTTCAGCTGCGTCGACCGGAGCGAGTGTATCGACCGGAGCAAGTGCATCGATCGACACAGGAGAGTCGACCATCATCTCATCGATGCAACCCAGACGCTCCAGCGCATCTGGCACATTGAAGCACCGGCGCCTCGATGCACCTCATACATCTAAGTCAAGCCATGCTTCGGGCTAGAAGCAGCTTCAGCATTCCTCGACGCATAGACACAGTTTAGAGCCAATGCACCGCAAAAAACATGTGCATTCGACTCAAGCGACTCATAAGGCCTCTCAATCCCCCAAAAAGCACATATCAGGACATAAAAGGAGAAGTAAACCTTCCCCACTCCTAGTTTTGGAGGATGACCTCGCATTCTCTCCTCCAGGACACTCTTCCTCATCAATTCAGTCTGAACTAGAGGAATCATTGCCAAAGAAACTGCATAAATCATCAAAAGATAGACCCAGTCTGGCTGGACACCTTGTACCGACCCCTGTGGAAACACCGCCGACTACTTCCACACAACAGGTACTAGCATCTCAGGTAATGTCTGAAATTTCCATGATCTTAGCAAATTGTTTAGCATCTTTGGCTAATCCGGAGCAACCTACTGGTCACCATTAGAGACACCCCAGTTGCCTTCAGGTAACCCTATTCTGGACACTGAACCATCTCTCCCTTCTCTACCACCACTGGCATTTTTGCCACTAACATCCTCCCCTGGATCTTCTATGGGATACCCATCTGACCAGCCAGAGCCAATTTCACCTCCGGAAGATCTTACATATTCGAAATTCCTGGAGAAGGTAGGAAACATCCTGGGAATAGAAACCAGAAAATTACCAGATCCCAGATCAGAGGTCCTTGGACTACTGAAGGTTTTCGAGACACCATCAGAACCAATAGCTCTGCCTTCCCATGAGGTACTTGACACCTCATGAAAAGAGCTTGGGAAACACCTCTCACAGGACTGGTTACTTCAAGAAAATCTGAGCTAAAGTACAGGATGCGAAAATCTTCCTGCTACACCCATCTACAACTACCACACACATCAGTGGTGGTAGAATCCGCCATGCAAAAGGCGCACAAAACACGACTTCAAGCCAACACCCCTCCAGGTCATGAAAACAAGCTTATGGATGACTTCGGAAAAAGAGCCTTTCAATCAGGCATGTTAAATGCCCGAATTCAACAGCTTCAATTCGCAATAACCCAATACCTGTTTGAATGCTTACAATAATTAAAACCAAAACTACAGGAATCATCTGATGCTCAGCTGCCAACCAAATTCCACAATATGGAGGAGGGACTGCACCACCTTATACGCACAGTTTATGAAGGCTTTGAAACTTCATCAAAGTCTACAGCTAATGCGATTGCCACAAGAAGACTTGCTTGGTTAAGAGCTAGTGTGATAAGGGAAGACATACAGGAAAAACTAGTGAATCTCCCTTGTCTCCCAGACAATTTATTCGGAAATCATTTCAAAGACACCGTATCGCAACTAAAAGAACAAAAGCTGGCGGTCCAATCTTTGACCACTCCAACTACCTTCCAATATTATAGAGGATATTTCCCCTCTTACAGGCGATTTCAATATCAACGGTGACATTTCAGACCTTATCCACCTTCCAGGCCGGCCTATTATACTCCACACGCTTCTTTGTCGCAAACTCAAACATCCCATCAGCGACAAAGAACTCCTAGGCAGACAAAAACCCCTCAGGATCAGGCACAGCTTGCGACTTCTAAAAGTTTTTAGACCATCGGAAACCACCGCTACATCCTTTAGTCGGCGGCAGATTAACTCAATTCTTGTCTGCATGGACATCCGTAACAACAGACAGCTGGATATTAAGCATTATAAAACAGGATTATGCATTAAATTTCAAAACCCCTCCCATACTACCACATTGGATACCCAAAAGAAATCAACACAAGCATTCTTAAAACTTACACCTAGAGATCAATAACCTCCTACAACAACAATGCAAACAGGAACTCCTGGTGTTGCATCCCCGCACCGGTTTCTATTCCCCATACTTCCTCATTCTAAAGAAATCAGGAGGACTTTATCCAATCCTTGATCTCAGGTCACTCAACAAACATCTCAAAACAGAGAAATTCAACATGACTTCTCTCAAGTCTATTCTGCCCTTCATTTAACCCGGAGACTGGATGTGTTCCATCGTACTCAAAACGCATATTCACACATACCGATGCACAAAGCCTCCTGGCGGTACCTTTGTTTCACGGCAATGAATCATCATTTCCAATACAAGGTCCTTCCATTTGGCCTCTCATCGGCACCCAGAGTGTTTACAAAATGCCTAGCGATAGCGGTGGCCCATCTACGTCGTCAGGATATTCAAATATTCCCTTACATGGAAGACTGGCTTCTAGTAGCACCCAGCCCCTCCATCCTACAGAACAATCTTCTAAAGACAATCCAATGTCTAGACACGTTAGGACTACTAGTCAACTATGAAAAATCAAATCTACACCTAACACAGGTGTTACAATTCATAGGTGCCATCATAGACTCTACAAAAGACCAGGCTTTCCTTCCTCAACCAAGAGCAATAGCTCTAACAACTCTGGCACAACATCTATCCCACTCATTAAAGGCACAAGCCCATCAGATTTTGATCATACTTGGCCATATGGCGGCTTCGTTATATGTAGTCCCACAAACACGACTACACATGAGATGATTGCAGTGGGGCTTAAAAGCCCAATGGAAACAATACTCCAACCATCTCTCCACTCCAGTTTCAGTGACAAACAGCATGAAACAGGATTTGAATTGGTGACTGCACTCACCAGCCCTTACTATGGGAGCTTCCTTAAGACCTCCGGTTCATCAGATAATACTCACAACAGATGCCTCCCCAAAAGGCTGGGGAGCCCATCTTACCGCCTAGAAACTCAGGGCCTCTGGAACGCATGGGAGAGGAAGCAACAAATAAGCCTCTTAGAACTTCGCACGATTCGGAACGCACTCCAAGCCTTCCTTCCTCAACTACAAGGAAAAATAGTCATGATTCACACCAACAACCAGGTAGCGATGTTCTACATCAACAAAGAAGGCGGGTCAGGTTCCTGGACACTGTGCCAGGAAGCGGTATCAATTTGGGAATGGGCAACAGCCAACTCCATCATTCTGCAATCAACATACCTCCCAGGGATAGACAACACCAGAGCAGACAAACTCAGCAGAATTTTTCCATCCCCACAATTGGGAACTCCAAAACAATGTGACATTACAAATCTTCCGTGCCTGAGGATGGCCACAAGTGGACCTATTCGCCACGGAATACAATTGGAAAGTCCACCATTTTTGTTCCATTTATCCCAGCCCACATCGGATGTCACAAGATGCATTCCTCATGGACTGGTCAAATGACCTACTTTACGCTTTTCCCCCTATACCACTAATTTCACGCACAGTACAGAAATGCATCAGGGACAAAGCAAATCTCATTCTCATAGCTCCAGCATGGCCCAGACAGCCACGGTAGGCATATCTAGTTCAACTTTCGATAGACACTCCAATGCCACTGGGAAACAACCCTCATCTACTTACACAAGCTGGAGGAACGCTTCTCCATCCACTCCATTCTGCGTTGAAACTAACAGCATGGAGGTTGAGCGGCTGCTATTTCAAGACCTAAACCTCCCATCTCAAGTAGAAGATATCCTACTTTCCTCCAGAAAACTTTCCACCAGGAGAAATTATAGAAGAAAGTGGTTTAACTATGCTTCATGTTGCTCCGTTGTGAATATCGACCCATTCACTTGCCCACCGGACACCCTGCTCACGTATCTCCACATACTGTATCAGAAAGGATTAGTGATGGCTTCCCTCAATCCACCTCAGTGCCATAGCTGCTTTTCATGCACTGCACGATAATGCACCAATTTCCACTCATCTTCTCATCTCTAGATTTATGAAGGGCGTTTTAAGACTCCACCCACCGGTCTCAAAACCACCTGTACCATGGCACTTAAATTTAGTTTTGGAGCAACTAATGCTTCCCCCTTTCGAACCATTAGACAACTGTTACCCCAGATACCTGGCGTGGAAAGTACTCTTTCTCACAGTCCTCACCTCAGCAAGACATGTCAGCAAGATACTAGGGGTGTGCATTCGGATTGACCGCATTAGTGAAACGCAACTCATTTTTTTTTTTTACTTAAAAAATTGATTCGACATAAACGATCGGATTTCCCACATATCGAACATAGATATGTTCGATATGTGGGAAATCGCGATTGTTGAGCCAAAATAAAAATATAAACCCCCTCACCCTCCTTAACCCCCCCCCCCCCCCCGACTTACCACAACTCCATGGTGATGGAGCGGAGTGAGGACGCCATTTCTGCAATCCTTGGCGAGAAGCATGTGACGGCGGCACGTCGAGTGACGCCGGCGTCACGTGATTCCCGGCTCGTTCGCGCCGGACGGCTCGTTCGGCCCAAAAAGAACTTTTGGCCAGCTTGGGGGGGCCTCCTGACCCCCTCAAGCTGGCCAAAAGTTCTTTTTGGGCCGAACGAGCCGTCCGGCGCGAACTTGCCGGGAATCACGTGACGTCGCGTCTGAGTGACGCGGCGCCACGTGATTCCCGGCGAGTTCGCGCCGGACGGCTCGTTCGGCCCAAAAAGAACTTTTGGCCAGCTTGGGGGGGTCAGGAGGCCCCCCCAAGCTGGCCAAAAGTTCTTTTTGGGCCGAACGAGCCGTCCGGCGCGAACTCGCCGGGAATCACGTGACGCCGCGTCACTCGACGTGCCACCGACGTCACATGCTTCTCGCCAAGGATTGCAGAAATGACGTCCTCACTCCTCGCTCGATCACCAGGGAGTTGTGGTAAGTCTGGGGGGGGGATTAAGGAGGGTGAGGGGGTTTACATTTTTTTTTTGCACATATGTACATATACCCAACTCATTGGATTTTTTTTATGTCCATATTGGCCGCAAGTGGGACCCCCTTTCGGTCATAAAAAATATGAACATAAAATTTTGCTCTGCACATCCCTACAAGATACAAGCGCTAGCCCATTACCCACCTTACCTAATATTTCATCTCGACAAAGTGGTTCTACGACCACACCCATCTTTCCTTCCCAAGGTGGTTTCATCGTTTCAGCTCAATCAATCCATCACTCTACCAACCTTCCACCCTCGTCCTCACACGGATGAAGCTCAACGATGTTTGCACACGTTAGACTGTAAGCGAGCGCTGGCATATTATAAACAATGAACGGCCTCTCCTTCAAGACCTTTGCAACTATTTATATCATTTAATCTGAATGCACCAGGAGTACCAGTCTCCAAAAGAACTTTGTCAACCTGGATAACAAATTGCATCCATTTCTGCTATGAGACGAAGTAGGCACAACTTTCGTCCAACCCTAAAGCACACCAAGTCAGAGCAGTAGCAGCTTCTGTTGACCATCTGCGTGAGGTTCCAATCCTGGACAAGGCGGCCACTTGGTCCTCACTGCATACTTTTACCACTCACTACTGTTAAACAAATGCACATCTCTAGTTTGTCTAATCACGAATTAGGCAATTTCATTGAAATTTGTCGTGGTTCAGGGGACGCAAACCACGAAACAGATTTTCCTCAAACTTCAGGGAAGATTCATTTTTCGGGTTAGTGTGGGGGGGCACATTTATTAAAAAAAAACAACCCACCCCAACCCTTCACATTTACTGTATTACAACCCCCCCCCCCCCACCATCCCGATCCCTCCCCAAGGCTTCCTAAAAGCCCTGGTGGTCCAGTGGGGTCCCTCAAGCAATCTTTCCCTCCGGGCCGTCGGGCTGTTGGCCCTGCTACAAATCAAAATGTTGCCGATGGCCCTTTGCCCTTACGATGTCACAGGGGCTACCGGTGCCATTGGTTGGCCCCTGTCACATGGTAGGAGCAATGGACGACCGGCGCCATCTTGTGCTCCTACCATGTGACAGGGGCGGACCAATGGCACCGGTAGCCCCTGTGACATAGTAAGGGCAAAGGCTATCGGTGCCATTTTGAATACTGGCAGCCGACGGCCCGAGAGCAGGAGATCGCTCCAGGACCCCCACTGGACCACCAGGGATTCAGATTTTTTTTTTTATTATTCGTTTTTTCGGGTTCGGGTTCTACTTTGTCCGCACTCTACCTCAGCTTTGTTTTTGCTGAAAAAGGATCCATGGGAAAACGAGTTTTCCCACGAAGTGCCCGAACTGAAACCCGACCTGAGCCAGAAAAACAAAGCTCATCTCTAAGACAAACTGGCTTCATCAGATGCTTCCATGGGTAAACAGATTTTGCAAGCGGGCACCTCAAACACCACAAGAGACTGTCCGCACTCTACCTCAGCAATTTGAGCACCCACATTAAGAACAACAACAAACAGCTCAAATTGCTAGCTGGGGACTCCCAGACAGCATGGCTAATTCAGCTGCTTATCTACGTGAAAAGAGCAAGTTTGCTTATCGTAAACGGTGTTTTCCGTAGATTACAGATGAATTAGCCATGCTGACCCTCCCGCCTCCCCGGACAGTCTTGCACTATATACTTGCTTAATTACGAACTGAAGAGACTCTACACAGGAGAGGGGGAGGTGCCAAGTAGGCACACATTGTAGCAAGACTTAGAACTTTGCTTTGAGAGCTCTGCCAGCTACAGGTCGGGAGGACGTCCCAGACAGCATGGCTAATTCATCTGCTATCTACAGAAAACACCGTTTACAGTAAGCAAACTTCCTCTTCCTGTGACTCCACAAAAAGAAAATTCTGCAGCAGTTTCCAGGCCTGTGGAATCATGGAAAACTTTGGGTTCTGCTCATATTTGTTCTGGCATACATAGCGCTACACAAAACAAGTCATACAAAAACTGATAATGTACACTATATTTATAAACAATATAAAACATTTATGAACCTAACATTGAACAAATGGCATCCTCAGCTTTAATCTTGCAGATTTGTGTTGCCTAAGGACTACTAATTTGACACAGCAAAGTCACATTTCCTCTGGAAATGTGTGAACAATAAAATTGCATTTTCCCTGTAAGTGCTATTTTGCATAAGACAAGGCAATTTGACGAGCCACTTAGATTCAAACCACATGCAGGCATCCCAAATATTTTTTCAATACAGATGTCTGTTCATGTTCTCATGAGAAGTAATTAATCAAGTACACTGCTGAAACATCATGTTTACAGATCGTGATACAGAAGGATAGTATGTAAGTATTAGTTTTAAAAATATATATATTCTTGTGGGAGCAGTTAGTCAAAACTTATAGACAAAAATATTTTGCTTGTACAGTAGGTGCATTTTGAGTTTCATCTTCTGGGAGCTTCTAATGGGATTCTAGTATTTCCAGCAGCAGATTGTGTTTGCTAAAGGATTTTTTTTTTTTTTTTTACAGGGGGGACCAGAAAGAGAGGGTGTTTTGTTTTAGCATTTAATTGCTTCTCATGCAGCTACAGTGCAGGTTTAACCTTGACATTTATGTTCTTGATGAAAACACCAAACAAACCGCTAGAGGGAGAAGTAGGTTGCAAATTTATCTTTGAAATATATTTTCTGCCTTTCTCTTCCTGCAGTTATTGGCAAGTGCAAACTGTATTTTAGGGATTTGAGTGATCTCCAATTGTTTTTCTATTGTTGAAGATCCACACTGCATATGAAGATAGAAATATACAATTTCCAATCTCTAATGTTGAAACAAATGCATAGATTATTTTCTGTTAGAAGCATCATTAAAGTACACAAACATTAATGTGGTTTTTTTTTTCATGTGCAGCTGTGCTTTTGACAGTTGTTAGAGCTTGGCAGTGGGAAATAGCATTACATTCTGCCATTTGATATATGGAATCGGTGATTGAATCTTATTTCAGGCAGCATCAGGGTTGAAATTTAAAACAATGACTATAGGGAGAGCAGTTTGGATAGCCATTTAAAAAGGTAAACAGGGATTTGCCTGCATGAATTGGGTGTTTGAAAGTTGCCTTACCTCAATTTACCTAAAGGTATGTATGTTTATAGCTGGATTTCGCAAAGGCATTTCCAGGGACATTTTGTGTGTGTGTATGTGGCAGGATGGGAAAAATAATGCCTGTTCATTGAATTTTCAAATGCTACGTGTTTTGTTTTCCATGGAAAATCTACTCACAAAAAGCAGGTTCACGAGTCCATGGATTCTGTGTACCCATAGCAAGTTTCACAGGGAAAGCAGTCAGTGTGTGAATATTTCCCCCAGTATCTTTAGAGGGAGAGTAACTTCAAAAGCATTTCCATGGATTAAACAGTGTTTTACCCACAGAAATGGTTTTTTACAAAATGGGCTTTCTGGTATGCGGTAAACTTTCATGCATTCTGCTCATTTGCATGTACATGCACCCAAACGGAATGGAGGTGCTCCCAGGATTGGAGTCGGGGAGGGGTTTGGACTTGCACACAAACAAGTGAATTTTCAAAGGAATTACATATCTAAATGTAACATACTATCGTATAAATTTTCAAAAGCCATTTACTCATGTAAAGTTTACATATGTGGGTAAATCCTATAGACAATTCAATTGCATATTTTGTAGCTATTTTCAAAAGTCCACTTACTTGGGTAAAGTGCATTTACACGTGTAAATCCCAGTTTTGAGTGTGTAATGCTTTTGAAAATCAGGCCCATAGTTTGGGATTTTCAAAAGTATGAGTGTAAATTTTCTTTAAAATATTCTGCGCACATAATAGCAATGATTATTTTCAAAGTCATTTTATATTAAATCTGCTTTGAAAATTGGCGTAACTTGCGTGCCTATTTGCCTCAGGTTGTTATAAACCCTCCCCTAAAAGACACATAATAATCAAGGTCAACAAAAATGTTATAAACAATAACATTTTATTGGACTAACTTAATCTGTTTCTGACTAGCTTTTGAGAGCTACAGTATACGCTCTTCATCAGATCAAAGCAAAATGAGCATAAAATGGGACACAAAAGAAACCACTCAGAAAAAAGGGATGCAAGCTTCCCCAAAAAATGTTTACAGTTTAAACTCAAAAAGGATCTAATATGTCTGTGGAAGTACAAATTATTTTACCTCAGAGCTTCTGTTCTAATTCTTGCTCTAGATCAGAGGTGATTAGAAGTCATTACCATCTGACGTTAAGCCAGTAGAAAATCTGTAAAGTGAGTTCATATTGAGCAGGTGTCTACACCTCTAAAGTAAAAGAAGGGATTATCACACAGACTCCACTTTTGGCAGAAAAAGAAGAGAGAATTTTGGTGAAAAGAAAAGCTACAAGCTGGCAGATGGTGACTGCGCAGATGCAGACTTCCAAAACAAAAGAAGTCCAGAGAACTGCAGATGGAAGATGAGCATGCACAAAACTCTCAAACTTGAACTGAATTGAAACATTAATAAGAATGGCTTGCTATTTTAAAGTGAAGCCAATTAGTAACTTTATGGAACCTGAACATAATTCAGTAGATAAGCTGTATATTATGATTATAATTTAGAGGGTTAAACAGTAAGACAGTCATTTTAAAACAAGTGTGTGGGCTTCTGTATATGTGTGTCTGCATGCGCGATCACATACACGCTGGAATTTTAAATCGTGCATGCAATTACGTGCCCAAGATTTTAAATACACCCATTGCACATATGCGTGCTTCTAATTATAAGTGGTTACATGAGCTAACATAGTTCATGCATCGCTCTTAGGACTTTGTCAGCTTTAATGAGCTCAGGTAAGCGAATTTTAAAATATGTTCACGAGAAAGATGGTCCCAGTTTTAACTGTTAGTCCACCAGTTTGCCTAGCCTCCCTGAAGGTCATCCAAGCCCCTCTGTTTCAGCTTCACTCCCCTCTATTTACCCAGACTCCTCACTCAGTAGTTTTTATCCTAAAACAAGTTCTCTTCAGACTTACACCTCTTCAAGAGTACAAGTAAATATGCGCAGCTAACAGCCCACCGTGGACTGCGGCTCTGGATTTAAAATATGGATTTGTAGGCGTAAATGTTGGCCTCACCCCGTTTTTGTTGCTAACACACGTACACGTGTGCACATAATTGGGCCGTTATACGAGTCCCTTGCAGTCAGCCCAGATACTTGCATATATGGGCCTTTTAATGTGAGGCAACTCTTTTAAAATTCACCCTTAAGAATTTAGTATGGTATTAAAATATGTAAATAGGCAAGTTGCTTTTCAGGATTAAAATATGGCTTTAAGTTTAGTAATTTTAAACAAGTTAAAATTTTGAGAGGACAGAATGTGATGTAGTTGGCCTTGAACCAAGGTCTGCTCAGTTCATTGCTGATGGGCTGTAAGTAGAGCCACATAATGGCTCCAAGAAACCCACCCCCAGATTACAGATTGATCCTCATCGGATTCAAAAAGTATGCTGAGACACCTGGAAGGTACTCCTGGTATTTAGATGGCTTGGAGGCCATGTGACAATCAAGGCCAGTATAAATATTTGGCACCCTAAGTGAACCTTTGGTCATGTACCCCCTCCAACTTTAGGGTTGCCAATTGGCTCCAGATTTTCAGGACAGGTTGATCTAGACCTGCTTTTACCCCATTGCATGGCATGCAGGGATGTGCAGTCTTGCTTTTCTAAAGAGCTGGAATAGGGAAGTCAGAACTACAAGTCCCTGCATGCAATGGGGTAAAAGGAGGATTGCATCAACCTGTTCTGAAAACCTGGAGCCAGTTGGCAACCCTATCCAACTTACCTCTAGCACAGTGCTCCATTTTGCCAGTGGCAGTGGCTCCAGAACAGTGTTCCCTGGCAGTGTTAGCTCTAGCACAGCACCCCTCTGGCTCTCTTGCTAGCAGGATTTTGCTGCCCCCTAAACTTTGGCACTCTAGGTGACTAATGGAAGTACTGTCCCTGGTGACAGTGTGGGACCCCAGTAAAAGACTCATGAATCCTAAGTATATTGATGTTATGTGAAACTCTGTATTAGTCCTGTCAATAGAAGCTATGCTTCAAATAGTTACTGTCTGTCCCTGGAAAGGAATTAACAGTGGGAAATGACCTGGATTACATAAGTAGATTGGATTTAAGTGTAGCCCCAATCATTAATATTGTGCATTTCATGACTGATCAGCCACTTCAAACAGGATTACATTCAGATACCATAGCTATTTCCTTGTCTCCAGAGTGCACTCTATTTAATAAGCACTTTTCCCATAGTCACAAAATTGAAGAAAACCTTTCGAGGCCAATATTTATTTATTTGATTTATTTGTTTAATGTATATCCTCCTTTCAAACTGGATTACATTAAGGTACTGTAGGTATTCAAAGCAATGAACTAATCATGGCAACTATTTTTAGTTGAACTTAGGAGCCAAAGGAGTGAATTTTCAAAGGAGTTATGTGCGTAACAGTAATTTTCAAAAGACCATTTCTGCCTGTAAAATCTTTTGAAAATTCAATGAAATTTCAAAGGAGTTACATACATAAAAGTAGCAATTTTCAAAACTAATTTATGTGCATAAAACTCAGTTTTATAAACATAAATCCTTTTGAAAATTGCCTCCATAATTTTCATTGAAAATTCACATAAATTTAGGTACCTAAATTTTATGTACCTAAATTTAAATCTGTTATTCAGTTGCCTAGGTTTAGGCCCTACATTAGGTGCCTAGTTCTGAAAATCTGTACTAAGTTCCTAACTTTGTTTCCCCACTCTAATTCCATCCACTGTTGTAGACACCTACTTTTTAGGTTCTTAAATTTAGGGGCCTAGTGAAACTAGGAGCATAAATTATGTAACTCAGTGCTGGTCAATTTTCAAAAGTGCCTAACCCATTTGAAAACTGACCCCTAAGTTTGTACTTGAGGCAATGGAGGGTGAACTAATTTACCCAAGGTCACACACAGTGTCAGCAGGATTTGAACCATAGCTTCCTTGGTTTGTAGCTTACTGCTTTACCTACTAGGCTGCTATTTCACTGAGCTGTAACCTGTTTGAGTTTGACTGCAGAACATCTTAGGTCAGTGAATATTTATGTTCTCTAATATCTAATTAATATCTCAATGTGGTTTGTACTGCAGGGGCTTGCACCCTATTAAATTTATGTAGATGAGACTGACCCAATGGTTCAGTGCTATGTACTACCAAGGAGAAAGTCCCGGGTTCAATCCCTGACTTGGGCCTTTTGCTTCCAGGGTCAGCTGGAGCTGAGGAGGCAGAGTTCACAGTCCTTAGGTGCCGAGAGGGTCATAATTATTATTCAAGAATGGCACCTAGTGGCCAGATTTAGGGGTAGATTTTTAAACCTACATGTCGATTTTATAACATGTGCACAAATGTTATAAAATCCGGGGGCCGCACACACATGCACACCAGATTTTATAATCCATGCGTGAATGTGCGGGCGGTGCGCACAAGGGGGGGTATTTATGCAATTTTCACGCGGCAACGCATCCCGGCCTTCCCCAGTTCACTACCCCCCTACCTAACCTCCCTTACCCTTACCCTCTCCTATCCTCCCCACCCCTAAACCCTTTCTCCTACCTTTTTTTTCTATTTATTTATTTATTTATTTATTTGATGAGTTTTATATACTGTTATTCGGTAGAGCCATCATAACGGTTTACAAAGTGAATATTATTTTCTTAACAGTATTGAAACATTATAACAGAATGACCATATATAGAAATAAGCAAGTCAGGTCAAATAACTATTCTTGGGTTGGAAGTTGGGTTGTTGCTTACTGCTCCATTGGAGCAGTAGCAACTTTTGCGCGCCAGCAGTCCCTTCCCTGGTGCAGCGGCAAATGCCCACACACATAACCTCCATTTTTTATGCATGCAACTGATTTAAAATCTACCCGTTAGTTGGCCTTGAACCCGTTAGGGCTTAGGAGGTGGGTCATCTTTGTCCTTTCTTTATAGGGGGAGAGAGGTAACTCAGGAAGTAGGTTTTGTCAGGGCCGGTGGAAGCACTAGGCGAACTAGGCCTGGGCTTAGGGTACCGAGCATTAGGGGGCACCGAGCAGTGGTATACAGAGGGGAGGTCAAGGGGAGGCAATGCGGCCGCCGGTGGACCTCATCCCACTGGCAGCTGAGCAGTGAACTACCGCTGTGCTGTGCTGTGTGCCGGACACACACAGCAGGAAGATTGGCAGGGCCGTGGTGGAGCTCATGTCACCACGGCCAGAAGAAAAAGATCACGTCCAAACCTACAAGTGCTCCTCCTCCTTCCTGCCGCGCGGCCCCGGAAGAAAAATTTGCCGGAGCTGCACAGGCAGGAAGGAGGAGGAGCAGCATTTATAGTCATCTGCAAATCTCAAGATGCAGCAGGCTGAGAAGAGGAGGAGGCCTGGTAGCAGGGCTGCCGCCATGGATCCCACATTGCGAGCTGCCCGAGAAGATCAGGGCCGCTGCAGAGTCCATCCTGCGACGACCTGTGAAGAGGCCCAGAGGCAAGAGAGAGGCTGAGGGCCTGTAGAGTGTGTGTGTGTGTGTGTGTGTGTGTGAGATGAGTTGAGAGATTGTGTGTGTGTGAAAGTGAGTTAAGAGACTGTGTGAGGGAGTGAGGACCTGAATGTTTGCAGAGACAGCTGTTGCGTCCTTCGGTGCTAGACGGCTTCGCCCCGTTTGCCTCACCTTGTTCACGGCTCCTCCCACTTACCTAGGAAAGATGGCTACCGCCACATCTACAAGCCGACCTCTCTGGCATCCCTGGAACGGCTATGGTGCAGCCTCCCGCCATGCTCCTCCCAGGTACCTACTAGGGTGCGCGCGCGCCACCCACGTCTTTATTCCAACCTTGGCGCGAACCTCCAGGGGCATTCCCCTTTGCTAACGTCACACCATCCAGGTATATAACCTATTCTAATTTGCTAGCTCGTTGAGTTAGCAAGGACTCGAATCCGTTCCTGTCTACGATACTGCTGGAAGCTCTCTCTCTGCCCTTCAGGGTAACTGCTAACCTAGGTACCCACTCCTTGGGGGCCCTCTTCTTTATTTCAGATGCCTTACAGGAAACAGGTTCTCTCTCCTCGAGGGCCTGCTCTCTCTGCCTCGGTGCCTGCACTATCTTCTTCAACCTGGTGGAATTGCATACCTACAGCAAACACCTACATTACTACCTTGCTAGGAAACCTGCTTCAGAACCTCCCTATACCAACGGGGTGAGAAGGGCTCCCTCTGCCAAGGTCCCTGAGACTGCTACTACCAGACTGCCTCACTACTGCCACCTCTGGTGGTACTCTTCGTATAATAAAGAACTAACTGTTTGTGCGTTCTGAGTCTAGCCCAGTACTGTGGCTCCTCACGGGGCTCCTCCCTGTGGCTGTGGTCATCTGCCACGGTGCCCAAGGATCCACCCAAAAACAGCTTAACCACAACAACAGCATGTGAGAGCCTCTGTGTGTGTGAGAGACAGCATGTGACAATGAGAGCCTGTGCTTGAGCAGACAGCTTGTGGGAGTGAGAGAGAGCCTGTGTGTGTGAGAGTCAGACAGCATGTGCCAGTGAGAGACTGTGTGTATGAGAGAGAGCATGTGACAGTAAGAGCCTGTGCTTGAGCAGACAACTTGTGGGAGTGAGAGAGAGCCTGTGTGTGTAAGACTCAGACAGCATGTGCAAGAGAGAGACTGTGTGTATGGATGATTGAGAGAGAGCATGTGAGAGTGAGAGCCTGTGTGTGTGTGAGAGAGAGAAAGCATGTGAGAATGAGAACCTGATTGTGTGTTTGAGGGAAGAAGATAGATGGAGAGAAAAGAAATAGAAAAAAAGACAATATAAAAGGAATTGGCAAAAAAATAAAAAAGGGAAGGTGGAACAAAAAAGCCTGTGACCAACTGATTAGAAAACTAAGATCAGACAGCAAAGGTAAAAAAAAAAAAAATACTTTTTACTGATTGGCACATGTAATCTTTGATAATGTGCAAGAGTAGCACTTTCTCTATGCGGTTCTCACAATGTACGAGATCAGCATGGAGGAAATGGAAACCCACGGGGCCTGCACAGAGGAGGCAGCAGAATGGGCTTCAGTGCCAGTAGCAGCAATCAGCGCCACCCAAATAGCCATGCAGCAGCAGTTGCAGTGGCAGCAGAGGAATGAGAGAGGCTCTGAGGCTGCTGGCAAAAGAAAGAGAGGGGGGTTTGCCTTTAGTGTGGGCATGTGTATGAATGGGAGTCTACCTGGGGGGTGTATGTGTGTGAATGCATAGGGGCCTGCCTGAGGGTGTGTCTGTGTATGAGAATAAATGGGTGTCTTCCTGGGGTTTGTATGTGTGAGAATAGGTGTCTGCTGGTGTGTGGTGTATGTGTGTGTGTGAGAATGAATGTGTGCATGCCTGGGGAATGGTGAGGGAGTGGTATGAAAATTAATGGGAGCCTGCCTGGGGGTCAGTGTGTGTGTGTGTGTGTGAGAATGACTGGGAGCTTGCCTGAGTGTGTGTGTTTGTGTGTATGTAAGGGAGCCAGTGAGAGTGAGGAGAGCATGAGTGTGTAAGAAAATCCAGGGGAGTTAGAGTTTGTGTGGAGGGGTGTGTGTGTTACGAATGAGCTCCGGTCAGGAGCCGTGAACACCACTAACAGGGGTGTCTTAGGGTGGAGAAAGGCAGAACTGCAGGAGAGTCTAGATCAGCGGTTCTTAACCTGTGGGTCGCGACCCCGGCGGGGGTCGAACGACCAAAACACAGGGGTCGCCTGTGTTTTGGTCGAACGACCTGTGTTTTGGTCGACCAAAACACAGGTCGTTTGACCAAAACTGATCTGCGGACCGACCCCAACGGCCCGGTCCGCAGACCAGTACCGGGCCGTTGGGGTTTTTTGCCGGTCCGTGGCGCCGCGGCTGCTGCGGGGAGGCGGGGCGAAGCTGGAGACCTGCCTCCTCCAACCCCAAAAGGGAGCGCGTCGCGGTGCTCCTCCTACTTACTTCCTGCCCGCCCTGCCCCGGAAGACAAATGTTGCCGGAGCCGCACGGGCAGGAAGGAGGAGGCGCGTCAGCCGCGTGCAGAAGAGGAGCAGCGGGGCCGGGAAGACTAGGGCCGCTGCAGAGCCCATCCTGTGGTAACCCGTAAAGAAGAGGCCCAGAGGTGAGAGAGAGGTGTGTGCGAGTATGAGATGAGTTGAGAGATTGTGTGTGAGAGTGAATTGAGAGACTGTGTGTGTTTGCAGAGACAGCATGTGAGAGCCTCTGTGTGTGTGTGAAAGAGACAGCATGTGACAGTGAGAGCCTGTGCTTGAGCAAGGCAGCATGTGGGGGTGTGAGAGAGCCTGTGTGTGAGACTCAGACAGCCTGTGCCAGTGAGAGACTGTGTGTATGAATGATTGCATGACAGAAAGAGCATGTGACAGTGAGATCCTGTGTGTGTATGTGTGTTTGAGAGAGAAATGCATGTGAGAATGAGATCCTGACTGTGTGTTTGAGGGAAGAAGACAGGTGGAGAGAAAAGAAACAGAAAAAAAGGCAATATAAAAGGAAATGGAAAAAAAATAAAGGGAAGCAGATGTAAAAAAAAATAAATTACTTTTTACTGATTGGTACATGTAATCTTTGGGAATGTGCAAGAGTAGCACTTTCTCTATGGCGGATCTCACAATGTACGAGATCAACATGGAGGAAGTGGAAACCCAGGGGGCCTGCACAGAGGAGGCAGCAGAATGGGCTTCAGTGCCAATAGCAGCAATCAGCGCCTCCCCAATAGCCACGTGGCAGCAGTGGCAGTAATTAGATTAATTGTTTGACTCAGCTGGAGGTGACAAAGTATGAAATGGGATGTGAAATCACCTTGATCTGGTGGAGAATTAGGATTGCTGTTACACATGAACTGTATTTGGCAAACATTAAATTAAAGGGAGCCAGGATAATCAATTGAAGCCTGCAGCTGAGGACTGATTCATTATGACTCATGTAGAAATTAGTGCATTTTCCAGATTAGTCTGCATAACACAATTCTCAACATTCAGCATTATTTCTGCTGCATAGAGTTTTATCTGAGAGGCTCTGAGGTTGTGAGGGAGCCAGTAAGAGTGAGAGCATGAGTGTGTATGAGAAAATCCAGGGGAGTAAGAGTGTGTGTGAGTGGGGGGGGGGGGGGGGGGTGGGGGGGGAGAGTGTCTTACACCCTGAGAGTGTATCAGTGTCTGTGAGAGCGAGAGGTTATGGTTGGGTATAAGAGCATGAATGTGTATGTATGTGACAGTGTATGTGTGAGAGAGAATGGACATGTGAGAGTATGTGTGAGAGAGAGAGGATAACCTCCTAATCCTCGACAATATCAGGGTGACTGGAAATCAAGAGCTCCCATGTATGGACAGCAGGGGCTTTTTAAAATCCTTATTAGTTTTAATTATTGTGTGTTATTTGATATATGTGCTGTTTTGAAATATTTTATTGGTGTTTGGGAAATTATAAAAATGTATATGATTTTAATTAATAGAAATTCTATTTATCAGTAATTTTAAAATATTCTTTTATTAGTATGGTTTTACTATTATAACTGATGCTTTATGTTTCTTAATTTTATTGTTTTATGAGGAATGGTGGTTCTGTTTATAAATGTCATAATAAATAAGTATGCACTAAAATCCAACCCCATCCATAACCCCGCCCCATATGACCAAAGCCCCGCCCTCGCCCCGCCCTCGCAGGGTGAGGGCGGGGCGAGGGGTCACCGCAACATGAGGAACTGTATTACGGGGTCACGGCATTAGAAAGGTTGAGAACCACTGGTCTAGATGCTGGCTGGTGCAGGCAGGAATGAGTAAACCCTATGGGCAAGTGGGAAGGTGGAATAGGCAGACTGAGTCTAATACTGGCTGGAGATACCTGATACCAGATGCATGAAGGTAAGGGTGAACTTGAATGCTGGAACAGCATGGAGGTATGTGTGAGCGTGAATGTAGGTAAAGGTGTACAGGAAACTGGAACTGGGTGCTGGTAAGGATGAATTCAGGAAGCGTGCAGGTAAGAGTGATACTGGCTAGAGGTATAAGTGACTGGTTTGAGGAAACAAGACTGACAGAGAACTGAACAGACAAACCAGGACAGCACTAACATTGAACATGAAACACATAAGCCCGAAGGCAGCAGAGTGGAGAAAGCCCGTAGGCCACAGACAGCAGGCAGAGAGCCCGTAGGCCACAGACGGCAGGCAGAGAGCCCATAGGCCACACACACACAGAAGGCAGAGGGCCCGTAGGCCACACACACACAGTAGGCAGAGGGCCCGTAGGCCACACACACACAGTAAGCAGGGTGCCGTAGGCCAGACACACAATAGCAAGGCAAGGCAGGTCAGAAGGCCCGTAGGCCACACACACACAGAAGGCCCGTAGGCCAGATACACAATAGCAAGGCAAGGCAGGTCAGAAGGCCCGTAGGCCAGATACACAATAGCAAGGCAAGGCAGGTCAGAAGGCCCATAGGCCACACACACACAGAAGGCCTGTAGGCCAGATACACAATAGCAAGGCAGGTCAGAAGGCCCGTAGGCCACACACACACAGAAGGCCCGTAGGCCAGATTACACAATAGCAAGGCAGGTCAGAAGGCCCGTAGGCCACACACACACAGAATGCCCGTAGGCCAGATACACAATAGCAAGGCAGGTCAGAAGGCCCGTAGGCCACACACACCCAGAAGGCCCGTAGGCCAGATACACAAGCACGGAAGGCTAGAGCAGAGAGCCCAGGCGAGCTCGATGCTGAAGCCCCGATGGAACTGCTAGGCAGGGTTATAAAGGAAATTCTGGGGTATAGAGTAGACAGGAAAGAAGGAGTGGGCCAGCCAGAAGAACATGCTCGTGGGGGACTCTGGTGGTGAGGCGGCTGCATAGAAGCCATGGTCGTAACAGTGTGGAGGGGGAGAGAGTGTCTTAGAGTCTGAGAGTGTGTCAGTGTCTGTGAGAGCAAGAGGTTATGGTAGGTATCAGATCATGAATGTGTATATGTGACAGTGTATGTGTGAGAGAGATTGGACATGTGAGTATGTGAGAGAGAGAGGATAACCTCCTAATCCTCAACAATATCAAGGTGACTGGAAATCAAGAGCTCCCATGTATGGATAGCAAGGGCTTTTTAAAATCCTTATTAGTTTTAATTATTGGGTGTTATTTGATATATGCACTGTTTTGAAATATTTTATTGGTGTTTGGGAAATTGTAAAAAATGTATATGATTTTAATTAATAGAAATTCTATTTATCAGTAGTTTTAAAATATTCTTTTATTAGTATGGTTTTACTATTATAACTGATGCTTTCTGTTTCTTGATTTTATTTGTTTTATGAAGAATGGTGGTTCTGGTTTTCTGTTTTTCCATTGTTAATACACAGAGTCTGGCTTCTTGGGGTTTCCATTTCAGTTTTTGTCTAATTTGTGCTCCTTTATTTTGTATTCTGTATTTGGTGAGAGTCTGTCTCTGCACTGTGTGTGTGACCGTGATGAGAGATTCTGCTAGCATATAGTGTCTGTATAGGGATCTATAGCAATCGGGTTTGTTTTGTTTCCTCAGTAGGTGGTATATTAGTATTTCCCGTCAATAGCAGGGCTAAATTAGCCATGCTGTCATGGGATCTGTCAATCAAGTCCGGGAGGCGGAGCTTTACCAAGCAGAGATTTAGATTTTAGCTCTCTGCGGCTGCACGTGTGTTACCGCGCAGGAAAGTAACAGATTGTCCTCAGTCTGTTCTTTCCGCGAGTGGGATCACACGAGGGGCTGATATCTCCTCAGCGTTTTATTATTTTTTTCTTACAATGTCAAAAAAGTCGGGGTTTAAACCCGATGTTACCGATGCCTGGGGCCAGAGCATAATTTAAAAAATTGTGAATTTTGTGCCAGAATGTCCCCAAGAGCCCAAAAGCAGTGGGCTTATAAGATACGGGAACTTTTCAGTTTTTCGGAGCCATTGGAGGCTCATTCTTTGCCTGGCCCCTCGACAATCACAGCTCCATCTCAAAAACGAGCGTCGTCATGGGATCTCAACCCTCCAAGCTTGGAGGTAAGGACTTGCTGAGTCAACATAGGCCATCGGATCCGATAGGACCGAGAGAGCCTCAACGATTGGCGCAGGAAACAACGGCGCCTGCAACATCTGCGCCTACAACTTATGCGCCCAAAGTACCTTCTGTGCCCAAATCACCGTTGGCGCATAAAAGTTCTGTGCCCAAAACGACATCGGCACACAAGACATCGGCGCACACAGCACCGAACACATCCGCGCACAAGGCGCCGAAGACATCTGCGTGCATGGCACCGAAGATGTCTGCGCATATGGCGCCGAAGACATCTGCACGCACATCGCCGGACACTTCTGTGTGCTCGGCGCCGGAAACAACGGCGCCGAAGACATCTGCATGTACAGCGCCAAAGACTTATGCGCACAAGTCACCATATGCGCACAACTTACAGAAAACATCGGCGCACATGACACTGAAGACATCGGCGCACACGGCAATAAAGAAATCGACGCATAGTGGACTACAACAGTCCACTCATATCATTCAATACCACATGATTTAAAATGAAGACATCAGTCTCCAGATGTACCTAATTCCACCTCTTCAGATTCCAATTCTACAGAGATGAAATCAAAACGTATGAAACGATCACCATCGGGACTTGGAATCCATACAGGATCATCATCACGCCATCACCATAAGCGATCACGTCACTCATATCAAAAGGCGGTGAAGAAGAGAGACACATGGGAAGTGAGCCCTTCTACTTCTAGGTCATCTCACCCACGAAGTGCAAACAACTTATCTCATAGAGACATAATACAAATCACTTCCTCTGCTGCATCTATATCCTCAGACAATTCTGTTAGGACCACAGAGGGCAAGATAGGGAAGAAGCATGATGTGACAATTGCTTCCCCTCAAATTCCTCCGGTGCAACCTAAAGCATGTGGGTTACCAAAACAATCCGGTCATTCAACAATGCCTCCTCAAACAAAAGAGGCATTTTTTCAATTATCTCAATCGTTGGCAGGGTTTTACGAAACCCTTCAATCATCCTTTAAGATGTCTAACGAGCTATCTGTGAGTTCCCCAGAACACAGTATACATACCTCTAGAGAACAGTCAGTGGAGCCTCCGGCACCCCCGATAGCAAAACGACCAATTTCACCAATTCAACAGCCAGATACACCTATCGATTCTCTGTCTCCGCAAACATCCCCATCGTCATCTATCGGATTTTTATTGGATCCACAGGAACAACCGCACGAACCGTATTCCCCTCCAGAGGACATGACATACCCAAAATGTTTAGAAAAATTGGGCAAGATATTACACCTGGAGGTACAAAAGGAGACAGACCTTAGATCAGAAACCTTTGGTCTCCTAAAGATTTTCGATACTCCGGGAGAACCAACATCTCTCCCACCACAGGATCTATTACATACCATCTTACAGAAATCTTGGGAAACACCTTACTCTCTGTCAGCAGTTTCAAAGAAAACGGATATAAAATTTCGCATACAGAAAACATCGCCTTACTCTACGCCACAACTACCACATGCTTCAATTGTGGTAGAGTCTGCAATGCAAAGATTCAAAAAAGCAAAGTCGCATACCTCATATCCACCAGGCAAAGACAATCGATTTTTAGATGAGTTTGGCAAAAAGATGTACCACAACTCAATGTTGAATGCCCGCATTATGCACCATCAATTCTACATGGTACAATACCTATATGAGTGCATACAAGCCAAAAAAGGTATGCTTTCCTCAACGGCAGATCAGATACCACCGCCTCTTCATGACATGGAGGAGTGTTGTCGAAACTTTCTGCGATCAATATATGAGGGATTTGAAACATCTTCTAGAGCATCTGTAACAGCCATCGCGGCCCGTAGAATGGCATGGTTATGTTCTAGTACGATACGAGAAGATTTACACGAGAAATTAATGAACCTCCCGTGTACAGGAGACAACCTGTTCAGAGAACGATTTCAAGACACAGTCGGCAAATTAAAAGAGGAAGCTCTAGTAGTCCAATCCTTAACATCACAACCTCACGCGTCGTTATGTAGCATCTACTAGTAGACAATCCTATGCCCGTAGGCCTTACAGGTCTTATCAATCCTTTCGTACACAGACGTATCCATCTTACCAGTGTCCTCCACCGCAGCAACACAACCCAACTCAATGTAGGGGTAAACCACAAAACCAAAGACAGCAGACACAGTAACCAGCTGCTGCAGTAAAATCAATGCCATCTTTTTAATAACCCAGCCACTACCACTACATCAAGCACCACCGGGCAGAATTCATTCTTGCCTGGCAGCCTGGGAGAGAATAACAACCGATCAATGGGTTTTAGAGATAGTACGACATGGCTACCAACTCCAATTTACTACAAAACCCATACTACCTCACCTTTCCACTCTAAAAAGTCAAAGCTTCCAACCACAACTGGAGGAGGAAATTGCTTTGCTTCGCAAACTTCCTCTCACTAGCACTAACTCGTATGCAATAATGGAATGTAAACACGAATCAACCATCCTCAAACCCTCTCTCACTAATTCCTGCTGAATATTTATCATACTATTACCATTCACAACTGTGTCATATTTATTCATTTGATTACCTATGTACCATTTTATAGTCTTATTTTTTCACTTGCTATTCTAATGTATCAATAGGCTGAAATGTAAATATTGTGCTGTTCAATTTCTCCCCTTCCATCCCAAGTTTATTTTCCTTGTTTTTTGTAACTTTCCCTCTCCCTTTTTCTGATTCACTGTATTTAAAGTTCAAGGTTCTTATTGAAAATATTGTTTTTTTACGTTACGTTATGCTTTACACTCCTTGTTATTTGTAAACCGGGTTGATGTGATGCCTATCATGAAACTCGGTATAACAAAAACAATAAATAATTAAAATAAATAAATAAACAGCAGGTCATTCGACGGATTTTCCTGAAAACCCGACAGACAGGGTTTTATTCCCCATACTTCCTCATACCCAAAATGTCGGGTGTCCTTTGCCCCATATTAGATCTACGGGAATTAAACAAATTCCTGACCAAAGAGAAATTCAAAATCGTATCATTGAAATCGATCCTACCTCTGATTCATCCCAACGACTGGATGTGTTCC
The DNA here is from genome assembly GCF_901001135.1 of Rhinatrema bivittatum. Classification (NCBI taxonomy): domain Eukaryota; kingdom Metazoa; phylum Chordata; class Amphibia; order Gymnophiona; family Rhinatrematidae; genus Rhinatrema; species Rhinatrema bivittatum. The sequence goes on along the minus strand of NC_042617.1, from coordinate 108,802,374 downwards.
ATCGATCTGAAGGATGCCTACACACATATTCCAATCCATCCATCCTCTTGGTGTTACCTATGCTTTTGCTACGGCCATCAACACTACCAGTACAAGGTTCTTTGCTTTGGACTATCAGCTGCACCCAGGGTTTTCACCAATTGCATGGTTGTGGTGGTGGCTCATCTCAGACAACAGGGTATGGCCATCTTTCCATATCTGGACGTTGGCTAATAATAGCCTCGACCCCGGACATCTTACTCAATCACCTTCGACGGGTGATACAGTGTTTACACAAATTGGGGCTAGTGATCAATTTTCAGAAATCACATCTCCAACCAACACAAAGACTACAGTTTATAGGAGCAGGCCTGGACACCATTCACAACCTGGCATATCTACCAACAGAAAGAATAACACAACTACGTCAACTTCTCTACTTGTTGAACAACACTCAAAGGCCATCGGCGAGACAAATTTTGGTAGTCCTCGGCCACATGGCGGCGGCTATTTTCACGGTTCCCAATACCAGGCTACACATGAGACGCTTGCAATGGGGACTAAAACGTCAATGGAAACAACACTCACAACCATTGACACAGAAGTTATCGTTAACCTCCGAGATGAAACAGGACATAACATGGTGGCTCCTAGACTCCACCCTGTCCAAAGGAGCATTATTCAGTCCTCCTCCTCACAACACAGTCTTTACCACAGATGCGTCTCACAAGGGATGGGGAGCACATCTCGAGATTTACGAAATCCAAGGGTTATGGACAATCTCTGAGCAGACCCTACAGATAAATTTATTGGAGCTCAGAGCAATTCGAAATGCGTTACAAGTGTTTCAAGATCACTTAAAGGGCCACAGGGTCATGATCTACACAGACAATCAAGTGGCAATGTTTTATATCAATAAGCAAGGAGGGTCCGGTTCATGGTCCCTTTGCAAGGAGACCCTGACAATCTTCAAACATGCTCACCAACATTGCATACATCTGCAAGCAACTTACCTACCAGGAGTAGCAAATACAAGAGCGGACAGGCTAAGTCGCATCTTTCATCCTCATGAATGGACACTCAATTCGGAGGTAGCCCAAGACATCTTCATTCAGTGGGGGAACCTGCAATAGATCTCTTTGCAACAGAGATCAATGCTCAAGTTCCCAAATTCTGCTCGATAAGACCAAGTCAGTTCAGGATCGCTCAGGATGCCTTCCTCATTCCGTGGACGACAGGCCTTCTGTATGCCTTTCCTCGCATAACACTCATAATAAGGACAATTCAAAAGTGCATAGCAGACAAGGCTCCACTGATACTCGTAGCTCCAGCCTGGCCAAGGCAACCGTGGTACAGTTTCCTTCTCCAACTGTCCAACTCGGACCCAATTCGGTTACCAAATCACCCAGATCTTCTCTTCCAAGATCAAGGAACGCTTCTACACCTGCTACACTCACCTCTCTATTTGACAGCATGGAGATTGAGAGGCTTCTTTTAACAGAACAGGGAGTTTCCACTTCGGCACAGTCCATTTTGTTAGAATCCAGGAAACTCTCAACAAGGAAAAACTATAGCTATGAATGGAAATGATACTCGACCTGGTGCACTTCTAACGGTGTACCACCATTAGACTGTTCATCTGAGTTACTCATGGATTATCTACATACACTGTACACAGCTGGTCTTGCAACATCATCCATTAGGGTTCATCTCAGTGCCATAGCGGCATATCACAGACCACTTAACAATATTCCTATTTCTAATCACCCCTTACTATCTCATTTCATCAAGGGGTTAAATCATCTTTGTCCTCCGATCTCCAAACCTCCAGTTCCATGGAACCTCAACATAGTTCTTGAACAGCTTATGCTTCCCCCGTTTGAGCCCATGGACTCAGCACACATTAAATACCTCACTTGGAAGGTGGTATTACTGGTTGCAGTAACATCAGCACGATGAGTCAATGAATTACAGGCCTTGGTCCATTATTCTCCATATTTACAGTTTCATCACCAAAAGGTGGTTCTCCGAATTCACCCGTCCTTCCTACCAAAAGTGGTTTCTCAATTCCATCTCAATCAGAGCATAGAATTACCCATCTTTTTCCCTAAGCCTCATACAAATGACAGGGAAAAATTACTGCATACACTAGATTGCAAAAGAGCTTTAGCATACTACAAAGAAAGAACAAACTCGGACTTCTGAGTTTCTCAACTCTTTGTCTCTTTCGACCCGAAGGCGCATGGACTACCGGTGGTTAAATGCACCATCTCCAGCTGGATAGCACAGTACATCAAATTTTGTTATGACAAACAGAAGCTACAGCTGCATTCTGTTCCCAAAGCTCATCAAGTTAGAGCAGTGGCGGCCTCTTTGGCACACCTTAAACATGTACAACCCATAGACATTTGTAAGGCAGCTACATGGCTTCGCTCCATACCTTCACATCGCACTACTGCCTTAATCAACAAGCAGCCGCTGATGCAAAGATAGGGCACACAATCTTCCACTCTCTATCCTCTGGTACACAGTGACTGCCACACTGTTCATGATCACGTACAAACATACATAGCATAACCAACGTGATCGGGAGCTTGGGACTCCCATGACAACATGGCTAATTCAGCCCTGCTATCGACGGGAAAAAGCAAGTTTGCTTACCATAAACAGTGTTTCCGTAGATAGCAGGATGAATTAGCCATGCTGACCCACCCTCCTCCCTGGCAGTCACTGTCTTTCGACTACAATACAGCTTAATCACAGACTGAGGAGAATCTGTTACTTTCCTGCGCGGGAACACACGCACAGCCGCAGAGAGCTAAAATCTAAATCTCTGCTTGGTAAAGCTCTGCCTCTCGGACCTGATTGACAGATCCCATGACAGCATGGCTAATTCATCCTGCTATCTACGGAAACACCATTTACGGTAAGCAAACTTGCTTTCCTAGGACCCAGTGTAATATTTACCCTTGCTTTTTCACAGGTAGGGTTATTATTTTTTGAGTCCTTGGTGTTATTACTGTTATGTAACGATGGGATTGCAATATAGATTTTGAGTGTCTTTTTTGCGGGGTTTTGTGTTAGTTCACAATGTGTCTGGCAGTGGAGAGTGGCCTAAGCAAATTAGGGCCTGCGGTAAAATGAGGCGCTAGGGACACTAGCATGTCCCTAGTGCCTCCTTTTTGACAGGAGCGGCAGCTGTCAGTGAGTTTGACAGCCGACGCTCAATTTTGCCGGCATCGGTTCTCAAACCCGCTGACAGCCACGGGTTCGGAAACCGATTTACATTTTTTTTTTTTTTACTATTTTTAACTTTTGGGACCTCCGATTTAATATCGCCATGATATTAATTTGGAGGGTGCACAGAAAAGCAGTTTTTACTGCTTTTCTGTGCACTTTCCTGGTGCCGGCAGAAATTAGGGCCTACCTTTGGGTAGGCCCTAATTTCTGAAAGTAAAATGTGCGGCTTGGCTGCACATTTTACTTTCTGTATCGCGTGGGAATGACTAATAGGGCCATCAACATGCATTTGCTTGTTGCGGGCGCTATTAGTCTCGGGGGGGGGGGGTTGGACGTGTGTTTACTGAATAAGGGGTAAAGCTAGCACGTCGAAAATGCGCGTCCGGTGGAGCGCACTGTACTATATCGGCCTGATTGGGAGGGAAGACTCTGCACTCGATTCCCATCCAGGTACGTCCCAATAAATACATGACTATCTGTTGGCTTTTAAAACAGGCTGCAGTTTAATAAGAAACTAACCCAAGCCCTTACATCAACTTTAACTATAACAAAATCCCCTCCTTCACACACCCTCTTCCTCCACCCTTTCCATGTCCTCCATCACCTTAAACCCCAATGGTGGAGCTCCCTTCCCCCCTTTCCACTTGCTTCGCCTCATACCAGCGAGAGCAAGCTATACCGGGAACCTTAGCCCCACGGTTCTCCGGTCCTTCCGTGTAGCAGCCCCCCCAACTACACGAGGCATATCCCCCCTTCCACCAACCAAATCCCCCCCCCCCCCCCCCCCCGCACATTACAACATAACATGGGCTCGGGTTTTATGCCACTGCAGCCTACCTACCATTCGCTAACTTCTTTACTAAACCCTCTTCTATCGCATTGTTAAACAAGTCCATTCCCATCTCGGAGAGGTGAACACCAACCCCGCAAAATAATCCCACCTCTATTTCCCAAGACCATGAGTGTCTTACCCTGAATCCCTCTGTCCATCCTGTCCACTTCCCCATTTGTTGGTTTAATTGTTTAACCTCGAATTCCAAAGTACCTCATCCCTATTCTTTAAACGGACTATAATGTCCAACCACCCTATATGTATCCGAAGCCACCTAATCAAGACTTGCACCAAATCCTTCTTAATACATGTCAAATTAACAACAGATCATCCCAATGTATGCCTCTGCGACTGAACCACTCCAGCCACCAGCCCAGTCGATCCAATTCCAGATGTGTCCCATAAGGACGTTTTAAGGCTCTTCTCTGGGCTCTGTGTATAAACGAATGGCCCACGATCCAGGCGCATCCTGCCCAACAGTTCTGAAACAAAAGGTATAACATTAGTTTTGTGATTCCTCTCTACCCCCCGTCCTCCATCCTATGCCCCCCTTTTTTTTTTTTATTGTCCTTTCCCATCCGAATGTACTCCCTAAAAGCCTCTGACCTCCGTCTTCCTATGCTTTGAATGCCGGTGGCCAGGAGACCAGCCTCTGCTGCTGAAGTCGCTGCCCCTATACGAAAGGAATGCAAATTCTACCTTAATGTATCCCTGCCGTCCGCCCTCACCACCCTACTCAAAACCTGGCATCTTGTCAATGTTGCACCATCGGCTTGCACTAAGAAAGTGCCTTTTGCCGGTCTTATCCGTGAGCAATGTATCACAGTCCATGCTGTACTTGCTACCTCACTGTCTACTAGTAACAGTGTGATGAACAAGCCATTCCCTGATTGTTCCATCTTAGATTTTGGGAGGAACAAAGTTACCACCTCTGCTGTAATCTGAGTTCCTTGTGATGTGATTCCCTTGTCCTTCGTGCTCCTGCGGGACTGGGCTATTAGCTAGCTGCTTCTCATGACGCCAAGGCAGGTCCTCGAGAAAGCCAACTGCAATAACACTACCTCAAACCCCAACCAACATACCTGTACTAACATTACCGAAAATCTTTTTTTTTGTGTGCGTCTTCCCGCCTTTTTTTTTTTTTTTTTGCCATCCCCAAGAACTTTACGTAACAAAAAACCTTGCATCGAATTTCCCCAACCCTTTAACTTTTGAAAAAATGAGGAATCCGCCAAGTGCGTTGGAACTGTGGTGACTGAATAACTGGCTTGTTATACCCAAATGACAATACTAACGAACCGTCAGGCACCTTCCCCCCCTACCCAACCTCCATAGTGCAAATAATTTGCCAGTGCTGCGCTTCCTTTTAAATACGCTGGCCATGTACTAGGGGCTACTAAACCCTGAATTAACGCCCATTCATCTTCGTCCCGTGTCTCCCGTAAGTATTCTTCATCAATCCTGTACAGTGAGTCTAGGCGACCTTCATGGAAAAGAAATCATCAACCACCGTATTACGTGCCATACCTCATCCTCCCCAACCTGTTTCCCTTATAAGCTTGCCTCAAACTCTTTATCCCTGGGTTCCCCCTTTTTTTTTTGTTGTGGGGGCCACTAAACTCTTACCTTTGCCTGTGACCGCACCCACTCGCACCCCCCAGGCAATCTGTGCCCCATCACTTGGTGCCCCGCTTCCATTCGACCCCCACCCCTTATTGAATGCTCCTCTTCCTCCCAGCTACAGATCTCCCTCCTCAGCCCCCATTGCTATCCCCCTCCCTATTCTTGCTTATTATTATTATTATTATAGGTTGGGGTTTTTTTGGTATATCCCTCCCCTTTTAGGGTTTACCGCCCTTTATGGGTACTTTAGCATTGCCTGTAGAACACTTAATACTAGGATGGGCTCCGGTGCATGTCGAGCAAGCGTGTCTAAACTTACACTCCGAAAATAGGCAAGTGGCCCTGTTAATTTCCAAAAGACTTCACTGCTGGCCACTCCCGCAGCTGGCTCTCTACTCTACTTACTACCACCTCACGCTCCCTGGTCCCCCAACGCTGTGCCTCTGGAAATTCCCCCCCCCCCCCCCCGCTGTCCCCTCACCGACCTTTCCTGACCTGGCGCTCTTGTTGGTCATCTGGGTAAGCCATAAATTGATGTCCTGAGGGCACCAAGACATGAATTTATTCCCTCCATCTTTTCCCTAAATTTTTCATCCTAGTTAAACCATGTTCCAACCTTCGTAATCCTTAAATGCACCCAGAATACTGTCACAATACGTTAACAAGCCGCATGGTGTTCCAGCACGAAATGTCCCACCACTCTAGCTAAGTGGAGGAGACCCCTCGTCCAATTTAAATATTCTTAGGTGCTTTGGACCCTTTCTCCCCTAAACTCCACTTTTTGCCTCCCTTTCTCCTTTGTCTCTAACCTCCCCTCCTGCCATCCAGAAGTTGAAAAATGTTAAATATCTTATGCGCCCAATTCTCTTACGCAGTTTGCTGGGTACCCCAATTCTGTTAAAGATGCCAGTGCCAGGTGTCCCTTGCCCTGACTCGGATCTGTGCTGCTATACCTGGCTACCCTCTCTCATTCACTAGAATCCATAGAGGACTCCGTATAGGAACTGCTATCTGTGGAGCAGGCACCCTTTCTTTCCCCGCAGAGTTTCTCCTTTGATGATGAGGGCCTTCACTCCGACCGTGTCCTGCAGCTCTTCGCTCCATGCCTGCAAAACCACTCACCTGCAGCTCTCCCCTCCCCCGGTTGGTGCTGAGCTCTCGCCGCAGTGCAGGCCCCCTCCCACGCTGTTCGGTTTTTCAGCCTCCTTGTTCCGCCTCCCTCGACCTCCCTCACTGGCGCGACTGTTCGGGCGCCCCCTGTCTGCGACGCTGTTCCTGGATCCTCGGCCCCCACCAGGCCTGACTCCCTCCCTGCCGCACCGGGCCCTAGCCCCTCCCGCTCCCACCATATCGCTGCTTCCATTACAGATTCTGAGGCGTGCAGGGACAAACCCAGGGGACGGACCCCACTTCCCTCCAGTGGCCCACTCCGCATCCCAACCGGCTCCCGCACTCGCCTCAGGACCGCGCTCTCCACAGCTGGCTGCAGAAGGCCCGGCTGCTGGCGCTATGTGTGCGGGGGAAGGGGGGAGGGGTGCTACCCCTCTCCACAGCTGACCGTATGAATCGCGCTGCAACGGCGTCTTGACGGCCATTCCCTTCCATGGCTCTCCCACTCATCCCCGACCTGCAATCACGCTCTCCGCTCCCCTCATGTCGCGAAAATCACTTACGAAAGGCCCTTAATGGAAGCTGTTCTGTGGAACAAATTCTGGTGCTCCTCTCTCCTTGCTTGCCGCCCGATTCTGGTGCCTGCCTCCTGACGTCATCAGCTGCAGCCCAATCAGTGCCTCCTATTCAATACTTTGCTCCCAACTACCTGTCTCCCTTCCCCCCCCTCCCTTCCCCTTCCTTGCTCGTTCTTCCCGCCTTTCCTAATCTTACTTTCCCCTCCCCCTTTAACTCCTTCCCATCCTTCTCGCGCGCCTCCCCCATGTTATACTCGCTGCGCTGCATACGCAGCACAGCTTGTCTTTTGTCATAAAGATATTCGTACACACAAAGCTACCTTGGCAGCTTAATTTGGAAATGAGATATGAAGTATCTTGTATTTAGCTGTTTGTTTTAGTAAATTGGCATCATCATCAGTTTGATAGCTGTGCTAGAATTATACTGATTATTAAACAGGCCTTGAAGGAGGAGACAAGAAAGGAATTCTCTGGATAAGCAAAATTATGGAGGCAACTGGGAGGAGGGGGAGGGGGAACCGACAATGATTTGAGGATTAATCAGAATCGTTACATATGCTCATTTAATCAATATCTAGTAATAAAAAAAAAGTGAAGATCATGTTAATTAATGTTAAGGATTTAAATTTGCCATGCAAAAGAAACATTTTGCTAAATGAAGCAAAAAATACAAAAACAGACATAATCTTTATGCAAGACAGACACCTAAGGTGAATTGATAGAAAATTACTTAAGCATAAAACATTTCCTCAGATCTTTCTTGCTTCAGTTGAACAAAATAAAAAAGTAGCAAGAGTGGGAGTTCTGATCTCTTCACAAATATCATTTCAACTAGAAATTATTAAATATGACAAGCTATGGAGATATATATTTGTTAAGAGAACACTTCAAGGATAAAAAGTTACTTTGGTATCTGTTTGTGAACCAAACCAAAATCAAGCAACTTTTCTGGATAAGATTTCCTCAACATTAGCTGAATGTGCAGAGGGACATCTCATTTCTGCAGACGAGTTCAATACAGTGATTCATCCACACTTGATTTGTTCTTAACTGTGTGGACGATCGAAAAAAGAGAGTGAAATTGACACTTCAGTGATATTTAAAAGAAATAGGTTTAACTAATGTATGGAGATCAGTTATCCCCAAGCCAAAGAATATTCCTTTTATTTGCACCCACATTGATTTTATTTGGATCCAGAGGGAAGCTAGAGGGAATTTACTCAAGACACATATTGAATCAATAACACAGTTGGGTCATGTCCTGGTATGGATTGAACTCTGTAGTTGCCAAGGAAACAGAGTTCAAAAGCTTTGGACATTGAATGATAACGTATTTACGGACCAAATGGTGACAAAAGGTTATTAGGAAGAAAACATCTGATTACTTTGTTCTAAACAATAATGGGGAGGTATTACAGGGCCTTGTATGTGAATCATTTAAAACAGTGATTGGGAGCCGTGACTGAACCTTCATTTAGAAAGAAAGAATTGCCACAAATGGCTATAGAAGAGTTATAAATTGTAATAAAAAAAAATTTTAGAATCAGATTACAAAGTATGTAACAGCAAGAAAGTGCTGAAAGAATAAATAGCTACTAGATGGAAATAGCAGAGCCTAGAGATGGACAAAATTCAATGTACATTATTAAAATGGTAAAAAAAAAAAAACTTTTATGAAAAAATGAAATAAGGCCAACAGATTGCTAGCCTTACGTTTGAAAATTAAATACATAAAGATAATATTCTGGGAATTAAAGTGGAAGAGGGAGAGTGTTGTATTTGAGTAAAAAATCCCTCAGAAATTTGTAGAGCTTTATAAACAATTCTGTACCCCTGCAGAGGGCGCCAAGAAGGAACAAAAGAGGGTCTACCTGAGAAAGGTAAAAGTTCTAAAAATAAGTCAATAATTATTAGTTTGCAATGAGATATAGCAACTCAAGAAGAACTATTTGCTTTTGATTTGTTTAAAATGTGTAAATCTCCTGGACCAGACAAATTGACAGCTAAGTTTTATAAAATGCTTAAAGGTGAAATAATGGATCATTCGGTAAATTTGGGGGTTTGGGACTAAAAATAGAGAAAGTTTGCCAGAACAATTGAAAAAAGTTGTAATTAAGATCAGTACAAAACCAGAAAAAGATATTACTGTTTCTGGGGTTTATAGACCTATTTTTTAAAAATGGAACACTGTTAAGAATCTATGCAAAACTTCTAGCACATAAATGGAATAATATTTTTCCTAGTTTAATCCATATTATTATTACTTTACATTTCTATAGTGCTACATGATGTATGCAGCACTATACAAACAACATACAAAAAAGACAGTCTTTGCTCAATAGAGCTTTCAGTCTAATAATACAAACATACAGGGTGAAAGACTTGGGGCATTTCATGAAATATAGGGATGTGAATCGTTTTTTGATGATTTAAAATATCGTCCGATATATTTTAAATCGTTAAAAATCGTTAGAGCCACGATACAATAACAATTCCCCCGATTTATCGTCAAAAAATCGTAAATCGGGGGAAGGGGGAGGGGAAGGGGGAGGGCGGGAAAACCGGCACACTAAAACACCCTAAAACCCACCCCGACCCTTTCAAATAAATCCCCCACCCTCCCGAACCCCCCCCAAATGCCTTAAATTACCTGGGGGTCCAGCGGGGGTCCGGAACGACCTCCTGCAATCGAATCATGTTGTCTTCATCCGGCGCCATTTTGCGCCGCCATTTTGCAAAATGGCGCCGGCTGAAGACAACACGATTCGATTGCAGGAGGTCGTTCCGGACCCCCGCTGAACCCCCAGGTAATTTAAGGCATTTTGGGGGGGTTCGGGAGGGTGGGGGATTTATTTGAAAGGGTCGGGGTGGGTTTTAGGGTGTTTTAGTGTGCCGGTTCACAATTTTAACGATTTTCACGATAATTTAAACTTCCAAACGGCGACAATACGATTCCCTCCCCCTCCCAGCCGAAATCGATCGTTAAGACGATCGATGACACGATTCACATCTCTATGAAATAAGGCATTGGTTAAAAAGTTAGTTAATGAGGCTAAAAGCAGACAATCAGACCTAACATTTAAAAGAAGCCTCAAAAAAGTGTTTTTAGATGGGATTTAAACAAGGTGAGAAAGAGAGCATGACGCACCTGTTCAGGAAGTCTATTCTCAGCTCATGGTGCAGCCAGGTGGAAAGCACAGAGTCGGGAATTGGTGGTTGAGGAGAAGGGCATAGATAGGAGTGACTTTTCTCATGAGCGGAATGCACAAGGAGGGATGTAAAGAGAAGTAAGGGAGAAGAGGTAGTGAGATACTGCAGAGTAAAGGCACTTGTAGATGAGAAAGAGGAACTTGAATTGTATGTAGGAGCAGATAAAGAGCCAATGCAGTGACTTCAGAAGAGGGGTTATACAGGTGTAGTGGCTTTAACAAAAGATACATTGTGCAGCTGAATTAGGTTAGATTGTAGTGGAGAGATGGCTCGCTGGGATGAGGAGCAGGTTTATTTATTTAAGCAGGAGGTTATGAGAGAGTGGATAAGGGTTCTGGTAGTGTGGTACCAGGATTTTGGCGATGTTATAGAAAAAAAGAGAGCATGTTTTAGCAGAGTTTTCAATATGTGCAGAAAAGGAGAGGGAGAAGTCAAAGATAACTCCTAGGTTATGGGTTGAAGGGACTGGAGGATGATCATGTTATCCACAGAAATTAATAAAAAAAGAAGGGAAGTGGGCTTGGGGGAAAATATAAGGAGCTCTGTCTTGGGCCATATTGAGTATAAGGTGACGATGGGGCATCCAGGCAGCAATGTCAGACAAGAAGGATGAGATCTTGGATTGGATTTCTGATTAAATGTCTGGTGTAGAGAGGTAAATCTGGGTGTCATCAGAATAAAAATGGTATTGAAAGCCATGAGAGGAAATCTGAGTACCAAAGGAATTAGTATATAGAGACAAGAGAAAAGGGCCCAGGACAGAACCCTGACAGACTCCAGTTGATAGTGGAATGGCAGTAGAGAAAGAACAGCCAGAGGAAACACTAAAAGTGCAATGGAAGAGGTGAGAAGAGAACCAAGACAAGATAGAGTCCCAATAGTAAGTGAGGACAGAGTTTCAAGGAGTAAATGGTGATCAACAGTGTCAAAATTAGCAGATAGCTCAAGGAGGATAAGAACTGAGTAAAAGCCTTTGGCTTTAGCCACAAACAGGTCACTGGATAATTTGGCAATCACTATTTCATTGAATGTAAAGGGCGAAAACCAAACTAGAGTGGCTTCAGATGTAAGAAAGTCAAGACTGTGGTGATGAACAGCCACGTTCAGGTAACTTGGAGACAAAAGGGAGGAGGGAGATGGGACCATAGTTTGCAGGACAGGTAGGGTCCAGTGAGGGTTTTTTAGAGTGGTATGATCACTGCATGTTTAAAGGCAGCAGGAACAGTAGCAGTGAAGAGTGATAGATTAAGAATGTGACAGATGGAAGGGATGACTGCAGTGGAGATAGAGCTGAGGAATTGGATGGGAATAGGGTCAGAGGAACAAACTGTGAGTTTGGAGGGAGAGAGAAGATGGGCAATTTCCTCCACTGTGACTTCAGGAAAGGAGGAGAGAGTAGTGGAGGCTAGGGAATGGGTAGAGGAAAGAAGTGGAGGAGAGGCAGGTAAAAGTGCTCTGGTTGAGAACTCAAGACTGATTTTGTAAATCTTGCAATGGAAGTAGTCAGTCATAGTCTGGGCAGAAAATGAAGGGGAGGAGGGAGATGAGAGAAATTTAAAGAAGGAAGTGAGTCCATAATGACCAGACAGGCTCTATTATAGGAAGACATACCCAAGACAATATATGGAAGCTTTTAAATGTAAGTAGTCCAGCAGCAAGAGGGGGGCTTCCCAGTCTTTTGCATCGAGTGACACATGTATGATTTTTTTGCCTTCCGGTGAGAAATTGTACATGTGCATGCAATGCAAAGAGCTCCTGGCTCTCAGAGAATGAGTCTGATCTCTGGAGGCTAGAGTGGAAGACCTGGAAAAGCTGAGGCAGACAGAGAGGTATATAGATGAGACCTTCTGGGACATAGTAGCCAAGTCCCAACTTCAGACTGGCAGCCTGGTGCTGCCTTGGAGGAAGAAGGTCTCATGATTGGAGATCATCAACCTGGTGCAGCAGGAAAGGATCCTGTAGCAAGGACCTGCTCTCCAGGTGGTGCATTGTCTTTTCGTACCGAGGATGTCTCCCCAAGGCCTACTGCCCAGGAGGGAAGGGTTAGGTCAGCTGTCATAGTTGGTGATTCAATTATTAGGAATGTAGACAGCCGGGTGGCTGGTGGGCATGAGGATCACCTGGTAACATGCCTACCTGGTGTGAAGGTGGTGGACCTCATGTGTCACCTAGATAGGATTTTATACAGTGCTGGGGAGAAGCCGGCTGTCGTGGTACATGTGGGCACCAACAACATAGGTGGGAGGGAGGTTCTGAAAGCCAAATTTAGACTCTTAGGTAGAAAGCTTAAATCCAGAACCTCCAGGATAGCATTCTCTGAAATGCTCCCTGTTCCACGTGCAAGTCCCCAGAGGCAGACAGAGCTCTGGAGTCTCAATGCGTGGATGATGGTGCAAGGAAGAGGGATTCAGTTTTGTAAGGAACTGGGGAACCTTTTGGGGAAGCGGGAGTCTCTTCTGAAGGGATGGGCTCCACCTTAACAAGGGTGGAACCAGACTGCTGGCGCTAACCTTTATAAAGGAGATAGAGCAGCTTTTAAACTAGAACAAAGGGGAAAGCCGACAGTCGCTCAGCAGCGCATGGTTCTGAGATACTAATGATGTATTAGAATTAGGGCATCCCGACAGTGAGGTTCCAATAATAAGAATAGTAGTCCAAGTGTCTGTAACTAAAAACTCACCTGAGCTCAAAAATTCTAACTTATCCCTATCAATTAAAAAGCAGAATGAAAATACAAACAAAAAACAAACTTTGAAATGTTTGTATGTTAATGGCAAAAGTCTAAGAAGTAAGATGGGAGAATTAGAATGTATAGCAGTGAAGGATGACATAAACTTAATTGGCATCTCAGAGACATGGTGGAAGGAGGACAACCAATGTGTTATGATTATGATGTAAGTTGTAAACCCCGGGCCGAGATGAGAGATGTCTCCACCCAGAGGGAGGAGCCCCATGGGCCTCACCGTTGGTGGGCGTGGTTGCAGCGACGTAGAACACAGCTGTGAGAAAGACTTTATTAGGGAGAAAAGATAATGCATAACTCGAGGAGCGGGAAATGCAATAACTCAGTCTTTGAGCAAATACTTAGTCAAGATGGTATTGTAGATGAGAAGATCCGGTAGTGGCCCGCAGCGCGGGGTACACCAGGAGACTCCTGCAGGCTGATGGAAATACCTCTTAGTGCAGATCCGGTAGTAGCCCGCAGCACGGGGTATGCCGAGGAAACTGTACTGTAGATGCCTAGGAGGCAGAGGTCTATGATACAGGAATCAGGCAGAGGATCTTGTGTAGACGGAGTGATACCCTGTAGCACAGGATGTGTAGAGTAGATATGCTGAAAAGCGGTAGTGGCCCAAGGCATGGGATACACCGTGGAGACTTCAGCAGTGTTAAAGGAAATAGATGAATGTACTCAAACAGGGCAGTTCCAGCAGATATACAGGATAAGTCCAAGGCAGAAGGCCCTGCAAGGAGTAGATAGCCAAGACGGGGAAGGGCCCCCAAGGAGCAGGTACCCAGAGCGTCCGAATGCCGAAAAGAGAATCTGGAACAGAAGATCCAAGGTAGAGTAGATTTAACAACAAGAGAACTCCTTGCTAACTCGTCTTAGCAATGGGCCAGTCGGTTTAAGTACACCAGCAGGCTGACGTCATCGGGAGGGGATGCCCCCGAGGTTCATGCCACGAAGTATACATAAGGAGGCCCTGTGGGGTAGATTTTAAAAAAAAAGCGCGTTCACGTACTTTTGTTTGCGCACCAGGCGCAAACAAAAGTACGCTGGATTTTATAAGATACATAGCTGCACGTATCTTCTAAAATCCTGGATCGGCGCGCGCAAGGCTGCCGATTTTGGGCAGCCGGCACGTGCCGAGCCGCGCAGCCTGTTTCCGTTCCCTGCGAGGCCCTCTTTCGCCCTCCCCTCACCTTCCCTTCCCTTCCTCTACCTAACCCACCCCCCCTTACCTTTGTCCGTAGATTTACACCTGCGAGAAGCAGATGTAAATCTACGTGCGCCAGCGGAGTGCTGGTGCGCCGTGCTCCGACCCGGGGGCTGGTCCGAAGGCCTGGACCACGCCCCCGGGCCGGCGCCATGCCCCTGGTCCCGCCCCCGAAATGCAGCACCCTGCCCCCGAAACGCCGTGTCATCGGGTCCCGCCCCCCGACATGCCCCCGACACACCCCCTTCCGAAAACCCCGGGACCTACGGGACCTACGCGCGTCCTGGGGTTCTGTGCGCGCCAGCAGCCTATGGAAAATTGGTGCGCCAGCGCGCAAGGCCCTGCTCGCGTAAATCCGGGCGGATTTACGCGAGCAGGGCTTTGAAAATCCGCCTGTGTGCGCGCACCTATGTGATGTCAGAAGTAAGATGGTGGTTGGCAGCACCCATGCCATCCTGCGGACGCCGGGGAGGTCGGCGTTGGATGGCGGAGGCTGGCATTCTCCCAATGATTGACGGTGCAGGGGAAAAAAAGGTGAGCATAAGAGGTTGCAGCCATCTGTGACTGACGGACGCACACAATGGGACAGTGCTAAACCAGGGTACAAATTATATCTCAATGACAGGGAGGAGCACCCAGGAGGCGGTGTAGCGCTTTATGTCCGGGATGGCATAGAGTCCAACAGGATAAAGATCCTGCTTAAGACTAAATGCACAATCAAATCTTTATGGGTAGAAATCCTTTGTCTTTTGGGGAAGACTGTAGTGATAGGAGTATACTACCGTCCACCTGGTCAAGGAGGTGAGACAGACAGAGAAATGCTAAGAGAAATTAGGGAAGCTAACCAAATTGGTAGTGTGGTAATAATGGGAGATTTCAATTACCCTCCAAATCTCGGCAGATCCGTCCCTACTGTGGCCATAGACAGACCTCAATAGAAAAGGTTCCACTCAATTTCTTTATTAAGACCATGGGGGGCCACCGTGTTGAGCATGAAGATCCATTCTGCTCCCTGCGGGAGGATCGAGGGGTAGTCCCCGCCCCGGGAAGGGCGGCCCACCACCTCGAGAACCGTGAAGCAGAGCTCAGAAATGGAGTGGCCACATTCTGTCCAGTGGGTGACTAAGGGCTCATCTACTCTATGTAACGGATGTTAGAACAATGTTCTATCATGCGAGTTTTTCAGCATACGCGTGGTTTTACCCACAAGAGTAGAGGGCAAGGACATTTCACAGCATATACCACGCCTTTAGTAAGGCAATCTGATGTTGCCCGTAATTGAAAACAGGCACCCTGTATTGGGATTGTACAAAAGATGATGTTCTTTCCATGTGACTTGCACATCGTGCAGTGGCACAAGGGCCGTGTGTACCCTTGCTGTATATTGAGTCAGCCGGTGAAGATGAATGTACCAGATGATCACGCAGATTTCTGCCGCGTTTAAAAGTAAAACGCAGCGGGCTGTGTAAGAGGTCCGTGAGTGCGAGAGCTGCCCAGTGTCATCTTATCATCGAGGGAGATGGCTCCCCCCCACAATTGAGAAAGGTAGTATACAATTGTTAGTCTCATCCTCCGAGTGCACAGTGGGTAAGAATAGCCAATCCTATGAGTGTACAATGCCCTTTTAAAGGCTCTCTTGACCACTCTGTACGGATAGCCACGCTCCAGGAACCGGTTCATCATAATCCGTGCTTGCATTAAAAATTCTGGACGGGAGGAGCACAGGCGACGCAAGCGTAAAAACTGCCCAGTGGGGATATTATCTCGTAATGCACGGGGATGGCAGCTCTGATACTGCAAGAGTGTATTACGATCAGTTTCCTTACGGTAAAGCGTGGTTTCAAACCTGCCATCCCCCGCTATGATCATAATGTCCAAAAATGCTATTGCTCGGGGGTGAATACAAAAATTAAATTGAATATGTGCATTCAAAGAATTAAGCCAGTCAAGAAAACAGTAAAATTGTATGTCAGTCCCGGTCCAAATTAAAAGGACATCATCAATATAGCGGCGCCAGACATGGATGAATCTAGACCATTCCGAAGGGTAGATAGACTGGGTCTCAAAATTATCCATAAATAGGCAAGCCAAGCTGGGGGCCATAGTTGCCCCCATGGCTGTGCCTTTAATCTGTTGAAAATATGTGTTCTGAAATTGGAAAAATTTTTTGGTAAGTGGCTAATTCTGACAAACCTAGTGATAAACGTAGTAGACACCCGATGTGGGCGGGGGCGCTTGTCCAAGGTGCGTGAAATAACCTGCAAGCCTCATCTTGATATATATTTGAATATAGCGAGACAACATCTAGCGTAAAAGAAAAAATGGGTGTGAAGGGAAAAGCCAATCTCGGAGAGAAGAGAGATCAAATGCATCGAATCCCTACGTCAATATTGACTGGATAAATGTATCATCGGGACATGCTAGGGAGATAAAGTTCCTAGATGGAATAAATGATATTTTTTGGAGCAATTGGTTCAGGAACCGACAAGAGAGGGAGCAATTTTAGATCTAATTCTCAGTGTTGCACAGGATTTGGTGAGAGAGGTAACAGTGGTTGGGGCCGCTTGGCAATAGTGATCATAATATGATCAAATTTGAATTAATGACTGGAAGGGGGACAGTAAGCAAATCTACGGCTCTCATGCTAAACTTTCAAAAGGGAAACTTTGATAAAATGAGAAAAATAGAAAAAAACTGAAAGGAGCAGCTACAAAGATAAAAAGTGTGCAAGAGGTGTGGTCGTTGTTAAAAAATAACATCCTAGAAGCACAGTCCAGATGTATTCCACACATTAAGAAAGATGGAAAGAAGGCAAAATGATTATCGGCATGGTTAAAAGGGGAGGTGAAAGAAGCTATTTTAGCCAAAAGATCTTCATTCAAAAATTGGAAGAAGGATCCAACAGAAGAAAATAGGATAATGCATAAGCGTTGGGAAGTTCAATGTAAGACATTGATAAGACAGGCTAAGAGAAAAGAAGTTGGCCGAAGAGGCAAAAACTCACAGTAAAAACTGTTTTAAATATATCCAAAGCAGAAAGTCTGTGAGGGAGTCAGTTGGACCGTTAGATGATCGAGAGGTCACTTTGAAAAGATAAGGCCATCGCGGAAAGATTAAATGATTTCTTTGCTTCTGTGTTTACTGAAGAGGATGTTGGGAAGGTACCCGTACCGGAGAAGGTTTTCATGGGTAATGATTCAGATGGACTGAACCAAATCACGGTGAACCTAGAAGATGTGGTAGGCCTGACTGACAAACTGAAGAGTAGTAAATCACCTGGACCAGATCGTATACACCCCAGTGTTCTAAAGGAACTAAAAAATGAAATTTCAGACCTATTAGTAAAGGTTTGTAACCTATCATTAAAATCATCCATTGTAACTGAAAACTGGAGGGTGACTAATGTAACCCCAATATTTAAAAAGGGCTCCAGGGGTGATCCGGGAAATACAGACCAGTTAGCCTGACTTCAGTGCCAGGAAAAATAGTGGAAAGTGTTCTAAACATCAAAATCACAGAACATATAGAAAGACATGGTTTAATGGAACAAAGCCAGCATGGCTTTACCCAGGGTAAGTCTTGCCTCACAAATCTGCTTCACTTTTTTGAAGGAGTTAATAAACATGTGGATAAAGGTGAACCAGTAGATGTAGTATACTTGGATTTTCAGAAGGCATTTGACAAAGTTCCTCATGAGAGGCTTCTAGGAAAAGTAAAAAGTCATGGGATAGGTGGCGATGTCCTTTCATGGATTGCAAACTGGCTAAAAGACAGGAAACAGAGAGTAGGATTAAATGGACAATTTTCTCAGTGGAAGGGAGTGGACAGTGGAGTGCCTCGGTGATCTGTATTGGGACCCTTACTTTTCAATATATTTATAAATGATCTGGAAAGAAATACGATGAGTGAGATAATCAAATTTGCAGATGACACAAAATTGTTCAGAGTAGTTAAATCACAAGCAGATTGTGATAAATTGCAGGAAGAACTTGTGAGACTGGAAAATTGGGCATCCAAATGGCAGATGAAATTTAATGTGGATAAGTGCAAGGTGATGCATATAGGGAAAAATAACCCATGCTATAATTACACAATGTTGGGTTCCATATTAGGTGCTACAACCCAAGAAAGAGATCTAGGTGTCATAGTGGATAACACATTGAAATCGTCGGTTCAGTGTGCTGCGGCAGTCAAAAAAGCAAACAGAATGTTGGGAATTATTAGAAAGGGAATGGTGAATAAAACGGAAAATGTCATAATGCCTCTGTATCGCTCCATGGTGAGACCACACCTTGAATACTATGTACAATTCTGGTCGCCGCATCGCAAAAAAGATATAATTGTGATGGAGAAGGTACAGAGAAGGGCTACCAAAATGATATGGGGAAATGAACAACTCCCCTATGAGGAAAGACTAAAGAGGTTAGGACTTTTCAGCTTGGAGAAGAGACGACTGAGGGGGGATATGATAGAGGTGTTTAAAATCATGAGAGGTCTAGAACGGGTAGATGTGAATTGGTTATTTACTCTTTCGGATAGTAGAAAGACTAGGGGGCACTCCATGAAGTTAGCATGGGGCACATTTAAAACTAATCGGAGAAAGTTCTTTTTTACTCAACGCACAATTAAACTCTGGAATTTGTTGCCAGAGGATGTGGTTAGTGCAGTTAGTATAGCTGTGTTTAAAAAAGGATTGGATAAGTTCTTGGAGGAGAAGTCCATTACCTGCTATTAAGTTCACCTAGAGAATAGTCACTGCCATTAGCAATGGTAACATGGAATAGACTTAGTTTTTGGGTACTTGCCAGGTTCTTGTGGCCTGGATTGGCCACTGTTGGAAGCTGTATGCTGGGCTTGATGGACCCTTGGTCTGACCCAGTATGGCATTTTCTTATGTTCTTATGTTCTTACTGGATAGTAATTGGGATATATCAGTTTATACTGGGGTTATCTGAAACAGATGGGGGGACAGGGTCATTCAGGTCATTAAAGGGGGGATGGGAGTGTGTGTTACTCGGATATACCTGGGAAAGAAAGTAAATAGTGGAGAGTTTCCTTTTCAAGATGACTCTAATGGCCCTATGGATACTCAGGTCACAACAGCTGAGAGAACAGAGGAGGAGAAAGAGGAAGGGGAATCCTAGGATACAGTTATGGGATCTGAGGAGCAAGTAATGTGCAGGTTCAGGTGCTACAAGAAAACCATACTGTACCTATGCCAGCAGTTAAAGCAGGACCTACAACCAATCACCCACAGGAGCCATGACTTGCCAGTACATATCAAGGTCACTACCAGCCAGGCATTTGTTATCACTAACACCTCCCAAACACCTCTAAGGATCACATCTGGAACCTATGTGTAAAGATCAGGTCCTGGCTGCATTCCATAGGAAAAAACAACACTATATTTCCTTCCCTTGGAGAACACAACAACAACATGAAATAATGACTGATTTCTATCAAATAGCATGTTTCCCCTCTGTCTTGGGGCTATCAATTGCACTCACATTCCTGTAAGAGAACCAGAGGCCAATGAGGCCACCTACTGCAAATGTAAGGGCTTCCACACCCTCAATATGCAGGTGGTCTGCAACACCAAAGGCATCATCCTGGATGCTGAGCCCAAGTTTCTGGGATCCAATCACAATGCCTACATTCTCTCACAGACTTGAATTCATGACCACTTCCAGGAAGGCCACATCACCTGTGGCTGGCTTCTATGTAGGAATACACTATCACTACACTGCTACTAACCTCCTATAACTGTCTCCCTCATAGCTAGGTGAACTGACAGCATTAGACCAAGAGGACCACTCTAACTTTGCCCTGTCAAATGCCCTGCTGCCCACTCCAAAATAATATCTAACTCTGATCTTCTCTGCATTCTTTCCTACAGGTCAAAGAGGTTATCCACTAAAAAACCTGGCTCATGATCCTGCTGGCTAACCCACAGACCACTGCAGATGCTTGAATCAGCAGGGCCCACCAACAGACCAGAGAAGTCATCGAGAGAATCTTTGGCTTACTCAAAACACGTTTCCACTGTCTGAATAGATCTAGGGGATGCCTTCTCTACAACCCACCTAAAGTCTGTGAGATCTTTCTAGCCTTCCAGAGGGACTGGAAGATAATTCAGATGAAGAGGAAGAGGAGCCGAGACAATAGGACTTGCAAGAGATACGTACATCGCATGCGTCAATGACCTGTTATAGAGGAAAGGAACACTCTGATACAAAGATTGGGCATCCAAATGCCAGATGAAATTTAATGTGGACAAGTGCAAGGTGATGCATATAGGAAAATATAACCCATGCTGTAGTTACACAATGTTAGGTTTCATATTAGGAGTGAACACCCAGGAAAAAGATCTAGGCGTCATAATAGATAATACATAGAAATTGTTGGCTAAGTGTGCTGCTGCAGTCAAAAAAGCAAACAGAATGTTAGGAATTATTAAGGGAATGGCGAATAAAATGGAAAATGTCATAATGGTGAGACTGCACCTTGAGTAATGTATACAATTCTGGTCACCGCATCTCAAAAAATATATAATTGCACTGGAGAAGGTACAGAGTAGGGCGAACAAAATGAAAAAGGGGATGGAACAGCTCCCCTATGAGGAAAGGCTAAAAAGGTTAGGGCTGTTCAACTTGGAGAAGAGATGGCTGAGGGGGGATATGATAGAGGTCTTTAAAATCATGGGAGGTCTAGAATAGGTAGATGTGAATCAGTTATTTACTCTTGCGGATAATAGAAGGAGTAGGGGGCATTCCATGAAGTTAGCAAGTAGCATATTTAAAATTAATCAGAGAAAATTCTTTTTCACTCAACATACAATTAAGCTCTGGAATTTGTTGCCAGAAGATGTGGATAGTGCGGTTAGTGTAGCTGGGTTTAAAAAAGGTTTGGATAAGTTCCTGGAGAAGAAGTCCATTAACTGCTATTAATCAAGTTGACTAAGGGAATAGCCACTGCTATCACTGGCATCAGTGGCATGGGATCCACTTAGTGTTTGGGTATTTACCAGGTACTTGTAGCCTGGATGGCCACTGTTGGAAACAGAATGTTGGGTTTGATGGACCCTTAGTGTTATGGTTTCGAGGTATTTGAGTGGATTCTTGGGTACTGTGGGAGATGACCACGCCCAATCTTGTAGTGTCTCAGATATCATCTTGTTAAGGAGTAGTAATCTGTAATGAATCTGATATAGTAGTAGGAGAGTCCCTGGGCTATGGCAGATGACCACGCCCCCGGGAGGATATCCCGAGCGGGACCATCGGCTAGGCTTGAGTATGGAGACAGACACACATTAGTTCTTTTATTAAACAGGTTTTTGAAACCACCAGAGGTGGCAGTAGTGAGCTGATATGCCTGGTAGGGCTGTAGTCCCACAAGTACTAAAACAGCAATCCAGAATGGCTGAGCTGTTGAGAAACTGTAGAAAGTGAGTAGGCAGAGTAGGCAGAGTTTATGAACAGAACTAGATGACAAAACTCACATAAGGTCTCAAGGAAGCTCAGGAGCTGGAAAGGTTTAGGCCCTCGAGGAGCGAGTACCTGGTTCCATAGAAAGCTCTGAGAGAGCGATGGTAACTCACAATTGTTTGTAGCAGTGATAGCTTCCAAGCAGTAGAGAATCTTCAGAGTGTCCAGGAACATGGGCTCTCGAGGAGCGAGTACTGGTTCCTATCTGTAATCTGAAAAAAAGAAAAAGAGCGAGGCTCCCGAGGAGCGGGTACCTCTGGTAAGTTCGAGGAGGCAGAGTAGCTTGGGAGGTGTAGCCGAAGCAATCCCCCACCTTGCTAACTCAGTTAGATGTTGAAATAGAGTCCTTTAAATATTGGAAGCGGATGACGTCATCTCAGGAGGATGCCCCTGAGGTTCGCGCTCTTGCTGGTACTTCAATCAGAGCACGCACGCATGCCCTAGGTTCAGCTTCAGGTAACATGGCGGATCTGCAATGTCGAGCCGGTCCGGGGACGCCAGAGGGAGACGGCATGGAGTTGCCACAGCAGCCAGCTGTCCATCAGACCTGGAGGGAGTCGCCACAGAGGTAAAGAGGGCGGAGTGAGAACGTCAAGCAGCGACGGTCGCAACAGTCACCAGGCTGGAATTCTGGAGCCTGCAGTGATGAGCATCATAGCCTTTCTTTGCTCATTGTCCTGCTCTATGGAGCATCTCTTTAGTTTTAGTCCCTAGTTGTTGGATATCTTTGGAAGTAGATTGGGCTGCCTGGGACGACACTGAAAGTGGAAGTGGTAAGGGTGGTAATGGTAGTCGTTCATAGACTACTTCAAATAGTGTTGATCTAGTTGATGTTGCTGGATGAGAGTTGATGGCGAATTCAGCCCAGGGCAACAGTTCAGCTCAGTCATTTTGATGAGTACCTACATAGGCACGAATGAACTGCTTGGGTCTCCTTTTCATTCTCTCCGTTTTCCCGTTAGACTGAGGATGGTATGCAGAGGTGAAATCGAGAAAGATATCAACCATTGATCCAACCAAAGATCCAACCATTGTAGGGTGTCACGAATAGCTTGACACTTAACTTCTTACACGTACTTGCTTATTCGCAATGCCTATTTAACATTTAACTATTTAAAATTGCCTACTTAACAGTCATTTAACAGAGGACATATTATATAACCGTTGCAGTCGATATACGCTACTAAAGTCCATTGTAAAAAGGGGAACACACACATACTATTCAAAACACGAACAAGGTTATTTATTATTTGTTAAATATTATTGATATTTCACTGTTCCTTGTAATAATGTTCATTGGTTGATTGTTATTGTTCAATGTTCTATGTAAAAAACCCTGGTCTAACCTCCCAGACCAGGGCAACCTTTTTGTTACTTGTAAACCGGATTGATTTGTATTGCATACAGGAATTCCGGTATATAAAAATTAAAAATAAATAAATAATAAATATCAAACTTCTTGCACAGTGCTTTCCAGAACTGGCTTCCTCTGTGAGAGACGATATGCTTTGGCATGCCGTGTAGGCAAAATATGTGGGTGATGAAAAGCTTTGCAAGCTCCATGGCTGAGAGCAACCCAGGGAGAGTCATGAAGTGAGCCATCTTCGAGAAACGATCCACTGTTACCCAGATGGTGTTGTTACCTCCCGAGAGTGGTAAGTCTACCACAAAGTCTGTAGCGATGTGTGTCCAGGCTCATCTGGCACTGGCAAGGGTTGGAGAAGGCCCCAAGGATGACCAGATGGCGGTTTCTGTCTGGCACAATTGGAACAAGAAGCAACGTAGGAGAACGTGTCTTCCTTCATGGTGGGCCACCAGTAGTACTTCTATAGTTTTGCCAGAGTTCTGCGTTAACCAGGGTGTTCAGCCAGTTTAGAATCGTGAGACCATGCTAACAGCTTTTTCCTTAGGTTCTTGGGTACAACGGTCTTACCCGCAGGTACTGGGTGAGTAGCTGTCAAGGTAACTCTTTTCGGGTCGATGATATGTTGGGGTTCATCAGGTACGTCCTCAGAGAGAAATGAGTGAGATAGGGCATCTGCTCTAACTTTCTTATATCCAGGGCGGTATTTCAGCACAAAGTCAAATCTGTTAAAGAACAGGGACCATCTTGCCTGCCTATGGTTTAGGCGCTGTGCATGGCAGGGGTTCTCCAGATTTTTATGATCTGTAAAAACTATGATCTGATGTTGTGCACCTTCAAACCAGGGGCGCCACTCCTTGAATGCCATCTTTATTGCCAGGAGTTCTTTATCCCCATGCCGTAGTTCTTCTCTGCTGGCGAGAAGCGACGGGAGAAAAATGAGCATGGGTGTAAGGTCTTAGAGTCACCTATCTGGCTTAGCACGGCCCCTATACCTACGTCTGAGGCATCGACCTCAACGAGGAAGGGCCTGGTTGGATCCGGATGTCGGAGGCATGGCTTGCTCTAGAAGGCGTCTTTAAGTTTCTGAAATGCTGTTACTGCCTTCGTAGACCAATTGGCGACGTTGGCATCTTTCTTAGTCATTGCTGTAAGCGAAACAGTTAGTGAGGAATAGTTCTTGATGAATGTTCTGTAGTAGTTAGTAAATCCCAGAAATTGTCTAAGAGCCATTTCTGAATGCTCTCCAGCTTCTGTGGGTCCATCTGGAAACCTTGGTTGGAAACAATGTACCCTAAGAAAGGCACTGATTCCTTGTGGAACTTGGATTTTGACAACTTGGCATATAGACGGTTCTCGCGGAGTCTAAGCAGTACTCTTTTGACATCTTCCAGATGAGTGTTCAAGTCCTGGGAAAATATCAAGATGTCATCCAAATACACGACGACACATTTGTACAGTAGATCATGCAGAATGTCGTTCATCATGGTTTGGAAGACAGCCAGGGCATTGCACAAGCCGAAGGGCATCACTAGATATTCAAAATGCCCATCCCGGGTATTGAAGGCTGTCTTCCATTCATCATCAGCGCGAATGCGAACTAGATTGTAGGCTCCCTTGAGGTCAAGCTTGGAGAATATCTTGGCTCCCTATAGTCTATCAAATAGCTCTGAGATGAGTATTAAGGGATAGAAGTCTTTCACAGTGATCTCATTTAGACCTCTGTAGTCAATGCATGGACGCAATGTCCCATCTTTCTTCTCCACAAAGAAGAAGTCTGCGCCAGCAGGAGACTTGGAGGGTCTTATGAAGTCTTTCTGAAGATTCTCATGTATGTATTCAGACATAGCTTTATTTCTACCATGGAGAGAGGGTAAACCCTGCCTTTAGATGGTTCAGTGTTAGGCTTCAAATTGATGGCGCAGTCATAGGATCTGTGTGGAGGGAGTATGTCCGCGGCTTCTTTGGAAAATACCTTGAAAAGATGCATACTGAGGCAGCAACCCAGGCATCAATGGGGTAGTTGGAATGCAGGGTATAGGAAAGACCTCCATCAGACATTTACCATGGCAATCTGGACCCCAACGTGAATACTATGCTATAGGGTGCATGGCCTTCTCTAGGACAAAGAATGGAGAGCACCGGTCCTTAAATTCATGGGTTCGGTGAGCTAGGTAACTTCGCCCAGTAAGGGCTCCCCGTGAATTGAAGACAGGAGTAGTGGAGTTGTCATAGTGGTGGTAGGGATCCGCAAGTGCTCCACTAATCATTTCAAAATAAAATTGCCTCCTGCCCCCGAATCCACTAGGACAAGAGTCTGGTGTTCTAAGGGTCCGCAGATCAAGGATACAGGAAGAGAGAGTAGAGGAGAGGGTGCAGTTAGACCTAGTCCCGCAGGACTTAGGTATGCCAGTTTCCCGGACATATAGGGCATGTTTGTACAGCATGGCCAGCTTGTCCACATTACATACATAGGCCCAACCTCTTCCACATTCTTCTCTCTTTTGACATCAGGTGACTGTGGCCTAATTGCATAGGTTCTTCTTTGCCAGCAACTGGACCCAAGGAAACAGATCTGGGTGTAGTTTTAACTCGGGTTTCACCCAGACGGGGTCTTCTGGGAGTCTTGGTCTCTTGAACCTTGTCACTAAGTCGGCAATCAATCCTTGTTGCCAACTTCTCCAGTTCAGCCAAGGTCTCAGGCATCTCGCGAGCTGCCAGCTCATCTTTCAAATGAGAGTTCAATCCCTCAAAGAAGAGGGTCCTCAGGCATTTTGGGTCCCAATGTAATTCAGACGCCAGTGTCTTGAATTCTATGGCAAAGTCTGATAAAGTTTTACTACCTTGCTTCAGGTGAACCAACGAAGATCCTGCAGTAGTATGCCGGGCAGGGTCATCAAAAACTGTTCTGAACAGTTCAAGGAATCCGGCAAGATCATGTAGAATAGGATCATCGCGCTCCCACAGCGAAGAGGTCCAAGCCAATGCTCTTCCGTGCCAAGGCCACCTACAAGATGTAGGTGGCCTTGGCATTTCCAAACTTCCCCGGAGAAGTTAGTTGGAGCAGATAGAGGAACAATGGTCTTGACAGTCATTTCTGGCGGTGTGACTTCTTTACCTGTGGTGGTTGGTGAATTCATCTGTGCGTGCAGCTGGTTAAATGCAGCAGTCAAATTCTCCAGCACGTTCTGCTGTTCGGAGATTCGCTAGGCCAGGCCTGGAATGGCCTGCAATGTGGTGACCTGAACCAAATCCAGGAGTTAGCAATCTGTTATGGTTTCGAGGTGTTTGGAGTGGATTCTTGGGTACTGTGGGAGATGGCCACGCCCATGGAGAGCAGCCCCATGGGGAGCCACAGTACTGGGCTAGACTCAGGACGCACAAACACAGAGTTTAGACTTTTATTGTACAGCTTGTGTAAACCACCAGAGGTGGCAGTAGTGAGTTGATCCAGAGGTAGCAGTCTAGGGACCCTCAGCAGAGGGAACCCGTTTCAACAAGATGGTATAGGGATATCCAGGTGTAGGTTTCCCAGCACAGAAGAGCTGTTGATGAGACAGACTGAGAATTAGATTACTCACTAGATGGTAGCTGTAAAGTTGATGATTCCACCAGGCAGAAGTTGATGGTAACAGGGACCGAGACAGGGAGAGCAGGCCCTCGAGGAGTGAGTACCTGATCCCAGTAAGGCACTTGAAAGAAAGCAGAGGGCCCCCGAGGAGCAGGTACCCAAGTTAGAGTATACCCCGAAGGGCAGAGAGGGCTTCCAGCGGCAGCAAGGAAGCGGCAGAGTAGCTTAGACCGGACTAGTCCAATCCAATCCAATCCTTGCTAACTCAACGAGCTAGCAAACAAGTGTAGGCTAAATACCCGGATGGCATGACGTCACTCGAGGGCGACGTCCCCAAGGTTCCCACCATGATGTGGATAAAGACGTGGGTGGCATGCGTGCGCCCTCCTAGGTGGCCCTTAGGAGAAACATGGCATGAGGCTTTGCCATAGCTGTTCCAGGGACGCTGAAGGATGCAGTTTGCTGACGCTGCGGCAGCCATCTTCCCAAGGCTAATGGGGAGAGCAGAGAAAAAGGTGAGGCACAAGGGTTGAAGCCATCTGAGACCAACGGACGCAACACTTGGTCTGACCCAGTATGGTAATTTCTTATATTTATTTATTGAAATATAGTGCTCTATGTGATGATATTAGGTAACAGAAATTTATTGCTTCTTTGGCTGCCCTCTTTTTTGGGTTGGGAAAGCTCAGCAGTCTTTGTCTGTACAAATCTGGAGCTCCTTCTCAGTGGTGTCCTGTCATTGCTGATGCTGTCTCAGGGGGTACGGGACCAAGGAGCAGTGGTATATCTACATGGCTGCTGGAGGGACCTGCTCGGCTTTCCATTAGCTGGGAAGAGTGGCTTCCAGCTGTGTTGGGCCTTGTCGCCTCTGCCACTTGTTCCATCAGCAAGGTGGGACCATTTCTCGGTGGTTGTGGCTGTGGTGATGCTGCAGAATGAATGAGTGGAGGTTGTCATGGTAGCATTAGAGGTCCTGGTAGCATAATGGGTGCTTATGAAGGACCAGATGGAGCCTGCAATGGTGCAGATAGAGCTCTGGCCTGGGGAGGGCCATCCAGCCTGGTAGTGGCTGAATCCAGTGAGCCATCCTGTAGTAAGGAGCTGGTGGGTGCAGCAGCTGCCAGGGAAGCATCCTCTGCAGCTCCGTCCACACTGCATTCTGTGCATCCACTGTCTGGGAAAAGCCCTTAGCTCTAGCTGCATGTCATGCATCTCCTCCCTCACTACCTCCCAGATGCCTTGCACTTCCTTTCTTATCACATCCTAGACCCCATGCATTTCTGTTCAGAGTGCAGCTATCTCCTCCACTAACCTGGCATGCATATCTATGATTTGCCTCTTTCCTGGAGTGGCCTGCATCATCTCCTCTTGAGGAGAGACTAGCTACTCCTCTGACGAGTTGGTCTCCTGCTGGCTACCTGTAAGCTGCCTAATATCAGGTGTCTCTGAAAGAGGAGCAGCTGCTGGTACTCCGCTTCCTATTTCTCCTCTTCCTATTCTTCCTCCATTACAACATATTGTTGCTCCTCTGTGGGTCCCTCTGCTACCTCCGTATCCTTCTTCAAGCTATTTGTCAGCACCCTGGAGCACTGCCATGCCCTTCGGTGACCACTTGGTCCAGGCCCATCAGCATCTTCAATACCTTGCTACACTGCAACAACATAGAATTGTGTGCATACTTTAAATAGACATGGTATTTTGGGCTTCACAGTTGACCTTCCTTTCTGTCTATTAGAGCAGCTCTTTGATCCCTCTTGGAGTACCTCCTGATACATCACAAACTGTATAGAAAGAATTCCAATGGTACTGAGCTATATTTTGGAATCACTTGTTAAGCACCAGCATGCAAAGGCATACCGAGGACTCAGTAAATGATGTGGATATTGCAAAGAGTTACTGGCTGTAGGTGTGGAGAACTGAAAGATCCGATCCTGGAATGTAGTCATAGGGTGGAAGTGGTTCCTGTCTAAAAGACTGATCCAGTGTGGTGGCTCTGGAGGTGACAGGAAAGTGATTTCTAGTAGGTACTGTATTCATACAGATACTGAGGCAACATGAAACAGAAAGGGTGCCTGGCCAAACATTCATTTTCAAGACATCTGTCAATAAAGTTTCATCCCTGCTATAGATGTGTAGATTGTTTATTGGGAGAATTTAACTAAGTAGGAGGAAAAGACTCATAGCTACAAGTGCATTATAGCTATTATAATACTCTGCTTTTTATCCTGTCCAGAAATCCCAGGCGATCAGGAGGTCTAGCATGCTCGTTGGCAATCCCTGTGTGCTAAAGTGCACAGGACCTTCAAAGGATGATGACGGGGTATATCAGAAAATGGTACAATACATATTAGTAATTACCGTATTTCATACACACACTATTTCAGATTTTCCTATATACAGTGCTCTCCTTGCTGGTGTTCAGGTTGGAGGGTGTCCAATCAGCCAACCCCTCCCACAACAGTTTCCAAAATGGTGCTCAGCACTAACATTTCAGCTAAAGTAAAGCTGATTTGGCTGTCAGGCTGTTGTGATTCTGCTCGTGGGAGGGCTCCATGAGCGGCTCATTCACCTCCCTGGATATGGCTGATGCTGCCAAGCATGCTGCTGCTCCCAAGCAATGCTGATTCTCCTCTATTGGCTCTGCTCCTGTGCGACCCCCATCCTCCACACTGCCGCTGTCACTGCAGACCCATGCTTTCACTCTGCAGCAGGAGAGACGCCACCTCTACCTTCTTCACGGCCTGAGAGCCGCCAACTTCTGCCTCGCCTTTGCTCCTGCCCCAGCGTTCTTCTAGGTGCGCATGCACCCACCTCTCTTGAACATTTAAAGGGACAGCAGTGGGAAAAGCCCCGTGACCTTTCCTGATGATGTCATCCAACCAGCCCTATAAAGGACTCTTTGGTCAGTTCCTCATTGCCTTTGTAATGGTTTGATAGTACCTTCAAATTCTTCCTGGTCCATGTTCTTCGTTCCATATTCCTGGTCTCTCATCGGTTCCTGGTTGCTGTCTTCAGTGACTTTGTTCCTGAATCCAAGTCTTCACCTTGTTCTGGAATCCATATCTTTCTTCCTGGTCTCATCATGTTCCTGGTTCTTGAGTTTTTGGAGTCCTGTTCATAGTCCATGTCCTGTTCAGAGTCTTCATTGCTGGTTCAAACCTTTGGAAGTCCTTCCTTGTTTTTAAAGCTTGAGTCTAAATCTGAGTTCCTGAATCCTCCTCCCAGTCTTCAGAGTCTTGTTCCAGCTTCTGCCTTGTTGTTGAGACTAGTGCCTGCACTGCTATTGTCGTTATCCGCGACCAGCCCATGGGTTGTGTAAGGCGTGCAGCAGTGCAGGGCTCACCCAGTGCCTTCGTCTAGTCCCAAGTCTTCAGTGCCTTCATCTAGTTCCAAGTCTTCAGAACCTTCATCTTTTCCAAGCCTTCAGAGCCTTTGTCATGTCCTCGTCTCAAGTCAACAGTCCTTGCCTTCATCTGTCCTGACACTCAAGCCATTCTCAAGTGGAAAGTCTGAAATGGCTTTTGAGTGGCCAGAGGGCTACCCCAGAGACCAGCATTGCATTTCTGGGTCTCACTTCCTATGTGTGAAGGTTCAGCAAGGCCTTCAAGCCTTGTTCCAAGACAAGAGTGCTCCATTTCCAGTCAGCCTTTGCCCAGTTGCGTTCGGCTGTCAGCAGCAAGGATCGCAGCCAGCCCTCAGGTTGAGCAGGCTGTGCCATGGCTCACACTCTTGAGCATCTGTCCATGCTCACAACACAGGCCCGTCAGATAGCATCCTGATTTGCTTCTTCTTCACTAGTTGTCAAAGGTCCTGCCATTTATGGCTCGGTTCATTGATATTATGGTTGTTGTGAAATACTGTATTCACCTTCTGGTGGATCTTCTCTCACATGATCTCTGATCTCCTTCCTGTAGGATCCTACTCTCCTGGACCAGGAGCCATACAGGAGATGCTGGACCTTCATCATTTGATGGACCAGAATGTCCACCTCCCTGATTAGGAAGTCAGGCTCTCTGATAAGTGTTCCACTCTATCAGTCCATGCCACAGGAAATCCTGGGAACTGGCCCTATAAAGCTGGTGAGTTGCTATGGGCTTTACTCAGAGCAGCAAGATGCAGCAGAGGAGCAGGATGCTGGGAGCCATGGGAGGTTCCAGCAGATCACAGGACACAGCACTGGGCCCATGATCATAAGGTACAGGATGCTGACTGCGTTGTAGCACCCCGTGGTCAGCAGCATGTTACACATCATCAGAGGTCTCTTTGAAAGCTATAATAGACTTGCCTTTATTCCCTGTGAACCAGTATTTCACACCATCTGGAAATGAACCTTATGTTTGGCTATATGTATCGCATAGTCTTTTATCTGTATCATGTGTCTTACAATATATCCTGATTAGATTTACTTTAGACCCTCAGTTTTTTCTTCTAGCCTTTGAACCCTTTGTGCTGTGAAATGAGTATGAATGTGAAATTGCTGATGAAAAGTATGCTTCAGATCAAGCTCCAGGTGCTAGACCAGATCTGATGATTGTCTTAAATTTGTTCAGTGTTTTAGTACATGCCAATTACCTGGGGAAGAAGTGGGTGAGGGAGGCCAGCTAATTTAATCATCAAGGACTGATTGACTACTCTCAGCTTGGGCCTTTGGTCTATGAATTCTCTAAAAGCACTGGATCCTAGAATTCCTGTACAACAAAAGGAGAGCAGCCTTTGAGCAGGCAGAGTACCTTTGAAAGATACTGTGGGTAAGTCTTAGAAGGTCTTGATAGACAGGAGCTGGGTGGCAGCTGAAAAAAATCATGGCTCTACCTGTAATGATAGCCATTATATGCATGAAGGATAGGCTGAGTGTTGGCCATAAATCAGACATCAATTTTAAGGCTGTTACATCTCTGTAGTTTTTGATTTATTGATTCTTTTTTCTGTTATATCAGAAGTCTGTGGGACATGGAGGTAACTTTATAGACCTTTAAGCAGCAGCCTACTTTACGTTAATACAGCTCCTCGCCAGAACACCTATATCATAAATCTTCTCTGTTCTCAAATGTTAGGATTCTGAAAGGAACACCTCATGTGTGCTCCTAATCATCCTATGCTGAGATTTTATTTAAGGAGATACCTCAAATACTAGAAACGTTATACACATAACTCCTACTTGTGGCTTGGTTGCGCTCAAATCAGGTTCCCTTAGGGGAGATCAGTGATTCCTGTGGATATATACCTTTTGATTACTAGTCTCCTTTACTGTTAGTTTTAGGGGTACAAGGTTCACATAACTAAACCAACTACATAGGCTGATATAAGGTTGGATAAGAGCAATCTAAGAAATATTAGATAAACCAACATGGTAATGTTGTTATTACCTGTGTTTTAGTGGATCCTTGGGTGCTGTGGAGATGACCACGTCCACGGGAAGGAGCCCCATGAGGAGCCACAGCACTGGGCTAGACTCTATGCACAAAAACACCGGTTATTGAACTCTTTATTTATACAGCTTGAAGTAGCCACCAGGTGGCAGTGGTGAGTTGTAGTCTCACGGACCTCGGCAGAGGGAGCCTTTCTCTCCAAGATGACGCCAGGAGGTTCCACAGCAGGAACTACTGTGGATGAGACAGACAAGATGTTAATGTACTCACTTAGTGTTAGCTATTATGGTTGCGATTCCACCAGATAGTCGTAAATGGTACAGGCACTGAGGCAGGGAGAGCAGGCCCTCGAGGAGCGAGTGCCTGATCCCTGAAAATAGAAAAGAGGGCCCCCGAGGAGTGGGTACCCAAGTTAGTAGTCAAACCCCGAAGGGCAGAAGGAGAGCTTCCCACAGGCAGCAGGGAAGTGGCAGAGTAGCGCAGTTTTACCTGTTTCATCAGACTATTTGAGCCTTTGCCAACTCAATGAGCTAGCAATCTTGAGAAGTGGATATACCCGGATGGGCGTGACGTCAGATGAGGGAACGCCCTCAACATTCGCGCCACTGGGCGTACTTAGACTGGGTTGCGCGCGCGCGAGCGAGCGCACCCTAGCAGGTACCTGGGAGAAGCAATGGCGTACGGCTGCACCATAGCCATTCCGGGGACGCCAGAGAAGTTGGCTTGATGACGCTGTGGTAGCCATCTTGCTCAGGTAAGCGGGAGGAGCTGAGATAGGGGTGCAACAAGCGAGGCAAAGCCATCGAAGACCGACGGACGAAACAGGTAAATGGCATGCAAGGCTATGTGTGAGGTAGAACTATGTCTAAATATCCTTAAAGGGTCTTGACTGTTGTACAAAACCAACCATAGTATGTAGAGAATAAATGAGACACACACCTATAGTTTGGAGAAACATAGAAAACTTTTATAACAATTAAGATAAATTTAAATTTTCCAAAACTATTTACAATTTGTAAAAATAAAAGGGGATGGGGGTGGGGTAAACTAGGGAGCAAACTTTTTGCACAAACAAAAAAAGGCCCAGGGAAGTAGTGAGGCCAGGTCCTGCAGACTTAGGATTCTGGATGATATAGTGGGAGGTGGAAGCCTCTTGGGTATGAGCTGGGCTGCCACAGTGAGGCATCCCACCATACCGAGCCTACTCCTGAGGTCTGCTTGGATCCCTCTCATCTCCTCCACCAGTGTCTACATATCCTCCCCAAAAAGGAACTGAGATACAAGCTCATTGTCTGGAGCGGGTGCTCCAGACAATGATCCTGGCTTATGAGCCCTTGGCAGGGCAGCAGATGATGATGGGAGAGGTAGAAGGGAATATGGGGATCCAAGCCTCCTTCACACAGCAAGAGCTGCCCAGTCTACGTTCCGGCATTTCTACATACCTGGGCAGAATGAAGAGGAGGCTGAACTGGGATGGGAAGAGGGAGCTCTGGTTCTTTGGGCCTGGGGCCCACCTGTTGGTGGTGGAGGAGCTGTACTGCCATCGCTGAGTCCCATGGTGGTAGGAGGGGTGGGGAGGAGCATACTGCTTTTCCGAAGCAGTGGCATCAGCTGGGACCAGGGGTTCATCACCATCTCCTCCTCCTCTTCTCCTCAAACGATGGTGAGTTGTCACCTGTGAAGAGAACAACAATTGTGTTTCATGTCATGTAGTCACATGCTGCAGTGGATGATCATAGAGGCAGTTAGAGGACATTCCTTTTCTGAGAGAGATGTAGGCATAGGGAAGTGCTCCTAGCTATGGAACATCCATATCATATAGATGATGGCAAGGCCAAGAATGATACTTTGACATACAAAAGTTTATTTTCAGTGGTATTTTATTTGATGGTGACTTGCTTGTGATATAGGCTCAAAGTTAGATTTACTGTCAGGGTTAGAAGCATTAGTAGCCTACATAGCAAGGCATCTAGGGGCATGAGGCAGTAAATAGTTGTACATATACTTTCAATGGGAATAAATATAGGAGTGGGTGCGAAGCCCCTGAAGAGTTTACAACTAGGCCTGAGAATGTCTTCCAAGTAAAGCTTCATGACAATGCTGCCCATGTCCCAGATAATTGCCAAGGTGTAACTTTGTTTGCATGAGGGTTTGTTTAATCTCAAGGCAGAGACAAGGTCAAACTGAGTAGTCAGCCTATAGTGTGACTGGTGAAACAGGACATAGACAGACATTGTGAAAATGTCCCTGATTGTCATGTCATGAACTTACATCCAGCCACATCCTGCCTAGCTTTCAGTTGGAAATAGGATGACAAAGCTGACTGTACACTGTAGCTGTTAATGTGACCTCCATACTATTATGTATCAATGTATTCTGATGTCTGAAGTAAGTAGCGTGCTTCTTTGTACTACCTTAATGCACCTAAAGTGGTGATCTGCCACCAGGCCCAAAAGTACCTCTGAACAGGGACACTCCACGAATCGCCATTGTACACCTTTTCATGAGGGAACAAGCTGGACAGTCTAGACAGTGGGAATGAGCTGTTGTGATGGAAAATCATGCAAAGCATTTCATTAGAGAGTGAATTTGCAAAAATGTGTAGGTGAATAAGGCTTTCCTAGGCCATTTTTTGCAAAAAAAAAACCCCGAAAAACCCTCAAAGATATATAATTTTTTTGTCAGCCCAAGAGGAGTGTGGTTCTGTACGAAATGGTGTGCAACCATAAATAGGGTATGTGGTCCATGTGAGCAGGGCCTGTGGAAGCACTAGGCAAGCTAGGTCTGGGCCTAGGGCGCTGACCATTAGGGGGCATGAGTGGCTTGCAAAAGGTAGGAGTTGGGGCTATGACTGGGGAAGAAGTTGCGACCCGGGGGGGGGGGGGGGGGGGGGGGATTGTCAGCGTGACCGGGGGGTGGCATAAGGTAGAAGGTGTCTAGGGCGCT
The DNA here is from genome assembly GCF_901001135.1 of Rhinatrema bivittatum. Taxonomy (NCBI): domain Eukaryota; kingdom Metazoa; phylum Chordata; class Amphibia; order Gymnophiona; family Rhinatrematidae; genus Rhinatrema; species Rhinatrema bivittatum. The sequence continues at coordinate 108,767,131 of NC_042617.1, read as the reverse complement.
TAATCCCCTTGCACCGGCCCTGCATGTAAGGCCCTCCCTGGTGGATCAGTGGCTTCTCCCACCTGATTTAAAAGTCCCATAATGGTAGGCTTTTAGAAGCCCTGCCATCAAGCCCTGCCCCCTGTGGTCCTTTAAATAATATTTGCTATAAATGCAGCCTTCCCAAACGTATACAATAGCTGGGGATGTGATAGTTGAACTTGGATAACAGTTTCAGAGGCCATATCTCACACTTTATTTTTAGACACTGTTACTATACACAAGATGTCAAGTTTCCTTTCAGGGCCCTTACATTACTCTTGCATTTCTCACTTTCAAGTCCTTGTACACAGCACAGATATTCACAGTTAAAGAATAATGCAGTCACTAATCAATGAATCACAAGGAGAGTTGTTTGGTGGCTTCCAACATTTCTCTTTTTCTGATAAGATGTAAGTGATGATTTACAGCTGTGTGATACCTTTACAGCTGTGTGATACCTTTTTCTCCTCATCTCTCAATCATTAGTAGAAATTCATGGGCCATTGATGTGGTCCATCTCTTCTCCTTCCCACCCCTTTTCTCCTTTTTCCTCTAACAGGATGGCTGGAAGTCATTCTCTCCTTGGATATTGATGATCTCAGATTCCTCTTGCTGGAAGGGAACCTCTCCCATCTGAAGAGCAAAATTAAGTAAGCTTAACAAAATCCAAAAGGATTTGGCACTCCAAACTGAAATACTTAACAAAAATTAAAGAATGGAATGAGAGCATGGAAAGAAACTCTCATCCAAAATAAAGAACTCCATGGAGGTTTAAATTAAGTCAGAGATCAGCACAAAACATGGTAATGCCTCCAAAGCAAAAGGGATCCACATGGGTAAAATGGTGCTCTCTCAATATAAGCAATAGGATAGTTCCATTGCAAGCATTCCACAGGGGGAAACTACAAACTCTTTATCCCTAAATTGTCTCTCCTCACACCAATTGGTATATTCTTTTACCAAACGCCAGTAGGGGGACTAACAGGATCCATACATGTATTTCTTTCTGAATCCAATGTATAATAAGATCTGATATACTCAAATTTAATGTAGCTTTTGTTTTTGATTGCAAAAGTTTTATTCTTATTTAAAATATGAAACAAAGAGAATATTAAAAAAAAAAAAAGAAAAGAAATGCCATATTGGATCACACCAATGGTTCACTGAGCCCAACATCATGTCTCTGACAATGGCCAATCTGTATCACTTAAAGAAGTACCCAGCACAACCTAATTGGGTGATCCATTCCCTGTTGTTCAATCCTAGTTAGAAATGGTGTTCCTCAAACTTACCTGGAAATAGTTATTAATGCAAGGGACCTGTCTTTTAGAGACTTGTCAAAACCTTTTATTAAACTCAACAAATATGTTTTCTAGTGACAGCTAGATTGTAAGCCACATTGATCATTTTTTAATTTGCCAGCAATCAAGATGAAAATAAACTAGACTAGACTAGCTGAAAATAATTTGTTTCATTGAAATTATTATAATTTATTATTGAACCTGTATAATGGACTATGTCTGATTAATCTTGTTGCCATGTGCCCTGGATATAGATGTCCTATAATTAGTTAATTAATCATACACATTTAACATTTTCAAAGAAAGAAACATTTTTAAAGGGTAGATGCTTTACATTTTTATAAAAACCAGGATGAAGAGATAAAACACTAATAAATGCATGATATAAAGTGAACTTTATATAATGTGTGTTTAGTTCATTTTATTTACATAACAGTTACAGATAATGACAATATTATATTAGCTGTACAAAAATAGGGAAAGTACATCATGATAACAGAAAAAGAGAGAAAAGCAGGATGAAAACAGATAAAATGTCAACATTGTGCTTGACAGAAACATTAGTTTATCAGTAGTGAATATAAATCAGCAAGATCCCAGACCCTGCAAAATTGTTTGGCTTTTTCAGCTTCTGTCACCTCATATCTTTAAGTAATCATACAATGTTCCACCATAGGTGAATATCAATTAGACTCTCACTTTTCCAGTTACTTAAGATAATTTGCTGAGCAAACAAAAGTAGCAAATTCAAAAGTTTCTTTGAATATTTTGAAAAGGAGTTCAGCAAGCAAGTTGATGTAAAAACAACAAAAGAAAAGAAAAGGACAAGAACAATAGATAAGCTAATTCTTACTCTTGCCCATACATTAACCAAGAATCTCTCTGTATAACATGCTTAGGCTTTAGAAGTGGTGTCTGTCTGTCGGGGTCAGCACTGTGCACATATGCACCAATGTGACTCTGATGGGTGCATGGCTGGACAAAGGCTCCCCACAGTGAAAAAGCATTGAGCCTCACAGGCTGGTTGGAGGCCTATTGCAGTCAGCAGTAAACGGGCCACGCTGGCAGGAAGGAGTCTCCTACAGTTGGTGAAGATGGGGAAAGTTTCACCAGCAACAGCTCTACATTTATAATTCATCAGTAAAATATCACTTGACCAAAATAGCCAGTAGGATTCTTTTAAAACCAATATTTATTTGAATTCCTTGCTTCAATTTTAAACCATTTAATAGGGGGGATCTAGATTGCTCTGTGTGCAATATAATGAAAAGACTATGTAAAAAATACCAACAGAAAGAGGGATTCTAAGATGGCATCGGAGTGGATGGATGTACTTGGACCCGTCTCCCTTGTTAAGACTACTTTTCCTTAATTACTTACTTTGTGCTCCTATTCTTTTGGAACTGACCATAAGAAAAGGGAAAGTTCTTGTATTCTCAAACGAGGATTCTCAAGTCAGTACCATTGTCACCTTTCTGGTATGGGGGGCAACTTGCTGGGAATTCAATGTAACAATCCAGATGTGATGAGTGGCATTGGAGTGAGCCCTTAATGCTATGGCATAGTTGTCACTGCCTTGTAGGTGAGCCTATGAGGCCTACACCAACAGCTGGCGAATGTGCCCTTAAGCAAGATAGACTAGAGCTTCACCTATACCGGCTGTCTCCCCTGCAGGTTGAGCCTTTGGGTTCTGATGGCTGACAGGGTTTAGGTGGGTTTCTATGGAGGTAGCAAAAGAAAAAGTTCAAGGGCATGCTGGAGTCAAGTCAGGCAGCGGGCAGGTGATAATGGGCACAGGCCAGAGGTCAGGGCATGAGGAAAGCAAAATGGTCTGGTCCAGGCAAGAGGTCAGGTCCAGGCAGCAGGCAAACATGGTCAGGTCCAACCCAAGAGGTCAATACCAGAAGATCAGGCCAGAGGTGGATGAAGACACACGAAGAGACACTGGATGAGACTGGAAGGACAAGACGAGGCAGGCAGGGCAAGGCAAGGCTGGATGAGACAAGACTGAGCAAAGAAGGCAAGACAAGTCTAGGCAGGAACCAGGAACACAGAAGTAACATACACTGAACACCAAAGGCTGAGGTATCTGATGCTCCTCCACAGGAGCCTTAAATAGGAAAATGCTGGTGATGTCATCATAGGACACTGTGGCTGCCTTCCCACCACTTTCCCTTTAAGAATGTGGGCGTTGGGCACATGTACATCTAGAGAATGCTGGAAGAGACAGTAGCAAGTCATCGTGGGGACCGCACGAAGCAGCTTGCACAGTCTGAAGTGGCGTCCCGGCCACAGGAGGCCTCAGGTGACACCAGGGGTGAGTGAGTCAGCTTGCGTGACTGTCCCGCAAGCCGGCAATTCTACATCAGAGGTATAGGCCTCAGATTCTGTCCAGACTCCCAGCCTCTAGTTTACCTTGCAATAGAAGATCTCTCAGCAATTTTCTCTCAGTCATCATGTGTAGTGTAGAATTAGTCCTGAGGATATGGCAAGTTTGAGTGTGTTGGGAGTGTCTGTAGCTGCAGGCAGTCATTTGGATTCACTGAGGCTTAAGCGTTGCCTCGCAGTATCAGCGTAAAGGAAGTGCTAGCCTTGTGATTTTTGAATACCGCAGGGCTGGCACAGGAAAAGAAGCAGCAGCTGAACAGGCTCTCTCCTGCTCCTGGTCAGATCATGCAGGGGCCTCTTCTTGTCTTCACCACCGGTGGGATGGGGTCCATGGGCGGCCCTCTTCTTTCTTTTTTGGACCATCATCGCCCCCCCAGGTGTGCTTTCCCACTGCAATTACATGGTCTGCACACCTGCAAACACCAGGCCTGGGCAGGAGGAAGAAAAAGGCTTCATGGCCGCCAGTGGAGCACAGCCCACTGGTGGCAGGAGGAAAGAAGAGGCCTAGCAGTGGCAGAAGAAAATAAGAGGCCACCGTCTACCTGTTGAGCTCATCCCTCTCTCCACCACAACAGAAAAGGAAGACTGAGCCTGATGGACAGCATATGTGGGTGTGTATATGACAGAGCATGGATTTGTGTAAGCAAGAGCATCTCTATGTGTATGAATGAGAGAGCATCTGTGAGTGTGTGTGTGTGTGTGTGTGTGCATGTGTGTATGAGAGCATGTGCATGTGTGAGCATGTGTGAGAGCATCTATTTGTGTGGTGAAAGCAAGTGTATGTATATGTATGAGAGAACATCTGTGTGTGCATGAGAGAGTGTCTATTCATGTACCTGAGAAAATGTGTATGTATGAGAGGGCATGTGTTATGTGTGTGAAAGAGCAAGTGTTAGAGCATTGTGTGTGTGACAGCATCTGTGTGTGTGTTTGAAAGAACAAGTGTGAGAGCGGGTGTGTGGGTGAGAGCCATGTGTATGTATGAGAGAGCATGTATTAGAGCATCTATGTGTATGTGAGCACATGTATGAACATGAAAGAACTCATGTGAGAGAGAGGAAGGAGAAAGTTCCCCTGATTATATAGGGCAGTGTTGGTGAAATCATAACTAGAGGCCGTGGGGACATTCCTGCCGCAGTCCCTTTAAATAGGCCGACGTCGGGGGTGCATGCGCCTAAAGAGAGGTGCAGCATATTGAGGCTGGTGGCATTTTGCCGCGTGGTGTTTGGCACCGTGTCCGCGGTGTATTGCCGCATTAGGAGGCAGAGTAGCCAGCCTGGCCATAAAAGTAAAGGCGACGGTTTGCGGGGGCAGTCTGCGATCTGCCGAACACAACAGAAACATGTAACACCTAGTACCCCACCAACTTTGGCCACGACAATGGGAGAAGGTCTCTGCCACAGGAAGGTTCTGTTTAGAGTAAGATCAAAAATTCAGAAAATATTTTGTAAAATAAAAATTTGTTAGATTAATTTTTTTACATTGGCAAATAACTCTCATTTAGATATGTTTAAAAGTTACCTGAAGAAAATAGATTTGATTCTGAAATCTTTTTTGCATCCAATTGTTAAAGCATTTTATTTATTTTATTTATTGTATAGACTGAAATTGCAATTCTCAGCAAATTTCCTTTGCGGGATGTTCCCAATAGGTTTCATTTTCAAAATAACATCATTTCTATCAGTCAACAGGTCTAGAACCTGGGCATGACATCGACACTCACCTCTCTTTGATCCCACAAATTAAAGCTTCAGTAAAATCTTCTTTTTTCAAACTTCGGATAGTTAGAGGTTTATGCCCCTTCCTTGATCCATATGAATTTCATATTGTCAAAATTAGGCTACTGCAATGCACTTTATAATGGGCTTCTACTCAGTACATTACAGCCCATGCAATTAGTGTAGAGAATACTGCAGCTCACATAATAACAGGCACTTCACTCTAAGAGCATATTCCACTAGCACTACCTGCATTACACTGGCTTCCAATAAAATACAAGTGTAAATTCAAATTAGCATCATTAATACACAAAAGATTGGCTTGTGAATTCAGTGTTGTGGGTTTATAAACCATCTTGCTTTCTAAGATCAGAGAATAAAATGTATGCTGCAAATTCCATCAGATAAAAATTGCACACCATGAAATTACAAGAGAAAGAACATTCCCTGTCACTGGACCATTATTCTGGAATTCTTTACCAGATCAGATAAGATCTAGTACGGAGTGCCATAGCTCTTTCAAAAAGATGTTGAAAACGTTCCTGTTCAATCTAGCATTTAATCATGGCACTTATGCCTAAGTTTCTGGATTCAGCTGCTTTAGAACTTCAGGTTACCCCTGCAGCATTTATGAATATGCTTCTAGGTGTTTCTCTATTTATGTTCTTAATTTTATATATGCTTTGTAATCCACCTCAAACTCTTGCTGCTGTGACGAAGCAGACAATAAATTTGAATACATTCAAATTAAAAATTCACGTAGAAGCTTTATTTATTTATTTTTTGTTGAAGATAAAACCTTTTGGAAGAATCTACCAAGTCTAGTATTGGAAGGAGTTAGCGACTCTTTGAGTGAATTATCTGGGGGTTTATAGTTTGGGTCTTTGAATAAAGGCTACATTGTTTGTTTCTTTCCTTTTAGAAAGCTCATGATTGAACTTTGAAATTATTTTTTCGAATGCAGACAAGAAATGTATGGATCTGTCTATAAGAATTTATCCTGATATTGTGCGTTCAACCCAGTTGCAGAGATGGAAATTTCTGTCCTTTAGACAAGAAGTGCTTGATATGCGAGCTATCTTCCATCTCAATTACCCTTGTAAGTGGAAGGTTATTTACAATTATAAATCTTACTTTTTTATTTGTTACCTTGTCAAAAATGTTTTTTTTTAAATCATGATGAAGTCAACTTGCATTAGTCTGTGCTGTGTCTTTGTTCTCTTCATACCCCTCCTATTATTAAAATCTACTTCTGTTAAGAGGCTTTTCTGTTCATGATTTTGTAATTTTTTCCTCAGTTTGAGTTGGAATTTTAGTCCAAATAATTCCATTTGCTTTATGCCTAATGAATAATTTTGATAATAGTTTTTGCAGTTTTCCTGGTAGAGATATGCATTTGTTTTGAAACGACATGAAAACTGCAATGAAACAAGCAATTTCATATTGTATCATTTCAAAACAAATTAAAAAAAAAATCAACAACGAAATTTGTTTTTATATTGTTTCATTTTGTCTCTCATTTTTGTGCTATTTTCATTTAGTGTGCGCTAGTTTCAAATAGTGCACTCTGAAATGGAAAATAAAATGAAATAAAATTAATAAAAAAATGGAATCCCACCGCAAAATGAGATAAAAAATATATATATGCACATCCCTATTCCTTTGTGAATCCCCTTTATTTTTATGATCCACACTTTATTGGGAAATGTGGTAGTTGGTATTCTAATGTTGTAGTACATTTTCATGAATATTATTTTTGTTTTTCCTGTACAGGAAGCTATCAACATAAGGCATTTTAGGTTACAATAAATCATTGTTAAATGTTTCGAAATTTACACCCATCATCCAATTTACAATACTTGTTTCAACTTTAAGACACCCAAGCATCATCCAATAGGCATACATTGGTGTGCTGATGACTATGAGGCTTGGCGAGGTAACTTCAGTGAGATGAGTACCATGGACTTTCTCTCCTCAAAACAGTATCAATTAATGTCCTGTAGGCATGTCTTAGCATGTTCTTCATACAAAAAAGTAGTGCTTTAAATGTGTCTATACTTTTCATAGTAGTATATATTAATAAATTCCGGGTTATTTTAGTGAAACTAGGGCATTGAGCCCTGATGCTGGAACCAGTCCCTCACTTATAGCATTGCTCTTATGGAACAATAAGTTTTGACTTGCAATGTTTTTTCTTAGGACACAGTGTTTAGGAACCAATTGTGTCTTAAGTCTGAGGACTTTCTATATATTAAAAATAAGACTTTCAACAAGGAGGGAAAGCATGCAGAGGAATGGCTTTGGGATCTCCTTACAGATGGGATTTGTTCTCCGTACCTAGCTACTCTGCCTCTCCAACTTTTGGACTTATCCTAACGGGGTACCCGCTCCTCGGGGGCCTCTCTCATTTCTTTCAGGTCGCTATCAGGAACCGGTACTCACTCCTCAAGGGCCCATGTTCCCTGACTCGCTGCCTGAACTTCTCTTCCGCTTGGAAGAAATCGCTGCCTACATCATCAGTGAGTTACCAACTTTATTTCCTTAGAGCTGTTCCCTGGAACCAGGTACTCACTCCTCGAGGGCTTGCCTCTATTCCAGCTTCTGTGTCACCTTCCGGGAGAAACCACTGTGTGAGTAACTTTACCATCGAGGCTCAATACCAGAACTCTGTGTATGTTCCACTGTACTCACTATCTCAGTTTTCTCCACCACAGCACAGCCATAGATGGAATCGCTGTTCCAGTATCCTGAGGAACCCTAGCCCAGCCGGGCTTCATCTCTACTCTCTACTGCCTAATAAAATATATAACTCTGTGTTTGTGTGTTCCAAAGCTGAGCCTGACCTGTGGCCCTCACGAGACTTCCCCCCGTGGGCATGGTCAGCTGCCACAGTGTCCAAGGGTCCACCCATAACCTTACAAACAATAAGATCTTGTTATGGTTGAGGACCCAGTAAGGCTGGGGAACCCCCACAGGAACAGTCCAGGGCTACAGGGCAAGACGGAACTAAGCTAGGGAATCTTCTGCCTATGCCAGCCACCTCCCCTGCAGGTTGAGCCCTTGGGTTCTGGTGGCTGGCGGAACTTAGACAGGGACTGAATTCTGAGGTCAGGCTGAACTGGAGACTGGAGCTGAGGCAAGGCTGGAACCAAAGGCAGGTGTAGAACTGGAGTCTCAAACCAGGTGCAGGGAAGCGTGATGTACTGAAGCAGACTGGAACACTGGGGCAGGCTGGACTGGAGATACAGGCTGAGGCTAGGCAGGACTGGAGACAGAGGCTGAGGCTGAACAGGACTGAAGAAAGAGGCTGAAGCTGAGTAGGACTGTAACTGAAACAAGACTGGCTGAGGAACAATAGCTGAATACTGGCACAGGACAAGACAGATAAGACAAAGACTAGACCAGACAGATAACATAAAAGGCCTAGGGAGGCCCCTGAGCAAGGCAAAAGCAGAAGCCCTAAGGAGGCCGCTGAGCAAAACCAGAGCAGAAGGCTTAGGGAGGCCAGTGAGCAATACTAGAGCAGAAGGCTTTGGAAAGCCACAGAGCATTCAGAAACATGGGGCCAAGCAGAGATCCAAGTAGACTCAATGACAAGGTCCTGAGCATAACAAGAGGTAGGGTTAAATAGTTTGTACCCTGCTGAGTCATGGAATCACGGTGCCTATAACTGGAGAAAAGGGTAAGAGTAGCTCCCCAAGGGCCTCTGGTGGTTGGGAGGCTGCATAACATGCAGAATCTCAACATCTTTACATCTATAAAATCACAAAGCCTCAGATTTTCTGGGGTTGACTTTGAATCTGTGAAAGGAAAGTCAATTGGAGACTTCGGTCAAACAGTCATTAAAACTGGACAAAGATTTCATAGACTTATAATCAAAGGAAGCTAAAATCTGTATATCATTTGCATAAAAATATCACCCAAAGCCCATGCTTTGTATCAAAGTAGCCAGAAGGACAAAATACTGTAGATATTAAAAAACATGGGAGATAAAATATCTCCCTCTGGGACACCACAGGACAAATGATGTGTCAAGGACAGTTTAGCATCCCAGTATACATGAAAAGTTCTATTGGAAAAAAATGAAATAAACCAATTTAAAACCTCATATTTAATACAAATACCAGCCAGATGTTGAAGTAAAAGAATGCAGATGACATGTCAGGAAAGACAGCTAAAACATCCCTATATTTGTCCAAATTAAGACTAATCTCATTTAAAAAGGCAGTGAGTGCTGCATCCATACTAAATGGTATTGTACTGAATGTTTTCCTCTCTATAATTTCCTGTTCTGTGTTCCATTTCTTTCTCTTAGTCTGGAAATGGTGTAGTCCCAAAATCTTGTGTACCGTAACATGTACTCTATGTACTTTATTTATATAAGGCTACTAAAATATATCACAATCTCCAACAAATATAATTTCATTAAAACAATTATACAAAATTGTAAGTGATAATAGAATAAAACATAAAAAGCGTAAGCAGATGTTCTTTTGTCCTTTGAGTCAGCTTTTAGTGAAGGATATGAAGAAATTATAGGAAGCTTGGGTTTCAAACAGTTACCCAGTTCATTTTTTACAGTAACAATTTGTACCATTAATAATAGGCATTGTACACTTGGTGTTTGTTGGCAGTGTGGCAGACTGTGCATGTATGGCCTGCACGTAGTGCATACTATTGCATGCAGTCTGCAACTCCAACACATAGCAACACTTGGAGCACTGAGTGATATAGCTTGGAGGGGTGAGGAGGTCCTGAGCAGCTGAAGACAAGCAGCAGGTACTGATTGCCAATGAGGGTCTTTGACAAATTTATTTATTTTATTTATTTAAAATCTTTTCTATACCGTCATTAAGCTAGTTGCCATCACAACGGTTCACAATAAGGCACATAATTTAAAACTTAAATGAGTTGAGTTATATTAAACAGGTGCCATCAAATACTGTAACATAGTTTCATATTAAATAGTATTCAGTGGTTGTGATAAGTCATGTCTACTTTAAGTATATCAGCTGTAATATAAATTAACACTTAAGTCTGGTCCTCTGTTGTTGCAATCTAATAGAGGTAAAGTAAAATAAAAATATACACACACACACCATTCGAATAAGCTGATGTGTGTGTGTGTGGGAGTTCTTCGGACTGCATCGTACAATTCCCTGGATTCTACTCTTCATTCCCTTTGTGGTATGCTTGCTTAAATAGCCATGTTTTAAAACTTTTTTTGAATGCTTTGATGTCTCTTTGTGTTCTGATTTCTAAAGGCATTGTGTTCCATATTATAGGTCCAGCCAGGGATAGGGCCCTATCCCTCACTTGAGTTAGTCTGGCTGTTTTTACTGAGGGAATAGTTAGTAGGGCTTTGTTTGCTGATCTCAAGTTTCTATTAGGGACGTGTACGTGAAGGGCTGTGTTCAGCCATTCTGCCTTTTCGTCGTGTATTAATTTATGTATGGTGCAAAGAGTCTTGTATTGAATTCTTTGTTCAATGGGTAGCCAGTGTAGTTCAATCAGGGTTTTGGTGATATGGTCTCTTTTACTTTTACCAGTTAAAATTCTTGCGGCTGTGTTTTGTAATACCTGTAGTGGTCTTATCTTGGTGTGGGGTAATCCTAGTAGAAGGGCAGTACAGTAATCAGTGCTTGAAAAAATTAATGCTTGTAGTACTGACCGGAAGTCATTTGGTGTTAGTAGTGGTTTAAGTCTTCTGAGAGTCATAAGTTTGGCGTAACCTTCTCAGAACTTAGCTGAGAGGAACAGGGGGCTTCCTTCACTAGATGGCTTAGGAAGCCACCTCATTACTGGAAACAACTTCCTGGTTCACAGTAACCTGTTTTAACTAAGCTTTGGCCATTCTAGCTCACCAAAGGGAGTGCCCAGCAGGCTCACATTTGGTCTCTCATGATCCCTGGCCTTGTTTGCTTTTGACTTGCTGGTTAGCTCTGTCACTAGGGCTTCTTCATTTCCAGAACTGCCCACAGTTCAAATCCAATGACACCATTCATTGACAAAGATTTCCTGTTGGCCAACAAATGGCACTGAGTGTGCATATCAGTGGAGATGCCCTTTGAGCTGGGAAGACTCCCCGAATTATTTAGGCATTCTTGCTGAAGATTGCAGATCAAACATGAAAGTCATAGAGGGGAAAATACAAAAAAATTCCAAAGCATATATGCTATTTTTGTATATGTGATGCCCTTTGAAAAAAAATTCCTCACATCTATAGGAAGAAAAAATTGAGCTGTTATATCAGACAAAAAAGGAAAGAATAAGAAGCAATATTAAAGAGTGACAGTCAAAAAAGAATTAAATGTGGAGCATAGAGACACATTATTTGATAAGGTGTGCTCATAAGAAAAGGATGTAAAAGAACCTCTTGTATTTCTAGAAAAGTATGAAATAGACTGAGCCAAGGATTTACATCTGTAACCACTTCATATCCTATAAGGTGGAAATGGAAATGGCCTTAAAGACATAACACTGCCATTCCACTTTCAATTTCTAGTATTTCTTTAAAATTACAAACTATTTAAAAATTGCCAAAATTGTTCAAGCAATTGACAAACTGTCAGACCATGCATTATAAATTGCAACTGCTCAAGGAAGAATACAAAAATGTTCATTTAAAGTGGTGAATCCTTGCTATACAAGCACAGAGCCCCGAGAAGTTTCCTTTTTAGGCTTACACATCATAAATGAGCAGTCTGGGACAGGCTGTCAGGATGTATTAATCAAAGTTAATGTGCATTTTTTCCTATTCACTTTGTAGGCAGATGCATTAGTAGTCTCCTTAGCAGGAAACTTTCATTAATTCACATATATGGGAACTAAGAGTAATTGTAAATTTAATTTAGAAATTATTTTATACTGCTAGTTTGCTTTTTCATTGTTCTTGCTATAATTACATGAAAACAGAGACTTAAAAAGAATATTGTATTTGAGTGAACATATATTGATCTTTTAGACAAAAGGTATGTGCTATAGCGCCAACTCTAAAACATGTAAAAGGATAATTCTAGTAGCAGGAGGCTAAACAAGGTTTGCTTCCCCTGCTTTGAGACCAGCTACAGTAACAGAGTAATGTGGCAGGAAGGAGGAGCCAGCAGCCTTTAAGAGTTTGTCTCCCAGAAGCATAGAGCAATGAGTGTGGAGGAAGATGCAAGCAGAAGAGATGGAAGTTTCTACTGGAAAAATAAATTTGCAATGAACTATTTAAAGAGCTATACTGAATGGCCCCTGGGCCACAAAATAAACAGTGAAAAATAAACCTTCACTGATATTTGGATACCAAAGCAATGCATTGCAAAGTGTTCCTTGGCCATTTCAAAGTGTCTCCAGTGACCACAGAAAATGGAAGCTGAAGCAGTCAGAAAGGAATCCCATCACATTATTCATCTTATTCCCACTAACTGAGTTTGGTGTTCAATAAAGAACTAACCTCATCCAGTATAAGGTTGAAAATCTATTGTTTAAAACAGGAAACATGCCTGAATGTCTGAGAATATAATTTACTAGATGTTTAAAGTCCTTCAGTTTATACAAGTTGTGAATTCTGAGAAATAATGACTTTGCACATAAACTGAAAGTATTATTATTAATAAAAGTCAGTAAAAATTAAAAAATATATCTGTAGACTATAAAACAAAGGGGAACAATAAAACATGTTTGATTACAAACAGCTGAAATATATTTCTGTGATTGGAGGATATCTATTGGTCAAAATAAATATACTTTTACAGCAGCTAAACTGAACAACAAGTTTGTATCTATTTGCATATATAGGTATTCAGAGTAATTTGAACTATGGTAAAGTATGAAGCTATTTTATATGCTAATTTGCTTTTTAGTATTATATTTTATATTTACATTTGTGATTAGGTATTTCAAAGGTTTTTAAATGTAAAAAGGTTTTACATTTTAAAATGGTTCTTGGTTTCAAGATGGCTACATGATAGTTGGATGTGGCCAGACTGCTCCATCATGTTGGAGTTTAAAACTAGTGCCTTTCCTGCACTTTTGGTATATGGAATGTTATTTTGCTGAAGAATGAATAAGAGGAAAGGGAAGACATGTATCCCATGGATGACTTGCAATCATCTCCCTTTTGTATTTTAGCTAAGGGAGTTATTCCAGGAATGAAGTGCTGGTCCTTCCATTCCAGCATCCAAACTGTATAAAACTCCCAGAACAGAAATTGCATTGCCACCAAAGATGTCTAGACAGTTCTCCCCAGATATTTTGTTGCAGTCTGATGCTGATTTTGAAATAACAGTAGATCTACCTGTTATTGCAATCTGTAAGGAGGTTCCAGGAGGTTTGGTAGATACCAATGGAGCTACAGTATTGCCAGAGGACCTGAGAAACAAGGAAGTGCCACTGCTTATATTGGGACCCCTCACATGAGTGCATTTTCTTAGCTAGCTGTGTCCACAGTTTCTCCAAGACCTCTGCTGTTGGGTGCAGGAGTCCCCCATACAATATTTCAAGTTCGCTCATTTGCAAAGGTTAATCAGGCCACACTCAATCAACTAGCAACCTAGGAGGATTTAAAGCGACTTGCAAGTACCTCTTCTGAGGGAAAGATGTCTGCTTTAAGTAACACAAGAGCTGCGGTTTTAGAAAAAGGTGGTGAGTCTACAGATTGGGTTGCCAGGAAGAACTCTGCTATTTTGGGAAGAAAAATTGACATTTATAGTGAGGGATGCTCCTAGGGAAGTTACATTGGAACTGCTATGGAAAGCATTTTCAAGATTAGAGATAGTGATATTAACTAAAATTGAATTGCAACACTAAAACTCAGTCCAAATACAAGAAAGTGTCTGAAAATCTGATGTTTCAGGCTTATATAAAAAGTAACCATGACTCCCTCTTGCTTAGGGGGGCTGTAAATACTATCTTCACAACTTACCCAACCCAGAAGAAGACTTGAGTTGAAGGTCATACCAGGGACCTTCTACATGGCTATGCACAGTACTGGGCTGGCGCCTGTTGATATTTCATTCAATTTAGTATCAGAATCACTAGTGAAAGCCAGTTTATTAGTTACCTTTGCATTACAAATAGATTGGGATTCGATTCTGAAATGTTTTTCTTTCAGACAGGGATAAGAGGTTTCTTAAGCATAAAATTAGAACTTATCCCAATTTTGTTCAAGCAAAATTCTGACATAGATGGAACGTTTTGGATTTCAATCGAGATGTTCTTGTCCTGGGATACTCTTTTCTAATTACCTTTGTAAATGTAAGTGTGAGGGAATCTCTAGGAAACTCCCTCAGACCATCTTAAGGGACCAGGCACAGATATCTTGTCTGGTCTTCCTTGAGATCCAGAACTACATGGAATCCTGGGTGAAGGAAGAACTCCTCACCAGTGTACAATAACTCAGGGCCTAGAAGGGAGTAGACAGGAACCAGTGGTGTATGATCAGGGCCTTCAAGAGATTCAGTGAAACTCCAGCCCATAGGTGTCGCTACAGTGTGGCAAGTGCCACCCCAAATTTATACATCGGATTGGGCAGGGATAAACCAAACCCCTGCCTGATCCGATCATTGGCATCACACCTCACTACATTCCCCACCCCTCCCCCACCCCAAATGGGCAGCAGGAGTAGCATTTATCCAAACATCATCTCCTGCTACCATCAAGCCAGTCTCACAGCTCTTACCATGAGACCAGCCCCGCAACAGCAGGAGATGACATTTGAATAGACGTGATTCCTGCTCCTACACACCCCACAGCTTGGCAGGCCACTGCAGAGCCTGTCCCGCTGGCAGCCAAAGAGAGGAGAAAGGCGCAATGGCCTCCAGTGGATCCTATGCCACTGATGGCTACAAAGAGAGATTGGATGCAGTGGCCGCCAGTGGACCCCATCCCGCTGGCAGCTGAAGAGAGAATGATGTTGTGGTTCCCAACAGACCCCATCTGGCTGGTGGCCGAAGAAAGAAGGACACGGTGGCCACCAGTGGACCTCGTGCCACTGGTGGCCAAAGAGAGAAGAGGGACATGTTGGCCACCAGCAGACCCTATCCCATTGACGGCTGAGGAAGAGACCCAGGCCCTATGTGTATGTGTGGCTGGGTGTATGGGTGACTGCCTATGTATGTGTGGAGGGGTGACAGCTTGTGTGGGTGGGTGGGTGGTTGGATGAGTGCGGCTGGGTGAGAGCCTGTATGTGGGGGTGGGGGTGTTTGTGTATATATGACTGCCTGTGTGTGTGTGTGACTACCTGGGTGGGTGAGAGAGAATCTGGGTGTGTATGAGTGGATGAGATCTGTGAATGTGTGGGTAAGCCGCTATGTGGTTGTGTGTGTGAGAGCGGCTGTATGTGTAGGGATGGGTGGGTGACTGCTTGTGTGGGTGACTACCTGTGTGATTGTGTGGGTAACTGCTTTTGTGTGGGTGGGGGATGAGGCCTAGGTGGGTGAGAGGCTGAGTGCGTGTGTGTGGCTGGGTGAGAGGCTGAGTGTGTGTGTGTATGTGTGACTGTGTGGGTATGGGTGTGGGTGGGTGACTGCTTGTGTGTGTTTGTGGATGACTACCTAGGTGGGTGGGTGAGAGCCTGCATGCATGTTTGTGGGTGAGATCCTGTGTATGTGTGGATGAAAGTCTCTGTGGGTGAAGTTGAAAGCCTGTGGGGGGGGGGGGGAGGTGTGAGTGGATGACAGCATGGGTGTATGGGGAATGGGAAAGAGCCTGTGTGTGCATTTGTGACTGCCAGTGGTGGGTGTGGGTAGATAACTCTGTGTGTGTGTGTGGGGGGGGGGGGGTTGTGTGTGGGTGGGTGTCTGCCTATGTGGTTATGGGAGTGAGAACCCATGCATGTGTGTGGGGGGAGTGAGAGCCAGTGTGTGTGTGTGACTGTGTGCGTGTGTGTGTGTATGTGTGGGGAGACTGTGTGTGGATGTATGCGTGTGAGTGAGCGAATAAAGTTTATATAGCTCTCCATTCCCCAATCCACAATAGTTTCACAGTGGTTGGAAATCAAAACATCCCAGGTATGAAGAGAGGGAGATGTTTTTTAATCCTTATTAGTTTAATTATTGGATGTTGTTTGATATGTTTGCTCTTTAGAAATATTGTATTGGTATTTTGGGGAATTTTATAAACATTTTTTATGAGGTTTAAATTATTGGATGTTCTATTCATCAGTTTTTAAATATTTATTCCCTTTATTAGTATGGTTTTACTTTTATGATTGTTTATTTATTTATTTATTTATTTATTTATTTATAGATTCTTTTATACCGAGGTACGTATAGCTATACATCACCTCGGTTTACAGGGAAACAATAAATTAGCAACAGGCTTTACATATAACAGTTGTTTTATATTTCTTTATTTTGTTGTTTGTTGGTCTCTTATTTTGCCTTTGGTAAGGGTCTATCGGTGTTCTGTATGGTGATTGAGATGAGGGATTCCGCTAGTTTATAGTTTCTAGGTTCTATAGCAGTCTGTCTTGTTCTGTTTTCAATAGAAGTGTAGTGGTCTTCTAGAGCCTGTTGTAATGTTTGCAATGCTGCTCTTTCCAGGGTAGGGTTGTTGCTGTTGAGTCCTGGGAGTTAGTGTTGTGTTAAAATGGCAGATTTGTCTCTTGGGGTAAACTGTATTCTTGGCTGGCTATGATAGTTTATTTATTTATTTATTTATTTGATGAGTTTTATATACCGTTATTCGGTTGAGCCATCATAACGGTTTACAAAAGTGTACAATATCTTGTAACAGAGCATTAGAAAGAACAGTACTTAACAGATGGGTAGCAGTACAGAACCATTTGAACTATTAAACAATATCAGAGAAATAGATATCAAGTCCAGAAAGATTTAAGATTATTGGAGCTATGTAAGTATTTTCCAGAAATACTGTATGTGAGTTACCGAGACAATATAAGAGCCATCTTTAGATGTGAATGTCTCTGATATGACATCTGAAGAAGGGACATATGTAGTTTTAAATATGTTTGTACAATATTTTTAGGTATATGTGTTTTTTTATTTTACAGGTATTTTAGGCAGTCTGGCTTGTTTTGTTTTCTAAATTGGAGGTATATTGGTGTTTTAGAGCCTGATATAATATTTGTAGTGTTGCCTTTTCATAGGTAAGATTATAGTTTGATTGCTGACATTTAGTGCTGTTTTTTTTATATTTAGAAGGTTTACTATATTGTAACTGTTTATTCATAGCTTTCTGAGGGCCAAGCCCACACCCGTTATGTTACAACAGGCCTAATGCCATATGGGTTCCATGTGTCTTTTGGATCTATGAGAGAGGGGATTGAGGGAGTGAGACTGCTGTAGACCAGGGAGGGAGGGAGGACAGACAGGTGGAATGTGAGGGAGGGGAGAGGGAACTGAGGGAGCGAGACTGTATCCCCTGATAAAAATGTCACTGCACACCACTGACAAGAACCCATTCAATGCAAAGACATGCTATGTGTGATATCTGTATGCTACCTGAACTTAAGGTGAGCTGTATTTGTTTGTTTGACTTTTCTTTCACTGTAAATAAATTGCACATAAAAGAAACAGCCAGAGTCTGTCTCCTTATTCCTTATGGCTGTTTCCTAAGCCGCTATCGCCAAGCTATCAGATATGGTGACAGTAGTAGGATCTCCTGCATTAGCGGGAAGCACAGGCTGTGTCCCAATCCGCTATCACCAAGTTACAACAGTAAGACTGTATTTAAGAAAAACGTGTATTTTTTTGAGCCAAAACATCCAAGGTTTCCTTGCCATCCTTGTAAGCTCCACAACAGATGTAGAAGTTCTATAGGTGTAATTTATAGTTATTACATTATAGGGGTGAAATTCTTCTAAGCACGAAAAAAGAGCAGGATCTGCAGGTATCTGATGATCTTAAGATAGACAAACAGATGGATAAGGCAGCAGCAAAAGCCAGAAAGATACCAGGCTGCATAGGGAGAGAATGGTCAGCAGAAAAAAGGAGGTGATATTGTACCTGTATAGGTCCCTAGTGAGATTTAATTTGGAATATTTATTATTTATTTGGCATTTATATGCTGGCCTGCACCAAGGCTGTAGGCGGGTACAATACAATGTACATAATCATAAATACTGTATATAATTCTGGAGTCAACATCTTCAAAAGGATATAAACCAATTGGAGTTAGTCTTGAGTGTGGCTACTGAAATGATCAGTGGTCTTTATCCTAAAGCATATGAGACAGATTTAAAGATCTGAACATGTATACCCTATAGATGATAGGGGAGATGTTTAAATACCTCCAAGGTTTCCATGGAAACCACTTTCAACACAAGGAGACTCTAGAATGAGGGTCCATGGATGATTGTGAAAGGAGGTACACATAGGAGTAATATAAGGAAATATTTCTTTACAGTCAGGCAGATGAATGTTCAATTCGGAGTTAGCAGTTCGCTTGGAGATTAGCAATCTGTTCAATTCGGAGTTAACAGTCTGCTTGAGATTAGCAATCTGTTGTTATTTAGGAGAGTTGTGGGTGGATCCTTGCACCAGTGGCAGATGACCACGCCCCCAGGGGAAGATCCCGAGAGGGACTACCGGTCAGGCTCAGAGTTAGGAGACAGACACACACTCGTTCTTTTATTAGACAGTATACTGAACCACCAGAGGTGGCAGTAGTGAGCTGGAATGCCCGGCTGGGCTGTAGTCCCTCAGATACTGGAACAGCGATCCCTGGAGGCTGAGCTGTAGAGAAACTGAAATATAGTGAGGTGGCAGGGTATGCAGAGTTCATGTACTGAACCAGATGGTAACACTCACACAATGTCTCATAGAAGTCCAGGAGCTGGAATGTATAGGCCCTCGAGGAGCGAGTACCTGGTTCCAGGGAAAGCTCTGAGAGAGCGATGGTAACTCACTGATGTAGTTGGCAGTGATGACTTCCAGGCAGAAGAGAGTACCAAGTAAGTCTGGGAACGAGGGCCCTCAAGGAGCGAGTACCGGTTCCAGACTGTCACCTGAAAAACAAAGAAGAGAGCGAGGCCCCCGAGGAATGGGTACCCCTAGTAAGTCCAAGGAGGCAGAGTAGCTTGGAAAGTCGAAGCGAGTCCGTAGACCATCCCATTCCTTGCTAATTCGATCTGTTAGCAAATTCCAAGACCTTATATATCCGTCGCGGGTGACGTCATCTTCGGGGGACACCCCCGAGGTTCGCGCCATCGCCGGTACTTCAGTCGGGGCTGCGCCGCGCGCGCTCCCCTAGACCTCCAGGAAACATGGCAGGTTGCAGCATCTAGCCGGTCCGGGGACGCCGGAGGACCTCGGCAGAAGGACGCCACGGCAGCCAATCTTCCCGCGGACGACGAGGGAGGTGCCAAAGAGGTAAGGAGGGCGGAGAGAGGGCATCAGGAACCGACGGACACAACAATGAAATATAGTGTGCTCGGCTGAGCGCATGGATTTGCACATGCTTGGCACATGTTTTGGACATGCATGTTGTTATGATCCTGTCCGCGGACCCCATCCCACGGACAGGCCCTCCATCTACCGCTTCATGCAGCCCTGCCAGCCCGACACTGCTACCTCCTTCGCGGCCTGGTCACCGCTGCTGCAGCCAGTGACCCTCCTTTGCGGCTGGGTCCGCCGCTGCACTCAGCATTTCTCATTCACGGCTGCAATCTGCGCTGCTGACTCCGCCCTCAGTACCGGGGAAATCCCCGCTGGGATCCTCGTCTGTGACATGGAGCTGCTGCCATCTTCTCCTCCTCTTCGGAACTAGAACCGCCCTCAGCGAGGCTCCTCTTCGTGGCAGGAAGCCGCTGCCAGCCTGTCCTTTCACCTCCATGCGGCAGGACACCGCCGCAGGCCTCAGCTCCGCCTTCCTTTGTCCAGGGTACCTCTAGGCGTGGACGCGCGCCTCTTTATCTCTTTTAAAGGGCCAGTAGCAGGAAGCACTCCTCGGCCCCACCAGATGATGTCTTCTGAGCACTTCCTGGACCTGCCCTATATAAAGGCCCTGCTTCAGTTCCTCAGGGCCTTCGAATAGAGTTCCAACACTCCTAGAGTTCCAATGGAGTTACACCAGCTTCCAATGTGTTCCACAGAGTTCCATCGGGTTCCATCTAGCTGCTCCTGACCAGATGACTTAATGTACAATGTTCTTCTTGTTCCTGATGTCTCCATCCGATGTTCTGGGTCTCGTCCCTCGTCGGACCTTCTTCGTGGTATGTTCCAGTCCTCGGCTTTCCCTTCCTGAAACCCTTGAATTTCCTCATTTATACCTAGATGTCCCAGATATCCCCGATGTCCCCGATGTTCTTGCGTTCGTAGGTACCATTCTCTTGTGTACCGATGTCCTTCGTTCCTATTCCGATCCTGAAGAACCCGCTAGCAGCTTTGCCACCCACTGGTCTTCATCTCCAGCTGACCTTCATGGGAGTAAATCTGTCTCATTTGGTGTCCATCTTCGGGTGACTGAAGTCCCCGTCCGGCTGGGTCTCCCTTCAAGCGTTGTCTGGATCCATTACTCCATCCTGTGCATGTCCTGCTCTCTGCGTGGTCCACAATCAGCCTCTCAGGTTGTGTAGCACATGCAGTGGGACAGGGTGATCTGTGACCAGTCCACGTCGGGCTGTTTAGGGCGCCCTGAGGGACAGTGCCTTCCAAGTTCCAAGAGTCTCGTCTCTTCCATGTCCCAAGAGTCTCGTCTCTTCCAAGTCTCCAGTGTCTCGTCTCGTCCAAGTCCCCAGAGTCTTGTCTCGTCCAAGTTCCAGGAGTTCTCGTTCCCTCTATGTATTCTGACTCTTTTCATGTTTTCTAGGATCCGGAGTCTTCATTTCCAGCCCTCTGCCTCCGTCTGACCTCACCGTACATGGTGGCTCAGCGGGGGGCTGACCCTGTTTCATCCCAGCTCTTGTGTACTTGCTCCGCCCGTGTCTGTACTCACTCACCTCCCTCGAGGCGTGTCTTGGGGCTCCTCCCTGAGTTACTCCATGGGCCAAGGGTTCACTCTCTCCCAGGAGTAGGCGATCGCGCCTCTCTGTCCCTTCTCAGGGCCCGCTGGGTGCGTTCGTAACACATCCAAAACCCCTCATGCAATAAGGGGATTAGTGCAGGCAAAACGTGTGTCCAAACGAGCATGTAGCCTATAACACTCATCACATGTAAATTCATGTTCATGAGGATATTAGCTATTACCCCCGATACAAAAAAATTGCCGCGCGGCTACAGTGCCCATTTTAATGCTGGAAATTTAGGGGTAGATTTTAAAAAGAGTGCACATGCGTTCATGTGTGCAAGGTTCCTGGTGCGAGCACATGGACGTGCCAATTTTATAATATGCGTGCGCTGGCACACACATGTTATAAAATCTGTTGGCTGCGCACACATACGTGCCAGATTTTAAAATTCGCACATGCATTTGTGGGGGTTGCACATGGGGGGGGTGAATTTTAGTAAATTACACGCAGTGACGCAATCGAGCTTTCCCCTGTTCCCTATCCCCCTACCTAAACTCCCTCCCTCTTCCCTTCTCCTCCCCACCCCTTAAACCCTTCTTTTGAATTTACGTAGTTTTTGGTTTATTATTTACTGCTCCTCTGGAGCTGAAGTAACCTGCGCACACCAGCCGGCTGCCAGCACATGATTCCCCGGGACAGCAGCTAATGGCCACTGTCCCGGCTGGCCTCCATCCTGCACCGCCCAGACCATGTCCCCAGCCCACCCCTTTTTCAGGGCCTGGCACTTATGCACATATCGAGACTTATGAGTGTGGCCGGGTCCTTTTATAAAACCGCACAGCGTGCATAGGGCCTGGCCACGCATGTCAGTCCTGATTTTCATGTGCGTGGCTGTTTGAAAATTCAGCCTTTAATGAATGCTCGGGAGAAGGTGTTAAAGCATGCACGCTCAAGGGCTGACAAAAAAAAAAATCCTGCTTTCTGTAATTCCTCCTATTTAGTATCCTAGCGCAGTGGTTCTCAACCTTTTTTCTGTAGGGACACACCTGACAGATGGTTCTCACATGCGTGACACACTGACCCATGATCATCACGGGGCTAGATGTAAAAGTACAGTTTGCATCCACGGGAACCCCCCTGACCCACAATAATGGATGTAAAGCAGAATTATGACATTCCCCATATAACTCACCCTACAAAAAAGATATTCTGGTTCTGGTGTCATCTCAGTAACAGCAACTCAAACTCCTTCTACTTCCAGGCTCAATAGCCCTACTTATGAAAAGACAGTAGTTTACCACCAATGCATGTCCTGTTGAGAAAATACAACAAATAAGACTGATAAAACTCTTACATGCTAGTAAAATATCTCATCTCGGTAACAGACACAGAACCGACCTAACATACTCCCAGGATCTGTAGTAATGCACATAAACTAATCCGCACACAGTTACACCTGTATTATGGAATACACTCAAACAGGAGCAACCATATCTATGAAATGGCAACACTATAAATATTAAATTAGGCCCTAAAAACCAATACACCTCTTATTAGGAAACAGAACTAGCAAGCAGCTATAGATCCCCACACAGAAATAATTGTAAAACTATACTAATAAGCAGAATAAATGTTTCAAAACAGCTATGAACAGAATAACATCCAACAATTAAAAACTCATAAAAACTATTTAAAAATTTCCAAACACCAATAAAATATTTCAAAAAAAGCAGACACATCACATAATATTAAATAATTAAAATGGCAGTCAATCAAGAAAAATAAACTTAAAAAGCCACCTTTACTTACCCCCTCCAGCAGCTCTCCTACTCCTCTTCCATGCAGGCCGTAGCACACAGCAGAAGCAGCAGTAGAGGCTAAGCTCTATACTCATGGTCCTCTTCCTTAGTGCCCATGTCTCTCACACACACACCATACCAGTCATGCCCCCATGACCAGTTTCTGTCTCTCACACACCAATCATCTCCCAGTCTTTGACACACACACTAGTCACCTTCCTGAACAGTTTCTCTCATGCCATACACACACACAGGCTTCCCACTCCCGTGTTCTACTTACATATACGGGCTTCTCACTCTCATAATCACTTTCTCTATCTCACACACACTCACCAGTCTCTCACTCCTATGCTTGTTCTCTCCACATGCACAGGCTTCTCATTCCCATAATCACTTTCTTTCTCTCACACACACACACACACACACACACACACACAAACACACACCAGTCACCTGATCTCTCTCATGCATACACACACACACAGGCTTCCCACTCCCATGTTCTTTCAGATATACAGGCTTCTCACTACCATGCTGTGTCTCACACACACCCAGGTTTCTCACTCCCATACTCACTCTTCACATGCACAAGCTTCTCATTCCCATAATCACTTTCTTTCTCACACACACACACCAGTCACCTGATCTCTCTCATGCATACATACACAGACACACACACACAGGCTTCCCACTCCCATGTTCTGTCTTACATATACAAGCTTCTCCCTCACATGCTGTGTCTCACACACACTGAGGTTTCTCACTCCCATGCTCACTCTCTCCACATGCACAGGCTTCTCATTCCCATAATCACTTTCTCTCTGTTACACACACACATACATACACATACACCAGTCTCTCTCTCATTTCCATGCTCGCTCTCCACTGCACAGGCTTCTCATTTCCTGAATCACATTCTTTCTCTCACATTCACACACACCAGTCTCTTTCTCTCACACTCACCGTCACCTTACCAACCAGTCTCTTGCTCTCATGCATGCACACATGCACACACACACAGGCTTCCCACTCCCATGCTCTCTCTCTCTCACATAATCAGGCTTCTCACTCCCATGCTTTCTTTCACACACATCCCCCCCCACACACATCCCACACAACACCAGGCTTCTTACGCCCATGCTTTCTCACATACCCAGATTTCTCACTTCCATGCATTTTCTCTCTCTCACACACACACATCAGTCACCTCCCTGACTAATGTCTCACACTCTCACATACACATCAGTCATCTCCTTGAGCAGTCACTTTCATTGTCTCTCACATATACACACACATCAGCTCTCTGACCAGTTTCTCTCAATCACACACATGCTCTCAATCACACCCAGGCAGGCAGGCTGCTTCTCTCGCTTTCTCTCACTCACTTCCTCTCCCCCCCCACCGCACAAATGGTAGCTGCAGCAGCCTCCTCCTCCAGCCCCCGCAAGCCAAGAAAGTAGAATCCCATCGGCCGCGGGAGGCTCAAGCTGCTGTCTCCTTTCCCGATTACCGTCTGCTTCAATTGCGCGGGGGCAGATGCTGAAGCCGCTGCTGCTATTTTATCACGCGGCACGGCTCTTTCTCCTTCCCGCGCATCACGTATCACTTCCTGTTCCGGGTCACGGGGAGGGGGGGGGGGGGGTGAGGCGCGGGTAGAAGAAAAGGCCAGCCACGGGTGCCACAGCTTTTTTTAGCACTGCTGCCATTTCCACTGGGCTTGAACGTGTTGATAGCCCGGCGGCAACGGTAGCAGGGAAGAAAGAGCAGTGGGAGAGACAGGGATCACGCAACACACCTGCTGGTGCTTGGCGACACACTAGTGTGTCGTGACACACCGGTTGAGAACCGCTGTCCTAGCGATGCTAAATAGGAGAAACCACAGAAAGCAGACTCATGTCCTGCTCAAATGCTCAACAAAAAAAAAATTCTGCTTTTGGTGGTTCCTCATAGGGGGAACCTCAGAAAGCGGCATCCCCAAGGTATGGTCCAATCGGAACACCTGCCAGCAGTGAGTGAAGGAGTGAATACATTAGGTGTCGGACACTTGATATTAATTTATTCACTCCTTCACTGGTCCGTTCACTGTCACATGTCAATGAAAGGACCAATCCTCTTTCAGAAGGCTGTGCTGAAAGGGGATTGATCCTTTCACTGACAAGTGCCACTGAAAAGGTCCAATTAGGAGCAGCCCTGCTGGTGGTGGGGAGGGAGCTCTGGCCAGGCTGTTTTAGACATACAGCCACTTCTCCTGGGCACCTGATGCAGAGCACTAGGGACGCATAAATTACCCATTGTGCGTCCTTTTAGCGCGGCAGCTCATTTGCTTATTGCATCAAGCGCCCAGGACAGGTGGATGTGCACACATTCAAAAAACGTGCACCCAGGTTGGGCGCGCTTTTTTTACACGCTGATAGTGCATCGGCCTGAGAGAGAGTAGTGGATGCATGAAACAGCCTCCCCGTGGAGTGATGGAGCCTTGAACAGTTTCTGAATTCAAAAAAGCATGTGATAAACACAGGGATCTTTGAGGGAGTGGTAGTGATTGTGACATAGAATTAGTTGGTGTGGATGATCAGACTAGATAGACTGTATGGTCTTTTATTGCCGTTACGTTTCTGTTTCTACGTTACAACAATATTATATTTTATCACCCCTGTGCTGAAACCAATAATGGTACAGTCCATGTGGTTGATGTACTTATCTGTTACTCTTGGCCCTTAGTAACCTTTTGGTTCTATTTCCCTTCCATCCCCACCATTAATGTAGAGAGCAGTGTTGGAAATGCATCTACGTGAAATATCTAGCTTAATTAGTTAGGGGTAGTAACCACCGCAATAAGCAAGCTACACCCATTCTTATTTGTTTACCCAGACTATGTAATTCAGTCCTTGTTGGTTGTTGTCTGTATATAGATCCACTTTTCTTCATTTCCCCCTGCCATTGAAGCAGAGTGCTATGCTGGATATGCATTGAAAGTGAAGTATCAGGCTTATTTGGTTTGGGGTAGTAACCGCCGTAACAAGCAAGCTACTCCCCACTTTTTTGTGAATGCAAATCCTTTTTTCCACATTTTCTCTTGCCGTTGAAGCTTAGAGCAATGTTGGAGTTGCATTAATCGTGTGTATGTTTATTGAATAAGGGTATTATCTCCAGGTAGTAGCCGTCCTTCCCATGAGCCACCCACTCTTCATTCACGTCCTCTAGACTTTATGGATCCACAGTGTTTATCCCACGCCCCTTTGAAGTCCTTCCCAGTTCTGGTCTTCACCAGTTCCTCTGGAAGGGCATTCCAGGCATCTACCACCCTCTCCGTGAAGAAATACTTCCTGATATTGGTTCTGAGTCTTCCTCCCTGGAGCCTCAAATCGTGGCCCCTGGTTCTGCTGATTTTTTTCCGACGGAAAAGGTTTGTCATTGACTTTGGATTCATTAAAACCCCAGACTACTGGGGATGATGTGGTAGTGGCCTGAGGCATGGGGTACACCGAAGAGGATCCCACAATGAGGCTTGAATAGGTGAAATCCGAAGTAGAATGGACTCACAGGAGATGGTTCCAGGAGCGGTCCCGGGGAGCGGGATAGGTAGTAGTCCAAGGCAGGAAGGCCCTCCAAGGAGCGGATAGCCAGAGATGGAAAAGGCTCCCGAGGAGTGGATACCCAGAGAGTCTCACGCCGAGAGTAGGTTCTGGAACCGGAAGAGCAATGGTAGAGCGGAACTCAGCAATGAGGAGACTCCTTGCTAACTCACTGGAGAGAAGCAGAAGAGAGTTTAAATAGCCCACCCTGTAGTGACATCATCAATAGTGCTGGCCCAGGGTTCCCGCCCTGAGCCCTTTAAATAGTTTCCTGGTGGTGCATGCGCGCGCCTATGGAGGTCCAGGGGGCAGAGCTTAGCGTGCAGCAATGTCCCTGCCGTGAATCAAGGCCTCTTGCCCGCGGTGTAGGCCGCAAAATGGAGCGGTGAGTTGAGAGCCACTCTGACAGCCCGCGACAGAGCTAGGAGTTGGCCCAGCTGGGAGGTGAGCGAGGTCGGCTGCGGCTTCCTCGGTCGACCGGCATAACAATTGAGTGTTTCTATAGAGGAAATTTTCTCAGTAGAGAGAGAGTTTTCCAGTTCATATAAAAGAAGGATGTGCTGCCTTTACTCTAACATCATGCAGAGCAAATATATGACATAGAGTAAGTGTAAACTCCAGGAAGATTATGACAGAAATCCCCAATTGGATTCCTCCTGAGTTGGAGATCTTTAGTCAAAATGCCTGAAATGAATACTATGTTGGGAATTAATGTGTTAATAAGGAACCTTAGCAAATGAGATTGCCTGGGGCCAGTAGAGCTTAAGCCCCAGGGATGATTTCTATCTAACCAGGGTATTGACTGTAAATAATTTAATTGGTGGACTCTCATAAGAACATAAGAAATTGCCATGCTGGGTCTGACCAAGGGTCCTTCAAGCCCAGCATCCTGTTTCCAACAGAGGCCAAACCAGGCCACAAGAACCTGACAAGTACCAAACACCAAGAATATCACATGCTACTGATGCAATTAATAGCAGTGGTTATTCCCTAAGTCTCCCCTGCTGTCCTTCTGTTATTATGTTTGATTGTGGTCAATAAGCAAGATGATTTGGTATCACCTAGAATGGCCTACATGATTAATGGAAGCACACACATGTACTGTATGTGAGGTACATAGTTGACAGGGAGAGGGAGATCACCTGAGATCCACCCCTTGAACGCTGCGAGCCCTAATGAAAATAGAGAGTTGTGCAGGTTACATAATCTGGCTTGTTCTGGATAGTCATTATTTCTATTTTTTTTATTTTGGATTGAGTTTTAAGTAGTATTTGCTATATTAATTCTGTTTTTGGTGTATTTTGTATACATATATCTCATCATTAATAAAAGCCAGGCGTTTATGCACTGGTATTTGTTGATGGCATGGTGGACTATGCATGTACAACCCTCACATAACATACATCATCACCTACACATAGTAACACCAGGGGCTGCTGTGAACCATGTAGCTACTGGAGAGCCAGGAGCACACTAGCTGACATGAAGACAATGCCAGCAGAGAGGCCAGGCCCTGCAAGCTGAGCATGCAGTGGTGCAGCTGGCAGAGAGCAGAGGCCCTACTAGTCAACGTGGAGACATTGACAGAGGACTAGAGCAGAACAACTTGCAGAGAGGCCAGGCTCTGCCAGCCAGGGAAGAGGAGAAGCTATCACTGGACCAAGTGGAAATATACATGAGTGGAGAAGGCATGGAAGAAGAGATGGGAAGCAGTTTCCACTTTCCACTACATATTATGCAGTCATTTGTTACAAACTCTTTTACTCTTTTATTATATTTGTGACTTCTTAGACCCTGTTGTAGAATTACCAGATAGCAAATTGCTGAGTTTTTCCCTTTCTTAATTTGTATTATACAGTTTCTGCATATTCCTTTTTTCCTTTTTAAAATTTAGAAATACATTACTAAAAAAAAACAAACTTAAATGGTTAAGGTTTTAAATTTAAAAAATAAACATGTATCTTATCCTGTTTTGGGTTTGTTTTGTTTTTTTGCTGTGGAATAAAAAGTCATGCTTAGTCAACATGAGGTCCTGCAGAGCTATCCTTGCTGCCTCCTTTATAATAAATAGCTAAAATGATACATGTACTTTAAAGGACCGCGGCAGGATCAACAGGAGCCAGCCAGAACTGAGTGGTGTATTCCTCCTTGGTTTATTCTTCCTACTGGTAGATCTACTTGGATCCTGCTTCATATCACTTTTATTTATTTATTTATTTATTATTTATTTATTTACTTATTTATTTATTTAAGTGTTTTTATATACCGGTATTCGTACATACATCATATCGGTTTACATCGAACTTAACAAGGTACAATGAAACAGGGTGGAACATATTTAGAACAATATAAGAGAACTTAAGACGGTTTAAAAAACCAGGGAAAATAACAAGGTACAGGGAAACAGGTTGGAACATGTTTAGAACAATTTAAGGCAGTATAATACAATTTAATACAATTTAAAGTCGTTTAAAACAATTTGAATAGATATCACTTACTTTATTCTGATTCCAGTTCCAGTTTTCTTTGATCCCTTCTTGTTTTTGTCCTCATTCTGTTCTTGCTTTTTTTCCTGCCGGCCCTTGTCTGCTTCTGACAGGTTAACTCCCTAGTTCTGATCTTCACCCTGAGCCAAAACATGTGTTAGGTCTCTGTCTGTATGACTGTCTGTGGTAATTGATTTGTTTTAGTGGCATTCTGTGAATTAAAGCTGGACTGATGATTAACGTTCAGCACATGATCTAATTTTAGATGTGGGGGAGTGTATTATATGATGGTCTATTTAATTATGTTTTCTTAACCTGTCTTGTCCTAATTATATGCTGTTTGATATAAATATTTAGCTTATTTCAAAGGCTTTTTTTTTTTACCTGCATACCATAGCTTGACTCTATGGAGACAATTTTCAAAGATTTTACATGAGTAAATGTCCTCCCTGAATGCATGTAAAATAATGCTCTCTGTAAAATAGTGAGTGAAAACTTTTAGCTGTGCTGAAAAGGGGTTGGTAAGGGGTGGAGTTGGAGTAGACATCGTATTTTACACACAGAAATTTCATTTTCAAATCTTCACAAGTGCTTTACCCAGCATACTTTGCACCTGCAAAATATGTGACTATATTTGAAAATTACATCCTAAACTCAGAAGTATGTGTATTTTTTCAAAATTTGATCTAGCTTTGCTAATCTCTAATACAATCAACTGGGCTGTGTGAAGCTATATTCATGTTGTAATGCCCAAGTAAAACCACTGCTTTGACATAAACTTAAAATTAGCAAGCATTATCTGTGTTCTAATTGCATTAAGATAAAATATGAAATACTTTGCTTGATTTTTATGCCATATCTTTGCTTTTGACCTTGAACTCCCATAACTTATTCTACAGGTTAGCCCATTTAAGCTTCATTGTGTAACCGTCTCTTTTTAGTCAGTAAGGAGGTCCAGACAACTGATCCGTAAAGATAGACTTTTATTGCCAGCAAGATGCAGCTAAGACAAAGGCTCAGTACAACTGCATGCCCCTCCCCTCCAGGAGCAGACTCTTATGCACTTTACAGTTCTTATCTTTTACACATGCGTTCTAAGCATTGCTGAGCAAGCATATTCCGGCTGAAGGGGCTACTGACCCCCTCCCTAGACACCCTGGAACTTTCGTGAAACTTCTCCCATGTTCTGCAGGAGAGGCTGCTGGGACTTGCAGTTCTGGAAAGGAATTTGCGAGTCTGCAGTAATACAGCCCATCACATAATACATCCATTGTTCTAATCTAGGTTACAGCAGTGAAAGCTTATCAGAGAATAAGAGCAGCGAAGCCAAAAAATGAAAATGTGCAATGTGCTGACAGAGAGTTTCTCAATGTCCTAATTACAGCTGTATTGCAGACTGTAAGTAAACCCGTCATGAAGCAGGGAATTCTGGTACATGAAGTCCTTTGTCAGGTTGAAGTGTTCAGACCCCTTCATTCCCCCCTTTGATACTTATCATTCTTTATGAAAAGTATCACACCATCACAACGCAACTGTGGAGCTGAAAGAAACAGAAACAAGAAAAATTAGCAATTTGAGTTCTCAGGGGGCCCTAATTTCCCAAACAGTCCGATGGTTTCTTCACGGGTTTGAGACGGATGGGCCCTATTGGCTCCACCCCCCTTTGTAGCCCGAACTTGTCATGTATGGGAAGATGGCCCAGGATAAAACATGAGGATGGTTAAACAGGTTCTATAGGCTCAGAGGAATACATGTACAGTGACAGAAGCTGCGTGGCTGTTTTGCGTTCAGCAATGTCCTTCATCACCTGACGAAGGCGGTTTGAGCAAGAAAGGAATAATTCAGGGTCCTAAAAAACAAAACAGAATTAAACTGGCTGGGATAACAAACAAGCTCTTAAATCCACCGATCATGGAAAACCAACCACGGAATCCATTGGTCCAGTCCCAAGCACTATTCCATTGCTGGACAGGGACGTGTGCCATCTTGACCATGCGATCAGTGATGTCTTGGATAACCTTGTTTTGGTCATCTACCTGTAAACAACAATTGGAGAGGTTAAATGTTCCACAAACCCTCCTTCCTGGGCCAGAGGGTAATCTAAAACCAATCTATTCTGGTACACTGCAGTCATAATTTTGGTATTTTGTTTTGCCCAGAGTTTAAGAGCGAAAGCAGTCGTTGGTGATGAGCTCCAGGACTGCCTGAAGCCTGATGATTCGATGCAATTAATACTGCTTGGAAGGGTTCCCGAGTTGCCCCTTTTTGCTGCTTCATCTGCTCTCTGATTTCCTTGACAATAGGGTTTGATTTCCTGGTGTGTGCTTTGCAATGCATTACAGCCACCTTGCGAGGCAGCCAAACTGCGTCTAGTAATTCACGTACTTCTGATGCATTGTTCAATTGTTTTCCCTCTATAATGCTCCATGCACTTGAATTGTAAGGAAGGCATATTTAGAGTCTGTATAGATATTTACAGTTTGTCCTTCTGCCAACTGCAGAGCTCGAGTAAGGGCAATTAGTTCAGCTTTTTGTGCAGACGTTCCTGGGGGAAGAGGTTGAGCCTCAATGATTTCATCTTCGGATACAACAGCATATCCAGCAGAACGTATCTCATGAATGATTTGGCTGCTCCCATCAGTGAATAAAGTCCAAGCTCCTTGCCAGGGTTGATCCCTCAGGTCTGGTCTACTGGAATGTATTGTCATGACTTCTTCACAGTCATGGGCAACTGGTTCAGGTGCCGGCATAAGAGTGGCCGGGTTCAAGTTTTTGCTGTCTTGTATTTGAATTTCAGGAGTTTCACATAACAGAGCTTGATACTTTACAAGACGTGAATTAGTCATCCATTTTGGCCCATGAGTTTCTAGTAGTCCTTGGATAGTATGAGGAGTTGTTACGTTCAAGGTTTGTCCAAAAGTTAATTTGACTGCTTCTGGAATTAGTAAGCATGCAGCCGCAATGCTTCGAAGACAACCTGGCCATCCTTTTGACACATTGTCCATTCCTTTTGACAGATATGCAACAGGTCGTTCCTATGATTCTAGAGTTTGAGTCAATACCCCAATGGCCATTCCTTTCTTTTCATCGACGAATAGATGGAATGGTTTCATTACATCTGGCAATCCTAAAGCAGGTGGTTCAATTAAGGCTTCTTTTAGTCGACGTAAGCTTGCCAGCTCGTTTCCTTCCCACTGGAAGGGTTGAGATTCTGCTTCTTTACCCCGCAGCTTGTCGTATAGGGGTTGGGCAATAACTGCATAGTTAGCAATCCACAGCCTACAGTATCCTGCAGCTCCAAGGAACACCCGGAGCTCTTTCTTGCAAGTGGGTACAGGTTGATCTCTTATAGAACTGGTGCGAGAAATCCCCAGACATCGGGTTCCTCCACGTATTTGGAAGCCTAAATACTCTACTTCCAATTCACAGATTTGCGCTTTCTTTTTACTTGCACGATACCCTTTTGAGTACAACGTCTTTAGCAGCTGAAGAGTGGATACCGCACATTCGAGGTACGTCTCTCGAAACAACAGAAGGTCATCCACGTATTGTATGACTGGCCCATACTTTACTTGATACATCTTTAAGTCTTTTGCCAGTTGCTCACCGAACAGCGTAGGTGAGTGCCTAAACCCTTGAGGCAACCGAGTCCATGTGTACTGCTGCTTTACTCCAGTATCTGCATCTTCCCATGTGAAAGCAAAAATCTTCTGACATTCCTCCGCCACCGGGACGGAGAAGAAGGCATCTTTGAGATCAATGACACTGTACCACTTTGATGCAGGAGAGACTTGAGCCAAGATTGAATATGAATTTGGCACGAGGGCTACTAGATCTTCTACTTGACTATTCACTTTTCTTAAGTCTTGTACTGGTCGATAGTCATTAGATCCAGGCTTCTTTACTGGCAACAAAGGGGTGTTCCAAGCAGATCAGATTCGCCGAAGAATGCCCAAATCATACAGTCTTTGCAGGTGTATCTGGATTCCTTGTCTGGCCATATATGGAATGGGGTATTGAGGTTGATTAATCACCTGTGCATTCTGTTTCATCTCTATCCATATGGGGGTAGCGTCGATAGCTATTCCTCCCGGGTTCTGTTCGGACCATACTTGGGGTACACTATCCATCAGTTGTCTTCGTTTTTCGTTGAGGGGGGTGTTGTTTTCATATCGATGTTCGATGGTTCGTTCGACTATGGGAAGATGTAGTCTCCATTCTTCTTGGAGGGGACAGATGAGTATCACTGGATGGTCCCCGAAGGAGGCTTTAACTTCCCCTGTTGGTTGAAATCTCAATGTGGTCTGAGGCTTACACAGCAGGTTCCATCCGATAAGGGATACCATGGTCCCGCCTACTTGTATACTTCATTCTTTCTGCAGAGGGGCAGTGAGTACCTGACCTGAGGCACCCACTATAGAAACAGTCTCTTTCGTCGGGGGGGCCGATTGGTGCAGTCATGACAGATCGTTGGCCTCTGAGTCCAACAGGCCCCTGATTTTTGTTGTGTTACCTCGTGGATCTCCACCAGAGGGTCAGTGGGGATTCTTCCCTCCCGGTCTCTTCAGGCTGTATGCTCCTTGTCGCCTCCCCCGCCATCTGCCAGTGGGGGTTGTCCGATCTCCTTCCTCCTCGGCCCCTTTGTGTCGGTGCAGGTCCATTTTTGTCGTTAGTATTCACTGCAGGGCTCCCGTATTTCTTTTGCCATTCTTCACAGTCTCTCTTCCAATGGCCTTCATTTTTGCAGTACGCACACTGATTCTTTCCCAAAGGGGGTCTTGTTCCCCCTCCTCTTCGCGGTCTGCCATTGTCTTGGCTCCTTCCCGTCCGCGTGTCCTCGAGAGCGGCGGCTAACAGTCACTTTCTCCTTCATGTCTCTACTTGCTTCTCTCTTTTCTCTTCCACTTCTCTATTTCCACATACCTGGTCTGCTATAGCTTTTAACTGGCTGAGGCTCATGCCCTCAAAGCCTTCGGCCTTCTGCAGCTTCTTTCGGATGTCGGGTCTCTATTATTAAGTTCCTGGTTGCAGGGACGGGCCCTTTTCTTCTCTTCCTGATCCCTGTTCCCATACATCTCAAAATACGATGAAAAGATCACAGTCCATCTGGAAATTGAATAGGTGACTTGCGCCTGGAGGCAAATCAGTTCTGACGAGGCTGAGAAGCTGCAAAACATTGCTTCCTTCATACTTGTAAGTTTGGCATTGGGTTAATTCAATAAAGTAAACCTGGATCTGCAGGCAAGGATCCAAGGGGGGCGCTTTAGGTGTGCAGGAGTGATGATCAAACCCTTGGAAGCCTTGTATCAATTACATTGCAAACACTAAGAACATATGGTAATAGCCAGAGCCCAGCCCCCACCAGTGGTAAAAGAACATAATTGCAATATATATATATATGTGTGTGGGGGCCACTACTTTATCATTTGGGCCGACTCATATTTGCTCTTGTTCCTAATCTTGCATAGTGGCCCCTTCTCTTGCCCACAACTTCCAATAATCCTTATCTTGCGCCTGCCACTGAATCAAAATTTTTAATATTAAGTCTTTGTTTTCTCCGGTTTTTTTTTTTTTTTTTTTTTTACAAACGGCATCCTGTAATTCTCACAGTCAGCGCTGCACATGCTTGGCTGTCTTATCTTGCCAGTTCCTTAAAACAGGGAGTAGCTCTGCATATTTAACTACTGCTAGCCAAAGAAGCAACAAGAAAAACTTTAACAAAGAACCCATTCTTAATCATTTCTCTAAATTTCCCAGAGACAGCTTCAAAATAAACTGCGTCAGCAAAAGAGAGTTCATACTTTATCATGCGTTCCAATGTAACTTTTAAATAACAGATAATATATAGGAGACAAGTAAGAACAATAATTAACATGGTATTAGAGAATAGAAAGATAAGCATAGGGAGGACACTGGGATAGAAGATATGAGAAAACTGAAAGCTTCTGATTAATAACGTCAGCATTGAAACGCACAGCCATATTGAATGCACTACGCACTGGCTCAACGTCTTTTTTTTTTTTTTTCCTCTGGCTCGATTCCCTCCTCTCTCCTGTAATTATCTCTGCCGTTAACCCTTAACTGCCATCAAGTTCTAAACTTCAACACCAGTAAATGCATTCTCCAGCAATCAAATCAGTATTTTAACTTAACACTGTAAATTAATTTGTTGTATAGTAGTCTTGTGCAGCATCTGTAAACCAAAATCTCTTCTTATTAGGGTTTAAAACAATTAAAACAATAAAAAAAATCCCTGGTACATGTGCTTGCAATTCACAGATAGCAGTTACATACATTACAATCCTTAATTAATAATGGGGACTTCCAGTTCCCCATTTTGTGCGCCTGAGCCACCATTACGAGGGCAGCTCCCTCCACTAACTTCTTTGCCCACGACGGAGGATTCTCAATGACTGCAATCCAAGCAGTTATGTACGGTATATCCTCAGGGCAACCCGGATTCCCTTCTTCACTAACTATTTTCTGGACCCTCGTGGCCGTTTGGAAATCGAAAGTTCCTACCGGAGGCCAATTTACACACAAACTGGGCCACCTATGGGTGCATCGTTGAATCATTCCGGGTTTAGTACATTTATGTCTATCGAACACTTCCCTATAGTGTTCCGTCATGACTTTTAATGGAGTCGAACCGCCCCCTCCCATCAGGATAGAATTCACAGACAAAGGAGGGAAGGGAAGACGGATAGGTAAGGGGTCCGTATCCGTCAGACACAAAAGGGTCACTTTCACACAACAAGAAACCTATTCCCACTATCGTATGCGTTACTTCTTTTTCCTCTTTTTATGCGCGTGGCTTTCGGAATGCAATTCCTACCAAACCACCGCTTGGGGTGTGATCAAAGCCCCCTCGGTCCCCTCACGGATGGACCGGTTATTTGCTACTCTTTTAGCTATTCTTCACTTTTCCCATCATTCCCATAATACTCGCCTGCAGGGTTCTTCCGAACGTCATGAAAGCCTTCTTCCCGGATCACCAGCCCAAAGGTCTCAGAGGATCTCCGTGGAATGACCCCCTCAGATACCTGATCACTGAACTCAGCGGTGGCCACTCACCAGGCAAGTCTGGGGGATCACTCCGCCACAAAATCCCCTGGACCAACTGGGGGGCTAAAATAGCGTCCCCGGTACCTCCTGGCTGGCTCGCCAAATGTAACCGTCTCTTTTTAGTCAGTAAGGAGGTCCAGACAACTGATCCGTAAAGATAGACTTTTATTGCCAGCAAGATGCAGCTAAGACAAAGGCTCAGTACAACTGCATGCCCCTCCCCTCCAGGAGCAGACTCTTATGCACTTTACAGTTCTTATCTTTTACACATGCGTTCTAAGCATTGCTGAGCAAGCATATTCCGGCTGAAGGGGCTACTGACCCCCTCCCTAGACACCCTGGAACTTTCGTGAAACTTCTCCCATGTTCTGCAGGAGAGGCTGCTGGGACTTGCAGTTCTGGAAAGGAATTCGCGAGTCTGCAGTAATACAGCCCATCACATAATACATCCATTGTTCTAATCTAGGTTACAGCAGTGAAAGCTTATCAGAGAATAAGAGCAGCGAAGCCAAAAAATGAAAATGTGCAATGTGCTGACAGAGAGTTTCTCAATGTCCTAATTACAGCTGTATTGCAGACTGTAAGTAAACCCGTCATGAAGCAGGGAATTCTGGTACATGAAGTCCTTTGTCAGGTTGAAGTGTTCAGACCCCTTCAATTGTATTGTGTTCTAATTAAGGAGGAGGAATAGCCTAATGGCTAGAGCAGTGGGCTTCAAACCAGGAGAGCAGGGTTCAAGTCCCACTGTCGCTCCTTGTGACCTTGGGCAAGTCACTTTACCCTCCATTGCCTCAGGTACAAAACTTAGTTCGTAAGCCCTCTGGGGATAGGGAAATACCTACAGTACCTGAATGTGATATCTCAGATGGAATGTCGGTATATAAAAATAATAAATAATTATCTGCATTTGACTAGAAAAGCCAGATTAAGACAAAAGTCTGGGGTCCTGGCATTTAGGAGGGTAAGTAATTTGAATCATCATCAAGTTGTCACAATATGTTTCTAAATCATTATAGAAAAATAATGGACTGAGGCGGAGTTGGCACAACTTGCAAGGATGAGCCCTGCAGGTACCCACCATTGGCTAGTAGAGCTGGCTGTGGCAAATGCCCAACTAAAGCTTCACCTATACCAGCTCTCGTTCCCCTTAGCTTGAGCCCTCAGTGCTGGGGTTGGCAGATCTTAAGTGGGGGCCTCTGCTGATGAGTTGGATCTCCATGGAGATGATTGGGTCACAGGCCAATTGATGAGTTGGATCTCCATGGAGATGATTGGGTCACAGGCCAGTGTCTGGGGCAGGCTGGGTTCAAGTGTAGTCAGAAGCAGATGATGGTCAAGGTAGGCAGCATTCAGACATGGCCAGGAGTCCGGCAGTGGTTGGTGGCAGGTGGAATTCAAGAATCGTCGAGAGTCAGGCAGGGGTCAGTGGCAGATGGAGTTCAAGTGCAATTGAGTGTCCAGCAAGCCAAAGTTAGAACCAGAGATCAATCTGAGGGAAGGCGGGACGGATAGGCAGACAGGGAGGGAAGGAATGGCACAGGCAGGCAGGAATACACAGAAAACACTGAAGAACTGAAGACTGACCACAAGATGAAGACAAAGACCAGGGACTGCCAAAAGAAAGACCAGGAACTCAGGAACGAAGATTAGGAATACAGGAACATGCTGAGGGCTACTTGTTCTACTCAAGGTAGTGGACCTATTGCCAAGGCATCATGCTGCAGGGTTGCTGCCCTTAAATAGGGCAGCATTGATGACATCATCAGCAGGGGCTGCAGAGACTTCACGCTACAGCCCCTTTAAGTTCCCTGAAGTGGCGCGCACGCCTAGGAATGGCGCTGCACGTGAGGGACGGTGTTGCAGGCAAGTTGAGCATGGTGGCCTGCTGCACGTTCTTTTGGGGCCTTCCTCGGCATCAGCGCTCTTTCCCTCGGGCTCAGTGCTGGAGGTAAGTGTGGCGGTCCGCAGTCCTGTCCCGTGGACTGCCGAATACAAGGACTCATTTCTTTAGTCTTGTATTCAAGAAAGTTGTTTTTTAGTTTCTAAAGAATTTCCTATTAGTCAATGCAGCTGTACTCTTCTCTTGCTATAATTAAACCGATTTAAAAGTCAAAACATTTCAAAATTAAAATAATAATTTAAAGCTCTAAGTCAGCATAATTAACAATGTATTTCTGATTAGATTTTTACATATGTTGGAATAAAAATGTAAAACTGAAGAGGGTTATTTTCACGATTTTGGTTGTCAGTTTTCTGTTTGATGAATTCATTTATGTCATTGGTTTGTAAGCAAATAAAATCTTGATTCTTTCATTTTTATGACTTTATGAAACTTAAAATTGTCAGTTTGACCTCATTATTTTTGTTGTAAGTCTTCATGCATTGATCAGTGCTGTTACTTGGTCAAATCTATCAAATGTTGTCTCCCGCTTGTTCTTGTGAAAAAATCCTTAGGGGCCAATTCATATCCTTCCAGCCTGCAAGTATCCTCTACATAAAGAGGATTTATGCATCAGAAAAGGTCAAGTCAGTCAATCCAATAGGCTAAATCAGTTATGTAGAGGATAAATCTCTACATGTGGGTGAGTGAGACAACAAGGTTAAATGCAGTCCACTAAGCATTCAAGGC
Source organism: Rhinatrema bivittatum (assembly GCF_901001135.1). Classification (NCBI taxonomy): domain Eukaryota; kingdom Metazoa; phylum Chordata; class Amphibia; order Gymnophiona; family Rhinatrematidae; genus Rhinatrema; species Rhinatrema bivittatum. The sequence continues at coordinate 108,728,254 of NC_042617.1, read as the reverse complement.
CCTGCTATTTTTTGCATCCTTTAATCTGTGGTATTATTGTGGTATTATTTGAAAAGTGTGTGAACAGAACTTTCTTCACACCTGCTTTCTTTACCAATGTCACCTGCTAAACCAATATAGAATGCAATAATAGTCTGTATCTAAGAAGCAATATTTTCAAGGATCCCTCAACCCTTTTCCAGAGTCAAATTTCATTACACTCAATTTTAACTTAGCATTTGTCGGAAATAAAGATGAAAACGCTGAAGAAAACTTTATTTATTTAAATAATACAGCAGGCAGTTAGAAAGCACTGAAATCACACCCTTTTCTAAATGATTTTTAATTAATGCCAGCAGAGAAACTAGTGTTCATAAATGTACACAACGCTTTTGCTACTTAGCCACTCACATCGTTTTTGTTTTTTTTACAGCCATGCCCCAATCTGGTCCTGGGTAAGGGGGCACACAGGGAGGTCCACGCAAAGCCCCATGACTGTTCCGAGTTTCCTGCATGGGGGTGGGCGTGGGGGTTGGGGGGAGCAAGTCTTTTCAAGGCCAATAGGGTTTGGCACATCAGTAAGACAAAATTTCACTCTTCACTCTCAACCTGTTGTTCAAAATAAAGTCTTTACTGAAAGGAACTGGAGGCAAAACACAAATCCAAGCAGCACACATAGAAGGACAGTGCACCAATAATGTAACAAAATTCCACAGCACAAAAACAATAATCACAGTTCTTTCCACCTCTCCTTCAAACCGGTCAGCAGCACATCAAGAATAGTATTCTTCTCCACCTTGGGCCTTTCCCAGTACCTTTTTGGCAGATGAAATCTGTTTCTCCAATGTCCTTTTCTCTTCCTCTCACTCTCCTGTGAGCCTTGGGCTGATTTCAGCTCTGATTCTGGTAAACTTTCCTAGGCAGGTTGCCCTTGCCCCTGGCACCTCCCAGAACACTGGTCCGTCAACTGTTCCAATCTCTCTCTCTCTTTCTCTTCTGGAACTCCCAAGAGCTTTCACCCTGGCCTTCTTCTCCCCACCATCCTCTTGGGACCTGTCTTGGGAGACAGATTCTATGGAGGCCCTAAGTGGGAGACGGCTCTATGAAATAGTTTGACTCCAGAGCTTGGAATCCGATTTCTGCTCACTCTCAGTAATCCACTCTTGATAACTCCGCCCACTCACATGGGAGCAAGGCTGTTTATACCACTATTTTGCCCCTCCTAGTGGGGAGTGGTGCTCCTCGGTGGCACACTGACACTCACCTAACATCACCAACAGGCAGGGTCTGTCATGCTGAGGGCATTCAGAGCAGCTGAAGCCACTTACTGCATGCTTGTAAAGGGCAGAGACACTTTCCTGAGGCCAAAAGGGGCACCCCTTTACAATGTATATTGGGGAGCTCTTGTCCTGATGCCGGTCAACACTTGTATGCAGACTGTTAAATGTAAAGCATGACTGCTTCATAAACCATCATTTACACTTAGGCCATTATTTTAAAAAGGGAGTTTGGCCATAATAAATAGGATACATATTTTGTTCCAAAAATGTGTAAATCTATGGAATTAAATATATAAGAACAATATAAAAGGGCATTTAGAAATAAGACCAAAAGAGGAAACAATACAGGTAAAAAGCATGCAAGCTATTTTTATTGCCTTTATGATGCAGCACAATCTGCTGGAGTAAAATTATAATTTGCTGCAGGCAGAAAAGAAGTCCCTACTGTGGTAAAACTAAAGAACTTCCAAAACTTTTATTATTATTTTAGATCCAAATGTGATTTTAGGGGATTTAAATGAAAACCAAGATATAGCCTCTAACTGGCAAATGTGTGTGGCTTCAAAATTGTAACAAATTATAAATTGTGAATTAACCCTCTACCCCTGGTATTTCTGAATGGCTTCAAAGTGCTCATCCCAAGAATGCTGAACAGGGGGCCATTTAGGACTCATATGTCCTCTAGGAATTTTAATAAATACTATCCAACCCTTCCTATAGCATCGAAACAACCCTAAAATAGAATAAACCCCAAGAACAACATTATCCTCCAATCCTTTCTCAAAGAGAGACACAGATATATAATATCAAACCTCCCACACAAACCTAAACAATATCCTTCACTCTCAGTAACTCCCAAAGAGGTGAATCCCCTTTGGACCAGAGGTGAGCAGCCTTCTCAACGGACTGCAGTTAAGTCGGTCTTCCGGTGTTGTCACGGGGCAGGGCCAATCAAGCCTCCAGTCTTTGGCTGGAATAAGGACATCAGAGGCTCAGAAACAGCAACAGGGCTGTGACTGCAGGCAGAAAGCTGCTCAGTTCAGTTGCATTCATCTAACCAGTCCTGTCCTGGACAGGGGAAGACTCGTTGACATAATGTCTTCGGGTTCCATTTTCTGGCCTCCCCCGGCACCAGTGCACCACATCCAAAAGCAACATCACAACCAGCACCATCTCTGAACACCATCACATTCCCCTGCCATCCTGCATTTCCAAAGGGAAACTCTTTGGGGCCAGCAAGAACATAAGAACATAAGAAAATGCCATACTGGGTTAGACCAAGGGTCCATCAAGCCCAGCATCCTGTTTCCAACAGTGGCCAATCCAGGCCATAAGAACCTGGCAAGTACCCAAAAACTAAGTCTATTCCATGTAACCATTGCTAATAGCAGTGGCTATTCTCTAAGTGAACTTAATAGCAGGTAATGGACTTCTCCTCCAAGAACTTATCCAATCCTTTTTTAAACACAGCTATACTAACTGCACTAACCACATTCTCTGGCAACAAATTCCAGAGTTTAATTGTGCGTTGAGTAAAAAAGAACTTTCTCTGATTAGTTTTAAATGTGCCCCATGCTAACTTCATGGAGTGCCCTCTAGTCTTTCTACTATCCGAAAGAGTAAATAACCGATTCACATCTACCCGTTCTACACCTCTCATGATTTTAAACACCTCTATCATATCCCCCCTCAGTCGTCTCTTCTAGAAGCTGAAAAGTCCTAACCTCTTTAGTCTTTCCTCATAGGGGAGTTGTTCCATTCCCCTTATCATTTTGGTAGCCCTTCTCTGTACCTTCTCCATCGCAATTATATCTTTTTTGAGATGCGGCGGCCAGAATTGTACACAGTATTCAAGGTGTGGTCTCACCATGGAGCGATACAGAGGCATTATGACATTTTCCGTTTTATTCACCATTCCTTTTCTAATAATTCCCAACATTCTGTTTGCTTTTTTGACTGCCGCAGCACACTGTACCGACGATTTCAATGTGTTATCCACTATGACACCTAGATCTCTTTCTTGGGTTGTAGCACCTAATATGGAACCCAACATTGTGTAATTATAGCATGGGTTATTTTTCCCTATATGCATCACCTTGCACTTATCCACATTAAATTTAATCTGCCATTTGGATGCCCAATTTTCCAGTCTCACAAGGTCTTTCTGCAATTTATCACAATCTGCTTGTGATTTAACTACTCTGAACAATTTTGTGTCATCTGCAAATTTGATTATCTCACTCGTTGTATTTCTTTCCAGATCATTTATAAATATATTGAACAGTAAGGGTCCCAATACAGATCCCTGAGGCACTCCACTGTCCACTCCCTTCCACTGAGAAAATTGCCCATTTAATCCTACTCTCTGTTTCCTGTCTTTTAGCCAGTTTGCAATCCACAAAAGGACATCGCCACCTATCCCATGACTTTTTACTTTTCCTAGAAGCCTCTCATGAGGAACTTTGTCAAACGCCTTCTGAAAATCCAAGTATACTATATCTACCGGTTCACCTTTATCCACATGTTTATTAACTCCTTCAAAAAAGTGAAGCAGATTTGTGAGGCAAGACTTGCCCTGGGTAAAGCCATGCTGACTTTGTTCTATTAAACCATGTCTTTCTATATGTTCTGTGATTTTGATGTTTAGAACACTTTCCACTATTTTTCCTGGCACTGAAGTCAGGCTAACCAGTCTGTAGTTTCCCGGATCGCCCCTGGAGCCCTTTTTAAATATTGGGGTTACATTTGCTATCCTCCAGTCTTCAGGTACAATGGATGATTTTAATGATAAGTTACAAATTTTTACTAATAGGTCTGAAATTTCATTTTTTAGTTCCTTCAGAACTCTGGGGTGTATACCATCCGGTCCAGGTGATTTACTACTCTTCAGTTTGTCAATCAGGCCTACCACATCTTCTAGGTTCACCGTGATTTGATTCAGTCCATCTGAATCATTACCCATGAAAACCTTCTCCATTACGGGTACCTTCCCATCATCCTCTTCAGTAAACACTAAAGCAAAGAAATCATTTAATCTTTCCACAATGGCCTTATCTTCTCTAAGTGCCCCTTTAACCCCTCGATCATCTAACGGTCCAACTGATTCCCTCACAGGCTTTCTGCTTCGGATATATTTTAAAAAGTTTTTACTGTGAGTTTTTGCCTCTACAGCCAACTTCTTTTCAAATTCTCTCTTAGCCTGTCTTATCAATGTCTTACATTTAACTTGCCAATGTTTATGCTTTATCCTATTTTCTTCTGTTGGATCCTTCTTCCAATTTTTGAATGAAGATCTTTTGGCTAAAATAGCTTCTTTCACCTCCCCTTTTAACCATGCCGGTAATCGTTTTGCCTTCTTTCCACCTTTCTTAATGTGTGGAATACATCTGGATTGTGCTTCTAGGACGGTATTTTTTAACAATGACCACGCCTCTTGGCAGAGTATTTCTGAGCATGCAACCTTGGAAGTTCAGGATTTCAATTTCCTTCTGTAAAGTCTGTTTGACTTCCATAACTTCCCTTCTGTACCTCTTGTCATTAGTATCCACATGTACCATGGCAGCTGATTCTTCCCCAGAACTCTAACATACTATCTTTATCTTGATGATGTGTGGAGTCTGCTGCCTCAACACCAGGTGGGCAAGCTACCAAGCAATCCTCAAGCCTATGAACCACCCAGCTAGCTACATTTTTAATGATCAAATTGCCAATTACAACAGTAGTCCTAACCCTTCCCTCCTGAAGACAGAACTTTGGCGTGAGAGTATAATGTATATCAGGGAGGGCAGGACCTAATCACGGAATCACTTCTGCCCTAGTAAGTTGGTGCTTTCTTTCCAGTTGAACACACCTGTTGAGAACCGCTGTGTTAGATTATTGAAAGCCTCTAGAAACATGGATGAAAGAGCTGTACTATTTCCTGGAGCTGGATATCTCTTGGATCCTCTCTTATTGCCATGCTTCCTTTCACAAGCTGCTAGGAATGCCTAAGCTGTGGCATGGGCAGTGGAAGGAGTATGCACAGAAATACACCTGATGTAGGATACAAACCTTCCTCAACAAACATGGGGGTAGCTCAAATGCTCTTTATAGTCACCTGTAGCTCCCAGACACTTTAACCTGTACTGAGGCACTGTGCTTATTTTCCCAGAATGAGAAGTTAAGCCTTAAATATATTGTAGGCCAATTTTTCCCAACCAGTGTACCATGACACACTACCTGATCAGATGTGCCTTGGAAAAGTCACTGCTGCCTGATGCACAGATCCAGGCCAGCACTTGGGCTCTACTCTGACCATCTCGCAGCAAAGATGGAAGGCCCCGGTTAGAGAGAATGTGTGAGTGTGTGTGTGTGTATGAGAGGAGAGGGAGAGGAGTGTGAGAAAGGGGAGGGGGTGTGAGAGAGGAGAGGGGAGGGGGTGTGAGAGAGGTTGAGAGCTGGGAGAGGGGTGTGAGAAAGGAGAGGGGGTGTGAGGGAGAAGAGGGGAGGGGAGGGAGGGGGGTGTGGGGGAGGGGAATGTGAGAGCAGGGAGAGGGGTGTAAGAGAGGGGAGGGTGAGAGAGAGCATGGGTGTAAGAGAGCGCTGGGGGATGCTTGAGTGTGGGTTTCAGAGAGAGGAAGCCTATATGAGGAGATTGTGAGGGAGTGTGTATGTGTGTGAGAGATTGGAGCTCGTGTGTATGAAAAAGGGATCGTGTTTATGTGAGGGTGCAAGCCTGTGTGAAGGGATTGTGTATGTGTGAGACAGAGCCTGTGTGAAGGGCTGCTTGAGAGAGAGACTTAGGTACCCTGTGTGAGGATGTATGTTTGAGAGAGAAAGGGAGCTTGTGTGGGTGTGTATGCAAGAGAGAGGGCCCTGTATGAGGGGATGTGTGTGTGTGCGAGAGAGTGAGGGAGCCTGTATGAGGGTGTGTGTATGTGTACTAGAGAGAGGGAGCCTGTGTGAGGGGCAGTACTGAGAATGGGGTCAAACTCTGGGACTGGCGATAGAGTGGAAGGGGTTGAGCCTAGAGGTGGAGGGGAAAGATACTGGCAGGTGGAGGAGTTGGGGCCTGAGAGGGCAAAGTGGCCAGGGAAGTAGGGAGAGCGAGTGGAAGGGACACTCTTACAATGAATTTCTAAGGAAATTCTTCTCAAAATATTTAAAATTCTGCATCTTTAAGTAATAACTTTTTTTCTGTATTAATTTAAAATGTAAATACTTAAAGACTGTCATGTAAATTGTGTTATTTTGACCAATATAAAGTTTGCAGAATTTTACAGAATTTTAATTTTTTTTGCGCAGAATTCCCCAAGGAGTAAACACCAGTGGTGGTTGTGAAACATGCAGGAGCTCCTGTCTGAAAATCTGTAATTATGCATGCTAGCTACAGCAGGAGTCTCAGAGTGAGGTAATTAATGGGAAGCATGTGAGGCATGGATAGCTGGGCACACCTCACTTCCTCATCTTCCAATTCCTGAGCCATCTCCTCTGATTCCTTCCAGACTGTGTCCTATCCCGAGGCTGAACTAGATAGGGAGAGCGGGAAGTGAGCACTGGATGTGACTTGCTCTGAGTGTTAAGAGCAGCAGTAGTGAAGGAGCTCTAGCAGTCACATTTGGCAGCCAAGGTAACTGACTGAGCCAGCTGGCCGCACCACACCAACCTTTCCCTTATCTGCACTTGTATGGCCCATTTTGATGGGTTCATATGTGTTTCCAACCCCTCTCTTTCTTTATTTTAAAATTTAGAAGAGAGACTGCTCGTGTTTTCTTTCAGTGCGTCCCTAGCTCTTCTTTTGGTCATATGAGTCCTCTCCATGTCTGCACGGCCTGCTCCAGGGAGGCTGGTGTGCCACATAACATTTTTGCTAATACAGGTGTGCTTTGGGCTTGAAAAGATTGAGAAACACTGCCGTGGGCTGCTCAGAGAGACATAAGCCTTTATTTTTAAAATGTATTTAAAATATTTTTTACCCGCACCCTCCAGCATACATATACAAGGCCTTGTGGTCCATATCTTACCTAGTCTGCCCAAGTTCCTTCTGTTGCTGTGCCATAGAGCACAAATGATCGCTGTCTTTCTCTTTGCTTTTCTCCAAATAAGGACCCTCTGCATCCCATGCTCTCTTGAATCTTGTTACCGTTCTTGCCTTACTCTCCACTGTTCATGCATCCATAACTCATTCTGTGGAAAATCTTTCCTCTTGTTACTCCGGCGTCCTACCCTCCAAAGCTCTCATATGACCTGTGTGTAGAACTTGCTTTCCGCTGAAAGGTTTGCTTCTTGTGCCTTATTTTATACCTTTGAGTTATTTGAATGTCTTTACCATGCTGCACTCTGTCCTCTCCTCTCCTTTGGGGAGCACATATTTAGGCCCCTATGTCTCATTGCATTGGTCTTTTGGTGCAGGCTGTGCACCAATTTATTAGCTCTTTTCTGGTCTTCTTATTGCTAATTACTGTTCTTTTATACTATACAAGCCGTTAAGCCCGTTAAAACGGGCAACATTAATTTTTTTTTCAGTCCATTTTCGAACACAGCACCCTTCTACACTTTTTCTCCCTCACTCCCCCTTCCCCTCGTTCACTCACCCCCTTCCCTCCACTCAGTCTTACTCACCCTCTGTCTCCCACTGCCTCCCTCCCCTCACTCTCACCTCCCTCCCCTTCCCTCAGTCACTCCCCACCCTCTCTCAATCCCATCCCCTCTCCCTCAGCCCTCCTCCACTCCCTTTTTCTCTGCTCCACAACTTCTTACCCTTCCACTTACTCACATCCCTCTCTCACCTCCCCCTCATTCTCCCCCCTCTTCCCCCTCATACCTCGATCCCTCTCACTCTCTCCTTCCTCGCTACTGGCCGCCGTTCCTCATCGCCGCCGCCATGTTGATATCCAGCTGACACTCGCCGATGCCGCTCCTCGTCGCTGCCGCTCGACGCCGCCATGTTGATATCCAGCTGACGCTCGCTGAGACCGACGCGCTTGCCCGCATATGCGCAGTAGAGCTGTTCTCTACTGCGCATTTGCGGCACATCGGTCAAGCTTCGTTTATTAGGATAGATTCCCTGTTATCTTCCCTTTCCTTTCCCTGTCACCTTATCCACATCCACTTCCGTCTCCCTCAGTCCTACTCCTCTTCCTTTTTTTTTTCTTCAGCAAAACTTCTGAGTCATTCCACTTCCATTCACTGTCATCTTCTGTTTCTTTCCTCTGAGACCTAATCCACAACCCCTTCCCGCTTTCTCAACCCTTCTAAACTGTTTTTGTTTTGACTATCACCCAGGGGCATGCGCGGAGGGGGGGGGGGGAAGGGGACTAAAGCAGTGCATAAACTTAATTACTTGCAGGGATCCCGGTTCTCGCTGTGGCTGTCATTTTTTTCCAGCCTTCTGATGCATGTGCTGGCGGCAGTGGTGTCATTTAGGGCCACAGAATGCAGAAACAGATCGCGCGAGGCAGCAGCGTAACTCAGGAAGAGTCAGAGCAGGGAGAGATTGAACACGCAACGCGGGCACAGAGTCAGAGCAGGAATTTCTCCCTGCGAGAACCGGGATCCCTGCAAGTAAGTATGTTTATGCACTGCTTTAGTCCCCTTCCCCCCCCCCCCCCCCGCGCATGCCCCTGGGTGATAGTCAAAACAAAAACAGTTTAGAAGGGTTGAGAAAGCGGGAAGGGGTTGTGGATTAGGTCTCAGAGGAATTTCTCCCTGCTCTGACTCTGTGCCCGCGTCGCGCGTTCAATTTCTCCCTGCTCTGACTCTTTCTGAGTTATGCTGCTGCCTCGCGCGATGAGAGACCTCTGGCTGATGTGCCCTGCCTGAGCTCTCTATGCCACACATGCGCAGTAGAGCTGCTCTCTACTGCGCATTTGCGGCACGTCGGTCAAGCTTCGCTTATTAGGATAGATTTTAAAAGAGTTTCTTTATTTTCTCCAGTTCAAACTTTTTTATTTTAATATTATACAAAAAAAAAGGGAAACAAAGAAATTAGAGCTTCTGTTACGCGCCCCGCCCATGGCCGTCCCACACACGGGACCGTTCACTGCATAGTTCCTCGGCGGGTCCTGGGCAAACCTCCCTCGCAGTATTTGCTAGCCCAGCTATGCCCCGGCATCCCAAGGTCGCCGAGCCTTCTACTGTGCGCCAAGCCTCACGCCGAGATTCGGCGTCTCTCTCCATGCTAGCCATGTCCATACGCGCGCGCGTGTGGCCTGCCCCGACCCTTTTAGGGCCGAGGGCGGGCCTGGGTTCCGCACCGCGCCCTGATTGATCTACAATATAAGGACGTTCCTGACTTCACTTCTTGCCTTGGCAATCGAGTTGGCTTATGCTAGATTGTCTCCGCATTTGTTACTGTTTGTTCCTAGTCTTGTTCCAGGATCCTTCTGTTCCAGATCTGTTCCTGACTTGTTCCTGCATCCTCGTTCCTGATTCCTGCCTGTTTCTGTGTTCGTCTAACTGCCTTCCCAGGTAGTACCCTTGGACTGTCTTACCGGTATTGACCTTGGCTTGTTCCTGACCTGCCTGCCTGTCTGCCGCCTGTCTATGATCCCAGTTAGTTCCTGACTTGTACGTCTGTCTGCCACCTGCCTCAAAGACCTCAGCCTGTTCCTGACCTGCTCATCTGTCTGCCGCCTGCCTCAAGACCTCATATAGAAAGACATGGTTTAATGGAACAAAGTCAGCATGGCTTTACCCAAGGCAAGTCTTGCCTCACAAATTGCTTCACTTTTTTAAAAGGGGTTAATACACATGCAGATATAGGTGAACCGGTAGATGTAATGTATTTGAATTTTCAGAAGGCATTTGACAAATTTCCTTATGAGAGGTTTCTAAGAAAAGTAAAAAGTCATGGAATAGATGATGATGTCCTTTCATGGATTTCAAACTGGCTAAAAGACAAAAAACAGATAGTAGGATTAAATGGACAATTTTCTCAGTATTGGGAGCTGGGCAATGGAGTGCCTCAGGGATCTGTATTGGGACCCATTCTTTTCAATCTATTTATAAATGATCTGGAAAGGAATACGATGAGTGAGGTTATCAAATTTGCAGATAATACAAAATTATTCAGAGTAGTTAAATCACAAGCATATTGTGATAAATTGCAGGAGGACCTTGTGAGATTGGAAAATTGGGCATCCAAATGGTAGATGAAATTTAATATGGATAAGTGCAAGGTGATGCATATAGGGAAAAAGAACCCTTGCTGTGGATACACGATGTTAGGTTCCATATTAGGAGCTACCACCCAGGAAAGAGATCTAGGCGTCATATTGGATAATACATTGAAGTCAGCTCAGTGTGCTGCAGCAGTCAAAAAAGCAAACAGAATGTTAGGAATTGTTAGGAAGAGAATGGTTGCCGCATCTCAAAAAATATATAGTTGCGATGGAGAATGTACAGAGAAGAGCGACCAAAATGATAAAGGGGATGGAACAGCTCACTTTTGAGGAAAGACTAAAGAGGGTAGGGCTGTTCAGCTTGGAGAAGAGATGGTTGAGGGGGGATATGATAGAGGTGTTTAAAATCATGAGAGGTCTAGAACGGGTAAATATGAATCGGTTATTTATTCTTTCGGATAATAGAAGGACTAGGGGGCACTCCATGAAGTTAGCAAGTAGCACATTTAAAACTAATCGGAGAAAATTCTTTTTTCACTCAACGCACAATTAAACTCTGGAATTTGTTGCCAGGGGATGTGGTTAGTGCAGTTAGTGTAGCTGGGTTCAAAAAAGGTTTGGATAAGTTCTTGGTGGAGAAGTCCATTACCTGTTATTAATCAAGTTGACTTAGAAAATAGCCACTGCTATTACTAGCATCAGTAGCATAGGATATACTTTGTTTTTGGGTACTTGCCAGGTACTTGTAGCCTGGATTGGCCATTGTTGGAAACAGGATGTTGAGCTTGATGGATCCTTGGTCTGACCCAGTATGGCATGTTCATATGTACTAAACAGATTTTCAATGACTGTCATTCCCCCGTCCCCTACCCAGTTACCTGCAACTTGTTAGTGCTTGTGGAATTTGAATATATATTTATATTGTAAATTGTAAGAGGGAAGGTCTTATTTCTGCTCCTCATGCATTGTTTGGAAAGTTTTTGTGGTTGCAGAGTGTTTACATTGTTATAAAAACATGTGTTTTGTGGTTCCTTGGGTGCTGTGGAGATGACCACGCCCACGGGGAGAAGCCCCATGAGGAGCCACAGCACTGTGCTAGACTCGTACACACGAAACACAAAATAGTTCTTTATTGTACAGCTTGAAGATCTCCACCAGAGGTGGCAGTAGTGAGGTAGTCTGTGGTTGTATTCTCAGGGACTGCGGCAGAGGGAGCCCTTCTCTCCTTGGTGACGTCAGGAGGTTCCACAGCAGGTCTCCCAGTGAGGAGATACCGTGGATGAGATAGAGTGAGAGTTAGGGTACTCACTAGATGTAGCTGTTGGTATGTGATTCCACCAGGTCTATTGTAGAATGTACAGGCACCGAAGCAGGGAGAGTAGGCCCTCGAGGAGCGAGTACCTGTTCCCTGTAAGGCACCTGAAATAAAGCAGAGGGCCCCCGAGGAGCGGGTACCCAGGTTAGCGATTACCCCGAAGGGCAGAGAAAGAGCTTCCTCTGGTAGCATGGAAGCGGAAGAGTAGCGTAGACAGGAACGGATTCGAGTTCTTGCTAACTCAGGGAGCTAGCAAATGAATGAAGGTAATATACTCGGATGGCGTGACGTCAGCATGAGGGAACGCCCTCGAGGTTCGCGCCAAGGGTGGTACAAAGACGTGGGTTGCGCGCACACGCGCACCCTAGTAGGTACCTGGGTGGAACAAAGGTGGGAGGCTGCACCATAGCCATACTGGGGACGCCAGAGAAGTCGGCTTGTCGACGCTGCAGTAGCCAGCAGCAGCAGGAGCCAGCAGCAGCAGGAGCTGAGAATAAGGTGAGGCAAGCGGGGCAAAGCCGTCGAAGACCAACGGACGCAACATACATAAGTAGATGCAATTGTTTTATATTGAGATTCTGTCCCATCCTGACTTCACTTTCATCTAGAATTTGTTGCACTGGAGATGGACCCTTGGCCTGTTGCAGGATTGGTATGACCCTCTGGTCGGACCCAGAGAGCGCCGCCACCAGGAGGCGGAGCACACAAGGAGACAGAGCCTAACTGGAGCTTCACCAATAACAGTCCGGGGTTTCCGCAGGTTGAGCCCTTGGGTACCCAGTCCGCCTGGATTTAGGTGGGCCTCGGGTGGTCTCCTGGAGAGATAGCGGAGGGATGTGCCCACCACGAGCAAGGGTGCGTGGTTGATGCAGAATGGATGGACTAAACCTGAACTGGAAGCTCCGGAGGCCTCAGGGAGATAGCAGTTCAGGGAGGTTCTCTGGGCGAGACAGGCAGCACCTGCGGGTCTAGTCAAGTGGAAGCTGCAGTTAGTTTCCAAGCAGGTTGGTCTGGCAGTCACAGTAGGCCAGAAGAGAGTGTCCGAGTGAAGCGCAAGGGTCAGAGCCAGAATATCAGTCCAAGAATAGTCAGCCAAAGCAAGGGTCAATACCAGAGTCAGTTCCAGGTGGCTGACAGGAAAATGGTCAGCAGGCAGTGGTCAGATCCAGGCAGCAGACAGAAGAATGGTCAGGCAGGCAGAGGTCAGTACCAGAGGTCAGTCCGAGGAGGTACTACCTGAGAAGGATACAGGAACACACAGAGAAACAGGGAACGAAGAGACGCTGGAACGAGGAGACGCTGGAACAGGAGACACTGGAACGATGGAACACACGAGGCAAACTTGTACACCAACGGTGTTGACCCGATTGCCAAGGCGAGGCTTTGGGGACTGGGCCTCGCCTTATATACTGATATCATGTGAGGTCATCAGCGGGCGCCGTAGACTGGCTTCCTGCGCTGGGCCCTTTAAACAGCTGCGTGGTCCGCGTGCCCAAGGAGTGGGGGACGACATCATGGAGGACGCCGAACACCGACGTGAGGAGCGTTGTGAGACTGAAGGCCTCGATGGGCCTGGAGATGCCCAGGGGTGCCGTGGATGAGAGGCACTGGCGGTGGCTGCGAGTGAGGGGGAACCGGAGCTGGTAGACAGAAGCGCTAGGTAAGCAGGCCCGGTCGCAGCACCAAAGTGGCCGGGATGCGCAACAGTAGCCCCCCCCCCCCCTTCTAGGCCTCCCCCTTACCGGTTTGGGCTTCTCAGGATGGTCATGATGGAAGTTTTGTAGGAGAGTCTTGTCATAGATGTGGTGAGAAGGCTCCCAGGAGTTTTCTTCGGGGCTGAAGCCCTCCCATGACAGGAGGTACTCCCAGTGGCCTCGACGGCATCGCACGTCTAGGACCTCCTTAACATGCAGGGTGTTTTCAGGTTCTGCGGTATGCTGTGTAGGAGGAGGAAGCCTACGGTTAGGCCAAGACAGAACCAAAGGCTTAAGTAACGACACGTGGAACGTGTTGTGAATTCCCATGGAGGCTGGGAGTTGTAGCTGGAGGTGACTGTTCCTATGCTTTGAAGGATGGGAAATGGACTGATGAATCTAGGGGCTAGCCGTTGAGATGGAAATCGTAGTCGGATATGCTTTGTACTGAGCCAGACTTTCTGGCCAGGCCGGAATAATGGTGTGGCTCGACGATGTATGTCTATGAAGCATTTGGCCCGATCAGCTGCTTGGCAGAGTCTTTCCTTTAACTGATTCCAGAGCCTGCGTATGGTTTGTGCTGTAGACTAAGCTGCAGGTGAGGATACACTGAGTGGAACTAGTAGAGGTAAGCGTAATTAGCGGCCAAAGACTACCACAAAGGGCAAAACATCAGTGGCAGAGGCGATATGGGTGTTATGGGATAACTCTGCCCACAGCAGAAGGTTGGCCCAGTTATCTTGCTGGTCATTGACATATGATCGCAGGAATGTTTTCAAGGCGCGATTAGTCCTTTTGGCTTGGCCATTTGCTTGCGGTTGGTAGGCTGATGTTAAGTTTAACGCAATATTGAACTTTTTACAAAGAGACCTCCAATATTTAGCAGCAAATTGAGATCTACGATCGGAGACGATTTCTTGTGGTAGTCCATGTAAACGAAATACGTTGGTCAAGAAGAGTCTAGCTAGTTCTGGAGCTGAAGGGAGACCAGGTAATGCGACAAAGTGGGCCATTTTTGGGAAGCGGTCAATGATGACCTAGATTACAGTATTTCCTTTTGAAGGAGGCAGATCCATGATAAAATCAGTGGAAAGGCTTGATCAGAGTTCAGTGGGTGTAGGAAGCGGTTGGAGAAGCCCCCATGGGTGGCCAGTCGGGGTTTTTTTGCTGTGCGCAAACTGGACAGGAGTCCATGTATTCGCAGGAGTCCTTTATCATACTGGGCCACCAATAGTGCCTTCGAAGCATTTCGAGAGTCCGGGCTCGACCGGGATGGCCAGCCAGCTTAGAGTCGTGAGCCCAACGAAGCACGTCCTCACGGAGATGGCGGGGGACCACCATCTTCCCAGCTGGTACTGTGGTGGTGACTGCAACCGATATGCAAACTGGATTGATGATGTGCTTAGGAGTCTCGGGTGTGTCTTCTGGCTCGATGGAGCGAGAGAGTACATCTGCATGGAGGTTTTTAGCTGCAGGGTGATAGCGGAGCTCGAAGTTGAAGCATTCAAAGAGCAGGGCCCAGTGGGCTTGTCTTGGGTTAAGTAATTGGGCTTCCTTTAGGTGTTCTAGATTCTTGTGGTCAGTAAATATTGTGAATTTGTTTTGCGCTCCTTCCAGCCAGGGATGCCATTCCTGGAGGGCAAGTTTTATTGCTAGGAGTTCACGATCCCCTATAGTATAATTTTGTTCTGTGGAGGAGAATTTATGTGAGTAGAAGGAACATGGTACTAGAGTTCCCTTAGTGGAGTATTGGCTCAAGACTGCCCCTGCTCCGATGGTGGATGCATCGACCTTGACGATAAAGGGGTGGTTAGGATCCGGATGTCGTAGACATGGTCTGGTATAGAAGGCTTCTTTCAAGGCGTGAAATGCTGACTGGGCCTTGGGGCTCCACACTCAAAGGTCACATCCCTTCCTAGTCATGGCGGTGGGTGGAGTGGCCAGAGTGGAGTAATTAGCGATGAAGCTTCGATAGTAATTTGTGAATCCAAGGAATCTTTGTAGGGCGCGGAGGCCCACTGGTTGAGGCCAATCTCGAATACCCTGGAGTTTGTCGGAGTCCATGGTGAAGCCACGGTTGGAAATGATTAGCCTAAGAATGGAAGACTGGGTGCATCTTACTGCGAAGCTCAGCGTGGCGCAGGTCAAACATCGGCTGTTTGAACCGCGTGCGCTACGGAGTCTCCTCCAGTTCAAACAGCTCCCTGTTGGTCTGCTGTTCCCGGGGTGCCGCGGGGTGCATCTTACTGTGAAGGTCGGCGGTACCCTGGGAACAGCAGACCGGCAGGGAGCTGTTTGAACTGGAGGGGCCTCCGTAGTGCACACGGTTCAAACAGCTGTTTGACCTGCGCCATACTGATTGGGCTGAGTTGGGAGGAGGAGGAGGGGGACGGCGCGCGCGAGAGAGAGAGATGCTACATTTGCTCCATAAGATGCACAGACATTTTTCCCCCACTTTTGGGGAAAAAAAAGTGCATCTTATGGAGCGAAAAATACGGTATATGTTTTTTCAGGCTTCCTCTCGGAAGGGTTATGCAATCATATATGCTCAGTTTAATTATCAACATCTCAGAATGGGAGGGAGGGGGAGATCCAATAGGCCCATGCTCCTGTTTTTTTAAGTACCTACAAATGGCTCTGGCTCAACTGAGTGCTGGGCAGCCAAGTTTCTCTGTCCCTCCATTCTCTTGACATACTTGCTACATTCTCCACATCCACCTCAGTAAACTCATCTAATGGTAATATCAAGGAATATCTCAGACTGCCCTTTCTCTGGACTCCCGAACTGAAGCTAAGGAAAAGAAGGGCTGGAGATTAGATTGGTCAGAGATGGGTGAAGCTTTTGCCTCTAGAAGGAAGTAGAACTTCAGGTCTAAGATTTCATCTTTGCAAAGACGAGCTTTCCAGCTGAGGAGCAACAATAAGGGCCAATTTACTAGAGATTAAAGTTGTGTATAGGCCGCTTCACATGCTAAAGGGGCTAACAGTGCACATTATTTGCAATAGTGCACACTATTTGCCCTTGTGGTGTGCAAAATTAACTATTTGCTTAGCAAAAAGTTATTTTTTATATTTAGTTTTATGAATGCAAAATTCTATTCATAGAATGATTACAATACAAATTATGCAAAGCAGCTCATTAGCTATGAACACATGAAATTACGCATGAAAACAGCATTGCAAATCCATTTTTTACAAAAAAGATGAACTATTAGTCAAAAGGTTTTGCAAAAGTTCCATAGAAAAAATATGTGCGCTATTTTGCTACCAAGCTTATTTGCATATAAGTCCCAGTAGCAAAATAGTGGATGCTATACAAAAAGTAGCATGTGAAATTAGGTACATATTAGTGCACTGGTCTCTAAGACTGAAATAACTTTGCTAACTCAGAAAAAAACATTAAATATCCAACATTCTCTGAAATTAATCAGTGATTTTTCTGCTCAGAAAGAGACTCTCTTTCCAGTTGAGTTCCTGAAACCCTGCTTAGTTTTAAATAACGAAAATGATTATTTTTGGCACTAGGAATTACTTTACATGGAATGATTCATAACTCCAAAAAAACTCCCTAATGAACTGGTAACAAAGCGATGAAGTCTTATGTACATATATTTCTTTTTTTTTTTTTACACTGAAGGAATTAAAAGGATATTAGAGTGATTTTGCACGCAAGTAAGAATTTTAGAAATACGCACCATAAATATATATCTCCCAGGAAGCATTTTAATCAGCATAATTTTTGAAAATTAAGAAAGTGACTTGTATTAGTTATGTGAAATTATTTGGCTTCCATTAATTTTCATGCAAAAAAGTTATGCATATAGAAATTGAACTTAAATTTAGTTCGCCCCCTGAATGTTAAACCTCATAATTTAATTTTACTGTCTTGCAGTAGGGTGATATTACATTTTGAAACATTCTTTAACTTGTTCAGAAATTATAGCTAGAAACACAACAGTTCTTGTAATTTGCTTTTAAAGGGTGGCCCTGATTTGCTTATTGGTGCCTGATGTACATTAAGTGCTTTTTCCATAATTCATTTCATTGCAGTGACTTGTGACAAAGAAAGAGAAGGCTTGAGGTACATTAATTTGCATATGCTAATACATTTTCTTGGTTCTGCAGTACATGTCACTGCTACTGGCTGGCCAGTAATTTACTCTCTTCAACAGATTAAAGAAGCAACATTAGCTAGATTACTTGTACACTTGCTTCTTTCTTCACTCTTATGTCTTCTTCTTGTCTCAATTCTTAGGTATTCTTCCTTTTAAGTCCAAATGCATTTTTCCAATTGTTTGAAATAAAAGGTGCACATGTTATAGGCACATTCCCTGCTTTAAAAAAGGTCATTTACTCAGACTTTCTTTTTAATTTGTCCCTGCTATATTTATATTTAAAAAATATTGGCATATCTGGGAACTGTTTGGTTTTCACCTGAAGACTCTTGGATTTTCTCGAAATTGCCAGGTCTGGACGGTTGCACCTGCAGCTGATCGATTGTGTGGACTGCAAAAGGCGGAGGCATTGACCCACATGAAAGAAAATGGAGTCACTAGCCTGTGCAGGTTGGAAGATGGAGGAAGCAAAGGATCAAGGAGCAAATGACAGCTATAAATCAGCAAAGGTGGGACAGAGGAAATGATGGAGGTGGCAGCTAAATCAGCCTGTGATAGCCACAGCATCAGAAGTGGGAGGGTTAGAGGTTGATGGGATCAGGTGTGTGTGTGTGTGTGTGTGTGTGTGTGTGTGTGTGTGTGTGTGAGAGAGAGAGAGAGAGAGAGAGAGAGAGAGGGTCTGCTGGTGGAGGGAAGAGAGAAAGTTCCTATGCGCTCATTCCCCACCCCTATTCCACATTAATCTGAGAGATCCGAACTCACAAGTTTGCTAGTGTGTGTATATCTGATATGCATGCAGCAGGCAGGGCTGGCACAAGAAAATTTGGAGCCCTAGGCAAACCTTTGGTGATGCACTCCCTCCCCCAACTTACCTCTAGCACTCTCTCCTACAAGCAGAAGTGACTACAGAACAGTGCTCCTTTCTTTGGCACAGTAGCTCTCTGGGCCTCGTACTGCCAGGATTTGCTGCCCCCAAAACTTTGGTGCTCTAAGGGCCAGATTTTAAAAACTTTGCGCGGGCGTAATTTGTGTGCGCAACCCGGCGCGCACAAATCTACGCCCGATTTTATAACATGCACGCGCAGGGGAGTGAACAATTGTGCAATAAGCGTGCGTCGAGCCGCGCAGCCTTCCTCCGTACCCTCCGAGGCCGCTCCAAAATTGGAACGGCCTCGGAGGGAACTTTCCTTCCGCTCCCACCACCTTCCCCTCCCTTCCCCTACCTAACTTGCCCTCCAGCCCTACCTAAAACACCCACCCTTATCTTTAACTTTTAAGTTGCGCCTGCCTCTGGGCAGGTTAAGGTTGCGCGTGCTGGCAATGGCCGGTGCGCAATCCCGGGAACAGCAGCAAATGGCTGCTGTGCCTGTAGGCTCCGGCCCTGCCCTGCCCCGGACCGCGTGTAACCCTTTGAAAATCCGCCTCTTCGCGTTTACCTAGTTTGCCTAATGGAAACACCAGTCCTGGCAGCAAAGGGTGCTCTAGTTGTAAGTATAACCTCAATTGCTGAACTTTGCTGGAGCCAGAATAAAACCTAGGGCTAAATCGTTTTGCCCTGGGTGTGGGTGCTTGGTCTCAGGGGGGAGGGGGGATGGGGGATGGGGGGGGAGGGAAGGGAGGAAGGGGGGAGGCTGTCCAAGGTAGTCCTAGGCCCAGGGCATTTAAGTGGAGTCCATGTGTTACTCTCAGCTGTTTGGGAAGAGTACACCATACAGTGGACTCATTGGTGGGGTATTTCAAATTAAGTTTACTGTGATTTGGTTCAAAATGATCAATTAAAATAAAAACCGTGAATTCCAGGTACATCTATGTTCAAAGTGTTCGCTTGAATCAAAGGTTTTTCCTCTCTCTGTCTCTCTGTGGAGGTGTCTCTTGGTATTGTGCCTTGAGATTGTCTTACCCTGCCAAAAGTGAATAGATAAGCATCCTAGGTGGGTTTGGGGGGGATCCAAGATGTGCGGGATCCCTTCCCCAAAAGTATCTGAGGTCCAAATGAAATCCAGATCTTCATAAAACAGTCGGTGTCCCATGGCCCGAGTGAAGACTCCAGTGGGGTCGTAGAGATTGTTCTTAAACATAAGAACATAAGAAATTGCTGTACTGGGTCAGACCAAGGGTCCATCAAGCCCAGCATCCTATTGCCAACACTGGCTAATCCAGGCTGCAAGTACCTGGCAAGTACCCAAACACTAAGTAGATCCCATGCTACTGATGCCAGTAACAGCAGTGGCTATTCCCTAAGACCACGATTCACAGCAGTTAATTGACTTCTCCTCCATGAACTTATCCAAACCTTTTTTAAACCCAGCCACTCTAACTGCAGTAACCACATCCTCTGGCAACAAATTCCAGAACTTAACTGTGCATTGAGTGAAAAAGAATTTTCTCCAATTAGTTTTAAATTTGCTACTTGCTAACTTTATGGAGTACCCCCTAGTCCTTCTATTATCCGAAGGAGTAAATAACCAATTCACATTTACCCGTTCTAGAGCTCTCATGATTTTAAAGACCTCTATCATATCTCCCCTCAGCCGTCTCTTCTCCAGGCTGAACAGCCCTTACCTCTTTAGCATTTCCTCAGAGGGGAGCTGTTCCATCCCCTTTGTCATTTTGGTCACCCTTCTCTGTACCTTCTCCATCGCAACTATATGTTTTTTCAGATGAGGCGACCAGAACTGTACACAGTACTGAAGTTGCGGTCTCACCATGAAGCAATACAGAGGCATTATGACATTTTCTGTTTTATTCACCATTCCCTTCCTAATAATTCCTAACATTCTGTTTGATTTTTTGACTGCTGCAGCAAACTTTGCTGACGATTTCATTATCCACTATGACGCCTAGATCTTTTTCCTGGGAGGTTGCTCCTAATATGGAACCTAAGATAGTGTAACTACAGCATGGATTATTTTCCCTATATGCATCACCTTGCACTTATCCACATTAAATTTCATCTGCCATTTGGATGCCAAATCTTCCAGTCTCACAAGATCCTCCTGCAATTTATTATAATCTGCTTGTGATTTAACTACCGGTACTCTGAATAATTTTGTATCATCTGCAAATTTGATTACCTCACTCGTCATATTCCTTTCCAGATCATTTATATATATATTGAAAAGCACTGGTCCAATTACAGATCCCAGAAGCACTCTACTGTTTATTCTTTTCCACTGAGAAAATTGACCATTTAATACTACTCTCTGTTTCCTGGCTTTCAACCAGTTTGTAATTCACGAAAGGACACTGCCTCCTATCCCATGACTTTTTAGTTTCCTCAGAAGCCTTTCATGAGGGACTTTCTCAAAAGCCTTCTGAAAATACAAATGCACTACATCTACTGGCTCACTTTTATCCACATGTTTATTAACCCCTTCAAAAAAAAAAATGAAGCAGATTTGTGAGGCAAGAATTCCCTTGGGTAAATTCATGTTGAATGTATTCCATTAAACCATATCTTTATATATGCTCTGTGATTTTGATCTTTAGAATAGCTTCCACTATTTTTCCTGGCACTGAGTTCAGGCTCATTGGTCTATAGTTTCCTGGATCACCCCCAGGGCCCTTTTTAAATATTGGGGCTATATTGGCCACCCTCCAGTCTTCATGGGCAATGGATGATTTTAATGATACATCTGAAATTTCATTTTTTAGTTCCTTCTGAATCCTGTGGTATATAACATCTGGTCCAGGTGATTTGCTGTTCTTTATTTTGTCAATCTGGCCTACTACATCTTCCAGGTTCACAGTGATTTGGTTCAGTTCATCTGAATCATCACCCTTGAAAACCATCTCTGGAACGGGTATCTCCCCATCATCCTCATTAGTAAACACAGAAGCAAAGAATTCATTTAATCTTTCTGCCATGGCCTTATCTTCCCTAAGAGCCCCTTTAACCCCTCGATCATCTAACGGTCCAACTGACGCCCTCACAGGCTTTCTACATCTCCCCTTAGACAACAGGGAAATTTCCAAATTCTCTCTCCCCTGCCTTTCTCTGAAAGCTTAAAAAACACCCCTTCTTGAGTCAGTCCTTCCTGGAGTTAGTGAGTCAGGAGAAGGGGCATACCAGTCTGAACAGCACCTCTCCTGAGGCTTGCTGGAGTGGTGAGCTCCTGTGTAACTAAGGGAGGGGGAGCAGAAGGAGTAGTGAGGCAGTCTTGAGTTGCTGTTGGGAGATTCAGGATTGTTTTTGTGTGCTCACCATGTATCGGCCTGAACCAAATCACGGTGAACCTAGAAGATGTGGTAGGCTGGTTGACAAATTGAAGAGTAGTAATTCACCTGGACCAGATGGTATACACCCCAGGGTTCTGAAGGAACTAAAAAATGAAATTTCAAATCTGTTAGTAAAAATTTGTAAACTATCATTCAAATCATCCATTGTACCTGAAGACTGGAGAGTGGCTAATGTAACACCAATATTTAAAAAGGGCTCCAGGGGCGATCCGGGAAACTACAGCCCAGTTAGCCCGACTTCAGTGCCAGGAAAAATAGTGGAAAGTGTTCTAAATATCAAAATCACAGAACATATAGAAAGACATGGTTTAATGGAACACAGTCAGCATGGCTTTACCCAAGGCAAGTCTTGCCTCACAAATCTGCTTCACTTTTTTGAAGGAGTTAAACATGTAGATAAAGCTGAACCGGTAGATGTAGTGTATTTGGATTTTTAGAAGGCTTTAGACAAAGTTCCTTATGAGAGGCTTCTAGGAAAAGTAAAAAGTTATGGGATAGGTGGCGATGTCCTTTTGTGGATTACAAACTGGCTCCAAGACAGGAAACAGAGAGTAGGATTAAATGGACAATTTTCTCAATGGAAGGGAGTGGGCAGTGGAGTGCCTCAAGGATCTGTATTGGGACCCATACTTTTCAATATATTTATAAATGATCTGGAAAGAAATAGGATGAGTGAGGTAATCAAATTTGCAGATGATACAAAATTGTTCAGAGTAGTTAAATCACAAGCAGATTGTGATAAATTGCAGGAAGACCTTGTGAGACTGGAAAACTGTGCATCAAAATGGCAGATTAAATTTAATGTGGATAAGTGCAAGGTGATGCATATAGGGAAAAATAACCCTTGCTAAAGTTATTTATTTATTTATTTAACAATTTTATATACCGACCTTCATAGTAGATTACCATATCGGATCGGTTTACAGTTTAACAAAGGGAAAAAACTAGAGTAACAAATTCACGTAAACGAAAGATAACCAAAGCAGGAATAAGTCAAAGTTACAATCAACAGGGGGCGAGAACTTGGAAGCTTGCAACAAGCTGGAAAGAAGAAAAGGCCAGTAAAGTAATTTTACCGTAGAGTGTACAAGTTACAAACTTAAGAACGGTGCTTTAATCTGAAGTCTAAGAGTCCATTTATTTTTTTTCTTTGAGAAACGGAGTGACAGACTGGGTAAGAAAGAAGGCCAGCTAGTGATTGTCTGGTGGTTCAGGGAAGGCTTGGAGAAAGAGCCAGGTTTTAAGATTTTTCCTGAAAGTTAATAGGCATGGCTCCAGTCTGAGGTTTGATGGGATACTATTCCAGATGGAAGGGCCTGCTGTCGAAAAGGCTCTGTCTTTGGTCGTAGCGAGGCGTGTAGCTTTAGTGGGTGGAACATTAAGAGTGCCTTTGTAAATGTCTCTAGTTGGTCTGTTAGAGGAGTAAAGTTTGAAAGGTATTTCTAGGTCAAGTTGAAGTTGATGATGGATGGTTTTATGGATTAAGGTGATTGATTTGTATAGAATTCTGTAATTTACTGGTAACCAGTGTAGGTTCCTGAGAATTGGTGATATGTGTTCATAGCGGCTGGTGCTGGTCAACAATCTTGCTGCCGCATTTTGAATCATCTGAAGAGGTTTGGTAGTGGATTTGGGGAGTCCTAGTAGAAGGGCGCTGCAGTAGTCTATTTTGGCGAACAGTAGCGCTTGGAGGACTGTCCTGAAGTCGTGGAAGAATAAGAGAGGTTTAAGTCGTTTTAAGACCTGTAATCTGTAAAAGCAATCTTTCGTTGTTGAATTGACCATTTTCCTTAGGTTTAGACGATTGTCTAGAATCACCCCAAGATCTCTAACCTGCTTACATGTGATGTGGGGGTTGAGTGGTGTTGGTTGGTGGATATTGATATCATTTGAGGAGATGAGGAGAAGCTCTGTCTTAGAAGCGTTGAGGACCAAGTTTAAGCTGTTGAGTAGGTTGGTGATGGATAAAAGGCAGTTATTCCAATGGGTGAGCGCTTTTGAGAGTGATTCTGTTATGGGGATTAGAATCTGTACGTCGTCTGCGTACAGATAATGAGTTAGATTGAGATCTGTTAACAATTGGCTGAGGGGGAGGAGGTATATGTTAAAGAGGGTTGGGGATAAAGAAGATCCTTGTGGTACGCCCAGATTAGATTTTGTTAGAGGTGACTCTTTATTATTGATTTTGACTTTGTAAGTCCTATTGCTGAGGAAGGACTTGAACCAGTTGTACACAGTACCAGAGATGCCAATATCTGCTAGGCGATCCAACAAGATGGAGTGATTGACGGTGTCGAAAGCCGCCGAGATGTCTAATAAGACTAGTAAGAAGGAGTGTCCTTTATCTAACCCTATAATAATATGGTCTGTTAGTGAGATGAGGAGGGTTTCAGTATTGCGTGATTTACGGAAACCATATTGCGAAGAGTGTAAGATCTTGTGGTCTTCCAGATAGTCAGAAAGCTGTGTGTTTACCAGTTTCTCCGTTAGTTTAGCGACGAATGGGAGGTTAGAGATGGGTCTGAAATTTGCTGGTACATTTGGGTCTAGATTGTGTTTCTTGAGGAGGGGCTTGAGTGAAGCTGTTTTTAGGATGTCTGGGTAGCTTCCTTGGGATAGGAGGCTGTTTATTATGTTGGTCAGGGGTCCTGAGATCAAGTTTGGGATGAGAAGCAGGAGTCTCGATGGGATATTGTCAGCTGGATGGCTAGAAGGTTTCTGTCTTTTTAGAAGAGATTCAATCTCTTTGGTGGAGATTGATTCGAAACAGTCAAATTTGGGTCTGTTTAGAGAATTGGAATTCTCACCTGACTTGATGGGAGTTGTATTTGTAGGAAGGAGGGCGAGGGTATTTAAGATCTTCTGTTGGAAGTAGGAAGCAAGTTCTATGGCTTTGGTGAGAGCTTGTTCATCAGGAATAGGTGGTGGGGTTGATTTGGTGATTTGTGATACGTAAGAGAAAAGGGCCTGCGCATCATATTGAAAGTGGTGTATTTTGTTTGCATAGTATTCCTTTTTTTTCTGTAGAATGGCGGTCCTGTAATGATTTAAGAAACCCTTGTATGATGCGAGGGTTGTATTGTTTGGGGTTTTGCACCATCTATTTTCTTTCTGGCGTAAATCCTGTTTCATTTGTTTCAGTTCTGAGCATAACCAAGGTTGGTTTCCCTTTTTTGTTGGGTTGAGTGACTTGGAGATTATTGGGCACCATTTGTTTGCGACTGTTTCTGTAATCTTTTGCCAGGAGGATAGGGCTGAGTCAGGATTAGCTAGGTCTAGGTTGGAGAGTTCTTTGGATAGCTGATCGCCGAGTATGTCGGAAGGACATGTTTTCCTGAATTGAATGGTAGATGTGTGAGGAGAGGTGTGTGTCTGTCTGTGAGTGGAAAATGAAGATTCTATTAAGAAATGATCTGACCAAGGGATTGGGGTACAGGAAGGTTCTGATGTGCAGGTGAAGTTAGCATTAATGAATATTTGATCCAGGGTGTGACCAGCTTTATGCGTGGGGCTGTTTATGGTCTGAGTGAATCCCATCGCGCCAAGAGTGGTGAGGAGAGTTTCACAGTTGGTAGAGCGAGGTATTGCGTTTGTGTGGAGGTTGAAATCCCCCATAATTATTGTTGGAAGGTCTGAATTAATATGTTTCACGATGGATTCTACGAGGGGTGATGGGTCCGTTTCTAGAACTCCCGGGGGAGCGTAGACTAACAGAATTTGTAAGTGTTTCGATTTGACTAGACCCAGTTCTAATTTGGATTCTGTCTTGATAGAATGTGCGGTCAGTCTGAGTTCTTTCTTAGTGGCTAGGAGAAGTCCGCCTCCTCTTTTTTTGAGTCTATGAAAAGTGAAGATGTCGTATGTCTGAATTGGTAGTTGATTGGTTAAGGCAATGTCAGAGTTTTTGAACCAGGTTTCTGTGATGGCACAGATGTCTGGGTTGCTATCCAAGAGGTAATCGTTGAGGATGTGTGTCTTCTTAGTTAAGGATTGCGCATTGATAAGGGTTACTGAGAGTAGCGTGAGGCCTAGAAGTTGGTTCAATGGTGATGTTGTGATAGGGATGATTCTTTTTTGTATGACATTGGTGAAGTTAGATATGGGGGTTCTCCTAAGGTTGTGGATGATTGGGATGTTATATGTGAGCATGGTGAGGATGGTTTTGGTGGAGGTTTATTTTGAGATGCGCTTGAATGGGTCTGGGTTTGGAAGCCCAATGGTGTGCGTCTGTATGAATTCAAGAGGTGACTGAGGATGGGTGAGAGAGGGTGTCTGTCTGTATGAGTTAATTTGGATGAATTGCTGAAGGTGTTAGTAATTTAGTTGGTTCGGCTGGATAGGTGCTCTGTCCTCTGTAAGCTTGATTGGTTGTCTGAGTGGTTGCTGGGATGATTCTGGTCACAGCAGTTATATCGAGGACTATTATATTTCTGGGCTCCGATGATTGGGTTGAAAGATAACATGCTAGAATGGTGGTTAGGTAGCATCGGTTCCTTTGCTCTGTTAAAGGTCTCCCGTTGGGGGATTGGGTCCCGGGCGGGTTCCACAAATAGGGAGTGCACTAAGGAGCGCACAAAGGAGCAGGCTCCTTTGTCGAGCTCCTTAGGCACGCGACGCTAGGCGCGCGACGCCTGGGTGTCTCTCAATTTAAATTAGGAGGCCAAATCAGGGCTGTCCCCTGATTGGCTGAAGGTGTTCGGCGTGCCCCTCGGAGGCGGAGGAAGGTGAGCCGGATGTCGTCAGCGTCTCGCTTCGAAGGAGGCCGGCAGGGGCTGCCTCGTGGTCGGGGTCGGAGGCGGCCGTGGGTAAGTGAAAAATATCGGGCCTTACCCCGGCGGGTCTCCGGCGCCGATCGCGCAGGCCCTGCTTCTCTGCTCCGCCGTGCTGCGTCCGGAGGAAGAGGGCTCAGTCCGGGAGATCTTCAGATTTAAAGGCCAATCAGGGCTGTCCCCTGATTGGCTGAAGGTGTTCGGCGTGCCCCTCGGAGGCGGAGGAAGGTGAGCCGGATGTCGTCAGCGTCTCGCTTCGAAGGAGGCCGGCAGGGGCTGCCTCGTGGTCGGGGTCGGAGGCGGCCGTGGGTAAGTGAAAAATATCGGGCCTTACCCCGGCGGGTCTCCGGCGCCGATCGCGCAGGCCCTGCTTCTCTGCTCCGCCGTGCTGCGTCCGTGAGCTACCACCCAAGAAAGATCTAGCCGACATAGTGGATAACACATTGAAATCATTGGTTCAGTGTGCTGCGGCAATCAAAAAAGCAAACAGAATGTTGGGAATTATTAGAAAGGGAATGGTGAATAAAACAGAAAATGTCATAATGCCTCTGTATTGCTCCATGGTGAGACCTCACCTTGAAAACTGTGTACAATTCTGGTCACCGCATCTCAAAAAAGATATAGTTGTGATGGAGAAGGTATAGAGAAGGGCAACCAAAATGATAACGGGAATGGAACAGCTCCCCTATGAGGAAAGACTAGAGGTTGGGACTTTTCAGCTTGGAGAAGAGACGGCTGAGGGGGGATATGATAGAGGTGTTTAAAATCATGAGAGGTCTAGAATGGGTAAATGTGAATTTGTTATTTACTTTTTCGGATAATATAAAGACTAGGGGGCACTCCATGAAGTTAGCATGTGGCACATTTAACACTAATTGGAGAAATTTCTTTTTCACTCAATGCACAATTAAAGTCTGGAATTTGTTGCCAGAGGATGTGGTTAGTGCAGTTAGTGTAGCTGGGTTTAAAAAAGGATTGGATAAGTTCTTGGAGAATTCTATTACCTGCTATTAATTAAGTTGACTTAGAAAATAGCCACTGCTATTACTAGCAACAGTAACATGGAATAGACTTAGTTGTTGGGTACTTGCCAGGTTCTTATAGCCTGGATTGGCCACTGTTGGAAACAGGATGCTGGGCTTGATGGAGCCCTGGTCTGACCCAGTATGGCATGTTCTTATGTTCTTAAGGTAGCATAGCAATTGTTTTCTGCTTTGCTGTATCTGCTGCAGTCTCACCCCTCCCCTCCTGCCTGACTCCATGCCAAAAGACAGCATGTGGGGAGAAACAGGAGGGGAGGGGGCTGGAGAAAGAAGCAGAGAAATGTTCTGCCCTACTGTATCCCACTCCAACCACACCCTCTCCTCTCTTGTTGTTTTGTCAGTAGGTATCATGGGGGGGGAAAGGAGGAGATGGGTTGGTGCAGCAATCTGGAAACCTAGGACTAAGACTTAGTTGAGGGCAGTATGAGAGATAAGAAATGAGACTCCTGGGAGCAAAAGTCAAAAGATTATGACTGATTTATGGGGAGGAAGAGGAGGAAGTAAACGCTGAAAGGGGGAGAGTGCTTGAGGGAGGGGGGATTCTGCGAGAGGGGATGAATGTTGAGGAAGGTGAAGACAGGCTGAATTCTTGGGAGTGGGGGTAGCACAAAAAGGGGTGAATTTTGGGAGCTGAGGAGGGTTTTAAATGCATGAGAAAGGGGTGAATTTCATCTCCTTCCCAATCTTCCTGAAGTCAGCAAAGCAAACATGGCACCTCTTTCCTTCCCCCCAATGTCTGTTGTGTCATGTGTTTTCCAGCAGATGAGAGAAGACTAGGGCTAGGGTGGGGGGAATAGAGGGGTGAAGAGAGTCGGAGTAGAAGGCTGCATAAGAATCATGGGGGAGTTATTGGTGGAGAGGTAGTGTCAATTGCTCTAGGATTGGGGTATATGTGAATTGCTCCAGGGTGTGTGTGTGTGTGTTGCTGGGAGTGGGGTTGTATTTTTCTGAAATGCCCAGGGTTGAGAGAGGAGTTCTGTGTGTAGAATGAAAGTCTGCCTCATAAATATTGCTTCCCCTTGGCAGCTTTGGGAGAGGAGATACAGGGAGTACAGGAATAAAAATATCTCAAAGGTATAAATAATGCACAAGAAACAAACCTTTTTCACAGAAAAGAATGTTAGAACAAAAGCTCTACAGTATGAGGCATCAGGGGAGTAAACTCAGGAGCAACATCATAAAATATTTCTTCACAGAAAGGGAGGTGAATGCATAGAATGGCTTCTCATGGGAGGTGCAGTGGAAGAGACCAGAACAGAGAAATTCAGGAAGGCACGGGATAAACACAGGGGTCTCTTCTTGCCAAGAAGTGAGAGGAAAATCATAGATCAACTGGAGTTCATTATACTGCCTCGCGTGAAATAAGGACATCTAGATTCATCATGAAGTCCTTATGTGCCATCATATGCTGTTTTTATGTTAAATGAAATTCATACTCATATATGAAATCCCATTGATTATTTTTAGTTGCCTACTAAATGACAGGCGCTTTTTTTTTTTTTTTAATAGTGTGGCTGCTAGAGGTAAGTAAGCTGCTTTGGTCACGTCTAGACTATCAGGACACCTTATAAATGTGGGCCTACACAGTAAAACTACGATACACGACAACATTATTTTCTTGGTTTTCTTTCATGAGTATTCACGTTTTCTTTTTGGTACTTAACGTGAAGATCACAAGCCAACATTTGTGCTGATGAAAAATGTTGACATTTTGATTTTTTCATGTTTATGTTTTGAGAGGAGATGGTAGTTAGAAGAAAGGAAAAAAATGGGTCAGAGCAGCGGTCGCACTAATCGCTTTGCTCGCATAAGTCCGAGGCACAAGGCGTTGCTGCTGGCTAGTGTTGGCGAGGTTGTTTGTCCCCGGGCAGCCGCCGTCCAGGACGCTTCCTCGACTGACGAGGTGACAGGAGGAAGCTCCCCGTGCCGGGAAGGCTGCGTGTCCGGGTCTCCGACTCCCAGGCTCCCCCTCTCCTCCGCGAGCCGCGGAACCACGCCCACGTGCCCGCTTCTCCTTTCTCTGGGCGGCCACAGCGCCCCCCCCCCCCCCCCCCCAGTATGAGCTAACAGGAGAATTCCCGAGGAAGGGGAGGGACAGAAAGTGAGGTCCCCAGCCGGGGCTGCAGGTAGAGAGCACCTGAGCCGGGCGGGCCGAGCATGAGTCATGGCATCCGTAAAGGTGGCGGTGAGAGTCCGGCCCATGAACCGCAGGTAAGGTGGCGCTTCCTCCGCGGCCACAAGACACACGGGCGTGTGTCTTCCTGCCTTCCGAAAAAACTTAGCCGCTCAGTTGTCCGCTCTCCCGTCGCAGGCAGGGAGTCGGTCCCTCCACGGGGTTTCAGTTTTAACACTGTTCTTTCTTCAGAGCTTGCCTGTGGCTCTGTCAGTCCTCTGAGCACTTGAAGTTTTCGTATGGAGTGGGATAGTGAACTATTAGATGGGATGCCTTTAGGGATATATAGTGCAACCTTTGCTGTTTATCCTTTTTATTTTTTATTATTGGGCTGCACCCTTTGTTTTTATGCTCTCTGCTTATGAGCATCATAATAAACATCGTTCTCCTAGCCAACAGGGATCTTACGTACATGATTTCAGACAGTTTTTCATTTTTAATACTTGATCATGAGCTGTATTTGTATTGCAGCGTACTTTGCTTATGCCTTAAAGTCTAAACATTCACAGAGTAAAAGTGGTGGGCCATATTTAAGTTGTAGACAAAAGTATGCGAAAATTATGAAAAACTTGTAAATCAGTTTGTTTGTACAGTTTTCAAATAGCTTATCTTTTCCCCAAGTTAATTTCATGTAACTTCAGAAAGGAAAAGAAAGCCAGTGAAATATTGGGCTAGTATATTATGGGGCTTTATGGCTTTTATGTACCCAGGTTTTGACTTTACATTGCTTTTTGCATAAGATTTTCACGTGTGACTATCATAGCTATTCATAATTTGAAAATACTCTAATACTCAATGTGACAAAGAAGCTGGAATATATCTCTGATACATCAGTTCCATAGGTGATTAAGTAGGTATGTGGTGGAAATATTAGTAGTGTAGGGATTTAGGATGACAGCTTCTGGAGCAGTATGTATGTTTATAGGATCAGTGACTTTGCCATTTGTTGTGAATCTCATTATGCTCTAGTAAACCTCACATGCAGGAAAATCTCAGTGATTATAAATGGGGGTTTATGGTATGCTATTTACTTTATATCCACATACACATTTACTTATGAGTAGGTTGTGTTTGAAGAAACTTGGACTTGGTGACAACATCTGCTAGCCAATTGTGTATTTATTTACACCTAATTGGTTTGGATCTGGTTTTTACAGTTGCATATAATTTCTATGGACTAGATGCACTAACCCCGATTTATATGTGAGGCAAGTATTTTATAAAGTGAAATGAATTGAGCAATAAAGAAAGAGCCTGGCGAAAAACCCCATCCCCAGCTCACGCAGCTGCCTACAAATCTTCTCTTCACTCATACAGACAATCCACCCTAAAAGCAAAATGAGACTACCATTCCCCCAAAATACACAACTACCAATTCAACTCCAATGCGCTCTTCTCTTATGTCTCTGAACTTACCACTCCCTCCCCCCTCCCTCCACTGAAGAAAATGCCAGCGCTAAATGCAAGGAACTTGCCATGTTTTCTAGAAACAAAATCACTAATATCCTTCAGTGCTTCCCTGGTAAGCCCTCCCCAGTCAATCCCCTCCCCAAAAACTCGAGCGCTAACCTTGAGTCCCTTGAACTCACCTCTCCTAAACAGATTGAACGAATCCTCCAAAAGGCTAAACCCGCCACACATTCATCCGATATAATCCCCACTAAGACTCTTCTTTCCATCCCCGCCACCATTTCAAAACTACTAGCTGACATAATAAACTGCTCCCTCTCACATAGCAAAGTACCCGACCCCCTTAAACATGCAGTTGTCAAACCCCTCCTAAAAAAACCTAACCTCGACCCCAGTATCCCAGCTAACTATCGCCCTATTTCTAACTTGCCTTTCATACAAAAATAATGGAGAAAATAAGAGCACAACACCCTTCACCCGGCTCAATTTGGCTTTCGTAAAGCCCGTAACACTGAAAGCCTCCTTCTTACCCATTCTGACACTATATTCAAGGGATTGGACCATGGTCAATCATACATACTGGCCCTACTTGATATATCTGCTGCCTTTGACACCGTCAATCATACCATTCTCCTCACCCGCCTAGCAGAAATAGGTGTCACAGGTTCTGCACTGCAATGGTTCACTTCTTATCTCGACAACAGAAATTACACCGTAAAAATAGCCAATTGCGAATCATCCCACATTCCCCTCTCTCAGGGCGTCCCGCAGGGCTCCTCCCTCTCTTCCATGCTCTTCAATATCTATCTCCTCCCCCTCTGCTATCTCCTCTCTGATCTTGACCTAAAGTTCTTCATGTATGCTGACGACGTTCAAATCCTCATCCCGCTTCAAGAATCCCTCCCGAAAACATTACAGTTTTGGGATTCCTGCCTTACTTCAATTAACACCCTCCTCTCAAACCTACATCTTGCTTTAAATGTAACAAAATCGGAGCTCCTCACAATCACCAGTCCACCAGCTCGCTTGCTCCCTGCCTTAAGCAACACCAACCCTCCACCTGATACATTCACCTGAAATGTGAGAGATCTCGGCGTCTATCTTGACCAACATTTAAATTTCAAATCTCACATCCACAATACCATAAAAACAGTCTTCTTCAAATTGCACATCCTAAAGAAACTTAAACCCCTGCTATATACCCAAGACCTTCGCACAGTCCTACAGGCAACTATTTTAACTAAACTGGACTATTGCAATTCTTTATTGCTGGGCCTCCCTCTCTCCACTATCAAACACCTCCGACTTTTACAGAATGCCATGGCCAGAATCCTAACAAACGCACGTAAATCGGATCACATTACCCCTATCCTAAAAGACCTCCACTGGTTACCCATAACCTCACACATAAAATACAAAACACTCACCATCCTCCACAATTTATTGTACAATCATAATCACACTTGGCTCGAGAATGCACCTCTTTTCCGATCATCTACCCACCCCTCCAGATCCAACCTTGCTGGTACCCTATACACCCCCTCCCTAAAAACTGCTCACCACACCTCAACCAGAGAAAGGGCTTTATCTATTGCCGGCCCTTCCCTATGGAACACCTTGCCCACGGCCCTCCGTCTAGAACCTAACCTGTCTAAATTTAAAAAAGGGCTCAAAACCTGGCTCTTTACATTAGCATACACAGATGTTGACCAAACTTAGCTTGCACTCTAACCCCGCAGCCCACCCTTTCTCCTCTCCTCCTCTCTGCCTCTCCTTTTCTCCCCCTTTCTTCACCCCAAGCAAAGACTCCAAAATATAGTGTTTCTCCCCCCTAAGCAATGACGCCTAAATTCTGTTATTAGTTTCCCTTCACCCTCCTTTAAGCCTACCCTACCGTTCCCTCCCCCCCACCTCTCCCTATCACTGGTCTGGTACCTACCAGCCCACCTGTACATAGTGTCTATTGTTAATTCTATTTTCTTCAAATGTTCCTATCAAATTTCTCTCTTTCCCTATCCTTCCTACTGCTGTCTTCTCTTCTTTTTCATTACTGCTCCCCGCTTCCCTTATTGTATTTCTCTCTCTTGTTAATTTGTTACAATTTATTTATTTATTTATTTATTTATTGTTTTTGTTATACCGAGTTTCATGACTGGCATCACATCAACCCGGTTTACAATTAACAATGTGTGAAACGCATAAGGTAACGTGATAACAATATTCCCAATAGAACTGTGAACTTTAAATACAGAGAATCAATTGAAGGGTGTGAGAAAGTTACAATAAAACAGGGAAAATTAACTTGGAGCTGGAAGAGGGGAGAGATTGAACAATGCAATATTTACATTTCAGCCAATTAGTGTAGTAGTATAGCGGAGTGAATAAATAAGCCTATGTGAATAAATGAGACGGTACATAAATATGAAACGGTAAAATAAGTAACCAAGAGAATAAATATGACACAGTAATGAATGATAATGATATGATAAAACTCAGCAGGTAATGATGTGCGTAAGTTTATGGTAGTTGGATTCTTATTTAGATCCAGTTATTGCATGCGAGTTTGTGTTGAAGAGTGGAGGTTTTATTCAAGGCTTGGAAATGCTTTTTTGAAAAGCCAAGTTTTTAGTCTTTTTCTAAATGTTAGAGAGCATGGTTCCTGTCTCAAATCCGGTGGGATAGAGTTCCAAAGAGATGGACCTGCTGAAGAGAAGGCTCTGAGACTCAAGGATTTATGTTGGAAGGTTTTGGCATTTGGAATTTGGAGTGACTCTTTGTAGTATTCCCTGATGGGTCTGGCGGAAGTGTATTTTTTAAGTGGTATTTGTAGATCGAGTTGTGTGTGTTGGTTAATGGTCTTGTATATGATGTTGATGGATTTGTACATGATTCTATAGTGGATCGGTAACCAATGGAGGTTTTTGAGGTTGGGGGAGATGTGGTCAATTTTCCTGGAATTTGTAAGCACTCTGGCTGCAGAGTTCTGAACCATTTGAAGGGGTTTGGTATAAGAAGCTGGGAGGCCTAGTAGTAATGAGTTGCAATAATCTAGTTTAGAAAAGATTATTGCTTGCAAGATTGTTCTAAAGTCTTGAGCGTGGAAAAGTGGTTTAATTCTTTTCAGAATATGTAATTTGTAGAAGCAATCTTTGGTGGTTTGGTTAATGAATGTTTTGAGGTTGAGACGATTGTCTAAGATAGCTCCTAGATCTCTTACGTGGGTTGTTTGAAGGAGTGTGGGTGGTTTTGGAAGTGAGTTATTGTTTTCCGGTGATATGAGCAGGAATTCCGTTTTCGAAGCATTGAGTACGAGGTTTAGGCTGGTGAGGAGAAGTTTAATTTCTAATAAGCAACTGTCCCAGAATTCCATTGTTTTTGAGATTGTTTCTTTTATGGGAATCACGATCTGTACATCGTCTGCGAACAGGAAGTGTTTCAGGCTTAATTTTGTAAGAAGTTGACATAGTGGTAACAGGTAGACATTAAAGAGCGTGGGTGAAAGTGATGAACCTTGCGGCACTCCTCTGTTAGAAGGGTGGTATTGGGATTCTTTATTGTGGATTTTGACTCTATATCCTCTGTTTTCTAGGAATGTTTTGAACCAGTTTAGTGTAGCACCTGTCAATCCAATGTTTGCCAGTTGTTTTAGAAGGAGGGCGTGATTGACGGTGTCGAAGGCCGCCGAGAAGTCAAGGAGGATTAGTAAAAATGTTTGGCCTTTATCAATTCCAGAAATGAGGTAGTCCGATGTAATGTAAACAATGTAAACCGGCTTGATGTTCCGATGAATGTTGGTATATAAAAATCAACAAATAAATAAATAAATAAAGTTTGTGCATATACTGTTTTGAAAATAGTTGCATGCATACTCGAAATCACTTGCTGATACCTCTACTAGTTCACCCAGTCCCTCTCCAGTTCACCAAGACCTTCTAGCACTTCACCCTGATTCCCCCCCCCTACCAGTTCACTAGGTCTCCTAGCCAAAAAAATTGCAGACAACAGACAACTCTGATTCACTTGTGCTAGTCAATAAGCAGGTGTAAAATTGCACAAATAAATGTGATCATTTATATGCATATCTCCCTTTTAAAATAGCAACTTCTATGCATACTTCTTGATCCCACCCTGGAATGTCTCTAGATAGCTCCTTTTTTCCACCGGTAAAATATGCTCAAAACAAAAAATACATATGTATTTTGGATGTATTAATAGCATATATACAAATGCATGATACATGTGAATATGTTGCTTTTCTGCATGGAACGCTTTTGAAAATTACTCATAAGTTTGTTCCTCAGGCAGTGGAGGGTGAAGTGACTTGCCCAAGGTCACAAGAATTGTCAGTGGGATTTGAACCCCTGGCTTTCCTGGTTCTCAGCTTGCTGTTCTAACCACTAAGAACATAAGAACATGCCATACTGGGTCAGACTAAGGGTTCATCAAGCCTAGCATCCTATTTCCAACAGTGGCCAATCCACTAGAGCAGTAAAAGGTGTTTTTTTTTTTCTCCCATTTTTTATCTGTGGGAAAAGTGCTTAGTATATGTGGAAAGGAATTATATACAACTGTGAAAACTCAATCCGAACACAATAGTTGTCAATATGCACACAAATAGGTCAGGAGATTTTGTCAGTCAGTTAGTCCCTAATGTAGTGGAGGAGTCAAACTAGTCCTTGGGCACCCTATAGACTGGGGTGGCCAACTCCAGAAATCAGAAGCCACAAACGGGCATGGTTTTCAGGATATACATAATGAATATGATTAATACATATGATTCATAGGTTCAAAAGGATTATATAAAGTGCAAAAACTAGATTCAAACTGAACAATTACAAGTATGTGCTCAAATAGGTCCTTGGGGCCTCTCTTCCTCACCAGCCAGTTGGGTTATCAGAATATACCTGATGAATCTGCATGAAATATATTTTCATTAGGGATATCCTGAAAACCTGACTGCCTAGCACAGGGGTGGCCAACTCTGATCCTAAAGAGCCACAAACAAGCCTAGTTTTTAGGATATCAGCAATGAATATGCATGAGCTTTATTTGCATACAATAGAGGTAGTGCTTGCAAATCGTATCTCATGCATTTTTCCCTTAAAAACAAGATGGGAGAAAACTCTGTATGTGGCCCACAGTTTGTTTTGTGATTAAGCCGTGAAAGGAGGAAGAGGTGAAGGTTCATTTCAACACTTAGATATTACAGTTTAGGGCTAAGGTAATTAATTTACTCTTCAGCAAAATCATAAACTATATAGCAGTGGAAAACTGTTTAGAGGCAGCTTCACATTTAAAGGTGGCTTTAGATTCTGCTCTTAAGATTTGTAGGGAGTAATAATCAAACCAATTTATATGAATACAGTTATGCACTGATTATTGCCCTTCCCTTCTCCCCACTCTCTATGGGTTAAAATACCTTTGCACAGTTTAACCCATTAAAATAAATGGGTGGAGACAGGCCGAGGAAGGGGAAATTCCATGCAGTCATTGTATAATCCAATCTCTGCATGCAATTTCTGGCGCAAACTCTGATCTCTTTCAATGCATGCACAAAGTATGCAGGTACTTTGCACTTGCATGTCTACATCAGCCAGTTTTTCAAAGGGAAACTCCGCAGGGAGATTTCCTTTCAAGAGGAGTTTTCAGTGCTGCGGTCACTTTTATTATTGCCCTCATTAATTCCTAAGACTCTGAGCTCTAAGAGAAGTGGAACTACATGTCTTTTACCTCCATTCTCAGGCTGAAGATGTAGGGCTTTTGGGTCTCAAAGTTTCTAGGAGTTTGAAAACTTGACTACATTCAGATCAGGGCCCCTCGATCTCCTAATGCTGTGGCAACTGCTGCAGAATTGGCGTTGGCCAATTTCCCGTGATGCTGCAGCCTGTGATCAGTTGTTGCTGTTTCAGGGTTACATATTTCTCTCCCTCTTTCCCTCTCTCCCATTGCTGCTGCAGACTGGGCTTCTTTCTGTTCCTACTTGTGGATCAGGCTGTCTCTTTCCTGCCACAGAACAGGTCACTTCTCTCCTTCCCTTCCTACTATCCCTACCATCCTTCTTTCCACCTCCTTCATTATTCCTGCAGCTGCTAGCATGAGATGAACTATCTTTCTCTGTATTGCTGCTGCTGCTGCTTTTGTGGGCTGGGCTGCTGTCTTCATTGTTATTCCTGCAGCTGCTAGCATGAGATGAACTATCTTTCTCTGTGCTACTGCTGCTGCTGCTTTTGTGGGCTGGGCTGCTGTCTTCATTGTTATTCCTGCAGCTGCTTCTCTCTGTCCTTTTACTTCTACCACTACCTCAGATGGTTGGCCTCTCTTCTTTCCTTCCTCCTGTCACAGATGTGAACTGTGCCACACTGGCATTAATGCTTATAAATAAAATTTAGGAACAGTTTAAAGTACGCAAACGTTTAATTATTCTGAACTGCTTAGATATGACTTCAAATGTTTTTTTTTTCTCCATAAAATGTACCAAACTTCTGTGATTCTCCACTCCCAGTTAGCCTCTTACCTTTGATGGATTCTGCTGAAGAAATTGATGCCAGTGACGTATTTTCTAATAGAGGTACAATGAGGGGGATGAATGGGGGGTGTCAGTGAGTCACAGGGGTGATAGAACTGAAATGTCAGAGTATACTAAAGCAACAGCTATGATGAAAATAACTTAAAATGACTTCAAAGCTTCATTATGACACATTTATACATCTACAAACTATTTCTTTCTTAAAGCAGCAGAACCTCCTACCCGCAGCAAAGTTAAAATTGCCACAAGCAGGAGGACAGTACTTAATATAACCAAAGTGTATGAGCTATGGGGAATGCTAAACCAAGGATTGTTCTACTACTTACATCAGATTTTAATATTGCACAAGTATAAGGCATTGCTGCTTTTAGAATCAATTTATACCTGTTCAGCTTTTGATTTTATAAGAAGTATTTTCATTTTGTTGTCCTGCCATTTGTTTGATAATTTGTTTGATAATTTGCCTGATAATTTGTTTTCCAATATTCTTATTCTAGCAATTGTATGTTCTATTTCAAAGAAATTTTAAATTTGATTAGAACAGGAGTGGAAAATTCCTGAGCACCAGATTGCCCAGATATCTAGAAACTGGTGCCTGGTGTTCGTCACTAGCTTTGGCCCCAGAAGAGTTGCCTCCTTTGCAGTGGGTTAGACCGGAAGAGTAACTGCTATTGGCTTTTGGCCAGAAGAAGAAATGTCATCGGGCCTACAAAGAGCAGTCGCCACCATGGAAAAGAAGCTAGAAGGGAGAAAAAAACTAAATAAAAGAAGCAAAATATATACCAGACAAACAAAATTAAAAAAATTCAAGCAGAAAATAAATCCTAAAGTAACAAAACTAACTAAAAAGCACGGAAGTGAAAAAATAAAAGAGCAAAACTGAAAAAAAATACTGATACGGCAACAAAAAGACCCAAAAAAATAGGATCAAAAAAAGAGCTAAAAGGGTTACAAGTTAAAATATACATTTTGACCTTGGTACCTAAAACTAATTTTGACTGGTACCTAAGTTCTAAATATGGCTTTGGTGTGAATTTTACCCATATGTAAATATGAAAGATGAGTAAAACTGTATTGTATTTTGAATTTATTGAAATGATACTTTGATTGGAATGGTAGTTAATTTTATAACATTTTTCTGAAGGTAGTAGATTTCAAGACATTTGATTAAAAGCAAACTTCTCATCAGAAGCAGGGAAAAGCTTGGAGTTTTGTGTGTTTGTTTTTCCCTCCCTCCCATCCCTCGCCCATCAACCCCTAGCTCATACTTTGATTTATAGGCAGGAGACACTTTCAATTTAAAAAAAAAAAAAAAATCATCCTCTTAACCTAAACTCGGGATTGCCCCAGGCCTTATCAAGAGTTTAATCTTCCAATTTTAGGTCACTATAAGATAAATAGTGAATATACTAATACATTTAAAGGACTTTAATTGTATGCATTCCAACTCCCATAACAACCTAAACTTAACTAGGAACTGAACAACATTAAAATATGAAGGCAGCAGTCCAGCAGCAAGAGGGGGGCCTTCCAGTCTTTTCAGTCTTTTGCATAGAGTGTCACATGTATGATTTTTGACCTGCTGGTGAGAGGTTGTATGTGTGCACCCTATGCAAAGAGCTCCTGTCTCTCAGAGAAGAAGTCCAATCTCTGGAGAGTAGAATGGCAGACCTGGAGAAGCTGAGGCAGACAGAAGTACATTGATGAGGCCTTCAGGGACAAAGTAACCAAGTCCCAACTCTAGTCTGGCAGCTGTGGTACTGCCTTGGAGGAGGAAGGTCTCCTGGTCGGAGATCATCAACCTGGTATAGCAGGAAATGATCTTGTAGTAAGGACCTGCTCTCCACGTGATGCGTTGTCCTCTTGCACCAAGGATTTGTCTCCCAAGGTACTTCCCAGGAGGGAAGAGTTAGGATGGACGTTATAGCTGGTGATTCGATTATTAGGAATGTAGATGGCTGGTGGGTGTGAGGATCGCCTGGTAACATGCCTACCTGGTGTGAAGTTGGCAGACCTCATGCGGCACCTAGATAGGATTTTAGACAGTGCTGGGGAGGAGCCGGCTGTCGTGGTACATGTGGGCACCAGCAACATAGGAAAATGTGGGAGGGAGGGTCTGGAAGCCAAATTCAGGCTGTTAGGTAGAAAGCTGAAATCCAGAACCTCCAGGGTAATATTCTCTGAAATGCTCCCTGTTCCATGCGCAGGTCCTCAGAGGCAGGCAGAGCTCCGGAGTCTCAATCTGTGGATGAGATGATGGTGCAAGGAAGAGGCATTCAGTTTTGTAAGGAACTGGTGATCCTTTTGGGGAAGGGGGAGTCTTTCCTGAAGGGATGGGTTCCACCTTAACCAGGGTGGAACCAGGCTGCTGACGCTAACCTTTAAAAAGGAGATAAAGCAGTTTTTAAATTAGAACAAAGGGGAAAGCCGACAGTTGTTAAGCAGCGCATGGTTCAGAGGGGAGTATCTTAGAAGAATATTAATGAAGCATTAGACTTAGGGCATCCTAACAGAGAGGTTCCAGTAATAAGAATGTAGTACATGTAGTATAAGTAAAGAATCACCTGAGCTAAAAGATTCCAAATTATTCCTGCTAACTGAAAAGCAGAATGTAAATACACACAAAAACACACTTTGAAATGTCTGTATGCCAATGCCAGAAGTCTAAGAAGTAAGATGGGAGAGTTAGAGCATATAGCAGTGAATGATAACGTACACTTAATTGGCATTTCAGAGACATGGTGGAAAGAGGATAACCAATGGGACAGTGCTATACCGGGGTACAAATTATATTGCAATGATAAAGGGTAAATTTAGTGGTGGGATGGCATAGAGTCCAACAGGCTAAAGATCCTGCAAAAGACTAAATGTACAATTGAATCTTTAGGGGTAGAAATCCCTTGTGAGTTGGGGAAGAATATAGTGATAGGGGTATACTACCATCCATCTGGCCAAAATGACAAGACGGACAGTGAAATGGTAAGAGAAATTAGTGAAGCTAACCAAATTGGTAGTGTAATAATAATAGGAGATTTTAATTACCCCAGTATTGACTGAGTAAATGTAACATCAAGAAATGGTAGAGAGATAAAGTTTCTGGATGAATAAATGACAGTTTTGTGGAGCAATTGGTTCAGGAATCGACAAGAGAGGGAACAATTTTAGATCTAATTCTCTGGAGCGCAGGATTAGGACTGCTTGGCAGTAGTGATCATAATATGATCAAATTTGAATTAATGACTGGAAAGAGCATAGAAAGTAAATCCATGGCTCTTGTACTAAGCTTTCAAATGGGAAACTTTGATAAAATGAAAAAAATAGTTTAAAAAAAAAAAAGTGAAAGATGCAGCTAAAAAGATTGAATGTGGAACAGACATAGACATTGTCTGAAGCACAGTTCAGAATTCCATGCATTAAGAAAGGTGGAAGGAAGGCCAAATGATTGCTGGCATGGTTAAAAATTGTGAAAACTGTTATAAAGATTAAAATCACAGAACATTTAGATAGACATGGTTTAATGGGACACAGCTAGCATGGATTTACCCAAGGGAAGTCTTGCCTCACAAATCTACATTTTTATGAAAGGGTGAATAAACATGTGGACAAAGGTGAACTGGTACATGTGGTGTATTTGGATTTTAAGAAGGTGTTTGACAAAGTCCCTCATGAGAGAGGCTTCTAAGAAAACTAAAAAGTCATGTAATAGGAGGTGATGTACTTTTGTGGATTGCAAACTAGTTGAAAGATAGGAAACAGAGAGTAGGATTAAATGGTCGGTTTTCTCAGTGGTAAAAGGTAAACAGTGGAGTGCCTCAGGGACCGGTACTTTTTAATATATGTAATGTAATGATCTGGAAAGGGGTATAACGAGTGAGGTGATCAAATTTGTGGATGACATAAAATTATACAGAGTAGTTAAATCTCAAGTGGATTGTGATAAACTGCAGGAGGACCTTGTGAGGCTGGAAGATTGGGCGTCCAAATGGCAGATGAAATTTAATGTGGACAAGTGCAAGGTGATGCATATACTATAGTTACATGATGTAGGCTCCATTTTAGGAGTCACCACCCAGGAAAGAGATCTAGGCATCATAGTGGATAATACATTGAAATTGTCGGCTCAGTGTGCTGTGGCGGTCAAAAAGCAAACAATGTTAGAAATTATTAGGAAAGGAATGGCGAATAAAATGGTGGATGTCTTAATGCCTTTGTATCGCTCTGTGGTGAGACTGTACCTTGAATACAGTGTGTAGTTCTGATTGCCGCATCTCAAAAAAGATATAGTTGTACTGGAGAAAAAGTACAAAGAAGGGTGATGAAAATGATAAAGGGGATGCAATGGTTCCCTTATGAGGAAAGGCTAAAGAGATTAGGGCTGTTCAGCTTGGAGAAGAGACCCCTGGGAGGGAATATTGTAGGGAATCAAGAAAGGATTTGAACAGGTAAATGTAAATCGGTTGTTTACTCTCTAACAGCAAAAGGATTAGGGAGCATTCCTTGAAGTTTGCAAGTAGCTCATTTAAAACAAATTGGAGAAATTTCTTTTTCACTCAATGCATAATTAAGCTCCGGAATTCACTGCCAGAGGATGTGGTTACGGCAGTTAGTGTAATTAGGTTTAAAAAAGGTTTGGATAAGCTCTTAGAGGAGAAGGCCATAAACTGCTTTTAATCAATAAGGAATAGTAGCTTGGGATCTATTTAATGTTTGGGTACTTGCCAGGTTCTTGTGACTTGGATTGGCCACTGTTGAAAACAGGATGCTGGGCTTGATGGATCCTTGGTCTGACCCAGTATGGTATGTTTTAAGTTCTTATAAAATCTGAATGTAATGTACCGATGTTTTCCTGCCCCTGCACAAGACAGTGTTTCCCAAAGTCTTTTTTGGGTTCTCAATGGATTATATGGGATATTTCCTATTTCTCCTCTTTGTACCCTGTGATTTTCCTGTGATTTACCCTTATCCCTCTTACTACCATTTAAAAAATATATCTTGGAGGTAAGATGTCTTGAGGTAGTAATAGCACCTCTGTTAAATATTTTTTAAATTAACATAAGGGAAATTCATAATTCTTAAATTTCTATATCTTAACTCATTTTCAAGATTTCCTAATTTTCTTGAATTAACTCATCTTGGACAACAGTATTCTGAACTTTTTGAAGCTGAGACACCTTTTTTTCTAACTCATTTATTTTACTTGTATGAGAATTCACTACTGGATCTATTTGATGGATATGCTTCTTAGTCTCAAACATTATATTAGATAGAGTGGAAATTGAAGACTCTAGGGAGACTAAGGCCTCCACATATTCTCTTTCATGCTTTTTTACCGAGCCCAACCCTGATAAGTGTGTGCCTAGCATAGTTTCCTGATGGGGATCTTGCCCTTTCAGGGTGATCACAGTCCGGTCTACTCGACCCAAAGGTGTAGAAGTCCTCTGTATAGGTTCTAAGTTTTCCCCTCCAATTGCACCCAACTCTTGCTGCCGCAACTGGAGCGGTTTTCCCGAACTTCCGACAGACTGAATGTCAGTGATCTCTTCCTTGGTAATCGCCTCAACTGGCACTACTTCACTCACTGACTTCCGATGGTTAGATATCCCAGATTGCCTAGGTTGTTCACTGCATGGGTGAGAAGGTGTCTCTGGAGCTCTGGGGCTTAAAG
This sequence comes from Rhinatrema bivittatum, assembly GCF_901001135.1. Taxonomy (NCBI): domain Eukaryota; kingdom Metazoa; phylum Chordata; class Amphibia; order Gymnophiona; family Rhinatrematidae; genus Rhinatrema; species Rhinatrema bivittatum. The sequence continues at coordinate 108,684,945 of NC_042617.1, read as the reverse complement.
ATGTTTGAAGGTCCAACATTACTGGCGTGTGCTCCTCGCCAAGTAGTGTAACGGACAGCTCTCCTGAAGATATTTTGTTCACAGGAGAAAAAAACCCTTCAATTGTAGGCTGCAAGGGGACTGGAACTTGAGCTGTCGAGGCATCTACTCATATCCTGCCCTTACGTTTAGTATGTGGCATTTCCATGAAGGCTTTAACTTCCAATTCTTTCTGTAAAATTTTCATTTATTAAACCCACTAAAAGGCGGCATGGGTGAGAAACCCAAATCTTGGCAATAGTCTCAATCACATTGCTGAGGTTAACTTATTTTATATGAAAAAGAAACTTCACCCAACGAGAAAAAGCCGTGTGCCCCTTTGGCGCATGTGGCTTCAGCAGTGCGCCAGCGGTGGCTGCGCGCCGCAGGAAGGGCATTTTTAAGGCCTTCCTGCATCTCTAGTAGATGACATCAATCAAGCTTTCAGGTAATGTCCAATAGAGCGCTGTCGGGGCCGGGTAAGGCCACCTCACCCCGGAGATATTCAAATACAGCAATTTTATCTCACCGCTCCACCTCCATCAGCTCTTTTTTAACATAGGCAAACAATATTTACAAATCCCACCCTTCATGGAAATTTCTTACCCACAAGCTGGAAACTGGGAATTGCCAGCAGCCATCTGTCTCTTCCCAGATGTCCTGACATTCTCTCATGCGGGGTCTCGCTCTCTCTGTTGTGACTGATGATAATGAGGCTGCTACGAATGCTGCAGCATTTTTGTGTATGTTGCTGTTAGCCTAGGGCTGTGAATCTCTCTTTCAGCTGTTTTGTAACTGCAGTGGTATTACAGTAACTTAGTACTGGAGTTATGCATAGCTGGTTTTGGGTAAGTGAATTGGTTAGTAAGAAGTTTTTTCAAGAATGAGTAAGTGTACTCAGCAACTGTCTCCTAGTGGCTTATACTTTTTTCAAAATCAATTAGTGGAAATCTTGCTGTGACATCATACCAGTATTGTTCATGGAAAATATTGAAAACCTTTCCCAATTCAGCAGAGGTTACTTGTCATCCGATAGTTGGTACTTCCGATATCCAGGATTTGAAACAGTTTGCTTACTAAAGTCACACATTCAGCACTTTGTAAGACCAACAGGTTATTTTGCATTTTTTTTGCAATTTCAAATGTCCATCTTTGATGAGTTGATGACCACTGATATATACTTCTGATAGTTCAGTTTGTGATTGCTATTTAACCCACCATTTGCCTTAAGAAAACTGGTCTTTTCCCCTCTTCCTTAACACACAGAACAGCAAAGTAGCAGGAAACTTAAGATAATAGACATGTAACACAGTAACCTCTTTTCCCCCCTTTGCTTTATATGCAGGACGCATTTAGAGGCCTGGTCCACCTTAAATCCCACAATGGGAGATAGCTCTGTGCGCCTGATCCTACGGGGCAGGAAAGAGGCCTGAGGGCAAGACTAGTTGGGGAGCATAAGAATGTAAGCCCATCTAGGTTCAAGAGGTCCCTGCATCTCTAGGAGAGGCAGCTCCTGTAAAACTATCCTCACCAAATCAGAGGTAGTGCATGTACAGTTGTCCAGATGGAAGGCAGCCTATAAATCCTGTGTGTGTAACTTGAATATTGCTAAGGTAGGCAGTCCAGTGTTAAAGTGCAGTGTTTACTAAATAAAGTGAAAATTGCATTTGAAAAGGCTTGAGTCCATGTTGCTTTGTGCCTCTAGTGTGGAAAACACTGCTAGGTGTCATGGTAGAGATTTTTTTTTCTCTACACTGGGCACAGGAAGGACTGTGAAGGTTGTTGTGTGGCCTGACAAAGAAGTTGGAGGGAAAGCAGTGCTGTAGAGAAAAAGGTGTGGCTCTAGGAGCATGCTGAAGTAAGGCAGACTGCAAGAAGAACATTTGTCTAACCTTGCCTAAGGAAGAGGGCCGGGACAGAAAAAGAATAGTGCTTCTTAGGTTTCAGAGCACTGGAAGTTAGAGGCTTGCTGGCTCATAGAGGATCACAAAAGAAAAAAAACAACAACCTGAAAACAGCCTTTAAATAGGGGTCTGTGGGGCCTGCAGGCAGGGTAGGTTTTTCTTTACAGACTAAGGAGACAAGCCCGTTTGAAGTCGGTGCTGGTAAGGCAGGTTTTTGTTTTTTTTTCTTTTATCCTTTTAAAGAAAAAAAAAAAAGAAAAGTTGTGCACTGCATCTAGAGCAGGGCGTGGCTCAGACTGAAAGTGAAACTGCTAGTGCAGAAACTATACAACTTAAAGGCTTGGGCAGTATTTCCGAAAACCTGGACTGAATACTGCAGCTGCATCGCAGTACACCCACTGGAGAGTGGAAGCATGTCGAGAGTTAATGGGCAAGCATTGGTTCAAAGCCTCCTAGAAGGGCAGAAGCAGATGCAGGCAAGTCTCATGAAGTCCCAGAGTCTCTGGACAAAACCCCTGGGAAAGTTGAATGTAGAGAGAGTGCCACAGCTACCCAAGTCAGCTGTCTGACCTCCCCTGGAGAGGGACATTGCTTCAAAGGGAATGGAAAGCAACAACAGCGCTGAAGTCAGTATGGGTCCTGAGTGGCAAGACCCTGCAAAGGGGAATGCAACTGAGTGGGAGAAGAGCCAACGTAATGGTTCTGCAATGGCTGCATTACCCAAGAGCTCATGGTGGAACTTGGGGGACTGGGGTAAAAAAGGCGTGCAGAGACCCCTGAGAGAAGTCTCACAGAGAGCCAGGAGTGCAGAGGGAAGAAGCCTGAGAGGGGCACTGTAGGAAGGCCTGAGGTTGGTGCTACAGGAGGTCCCAAGGAAGGCCCTGTAGGGTGACTCCGACTGCCCAGAAGGGGGGCAGAACCAGGTGGCATGCGAGAGGCAGTATCGAGGAGCCTGAGAGAGGCACTGCCAAGGGGCCAGTTGAAGAGGCTGCAGAGGCCATAGAGTCCCTACGAAAGGGAATAGGGAGATGCCAGATGGAGGTGCTGCTTTGGAGAGCCCAGAAGAAAGGCGAAAAGGAGCATGGAGACCCTAGTGAGAGGGTCTGCACAGAGGAACCAATGCATGGCACTGCGATGGAGTGTACGGGTAGGTGAAAATTGTTTTTGAAAAGGCTGGAGTCTGTGTGGCTTTGTGCCTCAAGCCTGGGAAACACTGCCCAGTTTACCAAAAGACCAAGGTGAAAGATCAGCAGGACAGAGGAAATCAGGACTTCTACTACAAGTCAGCAGAATTCAAAGTAAGAAATACGAGAAAAACAAGATTACATTATATATCTAAAAAATGAATTTAATGTCTATATAAAAATTAAGCCAAAAAGAAACAAAAAGGGCACTCAGAGTCCAGACAAATCTCACATGGAGTTGGTAGAGGTACTTCTATATGAAGATGAAAGTTACTTAGTACCAATGTTGACATAGCATTCAGATTACAGTCAGCCAATAAATACATTTATGGGGAGATGATATATTCAAATAAGCCTGGAGGGCAGTAGACTAAGCACTTGAGATGACAGCACTAAAACTTCAAATGGACACTTTAATTGGAGATAAACCTAGGAGGTAGTGCATGCAAATCATTCTCATGCATATTTATTAGTAGTATCCTGAAAACTTGAATGGCTGGGAGTACCTTTGGCCTAGGGTGCCTAATCGCCTTGTAATGGCCCTGGATATATACTGTATCTGTATATCCAAAAGGCTTATTTTGTGTCAGTCAGTCTGTCACACTGTTGTATCTGTGTTTAGCCACCAGGTGGCACCCAGAACAATGGAAGGTGCAGGGTACAAAGGCAATCTGCTCCATCTGGAAAGCCCTTAGGGCCCCATGCACGTAGGTGCACACACATACAGATGACCAGATAACCCAACTACCGCCGATTACTGTTTGTTAATATGCTCTCTTTTCGAAGCCTTCTCTCACGCTCTCACACCTAGGGATAGGCAGGTATGGACATACACACACAGGCATGCACAAGCTCGCATAAGTGCACACACTAGCTCACATAGAGGCATGCCCAAAAACAGAGACATCCCCCCTCCCCAACCCCCCCAAGAGGCATAGGCAGAGAGAGTCATGTAGGCAGAGGCACATGGGATGTTATAGACCAGACTACTCGAGCAATGCCAGGCACTTTTTGCTAGTAATTTATATAAAAAAAATCTCTTAACGGCCAATAATTATATCTTCATATATAGAGGGTGGAGGTGGGGTTCTTTGAGATCTTACAGGATAAATGTGACTAATTCTGGTCTTCAAGAGTCACACACCGGTCTGGTTTTCAGAATATCCACAATGAATATGCATGAGATAGATTTGAATGCACTGCCTCTATTGTATGCAGATATCCTGAAAACCAGGCCAGTTTGTGGCTCTTGAGAACTGGAGTTGGGCAGCTTTGTCATAGAAGACAAAACATTTTTTGAATTCTGTAACAATTTTGTTTCTCTGTTTATTTATTTTTATTTAAAAACTTTTCTATACCATCGTTAAGCTAGTTGCCGTCACAATAAGGCACATTGATTTCAAACTTAAATGTGTTAAATTATATTAACTAAACAGGTGCCATCCAATACTGTAACATAGTTTCATATTAAATATTATTTAGTGGTTGTGATAAGTCATGTCTACTTTTAACTATATCAGCTAATAAGATAAATTAATACTTAAGTCTGATCCTCTGTTGTTGCAATCTAATAAAAGTAAAATAAAATAAAATACACAAACACACGCAATTCAAGTAAGCTGATGTGTGTGTGTGGGAGTTCTTCTAACCGCATCGTACAATTCCCTGGATTCTACTCTCCATTCACTTTGTGGTATGCTTGCTTAAATAGCCATGTTTTTAAACTTTTTCTGAATGTTTTGATGTCTCTTTGCATTCTGATTTCTAATGGCATGGTGTTCCATATTATAGGTCCAGCCAGGGATAGGGCCCTATCCCTTACTTGAGTTAATCTGGCTGTTTTTACTGAGGGAATAGTTAGTAGGGCTTTGTTTGCTGATCTCAAGTTTCTATTAGGGACGTGTACGTGAAGGGCTGTGTTCAGCCATTCTGCCTTTTCGTCGTGTATTAATTTATGTATGGTGCATAGAGTTTCTTGTATTGAATTCTTTGTTCAATGGGTAGCCAGTGTAGTTCAATTAGGGTTTCGGTGATATGGTCTCTTTTACTTTTACCAGTTAGAATTCTTGCAGCTGTGTTTTGTAATACCTGTAGTGGTCTTATCGTGGTATGGGGTAATCCTAGTAGAAGGGCATTACAGGAGTCTGTGCTTGAAAAAATTAATGCTTGTAGTACTGATCGGAAGTCATTTGTTATTAGTAGTTGTTTAACTCTTCTGAGAGTCATAAGTTTGGCGTAACCTTCCCTTACTTTTAGAGATATATGTTGTTTCATACTTAGTTCCGTATCGATAATCACTCCAAGGTTTTGTACTTTCTCAGCTAGTTGTATTTTTTGGTTGTTATTGATTGTGATTGGGTTTTGAATGATTGTGATTTTTTTTGTTCTAGATGTAGGAATTCTGTTTTCTCTATATTAATAACTAATTCCATTTGGTTTAGGAGCTGTTTTATTATATCTAGAATAGTCTCAAGTGCCAATAGTGTATCACAATTATAGTAGAGATGCAAAATATTAATGACCTGTCATAATAGGCTTCATCATATGCATAAATCTGCCAGATGAGTGGCCTTATATTTAAACATCGGTCAAGATCCAATATTTTTTTGGTATTTTTTCTTATGCAGTGTGCAAATCATGCAATTATTTTGAATCCGGTTACTTAGCTTAAAAACTGCGCTGAAGCCAGGAACAGTAAACATGCCCGACATGGAACCATGTTTCGAACTCCCGTTGTTCTTTCTCAAGGGCTTAATTCAGCGTTGTAGTTGTAGTCCGTCTTGATTTCAAATTCAGAGGTATGTGACGCCATTACACATACCTCTGAATTTGAAATCAAGACGGACTACAACTACGACGCTGAATTAAGCCCTTGAGAAAGAACAACGGGAGTTCGAAACATGGTTCCATGTCGGGCATGTTTACTGTTCCTGGCTTCAGCGCAGTTTTTAAGCTAAGTAACCGGATTCAAAATAATTGCATGATTTGCACACTGCATAAGAAAAAATACCAAAAAAATATTGGATCTTGACCGATGATTAAATATAAGGCCACTCATCTGGCAGATTTATGCATATGATGAAGCCTATTATGACAGGTCATTAATATTTTGCGTCTCTACTATAATTGTGATACACTATTGGCACTTGAGACTATTTTTGACGTTTAGCCATAGTATTTAAATTTGCCATTATTCGGGATTCACGTGAATTGTTGTTTATTATATCTAGATACATGTTGGCTAAAGTTAATGTTTTCTCAATTGAGTCATTAATTGGAAGTATTAATTGAATATCATCAGCGTATATGTAGTGTGAGATGCCCAAACCAGCTAGCAGGTGGCATAACGGCAGCATGTATATGCTGAATAGTGTGGCAGATAGGGCTGATCCCTGTAGAACTCCTGTTTGAAGGTTTATTCATTCTGACATTACAATTAATATATGTTAATTAGGTATGATTTGAACTATTTGATTGTTGTGTTGCATAATCCTATTTCTTCTAATCTATTTAATAGGATGTCATGATTTACTGTATCGAATGCCGCTGATAGGTCCAGCATCACTAAAATGTAATGTTTACTGCTGTCGAAACCTCTCATGATGTTGTCTGTTAGCGCAAGTTGTAGTGATTCAGTACTATAGTTTTTGCGAAATCCATGTTGTGATGGGTACAGAATATTATTGTCCTCTAAGTGTTCTGCTAATTGATTTTGTACGTTTTTTTTCTGTTAATTTTGCAATTAGCGGTAGGTTTAATACTGGTCTATAATTGCTCAAGATGAGTGGATCGCTGTTCTTTTTTTTTTTTAAATTGGTTTTACTATTGCTCCTTTTAGTGAATCTGGCATGTTTCCTTCATTTAATGATAGATTAATGATTTTTGTTAAAGTCTGAGAGGTTGTGGTGGCTAGTTCTTTTATATCTGTGGTTGGTATTGTGTCATAAGCATGTGGGACAGGGTTTATTTATTTATTTTTTTTTAGCATCGATTCAACTTCTATTTCGGATATTTCACTGAATGTCTCCCATTGTTTAACATCTCTTTTTTGTATTTGATATTTTGTTTAGTTATTTTTGGAATGTTTGTTTTTAGGTTTGTCATTTTGTCATTAAAAAATGTAGTTATTTCATTACATCTATTTACTGGAAGGTTTTGTGAAGTCAGATGTATCATTTGTGAGATTTTTTACTATGGTAAACAAGGCTCTTGGGTTGTTTGCGAATTTCTCTATTTTCATGCTATAATATTGTTTCTTTGCATTGAGTATTATTTGTTTATAGTAAGCTAGTTGCTTCCTGTATTTAGTCAGGTTTTCAGTTGTTTTATTTTTTTTTCCCATTCTTTTTTTTCCCTCAGATTTCTTTTGACTACCTTTATCTTTTCAATATGCAAGGGGTTTGTTTCTTTGAGTTCCCTGATGCTCATGTATTTAATTGGGTTTATCTCATCTGCTAATTTTTTGGTTGTTTGCATCCATGCTGTTGTGGCAGAATCGTAGTTGGTGCAATCTAATTCAGCTAATTTTTCTTCTAGTTTGTCTTTCAGGGTGTCTATGTTAAAAGGTGGGCGATATTCAAATTCAGAGGGTTCTCTTTTTTGAGTCACTTGTTGTTCCGTATCTTTGATAGAGGATTCTATTAGGAAGTGGTCTGACCACAGTATCGGTGGATATTCTGTTTTAATGTGTTCTAGGTGGCTGTGTTTGATAAATGATGTTGAAAGTTGTGTAACACATTTGTGGTCGGAACTCTGAAATTATAGCTAACAAATGAGAAACTGTGATAAACTGTGGATTTTTTTTTTTTTTGCAGTTTAGCTTATTGCTTGTTTTCCCACTCCTAAAAGTATGTTGTGGGGATCCTCTGGCTATGGCCGTCATACCCCAGTCTTGTTTTCTCCTTCTTGTCAGGATGCTAGGTGAGAAGGAACAGAGAAAAGATGCATGGACTGCAGAGGATGCTTGGCTTTAAATACTCCTTATGGCCAAGGATGCCTTCATTACTCTCTTCCTCTGTTTTTTCTTTGGGTTTTTGCCACTTCCTCATTTCCCCCAGGTTTTTCTCTTGTCTCCTCCCTGCTACCCCTGTTACCCCTGCTAGCTCCCAATTTCTCTACTTAGTGTTAATGTCGTATTCAGTGTCATATACTGCCATACCCACTGCTGTTAGTTGGCGAGGGGAAAGGGAAAGACTTTATTTCAAATTATACCTTTTTTCAAACTATTTTTATTGTTTTCTATTAAATGACAAAACAGTAAATACCAACATATGTAAACAATCCCAGGGAAAAGTCCATCTCTTTCCCCCTTTCCTTCCCATCCAAGAGAGAAACATAACACAGAAAGAACGGAGAGAGAAGAAAAAGATGGCAATCCCTATAAACTTATCATTTATTTTTATTTATTTATTTAAAATATTTTTATATACCGACTTTCACAGACAAAGTCTGACCAAGACGGTTCACAACTTCAAAATATAAAAACTAAAAGAAATAACGAAACAAAAAACTGCATAACAAAAACAAAATCAATAAATGTAAATAAAAATAAGTAAAGTAATAGATGGAAAAAAATACAATGTATAATTATAATCCCTAATTCTTTAACATAACTATACTAAGTTTATAACTAAAACAAGAAAAGTCAGAAAAGGTTAAGAAACCGGAGACCAGTGTTATCACATGGTTAGTAAAAACAAACTATTACCTCTATGTTTAACATACATCCACTAATATTATAAAGGTCTTTGAGGAAATATATTCGTTTCCTCAATTCCTGCAAAAGCCATTTTAAATAGGTAGGTTTTCAATACCTTCTTAAATTCATTGTGATCAGAATTAATCTTAATGTATTTGGAATCGAGTTCCAAAGTATGGGTCCCGCCACCGAGAACGCTCTCTCTCTGGTTATATTCAATCTGGCCAGCCTAACCGTGGGAACATCAAGTAGGTACTTGGTGGTAGATCTAAGATTTCTAGTAGGTTTATATAACCGTAATGAGGTACAGAGCCAAGTTGAATCTGGATCATGTATTAATGAATGGATTAGTGACAGTATTTTATATTTCACCCTAAACTTAATAGGCAACCAGTGTAAGCCAAATAAGATGGGGGAAATATGATGACTCATGGGTGCTCCTGTTAGTAATCGGGCAGCAGAATTCTGAATCGGTTGCAAAGGTCTTAAAGTAGAATCCGACAAACCCAAAAAAAGACTATTACAATAGTCTAATCCTGAGAAAACGAGAGATTGAAGAACCATTTGAAAATCGGATTTAAATAGTAGTGGTTTTAATCTTTTTATTGTCTGTAATTTGAAAAATTACAGACAATAAGATTTTTTATATTTTTGCAAATGTACACCTTATTACTAATAAATATTCTTAGGCTTTAAAGTGATAATATAATTGAGTATACGGTAAGTATAATTCCATTAAAATGTGAATCCATTCTTTCCTTAGTATTTGGATAAAATAATTTTAATACTTCTGATTCATCATACTTGTTACTTTTTTGATGTTTGCCTTTGATATGAATGACTAAGGGAAACCTGGTCATTGCAGATAAAGTGTCCTAATGTAGCACCAAAAATCACTTACATTTTTTTTTCACAGTAAAATCTCTTCTGGATTTCTAGAAGGTCAAAGTTTTATTGCAGAAAATTGGATCAGCAGTTTATAACTTTTAAGTATAAGAGTTTGGGGGTTTAGTTAACATAGCACTTAAATCTAATGTTAGTAATGCAATAGCTGGAAATACCCTGGATTTTGTTAAACCCACTTCTTTACTCCTATATTCTGCAGAAAAATATTGTGATGATACTTTCATTAAGGAGATGCTAGAGCTCCTAGATCATCATGCCACATACCATTAAATCACACAACTAGTAATGTAAAGAATATCTAATCTTTAGCTCATCACCAAAGAAAGTTTGTCACTTGAGATTAGTGTGATGGGGTAAATAAGTCGCACACATGGATTGGTAGCCCTAATGAGTTCCAAAGGAGAACTACAAGCAGAAAGTCTGTGCTTACTGCAGAGAGACGGTTAAACCACAGTTAGAAACCATGAACAGGCGAAATAGGCAGGATCTCCCTAAATCAGGGTGGGGGAACTTAGTTCCTTGAGGGCCGTACACCTATTGGTTTTTCAGGCTATAATAATGAATATGCATGAGGGAGAGTTACACGCACTGCCTTGTGTATACAAATCCATCTCATGATTGTTCATCAGGGATTTCCTGAACACCCAACAGGTGTGTGTCTCTGAAGGATTGGAGGATCCCCACTACTGCAATAAAACCCTAGCAGGGGAACAGGAGCTGGAGTTGTGGTAATGGATTTCTTATAATGTTATGCAATACCTATTTGGCACTGCATGGTCCAAGACCCTCTTACATCAAGCAGTGGCTGATTAGATATGCACCAAATCTAACCTTGAAATCCTCTACAGATTGCCTTCTTTCTGTGCCTTAACTGCTAAATTTTAAAACTGGCTAAAATATAACATAGTAATGACAGCAGATAAAGATCAAATGGTCCATCCATTCTACCCAGCAAGTGGCCCATGTGCATTCTTTTTCACTGAACTACACATCTGGAACTTGGTTACAAAACAGATCCGATTAGCAAATAACGTATTGCTGTTCCAGTGCCTAGTAAAAATCAAGGCTTCCTAATGCAGTTTTTACTTCTTATTGCTGAGTATAACTGTATCTGGTTTAACCAATCTGGTTCTTAACTATCCCTGTTTACTCTGCCATTTAATTTGACTTTTTGTTGTCTGTTTTATTAAATAAGGTATTGTTATATGATGTTATTTGTTATGCATTAATCATTAGGAATACAACTTCTTTGCTCTTATACAGGGGTTGTTTTGATCCATGAATTATTCTTACATCGCTTTGAGGCTGGTTAAAAATGTGTTTAAATAATAAATAAAAGTATACATAATTTGGTTTTCACAAACAATTTAGGGGTAATTTTGTAACTGCCCACATTGGTGTAAAGTCTCCGGGTACTTTTTACCTGCAGACTCTCACGAGTTTTCAAAGGAATATTAAAACCCTGCGTGTACTCTACCTTTGAAAATTATCCCACCAAAACTATCCAAACACATATTTATATTTGTTACTGTGGGCACATAGTTTTTGAGGAAATGTATACACACATTTTTGAATATGCAAATCCCACTCCAGTTCTGATCCCGGAGAATGTCTCTTCAAACTGGAGGTAAAAGTACATAAATATATGCCTTATGTGGGTACGTTTTATCCACACAATCAGGCAGGCAATTTTGTAAAAAGCCCATTCTGGCAGGTAAAAAGCATTGCTTTACCTGAAGAAATGGCTTTCACTATATACAGTATAGACTCTGACACTGCAGTTTACAAACTTAAATTTAATAAATAAGGAGAACTAACTCAAAAGTACCTCCTTTTTTGGCCAGGTTTAGCTTATTATGTTTCAACCAAATAATTACAGAGTTCAAGGAATTCAGTTTCTGCAATTTACTTAGAGAGATCCTCTTTCCTGGAAACAAAACTGTAAATCATCAGCTTACATCTGAAACTGAACATCAAAACTCTCGATAACCAGGTAAATATGAAGACTTCCATTTCTGAGAATAAGCAACAGAGAACAGACTTCCCCATTAGGATCTGCTGGTTATTTCCAAGTGACCTGGACTGGCCGCTGTCAGACAGGATGTTGGCTTGATGCCATCATCCTGTCTGAACCAGCATGGCACTGTTTATGTTTGACAAACAATATTGATTTATTCTTTATACTTTTCCTAATTTTTGTTCATGAACCCTCTGGGGACAGGGAAAATATCTGTACCTGTACCGGCTCAGTGTGCTGCAGCAGTAAAAAAAAAAAAAAAAAAAAGCAAGGAGAATGTTAGGAATTATTAGGAAGGGAATGGTTAATAGAACGGAACATGTCATAATGCCTCTGTATCGCTCCATGGTGAGACCGCACCTTGAATACTGTGTACAATTCTAGTCGCCGCATCTCAAAAAAGATATAGTTGCGATGGAGAAGGTACAGAGAAGGGCAACCAAAATGATAAAGGGGATGGAACAGCTCCCCTATGAGGAAAGGCTGAAGAGGTTAGGGCTGTTCAGCTTGGAGAAGAGATGGCTGAGGGGGGATATGATAGAGGTCTTTAAGATCATGAGAGGTCTTGAATGAGTAGATGTGACTCGATTATTTACACTTTCGAATAATAGAAGGACTAGGGGGCATTCCATGAAGTTAGCAAGTAGCACATTTAAGACTAATCGGAGAAAATTCTTTTTCACTCAACGCACAATAAAGCTCTGGAATTTGTTGCCAGAGGATGTGGTTAGTGCAGTTAGTGTAGCTGGGTTCAAAAAAGGTTTGGATAAGTTCTTGGAGGAGAAGTCCATTAATGGCTATTAATCAATTATGCTTAGGGAATAGCCACTGCTATTAATTGCATCAGTAGCATGGGTTCTTCTTAGTGTTTTGGTAATTGCCAGGTTCTTGTGGCCTGGTTTTGGCCTCTGTTGGAAACAGTATGCTGGGCTTGATGGACCCTTGGTCTGACCCAGCATGGCAATTTCTTATGCTCTTATGTTGAGCTACAATGAAAAGGCATGAACTAAATACACAAAATAAACTCTTTTGGGTTGTTTCTTCCTTTTGATATTCTAGGGAAGGGGTGGCCAATTCCAGTCCTCAAGAGCCACAAACAGACCAAGTTTTCAGGATATCCACAATAAATATGTATAAGATGGATTTGCATGCACTTGTGGATATCCTGAAAACTTGGTCTGTTTGTGGCTCTTGAGGACTGGAATTTGTCAACCCCACTCTATAAGGGAATTTTGGATTATGAATAACCTCATTCTTCTTTTTCCACTGCATATCTAAATAGTTTGAGCATGGTTCCAAATCTTATTTTTATTCATTACCGAAAACAATTTTTTTTTGTCCGACTTCAATTTCAAACAAAATTTAGAACTATTCTTTTATTATTGATACTGGTCAAATAGCCATTAACAGAAATGAAACAAGGCTAACAGCATTAAGCTCAAGAAAATGTAGCCCTCCTGTGTGCAAGTTGAATGCAGAGTTAGATGCCTGTTTCAGTTGCAGACCATCTGTAAAGACAAACACCTCATTGTGATAGGCCACCAGGTCTGGACAGAGGCATCTGCATGCACCATACATTGACAAGAGTTATCTCTGCCTGTCACAGGCATCTTGGCCACTGAAGTCCCTTTCTTTAGGGATATGATTAGGCTTACATGCACAGTCTTTCACCAAGTCCAATTTTTCTCTTAATAGAAGCAGGACATCCTTTCCTGAATCAGAGCACGGCTTTCACTTAGGCTACCACCAAAAAAGAAAGTTCTTGCAGGTAGCAACCAGGAAGAGTCCATGCAGCAATTTAAAGTCCAATAATTTGAATATCAGCAGATATACCTGTAGTATTTATCTTTCAGTCAGTTTAAACACATGGGAAATCTCACTCTAAATAATGCAGGCAGCAAAGAAGCACCTGTAAGACTAAAGAAATATGATCTCTATATCTATAGCCCGAGATTAGACATGCCTCCGCATTTTGTATGGTCAGAAGTCTAAGAATAGACTTATTTGGTAGATGTATTACAAGAGAGGCAAGCATTTATGAAATTTTAAAAAGTTATCTAAAAGTTAAATTCCTTGCATGAATTAACATAAATTAAAATTAGATCCAGTACAAGTCTATAACCATCTGATGGCAGCAGAAGATTAATTTAAAGGAACAAACTTATTTTTTTTTAAATCACGACTTTTATAGAAGAGTAACGAAAAGTGCTTAGCATTGCTTGGGAAGTGTTGTCTATCACAGCCTCTGTGTGTGTGTTTGCATGTGCGCTTATGTAAGCTTGTGTATGCATGCATGAACCTCTGTGTGCTTATGTGTGTGCCTAATCCTGCCTGTTGTGTGTGGGAGAGAGAGAGATAGAGACAGGCTTTGCAGACATAGCACATTATCAAATAGTAACCAGCGTTACTTGGGTTGTCTGGTCAATAACAGCTTGTGCCTGTGTGTGTGACAGGGCTTTGCAAACAGAACATACTGTCTTTGCACAGTGCAACTTCCACTGTTCCTGGTGACACTTGGTGGCCACAGACTGACATGTCAGAGTGACCGACCCTCACAAAAATATTATATATATATATATATGCGCATTTAACCTTTTATCTATCTATCTATATCTATATATATATATATCAAGAGAGATTATAGGTTGTGTTCCATCAGAAATTTACTGGAACAATTACTTTCATAATTGTATATAGCACAATTTCTTTTACAAGTTTAACACTTATTTTTTCAATTCTTTTTATTAACTGTTAAATATTTTATGATGTAAAAATAAAGAAAAGGGGACTCTCCCAGGGAGAGATCCAAGATGGCTGATGGGTCCGGACATGTGTAACCAGGGCTCTAGAATTGTGTTTAAGGAAAACATGCCTCCTACCGCTAGAAAAAGGGAGAGAAAAAGAAAATGTAGGAGAACTTACAGTGGGTCGAACTCAGGGCCCTATGGATTCGCATTTGATACGGGAGCAGAAGCTGGAGGAGAGCGGGTGGAAGAGGAAACCGCCTCCTCACATGAGCTCCAGACAACATTATCCCCGGCAAATCGAATGCCCTCAGGAAATCCTGCGGCCTTACAAAAGGCAAGCGGGAGCGATTTCTTCCTCTGTAGTGGGAGTGAAATCGCCGGAGCGTCTTGGCTGCACGATGAAGGTGGTGGAGAGGAACAACGATAGCCACACCCTGAGGAAGAGACTGGCCTGGGAGATGCTGCAGGCTGGTCGACACAGCCTCCGACTGAAAAGAAAGTACTTTTAATTTTACCTAAAAAGAAGGAATTAACAAAACCGGATACCTTTTCTTTAGAGAAGATCTGGGAAGCTGTACAAACTGTAACTGATAGCCTTTTCAATCAGATAAATCCTTTGGCTTCTATGATAAATACAACTTTAGAGAGAATGGGAAAATTAGAGGAGGATTTAAAGATTCAAATGGATAAATCTGAAAAGGCTGAGATGGAAATGATGGAAATGAGAAACCTGCAATGCAATATCATAAAAGAGAATTATTTATTAGTGAAACGTTTAGAAAATATGGAGAATCAAATAAAAGGAAAAAACTTGCAGTTAATTATTTTCCCCAGAGACCCAATGGTGACCCCACGTGATATGTGGAGACAATGTTTCCCCCTATATCTAAGGTGTACTACATACCAACTTTTTAAAAAGTTGAGGAAGAAGGAAAAGAATCTCAAGTCCTAATTCTTGTGACTCCAGTGATAGCAGTATTGGAGCCCTCGGTTTTGGACATAACAAAGTTATTAGAAACTACTCAAAGTGAGCAAGTCAAGCTAGCCACGCTCATTGTGATGCTTCTTTTGGAATCCGATAGAGACTTGGTCCTAAGATCATATTTCCCTAACAGGATTGAGTTATTTTGGGGACTAAAAGTAGGAATGTTTCCAGACTTACCAAGAAGCACCCAGATCAGAAGAAAATTATTCCTGAATTTGAGACCTCAAGTACAAAAATTGGGTGCAATGTATATTCTAAAATATCCGTGCAACGGTTGCATAAAATATAAAAATGCTTCATATATTTTTTATTTTCCTGAGCAGTTGGAGAAATTCTTAAAAAAGCATTCAATATAGTTAATAACATCCTCTCCTGTGTTGGAAAGCTAGTACGAGTAGTCTGCAGTTGGATCCGATGTAATAAAGGTCTCCTGTATAGGACTCGGTAATTTCGTAAATGTTAAAGATTTTTCCCAAGGTTGAGTTAGGATCTCTCCCCGGTATTGTGGACTTTAAAGCAGATTGAATAAGAAAGAGTAGTTTGTGTTATTGTGTTATAATTGTTTATTTGAAAACTGCTATCTACACAAGATGTTTCTTGATGTATTTTTGAAAATTGATAAATAAAATAAAAAAAAATAAAGAAATAAAGAAAAGGTGAATCATACAGATATAAAGAAGCAAGCAATTTGCCCAAATGAATACACAGTTTCAAAAGAAAATATTTCACAATATGAACTCCAAAAGTTCCTATAATAAAGCGGGGGAAAAGAAATACCTAATAAGGAAATTACTAAATTACCATTCAGTGCCACCAATTACATTTTATAAATGCCTGATCAACCTATGTTTATTCAGTCTTACTCATCTTGTCACAAGAAATGTCTGTAAGTGAGCTGGATCAATAAATATAAACTTATTCCCTTGGAAGCCAACAATACATTTACAAATGTGTTTCAAATAAAAAGTAGCTCCCAAATCTGTAACTCACTGTTTTGGTTACAAGAAAGACCTCCTCCTCATCTGTATGTCTTGATCTACATCAGGGAATACTTGAATACATGCAAAAGGACTAATTTTTGTATTTAAAATACTACTTAAGCACCAAGTCTCTAACAGAGTCCAAAGAAAACCTAACTAACAAGGTAGACCTTGTAGCAATAATATCATGAGTCTTCCCATCTACAGAATTAGAAGAAATCTTTTTAATTAGGAACATAACATTTTGAGATTACAAGCTCTTTCTGAGAGGAAAATTGGAGAATTACCACAACATATTTTTAAGCAATTTAGTAGCTAAAATCCATCTTGTCTTAAGAAAATTCAATAATCATAGATTCTGAGCTCTTAAAATATACTCCAGAGATTCATTTTTACAATAAAAGAACAGGTTGTCTTTGATGGTTGCCATCACAGATGCCTGAATAGTAGTCACTGCTGTTCAGTCTCGGCCACTCTGGTCTCCAAATCAGAGAACTTGGCTGTTACTCCAGCAGAAAAGGAACACGTTCAACAGAATGAACTAGAGATGATTCAGATCATGTTACCACCTGCCAAATGTCCCTTAGAGTTATTTCTGTTGGCTGTAATACTATACTAGAATCCCTTTTTCCATGGACATCAGGAAAGAGCAAAACAGGCTTTGGGATCACTACCTCTGCCCCCACAGGGTTGATTCCATTAGTGGAAGTTGTCTTAATAAACTCATGGGTCATTATTCTCCACAGAAACAGGTCTCAGGGATTCAGTATCTGGGGAACAGATTACCTGCTCATTAGATAGTAAACGAGCATCACTATTCAATGTGTGCACCCAGACTCTTGTTTTCCTGTGGAAGACATATGAGGTAGACAAAGCGGTATTCTTTCTCTGGGCCTAAAGTTGTTTCAGACATCTTCCTACTTGAGTATATTGGGTTAGACATGGCAGTTCTTAAAACATGTTAGTCCTTGGGACCTCTTACTCAAGTTGATGCAGAGGGGATAGCTGCAGATGTTCCTTTTTCACTTCCTGCCCATGTTAAAGTAAAGGAATTCTTTAATCTTCTTTTGGTGCTCAGCTTCGGGGATGCGCACTGGTGGCTGCACGCCACTGGATACGGCTGATATAGCCCTGATGACGCCAGCGCTTCCCTCCGATGTACACCAGCTGATGGTAAGTTGGGGCCTTCACAGGAGAGAAGCAGCAGCACTTTCAACAAGGATTCTCCGAAGACGAGCAGGATGGCAGTCCTCACACATAGGTGACATTATCAGATGGAGCCCGGCGAGGAAAACTTATGTCAAAGTTTCTGTAACTTTGACTGAGCCTCAATGAGCATGCTCATGCATGCAATCTAGCATGCGTCCACATGGGGTCCGCTCAGTCTTTTTTTTTTTTTTTCCATGGAGCCTCATGTCTTGTGGATGGGTGAGCCTCCAAATATTTCAAAAGTTTGGCACAGTTTAAAAGTGCTTTTTTCTCAGTAATTCCTTCTTGTGTTCCTTGCATGGTCGATGTGAGATTGCCCCCGTTCTTCTGTTAGCATCCTAGATAGGATTCTCGACATTTTTGGGTAAGTTTATTTTCATTGTTGATGCTCCTGGGCAATGGTGTGCTCAGTGTCTGCTGGCCAGTGGCCGGTTTCCATTGATTTTGATCTCGTGTTTCTTTTGTTTCATGATGGTATGTCCACTTCTGGTTTCACATGATGCTCCAGGTGTACGAGGGCCATGTCAATCACAGATAGCCAGGATAGATGTGTCCTCTGCCTTGGGGCATGACATGACATCTGGGGTTGCAGCAAGTGCACCATGATAAGCCCAAAGGGATGTAAGATCTGGTTCAATTAGATGGAGTGCTTCTTCCAGCCGGAGAAGACCAATCCATCAGCATTGGAGGCATTGGTATCGAGAGCCTCTGAGCCACACCAATGAACACTAAGCCATTGACATTGGCAGGGCTGCCAGTTCTGTCAAGGTCTTTTGCAGAGAGGGATGCCAGAGACTGGCCATTATCAAGCTCTTCAAGGTCCTCGTCGTCCTCAACCTTGGCACTGGGGAAGGATGGATCCAAGCACTGAGGAAAGCTGAAGAAGCATAGGGATCGGTCCCCGTCGTTGCACAGTGCTGGACATGGGGATATACCAGCTTCTGCTGTGATGATCCCGAAGTGACTTCATGGTGAGAAGAGCCAGTCTTCCATTGATGCCAGGGGTACACCAGTCTCCACCAGTTTCTATACCCACCACCAATCCTTCTCTTGGTTCCAAAGAGCATCTGGTTACACCTCCTGGGTCCTAGCCTGTCTTGGCATCGGTGATATTTGAGGAGGAATTGGAGAGGCGCATGCAGTTGGCTGTAGAGAGGGTGAGGTGAGGCCTCGGTGTCTGAGCACTGGCACAGGTGCTCTTCGAGCCTCTGCTTGAATCCCAGCACGCACTTTTCGGTATGTTACCAGCCAAGTCCCCGGTATCTGTTCCTGTAGTGGTATTGATGCCCTGCAGGGCACTGGTGCCACCACCAGATCCACTTGTCATCCTCGGTTCCTCGGAGGAGGAAGCCTCTCCAATACCAGAGACCGCAAGGGGTCCCAGGCCAAAACAGCCAGTAGAACCAGTGCCTACACTGCTGGCCAGGGCTGAATGCCTAGGACCCTGTCTCCAGTTGATGACAGCGAAGACCAGGGCACCTATGACCCTGGGTGTATGACTCCTCCTTGGCTTCTGATGGTCTCACCTTAGAATCATCTCCTACAGATGATTGAAGGAAGGTTTTGTTCAGGTGATAGCAGAGGCCATCCCATTTCAGTTGATGATGGAAGAAGATACCAGGCACAAAATGCTAGATAACCACTAGCACATGGAGCCTCCCAAGGAGATCGTGGCAGTCCCAATGCATGAAATCTTTGTGGAGTTACTAATGAGGATGTGGGAAAACTCCCTCACAGTACCTCTCGTGAACAGGAAGGCGGATGCGATTTATCTCGTCTAAAAGGCTTGTGGGTTCGACAAGTATCAGCTGCCCCATCAATCAGTGGTCATCGAATCTGCTGTCAAGAAGGCCAAGCGCTCTCTGTCCCATTCTTCAGCACCCCTGGAGAAAGATCAGAGAACGATGGATGGTATTGGGAGGAAGGTGTTCCAGGGCACTATGCTTATTGCCCGCATAGTGCCCAACAAGTCTACATGAGCCAGTATATGTGTGTCATCCTGAAGCAGATGCAGAAGATTGCCAAGCACCTGCCTCAGTAGCAGCAAGACACTCTCCAATCACTGGTGCATAAGGGTCTGGAGTGTGGAAAACACGGGGTCCAATCAACCTACAGTATTTTCGAAATGGCATTGAGGGTCTCTGTAGCGGGAATGGCATGACTGCAGGCCTCTGATCTCAGACTGGAGGTGCAGGAATAACTTGCTGATGTGTCTTGTACAGGAGAGAATCTCTTTGGAGATAAAATGGATGTGGTGGTCCAGTTCTGGACAACCATGTGACACTTAAGCATCTCTCCACTGGCACTCAGAACCTGCTCTCCTCAGCCAGGAAGACATCGAGATTTGGGCTCAGGAAGTCCTCCTCCTGCTCAAAGAGGTACTACCCTCCACCACCTCGCTCCTGTCAGCAACACCAGGGCCCTTGTGGCTGTCCCAGGCAGGGAGGGCCCCGAAGCCCCAGCCAGTGCCTTGTTTACTCTAGGGATGGGGTTTTGACTGAATTACAGGGAAAATAGCCAAATTGCCCATTCCCGGAGCGATGGACCTGCTGGTCCTTTGCGAAATGGTGGCCCAGTAAATCCTTGGACCAGTCAGTTTCTTTCCATTGTTTACAAGGGGTACAAAGTGAACCTATTGGGTACCCTGCCAGACTGCCCCCCCCCCTCGAGCCCATTCTGGGGTCCAGTAGCACATCAGGAAATACTAGTAGCTGAGCTCTCTTCCCTCTTAATAGCCATAACAGTCAAATCCGTTTCACCTGGGCAAAGAGGGTGAGGATTTTACTCTCGGTGATTCCTGATACCAAAATAACAGGGGGATTCCATCCCATCCTGGACTTAAGGGCCTTGAAAAAATTAATCAAAAGAGAAAAGTTCATGATGGTTTCCCTGGGCACCCTGATTCCCTTTTTGCAAAAAGGGGATTGGCTGTGCTCCCTGCTAGACACGGCTCAGGCCAAGGCCTTCCTGTCCTGGCAATGAGCCATCAAACTGATGACCGCGAGGCATGAATTCAGTAGAGGCAGCAAGTGTCAGCATGGCACATGTTGAGACTGTTGGGCCATATAGCCGCGACAGTACATGTCACACCCTTGGAATGTTTGCATATGCAAAAGACCCAGTGGACCTTGAGATCACAGTTGCAACAAGCCACTCAAGACTTCCATTATCGCATCAGAGTCACGCCATCTCTCCGGGATGCTCTGGAATTTGTTGCCAGAAGATGTAAATAGTGCAGTTAGTGTAACTGGGTTCAAAAACGTTTTGGATAAATTCTTGGAGGAGAAGTCTATTAACTGTTATTAATCAAGTTTACTTAGGAAATAGCCACTGCTATTAATTGCATCAGTAGCGTGGGATCTTCTCGGTGTTTGGGTAATTTGCAGGTTCTTGTGACCTGGTTTGGTCTCTGTTGGAAACAGGATGCTGGTCTTGCTGGACCCTTGGTTTGACCCAGCAAGGCAATTTCTTATGTTCCTATGTCGTTATGAATATGCCTGAGATAGATTTGCATGCACTGCTTCTGTTATATGCAAATATATCTCATGCATATTCATTGTGGATATCCTGAAAACCAGCCAATGTGTGGCTCTCAAGGACCAGAGTTGGCCTCCCCTGGAGTTTCATCAATATAATTAATTAATAATTCAGCACACAAATCATTCATTCCTACAGACCAAGATACATGGTATTGCAATAGCTCAACCTGCTTAAAACCAGTGCCTAAAGGATCAGTTACAGGTAATTAACAGATAAAAATGTTTTAACCTCTTTTACCAGATATAATTTATAATAGGCACTGGTGTCCACTATTGCATTTATCTTCATAGACAGGGAAGAATCCAGTAGCATACCCAGGCTTTAATGTTTGATTTTAATGAGTGTACAGTACCAGCCAAAAACACCTGAGATATATCCATTCTGCTCCTCCACAAAACTTCAGATTTGTCAGTGTTCAGTTTAATCTTATTCATGCTAATTTGTTCTGTAATGGCCCATAAACAGCTGTTTAAAGTGATAACAGAATCACTAGGGTTTTTCTTCAAAGGACAACAGATTTGAATGTCATCAGCCTATATTTGAAAACGAAATGCAGCATATAACACGAGCTAATGGGTGCAAGAATAGTGTCTTATAAAGTCTTCATAACCTTGTACATTTTTCAGATTGTGCTATCTAAAAAATACGAATAACTTTAATGCATGTTTAGTTTGTTTCACTGATCTACACAATATAATGTACACTATGCTGAAACAGGCCCCTCTTCAACACCAAGAAACAAGATAGCCTTGTCAGTTTAGACCCCATCTTCCTTCATGGTGTGGAAATTTTCCATGTTGCTGAGTCATTTGGTTTACTTGGACTCTGGTCTCTTCAGAACTCTGTATCCTCAAAAAGAGCAGTCAACTAACTTGGCGGCATGCCAAGAAACATCAGTCATATTGGATCAGAGAGCTTTAGCATATAATCTCCAGAATCCCACTGTGGAGTCTAGGACATGGTAGAAGGTGCGGCCACTGCTGTCAATTGACCAGGCTGCTGATTGAGAAGTGTCTATGCAACCAGCGAGGAGAGCATCTGAGTTGAATGTTACCATGGTAGAGATGACTGCCATGGTGCAGATTTCTTCCTTGGCTATGTAAATGGTCCTTAGTGATAATGAGCCAATCTGGATTTATGAAGAAATGGTGTCTCTTCCAACTCCAGTGCAGAAGGTCCCCAGCCCATTAGCTAGTAAAGAATGCCTTTGCCTCTGAAAGCCCTGGAGATCAGAGAGGAAAATTGAAACCTCTTCTGTCCAAGATGGAGGGAATTTTCTTGTATAGTGGGGTCGCGCAAAGTCATGCGCTAGTGCGTTCCTCTCCTCTAGAGCTTCTGGAGTTGGGAGTAAGATCTCACCATAGGATCATGTAGTTGCCTCATCCAGGGGAATGAAATGGACTATGTTCATTCTGCATTCTTACCAGAACAGCGGAAGTCTCCTCCTCAGTTGCCTTCATCCTGTTTGGGATCATGATTTGGTGTTCCCCTGTGGTCAGGAGAGAAGGACAGATTCTACAAGATTCCTTCAGATCCCCTATAATACTTGTCTCAGAATTATCCTCCTTTGGAGGATCTCTGCTACTCCAAGTTCTTTGATAAGTTAGCAAAGATGCTATCCATTAGGAAGGAAAAGGATCTGAGAAGAGATGACTTCAGGCTTCTTCAGTTTCTTCAACTGCCAGAGGACTCCATAGTTATCCCAGTTCATAAGCTCTTTAAAGACCTTCAAATGAGGATGTGGCAGAATTTGACAACATGCTTGCTGGTGATCCAGAAGCTGGATCTAAAATACAGGGTCTAAGCTTCCCCTGGTTTCGGGGTTGTCCACTATCACACCATCAGTGGTGGAGTCCATGATGATATGTGCTAAGCACATTTGTAAATGCTACCACATGCCTCCTGGGAAGGACCCATAGGCGATGGATGAGTTTGAAAAAAAGGGCTGAGGTGAGTGCCTGAATTGTGGCTTACCAGCTCTACATGGTGTAATATGTACACAGATGCATACACAAACTAAAGCCTGTAATGGGTTTGACAAATCCAGAACAGGTGGATTTCCACCGAGCATAGAGGAATGTGAGAAGCACCTCATTCATTCCACATATGAAGCCTTTGACACTGTGGCTAGGACTTTAGTTGCTTCTATAGGAGCCTGGCAGCTTGCAAGATTGCAAATGAGTGGCTTCAGAGAGGATGTGCATAGTGACATTTACTATGTTATCAGAAAAAGACCCAAGTGGACCATTCAGTCTGCCCAGCAAGCCTTGGGGTTTTTTAATTTAAAAAAATTTTTTTTTTTTTGGGTAGCTATTGATCTGTACAAGTTACCCTAATCAGCACAGGTTACCCTTTTCTTTATCTTCATCATTTAATCCTCAATGCTTAACTCAATGCTTAACTCATGCCCTTTTGAATTTCATTACCATCCTTGTACTTGTTACTTCTCCTGGGAGGGCATTTCATGCATCCACCACAGTTTCCATGAAGAAAAACTTCCTGACTCAACCTCCTTGGAGCTTCATATTATGATTCCTTGTTTTACAGTTTTCTTTCCATCGAAAAAGGTTTGATTTCTGTACATTAATACCTTTCAGGTATTTTAAGTCTGCGCCATATCTCATCGTTTCTTCTCTCTTCCATCGTATACATATTTAGGTCTTTCAATTTCATCTCATAACTCTTCTGCTGCAGGCCATACTTTTCTCTGGATTACTTCAATTCTGTCTGTATCCTTTTTGAGATATGGTCTCCAGAACTGAACACAGTACTCCAGATGAGCCCCCATCATTGACCTGTACAGGGGCATTATCAAGTTCCTTTTTTTCTGCTGGTTTTGCCTCTCTATACAGCCCAACATCTCTCTGGCCTTAGCCACCATCTTGTCACATTGCTTCACTGTCTTCAGATTGTCAGACATTATTACCCCAAGTTTCTCTCTCCCAGTCCATGCACAGCAGACTTTCGCTACCCCATCACATACAGTTCGTTTGGATTCCTGCACCCCAAATGCATGACCCTGCTTCTTGGCATTGAATCCCAGCTGCCAAATCTTTGACCATTTCTCAAGTTTTTAGATTGCTTTTCATTTTCTCTGCTCCTTCAAGCATATCCACTCTGTTGCAGATCTTAATGTCATCCGTAAAATGCCAAACGTTTTTTCTTCTAACCCTCTCGCAATATTGCTTATTAAGATATTGAATAGAACTGATCCTTAGATTAAGTTGCATTTATGACTACTTGCTGCTGTCTGTCAGTCAACCAATTTCTGATCCATTCCACCACCAGGCTTTTTGAGTTGTTCATGATCCTCCTGTGCAAGACCATATCAAAGGCTTTGCTGAAACACAGGTAAATCACATTAGGTGCTCTTCCTTGATCTAATTCTTTAGTCACCCAATCAAAAAAATCAATCAGATTTGTCTGGCATGATCTTCCTCTGGTAAAACCTTGTTGCCTCAGATCATGCAACCCACTGTATTACAGATAATTTACGATCCTTTCCTTCAGAACTATCTCCATTGATTTTCCCACCACTGAGGCAAGGCTAACAATCTGTAGTTTCCAGGCTCCTCCCTGCTACCAGTTTTGCAATCGCCCTTCTCCAATCCTGTGGACGCCTTCCATTTCCAGTGATCTATTGAACAAGTCTTTCAGTGGACTCTTCAACACCTCTCTGAACTCTTTCAGTACTCTGGGATGTAACTCATCCAATCCCATGGCTTTCAGTTTTGTTAGTTCTAATCATGCACATACTACCATAAATGGAGTAATATCCTATCCTTTCCCCATCCATGCTCTTACCAACTAGTAATTGTCCTTCCCCAAGGCTTTCCTTAGTGAGCACGAAATAGTGTTTGTTTAATGTTTCTGCTTTTTCCTCCTCTTTCTCTACACAGTGACCCATGTCTTCTTTCAGTCTTACAGTATAATATCTGGCCTTCTTCCTTTTTCTGATATATCTGAAAAATGTTTTGTCACCTTGCTTTACTGCGTTACCTCTCTTGCAATCATTTCTTCCACTTGAGCTTTCACAATCCTGATTTCTTTTCCCGTTTCATCTTTACCAGATCTTCTTTCCTGTGTGCCTCTTTTTGATTTCCTATGTACTTTTTGAATGCTGATCTTTTTGCCTTTATTTTTCCTTCCACCTCTTGCACATGTACCCTGTACATTTATTTGGGGACAAAGTTCAAGAGAGAGCTCTGATTTTAAAGAACATTAATTCACCTTGCAGTCTCTATCAGCTGTGGCAGGCTTCCAGCAGTCCCTCGCCGTATACAATTTTTTCTTTATAAGCATTCATTCTACCAAAGATGCCCCTTCCATTCCTTGCAGCTCCAATCTCTCTTCAGCAGCAGCAGCTGCCCGCCTGGGGCATCAGATGGAAAGGTATCAGCCAGAATCTCAGCAGCAGACACAGCCAAGTCTGGGACTGGTTCTGGGACCCAGCTTCTACCTTCTCTGGTGGTAAGGGAGAAGGGTTCAGGCCTTCCTTCTGGAATGGCTCTGGACCACCAAAGGAACTGGTAGATCCTGAAAATTGTGGAATATGGCTACTGCTTATGCTTATCTTGCCCTTTCTGACCCAGCAGGTTAGTCTTCTACTCCAACCCTTCTTAATCTGCTTAATTGCAACTGGAGTTAGTCGCTTCTTCAGAAGAAGGCAGTCAAATCTATCCCTCCTCAGGAGTGTGGCAAGTGATTCTATTTCAGGTATTTCCTGATCCCCTAAAAAGTCTGTGGGAATAAGACCTTTACTGGACTTGCAGAAGCTAAATAAGTTGTTAGTGCAGGACAGGTTTAAGATGAACTCCCTCCAGATGATTCTTCCTTTCATTCATCCAGAGGATTGAAAGATGCTTATGCATGCATTCCCATTCACTCCACCCATTGAACATTCCTCAGATTTGTGGTGAAAGTTGCATGCTTACAAAACAAGGTGCTTTCCTTTGGCCTTTCTGCAGCTCTAAGAGTGTTTACATAATGACTTGCAGTGGTGATGGCGCAGCTTTGTCATCTAGACAATTGATTGGTGATGGGTCCATCCCTGTCGAGTTCTTGAGTCCCGCAAAGACATATGACTCCTCCAGTCTCTGGAGTTCCTGGTCAACTCTGCCAAGTTAAACATGGTTCCGGTTTAAAGAATTCAGACTCGAATCGGGATCCTCCTGTGCTTCTCTCCTTTGAAAAAGTCATGTTGCTGATGGGCCTGATAGGATATTTTTTTCAACAGGACCAAAGGTCAGCAAGGTTAATCCTAGTCCTGCTTGGTCATATGGTGACTGTGGTGCATATGATTCCTCTAACTCTTCTGCACATGCAGGGATCAACTCTATCAGCCTTCTTCCCACAAGATCTCAGAGATGATAGCATTCCTTCAGTGGTGGAGGAATCGTGAAGTTTTAAATGTGGGCCTCTAGTTAAGAATTCCTTTAAATTCAAGTTATTCTAATGGTGCCTCAACCAAGGGGTGGGGAGCATATATTGGAGTGACAGAAAGGTTGAGGTTCTGCTCCATGCATCCAAACAGGTCTTGATGCTTTTGTACTGGACTGGACTGTCAGTTTTCTCTATGCATACCCACCAATTCCTTTAATTGCCAGGACCCATTTACAAGATTCTTAAGGACGAGGAGAGAATAATTCTCCCAGCACCATTCTGGCCACGTCAAGTGTGGTATCAATATTTCACCAAACTGTCAATTCAGTCACCGTTTCTTTTGGGAATATCTATGGTTCTTATTACAGAGGAGGGAGGGACACTCTGCCGTCCAAACCTGCCATTGGTGGCCCTCATTGCATGTGTAGCACTCTATTCCTTACTCTTTCCAAGGGAGGATATTCTGATTTTTGCCAGGAATCCTTCAACCAGAAGATCCTTGTGGCTTCAAATGGAAGATATTATCAGAGACTTGCATCAGTATTTATTTTGCCTCTCATCCTCACCTGTTAGCACTTCAATCGCGGTTCATTTCAGTGCCATTATGACATATCAACAGCAGGTAGAAAGGGCTCCAATCTTTCTCCACCCTTTGTATGTCAAATTCATGTCAGGATTGTGGCATTCCAAAACTCCAGTCAGTAAACCTTCAATGCCTTGGGACCTCAGTGTAGTCCTAGCTCAATAAAAACTTCCTTTCGAGCTCCTTGAATTGGTGCACTTGAAAGTTATTTCTTGTGGCCATCACTTCAGTACAAAGAGTAAATGAACTACAGTCTATGGTTTCATATTCATCATACATGCAGTTTTTTTTTTTCTTCAAAATATGGTGGTTCCATGAACTTGCCTGTAAGTTCCTTTTGTGTTCCACATTAATCAAAATATTGTACTACCTATGTTTTTTCCAAGACCTCATGTGCAGAAAAGAGAACAGGCTTTTCACTCCTTGGACTGTAAAAGAGCCCTAGCATGTTACGTAAAGACAACGCAACATCACTGCCAAGCTTTTCAACAGTTTGTATTCTTTGATTCTAATATATTGGGTGGCAAGGGTAATTGCCAAACAAACTCTAGCTAATTGGCTAGTAGACTATATTATATATTGTTGTGCTTGCTGGCTTACAAATAGACTTTGTTGGCTCATCAGGTGAGAGCTATGGTGACTTCAGTGGCTCATCTCAGGACCACTTTTGTTGAGGACATTTGCAAAGCACTTATTTGGTCATTTGTTCACACCTTCATGTCCCACTACTGTATGGGCAGCATGTCCCGAGTGGACAGTAACTTTATTCGGCAGCTCTGAACATCCTATTTACACAGTTGTCCATTCTTCACCTGGTAGAACCGGGTTGTTTTCTGCAGTGCAACCCACAAGTAATGGCTAAATTATGCCTGTTTATTGACAGAGAAAACAAATTTGCTTACCTACAGATCACAGGATGAATAGGCCATTCTTAATGCTTGCCCACCTTTCTGGAGAGTCAACTACCTTGTTGAAGCTTAAGCTCTGAAAGAGACTGAGTTCATGAGGCAACGTGCGTGCTGGAACTCCTGCGCAAGCTCTGAGAGCTGGGTCTTTGTCGATACCATTGGATGACATCACCTACACATAATGGCTATGGAGAGCTCTGTTTATAAGTAAGCAAACTTGCTTTCTCGCAGAACTTACAAACAGGCCAATACAGAAAAACGCTCGGGAGAGCTGGCGAGCGCAGGCCACTCTCCTGGGTGCGCGATTCAGGAGGGTGGCCTATGCAAATTAGGGCCCGCGGTAAAAAGAGGCGCTAGGGACACTAGCACATCCCTAGCGCCTCCTTTTTGACAAGAACGTCTGCTGTCAGTTGGTTTGACAGCCGACGCTCAAACCGTTGATAGCCACGGGTTCAGAAAACGGACGCCGACATAGTTAAGTGTCCGTTTTCCGACCCATGGGCCGATTTTAAAATTTTTATTTATTTTTTTTATTTTTATTTTTGGGGCCTCCGACTTAATATCGGTATGATATTAAGTCGGAGAGTGTACAGAAAAGCAGTTTTTTCTGCTTTTCTGTACACTTCCCTGTCGCCGTCAGAAATTAACGCCAGCCTTTGGGCAGGTGTTAATTTGCTGCACATTTTGCTTTCTGGATCATGCGGGAATAACTAGTAGGGCCATCAACATGCATTTGCATGTTGCGGGTGCTATTAGTTTCGGGGGGGTTGGCTGCGCGTTTCGACACACTATTACCCCTTACTGAATAAGGGGTAAACTAGCGCGTCGAAAACGTGCAGCCAAATCCTGGCTAACATCCCTCCCTCTTCCCCTCCTCCACAGACATCTCATTCTCATTTCACCCTACCCAAACCCCTTGTATAAGCAGTCCTTCCTTCTATTACTAAATATTCTGTTGGTAATGGCTTTTCAATATAGATTATAAATGTAAGAAAACATACTAAAGTGCATCATAAATTTTTTAAATGTACAGTAATGCTTAGGAAACTCATCCAGGGATGGAGTGAAATTCTTTATGTAAGCAAACAACAAAAGGTATATATATATATATGTTTTTTTTTTTTGCAACTTTATGAACCCATAGATAATTTTCATTTGTTCTTTTAACAGTGGATACTACGTAATCAAAAAGTGTTTTAAAAGGGGATTTTTTTCACTAATTTGATATGTAAAAAGAAAGTATAGAAGAGCCCAATCAGAGACAAATCATTTTTAATTATGCTTATGGGACAACATTCAAATTACCTAGGGATGTTGCAGTTCTGGCGGTTCTTCTACTTTGAAAATGAGCTTGCAGGTCCATGGATGCGAAGGGAAGCTCTTTATTGAGTTGCTCTTTGAAAATCTGGGCTGGTGTGCGGACTGTGGATTCAGAGTACCTATGGACTTTGTACCTGCATTGAAGCAGATGAAAGTACATGCCCAAAAATATGCACAGTAATTTTAGAATTAATTCACTATATGTACTTTCCCTCTCCTAAACTAATTGTGCATATATTTTAAGACGAGGAGTGTGATGATGAGAGGCTTGGGCTGTAGAGGGGGAGAGAGCATGAGGCTGAAGGGGTAGGATATCTTGGTGCATGGGGTGGGAAGATGGTGAGTGAAAGTCCTTTTAACCACAGTAAAGGTAGCAAATCACTTTTTTCTCCGTGGATGAAATCCAGCCACACCAAGTGAGTGATGATATATTATGGCATCAGCACGGAATGTGCTCTCTCAGAGCTCAGAAAGATCTAGAAGCCTTTATAAGCATGTGTTGGCATTCCTGCACAGCTGCTGTCATACAAGTCTCTCTATTCATTTTTTTCCTGCTAAAATGGTAGAAGGGTTGCTCTCTCTTTGGCTGCGTGCCATTGTCTTTTCGCAGATTTGTGACACTCTTGTTTCTCTTCAGTGTTTTGTTTTTTGGTAGTTTTTCTGAGTATCCTATTAAAACGTTTTTCTTTTGTCATGCTAGAGAAATGTTCCAGGGCAGGTAAAATACCTTTTAGGCCCTATGAAAAATATAAGGAAGGCTATCTAACAAAGCCGTGAGGGCAACAAAATGTGGATTAGACTAACAACGCCCGACTGTCGGGCGTTGTTAGTTTTAAATCTTCAATAAAGGATCGAATTTTGGACATATTGGCTTCTAATCCACATTTTGTTGCCCCTATGAAAAATATAGACACAAAATATCGAGCCTTGACCTTCATGACGTTTGTCTTTGCTGTTTGGGCCCTGCGAATGATATGGCTAATGGTGCTGCTTGTGACAGAATGTCCTCCCTCGAGCTTCTTATCTGAAGGAGACAACATTTGATACTTAAGTTTAAGCTTAGAGAGAGGAGTACCTAAAATGAAAAGGTTAGTAAGCACTGTAGCCACAGCCTCCCAAGTATAAGAAAGATAGGAGGAGTTCTCACAGGACAAGCAGGATGGTTGTCCTCACAAATGGGTGACATCGAGGATGGAGCCCACCACGGAAAACTTCTGTCAAAGTTTAAACAGAACTTTGACTGGCCCCTACTGGGCATGCCCAGCAAGGCACTGACCCTGCAGCCAGCAGGGGTCTCCCTTCAGTCTTCTTTTTTCCGCGCAGCAGTTGCCACGCGGTGAAAGGAGCTCTCTAACCACGTTCCTGACAGGAATTCGGTATTTTTCTATCCGAAGAAAATTTGCCCCTCAGGGGTCTCCCTTCGACAAATTTTTGTCACTTTCGCGGAAACCGGTAAGTTTTTTCCCTTTTTTAATCGGCGGCCGTCGATTTTGGCCCTTGAGGCCTGTGGGAACTTACTGAGCCCGCGCCTAAATTTGGCCTTAAGCCATGGCGACGGGGTTCCGTCGATGTCCGGATTGTACCCGGACTATGTCCATCACTGACCCCCATAGGGTTTGTGTTTTATGTTTGGGTAGTGAGCATGATGTCCTGACTTGCACCAAATGTGCCTTAATGACACCTAAGGGTCGCAAGGCCAGGATGGAGAAGATGGGGCTCCTCTTCCATGCACCCACCCCAACGCCATCGATAGCATCGACGTCATCGGAACCGGCACCGTCGAAGTTGCACCACCATCGCCAACCCGCCGGTGACCGTCCACCATCGATGACTTCTCGGCCGTCGACTCCTGTCCCCTCCCCGGATGACCGAGGAGATCGGAAGGATAAGCATCGCCATCGACGGCACAAGTCTCGGCCCGTCGAGGATCCGCAACCATCGACCTCTGAACAGGCCGAGCCACCGAAGAAAAAGCCTCGGTCGGACCTGGCACCGTCCACGTCTCGTTCGCAGGCATCGAGGAAACCCTCACCCTCCCGGGGTGCGGGGGCCGTGATCCCACCGGTTACGGTGGTCCCTCCGGCCCTGCCTCAGCCTCCCTCTCCCGTCGAGCCGGGTATGCTTACCCCTGGTCTCCGGGCAGAACTGGACCGGCTGGTCCAGGAGGCCATCGAGAATGCGATGCGAAGATTCCAGCCTCCACCGGCACCGCCTCCGGCACCGATTCCGGCACCGCCTCAGGCACCGACCTCAGCACCGACTCTGCCACCGAGGATGGAACCGACCACCGAGCCTATAGTGGAAGCGTTGGCACCGATACTAAATCGTATGGAGGCACTTATGCGCGCCCTTCCATCGGTGATTTCATTAGCACCGACTACACCATCATCTCCGGAAGGACATTCATCGACAGGAGAAACACCGTTCCGGATTCCTCCGTCCGGTGTCGTTCCATCGGTGCCTTCACATACCTTTCCACCGATTTATCCTTCGGCTCCATCGATTCCAAGATCGGCACCGATTCCATCGGTGGCCCCGAAGCCCTCGATGCCGTTCACTGTTCCGCTTGCAGCACCGGTTCCATCGATGCCTTTGGATCCTCTACCAGGTCCTTCAGGACAGCAAACCTTACATGATCCTTATGATACCTGGGGTGATGATTCATCTTCAGATACAGATTTACCATCCCCACCATCTCCTACAGAGAGTAGAAAACGATCTCCTCCTGAAGATCTCTCCTTTATAAATTTTGTAAAGGAGATGTCAGAAGTTGTGCCTTTTCAGCTGCAATCTGAGACCGATGACAGGCACCAAATGATGGAGCTGCTCCAATTTCTGGATGCCCCCAAGATCATCGCTTCCATCCCCATTCACCAAGTATTTCTGGATCTTTTAAAGAAAAACTGGGAATCACCTTCATCTGTGTCACCAGTCAATAAAAAAGCTGACTCAACCTACCTCGTTCAGTCAGCACCAGGATTTCAGAAGTCTCAACTGGATCATCGCTCTGTTGTAGTTGAGTCTGCGCAAAAGAAAGCCAAGCGTTTAAAGCCACACTCTTCCACTCCCCCTATCAAGGACAACCAATTTCTTGATAGTGTGGGAAGGAAAGTGTATCATGGGGCTATGTTGATATCTCGTATAGCTTCATACCAACTTTATATGACTCAGTACAACAGAGCTATCCTTAAACAAATGCA
The DNA here is from genome assembly GCF_901001135.1 of Rhinatrema bivittatum. NCBI lineage: Eukaryota > Metazoa > Chordata > Amphibia > Gymnophiona > Rhinatrematidae > Rhinatrema > Rhinatrema bivittatum. The sequence goes on along the minus strand of NC_042617.1, from coordinate 108,652,364 downwards.
GGACTACGCTGACACCTTACCGGACCAATACCAGCCACAGCTTCAAGCCCTCCTTCACAAAGGATTTGAAGCTGGGAAGCACGAGATCCGAACGGCCTACGATATCTTCGATGCTTCCACGAAAGTCTCAGCTACTGCCATCTCAGCCAGACGTTGGGCTTGGTTAAAATCATCCAACCTTCGCCCAGAGGTTCAGGATCGTCTAGCCGATTTACCCTGCTTAGGGGATAATCTGTTCGGAGAACAGATTCAACAAATTGTGGCGGAATTGAAGGATCACCACGAGACGTTGAAACAACTTTCGTCTGTTCCATCTGAGGTATCCTCCAAACCACCACCTAAGAAGGACTCCAAAAAGTCATTCTTTCGGCCACGTCGTTATTACCCTCCGTCGACTAGGCCTCGTCCGGCTCGATCCTCCACCAGACCTCAGCCACGCCAACCTCGGAAACAAAGACCTGCTGTAGCCCCACCCCCCGGGCCTGCGGCAGGCCTTTGACTTCCCGACTCGGAGCACATGCCATATCCCACTCCCCCACATCCCTGTAGGGGGTCGTCTGTGCCACTTTCTACAGCATTGGATACGGATTACCTCAGACCAGTGGGTACTGGCGATTATCGCACAGGGTTACCACCTCAATTTCATAACTCTTCCGGCAGACTCCCCGCCGCTTCAAGCGTGGAGTCTATCCAGCCATTTGGCTCAATTACAACAGGAAGTATCTCTTCTTCTGCAATCAAATGCTATAGAACTCGTTCCTCCCTCTCAACGAGGCAAGGGATTCTATTCCAGATACTTCCTAATTCCAAAGAAATCAGGAGGGCTACGTCCAATTTTAGACCTTCGAGCCCTCAACAAGTACCTTCAAAAAGAAAAATTCAAGATGGTAACCCTGGGCACGTTACTCCCTCTGCTGCAGAAAGGGGATTGGCTATGCTCCCTCGACCTCAAGGAAGCTTATACCCATATTGCGATAACACAATCCCATCGCAAATATCTGCGGTTTCTCGTAGGCCGCGACCATTATCAATACCGAGTACTGCCTTTCGGTCTGGCATCTGCTCCACGGGTCTTCACCAAATGCCTCGTAGTTGTAGCAGCATTCCTCAGGAAGGAAGGTGTCCACGTATACCCCTATCTGGACGACTGGCTGATCAGGGCCTCCACCCCTCAGATTGCCCGGTCCTCCCTACAATTGACAATCAACACACTCCTTTCCTTAGGGTTTCTTGTCAATTACGAGAAATCTTGCTTCGTCCCATCTCAAACCTTATCTTTCATTGGGGCAGACTTGGACACCTTACAGGCAAAGGCCTACCTTCCGCTACAACGGGTCCAAACTCTCATGTCCCTAGCTCACCAGCTCCAGTCTCAAGACACTGCCACAGCTCGCCAATTCCTAGTTCTCCTAGGACACATGGCATCCTCGGTTCAAGTCACTCCCATGACCAGACTAGCCATGAGGGTAACACAATGGACTCTACGACAACAATGGATTCAAGCTTTTCAGCCTCTGTCCTCCATAATCACAGTCACACAAGCGCTGCGCCTATCCTTAACTTGGTGGACGACTCAGGTCAACCTCCTTCAGGGCTTACCCTTTCTTCCACCGGATCCGCAAGTTATCCTAACCACCGACGCTTCCCACATCGGTTGGGGGGCCCATGTGGACAATTTTCAAACCCAAGGGTTATGGTCCAACGAGGAAGCCGAACACCAGATCAATTTCCTGGAACTTCGAGCAATCCGCTATGCGCTCCGCACTTTCAAAGATCATCTCTTTCATCAGATAATCTTAATCCAGACGGACAACCAAGTGGCCATGTGGTACATAAACAAGCAGGGAGGCACAGGCTCCTTCCTTCTGTGTCAGGAAGCTGCGCAGATCTGGGCGGAAGCCCTCTCCCACTCTATGTACCTCAGGGCCACTTACCTGCCGGGAGTAGACAATGTATTGGCAGACCGGCTGAGCCGTGTCTTCCGACCGCACGAGTGGTCACTCGATCCTCTGGTAGCGACCTCTCTGTTTCACAAGTGGGGTTCTCCCCGCATAGACCTCTTTGCGTCCCCTCAGAACCACAAAGTGGACGATTACTGCTCTCTCATTCGGAGCCAGAACTCTCGGCCGAGGGATGCATTCTCCCTCAAGTGGACAACCGGTCTGCTCTATGCATTCCCTCCACTTCCTCTTGTGTCAAAGACTCTCGTGAAGCTACGCCAGGACGGAGGAACCATGATCCTGATAGCACCTTACTGGCCACGCCAAGTATGGTTTCCAATACTCCAGGATCTCTCCATCCGCAGGCACATTCCTCTGGGAAAGGACCCGCATCTGCTCACTCAAAACGACGGATGCCTCCTCCATCCCAACCTCCAAGCCTTGTCCCTGACGGCATGGATGTTGAAAGGTTAGTCCTTCAGCCTTTCAACCTTTCAGATTCCGTTTCTCGAGTCCTGATAGCTTCACGAAAGCCTTCCACAAGAAAGTCTTACTCATACAAATGGAAAAGGTACACATCATGGTGCACTTCTCAGTCCCTTGATCCCCTTTCCTGTCCAATTTCCAAATTCTTGGACTATTTATGGCATCTCTCTGAATCAGGTCTTAAAACCTCTTCCATTAGGATGCATGTCAGTGCGGTAGCCGCCTTCCATAAAGGTGTACAGGGTGTCCCTATTTCAGTACAACCCCTAGTAACACGTTTTCTTAAAGGCTTGCTCCATCTGAAGCCACCCTTACGGCCTCCGGCCCCATCCTGGGACCTTAATCTGGTTCTTGGTCGTCTAATGAAACCTCCTTTCGAACCTCTGCACTCCTGTGAGTTAAAGTATCTCACATGGAAAGTGTTATTCCTTTTGGCTATCACTTCAGCTCGCAGGGTTAGTGAATTACAGGCCCTAGTTACCTATCCGCCTTACACTAAACTCCTGCAGGACCGGGCGGTACTCCGCACTCACCCTAAATTTTTACCTAAGGTAGTTTCTGAGTTTCATATCAATCAATCCATCATACTACCTATCTTTTTTCCCAGGCCCCACTCCAACTCTGGAGAACAGACCCTGCATACCCTAGACTGTAAACGAGCTCTAGCCTTTTACCTAGACCGTACAGTTTCTCACAGGAAGAGCACTCAATTATTCGTCTCTTTCCATCCTAACAAGTTAGGACAACCTGTGGGTAAGCAGGCTCTTTCCTCCTGGTTGGCGGACTGCATTTCTTTCTGCTATGAGCAGGCTGGCATTCCTTTCCAAGACCGTGTCAAAGCACACTCTGTGAGGGCCATGGCTACGTCAGTGGCACACCTTCGATCGGTGCCGCTTCCTGACATCTGCAGGGCTGCAACCTGGAGTTCTCTCCATACCTTTGCAGCCCACTATTGTTTGGACAAAGCTGGAAGACAGGACTCCATCTTCGGCCAATCTGTCTTGCGTAACCTTTTTCCAACCTGATGTACCAACACCCTTCCACCTTCCCGGTAGGGTGCGGATGCCCTTTCCCAAATTCCACCCCACTTGTACTGCCTGTTGCACGTCGTTGGGTGCATTTGGTGCAAGTCAGGACATCCTCAGCTCGGTACTCACCCATTTGTGAGGACAACCATCCTGCTTGTCCTGTGAGAAAGCAAATGTTGCTTACCTGATGTAACAGGTGTTCTCACAGGACAGCAGGATGTTAGTCCTCACGAAACCCGCCCGCCACCCCGCGGTGTTGGTTTCGTTTTGTTTTTACTTTCTAGGCACTGCCTGTAGCTTTGAAAATCAGACTGAAGGGAGACCCCTGCTGGCTGCAGGGTCAGTGCCTTGCTGGGCATGCCCAGTAGGGGCCAGTCAAAGTTCTGTTTAAACTTTGACAGAAGTTTTCCGTGGTGGGCTCCATCCTCGATGTCACCCATTTGTGAGGACTAACATCCTGCTGTCCTGTGAGAACACCTGTTACATCAGGTAAGCAACATTTGCTATCTCCATTTGAGCTATCGATATCAGAGGCATTGTGCTGGCATTAGCACCAAAAAAACCCTCATCATCATCATTTACCTCTAGTTCTGACATCTCAGCACCAAAGATAAAGGGGCACATAGCACCATATCCATCATCACTTAGTTTTTGGGTACTTGCCAGGTTCTTGTGGCCTGGATTGGCCACTGATGGAAGCAGGATGCTGGGCTTGATGGACCCTTGGTCTGACCCAGTATGGCATTTTCTTATGTTCTTATATACTTCAGTGCAGAAAGTGACAGTGCTATCAACTTCTGGCTTCGGTATCTCTCTTCAGCACCAAAAAAATATTTTTACATGTCTGCACAACCTAATTTATTACCAGAGTTTGATACTTCTTCTGTGGTACTTTCCACTACCACATCATCCTTTCATATAAAAATTGTGGTTGGATATCATTAATAATTATATGACTGTTCCATTTAGCTCTCCTTCATCTTTTGTAAATGAGGCTATTTTGATAAGATTAAGAAGAGAATTACAGTCTATATCATGAATTCTTCCTTACCTAGAACCTCAAAAGACACAAGGGAAAAAGCTTACAGTTCAGTATCTTTGAGGAATAAACTATCTTTGAAGTAACCAACAGTTTGATATCTGATTTGGATGAAGATTAGCTATCCTATTTTCAAATGGTTTCTTTTTAATCTCTTGAAGCATCTCCAGAACCACCTGGAAGTACCTTGACAAATCCTACCCAGCTTTTATTCAGAAAATGGAAGATTCTGTTTTGTTCAATTTGGAGGAAGAAAAATTATTTAAAGAGTATTTTCCAAGAGGGCTAATGTTTTTATACAAGCATCCAAACAAGCCATGGCCATTCCTATATAAAGAGTAAGACTTGCAATCAAAGATTTGACAAATATCCCGTATCATACTGCCAGTGGCAAGGAAAATAGACTTGAAATATAAAGTTCAACAATGTCCTGGACAAAGAAAAATTCAGCTCTTATGATCTGAATTGTGGAAGTGGCATGTAAGAAGTCAGACACATTCCAGTGCACCTCCTTGAAAAGATGTAAAGTTATTGGATGATGTTCCAGTAAGCCATGCTGCAATCCAGAATATTAGCACAGCTGTTTTAAATGGTTCAATATTCGAACAACATTTTACAAAAAATGAGCAAGTTCTCAAATGCTCCATCATCAGACAAATTTATGCCACACCTTAATTAAGGCAAAGAATATTTAAATCAATTTGTGTTGCCTTTGATACATCATCCAGGTCATCAGCGATAACCATAGGTTCCAGAAGACTTGCATGACTAAAGGTATTAGGTCTAAGAGAAAATGTGCATCATAAATAGGCTGATACTCCATGCACAGGAGAAAATCTTTTTGGTGACAAAGTAAAAGAGGCTATAGAAGATCATTGCTCTACTTTGCAGGCCTTAACAGTAGTTACTACAGAAAATTCTTCACCAAAGAAATTCCAGTAGAAATTCTTTAGGAGATAGCCTTATCCTTAGCAAATGCAACAACAATAGACAACACCTATTTCCAGGGATTGGACTTACCAAAGATCTTCACAGCAATCCTTACAAAAATCTGGTCTGCAATTTGGCTATTAGAGTTATGGGCAGAAACTCCAGTGGGTTGCTCATTACTTCAGACTTTTAGGAGCCAAAGATACTTCATTAGGGTTATTGCCTGAATTTTCATAAAGTACCAGCAGCTGATACATTACATCCTCAATGAATACCCTTAAATCAGTCAGATACTAAAAGAATTTGCCTCCTTGTTAGCCTTGAATAAAATAGGATCAGCTCCTCTCACAGAAAGAGTGGGAAAGAATTCTATTTAAGATATTTTTGAATCTCAAAGAAGTTGAGAGGTCTTTGTCCCATTCTGGACCTGAACAAATTATTTAAAAAGGATATCTTTAAGATAAATTCCCTTATACCATATTCCCACATCTAGAGATCGGGGATTAGTGAGAAACCTAGATCTGAAGGATTTTAAATGCGTATAACCAGCCATTCACCAGAATCACAAGAAATACCTGTAAGGTGTCAGGCTAAATGATAAAACATGGTACTATCAGCAGTTCCAAGATTATTCAGAAAGTGCCTGGCAGTAGTAGTTGAACATGCCAAGATAAACAATGTATTAGGCTTTCTATATCTTGATGATTGGCTAATATCGAATAGATCCTCAAAAGAAGGAAAGCAAGCCACATCCTAGACACTTGACATCCTCCACTCATTGGGGTTTTATAGTGAACTTCCAAAAGTCCCACTTTACTCCAACACATTAATTGGAGTTCATAGGAACACCACAGAAGAGAGAGCGTTTCTTTCCCTGCAAAAGATGAAGAATCTAATTCATATGGTGTACAAATTGTTCAACCAAACATAAGAGCATAAAAATTGCCATGCTGGGTCAGACCAAGGCCCATGGAGTCCACCATCCTTGCTCTAACAGTGGCCAGACCAGGTTCCAAGTACCTTGCAGATCCCAAAGTCAATGTATTTCTTGCTACTCATTCCCAGAGATCAGAATACCTTTCTCTAATCTGCCAGGCTAATAATATTTTATGGACTTTTTCCTCCAAGAGCTTATCCAAATCTCTTTTAAATTCCACTATGCTAGTTGCCTTGACCACTTTTTCTGGCAACAGATTCCATAGCTTGATTGTGTGCTGACTGAAAAAGTATTGTTCTCTGGTTTGTTTTAAATGTTAGTTGTTTCATGGAGTGTCCCCTTGTTTTAGTATTATTTGAAGGGTAAATAACTATCCATAACCATTTACCTGCTCCACTCCACTCATGGTTTTATAAACTTCTATCAGTCCCCTCTTAGCTATCTCTTTTCCAAACTGAAGAGACTTAACCTGTGTAGCCCCTTATCATAGGGGAGAAGTTCCATCCTTTTTTATTAATTATTTTGCCCTCTGCACATTTTCTAGTACTGCTATGCTTTTTTTTTTTTTCTTGAGAAGGGGCAAATAGAACTGTGCACAATACTCATAGTGTGATCACACCATGGATTTATGCAGGGGTGATATATTTTCACTTTTATTCTCCATTCCTTTTTGGATTATTCTTAATGTTCTGTTTGCTTTTTTGACCACTGCTGCACACTGAGCTGAGGATTTCAATGTATTGTCCACAAGGACTCCCAAGGTCCTTTTTCTGGGTGGTGATTTCCAGTATGGAACCTAACGTTGTGTACTGGTAGTTGGGATTAGTTTTCTCTATGTGCATCACTTTGCAATTTTCTACATTAAATTTCATCTGCTATTCAGATGCCCAGTCTCCAAAAGTCACAAAGTCCTTCTATAGTTTCTTGCAATCTGCTGCTGTTTCAACAACTTTGAATAATTTTTTTGGTTATCTGCAGTTTTCATCATCTTACTACTCATTTCCTTTTTCAGATCATTTAGGAAAACTGTACTGTAGTATCAGCTGGAACCTTCATGAGAACGTTAGGCCATATGGCAGTCACTCTCTGTCATTCCCTTTGCAGATCTACATATGAGGCAAGCTCAGTGGCATTTAAGATCTTGGAACCAACTTACTGAGCTAATGTTTTACAGAATAAATATCACAAGATCGCTCATTTGTTCTTTAAACTGGTAGACTCATCCTTCAGATTTCTGTTGTGGTCAATGTTTCCATCCTTAGCAGACTCAATATCTGTTGCCTCCATGTAAGGCAATTCTATATCCTCAAAGAAACTTGGCGTAATCAAGAGAAACATTGTCACCTAAGCTTTCTGGACTTAAGAGCTATATTGTTAGCAATGTATTACATAACTTAAGGAAACGAGGAGGAATGGGATCTGCAAAAATTTGCAAAGATTGGATATGGAATTGGGCAAAAATAAAGAAACTACAGTTAAATGCAATATATCTACCAGGAAAGCTCAGTGTCTTATCAAATTCCTTTTAACACTAGGGAAATGTGATCTCTAGATTTCAGTCCCTGGAGAATATGAGCAGCCTTGTATTGGATCAATTGTAATTTGTTGCTGCAGTTTAGTCATTCCAGCATATGGAGGGTTACATTAATCTTGTTGGTTTGTTATAGTTGCATGAATGTAAATTGCCAAGTTTCCTAGAGAGAGAGAGAGTCATAAACTCTGAATATCTCAACTGTAAAAAGCAAAAATGGCCCACTTTTAAAATTTGGGAATGTTAATTAAAATCGGAGTCTAACACTACCCCTAAAATCCATATTTTTTGTTGTGAAGAGAGAAAAGTATCATTAAAGGTTGATTTCTTAATCCATAAAATATCAATTTTTAGTGGATTAACCTTTAGTTTATTAGCCCTCAACCACTGAGAAATTTCATCTGGACCTTAATTCAGTTTTTTCAACTGATCATATTGAGAGGAACCTAATTAGCGAAAAACTTTGTAAATCATCTGCATACATATTAAATCTCATGTCATGTTTTCTAATTAAATTAACTAGTGGTTGAACATAATTCCCATGGGTCAGAAAAAGAGGAACCTAACTTTCTTCTTAACATAGGCCTGCCCAAAAAAGATTCAAACCAAACCAAAGCTGTTCCCAGAATATCCAGCTTCATCAAAAGACATATTATGGTTAAGGGTATTGAAAGTGGATGATAATTCCAAAGAGACTATCAATGAGCCAACTCTTTCTAAAGCCCTAAAATCATCCACCAGAGCAATTAAAGCTGTCTCAGAGCTGAAATATTTTTGAAATCCAGATTGATTATTATCTAAAATACTGGATTTCTCAAGCCATAAATTAAGTTAGGAGGCCACTACATTTTCTATAATTTTCCCCAAAAAGCGAAGATTGGAAACTGGATGATAATTCTCCACCTGCAAGACATTTGAACCTGATTTCTTTAACAGAGGTTACATTTTTTTTTTTTAAATTGATGAGAATTCTCCTATCTGTCAGGAGGAATTAGCAATCAATAGTAATGGATCAACTAATACATCTAAGCTTTCTCTTTTGATTAAAGATGGATAAGGATCTACATTACTATTGGCCTTCATTTGATTAAACATCTTAATTTCATTGCTTGAAACCATGTCAAAAGAGGTCACATCTAACTGCCCAGGATCAGAGCCCGAAATATTCAATACTTGCTGATGGTTCTGAATATCCTTTTGAAAAACGAGAACCTTACGTCTGTAAAAACTAGCAAATTCCTCACAATTGGGCATTTGTTCTGGAGAAATGTTTGGTTGATTTTTAAATTCTGTCCAGTCTTTTACTAGACTAAACAATGTCTTAGGTTAATTATCTGTTTGACTAATATATTTGTTATAATTATATTTGGCCCCCTGAATCTTTTCACTGTAACATTTTAGGTGTTCTTTATACTGTCTCTTATAAATAAATAAATAAAATAAATAAATATCTATCTCTGCCCCATACCATTGCTTGCCTTTCTCTAACTTCCTCCCCTTTCTTTTTAACATCCAAAGTTCAGAAATATAACATGGGATTGATTTAATCTCACTCCCATATCTCTTTCATTGGAGAGATTTCTTCCGCAACTGTAGAAAGGGTCTTGTTTCAAACATTAACTAGTTCTTCTAACTTTAAATCCCCTGACCTTATGTTCTCAGAAATTTCAAGCTTAGCTACTACAACATTCTAAAATGTTTCCCTATTTGAATCATTCTTGCTCCTATCTTTAAAAACTGAATGCATACTAGTACTACTGGATACTGCAATTTAATAGCAAACGAAAGCAAAAATTGATCTGACCAGCTCATTTGCTTAGTAACCAAATTCCTTGTTTGCCAAGAATTCTGGATCACTTCCAGAATAAAGATTAAATCTAAATTATTACCCTTTTTATGAGTAGCAGTATATACAATGTACTTGTAACCTTGTAGAATTGAATTAAATAAAAATACAGTCACAAAATCACTAGACTCCTGTTGAGGGTAAATTAAAATACCCAAGCAAAATAAGATTATGCCTTTCTAAACCTAAGGAAATAATACATTTGATAAGTCTTCAAGTGAAGTCTAAGCATCTCTTAGAGCTTGGTACACCACTAAAAAAGAGATTTTTATATGTCCCTCCTAATTTAAAAAACATTTTAATCCTGATAACTGTGGGATTAAACCCTGGTATACAAATAGGGGCGGATTTTAAAAGGGTTATGCGTGCAACTGCGAAAACCTGCTCCTGCCGAGCCTATTTTGCATAGGCCCGGCGACGCGCGCAAGCCCCGGGACGCCCCTATGTCCCGGGGCTTGAACAAAAGGGCGGGGAGTGGGTGGGGTCGGAGCCTCTAGGCACAGCGGCCATCGGCCGCGCAACCTATGCCTGCCCAGAGGCAGGTGCAACTTATAAGATAAAGGTAAAGGTTTTTTTTAGGTAGGGCTGGGGGATGGGTTATGGAGGGGAAGGTGGGGGGGAAGGTGGGGGGGTGGGCAGAAGAAAGTTCCCTCCGAGGCTGCTCTGATTTCGGAGCGGCCTCTGAGGAAACGGAGGAAGGCTGCATGGCTCGGCACGCGCAAGTTGCACAACCGTGCACCCCCCTTGCGCGTGCTGACCCTGGATTTTATAACATGTGCTCGGCTGCGTGTGCATGTTATAAAATTGGGCATACATTTGTGCGCACCGGGTTGCGCGCACAAATGTACGCCCGCGCGTACCTCTTAAAATCCGGCCCATAGTTTCTAATCCCCCAGGTTAATTCTCCTCCTTTTCCCGGTGGATACATATGAGAATGAGCAACATTTTCATCTTTAACCAATTATTTTTCAGCAATAACTAATACAATATTATTGATGAGGTTATTTATTTGATTTATAAACCACTTAGGCAGATATCCTAAGGATTGTATGATAAAATACACACAATCTTAGATTAACAAACAACCGTAGTAACAGCATTGCTAAGCCAATATACGATTAGGAAAATCTAACTCAGGAAACTTCAGGATGTATCAGATCTTACAAAACAAGTAAACCTGCCCAGCATAGTTCAGAATAGCTGGATACTAGTGCTCATAGCAAAAATGTCTGCTGAAAAAAAATCTCAGCAATGGTCATAAAGATAATTTGTTTTATACCTCAAAGTGCATTATTTGATCAAAGAGATATTTTAAACTCAATCCCTTTGTTCTTACAGTCTTATTCAGATCTATTGTAGAAACATAAATCAAATCACAATTAATATCTCCTCAAATCTTCCTTTTCAAAGTTTCCCCACTCAGGGGTAGATTTTAAAAAGATGCGCACGCGGGTCCATGTGCGCGTGCTACCCGGCGCGCACACATGGAAGCGATTTTATAACACGCGCGTGCATGCTATAAAATCGGGGGTCAGCGTGCGCAAGGGGGTGCACAATTGTGCACCTTGCACGCACCGAGCTCGTGCTGCCTTCCCCCGTTCCCTACCCCCTCATCCGCCCTTTCTCCCCTACCTTTTTCTTTTTTGATTTTTTTTGTTTTAAAACTTACTTCAGCCCTGGGGCTGAAGTAAGTTGTGCGCGCCGGCCGACTGCTGGGATCCTCTGATGCTGCCCCGCCCCGACCACTCCCCGCCCCTTTTTGCAAGCCCCGGGAGTTACAAGCGTTCTGGGGCTTTACGTGCGTCGCCGAACCTTTTGAAAATAGGCCCGGCGCGTGTAACCTTTTGAAAATCTGCCCCAGAATTTTCAATAACCCCAAAACACATAAGGACACTAAAGAACACAAAGGAGCAAGGTCCTTTAACATGCTCCTTTGGCTTGCACCAACAGCTAATGCTGCTTTGCAGTCTGTTTTAATTAGTCTGGGTTCAATGATGGGAATAAGCAGAGCTAACCTCTTACAGTTCGTGGTTTGTTAAAGTGCTTAGTACTGGACACTCAACCATTTGAGCAGTTGTACATACCCCAATGTTAAGCAAGAATTGGAGTGAAATACTGGTAGTACAGGATAAAATAAAAGAAAGTCCAAAGTCAGCTGTTTCATGAGGACAACAAAGGGGCTCACTGCCTCTGGTGTTCAGCATCTTTTCAGGTCTTTGCTGGTGAGGTCATTAAGTGGCTGAGGCTTGAGTAGCATGTATGGAGACACCAAAAGCAAGGAACACTCTCACAATGTCTATTGGTTAATGGCAGCAGTTCTATCAATGCAGAAAAGCAGAATGCTGGCTCAAAGCATAAATAGCACACATATCTAAGACATTTTTCTTTTTACTTTTCTTCTGTCTCTCACCATTTACCATCATATATAGCCTACAACATTTTTCATTTTTCATTTCATTTTTATTAAAATGTTTTGATCGCCTATCACAAAAAGGTCTAGGCGATTCACAATAAAACATACACAATAGGGTAGATTTTTAAAGAAGCGCGTGCGGGGTATATTTGTGCACGCTACCCGGCGCGCACAAATGTACACCCAGTTTTATTACATGCGTGCGCTGCTGCATGCATGTTATAAAATCAGGGTTGGCGCAATCAAGGGGGTGCACACTTGTGCACCTTGCACGAGCCGAGCCCTAGGGGAGCCCCGATGACTTTCCCCGTTCCGCTACCCCCCCACCTTCCCCTCCCTACCTCTGCATAACCTTTTGAAAATCTACCCCAATGTGTAATTGAAACATACAATCAAGAACAACCTCTCAAAAGTAATATCGAGTGGAAACAGTTGACACTGATGACTTCAAAAGAAACTGTATAACCACATAAATTATCAACAAAAATCAACACCCACAGGTGAAACGGAATTTTTTTGTACTCATAGAAAAGCCTCTTTCACCAAAGAGCATGGTGTTTCTTCACGCTAATGAAAGCTAAGTCAAATCAGTGTTTAAACAATTTGAAATAATTTTTGCATGTGATACTTTGATTATCCTGGGAATCTTCCTGGACTATTTCACGAAGCATAATAAAAATGCTCATTTACAGCTGTCCTATGAGCATATAGAGTTGTACGCCAATCAATATAATATCTAGCATTACATAGCATGCCTATATATGAGGTCATTTATATGAGTACAAAAAAATTCCGTTTCACCTGTGGGTGTTGATTTTTGTTGATAATTTAATGTGGCTATACAGTTTAATTGAAACATACAACATGAAAAAAGACATACCATAAATTTCATGGAAACATTTGTCAATAGCTAATAGTATTACTCATATTCACCTGTCACCAGAATCCATAATTAATCTTCTGAACAAAAATCATAGACATCCTAATGGAGAAGAATTAAGTTCAGTACGCATGCAGTTATTTTTAAGACATATCAAAGGCACAATGAAACAGAAGTTCTTTCAGTGATCACCTAAATTTTTTTAATTTATCGAGTGTTCGTAATTCAAATGGAAGATGATTCCAGACTGCTGACGCAGCTACCAAGAATGATGTCTTTCTTGTAGAAGATAGATGTGCTAAGCGAACAGAGAGTACTTCAAGTAAACCAAGTTGGGAAGATCTTAACCCTCGCGTGGGTTTATAAACACGTAGTAATGCGTTAGACCATATAGGTGAAACTGGACTAAGTAATTTGAAAATGATCATAGCGATCTTATAATCAATTTGTTCAGGAACGGGTAACCAGTTCAAGCTAGATAAAACCGGTCTAATATGTTCATAACGTTTAGTGTTCAAAACCAGCCTAGCTGCTGCATTAAGTAGTGATTGGAGAAGAACTTTAGGTACGTCTATTAACAAACTATTACAGTAGTCCAAATGGGGGAACATTATCGCACGTATAACAGTGTGTAAATCGTGTTCAAAGAGTAAATGATGAAGGCTCAAAATCAGACTAAGTTTAAAAAAATCCTGATTTTACAATCGCTTTAATTTGAGGTTTGAATGATAAAGTTTCATCAAGCAAAACTCGAAGGCTCTTAACAGGTTTAATAAAGGAAAAGAGAGATTGTCCATTAAAATGGTGTCATTTAGGGGAACAGAATGAGGATGATCAATTAATAAAAATTCTGTTTTATTTGTATTGAGGGAAAGTTTATTTTCATGTAACCATTTCCTAATTGTAGTCATGCAAAGTTGAAGATGATCAATAGTTTCTTGCCAAGAAGTTTGAATTTTGATATAGACCTGAATATCATCAGCATAGATCTTAAAACCATCAGTAATAGCTGTTAATAATTTAGCAATGGGAGCAAGGTATAAGTTAAAGAGCATTGCTGGCAACGTGGACCCTTGCGTTACTCCGGATTTCAATGGTTGTAGACATGTATGCTGATGATTAAATTTGAAAAATTGAAAATGACTATTAAGATAGTCAGTGAACCATGCAAGAACCATTCCCCATACTCCACACTCATGAAGACACACTCTTCTTGTCTCATTCATTCCCTTCTCACAAGCCAATCTCTACAGTAACTTTGCATGGTGAGTTCTTCTGAGGGAGTTCTACACCACTGCAAAATGTAGAATTGGTGCAAAATTACCCAGCCCCCACAGACTTTAAAGGTTTTGCACAGAATTAGTTTGCAACTGGGCACCAATGGTAATGGTAATTTTATTTTTGTTATACTGATTTTCACAGACCAAAACAGTTTACAAATTAGTCAAATTATAAAATGATTTAAAACATCATAAAATACTCAACGTTAATCAAAACCTTGTGTTAAACAGCCAGGATTTTACAATGTTGCAGGCCAGTGGGAGAAAGAGGAAGGACAGTGTTCACAGCATTAGCACAGGTAGGAGAGGACAGTGGTATAATCAGCCTGCAGGCTTGTGGGAAGCAGTGGCAGAGACAAAATTGACCTTCTGAACCAAGACAAAACAGCAGCAGAAAAATTGGCCAGCAATTACTGACAGCTCTGACCTGGAATTATGCAGTGATTACGTGACTGGTGAGGGGGTGCTGGGGCAGGGGAGAAACACTTGTTGTTGGGTGGGATAGAGAGAAGTGTTGGAGGATGGATTTGGAGAGAGAAAGAGGTTGTGGGGAGAGAGAGGCATGGGGATGGTTTGAATTGAGAGAGGCTGGGAATTTGGAGCTAGCGGAGAGTGAGAAGCTGGGGATGCTTGGTGAAAGTGGCTGGTAGTGAGAACTTGGAGGGGAGATGTTTGAGAGAAAGTGGCAAAGGCTGGTGGGAATGGCTTACATTACTCCTGGGGAAATATTTTTTCCTGTGTATTTAAATTACTACTGAAAGGCAGTGATTATATTGTGTTATTTTGATAAATAAAATATGCAGAATTGTAAAATATTGTGCACAGAATTTGTAATTTTTTTGTCACAGAATTTCCATAGGAATATGATCAAGAGAACTGAATGCTGCTTTTTATAGAGCTGTTTTCAGTGGTGTTTTGCTAGTCATTGTCACTATATGATCACAGCCCATGATGTTTTGTCAGATTTTTCAAAATTCTATGGCAGATCTGTGATACGTTTGCATAACTTTGCATAAAGTTTCATATCTTTCGCTGTGTGAAATAGAAATAAGAACATAAGAAATTGCCATGCTGGGTCAGACCAAGGGTCCATCAAGCCCAGCATCCTGTTTCCAACAGAGGCCAAACCAGGCCACAAGAACCTGGCAATTACCCAAACACTAAGAAGATCCCATGCTACTGATGCAATTAATAGCAGTGGCTATTCCCTAAGTAAACTTGATTAATAGCCATTAATGGACTTCTCCTCCAAGAACTTATCCAAACCATTTTTGAACCCAGCTACACTAACTGCACTAACTACATCCTCTGGCAACAAATTCCAGATCTTTATTGTGCGTTGAGTGAAAAAGAATTTTCTCCGATTAGTCTTAAATGTGTTACTTGCTAACCTAGTCCTTCTATTATCCGAAAGTGTAAATAACCGATTCACATCTACTCATTCAAGACCTCTCATGATCTTAAAGACCTCGATCATATTCCCCCTCAGCCATCTCTTCTCCAAGCTGAACAGCCCTAACCTCTTCAGCCTTTCCTCATAGGGGAGAGCTGTTCCTTTCCCTTTATCATTTTGGTTGCCCTTCTCTGTACCTTCTCCATCACAGCCATATCTTTTTTGAGATGCGGCAACCAGAATTGTACACAGTATTCAAGGTGCGGTCTCACCATGGAGCGATATAGAGGCATTATGACATTTTCCGTTTTATTAACCATTCCCTTCCTAATAATTCCTAATATTGTTTGCTTTTTGTTTGCCTTTGTGTGGATAACTTTTCAATTTAGGCTCTTACAAAATGAGCTTTTAATATTCTTTTCTTGCTGACCCTGTAAATTTTGTGTGCCCAACATTTATTCAAACAAAAAGGGATACCAGTGGAGGTGTTCTGGAGTGGGGCATTCTCCAGCTAAAGTTATGTGCAAAGATTTGGTTGAAAAAATTCACAGTCCTAACTTTACCTGGGTAAAGTTATGTGCATAAATTTATCCAAGTATATTTAGTGGGACACGTGTGCAAAAGTCCCATTGAATATCCCAGGAAAAATTAATGCACATGCATTTCCCTGGAAACTTTGCTGCTTGCTGGCTCTTTGAATATTGAACTTTCAGTATTTTATTGAAAGCCTTTCATGCGGAGGAGCGTGTACAGACTTCTCTCAGACTGGCACTACTCCCCGAACATCAGCAGGGTGAGCCAGGGAACCCTTGAAATGCTGTTGCATTGTGAATCCTCCTTGGGAGGAGTGTGGAAACTCTTCTCAGATCAGCGCTACTCCATGAACGTCATCAGGATGAGTCAAGGAATCCTTGAAAAGCCACCACACGGATATATGCCACTGCCAGCACACCCAAGGGGCACGCTCCTGGAAATAGGTTTCTCTCCGAGCTTCATGAGTGTGTTTGCTCCTCAATATGGGGAAGAAAAGAAAAGGGAGTGCTAGAAATTATCCATCGCTGCCTTCCCCTTCTACTACTACTTCTTTGCAGCCAACCTTGGAGAGATTTTTTGCACAAGGTATGTTAGGGCAAGCGGAACTTGGAGGTTCGTTCTCTGTTCAAAACGAGACTTTACTTTCACTGAGCCGTGCTGGGCCTTCACCCGCACTGGCTGGTAGTGTGGCAGTTGGCGGGCCTATTACTATGTATTTATTTATTTATTTAACATTTTTATATACCGAAATTCATGTAGCAAAGTTACATATCATTTCGGTTTACATTATAACAGAAACAAGCATGTAAGAATGCGATTACATCAAACTGGGAGAATAAACTTGGATCAAGGAACTGGGGAGTAACTTACAAAGATAACGATTAGGTAGTGAGATTCTATAACTGAAACCTGGCTGAGTATCTGGAAGTCATGTTACTATGAGTAAAGAAGTTTGTTGTTCTATCCCATTCTATCCCATCTATCTGGAAGTCATATTACTATGAGTAAAGAAGTTTGTTGTTCTATCCCATTGGAGGGTCCCATGGGAGGGTCCTGTTTTGCAGGTTATTTCCTTGAGTCATTTAGGTCATCTGGCTAATCTGTGTTTAACATCAAAACCTGATTTAATAACTTTAGAAAGTCTATGGAACACAATTTCCAAGCTGGATCAGTCACTCTCTATGAAGTTAGATTCCTTGACCAACTCTCTACAAAATGTTTCTGTTTCATTAAATGAGCACAGAAAATTATGTATCTGTCAACTAAGATGGGGGACTTGGAAATGAAAATTAAAAAGATTCAAGATTTTGAGCTGGCTACTATTAAAGATTACCAAATTTTACATATGAAACTAGAAAATATGGTTAGTCATATAAGAAGATGTAACCTTATATGTCTTACATAGAAATGACCGCAGAAAAAGACCAATGAGTCCATCCAGTCTGCCCAGCAAGCTCCCACACTTTATTTTCCCATACTTATTTGTTTCACCGACCACCAAGTTCAGAGCCCTTGTTGGTAACTGTTTGATTCCAATTTCCTGCCACCCCCTGCAGTTGATGCAGAGAGTAATGTTGGAGTTGCATCAAAGGTGAAGCCTAAGGCTTAATGGTTATGGGTAGTAATTGCCGCATCAAGCAAGTTACCCCGATGCTTGTTTATCCAGACTGTGCAGATCAATGCCTTGTTGGATGTTGTCTGAATGTAAATCCTCTTTTCCACATTTCTCCCTGCTGTTGAAGCAGATAGCAATGCTGTATATGCATTCAAAGTGAAGTATCAGGCTTAATTGGTTTAGGGTATTAACCGCCGCAATAAGCAAGCTACCCCCACACTTATTTGTTTACCCAGACTGTGCAGTTCAGTCATTGTTGGTTATTGTCTTAATTTTCCCGAAAGTCCTATGGTAACACCCTTTGAGGTGCTAAGAAAGTTCTGTTTGAACTTCTTCAGGGTCTCTGAGAAGTTATTCCTGTTTGTCTAAGCTTAATAGATCAGATTCCTTGGGGGAAAATAATCAGCAACCATCCATAAATTCTACTGTTGATATTTCTGCTTTTGTTGCAACAATCCAGATTGGAAAATTTAGAGCGTGCCATCTTACTAGTCACTTTTGCTGAAGAGAAGGATAAGCATTGGACATTGACATTTTTTTTTCAAGTTCGTAATAGTTGCTTTTTAGGTCATAATATTTCCCTATTTACGGATGTCACAAAAGAGACATTGTCAAGGAGGGAGGGCTTTCCTTCAGTTGAAACCTAGAGTTTTGGCATTGACCGCTATATTTACTTTGCATTTTCCACATAAATGTTTACTTAAGTTTCAAGGTATCCAATATGTTTTCTTCGAGCTTTTTAAACTTGAAAATTTTTGATGAGTAGATAACAATGAATGGCATTATGTTCTTGGTTTTTTTTTTTTGCTTAGTATATTACCATGTTTTTTTCAAAGCATATTATACTTGTATTAGTTATTTTGTAAAACCTACAATATTAAAAAAAGAAAACCTTTCACATTGGTTTTATCAGTATTTAAGCTATATGCAAATACAAATTTTGCAATGATAGACTTTTTGAACAATGAAATGTTACATTTTGTATGTGACTGAAATATTTATAACTCAAATTTTATACTGCCTGTCTTTAAAATAACTTGGGACTGTGTACAGCATAAATAATATGTGCAACTATCCTTTATATATTTTCTTGAGAAAGGCCTTGTCCTCTTTCTATTTGAGCTTATATATTCTGAAGCTGTGCTCAGCATCAGCAGTTTGTCAAGCTATTAACAGAAATTAATACCGTCTCTGCCAGTTGCAGACTTCCGAAATACAGCCTGGTCTTTCTCAGCTGGCATATGGGTGGCCACATATGTAGTAATGAGAATCTTTGTGTGAAGATGACATTATTCAAAAGGGGCAAACTTTATTTAGGAATTATATCAAAACCAGCTTTTGGCTGGACTTAAAATAAATAAATAAATAAAAATAAAAGTTAGGGGATCAAACATTGACTGCCTGCTCTGTCTATTCCAACTTCACCCTTTCCTCTCCAGTTCTCTTCAGGGAGGGGAGGGAATGGATTAGGGAGCAGAGTGGCTTGGCTCTGGTCTGCTCCATCCTCAGCCCTCCTCTCATGTTCTTTGCAAACTTCCTGGAAGGGGAAGATCCAGAGTATCCAGAGTAAGAAGCAAAGAGATTATTTACAGAGATCTGAGAAGGAAGGTTTTTGAACCGGCTCTGCAGGCACTGTAGCTTCTTTCAAAAGAAATTTGCATGAAGGAGCTTCAAATTTGTTGATCATGCAGTTGTAAATTATTAATATATTTATTTATTTATTTATTTATTTATTTAAAAACTTTTATATACCGGTATTAGTATGCATACATCATACCGGTTTACAATGTAACTTTAAAGGTAGAAATTACAATGAACAGGGAGGGCGAACAAGGAGGAGTATACAAAGAGCAGGAGGTGGAGGAATTAAAGCAATAAATAAAAACTGCAACGGACTATTTACAGGAATATACAAGGCGTAGGCAAGATACTTGCAGAAGTCGGTGTACTTAATCAGGGTAGGCTTGTCGGAAGAGCCATGTTTTAAGTTTTTTTTCTGAACTTGGCGTAACATGGCTCTAGCCTGAGAGTGGTAGGGAGGGTGTTCCATTGTTTAGGGCCTGCAATGGATAGTGCACGGTCCCTAGTAGAGGAGAGGTGGGCTTTTTTCAAAGGGGGAATGGAGAGGGTGCCTTTGTTGACAGTGCGAGTGGGTCGTTCAGTGCGTATAGGACGAAAGGGTTCATCCAACCAATTGGAATTGTGCGAGTGGATGGACTTGTGCACTATGGTTAGAATTTTGAAGAGAATTATACATTTTGTTTGCTTTTGAGCATTGTTTGCTTTTGAGCATTGAGTTACTATAGCATTTGCTGTAGTGAGCATTATTTTTCTGCTACCAGCACTATTAAGAAAGCATCTTGCTATGGTAGTCTTTATCATTGGCAGTCTGTTACAGTCGAGGTTGATTGTCTTCCATGATTATTCTATCTATGGAATTATTATTATTATTGCTGCTGAGTCTATAAATCCTAGATAAGCCTCTGCTGTACCCATTCCACTCCATTTATGGTTTTATAAATCTCAATCAGATCTCCTCTCAGTCTTCTCTTTTCCAAGCTAAAGTACCCTAATCTGGTTAGCTTTTCTCTGTGAGAGAGTTTTTTCCATTCCCTTTATCATTTTTATCACTCTTCTCTGTACCTTTTCAATGTCTTTATACAGATGGGTGACCAGAACATAAGTTGCCATACTGGTCCATAACACCCAGCATCCTGTTTCCAACAGTGGCCAATCCAGGTCACAAGTACCTGGAAAATACCCAAACATTAAGTAGAACCCATGCTACTATTGCCAGTAATAGTAGTGGCTATTTCTTAAGTCAATTTGATTACTAGCATTTAATGGACTTCTCCTCCAGCTACATATCCAAACATTTTTTTAAGCCCAGCTACACTAATTGCCCTAACTACATCCTCTGGCAACAAATTCCAGAGCTCAATTGTGCATTGAGTAGAAAATAATTGTGTCCAATTTGTTTTAAATGTGCTAGTTGCTGACTTCATAGCGTGCCCCATATTCCTTCTATTATCTGAAAGAAAGAATAAATAACCAATTCACATTTACCTGTTCTAGTCCTCTCATGATTTTATAGACCTCTATGATATCCCCCCTCAGCCATCTCTTCTCCAAGCTGAATAGCCCTATGCTCTTTAGCCTTTCCTCATAGAGGAGCTGTTTTATCCCCTTTATCATTTTGGTCACATTACTCTATACCTTTTCCAGTGCAACTATATCTTTTTTGAGATGCAGTGGCCAGAATTGCACACAGTACTCAAGGTGTGTTCTCACCATGGAGCAATACAAAAGCATTATGACATTTCCGTTTTATTCACCATTCCCTTCTTAATAATTCCTAACATTCTGCTTTCTTTTTTGACCGCTGCAGCACACTGAGCTGATGAGTTGAATGTATTCTCACAGGACAAGCAGGATGGTAGTCCTCACATATGGGTGACATCATAGGATGGAGCCCAATCACGGAACACTTTTGTCAAAGTTTCTAGAACTTTGACTGGCCCCATCCTGGGCATGCCCTGCAACCAGCAGGGCTCCCCCTTCAGTCTTCTTTTTTCTGCGCAGCAGTAGCCACGCGGGTTAAGGAGCTCTACACAGATTCCTGACAGGAATTTTCCTCATGGAATTACTTCATAATTTAATACCCCACAGGGATCCCCCTATTCAATTTTTGCGTCTGCGGTGATCCGGTAAGTTTTTTACCCGATTCCCGTCTAGTTCAGCCTTCGCGGCCTACTGGCCGTTGACCGCACTGTGTCTAAATTTTTTGAGAGGCCATGGCATCGGGGTTCCGTCGATGCCCCGACTGCACTCACACAATGTCCATTACTGACCCTCACAAGGTCTGTGTAATGTGTCTAGGGAGCGAGCATGATGTCCTTACTTGCACCAAATGTGCCCTTATGACACCAAAAGGTCGCAAGGCTAGAATGGAGAAGATGGAACTTCTCTTTCGGTCACAAACTTCGCCACCGTCCATAGCCTCCACATCATCTGAGCCGACACAGTCTATGTTGCGCCAATATCGTGCACTGACCGGTGTCCGACCGGCATTGACGACTCCGTGGCCATCGACTCCCTCTGTTCCTCCTCAGCATAAGGACCGAGGAGATCATCGAGAAAAGCATCAACATCGACACCGTAGGTCTCAGACCATCGATGCAGGCAAGTCCTCAACGTTGCCACTGTCTGAGCCACCGCCGAAGAAAGCCCGTCCAGAAAGGCACCGTCCCTATCTGGCTCCGAGTCACCGAGGCAACCTTCACCGGGACCGGTGATAGGAGCCGCAATTCCACCTCCAACGGTGGTCCCTCCGGCCACACCTCTGCCGCCTCCTCCGGCATCGGGGCTCCATGCTCCAGGTTTTCGAGAGGAGTTGGATCACATGATTCAAGAGGCCATCGGCAGAGCGATGCAAGGCTTCAAGATTCCTCCGATGCCGGTGCTGATTCCTGAACCAGCTACCGATCCCATTCCCATAGCGCTGGAGGATGGAAGCACTGCTCGCCGCTTTTCCTCCGATGGATCCGGGGGCACCGATGGGCCCGGTACCCTCCTCCCCAATTCCTCTTTCATCGACAGAAGGAGAAACACCGTTACTTCCTCCATCGGGAGCCCTACCGATGCCTCGGCCATTGATGTCACCGATAGTGTCTTTGCTACCATCGATTCCACCCATCGATGCCTCCGGTGACTCCCTCGATGCCTTCGTTGCCTCAACCAGGACCTTCAGGAATACGTTCATTCTGTCCCTCTAAGGATCTTAGGGGTGCTGGTGATGAATCTTATGACACATGGACCGATGATTCGTCCCAGGATACCGATGACTTACCATCACCACCCTCTCCTACTGAAAGCAGGAAGCATTCTCATCCAGAGGACTTGTCTTTCATTAATGTTGAGAAGGAAATGTCTGAATTGGTTTCATTTCAAATTCAGATAGAACAAGATGATAGACACCAGATGATGGAACTTCTGCAATTTCTGGGTGCTCCTAAAGAAATCACCTCTATCCTTATCCATGATGTCCTCTTGGATCTTCTGAAGAGGAATTGGGAGCATCCTGGTTCGGTGGCACCAGTTAACCGAAAGGTGGACACCACATACCTAGTCCAGTCAACTCCAGGTTTCCAAAAAACCCAATTGGATCACTATTCAGTGGTGGTTGAGTCAGCCCAAAAGAAAGCCCGACGCTCCAAGCCTCACTCTTCTTTCCTTCTAGGGAAGGAACAAAAGTTCCTAGATGCCATAGGTCGGCGTGTCTTTCAGGGGTCAATGCTTATATCTTGCATTGCCTCTTACCAACTCTATATGACCCAGTACAACAGGGTCCTCTTTAAACAAATACAGGACTCTGCTGAATCCCTGCCTCAGCAATCTCAAGAGCAATTACATGCCCTGACTCAAAAAGGATTAGAAGCGGGCAAACATGAAATAAGATCAGCATATGATATTTTTGACACCACTTCCATGGTATCAGCAACAGCTATTTCTGCGAGGAGGTGGGCCTGGCTAAAGTCTTCGGACCTACGACCTGAGGTCCAGGACAGACTATCTGACTTACCTTGCACTGGTGACAATCTTTTTGGTGAACAGATACAACAAGCAGTGGCACAGCTCAAAGATCACCATGAGACTCTTCGCCAACTCTCCTTGTTGCCTTCTGAATATCCTGCTAAGCAAACATTCAGAAAGGATCCCCAAAAGTCTACCACCAAAGGAAATCTTATCCTCACCGTCCAAAGGTCACTCTACCAAACCTTACCAGAAAGGCCAGTCCAGGCAACCTCACAGGCAAAAACCACAGACAACCCCTCAGCCAGGCCCAGCATCTGGTTTTTGACTCTTTTCTAGAGAGCAGCATTCAGTCTCCACTACTGCATATACCAGTGGGAGGTCGATTGTGCCACTTCAGGAACATCTGGCACACAATCACCTCAGACCAGTAGGTTCTTGCCATAATCACTCAAGGTTATCATCTCAACTTTCTCACCATTCCGCTGGACTCCCCACCTTGGCTGACATGGGGAACATCCGATCACTCACCACTCCTGGATCAGAAGGTCTCCCTCCTCCTTTGATCCAGAGCAATCGAACCAGTGCCCTACTCTCAACAGGGCCTCGGCTTCTATTCCCGGTACTTTCTAATCCCAAAAAGGTTAGGTAACGTTCTCCCAATACTAGACCTTTGTGCCTTAAACAAGTACCTACAAAGAGAAAAGTTCAAGATGGTAACCTTGGGTTCCCTCCTTCCCCTTCTGCAAAGGGAAGTCTGGCTCTGCTCTCTAGACCTCCAGGACGCTTACACACACATCGCAATAACTCCATCTCATCGCAAATTTCTGCGATTCCTGGTAGGCCCAAAGCACTATTAATACCGAGTGCTACCATTCAGCCTGGCATCTGCACCACGAGTCTTCACCAAGTGCCTCATAGTGGTAGCAGCATTCTTCAGAACTCAAGGTGTCCATGTCTACCCCTACCTCGACAATTGGCTGATAAGGGCTCCCACACAGCAAGCTGCTCTGATGTCCCTATGTCTCACCTTGCATACCCTGATCTCTCTAGGGTTTCTCATCAATTACCCAAAGTCCAATTTAGTCCCATCATAAACCCTGTCGTTCATAGGAGCAGACTCGGATACCTTCAAAGCAAAAGCATTTCTTCCTCAAGAACGAGCTCTCACTCTCATTTCTTTCGCCCATCAACTGCAGTCTCGAAAACGCTCAACTGCACGTCACTTCCTAGTGTTGCTAGGACACATGGCATCCTCTGTACATGACACTACAATGGCTCATCTAGTCATGAGAGACATGCAGTGGACTCTAAGATCACAGTGGATACAATCATCTCAACCACTGTCAGCCATTGTCCACATCACCAACCCACTTCGCTTATCTCTGGCTTGGTGGAAGAATCAGTCCAGTCTCCTCCAAGGCCTTCCGTTCCAGGCTCCAGATCCTCAAATAACCCTTACAACTGATGCCTCCAACCTTGGCTGGGGAACACGTGTTGCCAATTTGCAGACTCATGGCACCTGGTCTCCAGAGGAAGCCAAACACCAAATAAATTTCCTGGAGCTACGAGCAATCAGATATGCTCTCAGGGTGTTTCAGGATCGCCTTTCCAACCAGGTCATCCTGATTCAGACAGATAACTAGGTAGCCATGTGGTATATCAACAAACAAGGAGGAACAGGCTCCTACCTCCTGTGTCAGGAAGCTGCATAGATATGGGCGGAAGCCCTTTCCCACTCGATGTACCTCAAGGCAACCTACTTGCCGGGAGTGGACAATGTGTTGGCAGACAAGCTGAGTTGCACCTTTCAGCCGCACGAGTGGTCCTTCAACCCCTCAGTAGCAGACTCAATATTCCAACGTTAGGGTTATCCTCACATAGACCTCTTTGCGTCACCTCAAAACCGCAAAGTAGAGAACTTTTGTTCTCTCACTCACAGCCAACACTCGCTACCAAGAGATGCGTTCTCCCTCTCATGGGCAACTGGTCTCCTATATGCATTCCCTCCACTTCTCTCAAAGACTGTCGTGAAGGTACGTCAGGACAAGGGAAGCATGATCCTGATAGCCCCTCACTGGCCACGCCAAGTGTGGTTTCCGATTCTTCAGGACCTCTCCATTCGTAGGCACATTCCACTGGGAAAGGACCCGCTTCTGATTACTCAAAACAACGGGTGCCTATGCCACACCAATCTTCAAGCCTTGTCCCTGACTGCCTGGATGTTGAAAGGTTAATTCTTCAGCCTCTCAACCTTTCGGAACCAGTTTCCCGTGTCCTGATTGCTTCACGACAGCCTTTCACGAGAAAATCTTATTATTACAAATGGAACAGGTTTAAGTCATGGTGTTCCTCTCTGTCCCTTGATCCTTTCACTTGTTCCACCATGAAGTTTCTAGACTATCTCTGGCACTTGTCAGAAGCAGGTCTAAAAACGTCTTCCATCAGGATGCATGTCAGTGGGTAGCTGCCTTCCATAAAGGTGTTGGGGATGTTCCCATTTCAGTACAACCCCTTGTAACACATTTTCTGAAGGGCTTGCTCCACCTTAAACCTCCATTGCGCCCTCCGGCCTCTTCTTGGGACCTCAACCTGATTTTGGGTCGGCTCATGAAACCACCATTCGAGCATCTCCAATCCAGTGATCTCTGCTATCTCACTTGGAAAGTGATTTTTCTTTTGGCGATCACATCCGCTCGCAGAGTTAGGGAGTTACAGGCCTTAGTCACCTATCTGCCTTACACTAAACTTCTGCATGATAGGGTAGTACTCTGCACTCACCCTAAGTTTTTGCCTAAGGTAGTATCGGAGTTTCATATCAATCAATCCATCATACTACCCACCTTCTTTCCCATGCCCCATTCAAATCCAGGAGAACGGGTTCTGCATACCCTTGACTGTAAACATGCTCTAGCATTCTATCTAGACCGTACAGCTGGCCACAGGAAATCCTCTCAATTGTTTGTTTCCTTCGATTCCATCAAATTGGGTAAACCTGTGGGTAAGCAGACTCTCTCCTCCTGGTTAGCGGACTGCATATTCTTTTGCTATCAGCAAGCAGGCATTCCACTTCAAGACCGTGTTAAAGCACACTTTGTCAGGGCCATGGCAACTTCAGTAGCACACCTACGCTCTGTGCCGCTTCCTGATATTTGTAGGGTTGCTACCTGGAGTTCTCTCCATACCTTTGCAGCCTATTATTGTTTAGACAAGGCTGGAAGACAAGATTCCATCTTCGGCAAGTCTGTCTTGCGCAACCTATTTGCAACTTGATGTACCAATACCCTTCTGCCTGCCCGTTAGGGTTCAGGATGCCCTCTACCAAATTCCACCCCAGTCCTTGTGCCTGTTGCACATCTTGGGTACATTTGGTGCATTTCTCGGACATCCTCAGCTCGGTACTCACCCATATGTGAGGACTACCATCCAGCTTGTCCTGTGAGAAAGCAGAAGTTGCTTACCTGTAACAGGTGTTCTCACAGGACAGCAGGATGTTAGTCCTCACGAAACCCACCCGCCACCCCGCGGTGTTGGGTTTGTTACATTTTTTTATTTTATTTTTTTGGCACTCACTATAGCTTTTAAACAAGACTGAAGGGGGACCCCTGCTGGTTGCAGGGTTAGTGCCATCCTGGGCATGCCCAGTAGGTGCTAGTCAAAGTTCTAGAAACTTTGACAAAAGTGTTCCATGATTGGGCTCCATCCTGTGATGTCATCCATATGTGAGGATTAACATCCTGCTGTCCTGTGAGAACACCTGTTACAGGTAAGCAACTTCTGCTTTATCCACTATGGTGTCTAGATCTTTTTCCTGGGTGGTAGCTTCTAATATGGAACCTGACATCGTGTAACTACAGCATGGGTTATTTTTCTCTGTATGTATCATCTTTCACTTGTCCACATTAACTTTCATCTGCTATTTGGACACTCAAATCTTCCAATCTTGCAAGATCCTCCTGCAATTTATCACATTACGCATGTGAATTAATTACTATGAATAATTTTATATTGTCTGAAAATTTGATCACCTTACTTATCGTATCCCTTTGTAGATAATTTATAAATATATTGAAAAGCACTGGTGCAAGTTACAGATCCCTTACGCACTCCACTGTTTACCTTTTTTCACTGAGAAATCTGACCATTTAATCATACTGTTTCCTGTCTTTTAACCAGTTTGCAATCCATGAAAGTACATTGCCTACTATTCCATGACTCTTTAGTTTTTTTAGAAGCCACTCATGAGGGACTTTGTCAAATGCCTTCTGAAAATCCAAATATACTGCATTTACCAGTTCACTTTTATCCTCATGTTTATTAATGACTTCAAAAAAATGTAGCAGATTTGTAAGGCAAGACTTCCTTTGGGTAAATTCATGCTGGCTGTGTTCCATTAAACCACATCTTTCTATATGTTCTGTGATTTTGATCTTTAGAATAGTTTCCACTATTTTTCCTGGCACTGAAGTCAGGCTCACCGGACTATAGTTTTCTGTATCACCCCCGGAGCCCTTTTTAAATATTGGGGTTACATTGGCTACCTTCCCGTCATCAGGTAAAATGGATGATTTTAATGATAGGTTACAAATTTTTACTAATAGATCTGAAATTTCATTTTTTAGTGTTTAGAACCCTGGGGTGCATATCATTCAGCCAGGTGATTTGCTACTCTTTAGTTTGTCAATCTGGCTTACTGCTACTTCCAGGTTCACCGTGATTTGGTTTAGTTCATCAGAAACACCCTTGAAAACTGTCTCTGAAACAGATATCTCCCCAACATCCTCAATAGTAAACACAGAAGAAGATAATTCATTTAGCCTTTCTGCAATGGCCTTATCTTCACAAACTTTGCATAGGAACTTAGCATAAGAGGTTGTAATAATCCACAAAATTTCAGGCCCCTAACAGGGGTTCTTTGGCTGTATCCCCTGGACAAATTGGCTGTTTTGTGTTGTGCGGCGAACAGTACTGTAATAGTGACTTTTATTCAGCTGTCTCTAGCTCTTGAACCAATAGAGATCCAGCCAAAAAAAGTTTCCATAGTTTTGTTAGAGGCCCTAGCGAACATCTACACAATTTTATTCAAATTGAAGAGGGTTGAGCATGGATTATTTTCTAACTTGGTCCACTTGACATGGAATGTCCCTTCTTCCAATTTTTGAAGGACTTTTTTTTTGCTAAAATAGCCTTTTTCACCTCACCTTTTAACCATGTTGGTAATCGTTTGGCCTTCTTTCCACCTTTCTTAATGCATGGAATATATCTGGACTGCACTTCTAAGATGGTATTTTTAAACAATGGCCATGCCTGTTGCACACTTATAACATTTGCAGCTGCACCTTGCAGTTTTTTCTATTTTCTTCATTTTATCAAAGTTTCCCTTTTGAAAATTTAGTGTTAGAGCTGTAGATTTACATATTGTCTCCTTCCAGTCATTAGTTCAAATTTGATCATGATATGATCACTGTTGCCAAGTGGCCCCTCCACCGTTACCTCTCTCACTAAATCCTTCATTCCACTAAGAATTAGATCTTAAATAGCTCTCTCTCTCTTTGGTTCCTGAACCAATTGCTCAATGAAGCAGTTGTTTATTCCATCCAGGAACTTTACGTTCTAGCATGTCCTAATGTTACATTTACCTAGTCGATATTGGGTAATTGAAATCTCCCATTATTACTGCACTTTATATTTTTATTAAGTTTTAATCAATTTTCAGAACATAAGTTCAAGATATCAGAAATACAAGTAACTCTTCATTACACATTTTATATAACATATAATACTCCTTCTGTATCTGGAAAATTATAAGAAATAGGGAGTCCAATGTATACATGAGTAGTTATTTAAAAGAAACTTCCCTGATTTCTCTTAGCATTTCATCATCCGTCTCATCATTTTGGCAAGTGGACTGAGTACACTCCTATGACTGTACTCATACCCAACACACACCCAACACACACGGGATTTCTACCCATAAAGTTTCTACTGTGGATTTAGTTTCTTGTATGATCTTTATCCTGTTGGACTCCATGCGCTACCCACCACCAAGTTAATCCTTCCTATCATTGTGATTTAATTTGTACCTGATATAGCACAGCCCCATTGGTTATCCTCCTTCCACCAGGTCTCTGAGGTATCAATTATGTCTGTCTCATCATTCACTGCTATACACTCAAAAGTGCACTTAGGGGGTAGATTTAAAAAATAAACTTGCGTGCGTCCATGTGCGTGCGGTTCCTAGCATGCATACATGGATGCAGCTATTTTATAACATGTGTGTGTTGGCGTGCGCATGTTATAAAATAGGATTCCTGAGCACATATGCATGCTGGGTTTTAATATCCACGTGCATATGTGTGGGCGGGTGGACTCTTCCATGTGTAGAGGAGGGTATATTTTAATGTATGCATGGCGACGCGATTTCCGTTTTTTTCCAGTTCCCTCCCAGTCCGCTCCAATAAAGGAACGGACTGGGAGGGAACTTCCCTAACCCTATCCTTCCTCCCTATTCCCCTTTCCTCCTGACCCCTAAACTACCCCTACCTTTCCCCAATTTTAAAATTTTTCTACTTACTGCTCCTCTGGAGCAGAAGAATCTTCCGCACACGGGCCAGCTGCCAACGCGTGCTTGCTCGGGACAGCGTCTAATGGTGTTGTCCCAGCCGGCCCCCTGCTCACCCCTTTACAAGGGCCCAGCACTTCTGTGCGTACCAGGGGTTATGAGCGTGGCCAGGCCCTTTCGAAAACGTGCGTGGCGCGCGCAGGGCTCAGCCACACATGTAACCCCTGCTATTTGTGTGCGTGTTCTAAAATTCGCCCGACAATGCTCAAGGTTCGGTTGCACCATGGATCTATACAAGGGCATTATATTCTTAATTTTATTCTCTATTCCTTTCCAAATAATACTTTAAATTGCTTGCCTTTTTGACCATCGCTGCACACTGAGCCGAAGATTTCAAGGTATTGCTCCTTTTTGTGATTGGTGACTCCTAATATAGAACCCAGCATCATGTACTTGTAGATGGGGTTATTTTACCCTAAGTGCATTACTTTGCACTTGTCTACGTTAAATTACTTCTGCCATAGAAGCCCAGTCTCCTAGACGCACAAGGTATTTCTACAGTTCTTCATGATCCATTGCTGTTTTAATGATTTGAAACATTTTGTCTCATCTGCAAATTTAGTCACTCTTCCTCCAGATAATTTATGAATATGTTAAACAGCATAAGTCCCAATACAGACCCCTGATACACTCCAGTAATGACTTTTCTCCATTTGGAAAACTGAACATTTAGTCCTAACCTTTGTCTTTTATCCAGTTATCATTCCACAATAGGACACTGCCTCCAATTCTGTGATCTCCCAGTTTCCTGAGGAGTCTCTCATGTGGGACTTTGTCAGATGTCTTCTGAAAATCCAAATACACTATATTAATCGGCTCACCTTTGTCCGCATGTTTATTTTATAGTTTCAAAAAAATTTAGTAAAATGGAAAGGCAAGACTTCCTGTTAAAAAAAAAAAAAAATAAAAAATGTTGACTTTTCCCTATTAAACCATATATGTTTTTGTGGTCAGTAATTTTGTTTTTAGAATAGCTTTGACTATTTTGCCTGGCACAGACATCAGGCTCACCAGTCTATAGTTTCTAGAGCCCTTTTTAAAAATTGGTGTCACATTGGTCACCACCCAGACTTCTGGTACCATGACTGTTTTAAATGATAGGTTGCAAATCACCAGAAACAGGTCTGCAGTTTCATTTTTTTAATTCCTTCAGAATTTTGGGGTGAATACCAACTGGTCCTAGTAATTTGTTATTTTTCAGTCTGTCAGTCTGAGTTATGTCTTAATTTCAGCATCATCATCAAAAGATGTTTCCCGTGTGGGTATGACCCCCCCCCCCCCCCCCCCCAACATCCTCCTCAGTAAAGGCAGAAGCAAAGAATTCATTTAGTTTTTCTACTATTTTCTTGTCCTCCCTGTCCACCCCTTTTATTCCTCTGTCATCTAGCGGCCCAACTGACTCTCTCACCCAGGCTTTTTACTTTGAATGTACTTGGAAAAGGTTTTTATTAACTTTATGACCTCTGTGACAAGCTTCTTTTCATATTCTCTCTTAGTCTGCTTAATGACTAAAATCTAATTTATCATTGCTTATGCTCTTCCCTATTTTCTTTTTTCAGGTCTGCTTTCCATCTTTTGAATGATGCCCTTTTGGCTTTAATTATCTCTTTCAACTCGCTATTAAACCATGCCGGCAGACGTTTTGGTTGTCCTTCAACCTTTTTTGTTGCATGGAATACATGTTATCTGGGCCTCAAGGATAGTAATTTTAAAACAGTGTCCATGCCTCCTGCAAGTTTTTAACCTTGTGGATGGCTCCTTTCAGTTTTTTTCTAACAAATTTTCACATCTTATCATAGTCTCCCTTTTTAAAGTTAAATGCTACTGCAATAATTTTCCTTAGTATTCGCCCTCTAGTGATTGTCAAATTTTATTACATTTCTAGTGAAAGTTGTCCAGTGTTGATCAGATAGTCTGATCTAGAATAGCTTGTGTGTATGTAGGGGCCTGTAACTGTGTGTGTGTGAGTGTGTGTATGCCT
The DNA here is from genome assembly GCF_901001135.1 of Rhinatrema bivittatum. Classification (NCBI taxonomy): domain Eukaryota; kingdom Metazoa; phylum Chordata; class Amphibia; order Gymnophiona; family Rhinatrematidae; genus Rhinatrema; species Rhinatrema bivittatum. The sequence continues at coordinate 108,620,377 of NC_042617.1, read as the reverse complement.
CTGCCTGTCTGTAAATGTGTGTGTGCATGTATGCGTATGAATATGTGAATCTATGTGCATGTGTGAGTCAGTAGGTGCATATGTGGGAACCTATGCGCATTTTTGTGAGCTTGTATGCACATCTGCCTGCCTGTATGAGCCTGAGTGCACTTTTGTGTACTTATGAATTGTCTGTGTGCTTCTGCTTGCTAGTATGAGCTTGTGTGCACTTGGGTGCCAGCCTGTGTGGGTGTGCCTATGACTGCCTGTCCTGTATGTGGGAGTATGAGAGCAAGAGCATATTAGCGAATATTACATGGTGTTGCTCAGATTGTTTGGTCAGTAACAACCTATGTGTGGGTGCCTCTGCCTGTGTGGGTGGGGGACATGTGCCTGTATGTGTGTCTGATTGTGTATCTGCCTGTGTGTTTGTACCTGTGTCTGCCTGTGTGTTTGTATCTGTGTCTGCCTGTGTGTGTGTGTGTGTGTATGTGTATGGGGGAGCCTGTGTATGCATGCGTGAGTGCCTGCATATTTTTTCGACTGTGCTTTGCAGACAGAGTATATTATCTTTGCACATTGCATCTTCTACTGGTCCAGGTGCCACTTGGTGGGTACAAACATATATGACAATGTGACTGATACGACTGACCAACACAAAATTTATATATATATATATATATATATATATATATATATCTATGACCTGCAGCAAAAGTGGGCAAAAGATTTGAACATTGAGGTGTTGGTAGAGCAATTGGGTAAAGCATTTCAGGGAGTCCTTTACCTAATGGAGAATATGGTGTAAAGAGAAGTAGAATTTAAATTATTACATAGAGACTTTATCTCACAATATAGGCCTTTTAAAGCTAAGATAGCAGAGGCAATTTATTAATTAGCTTCTCTGAATGTATAATGACTGATGCAACCATTCTCCCCTCATTTGAATACTTTTTTGGAAAGTAAGATTGATTATGAATAGTCCCTTTATTTTCACATAACTAAAACTTCTTCACTTGTTTTTACAGAGAGAAGGATTTGGAGGCTAAATTTATTATTGACATGGAAGGAAAGAAAACAATAATCACTAATCTGAAGGTAATTGTGTTCATTTTTAATCCCTTCTTTCTAACACAGATTCAGGGAAATTGATAATGGCACCATAGCAAGGGAAACGTAGCTTGTATCTCACTCTCCAGGTGAGAGTGCATATTGAGTATGTTGAGTAATGCACTTGGGTTAATGATACCTAGATATGGCCTCTACATGGGTAAATTGTGCCAAAAACATAAAAATTATGTACACAATTTTTTAAAATGCTTTATATTTTTCCCCAAAATAATACAATTTAGTCGCTGTTTCTTCATAATAATCTAAATTACAATACAGGCAAAATTCATTACTCCATAGCTGCAGAATTTTTTTATTTTTTTGGTCAGACCTTTCCCCAAAGAAGTACTGTAACAGTCATTCTTACCAGCCTCTTTTTTCCACATCTTCATCAGCCTCTCCTATGTCAAATCCCACCAGCCTCTGTCGCGCTCACCTTTTCTTCTCTAACTCTCCCTACCAACATCTCCTCTCTTCTACCCTCCTTAGTACCACCACACATACTCTCTCTCTTTCTGTTTTCCAAGCCTCCCTGTCTTTTTCTCTCTCACTTACCTTGCCAGCCTCTCAGATACATGACAGCTTGTACATGTGTTGCTAAAGTAATATATAAAATGATTAAAGAAAATTGTAGTACAGAAAGTTATGAATTAAAAAAAATTACAAAATACAGAAAGAGCAATTACAAGGATAATTCCAAGATTCTAATGCTTATCAGTATTGTCATTAAGAACATAAGAATTGCCATGCTGGGTCAGACCAAATTCCATCAAGCCCAGCATCCTGTTTCTGACAGTATCCAGTCCAGGTCACAAGTTATCCAGCAGATCCCCAATAGTCTATCTTTTTCTTGTATCTCATTCCCAGGGATAAGTACTGGCTTTCCCAAGTCTGACTAATAACTGTTCATGGAATTTTCCTTAGGAACTTGTCCATTCCTCATCTGAACCCCATTGTTAGTTGCCTTAACCATGCACTCTGGCAATAGATTCTATAGAGTTTATGCTGCATGAAAAAATACTTCCTCTGATTTGTTTTAAATCTAGCAGTTGCTAATTTCATGGAGTATCCCCTAGCATTAATGCTGTTTGAAAGGGTAAATAGGGAATGCTTATTTACATATTCTACCCCACCATTGATTTTATAAATCTCAATCATATCATTTCTCTGTCATCCAAGCTAAAGAGCCCTAATTTGCTTAGCCTTTCCCCATGTTGTTGTCCTCTGTATTGTGTACCAGAACTGTACACAATACTCAAGATACGGTTGCACTATGGATCTATAGCAAGGCAATATGATATGAGTTTTATTCTCTATTCCTTTCTAAATAATTTCTAACATTTTTTCCTTATCTTCCTGCTAGACCAGACCTTACTCGAGATTTTCCCCTCCACAGCTACTAGAGAGAGAGGGCACATCTTTTTCCCTTGTGACATTATGTCCAGCTATAAGGGGTGTGTCTTAGACAGTAGGCTCTGTCTCCAGCAGTTGCAAACTAATGAAGATACCTTTAAAATCAGGTCTCAGAGTCCTGATTAGTCCTTGACCTGGTTTGAACTTACTGGCAACTGGGGCAGCAGTCGTTAAGGACCAGTTGAAAGTCGCTCCTAGAAGAAGGAGGAAAAAAAAAACCCTTTTTGTCCTCTGGCTTTGCTCCCAATACCCTTAGGGGTCTGGTAGAGCAGCACTAGTAAAGGCTACTATCCCTTGAATAAAAAAAAGAAAGAGGCAGGGGAACTGATGGGTGTTGAAAGTTAGGAACTGGACTCCATGTCCACCCCTATTTGCTGCTTATTCTGTCACCCTGTTTGCTCCCTTTGCTGCATGACCCATAAAGGTACAAAAACCCCCAAAAAACCAGGAGGAGGAAAAGAACCTGGAAAGGGAGGTAGAAAGGAGAAGACCCTGTGTTGTCTGGTGTAGGTGCAATCTTCTAGCCACTTGGAGGAGGTGGGTATCGCTGTCTTCGCCGCAAGAAACATTTGAATGTGCTGATGATTTTGTTTTCCTAAAAAGCATGGTGACGTAGAGCCTGCAGGACCCAATCAGTGGCACATTTTTTTTTGTTAAAAAATAAATAGAGGAAGTGGGGAAGCAACTGCAGTTGTCAAGGGCAATGACTCTGCAGGCCATAGCCGCCCACGCCAGTGACATTCAGTAAGTATGGCTTGTGATAGTTCTGGTAGGCATCAATCTTGTTTGGAGATAGCGGACATCTTTATCATTTTTACATGGGAGGAACCCATATCACTTTAGACCAGTGGGTATTAGAGATCATTCAAAGAGGGTACTCATTGGAACCTGAGGCCCTAGTCCCACAAGCCTTTATAGTCTCCTCTTGTTCTTCTCTGGCCAAGAGAGAGGCAGTAAGGGCCATATTGTTTAATCTCCAAGATCTTCAAGCCATCATTCGAGTGTCACCAAGGGGACAAGATGCGTACTCATTCTATTTTGCAATCCCAACAAAAGACAGGTAACACACGTTTGAATGGAGTCATTCCTTTCCAAGGAAAGGAAAATTTCTGGCTTCCTGCCATCTGGTGGAAGCCTATTTTCATATTCCAATAAGGGACTCTCACTAAAATCTGTTTCATTTCTGCATCTTGGACAAACACTCTCAATTTCAAGCCCTTCTTTTTGGTCATGTGATTGTCCCAAGAGTTTTCACCAAGGTGATGGTAGTGGCATCGGCTGTATTATGCAGATAAGGCATATTGGTTCACCCCTCCCTGGACAACTAGTTTATAAGGCCAAATAGTCTCAAACATAGCTGATGTAACAACTAGGATGGGTGGTGAACTATTTGACAAGCAGCCTACATCCATATCAATTCCTGAAGATTTTGGGGACACTTTGACACAGTTGTCCCTTTCTCCATAAAGGATGTTGAAACTAATAACAGAGAGGTACAAAGTTTCCAGACTCAAGGAACACCCAGTGATTGATTACCTGCATCTGTGGGTGTTATTATTTGTGATATTTGTGAGTGGATCCTTGGGCCGGTGGCAGATGACCACGCCCCCCGGGGGAAGATCCTGAGAGGGGCTACCAGTCAGGCTCAGAGTTGGGAGACAGACACACCATACATCTTTTATTAGACTGTATAGTGAACCACCAGAGGTGGCAGTAGTGAGCTGGAAGAGCCCGGCTGGCTTGCAGTCCCTCAAGCACTGGAAAAGCGATCCCAGAATGGCTGAGCTGTGGAGAAACTGAATATAGTGAGTAGGCAGAGTAAGCAGAGTTCAGGAACAGAACCTGCATGGTAACACTCACACAATAGTCTCTTGAAGCAGCTCAGAGGCTGGAATGAATTAGGCCCTCGAGGAGCGAGTACCTGGTTCCAGGGAAAGCTCTGAGAGAGAGAGAGATGTAACTCACTGGTGTTGTAGGCAGTGGTGATTTCCTGGCAGAAGTTGTATTCGGTAGCAGCTCCGGGAACGTGGGCCCTCGAGGAATGAGTACCGGTTCCAGACTGCGACCTGAAAAGCAAGAAAGAGAGTGAGGCCCCCGAGGAGCGGGTACCCCTGGTAAAGTCTGAGGAGGCAGAGTAGCAAGGTATGCAGAGAGCGAATCCCATCCACAGCGATACCTGGAGGAAGCCCTTGCTAACTTGAATAGCTAGCAAAAATGAAGACCTTAAGTATTCGGTGAGGATGACGTCATCTCAGGGGGACGCCCCTAAGGTTCGCGCCACAGCTGGTACTTGAGTCGGGGCTGCGCGCATGCCCTTAGGCCTCAGGAGAACATGGCGGAAGGCAGCGTCTAGCTGGTCCGGGGATGCCGGAGGAGGTCAGCAAGATGACGCCGCGGCAGCCAAACTTCCATCAACCAAAGATGGAGTCGCCAAAGAGGTAAGGTGGGTGGAGTGGAGACGTCGGGCAGCGACGGTCGCAACAGTACCCCCCTTCAAAGGGCGATCTCTTCGGGTACCAGGCTTGGGTTTGGAAGGATGCGTGATGTGGAACTGACGAAGCATCTCTTTGTCAAGGATATTGGTCTGAGGCTCCCAAGAGTTTTCTTCAGGGCCAAAACCTTCCCAGGAGAGAAGATATTTGAAAGTATTGCCTCTTTTTCGAACATGCAGAATCTCTTCGACTTTGAACTCTGTCATATTCTGCATTGATGACAGGTTGGTCCTGAGATTTGGAAGAAAATTCACTGAGTTTGAGCGGTTTCAGAAGTGAAACGTGGAAAGCATTATGGATGTTGAGACCAGGTGGTAGCTTCAGACAGTAGGTGACTTTGCCAATACGTTGAAGGACTGGGAATGGTCCCACGTAGTGAGGAGAAACCGAGAGGAGGGTAGTTTAAGTCTGAGGTGCTTGGTTGACAACCAGACCTTGTCTCCTGGCTTCAAGACTGGAGCTTGCGAATGGTGCGCATCGTAGTACTTCTTAGCACGGTTACTCGCGTTGATTAGCATGTCCTTTGTCTGAACCCACAGATTATGGATATCATCAGCAGTTTATTGAGCTGCTGGGGATGCCACGGAGAGCTTCAGTGGAAGTGGCGGTGTTGGGGAACGTCCAAAAACCACTTCAAAAGGTGACAATCCAGTAGATGTTGCTGGATGAGAGTTGATAGCAAATTCGGCCCAGTTATTCTGTCGGGACGTGACATAAACTGCTTCATTGTTCGATTCATCCGTTCCGTCTGGCCATTCGACTGCGGATGATAGGCTGAGGTGTAGTCTAGAGAGATGTCAAACAACTTGCACAAGGCCCTCCAGAATCGTGCCGTGAATTGGGACCCACGGTCGAATACGGTGTGAGAAGGTAGTCCGTGGAAGCGGAATATGTGCGTTATGAAGAGCTTTGCAAGCTCTAAGGCTGAAGGTATGCTAGGGAGCGCCATGAAGTGTGCCATCTTGCTAAATCGATCCACTGTCACCCAGATGGTATTCATTCCTCCGGAAGTGGGTAAATTGACTACAAAGTCAGTAGCGATGTGCGACCAGGGCCGTTCCGGAACTGGCAGTGGTTGCATCTGACCCCATGGTTGTCCAGAAGTGGGTTTGTTCTTGGCACAATTGGTGCAGGATGCCACGTAGGAATAGGTATCCTTTTTGATGGTAGGCCACCAATACAACTTCTGTATCTTGAGCAGGGTACGGCTTTGGCCAGGATGGCCAGCCAGCTTGGAATCATACACCCAAAAAAGCACTTTCTTCCGGAGTCTTTTAGGAACGATTGTTTTACCAGCGGGTACAGACTGGGTGGATGCCAAGAGGATCTTCTTTGGGTCAATTATGTGCTGTGGCTCATCAGGCACATCATCCGAATGAAAAGAGCGTGACAGAGCGTCTGCTCTGGTGTTTCTATCTCCAGGGCGGAACTTCAACACAGAATCGAAACTATTAAAAAAATAAGGACCATCTTGCCTGTCTGTAATTCAGATGTTGTGAGTGGTGGAGATACTCTAGATTTTTATGATCCGTGAATACGGTTATTTGATGTTGAGCGCCTTCGAGCCAAGGCCGCCATTCCTCGAATGCAAGCTTTATTGCCAAGAGCTCTTTATCGCCAATCCCATAGTTTTTCTCGGCTGGAGAAAATCTTCATGAGAAGAAGGAACAGGGACGTAAGGCTTTCGAGTCTCCTGTTTGGCTCAACACAGCCCCTACACCCACATCTGAAGCATCAACTTCGACGCTAAAGGGCTTGTTCGGGTCTGGATGCCGCAAGCATGGTTCTGTGGAGAAGGCAGTCTTCAATTTCTCGAATGCGGAAATGGCCTCCGCTGACCATTTTGAAGCGTTGGCACCCTTGCGAGTCATCGCGTCAAGGGTATGGTTAAAGAAGAATAGTTCTTTATAAAGCTTCGATAATAGTTGGTGAACCCCAGGAATCTCATGGCTGGAAGCTGAGCCTTGAATCTTCTATGTGTGTAGCTTAAGGAACGCTGAAGTAAGTTTCTCCAAGGTGTCTTGCTGCTCCGAAATACTTTCAAGTTTGTGAGGGGCCATTTGGAAGCCTTCTTTCAACACTATGTAGCCTAGAAAAGGCACTGAGTCTTTGTGAAATTCACACTTAGAGAGTTTGGCATTCAGCCGGTGTTCACGAAGACAGTGGAGTACTTGCTTGACATCTGCAATGTGGGTATCTAAATCCTGGGAGAAGATTAATATGTCGTCCAGGTAGACCACAACATTCTTGTACAGCAGATCCCGCAAGATGTCATTCATATTTTGGAAAATGGTGGGTGCATTGCACAACCCGAACGGCATTACTAGATACTCGAAGTGGACGTCTCGCGTATTGAAGGCCGTTTTCCATTCATCGCCGCTCCGAATGCGAATGAGGTTGTAGGCCCCCTTCAGGTTGAGCTTTGAAAATATTTTGGCCCCTTGCAGCGGGTCAAACAGCTCCGAGATTAACGGCAAGGGGTAACGGTCTTTGATCGTGATTTCGTTTAGAACTCTGTAATCGATACAAGGACGTAGGGTACTGTCCTTCTTCCCCACAAAGAAAAAGCCTGTGCCGGCTGGTGACTTTGATGGTCTGATAAAGCCCTTCTGGAGATTTTCTTCAATGTATTCTGACATTACTTTATTCTCAATGGCTGAGAGGGTACACCCGTCCATTCGGTGGCTCAGCATTGGGCTTCAGTCTTATGGCACAGTCATAGGTCCTATGTGGAGGAAGAATATCAGCCGCTTCTTTGGAAAATACATCCCCGAAGGATGCATATTGGGCGGCAGTCCTGGCATCACTGGAGTCGTAGGCATGCAAATGATAGGCGAGATTTCCTTAAGGCACCTCCCGTGACATTCTGGGCCCCAGCGGGAGAGATCCAAAGATGCCCAGTCAGATTGGGGTTGGTGCACTTGCAACCAGGGTAACCCCAGGATGATAGGGTGCATGGCCCTTTCCAGTACAAAGAAGGAGAGCAATTCCATATGGAGAGCTCCGGTGCGGAGGGTAACTGGTACGTTTTGGCAAGTCCTATCACCCGGTAAGGGCTCTCCATGAATGGAGGATAACAGTAGTGGATCTTTCAACTTGATGAGGGGAATCCTCAAGTATTCCACTAGACGTCTGAGAATGAAGTTGCCTCCTGGCCCTGAATCCACCAGGGCAGGAGTCTGAACCGTGACTGGTTCATAGGTCAAGGAGACTGGGAGAGAGAGCGGAAGACAGGGCATAGTGAGGCCTAGGAACAGTCCTCCTGCTGGACTTAGGCCCGTCCATTTTCTGGATGAATGGAGCATGTAGAGACATCGTGGCCGGGCTGACCACAGTACATGCAAAGGCCGCACCTCTTTCGAAGTCTTCTCTCTTTGGAAGTCAAACGTCCATGACCAAGTTGCATCGGTTCATCTTTATCAGCAGCAGGGATTACCGGAACCATCCGAGGTGCAGGTATAGCACTAGCCTGTTTCAACCCAGGTAACACCTTAGGCCGGAGTTCCTTCACCTTGTCCCGAAGCCGGTGATCAATCTGAGTGGCCAAGGCTACTAATTCGTCCAGCGAGTCAGATGTTTCATGAGCAGCCAGCTCGTCCTTTATACGGTTATCCAGGCCTCTGAAAAAGAGAGTCTTGAGACATTTGGGGTCCCATCAGAGTTCTGCCACAAGAGTTTTAAACTCTATGGCAAATTCAGCCACTGATCTGTTGCCTTGCTTCAATTCAACCAAAGCAGAACCAGCGACAGAAGTTCAAGCAGGGCCATCGAAAACGGATTTAAATAAGTCCATAAATCCTTCTATGTACTGAAAAATTGGGTCCTTGCGTTCCCATGCATCACCATAACAATAGACGGCATAATCAAAACTTCCACCCTATTGTACAAGTCCCAGTACGAATGTGGAGGGATTATTACATACTGCACATACAACTCCACACGATACGGCGTATGCACAGCTGGAAATACAATTACTTGTTTTGACCCCACTGAAAAGCCTATCCAGCAATGGATACAATTCCATAAAGGAGATACTCCTCAGGGTCTACTTATAGCATCTGCCCCTTTGCTCCCCACTGACGAGCCGGAATCCCTTAATTTTGAAGTATGTACCCTACCCGCATCTTGGGATGTGTCCTATAGATGTGGCAACGATCTGGCTTGGCACCATACCTACATGCATAACCACAAGTATGTATGCCCCAAAAGATGGCCATACACTGGCTCTCCTACGTCTCACTGTGCCAAAAGTAAGGCTGACTCTTATTGTGCCTATTGGGATTGCGTTGCCTTTACCACGTGGGATCGTAAATGGGATCAATGGGCCTCCCTAACACTTACACCGAGCATGTCAAACTGTGAACTCAACACTTGTAATAAGGTAAACTTCACCCTCCTAGCACCCTCAAAATTCCTCCAAACCTGGGGAAATGTTTTTGGTATGCGAATCTATGCCATAGGAACTGATCCCAGTGGCCTTTTTTATGTCCACAAGGTAACTACTTGCAGAAGCCCATTAGATCATTCTGCTATTTTTAAAGAGTTTTACCAACATGTCCAAGTACCTTTTCCTGTGTCCCCTACTGCCTGAAACCTTTTCATTGACCTTGCCAATGCTATTACCACCTCTCTGAATGTTTCTAATTGCTGTGTTTGTGGGGGAACCAATATGGGAGATAATTGGCCTTGGGAAGAAAAAGAATGAGATTGGAAAGCACCCTATAACATCTCCAGTATTCAGCTACCACCCAGATATGGGAGAGTACAAGGGATATTAGCCCACCCCATTGTCGCAACATGGTGCATTCATAGATCATATACAGTATTACATACTATAGCTGTGGGTAACTCCTCTTGCTTGTCGCAATCTTCCCTTATTCATACTGCAAAAGCTCACATGGTTATTTCTCATTGGCCTAATTCTTCTGTAACCCCGAACTTTACTGGTTGGGAAATTGAACCTTTCCGTTCCCTCAGAAAAGGACTAACTCCCCAAAGCTGGTATGCTCCAAATGGCCTATACTGGATATGTGGCACCTATGCACATACTTCCCTACCTAAAGGATGGTTTGGCACCTGTACTATGGGCACCATTCGCCCCTCATTCTTCTTGATTCCCCTAAAGATGGGTCAACAACTAGGGATGCCCCTGTACAGTACTTATTCAGAACGATGCAAGAGAGAACTTAAGATAGGCAATTGGAAAGATGACGAATGGCCCCCAGAACGAATCATAGCGTACTACGATCCTGCCTCTTGGGCTCAGGATGGCTCTTGGGGTTATAGAACTCCAATTTACATGTTAAATCGTATTATAAGATTACAAGCTGTTGTTGAAATAATTACTAATGAAACTGCTAAAGCGCTGAGAATACTAGCTGCACAGCAAAAGGGTTTCCGGAATGCCATTTATCAGAATCGTCTAGCGTTAGATTACAGATTAGCTTCAGAAGGAGGACTATGTAGAAAATTCAATCCCAGTAACTGCTGCTTACAAATTGACGACAAAGGTGAAGTAATTGAAGAAATCACCCGAAACATGGTGTCTCTTGCTCATGTGCCCGCACAAACTTGGAAAGGACTGGATGTCACTGATCCTTTTGGATCCCTTGGATCATGGTTCTCGAGATTAGGCTCCGGTTTGAAAATTCTAATTGGCTCAGTATGTACCATTGCCTTACTAGGACTCAGTGTCTGCTTGTGTTTACCTTGCCTCTGCATTTGCCTACAAAGATATCAAGATCGAGTGTCTGAAATGTTGGTTACCCAAATGAGTGCACGAATTATGTTGAATCAAGCTGAGACTTTGAATTTACTGTTTATGGATTCCAATAATACTGATGTATAGCTTCCCCACCGAAAATGAGGTCCATTTGTGAAAATTGAGCACATTGGTACGAGGACGGGTAAGTCTTAGCCACTAAGGAATAGCCTTGGTAAGGCAGGATAAACTAAGACAGGCAATGTGCGACGCAGATAGGTGCGAAGGGTTCCTAGGCGAAACCCTTCAAGGGGGGGAATGTATGGATAGCAATATAATGAAAATTGCTAGAAGGTACGAGAATGTAAAGAAGATACTGGAATGTGAAAACGATACTTAAAAACAGACAAAGGAATGGATCCAGCTTCTGCACATGTCACAAGCTACACAAGGAACAGTGTTAAAACCCCTAGTAACAAGGCAGGTACATGTGTGAAAAATGTACTAATTGGTCAAGGGATAAGGGGTGAGTATACGCAGACACCTGATTGGCTGAAGGCAAACCCTTAAAACGTTGTGCACAGACGATAGAACAATTGAGTAGAGTCTGAGCTTACACTGCTTGATTATAACCTCACTGCTCCTAAAGAAACCACGCCTTTCTTTATAATAAATTTATTAGATTGACTCTTAAAGCTGGCCTTTACTGGTCTTTCTTTACTGAGGTATTAAACAATAGAGAAAGGAATTTCAAGTAAGAAAAGGGAAGTAATTATTCCCTTGTTACAGGTCCTTGGTGAGGCCTCACCTGGAGTACTGTGCTCAGTTCTGGAGACCGTATCTCCGAAGGGACAGAGACACGATGGAGGTGGACCAGAGAAGGGCGACCAAAAAGGTGGATGGTCTTCAGCGAATGACTTATGAGGAGAGACTGAAGAATCTAAATATGTATACCCTGGAGGAAAGGAGGAGCAGGGGTGATATGATACAGACGTTCAGATACTTGAAATGTTTTAATGATCCGAAGTCAACAACAAACCTTTTCTGTTGGAAAAAAAATCAGCAGAACCAGGGGTCATGATTTAAAACTCCAGGGAGGAAGACTCAGAACCAATGTCAGGAAGTATTTCTTCTCGGAGAGGGTGGTGGATGCCTGGAACGCCCTTCCGGAGGAAGTGGTGAAGACCAAAACTGTGAAGGATTTCAAAGGGGCGTGGCATAAACACTGTGGATCCATGAAGCCTGGAGGATGGGAATGAAGGGAAGAGGTATGGGGGTGGCTTGAGGGAATGATGGCTACTACCTGGTGATTAATACCTTATTCAATAAACATTCAAACGGTTAATGAGACTCCAACATTGCTCTATGCTTTAATGGCAAGAGGAAATGTGGAAAATAGGATTTGCATTCAGGCAACAACCAACATTGCTCTATGCTTCAACAACCAACATTGCTCTATGCTTCAACGGCAAGAGGAAATATGAAAAACAGGATTTCATTCAGGCAACAACCAACAAGGTAGCTCAGTTTGGGTAAACAAATAAGCGTGGGTGTAGCTTACTTGTTGCGGCGGGTTACTACCCCAAATGATTTAAGCCTGATACTTCATTTTCAATGCATATCCAGCGTAAATCTCTGCTTCAACGTTATCTCTCCTTCAACGGCAGGGGGAATGAAGAAATAGGATTTACATCCAGCCAGCATCTAACAAGGCATTGATCTGAGCAGTATGGGGTAGATTTACAAAAAATGCGCGTTCGCGTACTTTTGTTGGCGCACCAGTCGCAAACAAAAGTACGCTGGATTTTAGTAGATACGCGCGTAGCTGCGCGTATCTGCTAAAATCCAGGATCGGCGCGCGCAAGGCTGCCTATTTTGTGCAGCCGGTGCGCGCTGAGCCGCGCAGCCTACCTCCGTTCCCTCCGAGGCCGCTCCAAAATCGGAGCGGCCTCGGAGGGAACTCGCTTTCGCCCTCCCCTCACCTTCCCCTCCCTTCCTCTATCTAACCCACCCCCACCTTTGTCCAGGGATTTACGCCTCCCGGAGGGAGAATTAAATCCCCGCGCGCCAGCGGGCCGCTAGCGCGCCGAGACGCGACCTGGGGGCGGTTCCGGAGGGCGCGGCCACGCCCCCGACACGCCCCCCTCGAAAAACCCCGGGACTTACGCGAGTCCCGGGGCTCTGCGCGCGCCGGCAGGCCTATGGAAAATAGGCACGCCGGCGCGCAAGGCCCTGCTCGCGTAAATCCGGGCGGATTTATGCGAGCAGGGCTCTTAAAATCAGCCCCTATGAGTATACAAACATCGGGGTTACTTGCTCGATACGACGGTTACTACCCTCAAACATTAAGTCTTATGCATCACTTTGATACAGCTCCAACACTGCCCTCTGCATCAATGGCGGGGGTGGAAGGAAATTAGAATCAAAAAGCTACCAATAAGGGCCCTGAACTCAGTGGTTGGAGTAACAGATAAGTATGAGAAAATAAGTGTGAAAGCTTGCTGGGCAGACTGCATAGGCCTATTGATCTTCTTCTGCCGTCATTTCTATGTTTCTATACAAATGACAGTCAACAACACATTTATATCTTGCAATATGACATTCATACTGTGTGTTACCCAAATACTTATAAATGACAAAAGACAACACATTTATTTCCCACAATATTATATTCATTCAATATGTAACCCAAACATTTACAAAAAAGGAAATACCTTGTAACAATTTGTTAGCATTCTATACAATTGCCACATATCAATACCAATGACCTAAACCAAGGTGTTCCTCTTGAATAAGTAGTTACAAAATCCTATTGTAATGAAGGTGTTCCTCGTATATGCTGTTATAATATATTACGATGGAAGATTGTATATTACTCCAATATAAATAGACATTCCATTCCCTCCTTGTTAGATTAACCTACAGTGCCACCTCCTTGCCTTGTAAGCCCTGCAATTCTGTTGCTTTAATAATAATCAATATATATATTTGAGCTCTGACCGACGTGCCGCAAATGCGCAGAAGAGAGCAGCTCTGACCGACGTGCTGTGCATGTGCGGATGAGAGAGCTCTGACCGACATGCTGTGCCGTGCATGCGTGGACGAGAGAGCTCTGACCGACGTGCTTCGATCTCGCCTGTTTTAATGAGCTCAAGCAGCTCTGACCGACATGCCGCGCATATGCGGACGAGAGCTCTGACGACGTGCTACGATCTCGCCCGTTTTAACGGGCTCAATGGCTTGTATTTATATATAGGATCACTCTTTCTCTCTTTCTTCCTACCCAGTAGATTGTAGCTCAGTATAACTATATCCTAGTCTTGGTTTTCCATTTAGGAAGACATTTGACAAAATCTCCCATGTCAGATTCCTCAGGAAATTAAAAAGTCATGGGATAGGAGCCAGTGTCCTATTGTGGATTGGTAACTGGTGACAAGACAGGAAACAGATATTAGAACTATATAGCCAGTTTTCCAAATGGAGAAAGGTCATTAGTGGAGTACCACAGGGATTTGTTCTGGGTCCTGGTCTGTTTAACATATTAAGAACATAAGAACCGTGCCATACTGGGTCAGACCAAGGGTCCATCAAGCCCAGCATCCTGTTTCTAACAGTGGCCAATCCAGGCCATAAGAACCTGGCAAGTACCCAAAAACTAAGCCTATTCCATGTTAATGTTGCTAGTAAAAGCAGTGGCTATTTTCTAAGTCAACTTAATAGCAGGTAATGGACTTCTCCTTCAAGAACTTATCCAATCCTTTTTTAAACACAGCTACACTAACTGCACTAACCACATCCTCTGGCAACAAATTCCAGAGTTTAATTGTGCGTTGAGTGAAAAAGAACTTTCTCTTATTAGTTTTAAATGTGCCACATACTAACTTCATGGAGTGCCCCCTAGTCTTTCTATTATCCGAAAGAGTAAATAACTGATTCACATTAACCCGTTCTAGACCTTTCATGATTTTAAACACCTCTATCATATTTCCCCTTGGCCGTCACTTCTCCAAGCTGAAATATCCTAATCTCTTTAGTCTTTCCTCATAGGGGAGCTGTTCCATTCCCTTTATTATTTTGGTCACCCTACTCATAAATGATGTGGAAATGGGAGCAGAGAGTGAGGTGATCAAATGTGTAGGTAACACAAAATTATTCAAAGTTTTTAAACCAGCAGTGAATTTTGAGGAACCATAGAAGCACTTTGTGAGACTAGGAGACTGGGCTTTTGTATGGCAAATGAAATTTAATGCGGAAAAGTGTAAAGTGATGCACATGGAGCAAAATAATTCCAGCTATAGGTACACAATGCATGGTTCCTTATTAGGATCCACTACCTAGAAAAAGAACTTTGGAGTCCTTGTGAACAATATATTGAAATCCTCAGCTCAGTATTCGGCAGCAGTCAAAAAAAGCAAATAGAATGTAGGCAATAATCTGAAAATGAATGGAGAATAAAGCATAAAATATCATATTTGCCCTGTATCTTATCCAACGACACCTTTCACAGGGACTCTGTCTTTCAGGTGTGGTAGTGAGACTACTTCAGGGTATCCGACCACAACTATAGCAGATGTATCATGATCTGGGCCCCAGCAATGATAGCAGACAGAATGAGTGTTTGTGATGGACATATGGTACCCACAAATGCAGGCCTTAAACCCCACTGATCGCACCTTGAGCATTGTGTTCAGTTCTTATCACCCCATATCTCAAAAAAGACATAGAACTAGAAAAGGCACAGAGAAGGGCTATAAAAATAAAGAAGATGGACCATCCCCACCCCCCTATAATTAGAGATTACACAGATTAGGTTCTTTACTTTTGAAAAGAGATGGCTGAAAGAGGATATGATTGAAAAAGATAAAATCATGAATGGAATGGAATGAGTAAATAAAAGATGGTTATTTACCCTTTCAAATAATCCAAAAAAAGGGGCACACTCCATGAAACTAACAATCAGCAGATTTAAAAAAAATCATAGAAAGTATTTTTCACTCAGTGTTGTCAAGCTGTGGAATCTGTTGCCAGAGGATGTGGTCAAGGTGACTAACATAGTGGGGTTAGAAAAAGGTTTGAACAGTTTCCTGGAGGAAAAATGCATAAAAATATTATTAGCCAGGTAGACTAGAGAAAACCATTGCTTTCCCTTGGGGTGTGAGAGAAGAAATAAATCTGCTTTTTGGGATCTGCTGTGTACTTCTGACCCAATCTGGCCAATGTTGAAGACAGGATGGTGGGCTTGATGGACTTCAACCTAATCTAGCATGACATTTATTATGTTATGTTCTTAATCAGTGCTGCTGTCAAGTGAGAATAGTGGGGCCCAAGTGAGGGAACATTATGACTGGGAAAGGGGGCAGTTGGAGGACGGGCCAAAAGGTGGCAGCGTGGAATGTTGCATTTGCTGTCAGGGCTGGATTTCCTTTTAGACAGCATAGGCAATATCTTGTGTCTAAGTGATCTGTATGCAATTGATGCATCTGCCAGTAGGAGCCCTCTGTGGACCTTGATTTTGGCTGTTCAGTCCTCTATACCCTATGGCTTGGAATTCATGTTTGCAGCCATATTTGTAGTACTACAACATTCTTATAAACCTGCCTCACACTCTGCTTCCTGCCTCAGCTAGGAGTCTCCTGCTCCATGATGTGGCCATCATTGTTGTTGTTTCTCAGTCCTAGCTTTGCTTTGAATTTGGCCCCTTTATAGTAGCCTTTTGGTTTAGTCTGTGTTTGTTCTTTTTTGTTCCCTGCTGTTGGCCTGACTAATGTGGCCTTTGGTTTTCTGTATTTTGCCTTAATCTTGTTCTTGTTTCTGTTTTGCCTTGCCTATGGTCTCTGTTCTTGTTCTGTTTGTGATGCACTGTATTCTTTGTTTGTCTATGGGCACCTTTCTACTTTCTTTCCTTAGTATCTGCCCAGTCCATTCCTAATGGGTGTTCCCCTCTATGTTCCGTATGCACCACCTGTTAAGTCCTCCCAGCCACCAGAACCTAAGGGCTCGACACAAGGTGGTGGTGGGCTGTCCAGACAGAAGAACCTGAAGCCTTACCAGCTCTGTTCCTGAGTTCAACCTGCTCCTGCCCTGGGGGTTATCCATAACCAACTGTAGTCTGACAATGTCTGGTGGACACTGCATCTTTAATGCAACAGATTTGAAGTGAGATGGAGTTGCCCAGAGCAAAGAGGAGGCACCTATTGATTGTGGAGCAGCTTTGGTGGAGTTGAACCCCTTGTCTCATCCTGATGATGCATTTTAAAATAGTGCTTCCACTCCCCATCCACCTCTTGTGCCTAGGAGCATACCAGAGGTTAATCTGATCATGGTGTAATCATGGGAGAAGGGGACCCTGAACGGAACAGTGGAAGAGGCTGTTTTAATGGAAGCATTGTTTATAAGTTGTAGAAATGCTCATTCACTCTAGCAACTCATTTTTTAAAAATGTTTTGTGTGGTTTTTTTGGTTAACATGAGCCTCTAAATAAAATGATTGTTTTCTTATTTTCATTGTAGATATCAGATGGAATAACAGGAGACTTGGGAAGAGAACGAACCAAAATATTTACATATGACTATTCATATTTTTCAGCTGACAGTAAAAGCCCTAACTATGTTTCTCAGGAAATGGTATGTTTTATGCCTACACTATGGATTTCTAGAATTTGAGATGCATAACTTAAAACAACTGTTTAAAAAATTTGTCTTATAAGATCCTTTT
The DNA here is from genome assembly GCF_901001135.1 of Rhinatrema bivittatum. NCBI lineage: Eukaryota > Metazoa > Chordata > Amphibia > Gymnophiona > Rhinatrematidae > Rhinatrema > Rhinatrema bivittatum. The sequence goes on along the minus strand of NC_042617.1, from coordinate 108,602,968 downwards.
GAATTCTTCCAGGAATGGATGTTATTGACTTGAAAGTTTCTGAATCATTGGTAATATAGCTGATTAAGAGTACATTTAATATTTCTAGCTAAAAATATTGAAGCCATAGTAGCATAGTTGAAATCACCACTGATAGGTAAATGTACTCATAAGAATGTTCAAAATAATTAGAAGAGAAATGCTATGATATTACCCCTTGATCATGCATGAATTTCTAATATCAAATGATGCAATATAAAAACAAATGGCTTTTTCTGGAAGATTTTGCCCTTTTATTTTTTATCATTATTTAATTTGATTTCTCTGAGGACAAGCGGGATATCAGACCTTGCACATGAGGATGAAATCATTAGATGAAGCATGGTGTAGAAGTTTGACTTCAAAGTTTCTACAAACTTTGAGGATGCCCTAACCGAGCATGCATAGCATGCTATATCTCCATGCATTCATGTGGGGCATGATCAGTCTCATTTTTTCTAGAGAGCCCACTGGTCGCAGACCTTTTTTTCTTTCCTGCATACCAGGGATCTTTAGTTTCCCAGGAGCACAGGATTAGTTGTTTGATCTTCTCTCATCCCTTTAGTCAACTTTAGGTAGGTTTTCCAGAATTTGTTTTCTTCCTTTTTTGAAGCCTGCATGATGCATCAAGGTGGTGTCTGTCCTGGTTTTTTCTAGCATAGAATCATTTGATTTTGCTGCACTGATTTTTATGATCCATGCCCCAGAAGGAGAAGAAAGTCAGTGGTTTTGAAAAGTGCCCCATGTTCGAAAGCATCATGTTTATCATGGATTGCCAGGGGGCTGACCATGACATTCAGGGTTATGCTCTCTGCATGACTATGACCCTGGGAGGGTGTTTTCTCAACTTCATTTCATGGAAAAGCACTTCAAGTATTGTAAATCTGGCCCAGTGACATTGGGGAACCCAGGAACTGTACTGTTCAGAATGGTTTCTCTAGGTACCATGATTCTCTTTCTGGAAAAGGGGAATGGCTATTCTTTCTAGTTCTGAAGGCTGCCTATTTCCACTTTACAGAAAGTATTTCAGATTTGTAGCAGAGAACCATCATCTCCAATATTGTCTGGCAGCACCTCAACATTGGTAGGTGCATCTATCCCCCTTGACATCGAGCACCAGACAGGAAGAGAGAGGTAGGCTGTTATATGGTTCCTTCCAGCCAAAGAGAGAAAACGGTTAAACTTCTTCGGTGCGAGAATTGCAGAGCTCCAATGGCATGTATCGGGCAAAAGCCAAGAAGCATTGACATTGATGTGCGATGGTGAGAGCAGGGACATTCTGGTAACAGCTTTGAATCCCCCAAAGCAGGGGGAGGAGAGATCATCCTCCATGCATTCCCGGGAATTGTGTCAGTCTCTGAGGGTCCAAATATCAGCTAATACACTTGTGGCATCCCTGAAGTCATGGCTTCTTTTCCTGTTTCCCAGGCCATTTTGGCATTGGCAGTGTTTGTGGAGGAGCAGTATGGGAAGATCCAAAAGGCATTGACTTGCAAGATGCAGAACATCTGTGCACTGGCATTGACTGCATTAGTGTGTCTGCAGACAGACTTCCAACCCCTGGCGGAATTCATCTTGGCACAGAGTGGAAGGGCCCTAATTCCAGTTCCTGGAGGGGAATTGTCACTGGAAACTGTTGAACCAAAATTTATCTCCAGCCTGTCAAGAGAGGAAGCTTTACTGAGGCACAGGAGTTTATCAGGATCTAGACCCCAACAGACAAGGGTTGCCTTCTCTGCTAGCCAGGTGGGCTCCAAGTTCACATCCCTGACATACCAATCAGGCTTGATCTAGGAATACTCTTGGGGGCACAGCTATATATCTGAGGATTTCTCTGATTAGGAGGAATAAACAGGTCTCCCTTTGGAACTCTCTCCTCCACAGAAAAGATCATTTCCCCTGTAGGATTTCTCTTTTGCCAATATTGTTAAGAGAATGTTGGAGGCCTTTTCATTTACATTGAAAACAGAGGAAAAGTCAGGGGCAAAAATGCTTTGTAACTCCCCCCCCCCCCCAAAGGATGTCATGGTTATGCCCTTCCATGACATCTTTCAGGAAGCACCGATGAAAATGTGGGAGAGCCCCCTCTCTATGGCTTCAGTTAATAAGAAGGTAGACACGATATATCATGTTCAGAAAGCTCGATTTGAGAAGCAGCAGCTACCTCACCAATTAGTGGTGGTTGAATCCACTCTCAAGAAGGCCAAAAGGTCTAGAACCCATTCCTCTGTGCCCTGAGAAAGGACTGTCATACCCTAGAGCTGCTTGGGAGAAAGGTTTTCAGGGGGTTATGCTCAGTGCCTGTATAGCATCCTAACTTTTCATGAACTAATGTATGCAAGACATACTGAAGAGAAGTTTCCTCAAAAGTAATGTGACTCTTTGGACTGTCAAGTGGACAAGGGTATGGCATACAGAAAATACATGGTTCAATTGACCTTTAATGTTTTAAGATGGCACAGGAGTCTCTGATTAGCTATTGATGCCTGAAGACTTACCTACATTCCTGGACATCCTATGACAAGATGTTCAGGAATGTAGAGAATATCTCTGGAGATAAGATAAAGGAAGTGGTGGTTCAAATTAAAGACTACTGTGTGATGCTTTAGACTTTCTTCACTGCAACTCCAGACCCACTGTCCTCAACCAGGTCATATCCAAGTGGAGTGCTGAGGAAATATTTTTCTCTGACCCCCTTGGTCTGGTCAGCAGCAGGGTCCTCTTGCTCATTTTAGGCAGTAGAAGGCCTCAAAGCCACAGTCAATATCCCAGCCAAAATCTGGGATGGAGTTTTATCTAGATCAGGGAGAACATAGCTGGGATAACAGTATCTGTCTGTGCTAGAGAACCTTCCTATCGGAGGGAGTCTAAAATTTTATGTAAACCATTGAGTCAGAATAACTTAAGACCCTTGGGTTCTTATTATAGTCCGAAGAGGATACAAGACCACTGGGATACAAATTGCGCCTATTTGGTATCTCACCAAAGCGCATATTAAAACCTTCTTGGTTGGTATCTCAACATCAGTAATCACTGCAAAAAGAGCTCTCATCCTTCTTAGAGGCCAGTGGGAATGAATCCATTCATAGGAAAGAGAGTGAGGATTTCACTCCAAGTACTTTCTGTTCCCCCAAAAAACGGGGGACTTCATCCCATCAAGACTTATGGGATTTTATGTTGATGAGGGAAATGTTCAGGATGGTTTCTCTAGGTACCATGATTCTCTTTCTGGAAAAGGGGAATGGCTATTTTTTCTAGTTCTGAAGGCTGCCTATTTCCACTTTACAGAAAGTATTTCAGATTTGTAGCAGAGAACCATCATCTCCAATATTGTCTATTTTCCTTTGACTTGGAGTCAGTGCCCTATGTATTCATAAAATATCTTGCAGTAGTGGTGGAATACCTATGTAAATTGGGGATGCATGTGCTATTTCCCTATTTGATTGGCTGGTCAAGAGCACATTTCAAGGCAGTGTTACAGAATCAATGTGCAAAGCTATCTGGATATTGGAGTTATCAACTACCCCACGTTCTATTTGAGCCCATCATCTCAATTAAAGTTTATCAGAGCTCTGCCAGACATGACTCAGACAAAAACCTTCCTTTCATAACAGAGTGCTGTCACCTTGATATTTGCAGTGAAAAAAGATCAAAATGAGAGTCAGCAGATATCAGCATGGGACATATAGAGTATGTTGGGTCTTATGGAATCAACTGTACATGTCACTTTCTCAGCAAATCTCAGGAATGCCCTTTTCTAGTGGTGGTACGATTTCAGGGTATACTCTTCCAAATTTCTTCAGTTAAAGTTATCTTCACCATGGATGCATCCAACTTGGGTTGGGATGTTCATATAGAAGAACTCTGCACTCGGGGTGTTCAAGAAATCAGATAAACTTCCTGGAGCTGCAGGCAATTGAATACATGCTAAAGGTATTCAGAGATTGGTTAGCCAACAAAGTAGTCCTGGTCCAAATGGACAACCAAGTTGCAATATTCTACATCAGAAAACAGGGAAATATGGGATCGTTCCTGCTGTGTCAGGAGACTGTTCAAGTTTTGGGACAGGGCCATGTATCTGGCAGGCATAGAGAATAAATATCCTGGTGGACAAATTGAGGCAGATCTTGTAACCACTTGAATGGTCCCTAGACCGAGACGTAGAAACCAGATATTCTACAAGTGTAGCACACCTGTAGTGGATTTGTTTGCATCTCCTCAGAAAAGGAAGGTTCCATTCTTCTGTTCCAGGAAAAGGGAATAGGGCAAGTAGTCTCAGATACATTTGCCCTTGATTGGAGTAAGGGCCTGCTGTATGCAAACTTTTTGATATTGCTAGTTGCAAAGATACTTTTGATGCTGAAAGAAGACCATGGGACCATGTTTCATAGCTCCCTTTTGACTGAGACAGACTTGGTTCCCACTCCTCAGAGAGATGTCCATCAGTGAGCCAATCAAGCTGGGTAATTCTCCAGACCTCATCATGGGGGATCAAGGCATGTTGCATCACCCCAACATCAGGTTCCTGACTTTCACTACCTGTATGTTGAGAGGCTGACCTTGTAACCTGATCTTTCAGAGGATGTGTCTTATTTTCTTTTAGCTTCAAAAATTATTCCCCTAGGAAGTCCTATGGGTTGAAATGGAAGAGGTTTGCCTTGTGAAATGAGCAAAAGACCTTATATCTGTTCTCCTGTTCACAAAAATTGCTTGATTATCTTCTTTGTTTATCAGGGTCAAGTCTCAAGACCAACTCAGGGAGAGTTCACCTCAGTGCAGTTGGTGCTTTATCACCAGCATGTAGAAGATAGGCCCATCTCTATACAGCTTTTGGTTGTTCAATTCATGTGAGTCCTACTTTGTTTGAAGTCTCCCATCAGGCCTCTAGCTGTGTCTTGGACCTTAGTGAGGTTCTGTCCCAGCCAATGAAAGATCTTTTTAAGCCACTGTAAACTATGATTTGAAGTACCTGACCCGAAATGTCAAATTTTTTATGGCAGTCACTTCAGTATGCAGGGTCAATGAGCTCCAGGCTTTAGTAACTTATCAGTCTTGCAACAAATTTCATCATGGTAGAGTGGTTCCACATATCCGTCTTAAGTTCCTGCCTAAGATAGTGTCTGAATTCCATCTTAACCAGTCAATAGTTCTTCCATCATTTTTTCCCAGGCCACATGTCCACCGAGGTGAACAAGCACTGCCAGGTTTGGACTGCAAGAGAGCTTTGGCCTTCTACCTGGAGTAGACTGAAGCACATAGAAAGTCCACTCTTCTTTTTATTTCTTTTAACACCAACAAACTGGGGATTGCTGTTTTCAAACCGACATTATCTAATTGGCTAGGAGATTGCATCTCCTTTTGTTATGCACAGATGTATTTATTTATTTAGTAATTTTCTATACCGATATTAATGGGGACATCATATCGGTTTACATCAAACGTGCAGGATGGAAAAATACATAGAACAGGGTCAAGGGGGGGGGGGGGGCCTAAAGGAACTGCTAGGTCAAAGGTGAGAAAAATACAATGGAGAGAGGCAACTCGAGAACAACTTAAGAGTTAACAAGAAAAACCAATGGGTTAAATATAAGTAACCAAGATTTTGTACAAGAGAAAATTGGCCGGGAGAGGGGAAATTACTGCTGATAGGCTTGTTTGAAGAGCCAGGTTTTTAAGTTGGCTCTGAATTTAGTGGTGCATGTCTCAAGCCGTAGGTTGTGGGGTAGGGAGTTCCAGAGTGTGGGACCAGCAATGGACAAGGCTTGTTCCCTTGTGGAGGAGAGGTGGGCCTTTTTTAGTGAGGGCATGTGGAGGGTCCCATTGTTGGAAGCTCTGGTAGGTTTGTTAGATTGTGAGGGGCAGAAAGGATCAACGAGCCAGTTAGAGTTGTGCGTATGTAAAGCTTTGTGGGTCAAAGATAGGGTTTTATATAAGCTACGAGAGGGGATCGGCAGCCAGTGCAAGTTTTGAGGAGGGGCGTGATGTGGTCATATTTACGGGCGTTAGATATGGTTCTTGCTACTGCATTCTGCAGCATTTGAAGGGGTTTTATTGAAGAGTAGGGGACGCCTAGGAAGAGGGAGTTGCAGTAATACATTTTTGCTGAGAGGGTGGCTTGAATGACAGTGCGAAAGTCGCTGGCATGAAGTAGTGGTTTTAATTTTTTCATGACATTGAGTTTAAAGAAACCTTCCTTGAGGATTAGGTTGATATGTTTTTTTAGGTTCAGTTGTTGGTCAATTTGAACCCCGAGGTTTCGTGCACTGGGTTGCCTGCTGAAGAAGTCATAAGCAGGATCATTTGCGATGGCGGGTTTAGGGGGTGAGTGTTGAGAGAAGAGGAGTAGTTCCATTTTGGATGTGTTTAGAACAAGGTGAAGGTTAAAGAGGAGAGCATTGATGGACTCAAGGCAATTTTTCCAGTGATCCAGCGCGTTTGTGAGGGTGTCATGGATAGGTATGATGATTTGTACATCGTCAGCGTATAGGAAGAATTTGAGGCCGAGGTCTGATAGGAGTTGACAGAGGGGGGTAAGGTATATGTTGAAAAGGGTGGAGGAGAGGGAGGAGCCTTGTGGGACTCCCTGGGAGAGGGCGTGGTAGGCGGATTCAGAGTTACCAATTTTGACTGAGAATTTTCTATTGGTGAGGTATGATGTGAACCAAAGGAGTGCGGTGCCTGAGAGGCCAATGTGGGCTAGACGAGTGAGGAGGAGATTACGGCTTACAGTGTCAAAGGCAGCAGAGATGTCCAAAAGGGTTAGTATGTAGCAACAACCATGGTCCATGCCTCTGAGAAGGAAGTCAGTGAGGGAGAGAAAGAGGGTTTCTGTGTTGAGGTGCTTGCGGAAGCCGAATTGGGAGGAGTGTAAGATCATGTTTTCTTCCAGGTAGTCTGTAAGTTGAGTATTGACTACCTTTTCCATAATTTTTGATATGAGGGGGAGATTGGATATGGGGCGAAAGTTGGCTGGGTCTTTCGGGTCTAAGGAAGGTTTTTTTAGGAGGGGTTTGACAGTGGCAGAGGGAGCGGCAGAGGGAGTCGGGGACTATGCCTGAGGATAGGGAGCTGTTGATGATATCAGCCAAGGGTTTGGCTATGGTATCAGGAATTGTAAGGAGGGCTTTAGTGGGGACGGTGTCTGGGTGGGTGGCAGGGCTAATTTTTTTGAGGATTGAGGTTATTTCGAAGGAGGATGTGAGGTCAAGGGAATTGAGGTAAGTGGTGGTGAGGCGTGGGCCTAGGGAGGGGGGGTTGGAGATCTGGGGAGAATCTTAGAAGTATGTTTGATATTTTTTTATGAAAGTATAGTGCCAGTTCTTCGCATTTACTGCTTGCCTCTTTGTCTGGGATGACTGGCAGTGCTGGTTTTGTAAGTTCAGAGAAATAGGAGAAGAGGGCTTTAGGGTTGTATATGTAATTGTGAATCTTTTTAGCGTGAAAGTCGTATTTGGCATTGAGAGTGGAGGTTCTGTAATGATGTAATGCTGATTTGAATGAGGATGTCTTATGGGGTGAAGGGTCCTTACGCCATGCTCTTTCTTTTTGTCTGAGATTATTTTTTAAGCGTTTAAGATCCGAAGTGTACCATGGTTTTAGATCTTTGGTGGAAGAGTTCAGGTTGCGTGTGGCGATGGGGCATAATTTGTTTGCTATGTCAAGGGTAATGGTGCTCCAGGAGTTTATTGCATCCTCAGGATTGGAGCAGTCGAGGTTGGAGAGGGCTTTGGATAGGGCGGAGCTGAGGTCCTCACTGGGGCAGGGTTTTCTGAATGTGATGGTGTTGGTGATGTGAAGGTGCGATGGGGGTGTCTTGATGGAGATGGAGGTTTTGATGAGGGTGTGGTCTGACCAGGGAACTGGGGTGCATAAGGGGGTGTTGGAGGAGTGGATTAAGGAGTTAATGAATAGCAGGTCTTGGGTGTGGCCTGCTTTGTGGGTGGGGGAGGAGATGATTTTTTTTGTAGCCAATGGCATCAAGTGAGTTGAGCAAGGCTTCGCAGGAAGAGGAAGGGGGTGTTACGTCAACATGGAGGTTGAAATCCCCTAGAATAATGGCTGGGGCATGAATGCTGATGTTGTCATTGATAAATTCAATAAGGGGAGAAGGGTTTAGCTCTAGGAGACTGGGAGGAGCGTAAACAAGGCAGACCTGTAATTCTTGTGACCATGATGCTCTGGTGGGCCATGCAAAGGCTCACTCTGTCCGTGCCATGGCAGTGTTGGGGGCTTACCTATGATTGGTCTCTGAGGAGATCTTGCAAGCCTGTGACATAGAATTCTCTCCATACATTCACATCTCACTACTGTTTGGACAAGGACTTTTGATACAACATTAAGTTTGGCCAGACTGTCTTGCAGAATTTGTTTGAGATATAGAACCCAACTCTATTTTCTCCAAAGGCCTGTTATGTTTTTTTTTTTAACCAGGCTGTCTCTCATAGATCAGATAAAGGCACTTGTTTGCCTTTTTTTGTTTGGGGCCCTGTTTAGCTAGGGATTCTCCACATATGAGGACTGCCATTCTGCTTGAACTCAGAGAAAGCAGAGTTGCTTACCTGTAACAGGTGTTCTCAGAAGACAGGATGTCAGTTGTCATGAAACCTGCCCATCTCCTCTTGCTGTTGGCTTCTACTTATAATGCTAAAGAACAAGACTGAAGGGGCCATGTGGTATAGTGGCATGCTGGGCATGCCCAGTGAGGGACAGTCAAAGTTCTAGAAAACTTGTCATAAAAGTTCCAGGCTGGGCTTCATTGGATGATGTCATCCACATGTGAGGACTGACATTCTGCTATCCTTGGAGAATACCTGTTACAGATAAGCAAAATTGCTGTATTTTATTTGTAAATAGGGAATTTTCATAAGCAAACTTTTCATGTACTGCAAATATTCTTGTTGTACTTATGTAAAATTCTATAAATAAAAATAAAAAAATAGGGAATTTTAACCTCCTCCAATACATTGATACCTTAAAAAATTGTATGTATTTCATAGTTTTTAACTGGCTCTGTTTCAAACTAGTTAACAAAAGTAATATCATTCAGTACTTGTTCATGTAAATAGCAGACTATTGAATACACCTTTAAGTTTGAATAATGATTTTACACCCATACACATATTATTGACACTTTTGTCTGCCTATTGTGTAACACAGTCTGTTAGTTTATTGTTGCAATTGAATAGCAATCTATTTTGAATGCTATTGATTATTGAATAGAAATATAGGGGCCCATTTTTAAAGGGTCTATGCTTATAACTTTTGCAATTAAGCCCCTAAATTGGCTCTTTTGAAAATGTACTAGGGCGGAGTGCCTCAATTCAGGATCTAAAAAGTGGATGGCTACAGTGGCGGAGTTAAGCATTGATTTTAAGAAGCAAACGCCTAATATAGGAGCTTAAATCTAGGCAAATGAATAGTAATCCCAAATTTAGGGGCCTAACGTTTAAGGACCTAAATTTTCTTAGCATTCAGACAGGGGAATCCAGAACCAGTGGGTTATGCACCTCTACCAGCAGATGGAGATGGAGCAAAGCTGACATCATGGTATATATAACTCTGCAGTGACATCAGCCCGCCAGTATTCTCCATCTCCAGCAGATGGTGGTTGTGCATCTCCCTACTGGAGATTGCTTAAAAAAACAAAACAAAAAAAAAATTTTTTTTCAAAGGAGAACAGAAGAATTATTCGCCCCACTCTTCTGTCGTGATACCTTATGATCCCTCCCTCAGTTGAGAATTCCTGAGGTGATTTCTTTGGCTCCTTCCCTCAGATGAGTGCCTTGGTCTGGTAGCTGGTTTTTCAGCCGGTGTAGACGTAGCCATAAAAAGTAAATAAATAGCTGAAAGGCAAGCGGGTGCAGGAGGTCGAGAGTAGCAGTGAAGGTCCTTACCTTCTCCTCCCACAGCCGGGATGGGCTGAGCTCAGGTAAAGAGGTAATAAAAAAAAAAAAAAAAGAGAGAGAGGAAAGGGAATTAAGTAGGGATTCCTTCCCCTCCTCCCCGGGTCTCCATGTTTGGCACGCTGATCTGACAGTCGTTCCTGCCTCCGGGGGAGCTTAGGGAACATGAGCAACTTGGTGGGTTGAGCAGTCATTTTTGGCTAGGCCCCACTCTTAAGCTTTTCTTGTTCACTGTGTGGTAGGTCACAGTGGCATTTTCACATGTTTTTCTGGTGCAAGACTGCCCTCTTCAGTTCCATCAGTTCGAGCTTATGCCCTCGGCTGTGTTTTTTTTTTTTTTTTTTTTTGCTGCACAAACACAGCTGGGTGCAGATGCCTGTTAGATGCCTGTTAGAGCATATTGACAGAATGGTGCCCATTGCAAAGAAGCCTAAGCGCCTTGCCCTATATGTTGCTTGTCATATTCGGGCATCCCAATCTGGCGTTTCCTTTAACTTGTGTCAGTGCTGTTTGTAGGCTCATGGAGAATTGCCTCCATTTGATTTTACTAAACCCGATTCTTCCCAGCCTGGTATGGGAATGGAGAAAGAGCTGCCAGATAGTATCGCATGATTTTGGGACTCCCCTAACTGGTTCATCAGTGGGGGAAGGTAGTTCAGTGGGGGAAGGTCCAATGCCCCCTGGTTTTGGCATGGATCCCTCTGCCTTTTCTTGGGTAGAATTTTTTCAAGGATTGCAGTCTTGTCTTCAGGTGCGGGCCCCGGCCAGTCTTGACAAGTCAGGCTCGCAGGCTACAGATTCCCGTATGCCTGGTGCTGTGGGTAAGTGTCAGAGTAAACCTAGATCTGCTGCGGGCCTCCCTGACAAGGACCCAGATGGCATGGATGATGAAGCTGATCCTTTCTCCCTGCAAGATGGGGAATTTCCTCCGGGTTTACAGCCGAATAGAACTATGTTGCGTTTCTTTCATAGAGATGAGTTACTGGCTCTAATTTCCCAGACATTGAAGATGCTGGGAGCTCCGGGGGCTGAATCTGTGTTTGAACCAAAGAAAGATCCCATTTTGATTTCTTTGCGTAAAGCCAGAAGATTACTGGGATGCATAGAGAGAGAGGAATAACCAGTAAGAAAAAGGAGGTTATAATCCCCTTGTACAGGTCCTTGGTGAGGCCTCACCTGGAGTATTGTGTTTAGTTCTGGAGACCGTATCTCAAAAGAGACAGAGACAGGATGGAGGCGATCCAGAGAAGGGTGACAAAAATGATTGGGGGGGTCTCCATCAAATGACTTATGAAGAGAGGTCGAAGGACCTAAATATGTATACCCTGGTGGAGAGGAGGTGCAGGGGAGATGTGATACAGACCTTCAGATACCTGAAAGGTTTTAATGATGCACAATCGACAAACCTTTTCCATTGGAAAGAAATCAGTAGAACTAGGGGTCACGTAATGAAACTCCAGGGAGGACGACTCAGAACTAAGTCAGAAAATATTTCTTCACGGAGAGGATGGTGGATGCCTAGAATGCCCTTCCAGAGGAGGTGAAGACAAAAACAGTGCAAGATTTCAAAGGGGCATGGGATAAACACTGTGGATCCTTAAAGGCTAGAGGATGGAAATGAAGAAAAGCATGCATGGGGGTTAACTTGCTGGTATGGTGGTTACTACTCTAAATCAATAAGTCTTCATACTATTGATGCAACTCCATTATTGCTCTCTGCTTTATTGGCAGGGGGAGAAGGGGAATTAGATTCAGACAGCAACCAACAAGGGCATTGAATTTTACGATCTGAGAAAACAAGTAACTTGCTGATGCAGCTGTTACTGCCCTTGACCAATAAGCCTGGTACTTTTGATGCAACTACAACATTGTTCTCTGCTTCAATAGCAAGAGGTAACGGGGAATTGGATTGAGAGAGCAACCAACAAGGGCCCTGACTTTGACGGTTTGGGAAACTAAGGATGGAGGTGATATGTATGGCGCGGCAGATGCTACCATTGGCTTGCTGGGCAAACTGGATGGACCGTTTGGTTCTTTTCTGCTGTAATATTCTATGTTTCTATGTTTCCCTATTTTGCAGGCCATTCAAAAATTGATTGATCTTGAATGGGGCGCCCCAGAAGCTAGTTTTAAAGGGGGACAAGTCTTGAAAGGACTGTACCCCCTGGATCCAGCTGCGAGAGAGCAATTACGCTTTCTGAAGGTGGATGCGCTTGTGTGCCCTCTTACCAAGTGGACGACTATCCTCGTAGAAAGGGGACTGGCCTTGAAGGATGTAAAGGATTGGAGAATTGAGGTTATTCTTAAGCAGGCTTTTGAAGCAATGACATTGAATTTGCAGATAACTTCCTGTTATTCCTTGGTGGCTCGCTCTTGTTTACTTCACTCTCAGGAGGTCAATGAATCTGATGTAAATTCCAGGGCAATGATGGAACTAGCAGTCACCTTTTTTGGCAGATGTGTGCTGCGATTTGGTCCGCACTTAGGCCAGAGAAGTGGCTTCGGTAATAGCAGCTAGGTGTCAGCTATAACTGAGAAATTGGTCAGCTGATGCAATCTCAAATTCTTTTTTTTTTTTTTATTCTTTATTAATTTTCAGATTACATAAACAGCAAAAACAGTTTAAACAAAAACTGTGCATGCCAATGCAATAATTCATATAATCATAATCTGAAGTAATTAACATCCTTAGGCACCATTTGCATATAAAGATAATACAGATTATTGATTATACATCCAATTTATAAAGAAATAGGAGATCCAGAATTTCAAAATTAGGCAAGCAGGAAATAATTATAAAAAGAAAAACAGAGGCACATCAAATTATCCCTATATCCCGTGGGAAGTTCAAGTAGCATTGTTTAAGGCAATTCGTGAATCAAGAAAATTACGTAAATCTTGCGGGTCAAAATACACAAGGATCGGTGTTGGGACCGGTCCTGTTCAATATCTTTGTGAGCGACATTGCGGACGGGATAGAAGGTAAGGTTTGTCTTTTTGCGGACGACACTAAGATCTGCAACAGAGTGGACACGCCGGAAGGAGTGGAGAGAATGAGACGGGATTTAAGGAAGCTGGAAGAGTGGTCGAAGATATGGCAGCTGAAATTCAATGCCAAGAAGTGCAAAGTCATGCATTTGGGGAGTGGAAATCCGAATGAACTGTATTCGATGGGGGGGGAAAGGCTGATGTGCACGGAGCAGGAGAGAGACCTTGGGGTGATAGTGTCTAATGATATGAAGTCGGCGAAACAATGCGACAAGGCGATTGCAAAAGCCAGAAGAATGCTGGGATGCATAGAGAGAGGAATATCGAGTAAGAAAAGGGAAGTGATAATCCCCTTGTACAGGTCCTTGGTGAGGCCTCACCTGGAGTACTGTGTTCAGTTCTGGAGACCGTATCTACAAAGAGACAAGGACAAGTTGGAGGCGGTACAGAGAAGGGCGACCAGGAAGGTGGAGGGTCTTCATCGGTTGACATACGAGGAGAGATTGAAGAATCTAAATATGTACACCCTGGAGGAAAGGAGGAGCAGGGGTGATATGATTCAAACTTTCAGATACTTGAAAAACTTTAACGATCCAAAGACAATGACAAACCTTTTCCAACAGAAAAAAATCAGCAGAACCAGAGGTCACGAGCTGAGGCTCCAAGGAGGAAGACTAAGAACCAATGTCAGGAAGAATTTCTTCACGGAGAGAGTGGTGGATGCCTGGAATGCCCTTCCGGAGGAAGTGGTGAAGTCCAAAACTGTGAAGCACTTCAAAGGGGCATGGGATAAATATTGTGGATCCATCAGGTCCAGAGGACGCATATAAAGAGCAGGTAGTAAAATACTGCACGGAGCGGCAGTAGCCACAGAGGCATTCACGGAGCGGGATGCCAGTGGCCAGTGGTAGGTGTCCATATAAAGAGCAGGTAGTAAAATACTGCACAGAGCGGCAGTAGCCACAGAGGCATTCACGGAGCGGGATGCCAGTGGCCAGTGGTAGGTGTCCACCTTCACGGAGCGGAAGGATGGAGGGCTGTCATCTCCCAATTAAATAAATAATAAAAAAAACCCAGGGATGGGATCCATCAGTTCTAGAGGACGCATATAAAGAGCAGGTAGTAAAACACTGCATGGAGCGGCAGTAGCCACAGAGGCATTAACGGAGCGGGATGCCAGTGGCCGGTGGTAGGTGTCCACCTTCACAGAGTAGAAGGATGAAGGGCATCCATCTCCCAATTAAAAAAAGAAAAGAAAAAAAGAAAAAAAAAACAGGGATGGGTTCATGGGCTTATAGGTATTACCAATTATTAGGCTTTTCAATATTTGATGATAGTTAATGTGACTTTCAAGGCATTCTTCACTTTCGGTGCATGTCCGGCATGACTCCTTGCTTCAATGACAGGGGAAAAGAAAAACTGATACTTCACACATTTCCAGCATTGCCCTCTGCTTCATGGCAGAGAGCTATGCTGCCGCTTACCCAACTAATCAAACTTAATATTTCACTTGGAAGCAGCTCCAGCACTGCTCTCTACATTAATGGTGGGGGTGAAAAGGGAATTAGAACATAAGGTTACTAAGAGCCAAGAGAAACAGTTAAGTATGAGAACAAATGTGTGAAGCTTGCTGGGCAGACTGGATGGACCGGTTGGTCTTCTTCTGCCGTCATTTCTATGTTTCTATGTTTCTATGTTTGAGTATTTATTTTAAATCGCATTTACTAGGATATCGGATCACCATATATGCACCCAGGTTTTTGACTTCCTGGGCCATTTGAAGAAATTGCTTTCTATGCATTTGTGTATCTCTTGTTATGGCCGGATAAACCCATACTTTTTCACCAAGATAAAGTTTATCCCTATTTCGAAGAAATAGCCTCAAAATAGTGTCGCTATCCGAAGAAAAAACAAATCTTATACAAAGAGTTACCCGGAATTCTATTTGTTCTTCCATAGACTGTTCCAGAAAGCCTGTTAGATTTTCCAGATCTTGGGGCTGTATCTCTATATTCTGTTGGCCTTTTCCTGCCATCTTCCCAGTATTTATATAGAAAATTGTTTTTATAGGAGGAATACCATCTGAAGATATTTGCAAATTTTTCTGTAGGAACTTTTTAAGTTGTTCCAAAGGTGAAATCAACTTTACTCGTGGAAAATTCAATATTCTCAGGTTTTTATACCTAGCTTGATTTTCTATGTTCTCAATTTTTCTTATATTCTTCTTCTCAGATTTTATTAATCCAACCTGGACTTCTTTTATTTGAACTATTTGTTCTTGTATGCTTTCAATCTTTTCAGTATGTTGAATCACAACAGGGTCCAATCTTTGTATTTGAGTCTGTGTAGATGAAATCAAACTGGACAGGTTCACTATTGAGGTTTTTAGCTCTAATAGTACAGTCCAAACATTCTCCAAAGTTATTTTTTGCACTTGATCCACAAGAGAAGGTAAAATAATGCTTACCGGAGCTTCTTGGCGGCGTTCATGCCTAACTTCCAAGGCCGCTGCCATTTCCTCCTGCCCCTCTGTCGTTGATGTCATTGGTGAGGCGATTAGAGCTTTTCCTCTGGCCTCTCTCAGCTGTTGCTGCCGAGGGTTCCCGGGTGTCACCAAAACCAAGCCTGACTCCACATTATTCTCCCCTTTTTCCGCTCTGAATGAGCCTTCTGCTACAGCCTCTTTAGGCTGGGCATTTTGACCCGGAAGCAGGAGTTGTAAATGGATCGGCGGCAGGGGAGCCACGGGAGCTCCGGGGCTTAAAGTTGTATTCAGGTCTAAAGCCGCTGGGATTCGCTCCAAACCAGCGGCTACCGCAGACTCGTCTCCCGGAGGTCTATTGACCGGCGTGAAGAAGCCTTCTATCACAGGTTGAGATAGGGCAGAGATCGGGGTTGTCGGAGTTTCTACCCGAACTCTCCCTTTTCTCTTTGTATGAGGCATTTTCTTTGAAGGAATTTTTTCAACTCAGGAGCGCTTCCTCACGCAGTCTTCTTTCAAGATACCATTTTGGATCTACCCTGAACTGTCACAATCTCAAATTCTAACTTTATAAAGTTGCCCTTTAAAGGCTTGCTCTTGTTTGGGAGTGAGCTGGAGAAAATGGCCAGTAAGTGGGGTGAGTCCCAGGTTCCTGGATTACCAGAGGATAAGAAACAAGCACCACGCTCCTTCAGCATGAGAGGTCATACTAGGGGGTTGGATGTTTTCGACCCTGCAGAGGAGTGGCTTTTCAGAGGACGTGACCTTGGGTAGGTCTTAGTCCTTTTGTCCCAGGCAGCTCAGATGGGGCGCAGGCTCATGTAGTGGACCTCCCCGAGTCTCCCAATGAAGGTGTGCCAACCCACCCCCTGGAATAGGAGATAGGTCGCCTCGCTCTATTTTTATCGGAGGTGGGTCGAGATCATGTCAGACCAGTGGGTTCTGGAGGTCATAAGTGATGGCTATGCGTTGGAGTTCCACACTGTTCCTCGGGACGTGTTTATGGTGTTTCCCTGCAACTTTCCATAGAAGAGAAATGCAGTGGAGTGTATTTTCCTAGCGTGTAGCAGATAGACTCAGGACCAATGGGTATAGTGTGCTCCTGATAGCAGTTGGAGACTGAGTCAGATTTCAATCTGACGTCGGCCTACATATACCCGTGCAAGAAGTGCAGCTTTTCAGTATTTCTCCGTCTCCATAGCAGTTTGGGACTCTATACATGCTTGCACAGCATTAGAAAATCCAAACCAAAGAAGAAAATCTTACCTCTACAGATGAGTCCCGCTCTCCTGTGGTGATACCTAAGAGTCCCTCCCCCAGTTGAGAATTCCTGAGATGATTTCCGAGATCCCTAAGAGGTAAGCCCCGGTCAGATAGCCGGTTCCCGGCATGGACTTAGCCCCCAGGAATGGGAGTGGCTGAGAGGCAGTGGGTGCAATACCTAACGCGGCGGTGAAGGTATATTCCCTCTCCCCCAGCAGCCGGAGACCGGGAAGCGCCAAGACAAGGTAAGGTAGAAAACTTTCTTAAAGTCTCCAGTCTCCGAGGCTCGGCTAGCCGCACAGATCGTCCATCTGTTAAATCGTCCAGGCTAGACCCCGATCCGGTGCGAGGGTCCTCCCTCGTGGAGACCCTCCAGGGGGGTCACCATCTTGCCTGCATGGACATCGGTGCCATTTCCACCCCCACTTGAATGCCGTATTGTCTGCACAACTGAACCGTGCGCACAGTGGCGAGCCGGGCAAATGAAAGTCTTATGCTCACAGCGGCGTTTGCACCTGTGCCGTGCGCACAGTGACGCGCACAACGGTGCCGGGTGCACAAACTGACCTGTGCGCACAGCGGCGCGCGCATCCCCACTAAATGCACAGATAGTGGCGTGCACGCACGCACATCATCGACACACCCGGAGCCCACAACTAAGTCTCCCGACACATGCACATACACGCGTTTTGAGCCACTCCACGCGCACAAACCATGGCACCGCCAGCCAAGTAAGCCAAGGGACAAGTCCTCTACCCAGCCTGCCACCGGAGAGCTGCGCAACCCGAAGTGGCCCCTGCCCTATGCCTGCAGTGCGAAGAGACTCGGGGAACCGAAACTAAGCCCCCCAGCCAGTAGAGGAATCCGGCTTCACCAGTGATAGTCCGGACCTCTATACCTCCGGTTCAGCCCCTTCTCAAATGGGTGCCTCAGGGAATCCCGCTGGAGTCAATAGGGACCCAGGGATCTCTTCCTGGGTGGAATTCTTCAAAGGGCTGCAAACCCTTTGTCCAGGCGCAAGCGGAAGAGCAAGACCTTCCAAACCCATCTCGGACCACTCCCGCGATGTGCCACATCCGAGCAAAAGCCTCTTCTGTTCTTTGTATTTTCCATCTAGAGTTTTAATGTAAACCAATATGATGTGCCTACTAATGTCGGTATAGAAAAACTGTTAAATAAAATAAATAAATAAATAAATAAAATGATGGGCCCGATGTCCCAGAAGTACTCCGTTCGTCTCTAGCTACCGGCAGAGGTTCGGAGCCAGCTCCAGTGGTGGCTACAAGAAGCCCATCGGAGCAAGGGAGTAAGACTATCCCCACTGATCCGCGCCTTACTCCCCATGGATGCAAGCCTGCGGGGGTGGGGATCCCACTGCCAGGAACTGACGGTCCAGGTGCAATGGGACAAGAAAGAGTCAGGATGGAACATAAACCGACTAGAAGCCCGAAAAGTCAGAGTAGCCGGCCTACGATTCAGTCACAAACTTCGGAGCGAATCTATCGGTCATGTCAGACAACGCCACGACAGTTGACTGCATCAACTGCCAGGGAGGAACCAGAAGCTAACAGGTTTCCCTGAAAATAGAATCCCTAATGGCGTGGGCGAAAGCAAACCTACAAGGGATCTCAGCCGCCCACATTGCAGGAGAAGTCAACCTCACTGCAAATTACCTCATCAGAGAGAGTCTAGACTTAGGGGAATAGACACTGTCGAACACAGCCTTCCAGTTGATAGTAAACCGCTGGGGAACCCCAGCCCTGGATCTTCTGGCAACCTGGTCCAAAGTCCAAGTTCCCAAGTTCTTCAGCCGCAGACGAGATCCACAATCCCAGGGAATCGATGCCCTCGTCCAGATCTGGCCACAGGAAGACCTGCTGTACACTTCCCCCATGGCCACTACTGAGCGGAATCATCCGCAAGATAGAACACCACAGGGGACCAGTACTTCTAGTGGCCCTGGACGCCAGGAAAGCCATGGTACGCAGACATGCGAAGTCTTCTGGCGGGGGAACCCTCTGTGTCTACCTCAACACAGGGACCTGCTCCAGCAAGGACAGATTCTCTACGAAGACCCAACTTGATTCTCTTTTACGGTCTGGCCATTAGAGGACTCGCCTGAAGAAGAGCAGATACTCTGGGGCAGCGATTGACACCTTGCTTCGAGCACGCAAGTTTTCCACGTCTCTAACTTACATACGAATATGGAGAATATTCGAAGCCTGGCGTGAGGAACGCGTCATCCTTCTGAGGACTATCAAAATTCCCATGGTCCTGGAATTCCTGCAGGATGACTTGAAGAAGGGGTTGTTCCTCAACTCCATCAAGGTTCAGGTGGCCAATGCGGCCTGCTTCAGAGCCAAAGTGGATGGCATCAGTCTACATTTCCCGCTTCCGGAGAGGGGTCAAGCAACTCTGACCACCACTAAAGGGGCCGGGGCCCCTATGGAATCTCAATCTAGTATTGGGCTTCCTAGCGGGAGCTTCCTTCCGAACAACATGCAGTCTGCACTACGTCTCCTGACCTTGAAAACTGCATTCCTAATGACAATATGTTCAGCCTGTCGCATCTCCGAGCTTCAAGCGCTATCTGGTAGGGAACTGTTCCTTAGATCCACACTGGGATCCAGCTCCGCACTGTACCCTCCTTCCCTCCGAAGGTGGTTTCTCATTTCCACCTAAACCAAACCATTTTGCTGCCATCACCAGACGAGCACAAGGACTCGGAAGACTCATGCTTTCTTCGCCATCTTAACGTTGGCAGATTTCTAGTCCGATACCTGGACTGATCGGAATTCATACGAAAGACGGACTACCTGTCCGTCCTTCACAACGGGAAGAAACAAGGGGAAGCGGCCTCATGAGCAACCAATGCCCGCTGGATCAAAGAAGTAAACAAAGCGGTCTATGTAGAGGCAGGGAAGCCTCCACCTCTACAAGTCAAGGCCCATTCCACAAGGGTCCAGGCAGTGTCCTGGGCAGAAACCAGGATGCTGTCACCCGCAGAGATATGTCTGGTGGCGATGTGGTCCTCCATTCACACCTTCTCGAGGTTCTATTGCCTGGATGTTCAGGCCTGGGAGGACACTGTATTTGCAAGAGCAACACTAAGTGGGCCACGGGCAGCCTCCCACACTGTTCAGGAGTAGCTTTTGTACATCCCATTGGTCCTGAGTCCATCTGCTACATGCTAGGAAATGGAGAAATTATTTACCTGATAATTTTGTTTTCCTTAATGTAGACAGTTGGACTCAGCATCCCGCCCACGGCTGCTCCAAAATCCGGAAACCTCGGGTGACAATCCTCGAGAGCAAGACAAGCACGGGTAAGCCAAACTTTACTCCTAGTTTACGACACCCATAGTTGCCGGGTGTCAGCGTCTTTCGATTGAATGCACTGGAGGTCCCCAGTTAGAAATCAGTTCAACCAGTCCAAGTTAATCAAGTTAATCAAGTTATTAATACACATATATATCCACAATTGCTTTTGGAGGAGAATATTGAAGAGCTGCACTTCCTGCTCGGGTATATGTAGGCTGACGTCAGATTGAAATCTGACTCCGTCTCCAACCGCTATCTGGAGCCGGCTATACCCATTGGTGCTGAGTCCATCTGTCTACACTAAGGAAAACAAAATTATCAGGTAAGTAATTTCTCCCATTGTCAAGACCCCTCAGCCTGTGGGCTGTGGTTCCATTGCCCATGTCCAAGAAAATATGGGACGATGTTCCATTTATTTCGTTGAGCCCAAGAAGGAGGGCTCTTTTCATCTCGTCCTGGATATCAAGGGCATCAACTGTCATTTGCATGTGACTTGATTTCGCATGGAAACCTTGCGCTCATGTTAATAGCAGTATAGTCGGGAGAGTTCCTGATGTCTCTGGATTTGTTCGAGGCATCCCTGCATATTCCCATCCGGCTAGAGCATTAAAGTTTTCTGCATTTTGCGGTTTTGGGTGTCATTATAAGTTTTGAGTGCTACCTTTTGGTTTGGCCACCATGCATAGAACCTTTTCCAATATTGTGGTGGTGGTGGTGGTAGAATTGAGAGAGGCTGGGATCTTGGTACACCCGTATTTGGATGACTGGCTGATTTGGGCCAAGTCTGGAAGAGGGCCTCCAGGTCTCTTGCAAGGTGATCTCCTTGCTGCAGGAGTTAGGTTGTGTGGTGAACTTGGTCAAGAGCAATCTTCAGCTATTAAAATCGCTAGAGCATCTTGGTATTTAGTTCGAGACAGAACAGGGCAGGGAGTTCCTGCCGGAGGGCTGTATTCAGAAACTGATAGCACAGGTGCGTCTGTTGACGAACACAATACACTGATAGTCTGGTCCTATCTACAGGTACTTGGATTGATGGTGGTGTGGGTGAGGGCGCATATGGATCCTCTTCGGTGCACACTGTGGTCTCGGAGCCCACAATCTCAGGATTATTCGATTTGACTTCATCTGCCAGTGGAAGTCTTCACTCAACTGCAGTGGTGGTTAAAGGTGGATCATCTAAGAAAGGGAGTTTCCCTAAGATCACCGGACTAGCTAGTACTCACGTCATATGCGAACCTCCAGGGTTGGGAAGCTGACTGTCAGGAGTTGACAGCGCAAGGCTGTTGGAGTACAGAAGAGTCTCTCTGGAACATCAATCGGCTGGAAGCTCATGCAGTTCAGTTGGCATGCTTTGAGGTTCAGCAACCGATTGCAGGGTCGAGCGGTCTGGATAATGTTGGACAATGCAACGACAGTGGCTTACATCAATCGGCAGGGAGGAACCAAGAGTCAGCAACTATTGCAAGAAATAGCCCAACTTATGGAATAGGCGGAAGTGCATCTTCAGGAGATCTCAGCCTCGTACATTGCAGGAAAAGACAAAGTAAGAGTCGATTTTCACAGCAGACAGAATCTGGATCCAGGAGAATGGGAATTGTCAAACAGGGCATTTCAGCTAATAGTGGTTCGTTGGGGCGTTCCTTTTCTGGACCTGCTCGAGACTTCTGGCAATGCAAAGGTTCCTCGCTTCTTCAGTCACAGGAGAGATCCAAAGTCCTTGGGTATCGATGCCCTCATGCTGGAGTGGCTGAAGGGCAAGCTGCTGTATACCTTTCCCCCTTAGCCCATGTTGGGCGGAATGATTCGGAAGATCGAGAGACCGAGCGGAATGTTGCTTCTGGTGGCACCAGAGTGGCTCAGTAGACCATTTATTTATTTTTTATTTATTTATTTAAGTTTTTTTTATATACCAACATTCAAGACAGTAGTCCCATCATGCTGGTTCACAAGAAACAGGGGTGCAATAAACTTTACAATTTGAACAATGGTGCAGAAAAGCAGTTACATGTAACAGGGAATCAATAACTAGGAGTAAGAAGGAAAATGAAGATTAAATAATTATATATATATATATATATATAATAACATTATAAGAGGTGGCTATTAATGCTAATACTGGTATGCAGACCATGGTATGCAGATTTGCGAAGACTCCTGGTGGACTCTCCTGGTTTCCAGTGCACAGGGATCTTTTATGGCAGGGGCCTGTTCTTCACAAAGATCTGACTCAATTTTGTTTTATGGCATGGCCCTTGAGAGAGCTCAGTTGCTGAAGCGTGGATATTCTACTGTGGTGAATGCCACCATGCTATGAGCGAGAAAGTTCTCCACTTCCTTAGCCTGTGCACAGATTTGGTGAGTGTTTGAGGCTTGATGTGATGATCAAGGGGTTCTTCCTTGTTTGATTAAGATCCCACTCATTTTGGAATTTTTGCAGGATGGATTGTGTAAAGGGTTAGTCCTTAATTCATTAAAGGTATAAGTGGTGGCTCTTGCCTGTTTTTGTGGGTAGGTAGATGGTGGACCCTTGACGGCTCATCCAGATATGGCTCATTTCTTGAAAGGCGTGAAGCATCTTCGTCCTCTCTTGCAGTTACCGGTGCCCTTGTGGAGTCTTAATCTAGTTTTGGATTTTTAAGTGGGCCCCACTTTTCAGCCAAAGCGTAACCTTTACTTGAGGTTACTGACCTTGAAAACGGTGTTTCTTGTGGCAATTTGTTCTGCGCATCGAGTATCTGAACTGCAGGCCTTAGTCTTGCTGGGAGCTGCTTCTACGAGTGACTCAAGGGTGATACTGCTGCATACTGTTCCTTCCTTTTTTGCTAAAAGTGGTCCTGGATTTTTACTTGAATCAGTCCATTTCCCTGCCATCTCTGGGCAGAGAAAGAGATGCAAAGGAATATATCCTGTTACAGCTCTTGGATGTCAAGAAGCATATTTTGAGGTATTTGAAGGTTTCTAAACCTCTCAGGAAGATGGATCGCCTGTTTGTTTTCCATGGTGGAAGTAAACAGGACAAACCGGTGTTGTGGGCTACAGTAGCTTGCTGGATTAAGGAGGTAGGCACGGCTGCGTATGTGGATGCTGAGCAGCCGTTACCTAGTCAGGTTAGGGCTCATTCCACTAGGGCTCAGGGAGTGTCATGGGCAGAGGTTAGATTGTTGTCTCTCATTGACATTTGCCAAGCTGTGATGTGGTCCACTTTACAGACCTTTTCCAGGCATTATCGCCTGGATGTGCAGGCCCACACGCAGCCTTTGCACGTGCGGTTTTCACTGGGCCACAGGCAGCCTCCTGCCTTGTTCGGGAGTAACATTGGTACATCCCAGTGGTTCTGGATTCACCTGTCTGAGCGCTAAGAAAGGAGAAATTACTATTTACCTGATAATTTCCTTTTCTTTAGGTGAATCCACCTTCCCGCCCTTGGCAGCCAAATGGTTGTGCTATGGTCCTCCTGCATGGCTGTGTATTTCAAGGAGTACTTGTAAGTGTCAATCCACTCTCTGTTATTGCACTCCTTGTCTGGGCTCAGTGGTTTCCTGTTAGCTAAGTGCTGGAGTGGTTATCTATTAATAATCAAGTTTTTGTTAATTTGTCCACAGTTGGCTTTTGCAGAGAATATTGGCGGGTTGATGCCACTGCAGGAGAATATATATACCGTGATGTTAACTTTGTTCCATCTCCATCTGCTGGTAGATGTGCTTAACCCACTGGTTCTGGATTTACCTGTCTGTACTAAAGAAAATTAAATGATCATGTAAGTAGTAATTTCTCCTTATGTGAATTTTCACCTGAAAACTTAGGCTCCTAAAATCAGTTGAAAATAGATGCCAAACTTAGGAGCCTAGCTTAGGAGCCTAAATTTAGGAGCTCAGCTTTTTTTGTATATCAACCTCATAGTGTCTGGGTTCATATTCCTTATTAATGCCCTCTTGTGTTAAAGCTGTTGTCACAGTGACTCCAAAATGTGAATGGTTTCATATTGTGCAAGTATAATATGATCATGTTTTCTGCATGACTATGATTGAATAACTATGTTGTGGCTTTGTTTTCTTTTTAGGTTTTTAAAGATCTTGGTACTGATGTCCTTAAAGCTGCTTTCGAAGGTTATAATGCCTGCATATTTGCATATGGACAAACTGGATCTGGAAAATCATATACTATGATGGGCAATCCTGTATGTTACTTTTTAAAGTATTCTGTGTTGTCATTAAGATCACATGACCGCTTCTGTTTGGTACTAATTCTGTTTTAGTTTCTTATTTCGCCTTTCTAAGTAAATCCAAACAGCTCACAACTGCAGGACACGCTTTTTTAAAGAAGTCTCACAAATTTCAAAACAATAAAAAAAAAAAAAAAGTAGCCTACACTTCAGTGTTTTCAGCTTTTTAAGTTTTTTGACAAAACCTTTTTTAATTTAAAGAATAAAACAATGTGGAAAGGAGGGTGGCCATCTTAGTTTTCAAAGCCTCAGACTCCAGTGATACATTAGAAATAATTATGTATCTGCTCAGAACTGCTGGCTGTATGTATGAATGTCAGCCTCAAGAAGTACAAATATTGAAGACACTATGGTAAGTGTGTGTGTGTGTAATAATGTATAAAGTATGTGTCAAGACTCCACTGTTCTGTTAGAGGTGATAGGAATGTTAAATAAAATAAAAATACCTCTGTTTCTATGGAAACAATAAAGATGACATATATATGGAATGGCATTATTAAAGGCAGGCCTTTACTGTTGCCAGCATAATTTAGGATATGACCAAAATGAGACATAATTTATTTACTGAACTCAGTATTCTTCAATTTCAAACAACCTGCTGTGGATTGCACAAATGGCACAAATAAAATGCCTTTTACGTGAAATGCTGTTGGTACAGTCTTTCGTAAATTTCACAACAATATCTGTTGCCCCATAGCCATCCCTGAAGAGGCACAGTAACCTTTCGGGTCGGTACGGGGTTCCTCACCAATCCCCGCCTTTGAGCTTGATGCCGACATTTATTTAATTTTTGAAATTTCACTATGGAATCCCACTGCAACTAATATTGAATTATCCCCTGAAGCTTGTCTTCACCCAATGTTGTGTCTGATACCGGCACTCAATCTCTGAAGCCCCCTTTTTCTTTTGACATTCTCGCTACCACTAGAACTAATATACTCCCCAAGGTTTTCTTGTATGGAAGTTTCACTTGTAATCTCTGCATCAAGATTTCGGAAGCTAGAGCTCTAGTTTTTCTCAGTAGCTGAGCCTTAGTATGTATACACTTGTGCTTTCACCTTGCTTGATGTGAACACCCTATAGATACCGACCCTGACACAGCCTTGACGCGAAACATGGCCGTCTTGGGGCTTCCTTGGATAACAGGTGTGCAGTGCATTAATGGATTTTTATGTTTTTCTTATGAAATTTATAAATTTATGGAGATATATTGAACAGTGATGTACTTTTTGCCACACATTCTTTGTCGAATACAAATAAAATGCACCCACCCCATCCCCAAAAACCACCCAATAGTTTAAATAAATAGTTTATATGTTGTTAATAAAAAAAAAAAAAAGCAAACAAAACCCACTGCTTTCTACCATCATGAGATCCCACCCAAATTCTTATCTAATATCGAAAATAAACTTATTTTCTAAACTAATCTAATATCGAAACTTCTCAACTAATCTAATATCTAAAATAAATTTAATAAATAAACTTAATTTAATAATAAATTTCATTATTTAAATTTATTAATTTATTAAAATTTATTAAAATAACTTATTAATAATACATTTCATAATTTCATAAACTTAATTTCATAATTTAATAAAATAAATTTAATAAATAAACCTAAT
The DNA here is from genome assembly GCF_901001135.1 of Rhinatrema bivittatum. Taxonomy (NCBI): domain Eukaryota; kingdom Metazoa; phylum Chordata; class Amphibia; order Gymnophiona; family Rhinatrematidae; genus Rhinatrema; species Rhinatrema bivittatum. Next base: position 108,577,151 of record NC_042617.1, on the reverse strand, counting down.
TTCTAAACTAATCTAATATCTAAACTTCTAAACTAATCTAATTTCTAAACTTATCTAATATCTAAAATAAACTTAATTTCCTCTTCAGCGGCGATCGGCGAGAGGGAAAGGCCTGCGCAGTCGGCGCCGGAGACCCACTGGGGTAAGGCCTTCTAATTTTAACACTTACCCTCGGTCTCTCACGGCACCGACCACGAGGCAGCCTCCCGATCCAGGCCAACGATAACGCCGGGCTCCCTCTTCACTTCCGGGCCCAGCCCCGAGTCAGCAGCCAATTGTAGAGGCAGGCGCAGAAAAGCCAATCGGGGGACAGCCCCGATTGGACTTTAAATCCTGGCGCAGCTAGGCTCTGCCTTCTCTTCTTCAACGGCGATCGGCGAGAGGAAAATGCCTGCGCAGTCGGCGCCGGAGACCCACCGGGGTAAGGCCTTCTAATTTTAACACTTACCCTCGGTCTCTCGCGGCACCGACCACGAGGTAGCCTCCCGATCCAGGCCAATGATAACGCCGGGCTCCCTCTTCACTTCCGGGCCCAGCCCCGAGTCAGCAGCCAATTGTAGAGGCAGGCACAGAGCAGCCAATCGGGGGACAGCCCCAATTGGACTTTAAATCCCTGCGCAGCTAGGCGCCGCACGCCGAGCGTCGCGCACCAAAGGTGCGCAACAAAGGGGCAGGCCCCTTTGTGTGCCCCTTAGTGCAGCACCGCAGTGCAGCATTAGCCCCCTTCTAACTGAGTTTCTATCCCCACTAAGGCATCCCACCTATTTGCTGCGATTCAGTGAACCTATCAAGACCTACGTAGGACACTCAACTCAGAACGGAGGAGGACACCCGCAGCAAGAACAGGTGCTCAGAGTAAGGATAGCACAGTCGGCGCCTGAGCACAACGGGGTAAGGCCCCTTCTATTTTGCACCTACATCTGAGGGCCCCCGCTCCGACCAAGTGACCATCTACAGCTCACTGCCCCATTGGGCACAGCTCCCTCATCTCAGTCAGACACCGCCTACAAGACACAGCTGAGCAACAACCTCTACCTCACCGGCTGTCTTCACCAGTCCCTCAGCAACAGCCCCTACATTACCCTCCGCTCTCAACTGCATCTCCTCCACAAAGATGCACATAATCACTATCCCTATTATCAGCAAACAAAGCAGAATTCAAGCTAAACCTGCCTCACCTCCCAGCATCCGTCAACAAAGACTAGTTCCAATAATGATCTCTCCTATTACTCAATTTCTGGGCCTCTCTCTATTCTCTCTTACCCTCTTTAATGCACAATCTTACGAAGAAAACTCACATCCTAAATGACTATCTTACAGAAATCAAGCCAGACATCTGTGCAATCACAGAAACATGGCTGAAACCCACAGATACAGTACTAACAATCAACTTCCCACCCAGCTTTATGACCTTTTCTCAATCCCCAGACTCAAAAAAAAGGGGCGGAGGGCTTCTATTAGCGGTAAAAAAAAGGACTAGGCCTAACCATACAACAATCTAATACAACAACCAACCTTGAACTCTCTTTCTTCAAATCCGATCACCTACAAATTGGTCTAATCTATGCCCCGCCAGGAACCCTAGATTTGGACCCCTCACCCTCGCTGCCAAATATATCAACCCTGACAAACCTGCTATAATAATGGGAGATTTCAACATGCACGTTGACGCTTCACCACAGTCCCCGAACTGCATTGCATTACTTTCTTCACTCAGTTACATGGGATTCACACAAATTATTAAAAGCCCAACTCATAAAGCAGGCCACACTCTGGACCTTATTTTCATCAATAAAGGCATCACTCTCCCCACCACTCCCACATGCTCGCCGGTCCCTTGGACTGATCAGCAGATCATCAACACGACTCTTGAGATCAAAGAGCACCCTCCCCAATCTTTCCCGAAAATCACAATACAATTCAGGAAACCGTGCTCCACAGACCTCCTCAGCAAGCAGCTCTCTAAAGAATTAACACAACTCGATCTTTCTGATGCAAGCGCAGCCACCTCCTCCTGGATCAATATCACTAAAAACATTGCGGACCAAACCTGCCCATCCATCACAAAAATTCTACAACCCACACCAGACAACAGGAAACCTTGGTTCACCCCAGAACTGAAGGCCCTCAAACAAGATTTAAGAAGTAAAGAACACAGTTGGCGAAAAACCCCATCCACCACAACTCTAGCTACATACAAATCCCTCCTCAATGCCTACAGGAATGCTATACTTAGAATAAAGAAAGACTTCTTCTAAAAAAAAATCCACCATTTCATCTTCGATTCGAGAGCACTATTCTCTCATGTCTCAGCACTCAGTAAACCTTCCCCTCCCACTATTCCAGATGCCCAAGCACTCAACAAAGCCATTGAATTAGCAGATTACTTCAAGAAAAAAATCACCGACTTGACCGACCCCTCATGACATCCAATCCCATGCCCCCTCTTTCTCTCTCTACTTTACCTCAACGAAACACGAGCTTCGAATTCTTTGAGACCACATCAGCGCTTGAGATAGAAAATATCCTCAAGAAACTGAAACCTTCATCTCATCCATTGGATACTATTCCGACCAATCTGCTCATTTCCATAAGGAATACCATCTCTAAGCCAATTGCAGACATCATAAATTGCTCGCTAACTCAAGGTCTAGTCCCTGACCAGCTTAAGCTAGCAATTCTAAAACCTTTACTAAAAAACCTAATCTGTCACCAACTGACCCAGCCAACTTCCGCCCAATAGCTAACCTCCCTCTGATTGCTAAACTTATGGAAAAGGTAGTCAACAAGCAACTATCTGATTACTTGGAAGAAAATACCATTCTCGCATCATCACAGTTCGGCTTTTGCAAGTCATTAAGCACAGAATCCCTCCTTATATCTCTTACAGACACCATACTAACAAACCTGGAGAAAAAACAACCCTATCTCCTGGTTCTTCTAGATCTCTCCGCGGCTTTTGACACGGTGAACCACTCAACACTATTAGAACGTCTTGCAGACATAGGCATCAAGGGAACGGTCCTCAGCTGGTTCAAGTCCTTCCTGTCTAACAGACGATTCAAGGTAAAGATAAATAACAAGGAATCACATCCTCTCCTCACTTTCACCGACCCTTTTCAACCCTTCTCCCGCTCTGCCATCTACTCAACCAATCTAAAGCTCACTCATTACCTATATGCGGACAACGTTCAAATCCTCATCCCGATTACAGAATCTTTACACAAAAGTATGACTCATTGGAACAACTGCCTGCATTCAATCAATCAACTGCTCTCCAGCCTCAACTTAGTCCTTAACAAGAACAAGACGGAGATCCTAATCATCACACAAGATGATAACTGGCTTCTCAACCCGTCTGGCACCCCCCTATCAGGCATCCCAAAATTAAATCAATCTCCTTATGTGAGAGATCTAGGAGTCACCCTTGACAACCAGCTGAACTTAAAAAAAATTGTAAACACCACCACCAAGAATTGTTTCTACAAACTGCAAGTCCTTCGAAAACTTAAACCATTACTTCACTTCAACGATTTCCGCATGGTACTACAATCCATCATGCTATCTAAAATTGACTATTGCAACTCCCTCCTGCTTGGGCTCCCTACCAACACCATTAAACCATTCCAGATGGTTCAGAATTCCGCAGCCAGAATTCTCACTAACACCAACAAAAGAGAACACATCACCCCCATCCTTAAGAACCTCCACTGGCTGCCCATTAAACACAGGATCCTCTTTAAAGTTCTAACAGCTATCCATAAAGCCATGCACAACATCTCCCCACTCTACCTAAGCTCCCAACTGCGTCCACATACATCATCCAGACCTATCAGAGGAGCATACAAAGGCACACTCTATGCCCCCCCAGCAAAATGTTCCCTAAGGAAACGTGCCCTATCTACAGCAGGCCCTACACAGTGGAACATGCTCCCTCCAGACATCCGACAAGAACCTTGCCACTCGACTTTCAGAAAGAAACTCAAAACTTGGCTGTTCGGCCAATCTTATCCAGGAATATAAGCCCCTTATTCTTATTCTTGGCCTTTCTGCCAAGATTATCCAGGAATATAAGCCCTTCGCTTCACATCTTGCCTGCTCGTTTCTCCATATATCCTCATTGTCCGATTCATTTAAGATTGTTCTGGGCACGATGTACCCTACTAGTATTCTCCGCTGCAGGTCACTGTTGTTTACTCTGACAAGCTGTAATTGGCCCTACTCCCCATTAATATTCATTGTACTGACTACTTGATATAGTTAACTGTTTATTTGTTGATTTGTTTAGTTGTTTACCGGTTTTCGGGACCATTCCATAACTTAACTACAATAGTCTCCCTTATCCCAATTTTGTATTCCTTGTTCCATGTACCGCCTTCGAGCGAATTTCTTTTGCTTTATTTCAATGTTTCACTGTAAACCGATGTGATTTGTATGTCATACAGGAACACCGGTATATAAAAATTAAAAATAAATAAATAATAAATAAACTAAACACAGTAAACAAATGAATACCAGAGGACACTTCTAACCAAAAGCCTGACCAAAAAGCCAAGATTTAGATGTTTCCTGAAGGACAAATAACTAGTTGCCATGGCACATTTCCATTGGAAGTTAATTCCACAATACAGGATTGGCATAACTAAAGTTCCACTGCCTAATTACTGACAGCTTGGATGAGTCTGATGAGGGGTGACCAAAAATGCATGCTGTAATCTCAGGATATTGCTCTTTCGGTGGTGGGTCCCATATTTTTAACACACTTCCAGAGTATTTGTAAACAGTGACTTGCAGTGGAATCCTTAAAAAGTCACTGAAGTCCTTACTTTTTAAACAGGCCTTTGATTTATAATTAAGGGTAATTTCTAGGTTCTATTGAGACATTGTTTTTGGATGGCAGTGTTTTGTTTTGTTCAAATCTGTTTATTAGATATCATATCAAATATACATGCAACAAAATATAAAAGACAATGACAATAAGAAAGATAGAAAAATGACAGTGTGACAAAATACAAAGATGCTGCTCAAATCTAGAATATATAGACAATCAAATGAGTGGATAGAAATAGCTGTGCATTAAATGGGTAAATCCAACGAGTTAAGGTTGGCATCCAGTGGTTTCCACACCCTAACCCAGGAGGTCAAGTGAAGGCTTTTAATGGCAACTGCATTCTCATACTTGGAGGATAAACAAATTGAATTCCACCAATAATGTTCATTGAGTAATTCACTGTGCTTCCAGAAAGATAAAATAAGATGCATTGTGATGGTAAGAAAAAAGCACAGGAGATTACGGTGAGAAGAGGGAAGCTAAGACTGGAGGGTGGACAATGTAACTAACTTTTTAAAAGGGCTCTGGGGTGATCTATGAAACTATAGCCTGATGTCTGTACTAGGCAGACTGATAGAAGCTATTCTTAAAAATGAAATTAGTGGCCATGTGGATAGACATGGCCTAATGGAGAAAATCCAACATGGATTTAACAAACAGAAATATTGACTTACAAGTTACTGAAATATTTCAAAGGTGTTAATAAACACATGGATTTCTAGAAGGTATTTGACAAAGCCCCTCTTGAGAGACTCCTTAGGAAATTAAGTCATGGGATAGGAGATGATATCCTATGGTGGACTGGTAATTGGTTAAAAGACAGGAACGAGAACAAGAATAAATGCTCAGTTTTCCCAAAGGAGTAAGGTAAAGAGTAGAGAAAAATAACTAGAAAGTAATGGAAAAAAAGTAGAGACTCTCATAATACTTTTGTACTGATTCATGGTGCAACTGCATCTTTAGTATTTTGTGCAGTTGTGGTTGCTCAATATCAAAAAAGATAAAGTGGAACTAGAAGAAGTACACAGGCAGGAAAAATAATAAAGGTAATGAAACAACTGCTTTATGAAGAAAAGTTATGCAGGTTAGGACTCTTAGCTTGGAGAAGAGGTGACTGAAAAGGAATATGACAGAGGTTTATTAAATTATGAGTGGTATATAGGGGATGTTTTTTTTACCCTTTTAAATTATACTAATACTCAGAACACTCCATAGAACTAACATTTAAAATCAGTGAAAGTATTTTTTCACTTAATGTACAATCAAGCTTTAGAATTTTTTTGCCAGAGGACATGGCCAAGGTATCTAGCATAGCAGGTTGGAACAAGTTTTTGGAAGAAAAGTTCATTATTTGCTAGGTAGATTTGGGGAAAGCCACTATTTAGGCCTTTATTTATTATTTATTTATCTATGTATCTATTTATTTATTTATTTATCTATCTGTTTTATGTACCAACAATCCTTGTGAGAATCGCTAGTTCCTAACTGTGTACAGGTTTGACATTCAAAATAAATGATGAAATACAGTGGGAGGCATGCATACATACATACATACATACATACATACAGGTAGTAAACTAGGTAAGAATTGAAAGGCAAGGGTGCTCTTCAAGGCAGCTACAATATATAGGGTAGCATAAAAGGGTTAAAAAGGGGATTAGGATTATGGGGGGTATTGTTCAAGATATATTTTGGATAACTGACTCAAGCTGAATTGGAGATTTCTGTGTAGTTTCTGTCAAACAGTAGGCATTTTTGAATAGCCAGGTTTTCAACTCGTTCTTAAATTTTCGAGTAAGCAACAAAAAATGGATCTAGTCTTTGGGATCTATTGGGCAACTTGTGACTCATATTATCTACTGTCAGAGATTGGATGCTGGGCTAGATGGACCTTTGGTCTGACTCATATGTTCTTATAGCTTGTAGCACGGTGTCTTGCAGAGAATTTCTTTGTTTTGAGTTTTTATTTCATTTGCTCTTTGCAGTCTTTATCTGCTATCATATTTAATGAATTTACGTAACAATTTTTAGACATGTCTAAAACTTTGTGAATTAGACTGTTGACATCTATGCCTTCAAGCAGTTTTCTATTTCTCATCATTAAGTTCCTTTCTTCTTAAAGTGCAAAGTAGTTCACTCATGCTTTTTATATACCTGTGAGGCCTGCACTTTCATTACAGATTCCTCTATGATTTTAATTGGCTTTGATTTGATTTAGATCAAGTAGCTGTTAGTGAAGAGTAAATTATAGAAGAATTATGGCACCACACGTAATCTTCTTCCTATTGCTTTGAAGAAATATGTACTTATGGCTCTTATTAGCAAGTCTAAAAGGTATTAACAGCGTTAAGAGATGAATGAGGTTCATGGAATGAAATATGTCAGATTGGATCAGGCAATTGGTTGCTGCTTGTGCTGTAAAAGATTGATGGGACCAGCAATTTATGAAACAAGCTAGACCAGTAATTGGTGTTCAATTTTGTCTTAATTTGGAATCTGCTTCTTAGATTGTGTTTCTGTGGATGTGTAGTAACAGTGAAAGTCTAGAATATTCTTTAGTGTAAGGCGACTATACAGTGCATTTCTCTTTAAAATGTCTGCTTAATTTACAGCACTTTCTCATGGTAGTCACAAGACCCAGGGGTATAGCAAAGATGCTGATTTTACCACACTTGCTGGAGGTCTTTAAAACTTTAGACCCCTCTCTGAATAGAGGTGTATTGATAAAGATTGTATAAGTCTTCAGAGCGAAGAGGAGACCCATCATATTGTCACACTCCTGAAGTAGAAGATCTTTGAAACGTGGATCCACGTCGTGTTTTGAAAAAGCTGTTTTGGACAAAGTTTGGGAATGCAACGAAGAAGATTTGGCAACTAGTTTTAAGCCAAAAGTACATTTATGTATAATTTTTGCAAATTACAAAAAAACTTTATTGAATGATTTATAGATGTTACCATTCACTATTGTTGAGGTCTATGATTATAAGGGATCACTGGTTGCAATTTAGCAAGCTTTCTGGTAGCCATGTATGAAGACTATTAAAAAAAAATTTCAAATTTGAGTGCTTTGTTTAGACCTATTTATAAACTATTTTGAACGTGGTCTTTTTTTTCTTGATCATATTTTTCCACTTTCTTGTATTCGGGTTTTTTTAAGCTAGAAATTTACACACATGTACATGGTTCTTAAATTCTGCATATGGAAGAATGAGTCAATATTATAGTTTTATGGAAGGTAATCTATCAATAAATGTAAATATAGGTAAATATTGTCCAGAGAAAACAAAAATAAGAACAAGTGTAATCACCAGGTTATTTAAATTTGATACCCTGTCTATTGCCAATAATAATAATGTTTTAATTATATTCCACCTTTTGTGACTCTTCACAGGTACTTGGCACACCAAGGTGGCTTATAATAAAAATCAGAGAAAATAAATATATAAAATAGCACTTAAAAGCAACCATTACCCCTAACCCTTTAATATTTTCAATATACTTATCAATAAATGTTCAATTCTTTCCTGGCCCGATTTATATGACCAACCCTTATAATCACAAAACTCTAATTCTCCTGACATCTGGGATTCTCTGTTTATTTCCCCAAATGCTTGTGTGAAGAGCCACGATTTGGTTTTCTTTCTAAATCACAAGTTTTTCAGCAGCTCACAGAAATTTTGGGTGATTGCATTCCAGATGGCTGGACCAAAATAATTAAATGCAAGACATAGGGCCTCATTTTCTAAAGTATTGCATTTAGAAAAATGCAGTAATGAGTCCATTGAGCCCAGCATTCTGTCTCTGGCAGTGACCAATTCAGGTCACAAATTACCCAGCAATTCTAAAGAGTAAATGCATTTCTTGTTGCTCACTCCCAGAGATAAGCGATGGCTTTCCCAAATCTACCTGGCTAATGATTATTTCTCGAGAAACCTTTTCAAATCTATTTTAAAGCCTGCTATGCTCATCACCTTGATTATATCCTCTGGCAACAAATTCCATAGCTTGAGTGAAAAAAATACTTTTTGTGATTGTTTTAAATCTTCTGGTTATTAGTTTCATGGCGTGTCCTATTGTTTTAATTTTATTTGAAAGAGTAAATGACTGTCTATCTGTTCTAAACCATTCATTATTTTATAAATCTTATTATATTCCCTTTGTTGTCTCTTGTAAGCTAAAGAGCCCTAACCTGTTTATTCTTTATAAGGCAACTTGACCAGGGCGATGAAATAGTCTGTGAAATGCTAACGGAGATTAAACAGGCAACACAATAATGGAGGATTTCAATTACCTCAGTATTAATTGAGCGAATATACTCCTGGGGGAATTCTGCGCAAAAAATTGAAAATTCTGCAACAAAAAATTGAAAATTCTGCGTGCACATTTTCTAAATTCTGCAAAATTCTGCACATTTAATTGTCAAAATAATACAATATGTTTTGCAAATTATTCCTCATTTCAGTGCAATCCAGTATTTTCATGAGAGGAGGTAAACAGGAACAGAAGCAGAGGTCAAAGGAGGATTCACATCTTCACCTGCTTTAGGCCAAGGGCAGCAACGCATGGCACTGGACAGCTGAGCAGACAATGACAGCCATCGCTACCTGAATCAGAAAGCTAGCTCCAAGCCTCACATGCAGCAGCAGGAGTCGCATTTAACCAAACATCTCCCGCTGCTGTGGGACTGGTCTTGCGCAGCAGGAGATGATGTTTGTTAAACGCAACCTCTGCGGCAGAAGTCAGAATCCGCTCAACTGTCCAGTGCCAGGGCACAAAGTCAAAGGCTGCAAACCTCTGGCTCAGAACAAATGGAAATATGAATCCCCTTGGCCTCTGCCCCTATCCCTATTCTGTTTTCCCTCATACCTCGAGCCCCTACTAGAAACATTCTCCCCCCTCCCCTCACTCTCCTCTCTCTCTCCCTCCCTCCCCCCTCCCCTCTCTCTCTCCCTCTCACTCCTCCCTTCCCCCCCCCCCCCCCCCCGATTGAGGGTCCTGGCTTTTGCACAGTGCAGCTTGCTAACCTCACCCCTGCTGCGCTGCCTCTGCTCTTCATGTGGAAACTTTGCCTGCGATGCCTCTGATTTCCGATGCCTCTGATTTCCGTGCACCCGCCTGTGCCACGATGCTTCCGCTCTCTGTGCATGGCGAACTTGCTCGTGCCGTGATGCTTCTGCTCTCCGTGCGCGGCGAGCTCGCTCGTGCCGTGATTCTTCCGGATTTGCTTCCTCTTCTGACAGATCATTTGGAAGGGAGAAGCATTCAGCTGCGGTGGATTCTGCGAGGCATGGGAGGGAAATCTGCGTGAAGGTAGAGGCTGCGGTGGATTCTGCGAGGTGAGGGATGAAATCTGCGGGAAGGGAGAATTCTGCGCAAATCCTACAGTAACGCAGAATTCCCCCAGGACTAGGCGAATGTCTCATCAGGACATGCAAGGGAAGTAACATTTTTAGTCACCATAAATGACAGCATCTTGGAGCAGCTAGAGCTGAAACCCATGAGGGGGGTGAACTGCTTTAGGCTTAGTTCTTAATGGACTGCAGCACCTGGTGCAAGGGAAAATAGTGGTGTGGCCGCTTTTCAATTGTGATTATAATGCAATCAATTTGATATGATCACCAAAGGGAGAATATTTGGTAAAACTCTGCGGTAACTTTCAACTTCAAAAAGGGGAACTTTGGTAGAATGAGGAAATTAGAAAAAAATCTTAGAGGGGAAGTTGCCAGGGTAAAAAAAAGTCTGCATGAGGTGCGGAGATTGTTTAAAAATACCATATTGAAAGCCCAAATAACATGTATTCCATACGATAAAGGTTGAAGGAAGACCAGAAACTGCCATCATGTTTAAATGTTGCTGTGAAAGAGGTTATTAAAGTCAAACAGGCATCTTTTAAAAAATGGAAAGCAATCCAAATAAGGAGAATAGGCAAGATCATAGGCACTGGCAAAGTAGATGTAAAACATCAAGACGATAACTTTAAACCCAGTGTGCATGCACCCACATATGCTGGAATTTTAAATCGTCCACACAAATGATTTAAGTGATTTAAAATACACCTAATGCTCATATGTGTGCTCCTAATTTTAAGTGATTATGTGAGGAATCTTTTTTTGCCTATCTTTCCTTAGGACCTGTCGGCTTTTACACAAACAAGAGAGCAAATTTTAAAGCATGCACTCATGAAGAAAATAACTGGTTTGACCACTTAGTCCACCAGTTCCCCAGTTTATCTTTAGGTCTCTAGGTCCTTAAGAAACCCAGCCTGCACTCCCCTCAGTTTACCTAGGTCACTCACCCAGTCAGTTTTTGGCTATGACTATTTTTTTTTAGACTTACCCTTGAACAAGAGCAGAACTAAATACCTGTAGGTATGAGCCTAACGTGTTTGCTGGTTTTAAAATCGGGATTTACGTGTGTAAATGTTGGCCCCATCCCAGAATGCCTCTGACTCACTCCTTTATAATAGCGTATTCTGTTGTGTGTGCATGTGCATATAAGCGCAAAATTTGCTGGTTTTAAAATACAAGTTACTTATGCTCGGCCCATATATTTGCGCATATAGGCCTTTTAAGGCGAGCAACTCTTTTAAAATTCACCCTAAGGCAGGCAAAAACAAATCTGAGAGGAAGCTTGCTACAAAGGCAAAAAAGTAATTACATCTTTTTCAAATACATCAAAAGCAAGGAACCTGCAAGGAAATCATTTGGATCACTAGATGACAGGGAGTAAAAAGGCACTCAAAGAAGGCAAAGCTGTCACAGAAAAGCTAATGAATTATTTACTTTGCTGAAGAAGATGTTTGGGAGATAACTGTTATTATTTGTAAGGGTTTTTGGGTGGATCCCCTGGACCTGTGGCAGATGACCACGCCCACAGGGGAAGTCCCGTGAGGGGCCACAGGTCAAGCTCAGAGTAGGAGACACACCACACACTAGTTATTTTATTATACAGGATTGGTGAACCACCAGAGGGTGGCAGTATGAGCTGGAAAGTAGCCCGGTTGGGCTTGTAGTCTCTCAGGCTCTGGAACAGTGATCCCAGTATGGCTGTGCTGTAATAGAGAGAGAACTGATATTGTGAGTAGTAGCAGGATATGCAGAGTTCAGGAATAGAGCCTCGTTGGTAATGCACTCACGCAGCGGTCTCTCGGTGTGGAGCACAGGAGCTGGAGTAAAGGCAGGCCCTCGAGGAGCGAAGTACCTGGTTCCAGGGAATAGCTCTGAGAGATAGAGATGGTAACTCACAGATGTTATAGGCAGCAGTGTCTTCTTGGCAGAAGTGGAGTCCAAGTAGCGAGTCCAGGAACATAGGCCCTCGAGGAGCGAGTACCGGTTCCAGACTGCGACCTGAAAGATAAGAAAGAGAGAGAGGCCCCCGAGGAGCGGGGTACCCCAAAAAGAGTTAGGTCCAAAGGAGGCAGAGTTGCAAGGTACAGAGAGCGAATCCCATCCGTTAGGAAGCCTTTGCTAACTCGATTAGCTAGCAATCGCCTAGGCCTTTTGTATCCTGGATACATGACATCATCACAGGGGGATGCCCCTGAGGTTCGCGCCACTGAAGATGCTTGAAGCAGGGCCGCACGCGCCCTAAGGCAGCTGAACAGCATGGCGGGAGGCAGCACCCAAGCCAGTCCGGAGGGGACGGCAGGCAGACGCCGCGGCAGCCAAACGTCCGTCAACCGCAGGAGGAGTCTCCAGAGGGTTAAGGAGGGCGGAGTGGAGACGTCGGGCAGCGACAGTCGTAACAATAACCATACCGGAACTGTTGGTGAAGGTAATAAGTTGGAGGAAATGAAGAAAATTACCGTAAATTGGAGAATGTGTTGAAACAAATTGACAGGCTAAATAAAAACAATCACTAGGACTGATAATATTCACCCAGCGTTGTGAAAGAACTCAAATATAAAACTGCAGATCTGCTCCTGTTAATCTTACATATTAAAATCTGCCACATTATCTGAAAATTGGGGTGTGACCAGTGTAACACCAATTTCTAAAACAGACTCTGAGGTGGTCTAGGAAACTACAGATCACCTCAGAGTCATTGGTTAAAAAGATAGAAACTATAGTTAATAACAGAATTACTGGGTATATGGATAGGCATGACTTAATAGGAAAAGCCAACATGGTTTTAGGAAAAGCAAGTCGTGCTTTACCAATCTATTAGAATTATTTGAAGGTATAAAAAAGATGTGGATAAGAGTGAGCTGGTCAATATAGTGTACTTGGATTTTCATAAGGCAATTGAGAATGTCCCACATGAAAATCATCAGAAAATAACAAAGTTATTGGATAGGACACAGTGTCTTATTGTGGTTTGGTAACTGGTTAAGGGAGAGGATAAAGAGAGTAGGTCTAAATGTACAATTTTCTCAATGGGGAGAAGTGAATAGTGGTGTGCCCCCAGAGATCTATACTGGGACCAGTGATTAACATATTCCTAAATGGTCTAGAAATAGAAGCAATGAGTAAGCTAATTAGATTTGCTGATGTGACAAAATTATTTAATATAGTTAAAATTTGAGCTGATTGAGGAATTGCAGGAGGACTGGGTAACTAGTCATTTAAATGGCAGATGAAATATAATGTGGATAAGTGCAAAGTGATGCACATAGTGGAAAATAATCCTAACTATATATACACAATATTGAGTTCCATTTTATGAATTACCATCCAGGAAAAGGATCTTGGAGTTATTGTGGGCAAATTGTTGAAATCTTCACCGCAGTTTGTGACTCTAAACAAAAAAACGAATAGAATTTTAGAAATAGTTCAGAAAGGAATAGAAAGCAAAGCTGTGAACATAATGCATCTGTATCTATCCATGGTGTGGCCACATCTTGAGTACTGTGTGAATTTCAGGTTGCCATACTTAAAAAAAAAAAAAAAAAAAAAAAAAAAAGCAGAACTAGAAAAAGTACAGAAAAGAGCAACAAAAATGATTACGATGGTGGATTAGCTCCCTTATGAAAGGCTGAACAGATTGTCTCTTCAGCTTGGAGAAGAGGTAACTTAGATAAATATGAGAGAGGTTTATACAGTTGTGTGGTATGGAACAGGTTAATAGAGAATAGAATTTTCACTATCAAGTACTGCTTGAGCTACAGAACATTACCTGAAACTAACTGGTGGTAGATTTAAAACACATTTAAGAAAACATGTTTTCTTTCAATACACAGTAAGCTGTGAAACATGTTGCCAGAAAATGGGCTAATGGTACAAGTGAGTTTGAAAAACGTTTAGATACATTTCTGGACGATAAGTCCAATATATAATTATTACCCCGATAGACTTTGGTTTCTTCATCTCTTAATTCGTGTGGAGAGCAACATTAAAAAAAAGTTAACATTGCAATGTGCTTTGTATTTCAGGTGATCTGCCCTGGCCACTTTCAGAGACAGGATGCTGGATTTGATGGATCATTGGTTTTGACTCAGCATGGCATTTAAGTTCATAATATATGCCATACTGGGTTAGACCAAGTGTCCATTAAGCCCAGCATTCTATGTCCAACAGTGGCCAATCCAAGTCACAATTACCCACACATTAAATAAATCCCAAGCTATTATTCCTTATTGATTAATAGCAGTTTATGGACTTCTCCTCTAGGAACTTATCTAAACCTTTTATAAACCTAGTTACGCTAACTGTCATAACCATATCCTCTGGCAATGAATTCCAGAGCTTAACTATGCGTTGAGTGAAAAAGAATTTTTTCTGATTTGTTTTAATGAGCTACTTGCTAACTACATGGTGTGCCCCCTTGTCCTTCTATTATTTGAGAGAATACATTTTGTAGACCTCTATCATATCCCCCCCTCAGCTGTCTCTTCTCCAAGCTGAGAGGGGATATGATAGAGGATGATGATTTCATTGCACTCAGGACTTGACTAACGGGTAGGTTTTAAAAATGCGCCGAAGCGCCGGGCCCAGAGAAAGGGGAGGTCCGGGGGTGGGGCTGGAGGCGGCTGGTAAGCGGCTATTTGTCACTGTGCTGTGGAAACACCTGCCGGCGCGAGCAAGTTGCTTCTGCTCCAACGAAGCAGTAAACAATGAAACAAAAAATAGGAAAGGTAGGAGAAAGGGTTTAGGGGGTGGGGAGGAGAAGGGAAGAGGGAGGGAGTTATGGTAGGGGGATAGGGAACTGGAAAAAGGGACCATTGCATTGCCGTGCGTAAATTAAAAATTTACCCCCACGGGTGCAAGTTGTGGGCCATGCGCACATGCGCGCGCGGTTATAAAATAGCCGTGTCCATGTGTGTGTGCTGGGAAGGACGTGCACATGGATGTGTGCGCGTAAGTTTAAAAATCTACCCCTTAGGGAGTAGCCACTGCTTATTACCAGCATTAGTAGCATAGGATCTATTTAATGTTTGGGTACTTGCCAGTTGCTTGTAACCTGAATTGGCCACTGTTGGAAATGGCAGGCTGGGTAGGCTTGATGGCTCTTCGGTTTGACCCAGTACTTCAATATCTGTAACCTCTGTAAAGGAAGAAAAAATTCCATCTTTTGTATTAACAGCAAAGAAGTCATTAGTGGTAGTTTGCTCTTTCATATATAATACTGAACAAATTGAAGTATTTGCTTGTACTTTTTTTTTTTTTCGGTTGGTATCTTCCATATTAATTACACATTCAGGAATTTTATTATGCATTAGGATATTTCACCTACCCACCTGCAAATGTGTATTTATACTCTTAGGCACTTTGACCTGCATTCTTAAACAGCAAAGTGGAGAATTCAGTCCTTCAAAGGATAATTTGATTTTATTAATTTTTTCTTCTAAACGATACACAAAATCATCAGCTGTAAGGGAGAATGATTTAACTAAATCAGCTCTCTTTTGAATATCAGTAAGTTGACTGATCAATTAGTAGGGAAATTCTGCTTTAAAAATATTTTTGCCCCTCTAATTATCTGATGGTATTGTTTTGCATGAACCTTACAGTAATTCTTATCCCTTTTCTCTCTACTGTTTTGCTACTTTCTCTCTTAACTGCCATGACTGATCACTCATCAGTCATAGGTGCCGTTATGAAACTAAGGAGCGCTTCTTTGGCAACTGATTGTTGCAACTGAGTGTTGCTACCTCACAGGCCGATACAGTACAATACAGTGCGCACTGTTAACCGGCATTTGGATGCGCGTTTTCGACACGCTAGCTTTACCCCTTATTCAGTAAGGGGAAATAGCGCGTCAAAAACGCGCGCGTCCAACCCCCCCCCCCCCCCCCGAGACTAATAGCGCCCGCAACATGCAAATGCATGTTGATGGCCCTATTAATCATTCCCGCGCGATACAGTAAGTAAAATGTGCAGCCAAGCCGCACATTTTACTTTAAGAAATTAGCGCCTACCCAAAGGTAAGCGTTAATTTCTGCCGGTGCCAGGGAAGTGCACAGAAAAGCAGTAAAAACTGTTTTTCTGTGCACCCTCCGACTTAATATCATGGCGATATTCGATATTAAGTTGGAGGTCCCAAAAGTTAAAAAAAAAAAGTTAAAAATAATAAAAAAAAAAAAATTTAAAATGGGCTCGCGGGTTGAAAACAGGACGCTCGATTTTGCCAGCGTCCGATTTCCGAACCCGTGGCTGTCAGGGGGTTTGAGAACCGATGCCGGCAAAATTGAGCATCGGCTGTCAAACTCGCTGACAGCCGCCTCTCCTGTCAAAAAAGAGGCGCTAGGGACGTGCTAGTGTCCCTAGCATCTCTTTTTACCGCGGGCCCTAATTTGAATAAATTAACTTACTGAATCGCGCGCACAGGAGCGTGGCCTGCTCTCCTGCGATTTTTACTGTATCAACTCGTCAGTTAATAGGGTTTCTAATGCTTGGTTCTACTCCTGGATTTCACTTTCCAAAGACAGTCTCAAAGTCAGGAATAATCATTTTGAACTTCATTTGCACATTTTTAATACTTGTGAACTTATGAATCACAACAATCACTCAGATGGGTTATATCATTGCTTGGTGCTGATTAGACTTTTTCCAAAGCTTTATAGAAAATTATTACAGATCCTTCTGAGAATATAAAGTAGTTCCCATATATCCTGCATTCCGTCAGTGTGCCTCAGTTTGTCTTTTTTTCAGCAAGGTAGTACAGATGTTTTCTTCTAAGAGCTGTGTTCCCCTGCTAACTTTACCTTTTTCTGACCGGCCATTTTTTCTTGTCAGTGAGCTTCAGAAAACCCTTTGTGTCCTGCTTGTTCCCTAGTAGGTTTATTTTACATCGTTCTGTTAACAGGCCTGCTGTAGTTTGCAACTTATGTGAAGCCTCCTGATTGTGCATTTGTTTTCAGGTCAACTTTTTGCATTTTGTCTAAGAAAATCGGTAGGTTTAAGTTTAACCCCAGTTGCAGGCAGAAAATGTCCATCATGGGCCATCACCAGTCCTGCCATAAGTATTTGGAGAAGGGTCATGAATCATTTCTAACATGATAAAGCATGTCACCAAGAGCAATCAAGATCAGACAGTTTTATCATGAATAATAGGTCCATTGACCCTCATGCAAGGTCATGGTCGTGCAAGCAGCATGACCATGGAGCTGCTTGCATCATTTACTGGTGGCATGGAAGTTCATAAGGAGGCATCGACCCCTTTGGCGTCAAAGCCAGAGGGAATGTACTAAAGTTGAGATTCTTGTTACTCTCTGAATTCACACTGAACATCAGGCTCTGAGCACTTAAACATGTAGATGAAGGGTCAGTCATGTTGTTGAGGATCGATCAAAGTAGCTGAAGCATTGATGTTGATCCCCTTCAACACACTGGTTCTGAGCCTGAGATCTTGTAGGCTGTGCTCTGACCCCTAGTGCGACTTGCCTGGTGTTAAGTTTTGCCTTCCATCTAGGAAAGTTGCTGTGACAGTATCCAGCTTCAGTATCTAGCTTCAGGGTTTTGACAATCCTTAAGAGGCTACAGAGAAAGTCAGTCCATCTTCTGAGGTCTATAATTTCTTTGGCTCAGTGTTCTTTGAGGAGGAGCTCCAGAAAAGCATCGCAGAAGCAATTGCTCAGCATGTTAAGACTGCTGAAAAGCAGGCATCAACTAACTCAATTCCACTTGGAGCATCAAGTGCCCTGCCTACTGATGCCTTCTTTTAGGTGCTGTTGTGTTGCTAACTCTCAGCTTTTGGCATTGAAACTCTGTTTTGACACTGATAGCTCTATCAGCTTTGTAAGCTTCAGAGTTCATCATTATGAGGTTAAAAAAGTCATCAGAAACTGCTTCACAGGGAGGATGGATTAAAAATACAGGTAAGTGCTTTACATGATAAACTTGTGCAATCCTGCTGAGAACAACATGTTGTAAATGTCATCATCAGGAAAGAATTTATCAGCTCTGTAAGTTACAGGAACACACCAAGTACTATGTTCAGGTGGCTAAATGATTGACTGGTCCAAATTGCTACATCTGTTGATGGTAATTAAATATACCATGAAAAGCTGCAAGAAGTCTAAGATGATCACCTTAATACACCCATGAAGCAAATATCAGATTTTGGACGGTTTGGTTTTTTTTAATCAAAACTATCAGAATACTATAATCTGGGGCTACATAGTATCCTATCAGATATAAATAGTTAAACATTGGAGTCCCATTGAGAAAAGGCACAGAAATTTATTGATAATCTTTAAGGCATTTTCATTCCCTTTTGGATGAAGTTGAGTATTACCAGCATCTGTTCTGATGACCTACAGTGATTTTAAGATGCATCAAGAGCTCTGTGATGGCCACTGCTGGATACAAGCTTGTATAGCTATGAGCATCTGGTCTCTGAGGATGTGCAGGAAAGGCTTGCATAAAAGGCATTTACTGGTAAGATGTTTATTTTCAAAAGGCTGATTCTATTTGCCCATGATATGGGCAGGTCCCCCCAAGTCTGCAGATTCCTCTTAATCCTGCTAATCAATCCATAATTTTTTTAGAACAAATATCAAGCATCTGTAGGAAAATAAATGCCCAAATATAAAAAATTTCTTCCTCAACCTGGAACTCTGACACTCAATCAGGAATAGGCAACCTGTGTGTAATTCTGGTTGCCGCATCTCAAAAAAGATACAGTTGCACTGAAGAAAATGCAGAGGAAGGTGACCAAAATAAGTGGCATGGAATGGCTGCCCTATGAGGAAAAGGCTAAGGAAGTTAGGGCTGTTCAGTTTGGAGAAGAGACGAATGAGGGAGGGATATGATAGAGGTCTACAAAATCATGAAAGGACTTGAACAGGTTAATATAAATCGGTTAATCTCAAAGTCATGCAGACTGCTCTGGTTCTTCATCCTGCATGCCTCCCAGTTGACCCGGACCCCTCACTCTGTCGTGTAAGGCCAAAAATGAAAGATCTACAGACTTGCTCCTCATCAGAAGCAGCAGTAAAGTTACTTGGCTAACAAGCTGCCATGCACTGTGGCCCTGGTTTTAAAATATGAAGTTATACGCATAATAGTTGGCCCCTGCCCTGGAACGCCCATGCCCTGCCCCGGAACGCCCATGCCCTGCCCCAACTCCTTCCTTTTCGCCCCTTTTTGTTACTCGCACCCATGTATGTATGCATGTAACATCTGGCTTTTAAAATATGCATTGCTTGCATGCAGCCCGTTTCGATAGATTTTTGAGCGACGGTATATAAAATGTTAAATAAAATAAATAAAATACTAGTGTATATGGGCATTTTAGCATGAGCTCATTCTCGACTTGAGGGCCTTGAAAAGGTTTCTCAAAAGAAAAAAAGTTCAAGATGGTCTCCCTGGGCACCCTGATTTCCCTCTTACAAAGAGGAGATTGGTTTTGCTCCTTTGATCTAAAAGATTTAAACTTTACTCTGCCAATTTTCCTTCCATCATTTTTTGGAAGATAGCATTCCAATAAAGGTGAACAAGCCTTACATGCTTTGAATTGCAAAAGAACATTTGTCTTCCTTCTGGATCAGGCTTGAGATGGTAGAAAATGCACCCAGTTTTTAATTTCTCCAAGGACAAGCAGGATGGTAGTCCTCACACATGGGGTGATATCAGATGGAGCCCGGCATGGAAAACGTATTTCAAAGTTTCTAGAAACTTTGACTGGCACACTGAGCATGCCACTATCCATGTGTCCATGTAGGGTCCCTCTTCAGTCTCTTCTTTGTCGCGGAGCTGTCATCTTGTGGCTGTGGAGCTCATGTTTATTTTCTTTAGAAAGTGTGTTTTCCCCGCGCCGGGGTCCCTCTTCTTTACCCCAGCCTTAGTTAGTCAGCGGCATGACAAGTTTTTCCCTTCTGTACGGTCGATTCCCAGTAGCAACGTCCATCGGTGTCCACTGGTCCTCGATTGCCTCCAGCGCCTTTTTTCGTTATGGCATCATCGGGTTTTTGTTGATGCACCCAGTGCCCTCAGACTTTGTCCATCACGGATCCGCACGAGGTGTGCATCCTTTGCCTGGGGGTATCGCACGATGTCCGGGGTTGTTGTTTCTGTGACCAGATGATCCCCAAGGGCCGGCATGCCCACCTAAACAAGATGGAGAAGCTGTTAGGATCCAGGAAGTCTGAACGCTCCATGCTGGCATCAGGAGCATCAATGCCCAAAGGGTGGGGAGAGCATCTGTCCACCCTTCCTCCAGGGCCGCCGGTGAAGAGAGGCACCAGAGATAGGCCTTTGTCAGCTTCCTCCCGCTTGAGGACTTCAGGGTTGTCTTTGGAACCAGGGAAAGACCGGCTGAGCATTGTGGGAAATCCTGGAAGCATCGCTACTAGTCTCTGTCCTCGCATGGTACCGGGTTGGGGTTGCCACCAGCGTCCACTATGATGTCACAAAAGCAACCCTTTGGCGTGGAAGTACTGTCCTCCATCAAGGCCGGGGGTCCGAGGTGATCCCCTCTGATTACAGTGCCAGATGCTGATTCCTCTCGGGGCTCCGAGGGGCATCTGGCTACGCCGACACCTCAGGCTGTCCTGTCCTTGGCGGCCTTTGAGGAGGAGCTTGAGCGTAGAGTGCTGTTGGCAGTTGTTCGAGTCCTGCAGGGTATCAAGCCGCTGGCCCTGCTGGTTCCTCCTCCAGCACTGGCGCTGGAGCCTACCCCTTCAGTGCTGGCACTGCTCTTGGAACGCCTTGACGTTCTGCTTGGTGTTCTGTCTATGCATCGATTCTGGTGGCTAGGGTGCTGTTGGTGCCACCTCCTCCCGATACTATCCTCATTGTGGGGTACTCTGAGGAGGAGAGGCCTTCGATGCCAGAGGGGCCATCAAGACCCTCGGTTTCATGGCTAGCGTTACCTGGCCCATCGGTGCCCAAGCCGTTGGGTCTGAGAAGGCCTCACCCATGGGCAACTCCCGGCGATCTTGGTGATTATGACACACCTTATGACCTGTGGGGGGATGATGCCTCAGAGTCTTCTTCCGATGATTCCGGTGGCCTTCCCTCGGACCCGTCTTCTCCAGAGGAGTGACACCGGTCCCTGCCTGAAGACTTAACCTTTGTGGGTTTTGTCTGGGCCATGGCTGAGGCCAGTTCATTCCATCTTCTTATGGAGGACGATGCCAGGCACAAGATGCTGGATGTTCTCCAGTTTGTGGGTGCCCCACAGGAGGTGGTGGCAGTTCCAGTCCATGAGATTTTTAAGGAGTTTCCTCTTAGGATTTGGCAACACCCTATCTCTGTCCCTCCAGTGAATAGGAAGTCTAATGCTGTGTATTTGGTTTAGCATACTACAGGGTTTGAGAGACATCAGCTCCCTTACCAGTCAGTGGTGGTGGAGTCAGCCCTTAAGAGGGCCACATCCTCTCATACCACATCTCTGTCCCTCCAGGGCAAGAGCACAGGGCACTGGATGCATTAGATAGGAAGGTGTTTCAGGGCGCCATGTTGATCGCCCAGATTGCCTCCTACCAGCTTTATATGAAGCAGTGTTCTCAGAACCTCTGGAAGCAGATCCAGGAGCTGACTGAGTGCCTGCCTCAGCAGCAGCAGGACACCTTCTCAGTGGTCATCCAACAGGGTCTGGAATGCGGCAAGCATGAGGTGCGTTCCACCTATGACATCTTTGAGATAGTAATGAGGGTGGCGGCCGTAGGCACCTGTGTCCACTGGATGGCCTGGCTTCAAGCCTTAGACCTCCGTTTGAAGGTCCAGGAAAGGCTTGCGGACCTGCCTTGTACTGGAGATAATTTCTTTGGTGACAAGGTGAGGGATGCTATAGCTCAGCTAAAGGATCACCATGAGACCTTCCAGCATCTCTCGGCCAGTACACCTGACCCTCCATCTTTGGCCAGGAAGTCCTTGTGTCAGGGTCCTAGGAGGTCCTTCTAACACCAGAGGAAATATTATCCTCACTACTTCTTGCGCCCAGACCCAGTATCAGGCTCTAGGGGCTGCTGTAGGCAGCAATGGACCCCTAGACCTCAGTTGGTGCCTCAGACCAGTCCTCCTACAGGTTTTTGACTGGCTGTGAGGGAGCATAAGCCTATCGCCTGTACCCTTGATGCAAGACACTTTGGTTGGGAGCCTGTTGCAATTCTTTGTAGACTGGTGGACCACTGTTACAGAGGACCGGTGGGTTCTCTCCATCGTGCATCGAGGGTACTGGCTGAACTTCCTGAATGTCCTTCCGGACTCTCCCCTGTGCCTCTCCTGGGGATAGTCCTCACATCAGGAAATAATGTTGGCAGAGCTCGCTGCCCTGCTGATAGTCTGTACCGTCGAACCCGTCCCACTGGGTCAGCAGTGGCAGGGGTTCTACTCCCAATATTTCCTGATACTGAAATGAACAGGGGGACTCCATCTCATTCTCGACTTGAGGGCCTTGAAAAGGTTTCTCAAAAGAAAAAAAGTTCAAGATGGTCTCCCTGGGCACCCTGATTTCCCTCTTACAAAGAGGAGATTGGTTTTGCTCCTTTGATCTAAAAGGCACCTACACTCACATCGAGATCTTCCCTGGTCACCGGAAGTATCTGAAGTTTGTAGTCAGCAAGCAATATTTTCAGTTCCAGATGCTGCCGTTCATCCTGGCCATGGTTGGTACATACCTTCACGAGTCAGAGGTGCATGTGTTCCCCTACCTGGATGATTGGCTCTTCAAGAGCCCCACCCAAGAGGGAGTGGTATGGTCTCTGTACTTGACCATTCGGGTATTAGAGTCCCTGGAGTTTATTATCAATTACCTGAAGTCCCATCTCGACCTGTCACCTCAGTTGCATTTCATTGGCGCCAGGTTGGACACTGCTCAGGGCCGGGCATATGTTCCCCATGTTCGGGCTCACACGTTGGTGTCCATTGTGAGAGTGGTCCATCGGAGTTGACGGGTTTTGGCGCACCATATGCTGCATATCTTGGGACACATGGTCCAACCGTCCATGTCACTCTCTGGCTCGCTTGCATATGTGCAGAGCTCAATGGACCTTGAGGTCCCAGTGGTGGAAGGCCACCCAGGACCTCCTTGTCTGCATCCAAGTTACTCCATCTCTCCGGGACTCCTTGTCTTGGTGGGAGAGTCTGGCTAGCTTGGAGCAAGGGGTGCCCTTTCAAAGTCCCCCTGCTCAGATTGTGTTCACTAAGAATGCACCCAATCTGGTGCCCGTGTGAAGGGGTTCTGCACCCAGGGCTTGTGGTCCTTCCTGGAAGCACAATGTCAGATCAACTTCCTGGAGCTCCGTGGGATCTGGTACATGCTCTGGGCATTCGGGATTGGCTGATTCTCACCGTGGTTTTGAGCCAGCCCGCCAACCAAGTAGTGATGTGGTACATCACAAACAGATAGGTACGAGGTCATTCCTCCTGTGCCAGGAAGCTGCTCAGATCTGGTCTTGGGCTCTTCGAGCCATATACCTGGCCGGGACAGAGAATGTGGTAGCAGACAGGCTGAGTAGAGCCTTCCCCCCCCCAAGAGTGGTCCCTAAAGCAAGAAGTGGCGGATCAGAACTCACGCCTCTGGGGGACTCCAGATTTGGATCTGTTTGCATACCCCTGCAACAGGAAGGTAGTCAGTTCTACTCCCTGTACAGGGGGGATGGTATACCAGCCTTGGATGCCTTTGCCTGCCATTGTGACAAGGGCTTTCGGTACATGAATCCCCTGCTTCCCCGGGTGATGAAGACTCTCCTGAAGCTATGACAGGACACGGAACTATGATTCTCATATCCCCCCATTGACCGAGACAGATCTGGTTCCCACTCTTGCAAGATCTTGCCCTTTGGGAGCCTATCAGTCTGGGGACCTCCTCAGACCTCATCATGCAGGATTGGGGGATGCTGTGCCGCCCCAACTTTTAGGCCTTGTCCCTGACGGCCTGGATGTTGAGCGATTGATTTTGCAGCTCCCTCAACCTCTCTGGTGTCTTGAGTCCTGATGGTTTCCAGAAAGCCTTCCACTAGGGAGTCTTTTGGCTTGTAGTGGAAGATGTTTTCCATCTGGTGTGAGCACCGTGCCCTGGACCTGTTCTCCTGCTCTACACCAAAGCTGTTGGATTACCTCCTGCACCTTTAGGATGCAAGCTTGAAAACCAACTCTGTTTGGGTGCACCTGAGTGTGATTGGAGCCTACCACCGGGTGCGGATGGTTCGCCAATCTCTGCATCCAATGATGGGTCACTTTATGCGGGTTTTGCTTCAGTTGAAGCCTCCTCTGTGGTGTCCTGGGATCTTTAATGTGGTGCTGGCTCAGTTCATAAAAGTTCCTTTCGAGCCGCCGAGTTCTTGTGAGCTCAAGTACCTGACCTGGAAGGTCATCTTTTTGGTAACGGTCACATCTGTGCACAAAGTCAGTGAACTTCAAGTCTTGGTTACGTATCCACCCTACCCGAAGTTCTTCCACGATAGGGTGGTTCTGCGCACACCCCCTGAGTTCCTGCCTAAAGAGGTGACGGATTTATATCTTAACCATTAATCGTCCTCCCCAGCTTTTTTCCCAGGCCTCATTCTCACCTCATTCTGCACAGTCTGAATTGAAAAAGAGCATTACCCTTTTTCTTGGAGCTTTTGGCAGGCCAAAGGCAGTCTGTGCAACTCTTCATCTCTTTTGACGGGAATAGATTAGGAGTTGTGGTGGCTAAGCAGACTCTGACCAGCTGGCTGGAAGATTGCATTTCCTTCTGCTATACTCAGGTGGGACTACAGCTTGGGGGCCATGCCAAGTGTCGGAGCCATGGCAGCTTCAGTGGCCCACTTGAGAGTGGTCCCCTTGGATGAGATCTGCAAAACTGCAATGTGGATTTCTCTCTACACTTTTGCTTCTCACTTCTGTCTGTACAGGGATGGCCGATACGATAGCAATTTTGGCGAGACTGACTTTTGGAATCTCTTTCAGCTGTAGAACCCAACTCTTCCTGCCTTGGGCCCATTTTTCGGGTTCAGGCTTTTTCCCTCTGTTACCAACAGTATCACTGTTGTTGTGCCCGTTGGCACCTGTTTGGGTACCTGTTGGTCTTGTTTCTTGTTTGGGAGCAGCTAGGGGTTCACCCAGGTTCACCCATGTGCTTGTCCTAGGAGAAGGCAGAGTTGCTTACCTGTAACAGGTGTTCTCCTAGGACCACAGGATGTTAGTCCTCACAAAACTCACCCACCACCCCGTGGAGTTGAGTTTCTTCTCTGTCATTTTATTTTTTGTAATTCTGTTATGAGACTGAAGAGGGACCCTGCATGGATGCATGGATAGTGGTTTGCTGTGCATGCTCAGTGTGCCAGTCAGACCTAAGATTTACTTGCCGGGCTCCATCCGATGATGTTACCCATGTGTGAGGACTAGCATCCTGCTGTCCTAGGAGAACACCTGTTACAGGTAAGCAACTCTGCTTTCTCTTTGTCCCAAGAAGCCTGGGATTGCTGTGCCAATGAGAGCTTTAATTTGATAGCAGATTGGGCAAAAGTGAAGGATATGCAATCTGGTCTAATCTTAGGGAACATGTTCATGGCCCATAACAGCCGGATTATAACTGCATCACTAGCCCTTCTAAAATTGTAGGAGATATGCAAGGCTTCTCTATGCACTTCTGCTCAGACCATCACATCCAGTTGCTATCTAGATAAGAAGGTCACAAGCAAGTTGTTTTTTGGGATTTCTACAAGGAATATGCAAGAATTCTATTGCTATACAATGGAATCAGGGCATGCAAATAAATCTCAATATTCAATGTGTAACTCCTGAAAATCAGACTGGATTGCCATATTTGAGGGCTGAGTTTGGGGACATCTGATCTAGAGGCAGTCTCTCTGTGACAGCAGGTTTGGATTGGTCCGGTGCTAGACCATTCTCCAAGGTCTTTTTGAGGTTTAGAGCCCAATTGTTAGTCAGATTGTTATGATTAATTGTCTTGGGTAAAAAAGGCAGCAAGACTAGGGGAGTTTAAACCTACCAATGACAGTTTATTGCCCTGTTGGTGAAATGCTGGTGGTTGTTTTCCTCTTATTTGTTGAAGACAACAGTTATCTAGGCAGTCCCATCTGTATGACTGGTGATTCTCCATGTCTTCAGAGAAAACAAAGTTGATTATCTGGGGTGTTCTCTGAAAACAGGGGAATTACCAGTTATTCTTGCACTCCTTCTCTCTTTCTTATCCCCTTCTGCAACAAAGATTTTTCTCAGCTCTGGAGTTGGACTAAGGTATGCTGTGGGAGCTGAGGAACTATTTATTAATTTATTTAAAACATTTATTCTGCCTACAGCAGACCAGCCAAGCAGATTACATAGTTAAATTCATAATCCTATATGACAAAACACAAACACTGAATAAAAATTGAAATATTCTACAGCTACATTAAAACATTCAAATCAAATTATTGCAAAATGCTTCTATAAACAAGAACACTTTCAGATGCTTCCAAAAAGGGCAAGATCAGTGATTGATCAAAGGTCTTTTGGCAACTACCTAGAAGGTTACTTTGGATTGTTGCTGACCTTTTTAAGGAAACTTGAGAGGTTTAGCCTTATTAATATCCTTTAGTAAATGCAACATTAATGGCAAGCACATGTTTTTAACATAGTTTAATTTTTGTAACAGGTTTTGGCCTCTGTTTTCTAAAGTTAATATTTTCACATTTATTTCAGCAACTTGTGTGTTTTAGCTGGAATCTGCTCCTTGCCTTTCATTCTTTCTCTATTATGTAATCACACATTGTTCATTTACTGAATGTTTAAAGTTCCATGTTTTAGATGTATCATTTTTCATGTAAATTCAATAGATATGTGCTAACAGTTTTCCATCTAAAAATAATTTGGTCAAAAGACAAGTTCTTTCATTTAGACCTATTTTTTCTGCATAGAAAATGTGTAATGTAAAGTCCTTGTCACTGGTGAATTTTTTTTAATGAGTGTAAAACATGCATTTTGACAGGGTGATTCTGGCTTAATACCTCGCATTTGTGAAGGATTATTCAGCAGAATATCTGAAATAACAAGAAGGGGTGATGCATCATTTCGCACTGAAGTCAGGTATGGTTTGCTTTACATGAAACAAACACTGTGTATGTCTCTTGTTTCTGATAATTGTGTTGTAAAAAGAATCAGAGCAGTAGTATTAAGAAAAAAAATGGGCACAGCCAATTTGCCTAACAGAGATGGAGAGTTTAATAATTACAAACCCCAAAAAGTTAATAATTAAACAGTTCTTGCCTGTAGCACAACTTTATTTTATTTTTGAGTTCTTTTATACTGCACCTGCAGGGAATTCCTGATCAGTGCATTGTACAACAATGAAAACACACAACTAATTGCAAAAATCATAATACTGCATAAAATAAAATACTGAAATAATAAAATAGCAATATAAATATAAAACAATCCCATCACAGACAATCGAAAAGGCCCAGCAAACCCAGAGCTTCCAAATTGATAAGTAGCCACTTCTTTGCCAGTTCTGACACCCAAGACCCCCAAGGCGTACAAGCTGGTAAATAGCCATGCCGTCACTTTTTTTTCTGAATGCCAGATAATTTGGCTCCAACCTAATACCCAGAGGAGTCAGGTTCCAAACTTTTCATTAGAAAAATGCGGTATTATTTAAATATATATGTATATGTATGTAGAGAGATACTGGATTATTAATATGTAAATGTATATATGCAGAGATATAGATATAACTACTGTATTTTCCGGCGTATAAGACGAGTTTTTAACCCCTGAAAATCTTCTCAAAAGTCGGGGGTCGTCTTATACGCCGGGGGTCGTCTTATAGGGCGAATAATTACCGTATTTTTCGCTCCATAAGACGCACTTTTTCCCCCCAAAAGTGGGGGGGAAAATGTCTGCGTCTTATGGAGCGAATATAAAAAAAAAAAATAAAAATCTAACAAAACCCCCCACCCTCCTGACTCCCCCAGACCTACCAAATTAATTTACTACAACCCCCCCCTCCTGACCCCCCCTCCCCAAGACCTGCCAAAAGTCCCTGGTGGTCCAGCGGGGGTCCAGGAGCCGTCTGGGAGCGATCTCCTGGACTTGGGCCGTTGGCTGCCAGCAATCAAAATGGCGCCGACGGCCCTTTGCCCTTACAATGTCACTGGGGTCGACCAATGGCAGCGGTAGCCCCTGTGACACACAAGATCTTCCTGAAATGTATCACAATCTGCTTGTGATTTAACTACTCTGAATAATTTTGTATCATCCGTAAATTTACAGCAAACCATTTTTTATAATACCGTATTTTCCGGCGTATAAGACGACTGGGCATATAAGATGACCCCCAACTTTTCCAGTTAAAATATAGAGTTTGGGATATACTCGCCGTATAAGACTACCCTTCTGTGTCACTACATAACCATACTGTATGTGGTACCCAGTATACAACAACCAGCCAATCACGGCAAGCGATGTACCTTACCAGCGATTGGCTGGTTGTTGTATACAAATCCTGCTTGGATTGGTCAGCTCTCCCTGCTTGCCCAGCCCTCCCTGTCTCCAAGACTATCAGAGCGGTAATGCATCCCTCTGGCCCACCCTTGTATCCTATTACCGGTACCTCCTTCTCTGCCTCTCAGATCTTGCACATGCACGTCTGGAGCGAGATCTGAAAGGCAGAGAAGGAGGTACCGGTAATAGGATACAAGGGTGGGCCAGAGGGATGCGTTACCGCTCTGATAGTCTTGGAGACAGGGAGGGCTGGGCAAGCAGGGAGAGCTGACCAATCCAAGCAGGATTTGTATACAACAACCAGCCAATCGCCGGTAAGGTACATCGCTTGCCGTGATTGGCTGGTTGTTGTATACTGGGTACCACATACAGTATGGTTATGTAGTGACACAGAAGGGTAGTCTTATACGGTGAGTATATCCCAAACTCTATATTTTAAATGGAAAAGTTGGGGGTCGTCTTATGCGCCCAGTCGTCTTATACGCCAGAAAATACGGTATTATAAAAAATAGTTTGCTGTAAATTTACGGATGATACAAAATTATTCAGAGTAGTTAAATCACAAGCGGATTGTGATACATTTCAGGATGATCTTACAAGACTGGAAGATTAGGCATCCAAATGGCAGATGAAATTCAATATGGACAAGTGCAAGGTGTTACATATAGGAAAAAATAACCCTTGCTGTAGTTACATGATAAAGGGAATGGAACAGCTTCCCTACGAGGAAAGACTAAAGAGGTTAGGACTTTTCAGCTTGGAGAAGAGACGACTGAGGGGAGATATGATAGAGGTGTTTAAAATCATGAGAGGTCTAGAACGGGTAGATGTGAATCGGTTATTTACTCTTTCGGATAGTAGAAAGACTAGGGGGCACTCCATGAAGTTAGCATGGGGCACATTTAAAACTAATCGGAGAAAGTTCTTTTTTACTCAACGCACAATTAAACTCTGGAATTTGTTGCCAGAGGATGTGGTCAGTGCAGTTAGTATAGCTGTGTTTAAAAAAGGATTGGATAAGTTCTTGGAGGAGAAGTCCATTACCTGCTATTAAGTTCACTTAGAGAATAGCCACTGCCATTAGCAATGGTTACATGGAATAGACTTAGTTTTTGGGTACTTGCCAGGCTCTTATGGCCTGGATTGGCCACTGTTGGAAACAGGATGCTGGGCTTGATGGACCCTTGGTCTGACCCAGTATGGCATTTTCTTATATTCTTACATGATGTTAGGTTCCATATTAGGAGCTACCACCCAGGAAAAAGATCTAGGTATCATAGTGGATATTACTTTGAAATCGTCAGCTCAGTATGCTACAGCAGTCAAAAAAGCAAACAATGTTAGGAATTATTAGGAAGGGAATGGTTAATAAAACAGAAAATGTCATAATGCCTCTGTATTGCTCCATGGTGAGACCGCACCTTGAATAATGTGAACAATTCTGGTTGCCGCATCTCAAAAAAGATATAGTTGCGATGGAGAAGGTACAGAGAGAGGCAACCAAAATGATAAAGGGGATGGAACAGCTCCCCTATGAGGAAAGGCTGAAGAGGTTAGGGCTGTTCAGCTTGGAGAAGAGACGGCTGAGGGGGGATATGATAGAGGTCTTTAAGATCATGAGAGGTCTTGAACGAGTAGATGTGAATCGGTTATTTACACTTTCAGATAGAAGGACTTGGGGGCATTCCATGAAGTAACAAGACGCAAATTTAAGACTAATTGGAGAAAATTCTTTTTTGCTCAGCGCACAATTAAGCTCTGGAATTTGTTGCCAGAGGATGTGGTTAGTGGAGTTCGTATAGCTGGGTTCAAAAAAGGTTTGGATAAGTTCTTGGTGGAGAAGTCCATTAACTGCTATTAATCAAGTTTACTTAGGGAATAGCCACTGCTATTAATTGTATCAGTAGCATGGGATCTTCTTGGTATTTGGGTACTTGCCAGGTTCTTGTGGCCTGGTTTGGCCTCTGTTGGAACAGGATGCTGGGCTTGATGGACCCTTGGTCTGACCCAGCATGGCAATTTCTTATGTTCTTATGTTCTTAATCTGTAGCTGGGAGAGTTACTTGTTGTCTGCAACATGTGTTATTCTTTGAATGCTCTTTGATATCATAGTTAGCTTTGGAAAAGCTATGTGCATACTAATTCAAGCCAGTTTACTCTTCACTCCTTCCTTTCCCTCGAGCTTCTATAACAGAGTGGGTGTTGAGGGGGCACAAACTAGCTTTGATTAGTATTCACATTGTGCTTGTAAACTTCATCATGGTATAATAGTGAATGAACAGGCCGATGCAGTAATTTGGGTGCTAAGAAACTGTCTGCTGGTTTCAACACACTTTTTTAGCACCCAGATTATTATTATTTTTGAACTCCCGATGTAGTAAGCTAATGGTATGCTAATGCATTGGGAATTAGAAAACCTGCCAAAACTTTAAAATATTAATTTACAGAGGCCAAACTCACATTTTAACTTGGGATGGAGGATGGAGGCATCCCTGACAGGCTATTGCCACCTCTATTTAGCCGGATAAATACAGACTTATCCTTCCGTCTGTCTGGCAGCGGCAAGCAGCTGCTAGATAGCCGCATAAATCAGTACTTACCCAACTATCTAGTGTGGGTTGCCGCTACTTAACCGGATAAGTAATTATGTAGCTAAGTAGCGGTGAACTGCGCCAGATAAGTATTGATTTATGTGGATATCTGGCAGCTGCTTCTCGCTGCTAGATAGGTTCATAAATCAGTAATTATCCGGTTAAGCGGCAGAGGCTGCTGGCACTTACCCAGAGAGTTCCTGACAATTTTTTTTCTTGTTTTCTCAGTTTTTTTTATTGTGCTGGAAACTTAACTCCAGCCCTGACCCAGGAGTTAAGTTTCCAGTGTTAAAAAAGGTATGTTGACCAGATGCAGTCTCTCTGTATTGGGGAGAATAGCTTAATGCCTTCATTTGCATGGGATTTCCATGTGAGGGTGCTAAGCAGTACTCCCATTTAGGAATGCACTTCTGCTACCTGCAAAACTCCTTTCTGCATCGGCACAAGTTTTGCACCCAGAAAATGCGCATTGAGATGCAGGCAGAAAGATTGTTAGACTGAACATACCTTTCTGCATTGGCCTGTGAGAGCATACTACTACCTATATACATTACAGAGAAAAAGATCCACAAGCCTTCCTGTGGGTCCTTGGTGCTTGCCTTGAGAGAGCCAAGTCTTGCTGCAGCCTTCAATGTTGTATCCATAGAGCTCTTAATTAAGAAAAAATGGTCCTTGCCTACAATGGGGACCTCTAGGTGTCCTCTAACCCAGATGAAGAGTGGCTATTTCTGCTGGTAGTTATATGTATTTTTCTCTCCAGACATAGGTCTTAGGGCTGACTTCAGCCATAATTTTCAAAGAGGACTCGTGCTCGTAAGTCCGCTTTGATGATTAACATTTGAACATAAGCCCTTGTGTGACATGCTCGTGCACATTTATATCAGCATGGGAGCAGGTGTAAATGTTCATATGTATATTTATGTGCCTAGTTTTGACTTTAGAAAGATTTCTTATAAATGGTTTCCCTGCCCTGAGTCTGCCACTGGGAATACTTCTTTCAAGTACATGTAAAAGTACATGTGAAATTGTATCTCTATGTACTTTTGTGTGTTCACACTCCAGACTCATTTTCAAAAAGCCTATATACATATATAAAATGGTGTTTTATGCAAGAATATGCTTTTGAAAATTCATTCCACAGTGCCTTGTAAAATTCTTCACACACTGAACATTTTTTACATTCTGCTGTCTAAAAAATCCAAATCAAAATGCATTAAAATAGGAATTTGTTTTATCGATCTATACAACATACTTTATCCTTTCCTTATGAAAGAACAATTATAGAAAAGTGTTGACTGCGTAAGTCTTCACAGCCTTTATCATAGCAAACCCAAATTAGCTCCAGTTCAACAAATTACCTTAAGGCCCATCATAAGTTAAATACAGCCCACCTGTGTCCAGCCATAGTAGTTAAACTGATTCAAATATTCCTGGCTGAATAATCAAGCTGGATTTTATTCTGGCTGTTTGTATAATGAGAAGTATTATTGCATTTTAAAGTGGGTTTAACCTTTTTCAGAAAAGCTTTATAAGTAGGACACAACATACCATGAACTTAGAGTTCAGTATTAGAGTTCCCAGAGATTTGCCTGTGGATTAGTAAATACTAAAGAAGACCACTCTACCCACTAGAACTCAATGATTAATCTAGAAGATTCCATGAAGCATCTCTCTGGTAGTTTTACTTTCATTCCTGAAATTGGATTTGTGTCTCCAGAGAGAAAATCCTTGTTAAGATATTATGTGAAGCTTAGAAATGAAAGACTTGAGGACCTAACCATTATCCCTGTAGTTTCCCTTCAAATATGTGTACAGAGAGCCAAATGTTTACCTCTTTAAAAGTGTGAAATGTTAAGCGAATTACAGTAAATGAATAGAGGATTGCTGGAGGTGGAGTGGATCTGAGGAAGGATGTGAAAATTATCAAAACATATCACTTCTTTTAAATATATACTGTGTGTTTTGTAAAACTGAAACCTTACATTTGTTTTAGTTCTGAATAGAGATGATAACTTTCAAAGTCATTTCTGTGCATAAAATGGTGGGCTGTATACATTAAATTTTGGTGTTTACCTGTGTAGAATAAGGATGGATGCCGGTGATACTTTTTCTATTCCTGTGATTTTTGAGTGTGAAAGATATGGTGCTTAATCTATAATTAAAAATCATGTTTATCAGCAATGTTTGCTTTATCCTATTAATTGTGAAGATATAATTATTTTTGGTATTCAGTTATCTATGGTATATGCACGATCAGCTAGGAAGAAAGAAATTGAGATAACAGTTTTGTTCCATTTAGACATTTTATTCATAACTAAATCATGGCGTAAAAGGATTGATTTAGTACTAATAAATAATTTGTGTCCAGGCAACACATAGGGAGGTAAAAGATGGTGTTTGGGTATTAGTTATCTTTAAGCAAGATCTTGAGGTGAAGAAACTGCCCTTTGATGCTATTGATTGTTTTGATGGAATGTTAATAGATGGATTGTTTGCTTTCTATATATGCTACTAGGTCAGAGTGTTAGATATTAACAATGTTGTGTCTCTTCTTCTCTTCGTATCTTCAACACTTAATGTTAGTAGTTAGGAGACTTTTTAATTTACACTCTGATCTTCATGTTTCTAATGTTTATAACTTTGTAACTGCTGTGGAGCTATTAGGTTTTTATCAGCTTGTCTAGAAGGCCATTCATTGCTCGGGGCAAATCCTAGATTTAATTATGGGGCCTGGACAAGTTGTTGAAAATGAGGATATTAGTTATCTTCAGAATATATTTGTTCCATGGTCTGACCATTGTTGTTTGAACTGAGAGTGGATACAGTGAATCAAAATTATGTGAGTTCATTGAAGCAAGTTAATGAAAGTTTTGAACCGGAGAAATCTTTAGATATTTGGGCTCATGTACATCAGAATATTTTTTTTTTCCTTTTTAGAACAAACAATTGAGTGGTGAAATGAATTTTTGATGGACATTTATGATCGATATTAAGAGGAGGAAGCATAGTAAAATAGCTCGTGGTTTAACACTGAATTAAGTAAATTGAGAAGATTTTTAAATTGAGAAGAATTTTATGAAAGATTGAAAGAAACTGGTATCGAGTACAATCAGATGTTAAATTGTTAAGATGATGCTCTCAGGATGTATGGATGTTCTTTATTTGAGACAAAGAGAAAATATTATTTGAGACAAAGAGAAAATATTATTCTGGATTATTCAATAAATCTATAAATAGATCATTAGAACCTTTGTTTAGTTAGAACTGCCATAGGTCACCCTAACTGTAATAGGAATAGGGCTTTACCTGCTTGTAATGATTTAGCCCATTATTTTGAATAAAAGATATGGAAGTTGCTGGCTAGTTCAGGGATGGATGTGACTTATATGAGTGAAAGAATAGTGGAGAGTACTGTGCGATGGGATCATTTCAGTTAATTTCTAAGAGACTGTTAGTAAACAGAAAAAGACCGTATGGCCCATCTAGTCTGCCTATCGCCAAATTAATTTAGCTTTGTAATTTCCATCACTCCCTTAGAGATCCCTGTATTTATACCTTGATTTCTTAAATTCAAATACAGTTTTGTCTTCACCACATCTAGTGGGAGGCTGTTCTATGCATCTATCACCCTCTCTGTAAAGAAATATTTCCTAAGATTACTCTTGAGTATACTGCCTTTTACCCTCATCCCATGACCCCTTATTCTAGGCCTCCTTTCCAATGAAAGAGGCTTGCCTCCTGTACATGGATACCTTTGAGATATTTAAATGTCTCTAACATATCTCCCTTATCTCACTTTTCCTGTAGGGTGTATATGTTTAGATCGTTGTCTGTCCCCATATGCTTTTGAATGGAGACTACTGACCATTTTAGTACTCACCTTCTGGACAGATTCCATCCTGTTTATGTTCTTTTGAAGGACCTATACAAGGGCAGTATCATCTTTCTTTTTTCTGCTGACTGTTCATCTCCCTGTTCAGCCAAGCATCCTTCTGGCTTTTACTGTCCCTATATCAACCTGTTTAGCAACCTTAAGATCATCAGATTCAATCATCCCCAGATCCCGCTCTTCTTTTGCTCTTAGAAGAATTTCACCTCAAAAATTGTTTCTCTCCATGGTTTTTTGCAGCCTAAATGCATTGCTCTGCATTATTTGGCATTACATTTTAGCTGCCAGACCTAGACCATTCCTCAAGCTTCATTAGAGCCCTCCTCAGGTGTTGCACACCTTGCTGTCTGTCTACCCTGTTGCAGATTTTGGTATCCTTGGCAAAAAGACAAACCTTTCCTAACAGTCCTTCTGCTGTGTTTCATGAAAATGTTGAAAATAATTGGCCAAGGACCAGTCCCTGAGGCACAGCACTAATAATGCCCCCCTCCTCATAGTAAACTCCATTTACCCATACATTTTGTTGCCGCCCACTCAACCAATTTCTAACTCAGTCTGTCAGTCTAGGTCCTATACCAAGGACATTCAATTTATTTATACGTCTCCTATGTGGAATCAGGTCAAAGGCCTTACTGAAATCCAAGTACATTATATATAGCTCTCTCCCTTGATCCAATTTTCCGGTCACCAAATCAAAGCAATTGATCAGATTCCTCTGACAAAATTTACCTCTGGTAAAACCATGGTGCCTCGGATCTTGCAATCCATTGGATTCCAAAAACTGCAGGTCAGACTAACCGGTCTGAAGTTCCAAGCCTCCTTACTTCCACTTTTATGAATAGGAACCATATCCGCCCATCTCCAGTCCTCTAGAACTACTCCCAGCTCTAAAGAAGCATTGAAAAAGTCAGTCAGCGAAGCTTCCAGGACTTCTCTAAGTTCCCTTAGTACCTTTTGTTTACTTTAGTTCCTCCTGAACACACTATTCTGAAAATCGATTGAGGTTTACCTCACTTCCAATCTTATTTATGCTCGTTTATGCGGTCCTGCTCTAGGCCCTTCCACAGTGAATACTGAACAGAAATATATGTTAAGCAATTTTGCTTTTTTCCTCATCAGCCTCTACATATTCCTCCCCTTCACCTCTGAATCTCACAATGCCACTTTTGCACTTCCTGCTATCACTAATATATAAATAATTGTGTCCCCTTGTTTCACCGTATTTGGTATTTTTCTTCTATTTGAATTTTTGCATTCCTGACTAATTTCCCAGCTTTTCTTAATTTTTCCAGATATTGTCGACAGTCTTCCTTTTTCTGCAATCTGTAGTTTATGAACGCTATCCTTTTTTTTTTCCCATACCTTTTCAGCTACTTCAGAAATTGTTTAGTGGCTTCTTTTTCTACTTTCCTTTATTTATTTTCCTAACAAAAAGGTTGATTGCTCTTATAATATCTACTTTTAGTTTTGCCACTGCTCTTCTACTTCCCTTAGATTTTCTCTTCCAGCTAACAATTCTTTGAGGTACTCCCCATTTTAAGAAAGTTAGTTTTCTTGACGTCTAGGACCCTCGCCTTTGAATTAACCTTCATATCTTGTGCTCTAATACTGAACCACACCATTCAGTGATCACTGAATCCCCAGATGATCATCCACTAGAACATCAGAGATACTGTCTCTGTAGGTAAGCACCAGGTCCAGTATTGCCCTCTCCCATATGGGTTCTGTTACCAGTTGACAGAACACTTCTCCTTGCAGAGAATCCAGGATCTCTGTGCTTCTAGAAGTCATACAGCTGGGATGTCCCAATCAACATCCGGTAGATTGAAATCCCCCAGCAATAGCACATCCCCTTTCATAGCAATTCTGTGGACATCCTCCATTAAATCTCTACCCATTTCTTTTGTTTGTGATGTAGGTCTGTATATTACACCAATATAGATAGATGTTCCATTCCCCCTTTCCATATTAACCTACAGTGTAGCCTTCTTACCTTGTAAGCCCAGCAGTGCTGTTGCTTTAATATTGTTTTTTTTTAATATGTCCTTCTTAAGTAGATTTTAGTTCTGTATAACTATATCCCAGTCATGGCTTTCCAGGTGGCATGTCTCCATGAAAGCCTTTATATCTAAATCAGCCTCTTCTATGACTGTCTCTAGATCCAGGACTTTATTTCCCATACTATGAGCATTAGTGTACATGGCTTTCCAAATTTTGCTCTTTTTTTCCAATTT
This sequence comes from Rhinatrema bivittatum, assembly GCF_901001135.1. NCBI lineage: Eukaryota > Metazoa > Chordata > Amphibia > Gymnophiona > Rhinatrematidae > Rhinatrema > Rhinatrema bivittatum. Next base: position 108,539,793 of record NC_042617.1, on the reverse strand, counting down.
CTATACAAGTATTTAATATTCTACTTACCTTAGTGCTTTATTAAGCCATCCTAGATGATTCTAGTTTAAATCCCTCCTCATATTCTTCAACAATATGTCTAGTATATGGATTACAACATGTAGTTTACACCATGTCCATTTGATTAAAAATAAGGTTAAGTATTTTCTTATTATTTGTTATAAATAATAAATAATAAATCTATCTTGAACTAGTGGTGAAGTTCATTTGTTTTTGAAAGAAGCAGTTGTTAGACTGCTGCAGAAGAACTTGGGGAGTTGCTTCAGATGTATTATCTAATTATTGACCTATATCTAATTTACCTTCTGTCGCAAAATTGCTTGAAAAGTGGGTATTGGGATGACTAAATGATTTCTTGTATAAATTTAATATATTGGATAAAGCGTAATTTGGTTTTAGGAAGAAATGTGGTCTGAAACAGTTTCATTATTAGATGAGATTCATTGTAGTCTGTACATTAATAAATCTGGAATTCTGGTACAGCTTGACATTGCACCTGCCTTTGATAGTGTTAATCATGGTAGGTTCCTTGAAAGATTATGGTTTATTGGAATTGGAGGAACTGTATCACAGTGGTTTAGATCTTATTTAAGTGATAGGAGTGAGAAAGCAAATGGAGAAGGAGATTGCTCAAACTAGTATTCCAGTCTGATTGGGGTGCCTTAGGGTTCTGCACTTTCTGCAGTGCTTTCTAAAATTTTTATGCAACCATTTGTGCAGATCATATTATCTTTGCATGTTGTATATAAAATCTATGCAGATGAGCTGCAGTTTTACTTACCTAGTGAAAGAAATGCTGAATTTCCTGCAGAGTGGTTTTGAGTAATTTTAAGATTATAAAAAGGTGGTTTTTAGATAATGGTTTAGTTTTAAATTGTGTTAAAACAACTGCAATAATAATTGGTAGACTGCCATCTCCTATGGTTCCTCCATCGGTGCTAATTGATGATATTCCAGTCAGACTTTGATGAAGCACGGAATTTAGGTGTGCTGTTGGGTTCAAAGTTATCCATGAAGTCTCAGATAAAAAAGGTTGTGCATGTTGCATTTTATAAATTGCGGCTTATAAGACTCCTTAGGAGGATATGTCCAATTCGTTTAATAGTCCAGGCTCTAGTATTGAGCAATTTAGACTACTGTAATGTTCTGTATGCTGGGCTTCTGCAACAAGTCTACAGGTTTTACAGTTGGTTCAGAACATTACTGTATATGTTATTATTGGATTATAATGGAATTATAGTGTTACTCTAGGGTCAAAGGAGCTGCACTGGCTTCCTATTGCTCAGAAGAAACAATTAAAAATAATTTTTATTACATAAATCACTTTTAAAAAAAAACATTTTGTTTGCCTGTTAAGGTTTCTTGGCATGTTGCTTCTTGATCCATTATCTCAGTCTTTACTAGGTGTTCCAGCTGTTTGGAAGTATAAATTAAGTGCAATTAGAAAAAAGGCATTTTCTGTAATAGGTCTGGATGTGTGGAACTCTGTTCCAGAGGAGGTTTGCAGTCAGTTAGATTACTTGGTATTCTGTAAGATATTGAAAGCTGTTCTTTTTAAACAAGCTTTTACTAGCTAATTTTAACTCCTTCATTATTTTATTTTTTAATTGATATTGTTTGTATTTGGTTTGTATGCATGTTTTATTGTATCACTGTATATGTAAAGTGCATTCCACAAAACATATGTTTAGAATTGCAAAATATAAATAATAATCATAAAAGGAGGTGGATCATCTGTTATATAGGGGTGGAATGGCCTTGATGGTGCCCTACCTCTGAAGCTCCCAAACTAAGGGATTGGGGTATAGGCTGGAGGGTGAACCAGAAACCACAATATAAGTGCAGGTTGGTCTGCCCTCTAGCCTCTTCTTTTAACAAGTTTCTAATAATAATGAAGGCTCTCTGAGGCTAGTGCAGACATCCCTATACAGCCTTAGCAGTCATGCAAGCTGAGATGAGACCTAGAGCCGTAGCTAGGCCATTTGGGACCTATGGCCAAGTGAAAAAGTGCGCCCTCACTATGAACATAACATACATCACCACAAGGCAAGAGCCTCTGTTAAATGTAGGGGACTTTAACTTCTATTTTTAATTTTGACACAGAAGGTTCTTCCTGCTTCTTTGGGTTTCCAGCTCAGTTGGACCCAGTAAGGGGATCCTGGCACCATGAGCTTTATTTATAAAAATGTCTGCAGTTTTAGGTGGAATACAAAATGACATACAGATTACAAATCATAACTATCAAAAGATTCACAAATAAAATGAACAAAAATATTTATATATCCATGTATCAAATATTCACTTTATTTAAATTAGTTAGGTTTCTAATGTTGGAATAACGTGGATGGAAAATAATTTTATCTGTATCTTACGGATAGATCAGAAGATTCAATATCATCAGATATATATGGATTGTACCTAATGTAAGAGGCTGGAAAATTGCCCATGAAGTTTCTTTTTGAAAATCTGGGAGCCAGCCAGAAACATGGGTCCTTGCACCCTCACAGACTTTGAACCTGTTATCATAAAGCTCATGCAGGAATTTCAAAATTAAATCCCAGAATGTTGCATGCTGGTTCCACCCTCCCCCTGAAAGTCTTGCACTCCACCCCAGTCACCCCCCCCCCCCCCCCCCCCCGAAAAATACAAATAAAAATTATGCATTTAGAATATATGAAAAGGAAGATTCAAAGTACGGTCTGCTGAGGCAAAAATATTACTTATAACATGTCTTACATTTGCACTTTCTGCTGTGGTGCCAACCCTGCAAAAAATACTCTTGGAACTCATACAGTGTTAAGCCTATCATAACGCTTGTTGGGTATGGGCTTGGCTCTGAGAACGCTATGAGTAAACTGAATTACAATTACAGTACATTAAACCTACCATACCAAAACAGCACTAACTGCCAGCACTCAAAAAGTAACAACCCTTCCTGTGAAAACAGAACACTGCAAAATATTACACCATTAAACAGAACAAGCCAAGCTACTACAGATCCTTGCACAGAAAACAACAAGCTGGAAGAATCCCTCGCCTCGGTCATACATTCAGAACTTAGAGACTCTCAAATTCAGAATAAAGAGACCATAAAATATAAATAGAAACATGCAGACAAAAACTAAACTGGAAACCACAACAAGCAAGATTCTGTATGCAGTGCAACAATGGAAAAACAAAATCACCATTTATCATAAAACAAACAAAAAAAAATCAAGAAATATAAAGCATCAATCATAATAGTAAAGCCATGCTAATAAAAAGGAGAAATATTTCAAAACAGCTGGTGAATAGAACATCCAGTAATTAAAAACTCATAACATTTTTCCAAAAGTCAATAACATAGCAATACATCAAATAACACCCAATAATTAAAATAAATAAATAAATAAATAAATAAATAAAAATCCGCTTTCCATACCTGGGAACTTGATTTCCATACGACCTGATTATTGTCATGGATTAACAGGAGAAAGTAGATTGGTTAGTCTTATGGTGCTACTTGACTCCTGCCATTTTTTGCTACACCAGACTAACACAGCTATCCCTCTGAAGATTTTCAGGGGAAAGTAGGGGATTGTTGCACCTAAATTTTCTCCTCTGTCTCTCATGCTTAATCTCATGCACACATGCACTCAAACTCTGCTATGCTCATGCGCACGCAAGCACACATACTCACATACATACAGATGCGTGAGCAGTCGCTTTCTACCACATTCATTCTCATGCACGTATACCCATACAGGCACTTTATCTCTGCCTTGCTCAATCTTATGCATATACACACACATTTGCTCTCTGCTGTGATCAATCTCACACACACACATTCGCACACTCATTCTCTGCCATGCTCAATCAATTGCGCACACACATAGACACTCTTGCTCTCTGCCAATCTCAATCACACACAGACACATGCACTCAATCTCTGCCATGCTTAATCACACACACACATGCTCTCTGCCATGTTCAGTCACAGTTGCACATGTCTCTGTCATGCTCACACACACACACCTTTCTCTGTGATATTCAATCGCACAAATGCATTTCTATGCATGCTTAATCACACATGCATACAGACCTTTCACTTTTGTTTCCCCCCTCTGGAAGCACAAGGAGCAGCGGCTGTAGTCTCCAGTCCCAGGGCCTACCAGACTCTCTTCCTAGCCTCAGGTTGTCGCTGCTCCTGCTCCTGAATGAAGCTGCATGTTTTGGCTGGTGGACCATGCTTCTCCTCCTGCTTCTGACTGTGGGAGGAGAGTAGAAAACTGCTCCTTCTACTGCTGGGTGCTGGGTGGGAGAGGCATGCAACTGATTGCAGGGGGAGGTGTGTCCTGTGCAGGCTGCATTGGCTGAGCAGCAGCGTTTGTACTTTTGTCATCTTCATGGTGGTTGGTGCCTATGGCCATGGCCATATCAGCCATAGGCTAGCTACAGCTCTGATAAGACCAATGAAATCCAGTAGGATTTTGGTAAGGAGAAGCAGAATTAAGAACCCTCCTTTTGTTCTGTCCAGGTTTTGGGCTGTTTAAACAGCTCTCTGTATGGGGAAGGCAGCAGATTTTTATTTCTTGTGTTGCATCTCTTTGTTGAGATTGTCTGTCATCTCCTCCTTTTGACTTAGCAGTCTACTCCATTGTCTTATAGGTTACTCATTCCTGTCTGTTGTTTGCTCTGCCATCACAAAAGTGTTCTTATCAGCAGCAACATTCGTTACTGCAGCTTTAGCCCTGTTAGTATCAGAGGCAATAATGGATTGTTCCATGACCCTACCAAAGGCAATATCGCTTTTGCTATCGCTTTATCTTTACCCACAGGACAAAGATTCCTTTGCAGGACAAAGGTTTCCTTATGAAAGTCACACTCAGAGTTATTATCATGGGTTTAATTCTAGATAGTAAGAGTCTATTATTCCCAGTCTCAACCGCTGTATCCCTATAAGCTTTCCCTCTCTGGTTCTGTCAGCTGCATTAAAGTGTTTCCTGTTCAGGGCATGCAGCTAAATGCCATCATTTTATTCATGCAAACATTTTCTGGGTAACTACTCATGTAGATTTATGGTGCACTTGCATGTAGGGCATTAGGTAGCATATTTCTTGTCATCTCCTTCAGCATGCTGCTCTTCCTCTCAGATACATTGTTATGATATATTGCATAGGTTATGGTGATCAGATGTTCTATGCAGCGTCATATGAGGTGCACCATAGCTGTCTTGCTCATATATTTTACCCATTCATAGCCCATGTGTAGATAAAAGGGTGTTTGAGAACTTGTCAATAATTGGTATTCCTTGAGTTCTTTCAGTGTTCTTATTTTGTGTCTCTAGAGATAAGTCTGTATGTACCTTCTGTAATCAGTAATGGAGGTCAAGAGTAGCCCTTTTCCAGATTCTGGCAGATAGCTGTGAGTTACCACCTATGGCTGACTTCTGGCTGCAATGCATGTGTTGTTTCGGTATTGTGACATAATTGTGTCTCTGCACATGCTTTATGTCATGAATCTGCCATCATTTTAATCACAAGTCATGTATTGCATCTGGCTATAAGGGTATATGTATCAATAGGATGCTTGGGCTATTTCCAATGCTAAATGAGGGAGTAGCCCATATGAATTACCCACCTCCACATAGGACATACATTTCCATCTGCTAGGCTCATGTTATCCCGCACATCTTTGTCAATATTATAATTTTCTTTCTTGTTTGTTAGGTGGCTTCTTACTTCTGATTCATTTTTAGTATGCTTCATTCTTTATCCCTTGAAGTTAAGCAAATTTTCCTGACTTTCTTGGACTGCTTGCACATTTAGTTGCTTCTAGTGTTTCAGCTGATAACTAAAACTAGCTTTTCAATTTCTGATTCAGGGAATCCCAGACAAGATTCTTCCTTAGAATCAGTTGTTAAAAATACTACATCCATTGCCATAGAAGCAGCAGCCAATGTAGAGGAGCGATCTGATTTTAGTTGTTGCACTTCTGCTGCCCCAGTCTCTGTCCCTGCCTTGCTACTGCCAGTCTTGTATAGCTCTCCCACATTTTCACTCAGCACCAAAACAAGAAGGTGAAGATGTAATATTTGTAGTCTATGGGTTGCCCCAGAAGTGAATGGCCTAGTCTCATGAGAGTCAAATTCTGGTAGATGGACTTTTGCCTAGGCCAGCTACCTTCCCTTCGGGTTGAGCCCTCTGGTGCTTGTGGCCAGTGAAGCATGAGAAACAGGGGTAGCCCCGATTTGGACAGGAAGCGAGAGGTTGGATCACAGGATAAGGAGCAGGAATTAACCAGAAATCCAGGAGGCCAGAAAGGAGCACAACAGGAGCACTGGATGTAGAAGCTGAATGTGGAAGCTGACAAAACTAAAGTCTTCTGGAAGCAGAAGAGGAGGCAGAGTACAAAGACTGGAAGGTAGGACCAAGCTTTGGCAACTGACTGCTGAAGCTGCTCAGTATAAGTTCAGGGCTATACACGAAACAAGATGGCTGCTGGGGTGGGAGGATGTGAGAAACACAGGTCTAGGAGGACTAGAAAGACTGTTCTGGTGGCTTACAGCACCATCTGCAGGCCAGAGCAACACTCTGCAATGGATCCTTCTCTACCAACTACTAGAAAGAAAATAGAGAGCTTCTTGCTCATGCTCAGATCTTTTTTTTTTTTTTTTTTGAAACTTTCTTTATTAGCATTTTCATCATTTTCCAACAAAACATTATACTTTCAAACCGAGCACTTTCTTCGGAAACAATCTCTGCACCCCTACCCCCCCACCTCCCCCACCCCCTCCCCTCTCCCCCCCTCCGGACACACCATCCCTACTATCCCCAATACTACTATGTACTCATTCAACCCGGAAATAGTCATACAAGGATATTGGCGGTCATTTACCAGCCGCTCTCGTGCGACATACCCGCTTTGCTCCCCAGCAACATACGAAGATATCCCCAGTCCCGAGCAGGGACTCGACCCTAGAGTCTCATACTGTGGTTTTGAGCCCTCTCCGGAATGCCTGTAGTTATAGCCCGTTACAGTCAATATAAGGTCTCGTCTGGTATCCGTAAGAGTCCACCAAAGTCTGTTCCAGACTGCCATGCACCGAGCCTGGTGTGCTGGAGGTTTAAACTGCGCCGTCCATAGTTCATGTTGCAATAACGCTATTAGGCGGGAATGCCATTGTCCCCTTGTGGGTCGCTCAGATGAGATCCATTGTAATAGAATGGTCTGGACCGCAATCAGTAAGGCTTTTTCCACAAAGGACCACTCCCCATCCGACAAGTCCTGTAATGGAAGTATATCTGGAAGACGAAACAGGCACACCTTAATGTCCCTAGGAATCGTAATTTGAGTAATGTCCCCTAGGTTCTGTAACACTTCCGTCCAAAACAGTACAATTTGAGGGCATTCCCACAGACTATGTATAAACGTACCCATTTCCCCATGACATTTAATACATATAGCAGAGTCACATAATTTCGCAGCAAATCTCTGAGCCTGTGATACATACATTTATTTATTTATTTATTTATTTAACACTTTTTTTATACCGGCATTCGTAGGACACATCATGTCGGTTTACAAGTAACTGAGAAGGGAAATTACAATGAACAAGGGAGGGGCTAACTGGGTAATATGCAAAATACAAAGGAAGAGAGTCAACAGCAGAATTACAACTTTTTGCATGCCATGCAATACCTTATACCCTATACCTTATACCTTATACCCTATCTCTTGAAGGATAACATTTTCTGATACCTTGGCGCTTTTTTCTAAAATTTCCCCTATATCCGTGAGAGCCAGATATACATTCGCCAATCTTACCCATTTATTTTGTATCTCCACTTTGGCCGACAGGACCGGGATTTCCCGTAGGGCTTGGGATATCGAAGAGCAAGAATGCCCCGTCTTGGCTCTCGGCCCAAAGAAAGCCCGCAAAGGGTCCCACCTTGTGTCTAACACATTAGGCCCCCAGGAGTGCGTGCACATAATGTCTGGCTTGCAAAAAAGCGAAAAAATCTTGTTTCGGGAGCTCATACATAACCTGCAACTCCTGAAAGGACCACATACTCCCAGTTCCAGGAGCAAATAACTGAAAGATATTCCGTATCCCTTTTGTATACCACCTCTGGAATACAGGTCCCATCAAGCCACTGGGAAACATAGGGTTGCCCCATAACGTGATATAGGGCGTACTGACCCCTCCTAGGCGTAACTTTTGAAGGCATAGATACCGCCACACCTTCCGCCCTACATTAACTATCATGCTGTTTTTAAAGGAACCTGGTACTAGAGCCCCCGGGATCTGTATCAGAGTCTCTGGACTATAGGGATAAAGCCAACTCAGTAGAAACGTTCTGGGTGTATACTTCCCCGTGTTTTCCAACCAGTCCTGTACGTGTCGCAGTATGCATGCTAAGTTATATTCCCTCCAGTTTGGACATGCGAGCCCTCCTTGTTCTCGAGTCAGCTGCAATGTTTTTAAAGATAGTTCAGATTTGCGCCCTCCCCATAAGAAGGTACGTAATGCTCTATTCACAGAATCTATCTCCTTCTTTTTTAACCACAGGGGAACTTGTTGTAATACATATAACCAACGCGGTAATTCCAACATTTTAAGTAGAGCAATTCTCCCTTTCAGAGATAACGGTAAGGATCCCCATGTGGCAAGTTTTTTAGTCATGTGTTGGAGTAAGGGAAGAATATTCACTTCATAAAGTTTAGTAATATCCCTGGTAAGTAGTATGCCTAAGTATCGCATGGTTTTGTCCACCCAGCGCAGACGGAAATCCCCCACCCAGGTATCCCGAACTTTGGATCCGAGGTCCATAGCCTCCGATTTATCAACATTAATTTTAAGCCCAGCAAACGCCCCGAACAAGTGTTGGTGGGCTAATACCCTTTCCAGGGAGCTCTGCGGGTTAGTCAGAAAGACCAGGACGTCATCCGCAAAGGCTGACACTTTAAATTCCTGCCGCCCCCATATAAAACCTGAGATCTGCTGGTCTGCTTCTATCTTCCGTAGTAAGGGATCTATAGACAAAATGTATAACAGGGGAGACAGAGGGCACCCCTGCCGGGTACCCCTATATAGCTGAAAGTCCTCCGAAAGCTGGCCATTAGCTCTTATGGCTGACTTTGGTGACTGATAAAGCATTCGAATAGCTTGCACTATCTCCCCCTGAAACCCATATCTCTTTAGCACGGAGAAGAGATACTCCCAAGAAACCCTATCGAACGCCTTTTCCGAATCGAAGCCCACCAGGACTGCCTCGGTACCCTTCTTTGTACATTCTTCCATCGCTATTATTAATTTAGTGATATTGGTACTGATTGCTCTGCCTTTTACAAAACCCACCTGATTTTGAGTAATAATGTCAGGGAAAACCCCACTCATCCTGTCCGCCATAATTTTGGCAAATAGCTTGGCCTCAAAGTTTAACAAAGAAATCGGCCTATACGCCGCTGGCTTGGATAAATCCTTTCCCGGTTTCTCCAAAACCGTGATAAAGGCCCTGGTGGTATCATTTGGGAATTTACCCCTCCTCTGCGCTTCTCTGTAAAATGCCAGTAGATCTTCCCCCGCCCGAGCATGCAAACTTTTATAGTATTCGGCAGTAAGTCCATCGGGCCCCGGGGCCTTGTTAACTTTGCTATCCAGTATAGCCCCTCGCAATTCTTCCAATTGAATAGGCTTATTCAGATACTCCAATTGTTGGGCTGTAACCTGTGGGAGATGCAACCCCGTGAAAAACTCTTCCTCTTGAGAGCTGCCCCCTGTCCTGTCCTCTGTATATAGCTTCTCATAAAAAGAACAAAATTCTGCACATATCTCCACCCCCATTACCAGTGGGGTCCCGTCCGCCCTTCGGAGCTTATCAATCAGAGCACTGCCTCTAGCTAAACGGACCATGTTTGCCAGTACCCTACCAGATTTATTGCCAAATCTAAAGAATTTGTGTGTTCCCCGTTGTATCCCCCACTGTGCCCTTTCGTGTAATAAAGTATTAAGCGATCGTAAAACATCATTATAGTGTGTTTGTGCCTGGGGAGATTTCTGGCGGGCTAATTCCAGTTTGGCCTGGCTTAATTTCCGTTCCAGGTTCAAAATACTCCGGACCATCGCTTTCGATTTTGCTATTGTATAGGATAAGATTTCACCTCTCATAACTGCCTTACTGGTCTCCCAGTAAAGCCAAGGGTCTGCTTTATGGGCTGCGTTATTTATAGCAAACTCATCCCATTTACTGGACAGAAAATCCTGAAACCTAGAATCCCCATATAGGCTACTCGGAAACTTCCACTGATTGGCCATGGGCATTCCCGCCCTATCCCCTACATCCACCCAAATTATCGCATGGTCCGAAATTTCTATAGGTCCTATCCTGGCCTTTCCAATTTTGTGGAGCAGGCTGGTCGAGAGCAACACATAATCAATGCGTGATAGAGTCGCATGTGCTTCAGAGACGTGCGTATAGTCCCGTTCGGTTGGGTTTAGGGTACGCCAAATATCTATCAGCTGTAGTTCTTCACACATATAAGCAACTCCTTTTCCCCTCATATTTTGCGTAGATAAAGCCGTATGGGACCTATCCACCGTCGGATCATGGACACAATTGAAATCCCCTAAGATCACTATCTGGCCCCGCAGATTCTCCACCAGCCTGCTCACCACTTCCTGAAAAAAGGTGTGAGTATACGCATTCGGGGCATACACATTGCACAATGTAAATTCCGTGCCATTCACCTTAGCAATCAAGATGAGAAATCTGCCCTTATCATCCGATATTTGTCGTATTAATTCAAACTTTACGTTCTTGTGGATTAATATCGCAACCCCGGCCTTCCTCCCCACCGCCGGCGTTGCATAGCACTCGCCCACCCATTGTTTTTTTAATTTCAAGCTTTCAACCAGAGACAAGTGAGTCTCTTGAAGAGCTGCAATCCCCACTTTTTGCCGCTGGAGCGCACTCAGAATTTTTTGTCTCTTAACCGGCGTACTTATGCCTCCCACATTCCACGATATAAACCTTAGCTGACCTATCCTGTATTTAATGCCGTCTCATACCCCACTATCCAATAGTTCCATAGCCGGGCGGGCAGTTCCCCAGCCTGAACCGCCCCCCTACTCACTAACCTACCGCTATCCCGACGACTACCCCCTCCTAGGGTATAATGTGTCCATCCCCTCCCACCAATAACCTACTCCCCCTCCCCCTAATCATCCCTCCTAGAAATAGAATCACAAATAGAACGGCCCACATGCGTGTGAGCTAGAGGTCCGCTTATAATGCGTCCGGGTGTGGACCCACCTGTCACTGTTCTAATCCCCATACACAGTGCCCAAAACAGTAAGCCAAACATACACTTGAGGAACAGTTAGTGAAATAGTATTGCATTTGTTTTGGTAATGTTTTCTTTACCAACACCAGTAAACGAAAGAAAGAAACTCTTGTCCTCCGGGCAATGTTTTTGTATCCAAACAGGGACCCAGGCCATATTGGAGGGGCCTACTCTTCCGTGCATCAAGTGCCGGAGAGCCATATCCCTGGATCAACTCCCATGGGCCGCCATGCTGCTCCCAGCAAATACCTGCCACGCTCTCTGGTAGGACGGCCCATCCACGCTTTGTAAGATCCCCAAACATAAAGTCCCAAATGCAACTTGAAAACAGGTAACTTGTATTGGTAGTCGTCTTGTCTGAAGAAATCCTTCCCCTCTTATCCAGCTCTGACTGAGATGTTGGCAATTTGACCAGCGAATTCGGACCACAAAATAAAAGTCCAACCGGCCTTCGTCTGCAGGAGATTACTTCACCCCAGCTGAGTTCTGAAGCCATTCCTTCGCCTTATCCGGGGAATCAAAGGACAGCACTTTGCCATCCCGCCATACCTTTAACAGCGCAGGAAACTGCAGCGCAAAGCGGACATTGCTATTGTAAAAATCATTGCATATGGGGGCAAATAGCTTCCTTTTAGCTGCCACCGCCACTGAAAAGTCCTGAAAAAGGACGATTTTATGGTCCTTATATCTGAGGTCTCTCTTCTTCCGGAACGCTGTCAATATAGCAGCTCTTTGTGCCCAGTTCATGAATTTAGCGATTACTAAACGAGGACGAGTGTCGGCATCCCTTCTAGGCCCCAGCCTATGGGCCCTTTCAATAACCAGCTTGCCCGCCATGTTATCTAAATTTAGAGCGCCTGGTAACCACGTTTCTATCAAGGCCTGCAGTTCACTCTCCAGAATCTCCTCTGGGAGCCCCAGAAATTTTAGATTATTCCTTCTTGCTCTGTTCTCTAGATCTTCCAACTTATTATCTGCAGTGCTCACCGCTTGTTCCAGGGCCTTGACTCGTGCCGTGAGCGCCTGCTGCTCCTCCTCCACCGCTGCCACGCGGCTCTCAGCACCCTCTATCTGCCGTCCAATATCTCCCAGAGAGTCCTTAAGGGTCGTGAAGTTCTCAGCAATGCCGGCAAAGTTAGGTTCCAACGCCTCCACCACGGCTGCAGTCATTTTGGAGATCGCCACTTCATCAAACCCTGCAGAGTCAGTGTCTTTCGCGCCGTCGGCCATTTTGGAATCACCAATGCCGCACTTCGGTTTTTCTTTTTCTTTTCTGGGCGGTTTTGCCGACATGCCCTCCGATTTGCCACTCGCCCTGCCTGATCGCCAAATTTTCCGCTGCGCCCCGGTTCTCTTAAGCCGCTTTTTGGATCAGCTTGACTCGTCCGATTTGCAGTTTTTTGCGGGCCCACACCTGGAGCTCTGGAGAGCGCGACTCACCAGGCTAGCGCATCACGTGACCCCATCATGCTCAGATCTTTCAGTAGGAGGATGTCTGCATAACTTGATCGAGATAGCAGCTGTAGGCTGGCTAAAAAGATGCTTCACTTGATTTGGCATCTGTCTGGTCTCCTTGTCAACTTGTCCCATTTCGGTTCCCAGGAGGCTGTGATGTCACTCAGGCTACAATTGGTTGATATAGTTTCCAGTTAGACCTTATACCTGTTTTGGGTTGCTTAGCACAGCCATAGTCTTGAATGGGAAACATAAATTAATGAGACAATTTTTGTTCAAATTCATGGGACCCATCCATTTGTTTCATAGGTCCACATAGGAAACAAAAATGGACTCATTTGTTGTATTTTACCCATTTGTTTAACATGTATGCATATCCCTATTAGTTTTAGCTGCATCAGATTTCAAAGATAACTGGGGTAACTTACAAGATGCAGCCTTGGTTACACTTCTAACATCAATGCTCATGACGGTGGTGAGCGAATGTTTTGGACAACGACTCACTTGTTTTGTTTGCTGTTTGGATTATAACAAGGCTTAATGGTAAGACATAAGAGGGGGCCTGGGGAGGGCTGGCAGGGGGAGAGGGGAGATGACACGCCTCTGCTGCTGTCACTTAGGAATGCTCCTGTGTGACCAGTCTTGTATTGCATCATCACTGTCTCAGGAGTTGGCTGCTCTTCATCAGAGGAATCTCCCATCTGGGCCTCCTGCAGCATTGGATGGGAAAATCACCCCCAACAGTCTGGGTATCATGTAGCCTGGGACCAGTCCTGGGCATAGGTTGTGAATTAAATATAAGACTTGTAAGAACCGAAGAGGAAGCTTGAAATAAACTACCAGCAGAGGTGGTAGGGGCCAACATTGTAAGGGAGTTTAAACATTCTTCTGTAAGAGTGTTAAGAGTTTGTTTCCAAGCCCTCATCATTGTCATAGGATGTGAGTCCTTGGGCTGTGGTGGGGTTGTTTCTACCCAGCATGTGGCATGGGCTGGGTTCATGCTGACAGCATTCAGACATGCTACTACCTGGGACTAGGAGGGCTTCACCTATGTTAGCCTTTTCCCCTGCATATTGAACCCTTTGGTTGTGAGGCTGGCAGGACTTAGGCATGGGTTCTCATCAAGGAGAGTGGTCCGAGGGACTGGGCAGGCAGCAGTTAGATGGCATCGAAATCCAGGCAAGATCAGGTCAGGTGGCAATCAGGTGGAGTCTATATCCAGGCAGGAGTCAGGCCAGGCTGCAAACAGCTAGAGTCTATATCCAGGCACGGGTGAGGCACTAGAGATCAGTCGGAGAGGGCAAGAAGACCAAGGCAAGGACACACGAGAACCAAAACAAAGTGGGGGAACTGAAGCTAAAAAGGAGAGAAGAAGGTCAGAGGCAGTGCAAGGAAGGAAGGAAGGAAGGAGAGCAGAAAATGGACAAGACAGGCAGGAACTGGACAAGATGGGGATGTGCAAGATTGGGTTCAATCAAGGCAAGAGCAAGAAGGGGCAGGAACGGGATCAGGAACAAGTGCAATGAACAGCTGCAGAATTGCAGGAGGATCTGTTGCTGAGGCATTGACTAAGATCAGCTGGGGGTTTAAAAAGCCAATTGCTGTGATGTCCTCCAGAAGCGCTACAGGAGGGTTCCCGCCTCAGGGCCTATTCAGGTGATCAGGTGCACATGCGTGCGTGTCGATGACAGGGTCAGCTGGTGATGGCAGTGTTCTGGAGTTAGTCAGGCAGCCCAGGGAGGCCAAACATTACAATCATTTGGGACAGATAGAAAGCAGTGGTAGGAATAGGGATGAGAAACTGGATTAAAGATATGAGGGAAGATCTGATATTTAAGTACAAAAATGCATATGCTTATTTATCCAAAGTGGTATACAGCAAAGAGGAAGACACCTATTTATCTTATTGATTTCTAAACTCTTATTTACCACACACCTAGAAGTCTGATCAGTGTGGTGTATTTGATAACTGAGTGGTCTAATTGGTTCTTATCTATCATCATCTACTATGTTGTGTTTCTTTATCTGCCAGGGTTGCAGCTGGGGAAGTAAATTCTGAGGTGTGCTGAATCAGGGATTTTTAAGTTGAATGATGTTTGTTTGGTAGAAAGTGCCAGCAGAATTGAGGCCCATATTAAAAATAAAATATATTGCAAAGTTTGTGTTAGTTTTCTCATTGTGTTATAGTGGTAGCAAATTTCCTTTCTAACTTTTCCTCCTTTTAAGTGTGTGGCTTTAAACTGTTTATCCTTTTTTATTAGCATTTTGGGCGGTACAGAAGATCAGTAAACAATAATATTAGACAAAAGTTCTCTATGCAGTTTTTGATACTGATAAAATATCTCTTTTTTACTAAAAGGTCTAGAACAAGGGGGTCATGATATTAGACTGAAGGATTAATCTCAGGTGAAACATCGGGGAGTATTTTTTCACAGAAAAGGTAGTGGATGTGTGGAATGTCCTCGTGGAGCAGTTGCTGAAGTTTAAAACGTTGGACTTCAAGAAGGCATAGAAATAGCACAGAAGATTCTCACTTGCAAAAGAAAAAAAAGAAAAAGTGGACAGAGGAAGCTCAATCTAGTGGCCCGTGTTTAAAGTGTCCCACTCTAATGATTCAACCACAAGTATTGAGGCTGCCAGAATGAATTGCAAGTGAGTAATATGACATGTTAGAAATTCTAGCAGAAATGCTTACAGCCAGGTCTGCAATGATAGGTAGATAGCCAGGTCTGCGGCGCTAGAATTAGCTAGTAACTATGTCTGTCTAGTAGACTGTAAGCACAGTAATAACTAAAAGCCCTAGTGGAAACAGAAGTGCTCACATTGCTGGGTCTGGCAGGCTACACAGGGGACTTCGGAGGCTTGATGCTTGTGCAACAGCCATGCTAGTATTAGTAAGTATTTCGAATATTATGAAGCCCCGTGTTTAGATATAGGAAGGGAGTGGTGCGCGATATGAAGTAAATGGGAGCATCATTTTGTATGGTCATTTACCCATGGTGGTAGAGTAGAAAGGAGGACGATAACAAAATAGTATTGGATAAGGATTCATATCTTACAAGCAGTCATGCTCTATAAATGGCAGCTGGAATATATCCTTAGCAGTATGGACAGGAATAACTGGGCAGAGTAAGTGTGTAGGGTGGTCTTTCCTGCTGTTGTCTACTGTACTACTGTATTTGCATTTGGATTTTGGATTTACGTAGTTGCCTTTCCTAATATGTGCTCAAGGCGAGTCACAGTCAGGGACAACCGATGTGAGGTTACTAAACAAATGTCGGTATATAAAAACAACAAATAAATAAATAAATAAAAAATCTTCCTGCCCCAAAAGGCTTACAGTCTTTACCTAAGGCACTTGGAGGGTGTAGTGACTTTCCCAAGGTACATCAGTGGGAGAAGTGGTATTTGAACCCTGGCATTCCTAGTTCTCAGGCTGCTGCTCTTCCACTAGGTGGCTTCTTCTCATGATTTGTACAAATTTTTGTTTTTAAGATCATTATGGGGCGGATTTTAAAACCCCTGTGCGCTGGCAGCCTATTTTGCATAGGCTGCCGGCGCGCGCAGAGCCCCGGGACGCATGTAAGTCCCGGGGCTTTTTAAAAGGGGCGTGTCGGAGGCGCGCCTAAAATGACGCGGCTTTTCGGGGGCATGACGCATCATTTGGGGGGCGGGCCCGGGGGCGTGGCGCCGGCCCGGGGCGTGGTCGAGGCCTCCGGACCAGCCCCCGGGTCGGATGATGGCGCGCCAGCAGTCCGCTGGCGCGCGTAGATTTACGTCTGCTTCTGGCAGGCGTAAATCGTGAAATAAAGGTGGGGGGGGGGGGGGGGTTTAGATAGGGCCGGGGGGGGGTGGGTTAGATAGGGGAAGGTGGGGGGAGGGCGAAGGAAAGTTCCCTCCGAGGCCGCTCCGAAATCGGAGCGGCCTCGGAGGGAACAGACAGCGCGCGCTGGGCTCAGCGCGCACAGGTTGCACAAATGTGCACCCCCTTGCGCGCGCCGACCCCGGATTTTATAAGATACGCGCGGCTACGCGCGTATCTTATAAAATCCAGCGTACTTTTGTTTGCGCCTGGTGCTCGAACAAAAGTACGCGATCGCATATTTTTTGAAGATCTACCTCTATATGAGAAAATGTTACTTAATATTGAATTTTTTCTGAGGTATTTTAAGGAATCATGAGCATGTAGGGGTGTGAAGTTCATAGAAAATGTTACTATCATGATACAATGTTGCTGTTCCTGATCTGCATCAGCCTAATGCCACATCTCCCCTCTGTGCAGAAATCAGCAAGAGCTGAGAACTCAGAGAATGGAGATAGGGTGTTTGCAGTAAGTCAGTTATTTGACTGAGTAAACTTTCCCAGCAAATAGAACCAAGATGCATACATGTCTATTGATCTTTCAATTTGAATCTGTTCCCTGTTTTGTTGTATTTTTTTTTCCTGTTTAACTTTTATTACATTTTACAAACTAAAACTTATATGATACAGCTGAGCACACAAACATTGAAAGGAATAATAAATTGTATTAATTAATTCCATTTCAACTGTCTTCATATTCAGTATCAGTTCCATTCAGTTTATTGGAGTGGCGAAACAAAGGCTACAAGGAAAAAAAACATGTCAAACATAAAAGTTTATTTTGAGCTTCACCAAAGTGATAGTTTGCTACTTTCAGTTTTAATTTCCTTGTACTGATGCAGTACAGTTTTAGACCTAGACCTAGATTCATCATTTTGCTATATATTTTGCATGAATAGCGTCTGCGCTTAAAAAAAAAAAAAAAAAAAAAAAAGGGGGGGGGGCATGGTTAGGGTAATTTTTGGGCTGCTCCTGGGGAGAGAGAAAGAGAGAGAGAGAGAGAGCCTCTTTATAAGACTCTCATATAAGTAAACTATTTATACCACTTATTCGAGGGGCAACTAGTAACCCGAAGTGAGGTTTTGGGTGGTGGCCTAGGTTTTGGGGCAGTTTTACATGCACAGTCACAGGTACGAACAGCACATTACACGTCAGTGAAGACTGGATGTGATTTGGAGTAAAGAAAGGTACACAAAGATGAGATTTGTACAATGTACTCGCGACCTAGCGTGATATCAGCTAGGTAGAGAGTGCATCAAACTAGGTCGAGAGTACAATGCATAAATCCTATCTTTGTGTACCTTTCCTCACTCCAAATCACACCCAGTCTTTGCTAATGTGTACTGTGCTGTTCGTACTTGTGACTATGCATATAAAACTGCCCCCAAAGCCTAGACCACCACTAAAACCTCACCTCGAGTTACTAGTTGCTCCGCCTACAGTGGTATAAAAATTTGACTAATTTGTGTGCCTCCCCAGAGTCAGTCTCTCTCTCTCTCTTTCTCTCCCCCCCCCCCCCCTTGAAACGGGATTTGTGATTTTTAGCTCAAATCCCTTTTCGGCATATTGTATAGCATAACACTATGAAAAAGGTGTAGTTATTTCCAGTGTTAAAACCTGTGATAACCTGCATTAAGCTATCGCACACAACGCTAAGCACCCCTCATTTCAATTTTCTCCGCCCTAAATCCATCCAAACTCCTCCAATTCTGGAAAAATTGTTAAATTTGCATACATATCTCGCAATGTGTTATTTATCATGGGCGTTAGGGCGTTATCATGGGCTAACTAACGTGATTTGATGAATGACCCCCTTAAATAAAATTAGAAAACCTTAATGGGAACCTGTGAAAGATGAATCATTATAAAGTAAAAATCTCCAGCTTGGAGAAGAGACGACTGAGGGGGGGATATGATAGAGGTGTTTAAAATCATGAGAGGTCTAGAACGGGTAGATGTGAATCGGTTATTTACTCTTTCGGATAGTAGAAGGACTAGGGGACACTCCATGAAGTTAGCATGGGGCACATTTAAAACTAATCGGAGAAAGTTCTTTTTTACTCAACGCACAATTAAACTCTGGAATTTGTTGCCAGAGAATGTGGTTAGTGCAGTTAGTATAGCTGTGTTTAAAAAAGGATTGGATAAGTTCTTGGAGGAGAAGTCCATTACCTGCTATTAAGTTCACTTAGAGAATAGCCACTGCCATTAGCAATGGTTACATGGAATAGACTTAGTTTTTGGGTACTTGCCAGGTTCTTATGGCCTGGATTGGCCACTGTTGGAAACAGGATGCTGGGCTTGATGGACCCTTGGTCTGACCCAGTATGGCATTTTCTTATGTTCTTATGTTCTCCATTGTCTGGCACCCAACCAATTAGAAAGTTCAACTAACCAGCATCTAGCAGCACACCCCTTTTTTTTAAACATTGTGAAACTGTATTAGGGCGGGGTCCTTTGAGAGCTAGAACAAGGGAGAGCTTTAGGGATGGGGAGAGAAAGTAAAAATGTTCCTACTTGGGCACACACCCTTGGAAGAGAGATCATCAGTGCGGGAGGGTAAGGCATGAACTGGAGGACAGGTCCCTGCTTCAGGATCACTTCTGCCACAACAAAGTGATGGTTTCCATCCAGTTGACCTTGCTCCTCCAAAGCAGCACAGGGGCTCTCAGACTGACTTCTCTACTATATCTCTGAACATCTCTGGTATATAACTTCTCTGCCTTAGTTCCTCCAAGTCTGCTATTTTGGCTGCCAGAGATCAAACTGGTTTTCTGAGAGCCAGAAGTTCTTTGCACTGGGTGCACAAAATCATACAAGCGGCACCCAGTGCAAAGAAGAATGGATAGCTCCACCTTGCTGCTAGACCTCTGATTGAATTTAATGTTGTTGAGGTATTAGTTATTTAAAGCTGTTTAAGAAATGGATATGCTTAATAAAATTTAGATTATTCTATGCTATCTTATGAATGATGTACAGTAGGATTAAAATTAGTTAATTACTAAAGCAGATAAGATGTAATAGATCAAATTGATAAACTAAAGAGTAACAAATCACCAAGACCAGATGGTATTCACAAGAGAGTTCAAAGATGAAATTGTAAACCTGTTACTAGTAATCTATAACCTATCATTTAAAACAGCCACTGTATCTGAAGACTGGACAGTAGCCAGTATATTGCCAAATTCAGAAAAAAAAGGGGTCTCTAGGGGTGATCCAGACCAGTGAGCTTGATGTTGGTGATGGGTAAAGTGGTAGAAGCTATTCTTAAAAACATTACTGGCAATATAGATAGACATGGCTTAATGGGGAAGGAGTCAACATGGTTTTAGCAAGGGGAAGTCTTACCTTACCAGTATTTTATGTTTTGAAAGTATAAGCATGAAAATAAAAGTGAGTCAATTGATAGTCTTTTTGGATTTTCAGAAGGCATTTGATAAAGTCCCTCTTCAGAATTTCCTTAAGAAATTAGTCATGGAATAGGAGATAGTGTCCTATTTTGGATTTGTAACTGGTTTAAAGAGAGGAAACGGAGAATGTCTAAATGGTCAGTCTTTTAAATAGAGAAAAGTGAATAGTGGAATGCTTAGGGATTTGTACTGGGACCAGTGTTTCACATTTTCATTAATGAGTTGGAAAATAGAGCAATGAGTGAGTTGGTCAAATCTGCAACTGACATACAATTATTCAAAGTTAAAACAGCAGTGGATTGTGAGGAACTGCAGAAAGACTGTACATGACTCAGAGGCTGAACATCCGAATCGCAGATGAAATTTAATGTGGACAAGTGCAAAAGGATGCACATAGGGAAAAATAATCCCAACTATAGGAGCACAATGCTGGTTTCTGTATTAGGATTTGCCACCCAGGACCTGTGAGTCCTTGTGGATAAATCATTGAAATCCTCAGCTCAGTGTGCAGAGGTGGTCAGAAAGGCAAATAGAATGTTAAGAATTATTCAGAGAAGAATGAAGAATAAAAAGGGCAATATAATGCCTCTATATCGATTGATGATGCTACTGTACATTGAGTATTGTGTGCAGTTCTGGTCACCCCCATCTCAAAAAAGACATAATGGAAAGAGAAAAGGGTCTGAGCAGGGCAGCAAAAATGATAAAGGGAATGGAGCAGCTTCCTTATAAATAGGGACATTCATTTCAGTTTTTATTTTATTCTTCCTGGGAATTTCAATGTTTTAACAAAAAAAACAAAAAAACAATTGGTGGAAATATTGTTGCGCTGGAGGTGGACCCTTGGCCTGGCGCAGGATTGGTCCGGCCCTCTGTGGGATCCCAGAGGGCGCCTGCCGCCAGGAGGCGGAGCACACTACGAGACAGAGGCTGACAGGAACTTCACCGATAATGGTCCGGGGGTTGAGCCTTTGGATTCCCGGACTGCCTGGGCTTAGGTGGGGGTCTCCTGGAGAGATGACGGAGAAGTGTGCCCACCAAGAGAAGAGGTGCACGGCTGTCAGTAAACAGGCGAGCTAGACCGGAACCGAGAATACCGAAAACCACTGGAACAAGACAGGAACTGAAGGTTTTCCGGGTAGGATAGGCAGCGCCTAGTGGTCCAGCTCGAAGAAGGCCATGGGTAGTGTCAAAGCAGGCAGGCCTGGTGATCACGGGAGGAGCGAAGAGAGTGTCCAAATGGAGTGCAAGGGTCAAAGCCAGGGTATCTGTCCGAGAATGGTCAGCCAAAGCGAGGGTCAGTTCCAGGTATCAGTTCGAGCGTGGTCAAAGGCAAGCAGAGGTCAGTACCAGGTATCAGTCCGAGAACGTACTACCTGGGTAGCAAGATGAGGAACAGAACTCAGGAAGGACCACTAGAACACAGGAGCAAGGCAGGAACACTGGAACAGGCACAGGAATGAGAACGGCAAACTAGCTCACACAGAAGTGATGATCCGATTGCCAAGGCGAGGGACCGAGGAGCGGGCCCTCGCTTAAATACTAGAGCTAGGTGATATTATCACTGTGTGCCGCAGAGCGGTTTCCCGCCCCGGCCCTTTAAAGGGCTGGGCGGTCCGCATGCCTAGGGGTGGATCTGACACCGAAGAGGACGCCGAGCCTCGTCGTGAGGAAAGCTGGGAGGTAGAAGTCCCGGAAGGGCCTGGGGACACCGCCGCACTGTGTCGTGGTCGCAGGAAACTAGCTGCGGCAGCGGGAGAGGTCGGACTGGGTCCCGCTGGAGCATGAGCGAGGTGAGCAGGTCCGGGCGCGGGCCTAGCATGGCTGGGACGCGCAACAAATATGACTTTGTTATAACAGACAGGAGAAAAATTCTTGCAAAAGTCATTTTGAAATTCCCAGGGAACGTAAAATAAAAACTTTAAATGAAGTTCCCTATTTGTGAAGAAAGGTGAATCAGGTTAGGACTCTTCAGCTTGGAAAAGAGATGACTGAGAGGGGGGATATGATAGAGGTTTATAAAATAATGAGTTGATGAAGGGTGAGAGACTGGTTGGAGACATCTTACCGTTCGTGCTGAGGGATTCCGGGGCAAGCGGTTACCTGCCTGACTCAATAGCGACCCGTCAGCTGTCAATCCGGTGACGTCAAGGGGCGGAGTCGGAGGTGGAACCAGGAAGCCCCATAAAATCAGGCCGTGAGCGGCGCGCTGTCGATGCCGGCGTGCCGCTTAAGGGGCGAGCGGTGTGTCAGGCTTAGCCTGGCTTTTGCCTTTTTGCCTGAAATTTCAACTTTGACGGACTGCACTTTTTAAGGTACTAACTTTCTCCTACCAGATTTCCCTGAGGGTTCATCTTGCGGGTTTGACTTGGCTATATAGTATAGAGTTGAAGCAGAGTAGATTTGTTGTTGTTAAGGGAATAGATTTCTTACTATGCCTCCTAAAAGGAAGGGGAAGGTGAGGGTGTTCCCCTCTCTCCCATTACCCTTACCCATACAGCAACAAATCAACCGCTTTATGATCTCGCCTATACCGAATAAGGTAGGAACTGGAGATCCTGATGTGCTAGTCCGTCAGGGAGAGCTGACTATGCCAGCAGAGGAGGCCTCCCTAAGTCCAAACACTGGACTACCACCTGTGCAGAGAATCGGGGAAGGGCTTATTGGAGAAGCTTCAGGAGTGTCCATCTCTTCCACCTCTGTAGCGGGAATATATGAAACCCGCAACATGGGTTTGGAATCACAGATAGCTGTGGGTATTGAAAATGAAACTCCAATAGGAGCAGTGGGTGGATTGGAGTTATCATCTCCCTCAACAGGGATTGAAAATCAACTGGCCAATGGAATACCCCCAATATCACTGACTAGTCCTGTGGTGGTAACATTAGACACTTTATGGGAGATGATGGCAGGAATGTTAAATAATATAAAAGGATTAGAGACTAAAGTGGATGTGCTTAGGTCTGGTAGCCAACAAGAATTTTATCAAATGCAAAAACAAATAAAGGATTCGTCAGATAGAATTAAAGCATTGGAATTAAGTAAAAAACAGAATCAAGAATTTCAACTAGCTGTGGTCAAGGAAAGGGAAAGTATAACTAAAAGAATTGAGAATCTCAAACAATGCCAAATGTTTAAATTTAAGATTTCAAAACTTCCCCAGAATAATTGGAGAAGTTCCATTAATTACCTTGAAAAAGTTTCTCATTGAAAACCTTGGCTTTGTAATCGAGGATTCTCCTGTGGTAATAAATTATTTTTTTTTACCTAAACCTAAGAATTTAGTGCTAGACGGATCAAATCAGATGTTTCAAGGAGACCTAACAAATTTTCTTGAAGATTCTTTAGCACAGGTGATTGATAGGGGAACTTTGCTGGTAACATTTTCAACGATAAATGATATTAGCATAACTATGAAAAGATATTTCAGTAAATACCCCATCAATTTCCTGGGAAAAGAAATAAAAGTGTTCCCAGACCTCGCACCATCCACTCAAGTCAGGCGGAAATCCTTTTTGGCTCTCTGCCAAGATGTTATTGCTTTAGTTTTTTCTTTTATGTTAAGATTTCCCTGTAAGTGTTTAATAAAAAAGCAAGATGAATTTTTTATGTTTTTCTAACCCGAGCAGTTAAAAAATTTCCTTGAGCAACGGAAGCCAACAACCTCATCCCCAGTGTCTAATAACAATAGTTAGAGATTAGGTTCTATGTATTAGCCCTTTATTTGGTAAAAATTATGGATGTATGCTCCCCTTGAATCTGTCATCCCGCACTCCTCTCATTATTGTTTTGATATGGTAATGGTTTAGATAAATATGTATTATATCTTACTTTATTTATATGTAGCATTATATGTTAAGATTTGTTATTTACTAAGCCATAATCTTTTCCTTTCTGTAAATCATTTGATTTTTTTTTTTTGATTTATTAGAAAAAACTCTATAAATAAAGAATTAAAAAAAATAAAATAATGAGTTAATGAAATGGGCAAATAGAGGATGGTTATTTACTTTTTCAAATAATTTTAAAGCAAGTGGAAGCTCTATGAAACTTAACAACCAGCAGATTTCAAACAAATTGTAGAAAGTATGTTTTCACTCCATGCACCATCAAGCTATGCAAGATAACTAGCATAACAGGGTTTAAAAGAGGTTTGGACTAGTTCCTGTCTCTGAGACAGGATGCTGGGCTCAGTGGACTGGCCTGACCCAGCAAAGCACATAGCTTATGTTCTTATGCATAGTCTTAACATAGCAGTGCCCTCAGTAAAGCTGCTATTTAAGTGGGCAGTAAGATATTTTCCTCTTCCACCTGTTAACTCAGTGGAACATAAACCATTGAGTGAAATTCCAGCATGAAAACTTGTAAAGTTTAGTGTGCAGGTTAGATAGCATAGCTCATAGGGGTGTTGACAGAGTTTTCAAAGTAACCAAAGTTGCACTTGTAAAAAAACAGTAACTGATTCTTTCTGGTTCTAGAAGGTTTTGAGAGATTATCAATATGTTGTTTGTATAATACAATACAGTCTTGATGTAATGGTATCATCAGTTATTAGGTCTGCCAGATTGCTTTCGTTATTAACCAGGAAAAGTGAACTGCCTGGAATAATGGCAACACAGGTAGGCTGGTACAGTGGAGTAGTGGAAGAGAAGAGTCATGGTAAAGGGATGAAGAAAAAAGATAATTCTGATTATGGAAGAGTACAACATTTTTTTTACTACTCTTCCATTTTATACCTGGAGTTTGATTTATCAAAGATTTCTTCCATTCTATGTCCATGGCAAAAATCTTGGATTAACTGTGCTCCTAGTTATGAGGTTTTATATGTTTTCATTATTTTGACAGTTTATAAATTTAAAACTTTTCCTTATGCTTACAGCTACCTGGAAATCTATAATGAACGAGTAAGAGACTTACTTAGGAGAAAGTCATCAAAAACATTTAATTTAAGAGTTCGAGAACATCCAAAAGAAGGACCTTATGTTGAGGGTAAGTATTTGAGCAATGTGTTTCTGTATAATGTGCATCTCAACTATTTTATTACGATTTTATTGTCTTTACCTATTGTTTTTATTTCCTTTGAAGGTCTGTCTTTATGCTTTAACTTAGCTGATTCTAATTATGACTTCTCCCATTATGTTCATTGCCTTAGGACATGGCGCAGGGCCAGTGTGCAGACACGACCATTAACCTGGCACTGTGTCCGGAGCTCTGCAGGCAGGCAGAGAGCGGTGGCGCACTTACCTGCAGTTAGCAGCAGCAATGCTTAATGCCGCGGTGATGGCGCCACGTGGTGTCGCGTCTGTTTGCGCTGCTGTGCGGTGACGTCATAACCACGGGACGGTGCGGGCCGATGACGTGGCGGGAAGACCCAAATGCTCGGGAGGTCATCCTGAAGGGAGGATTGGAGGGGGCACCCTGGAGAATGGGGGCGGCTCCAGCTCTAGGATGAATCCCATTGGGGGATTCAAAGTCCAGGGGTGGGCAAGTGCGTGGTTCTGGTGGCACTGGGAAAGTGAGCCTGGGACGCCGACGTTACATTCCCCTTTTCGGCTCCTGCTCCCAGTCCTGCGGCTGCTGCCTCATTGTTCTCCATCTTGCTGCGGTTGCTCAGATTCAATTAAATGTAACTTAATAGATTTAGTGATCCAGTCTGATTTGGTAATTTATCTAATTTAAAAAAAATAAAATAATAATTTTAATGAGAAACTTATATTTCTTGAATTCGGTGACAGTCTTAGGGAGATTCTTTAATATACCTAGCCTACCTTCCTTATCGATGCCCGGAGGCAGAGGAAAATCCTGGAAAGCCATTGCTCAAAGCCATCACTCACTCCAGCAAGGAGGGGCCGGGAGTGCTGCTCAACTGCCTGATGAATCAGGAGGTGCACGGCTAATGCTACCCTCTGGGGGGGGGAGGGTGGAGTATTGGAGGGGGCATGGTGGGTGACAGGTAAAAGGCAAGATGGGCAAGAAAGCTCCTGCAGCTGCATTGGACATGGGTGGGGCACAGCCAGATCTACTTATCCGAAAAGGGGGATTGGGATAAGGGCATGAAGCTGTGCGGGTTTCTGTTACCAGTGGTGGCCCAAATTTCCAGCAGCTAGCCCACCAGCTGGATGGCTGGGCACCTGGGGAGTCCCCTCTGGATAGCCGTGGCAGTTTCACCACATGGGGGGGGGGGGGAGGGTGGAGTCTAACTGGGGGAGCCCAGCACAGCTGCTATCCATCCCCCCTTTACCCCTGTACCACCATGAGAGCCCCCAGTGTGGAGGTGGGCGAGCCCACGCAGCAAGGATGGCAACCCTGGTGTTACAGTAGCGCACCCAATTTTTTCCCCAATATGCCAACGCAGAATTGACAGTTTGGGGGAAGTAGATTGAAATGGAATCGTTATGGTAACAGTAACCCAGTTTGGCATCCACGTAATATTCCTTCTAAAACTACGGTACAGCCATCGTGTGCTTACAACTATGGGCAGCTGAATGAGGCATGTTCAAAAATTACAACTGAAGTGTGCACAGACTCAAAACACGAGGGAAGCCTCTAGTTTAAGTACATTTTTATGGATTTATTTGTGAAATATGTGTGCGAGGAAGACTGTAGATCCTCCTCCTGTTTTTTGTTTTTTTTTTTAACTCCCAGAATAATGGTTCCAGTTTTGGAAGCTGTTTTTAAGACCCAAACCCTACTTTCATGTGATCCAAGTTCTGTTGATTGGCTTTGATGGGTTCTTTAGGTTTAATTTTTAAATATGCAGATGGTTAAAGCTGTTTTCAGTAAGTTGTCTTCTTAACAAGAAAATGATAGCTTTTGTCTATTAGTGGCAACTAATCAAATGGAAAATTGCTTTGTATTGGATCTGTATTTACATCTAACTAAAATACCTCTTATCTCTTTAAGTAGTAATTATATAAAAAGACTTTGTTGTACAATTTTTTTATCTGCAATTCATGGAATTTTCTTTTTCACATTCTCTCTCACACACATCGTATATATCTTACTATATACTCTCTTCCCTGAGCTCCTTGCTAAAAAGCTTCTGCATTTTTCAGAAAACTTTTCTGGAGGTAGGATCCCACATCACTTTATAACTAATCCAGACTAATCCCCATCAAAATTAGTAATGAGGATAATATTGTTAGAATGGTAGTTTTTCCTACTACTTTTTACATTTGGGTACTGAATTTGAACTCATTGTATGAAAGTTTGAATTGAAACCTTAAACATTACTGACATTAATTTAAAAGCAAATGCTTTTGCCTCACAAAGTGATACAATAATTTGCTCATCTACATGATCAATTTTATAAAACTGTACATTAAATCTCTTTATAAGCTATCAGCGAGCCAGGTTCTTTTAGAGGAATTTATACTATTTATTTATAACTTAATAAATAAAGATACAATCATACACATGCAGGACAAACAGCAACCGTAAAAAAAAGAAAAGAAAATACCGTACATACAAATTAAAAAAAAAAGAAAGAATTAGTTGCTACAGAGACCACAGTATAGTTGAAGGGCCCAGAAAACTAAGGAGAAAAAATAGACAAAACAAACTTAGTACTCTTTCTTATAGAACAACTATCTCCTCAAAATACAAAGTCAGCTAATACACTGCTAAACTCCACCATCTTCCAAATCACATTCAAAGCAAAGAAAAAGGAAAATCAATCATTACTAGTAGCTCTGGAATCAATAAAAGTGTGAAGTTGAGAAGGGTCAAAAAGCCAAATTTCTCTGTAGGAAATACAATCATAAATTTGCCGGGAAAATGTAAGAAAAAAAAAAAGCTCCCAGAGCCACAACCTCCTGACGTTTAAGAAGAAATCTTCTCTTCCTTTTTTGGGTAGCCCTACAAAAGTAAAAAAAATCCACATTTTAAAGCCCATGAACAGAATATGAGCAGAACGAAAATACTATCTGAGGACCAAATCTTGATCTTGCAGAGAGGCAAGGATCACTAGCAGTGTGGTTCTATGTGCCTCATCCCTAACATATGTCATGAAAGATACCAGACTTAAAACAAGAATAACTTATCTTTTATAATTTGCTAACCAAAGCATCATTCTTGTCCAAGCTTATTTCCCTCCACTTTTATCAAGTACACACATCATGACATGGCTATGTTTCAATGGTGCCCAGGACGCCTGTTTCTGGGGAAATATCTGGCAAACAATGCTATCAAAGAATTATCCATTGTGCTCCAATCCTGGGAATTTCAACCAGATAATTTTGCACTTACAGTTCCAAACCAAGTGAATCTTTCAACCAATCCAGAAAAAGATTGGCATGCAGTCACTCAAAAGGAAAACATCTTTGATGAAGGATGTGGCCATATAAGGAGTTCACATGATGGCAGAAAAAGACCATTATGGCCTGACTGATCTGCCTATCCACATCAATTATTCAGTTTTACTATCCCTACAACTCCCTCAGATCCTCTGTTTATCCCATGCCTTCTTGATTTCAGATCTAGTCTCCACCACCTCCACCGGGAGGCTTTCATGCATCCAGTACCCTCTCTGAAAAGAAATATTTCATTAGATTACTCTTGAGTCTACTGCCTTTCAGCCTCATCCCATGACCCTTCGTTCTAGAGCCTCCTTTCCTACAAAAGAGGCTCACCTCCTGTACATGGAATCCTTGGAGATATTTAAATGTCTGTATCATATCTGTCCCATTTCTCCTTTTCTCTAGGGTATACAAGTTTAGATCTTTAAATCTGTCCCCATATGCCTTAGGATGAAGACCATTAGCCATTTTAGTAGCCGCTGTCTGGACTGACGCCAACTGGTTAATATCCTTTTGAAGATGCGGTCTCCAGAACTGTATATAGGATTTCAATTGAGGACTTATGCAAGGTCAATATTACCTTCTTTTTTTTTTTTTTGCTTATCATTCCTCTCATTATGTACCCCAACATCTTTCTGGCTTTAGCCATCACCTCATCCAACCTTTTGACCATCTTGAGATCATAAGATATGATTGCTCCTATTTTCCACACTTCTTTCATGCTTAGAACATTTCACCCACTATACTGTACTTGCTTCTTGGGTTTTAGCACCCTAAATGCATAACTCTGCATTATTTTAGCATTACATTTTCACTGCCAGAATCTAGACCATTCTTTGAGCTTTATTTCTCTTCTCATGTTTTTCACACCTTCCTGGCTGTCTCCCTTGTTGCAGATTTTATCATTATCAGCAAAATGTCAAAGTTTTCCTGATAATGCTTGTGTAATGTTGTTCACAAAAATATTGAACAGAACTGATACAAGGACCGATCACTGTGGCATACTGTTAGTAACATCCCTTTCCTTGAGTGAACTCTATCGCTACTCTTTTTCATCTCCTAGTTGATCAGTTTCTAACTCAGTCAGTCAATTTAGGGCTCATACCAAAGGCACTCAGTTTATTTATAAATCACTTATGCAGAACTATGTCAAAGGCTTCACTGAAATCCAAGTACACTACATCTAGTGCTCTCCCTGATCCAACTCTCTGGTCATCCAATCAAAGAAGTTGGTCGTATTCATCTGATAATGCTACCTCTAATAAAACTATGCTGCCTCAGATCTTGTAATCCATTGGATTCAGGAAACTTCACTGTCCTCTATTTTAGCAATGATGTTTTTTTACTCACCACAAAGATAAGACTAACTGGCTTGTAGGTCCCCGTCTCCTCCTTATTTACACTTTTTTAAATAGGAACTACATTCCTCTGTTCCCACTCCTCTGGAACGTTTCCTGACTCTAAAGAAGCATTGAAAAGGTCAGTCAGCGGAGTTGCCAGAACTTTTCTAAGTTCCCTTAAAACCCTTGAATGTATCCCATCCACCCCAATCGTATAGTTGGCTCCTCATGAGCACAGTTTTGTGAAAACTGATTGAGATTTCTTTCCTTTTCAGTCCTATTTGTGTTCATTATATTTGATCCTGCTCCTGGCCCTTTACAGTGAGTGCCAAACAGAAATATTTATTAAGCAGTTTTTCTTTTTTTCTCATTAGTTTCTATATATGCTACTGCTTTCCCACTTTTGCATTTCCTCCGATCACTAACATATCTAAAAAAATGTTTTAAAAAAGGTGTTGCTCATTTTTCTTCCATTTGCTTCTTTGCATTCTTGACTATTTATTTATTTATTTATTTATTTATTTAATTTAAATAATGTTTCTATACTGCTTTTCCAAACAAGGTTTCCCAGCTCCTCTTAGCTTTTCCAGATATTGTCGCCTGTCTTCCTCTTTCTGTGATCTCCTGTAGTTTATGAATGATACTTTTTATCCTTATATTTTCATCTGCTACTTTAGAAAACCACAGTGGCCTCTCTTTCTTCTATCCTTTATTTACTTTCCCAACAAAAAGGTTGGTTGCCCTTACAATATTTTCTTTTAGTTTTGCCACTGCTCTTCTTCTTCCCTTATATTTTCCTACCCAGCTAATGACTGCTTAAGTTACCCCCCCATTTTATCAAAGTTAGTTTTCCGGAAGTTTAGTTCTAAGGGGCGTGACAAAGGGGTACTCCCCTTTGTGCACCCCTTAGTGCAATCCGGAGTGCCAGATCTATTTGGAAACTTAAAATATGTGCAAAAATGTCTGTTTCTTTAACATGTCTGTAACCTTCCCATGTTTGTAAACCATTGTGATGGCTTTATTTGAAAGCCAAATGACGGTATATAAAACCTTCTAAATAAATAAAATAAAAATAATAGCAGGTAATGGACTTCTCCAAGAACGTATCCAATCCTTCTTTAAACACAGCTACTGTAACTGCACTAACCACATCCTCTGGCAACAAATTCCAAAGTTTAATTGTGCGTTGAATGAAAAAGAACTTTCTCCGATTAGTTTTAAATGTGCCACATGCTAACTTCATGGAGTGCCCCCTAGTCATTCTATTATCTGAAAGAGCAAATAACCGATTCACATTAACCCATTCTAGACCTCTCATGATTTTAAATACCTCTATCATATCCCCCTCAGCCGTCTCTTCTCCAAGCTGAAAAGTCCAAACCTCTTTAGTCTTTCCTAATAGGGGAGCTATTCCATTCCCTTTATCATTTTGGTCGCCCTTCTCTGTACCTTCTCCATCGCAACTATGTCTTTTTTGAGATGCGGCGACCAGAATTGTACACAGTATTCAAGGTGTGGTCTCACCATGGAGCGATAGAGAGGCATTATGACATTTTCCGTTTTATTCACCATTCCCTTTCTAATAATTCCCAACATTCTGTTTGCTTTTTTGACTGCTGCAGCACACTGAACCAATGATTTCAATGTGTTATCTACTATGTTGCCTAGATCTCTTTCTTGGGTGGTAGCTCATACTATGGAACCTGACATTGTGTAACTATAGCATGGGTTATTTTTCCTTATATGCATCACCTTGCACTTATCCACATTAAATTTCATCTGCCATTTCGATGCCCAATTTTCCAGTCTCAGAAGGTGTTCCTGCAATTTATCACAATCTGCTTGTGATTTAACTACTCTGAACAATTTTGTATCATCTGCAAATTTGATTATCTCACTTGTTGTATTTCTTTCCAGATCATTTATAAATATATTGAAAAGTATGGGTCCCAATACAGTTCCCTGAGGCACTCCACTACCCACTCCCTTCCACTGAGAAAATTGTCCATTTAATCCTACTCTCTGTTTCCTGTCTTTTAGCCAGTTTGTAATCCACAAAAGGACATCACCACCTATCCCATGACTTTTTACTTTTCCTAGAAGCCTCTCATGAGGAACTTTGTCAAACGCCTTCTGAAAATCCAAATATTCTATATTTACCGGTTCACCTTTATCTACATGTTTATTAACTCCTTGAAAAAAGTGAAGCAGATTTGTGAGGCAAGACATGCCTTGGGTAAAGCCATGCTGACTTTGTTCCATGTCTTTCTATGTGTTCTGTGATTTTGATATTTAGAACACTTTCCACTATTTTTACTTGGATTTGAAATCAGGCTAACCGGTCTGTAGTTTCCCGGATCGCCCCTGGAGCCCTTTTTAAATATTGGGGTTACATTAGCCTCTCTCCAGTCTTCAGGTACAAGGGATGATTTTATTGATAGGGCACAAATTGTAACTAATAGATCTGAAATTTCATTTTTGAGTTCCTTCAGAACCCTGGGGTGTATAACATCTGGTCCAGGTGATTTACTACTCTTCCGTTTGTCAATTAGGCCTACCACATCTTTTAGGTTCACCGTGATTTGGTTCAATCCATCTGAATCATTACCCATGAAAACCTTCTCTGATACGGGTATTTCCCCAACATCCTCTTCAGTAAACACTGAAGCAAAAAAATCATTTAATCTTTTTGTGATGGCCTTATCTTCTCTAATTGCCCCTTTAACCCCTCTATCATCTAACGGTCCAACTGACTCCCTCACAGGCTTTCTGCTTCGGATATATTTAAAAAGTTTTTACTGTGAGTTTTTGCCTCTACGGTCAACTTCTTTTCAAATTCTCTCTTAGCCTGTCTTATCAATGTCGTATATTTAACTTGCCAACGCTTATGCTATTTTCTTCTGTTGGATCTTTCTTCCAATTTTTAAATGAAGATTTTCTGGCTAAAATAGCCTCTTCCACCTCATCTTTTAACCATGGCAGTAATCATTTCGCCTTTCTTCCACCTTTCTTAATGCGTGGAATACATCTGGACTGTGCTTCAAGGATGGTATTTTTTAACAATGTCCATGCCTCTTGCACAATTTTTACCTTTTTAGCTTCTCCTTTCAGTTTTTTCTAACTATTTTTCTCATTTTCTCAAATTTTCCCTTTTGAAAGTTTAGCACTAGAGCTGTGGATTTGCTTACTGTCCCCTATCCAGTCATTAATTCAAATTTGATCATATTGGGGCGGATTTTCAGAGCCCTGCTCGCCTAAATCCGCCCAAAATCGGGCGGATTTAGGCGAGCAGGGCCCTGCGCGCCGGAAAGCCTATTTTACATAGGCCTACCGGCGCGCGCAGAGCCCCGGGACTCGCGTAAGTCCCGGGGTTTTCGGAGGGGGCGTGTCGGGGGGCGTGTCGGGGGCGAGCCCGAACCGCGCGGCGTTTTCGGGGCGTGTCGGGAGCGTTCCGGGGGCGGGCCCGGGGGCGTGGCCGCGCCCTCCGGACCCGCCCCCAGGTCGCGTCCCGGCGCGCAGGAGGCCCGCTGACGCGCGGGGATTTACGCCTCCCTCTGGGAGGCGTAAATCCCCCGACAAAGGTAAGGGGGGGGTTTAGACAGGGCCGGGCGGGTGGGTTAGGTAGGGGAAGGGAGGGGAAGGTGAGGGGAGGGCAAAGGAAAGTTCCCTCCGAGGCCGCTCCGATTTCGAAGCGGCCTTGGAGGGAACGGGGGTAGGCTGCGCGGCTCGGCGCGCGCCGGCTATACAAAATCCATAGCCTTGCGCGCGCCGATCCAGGTTTTTAGCAGATACGCGCGGCTCCGCGCGTATCTACTAAAATCCAGCGTACTTTTGTTTGCGCCTGGAGCGCAAACAAAAGTAGGCTATTCGCGCTCCTTTTAAAATCCGCCCCATTATGATCACTATTGCCAAGCAGCCCCACCACCTCTCTCACCAAATCCTGTGCTCCACTTATATTTAGATCTGAAATTGCTTCCTCTCTCATCAGTTCCTGAACCAGTTGCTCCATAAAACTGTCATTTATTCCATCCAGGGACTTTATCTCTCTGTTATCTGAAAGAGTAAATAATGTCCTGATGTTACATTTACCCAGTCAGTATTGGAATAATTGAAATCTCCCATTATTACTGCATACCAATTTGTTTAGCTTCCCTAATTTCTCTTAGTATTTCACTGTCCGTCTCACCATCTTGGCCAGGTGGACGGTAGTATACTCCTATCACTATACTCTTCCCCAACACACAAGGGATTTCTACCCATAAAGATTCGATTGTGCATTTAGCCTCATGCAGAATCTTTATCCTGTTGGACTCTATGCCATCCCGGACATAAAGCGCCACCTCGCCTCCCAGATGCTACTCTCTGTCATTGAGATATAATTTGTACCCTGGTATGGTACTGTCCCATTGGTTATCCTCCTTCCACCATGTCTCTGAGATGCCAATTAAGTCTGTCATTCACTGCTATACATTCTAATTCTCCCATTTTACTTAGACTTCTGGCATTAGTATTCAAACATTTCAAAGTGTGTTTTTGTTTGTATTTTCATTCTGCTTTTTAATTGATAGGGATAAATTGGAATTTTTTTTAGCTCAGCTGAGTTTTTAATTACAGGCTCTAGGACTACTTTTCTTATTATTGGAACCTCACTGTTTGGATGCCCTAATTCTAATACATCAATAGTATCATTTGAAGATAACTCCGTCCATACCATGCGCTGCTGAGCGACTGTCTGTTTTCCCCTTTGTTCTAGTTTAAAAGCTGCTCTATTTCCTTTTCAAAGGTTAGCGCCAACAGTCTGGTTCCACCCTGGTTAAGGTGGAACCCATCCCTTCAGAAAAGACTCCTCCTTCCTCAAAAGGTTCCCCAGTTCGTTACAAAACTGAATCCCTCTTCCTTGCACCATTGTCTCATCCACGCATTGAGACTCCGGAGCTCTTCCTGCCTCTGGGGTCCTGCGCATGAAACAGGGAGCATTTCAGAGAATGCTACCCTGGAGGTTCTGGATTTCAGCTGTCTACGTAAGAGCCTAAATTTGGCTTCCAGAACATCCCTCCCACACTTTCCTATATCATTGGTGCCCACATGTACCATGACAGCTGGCTCCTCCCCAGCACCGTCTAAAATCCTATCTAGGTGATGCATGAGGTCCACCACCTTCGCACCAGGTAGGCATGTTACCAGGCGATCCTCACGCCCACCAGCCACCCAGCTCTCTACATTCCTAATAATCAAATCACTAACTATGACGGCCAACCTAACCCTTCCCTCCTGGGCAGTAGCACTGGGAGATATATTGTCGGTGCGAAAGGACAATGCACCACCTGGAGAGCAGGTCCTTGCTACAGAATACTTTCCTGCTGCACCAGGTTGATGCTCTTCGATCATGAGACCTTCTTCCTCCAAGGCAGCACCAGGGCTGCTGGTTTGAAGTTGGGACTTGGCTACTATGTCCCTGAAGGTCTCATCTATATACCTCTGTGTCTACCTCAGCTCCTCCAGGTCTGCTACTCTAGCTTCCAGAGATCGGACTCATTCTCTGAGAGACAGGATGTCTTTGCATCTGATGCACATGTACAACTTCTCACTGAGGGTAAAAAATCATACATGTGACACTCAATGCAAAAGACTGGGAGGCGCCCCTCTTTCTGCTGGACTGCTATACTTAACTTTTTTTTTTTTTCCCCAAGCAAAACTTACTGATTCCTTTCAGCCACCAGCAAGGTGATCCTCTCTTCTCAGTGCTTCCACTGGAAAGGTGTACTTCACCGAGAGCAGGCTAAAGAAGGTTCAGGAACAGATAAGGGACCTGTTAACCATTGCGTACCCCTTTGCGAGAAGTATCTCCAGTTGTTAGGCTCAATGATCTCAACAATTGGAGTAGTACCATAGGCAAGAGCCCGGATGAGGCTTCTGTAGGCCCAGCTGCTGGAGAATTTGTTACCTCAGAGCCAAGAATACAGCAGGGAGGATCCAGTTACCACATCAGGTCAGAAGGAGCATGCACTGGTGGTTCTCAGTGTACAACCGAGTTGGAGGAACTAGCCTGCAGACCCAACTGTGGACAGCAGTGACAACGGATGCAAGTTGCTAGAGGTGGGGGTGCACATTGTCAGGGGCAGGTAGCACAAAGAATTTGGTCCCAACAGGAATCGGCATACTCCAAGAATTGTCTCCTTAATCCACCTGGCAATGGAGCCATTGGTTGCTGCCTCACCTAATAAGATGAGGGCCATCTTATTAGCACTGGGCCACTTTCAGAGATAGCTGCAAGGCAAAGCAGTACAGATCCATTCAGACAATGCCATGGCATTGGCTTACATCAACAAGCAAGAAGGAACAGAGCAAGCCACTGGCAAAGGATACAGCCCTGATAATAGCAATGGCTGAGGCAGAGTTCCAGGAGGTCTCAGCAGTGCAATTAGTAGGAAAAGACTATATCCAGGCAGACGTTCTCAGCAGTCAATTGCTAGACCCAGGGAATCGAACTAGTGGAGGAGGTCTTCGGCTTAGTGATAAGGTCTTGGGGGCACCACAGTGGGATGGAAAGAATAAAAAATGCAAAGGCAAGAAATTCCTTCAGCCGCTGGAAGGAAGTGGGCTCCAGGGGCATAGATGTACTGGTATAGCAATGGCCAAAGAAAGAATTGCTGTATGTTTCCACCCTGGCCAATGGTAGGCATCATGATCAGAAGGATAGCATGATTCCTGAGCCTAGTCATCTTGGTGGTGCCAGATTGGCCAAGGAGACCATTGTATGTGGCCCTGGTAAGAAGGATGGTGCCAGAATCTATCAGCTTCAAGGTGGTCCCAGCACATCTCAAGCAGAGGCCAGTAGTTATGGAAAATCCACACAGGTTTTCGCTTATGACCTGGCTATTGAAAAGAAAATATTCAGGCAAAGGGGATAATCGAGCCAAGTAATTGTGACATTACTGAAAGCCAGGAAAAGAACCACATCATTAACATAAGGTGAATCTGGAAAATATTTAAAAATTGGTACAGTGGAAGAAGCATAGCCCCAGGAAAGGCAGAAGTGCCAGAGATACTGCAATTCCTATAGGAGGGCCTAGAAAAGGGCCTGGCAGTAAATACACTAAGAGTCCTAGTGGCAGCAATACCATGCTTTAGAGGTTAACTCAGAGGCAGGTCGGTG
This sequence comes from Rhinatrema bivittatum, assembly GCF_901001135.1. NCBI lineage: Eukaryota > Metazoa > Chordata > Amphibia > Gymnophiona > Rhinatrematidae > Rhinatrema > Rhinatrema bivittatum. The sequence continues at coordinate 108,502,930 of NC_042617.1, read as the reverse complement.
GCAGCTTATCCAGATGTGGCATGTTTTCTAATGGGGACAAAGCAGGTTCATCCGCTGTGCAAGAAGTGGTGCCGCCTTGGGACCTGAACCTTGCCCTGAGAACCGTGACCAGACTACCATTCGAACCACTGAGGGAAATTTCTCTGAAAGATCTAATGCTCAAAACAGTGATGCTGGTGGCAGTAGGCTCAGCCAGAAGGATATCTGAGTTACAAGTATGGTCATGCAGGGGCCTGTACTTGTCCCTCTCCAAGGAAAAAGTTACAATTAGGCCAGTGCTGGCCTTACCACCGAAGGTGGTATTAGAGTTCCACATTAATCAGCCCATTACATTGCCAGGCTTTAAGAAGACAAAGATTGTAGGGAAACTCAGAGACCTGAGACATTCTTAGACATTTGCAGAACTTTGCTACGATACCTGAAAGTGACCAATATGTTCAGAAGGTTAGGCTATTTATAGTATGCTCAGTTAAGAGGAAAAGTGAGGCAGCAACCAATGGCTCCATTGCCAGGTGGATTAAGGAGACAATAGCAACAGCCTACAGAATGAAACTGAAACCAGTACTAATTGGGCTAAGAGCTCACACCACAAGAGCACAGTTGGTGTTGTGGGTGGAATATAAGGCAATAGCTCCAATAGACATTTGCAAGGTAGCTACCTGGGCATTAGTGCATACACTCACAAGGCATAGATTGCACCTCCATGAGAGAAGAGAGACGAGATTTGTCACGGGGTCCTCAAACAGCTCTGGGTATCCCCACCTGAAAGAGAGGGCTTTGGTACATCCCATGAGTATAGTGGTAGGGCAGGATGATCAGGAAGGTTCAATTTGCTTCTTTCTTGCTAATTGCCTTTCCTGGAGTCCTGATAGACAAGTCTAAATCCCACCTGAGGAAAAAAATAAAGGGGGTGGGGGGGGGTAGGAGAAATATTAATAACTAATTGCACCTGCAGAACAAGGGCACAGTAGAGGGGGAACCCTGGGAAGTTTGGATGGAGGGGCACTCTCCTTATTTTACCATTTACTTTGTTTTGTTCATTTCTTTTTGTTAGAGACCAGCAGACAAACTTTTTAGTTGACTGATTTATTTGGCAGAGTGAGGACTCACCTAAGCAGCTGAAGAATTACAGGTGCTTTGGTGTGTCCCCACTGAAATAGGGAAAGGAGGGAGGCCTGGGAACCAGAAGGTAATGAGCCCTAGAGAGGGAAGCCAGGGAGAGGCTACAGGAGGAATAGCCTCAGATGACGTAGGTAGACATGTGAATAGCCAAAAAAAAAAAAGTGAAACGAATACATGAGAGTAATAAAAAAAAAAAAAAAAAACCCCAAAAAAACCCCCCAAGCTTGGGCAAAAGACTACTGACATTCTCCCTGCTGGGCTAGTCTATATATTGCCGATATCATGAGAAGAAGTGAAATGTTCTTCCCCTATTTGCTGGTAGGAGGGAGAATCCCATTAGTACACTGGTCTGTCAGGACTCCAGGAAAGGCAATTAGCAGGTAAGAACCTAATTGAACCTTTGATCTGATCTATGTGGAACCTAGTAGTATCATTCATGTCAGCATAGATGAGCAGCATCAGACAGTAGTCAATAGACTTGAGGATTTTTGCCAATTTCTCCATACTATCTTAGATTTTGGCACCCGGCAGATAACAGGTTTCCTGTGGAAACATGTCTGATCATGTCACCAACCACCAGTACTCTCTGCCTTCAAGGTGCAATGGTTTTTGAGCCTGCAGCTTTGGGGTTTGCATGCTTTGGTTCCTCATACTGGGTTGGTTTCTCCACCTCTATTTTCAGGCCTACATATCAGTTCTTCATCTCGAGAGACATCAGAGTTAGGGTGTAGAGTCTAATGACTAGTAATCTGGGTCCAGCAGTCATCTTCTGGTCTAGTTTCACCTTTCTCTTTCTCTGAGTTTTCCATCTTTGATGCTTCAGTAAGCATTTCATCAGTGTAGTCCTCATTCTCCCTGATGCGTCTCAATCTTGCGACCTTCTCTGAATTCCACCACCAGTTTCGTGAGGGAGTTGATCTGCAGACATCTTTTACAGTGAAGTGGTTCCTTCCTGTGGATCAGGACTTCAGTTTGGACAGCAATAGAAGTAATAATAAACTCAAACCGGTGAACATAGACATTCCCCCCAGATTTGAGATTGGTCTGTTCAAATCCCCGGATCTACAAATCTGCCTTGTTTACACCCCCCCCCCACCCCCGGCCTACTTGAACCCCTGTCCCCTGGTCCACTGCCCCAACCATTTGCAACCCTGCTCAAAAAACTACCATTGTCTTCAGGAAATCATGCTCCAGCGATGACCTAACCTTAGCTCTATCCAACTCCCTGTCCAAACTCGACTGCACCAATCCCGAAGATGCTCTTGCGTCGTGGAGCAGCCTCACCCACGACATTGCAAACAAGTTGTGTCCGATCACCAGTTGCGACTTGCACCCTTCTTCTAAAAACCTAAAACCTTGGTATATTGCTGAGTTAAAAACAATGAAAAATAAACTCAGACAGAGAGAGAGAATCTGGCGTAAAGACCCCTCTCCTCAACATGCCGCCAACTACAAATCTGCCCTTCACTGCTATAGACTCGCCACCCTCAAGTCCAAACGTGACTTTTACGCCTCTAAAATACATGCATATATGTTCAACCCCAAAGCCCTTTTCTCCTACGTTGCAAATCTCACCAAATCCGCCCCTCCCCTCCATCCCTGACAATGAAGCGAGCAATAAATGTGAATAGCTAGCACGCTACTTCCACAAAAAAAATAGCAAATATCCTCCTCAGATTCCCTCCTCCCACTCCCTCCGGCACAAGCATAACCTCTGCCATCCTTAACTCCCTTGACCTCACCTCCTCCAAGGAAATCAAATCAATTCTTAAAAAGATCAAACCCGCATCCCACCCAACAGATTCCATCCCCACTAAATCCCTCCTAACTATTCCGAACATCATTGCAAAACCACTCACCGACATCATCAACTGCTCCCTCTCCTCAGGCATAGTACCAAACACACTCAAGCATGCAGTGGTCAAACCCCTGCTCAAAAAACCTTCACTGGACCCCAATGATCCATCCAATTTCCGTCCTATTTCAAACCTCCCATTTATCTCCAAAATCATGGAAAAGGTTGTCAACTCCCAATTCATGGACTACCTTGAAATTAACAATATTCTACACCCTTCACAATTCGGATTCCGCAAGAACTTCAACACTGAAACTCTTCTACTCACTGTCACCGACCACCTCCTCAGAGGCATGGACCATGGCCACTGCTACATAATTGCCCTCCTTGACATCTCCTTGGCTTTCGATACAATAAGCCACAACCACCTCCTCTCCCGCCTATCGGACATAGACATTTCTGGTTCTGCCCTCCAATGGTTCACATCCTACCTATCCAACAGACAATTCTCAGTCAAAGTAGGCAACGCTGAATCCAATCACTACGCCCTCTCTCAAGAAGTACACCAAGGTTCCTCCTTCTCATCCACTTTATTCAATATCTATCTCACACCCCTCTGCCAGCTTCTATCCACCCTTGGTCTCAAATTCTACCTATACGCCGATGATGTCCAAATCATCATACCCATTCATGAATCTATCTCTGAATCTCTAAAATTCTGGGAGAAATGCCTAGCTTCCATTAATATCCTTCTCACAAATCTCCACCTTGCCTTAAACACCACCAAGACTGAACTGCTCTTCATGTCCCAACACCAAAGCCCCAGACCTGCCCTTACAAACAACTCGGCATTTAGCTCCATCTCCGCTCAGCACCATGTAAGAGACCTTGGTGTTCTGATTGACCAGCAACTGAACCTAAAAAAATACATCAGTGCAATTCTCAAGGAAGGTTTCTTCAAGCTCAAAGTCATGAAAAAACTAAAACCCCTACTCCATACCCATGATTTCCGTACCATCATTCAGGCCACCCTCTCATCCAAAATGGACTACTGCAACTCCCTACTCCTAGGTCTCCCCTATTCCACCTTAAAACTGCTCCAAATGCTCCAGAATGCGGTAGCAAGGACCATCACTAATGCCCGCAAATCTGATCACATCACCCCCATTCTGAAAGACCTTCATTGGCTCCCGATCCCCTCACGCATCCTCTATAAAACCCTCACTATTATGCACAAATCCATCTACCGTCACAACTCCAACTGGCTTGATGACCTGTTTCGCCTCGTAACCTCTAACCACTCCACTAGAGCAGCCAATAAAGGAACCTTCCACGTACCATCCCTCAAGAAGGCACACCTCACTTCTATGAGGGACAGAGCCTTCTCCATTGCTGGTCCTACCTGCTGGAACTCACTACCAACAAACCTCTGACTTGAACCCTGTACTTTCAAATTCAAAAATAAACTAAAGACCTGGCTCTTCAAACAGGCCTACCCTGATTATATCCCCTTTACCTTCAACCTCTCGATACAGCAATACCTGATCTGAACTCTTATATATAGGCTTGTATAAAGTTATGTTCTCACTGTTTACCTTTCTCCTTTCTTGTTGCCTTTTGCCGGCAAATTTCTCTTCATTGTACTATGTAGCTCCCTCCCATGTACCTGTTTGATGTAATTTCCACCTCAGTTCTGATGTAAACCGGAATGATGTACCACTAATACCGGTATAGAAAAGTTTTTAAATAAATAAATAACAACGGTGAGAGCTTTGGCAATACGATGTTGGGTGCTTCTGGTACCTGTTGAATATATAACATATATATTAAAGAATACAATCACTACCAAAGAAGTAAAGTGCTTCATAAATTAAGGTAATCAAAAGGTAGAAATAAATTTAATGCAATATATATATATGTATATATATATATATCTATATAGATATAGATATATATATATATATATATGCAATATATATATATATATATATAAAATATAGGACTCCCATTCTGGGTTCACTCTTCTATGCAATTAAAAGATCATTCTTGGTCACCAAGAGGTTTGAAGCTCCATATCCTAGGTAGTAGAGATGTGAATCGTGTCCTCGATCGTCTTAACGATCGATTTCGGCTGGGAGGGGGATGGAATCGTATTGTTGCCGTTTGGGTGTTTAAAATATCGTGAAAATCGTTAAAATCGTGAGCCGGCACACTAAAACCCCCTAAAACCCACCCCCGACCCTTTAAATTAAATCCCCCACCCCAAATGCATTAATACTTCATCAACTTTGGGAGGGAAGTACTTACTTGCCCTAAACCAATGGCAGGAAAACCGGCACACTAAAACCCCCTAAAACCCACCCCCGACCCTTTAAATTAAATCCCCCACCCTCCCGAACCCCCCCCAAATGCCTTAAATTACCTGGGGGTCCAGCGGTGGTCCGGAACGGGCTCCTGCAATTGAATTGTGTTGTCTTCAGCCGGCGCCATTTTGTAAAATGGCGGCTGCAAAATGGCGGCGGCCATAGATCAACACGATTCGACTGCAGGAGGTCGTTCCGGACCCCCGCTGGACTTTTGGCAAGTCTTGTGGGGGTCAGGAGGCCCCCCCAAGCTGGCCAAAAGTCCCTGGGGGTCCAGCGGGGGTCCGGGAGCGATCTCCTGCCTTGAATCGTTTTCCGTACGGAAAATGGTGCCGGCAGGAGATCGACTGCAGGAGGTCGTTCAGCGGCGGTCCGGAACCCCCGCTGAACGACCTCCTGCAGTCGATCTCCTGCCGGCGCCATTTTCCGTACGGAAAACGATTCGCGGCAGGAGATCGCTCCCGGACTCCTGCTGGACCCCCAGGGACTTTTGTCCAGCTTGGGGGGGCCTCCTGACCCTCACAAGACTTGCCAAAAGTCCAGCGGGGGTCCGGAACGACCTCCTGCAGTCGAATCGTGTTGGTCTATGGCCGCCGCCATTTTGCGGCCGCCATTTTGCAAAATGGCGCCGGCTGAAGACAACACAATTCAATTGCAGGAGCCCGTTCCGGACCGCCGCTGGACCCCCAGGTAATTTAAGGCATTTGGGGGGGGGTTCGGGAGGGTGGGGGATTTAATTTAAAGGGTCGGGGGTGGGTTTTAGGGGGTTTTAGTGTGCCGGTTTTCCTGCCATTGGTTTAGGGCAAGTAAGTAAGTTCCTGCCCTTCCCCTTCCCCCGATTTACGATTTTTTAACGATAAATTGGGGGAATTGGTATTGTATCATGGCCCTAACGATTTTTGACGATTTAAAATATATCGGACGATATTTTAAATCGTCAAAAAACGATTCACATCCCTACTAGGTAGTGTAAGCCATAACATAGATATATAGAATATGATTGGAAAATAAAATCGGCAAGGCTCATTCAGTTTGCCCCTGTTCCTTTCATCTTGCAGTATTGCAGACCCTACTTGATTTCTGCCTTAACGTTCACTTTCCCGCAACGTTTTCATCTGTGCTCATCTAGTGCATTTTGATGCTGTATTTGCTGCCTCTACCTCCACTAAAAAGGCTGTTCCAATTCATTTACCACCTTTTCTGTGAAGAAACATTTCCTTGTTACTCCTCAGTCATCTCCCTTTGAATCTTTATCATGTCTCCTCCTTTTTAACTCATCCCTCTAGAGGAGAATAATCTTATTAACACATATACCCTACTGTATATTTGACATTGTAAGCTTTTATTTATATATTTAATCTTAATATTACATCTTTCCTGGTATGCTACACCTTGGCTAACAATATTAACATGTAGATTAGAGGAAAGGAGATAGGGAGATATCATAGAGTCATTTAAATATGTTTAGGGTTTCCATGCACAGGAGACAGGCCTCTTTTAATGGAAAGGAGGCTCTAGAATGAGGGGTCATGGATAGTCAGGAGTAATGTAAGGAAATATTTCTTTACAAAGAGGGTAGTGGATGCATGTAACAGCCTCTTTGTGGAGACGGTGGAGACTAGATCAGTGTCGGAATCAAGAAAACTTGGGGATCTCTGTGGGAGAGGTAGGGATTTTAAAGCTGAATTAGTTGGTGTGGATGGGTAGATTAGATAGGCTATTTTCTGCCCTCACATTTCTTTTTCTAAATTACAATCCATACAAAATTCAATTTAAAATAATCAATAATATTCCCACCCACCCTTCCCAATCATTGTTCCCATCCAACCCTTCCCAATCCTGTAAAATGACTTTAGTTTTCCCAGTACCTGCTCTGACCATCTCATAAAGAGCCTTTTAAAAGTCTTTCCTTGAAATGCCACTTCATGTTACAAGCAATGCTTTCATAATAATATATTCCATGACACTTTCAAATCTCAGATATATTTGTCCCCCAACCAATAGCTTATCCTCTGCTCACTTTGGGCAGACTTAACCAGTAAATCATTATGAACCTTAGTCAGTGATCTAATATCTACCCTATGTCTTCTCAAACTCTGTTTTGGGACCCCATATGAGGTCACAAAACCTTCAGCCGGGGACACAAGTGCCTCAAATAGCTGCACTTTTCAGGTTCCAGCTGCAGTATTAGGAAATCAGTGTGGGGCCTGTGAGCCAGCATGTGCTCCCAGGTCCTGCAATAGCACTGCCCTTGCATGAGTTTCTGTAGTGACAGGAAGCTCTGTGGAAGGATGGATCAGGGCCACTGCAGGACCTGTGAGCTTGCACCAGCTTACAGGTCTGTGCTGACTTTCGTTAGTAATGCTGCTTGCAGATAACTGTACGGCTTGGGACCAGCCACGAGTGGAGGGGAGCGCTAAGTGAGCACGAGTTAATGGAGATTGTTCCTGCTCTTCTGTCCTCAGACACTATTGATCCTACCCAGGAGAAAAATGTCCCTGTTACCAGCCTGCTCTTTATTCTAACCAGTTATTATCCTCTAGCTTGGGGCCCAAAGGAAAATGCTGCTGCTGACCTTGGCAAGGGGGGATGTTTGGAGGAAAAGCTGTTTGAAGGGAGGGCACAGAATAGGATCAAGTGGACAGGGATTGGTTGTGAAGTGTAAGATAGTGGGAGTGATAGAAGATTGATTGGGGGATGAGAGAGGGTCAGTTGGGAGTGAGTGAGAGAAGAGTTGGAAGAGAGGCGGGGAGAGAGAGGATGGGGGATGAGTGAAAGACCATTAAGTGTTGCCATAAAAGCAATATTTTGTTTCATGGTTTAACTCTTTTGGGTTGCACGTGTACATTAAGTAGTATTTGCAGCTAGAGAAATACGAGCTTGATTTGTGAAATCAAAGGATAGAATGCAGTTTGGATGAGAATGGTTTGATTGTGACCTCATCATTTATTTACAAGTTTTATAGAAGTTTGTGGTAATTATGCTTCCTATATTGTTTTCTCTCTCTAACTTTTTTATTTGTTCATTTTGATGTTTCTCCAAGATTTGTCAAAACATCTTGTCCAAAATTATGGCGATGTAGAGGAACTTATGGATGCAGGAAACATTAATCGAACCACAGCTGCAACAGGAATGAATGATGTGAGCAGCAGGTCCCATGCCATTTTCACTATCAACTTCACTCAGGTAGACAAAGTGAAAGAGACTTTATTGTTTACACTGAAATGTTTTATTGTTAATTGAAATATGTGGGCTGTCAATCAGATTCCTTTGAGATATAATTACTGGCTTTGTCATTAAAAGAATAGGAAGACCAACATGTTTTGAGTGTTTTTTTGTGCTAATGAGAGCTGCACATGAATTTATTTTGAAGTCCTAGTTGCAGCAATTTGCAGTTGTTTAATTGATTTTATTTATAGGAAGCAGGGAAAAGAGATAAATAACTGTTTTCTGAACCTCTGTTCACCTGGAATTACTGTAATGAAACTGTCCTCCTTCCACCATCGTCATGATTAACACATTTTGTTCATACTTGGCTTTTGAATTATCTCATCAGTAATTTTGGCAGTAAAAAGAGGGTATCACATAATTTTCTGGTTTTATTTGCTCTGTGTACCATTAAGCTAATAGACATTGATAGATTTTGTTGAGGATACTATCCCTGTGCAGGTGTGCTAGCAGGTATGAAGTCGGAGGCCTCATGAGGCATGATGATATTGAACGTGAAGTTTTATTAGAACACTGTATTGTTTAAAATAAGACGTTCCGTCCAGAACTCATCTGGCCTACTTTCCGGGACGCATCCAAGTGAGTCCATGAGAGGTGACTCAAGGCAATCTGTTGCCTGAGGTGTGGGATGAAATGGTGCGCCTTCCCCCCCCCCTCAAGGTGCAATGCAGGTAAATTCACCAAGAGTGCCAGGTGGTGGGGGGAGTCTGGTTCTTTTATTTATTTTATTTATTTAACAGTTTTATATACCGAAATTCTTGTAAAAGGTTACAAATCAGTTCGGTTTACATTGAACAGTAACAGTGCTTCCGAATATGAAAGCAATTACATTGAACAGTAACAGAGCTTCAGAAGCGAACAATTACCAAGAACTAGGGATTACAGTAAAATAATTCAAGCCGATAACATTGATACGGACACCTTGTATCGGCGAGAGTAAATATAATACACACTTGAAAGCATAGGCTAAGATCTTCAAAACTACGAAACAGCAAACTAGGGATTGACGATAACAATGGATAGCAAAGACAATATCAAGGAAATTGAGGGCATATCAGGGTGTCACTCTACAAAATAATAAGAGGCAGGTGGGGTTAAGATTAGGTATGAGAACCGTAGTGAAAGGCAAACAGAAACTTAGTAGTGGAGCTAAGTCTGGACATGAGTTTTTAGACTAAAGTGATATAAATGATAGTAAGAGTCAAAAGTACTACTCATGATCGGGCAGGTTTTAGTTCAGAAGATTATTTGAATAGGAAAAGGCCTGCTTAAACAACCAGGTTTTGAGTCTTTTCTTAAAAGTGACCGGGCAGTGTTCAAGCCGAAGGTCTGGGGGAAGAGAGTTCCAGTGTTTTGGACCAGACACTGAGAGGGCTCTCATTCCTAAATTTGTTTTTAGAAAAGGTCATTTGCAATGCTGGGGAAGGGCGGGGGGGGGGGGGGGGTGGTAGGAGTCAGGGGTCAGGGTTCCCAAAGGAGTGGCAGATATATGATCACTGTTTCTCTTTCTAGGAATCCGGCAACCCTGCCATACTCCTGGAAACCCCATCACCTGCTTTCTACCCTTCCCCCAGCATCTGCACCCTGGAAATATGGGAGACTGGGAGTGGTGGGAGTCTGTGTGTGGCACAGTCTCTTAGGGCTGGTGCAAGGGTGATAGATGCCATAGACTAGGAATGGCCAGTTTCGGTTTTCGAGAGCCACAAACAGGCCAGATTTTCAAAATATGCACAATAAATATGCATATGCTAGGTTTGCAAGTGCTGCCACTATTGTACGCAAATCTTTCTCATGCATATTCATTGTAGATATCCTAAAAATATGGCCTATTTGTGGATCTCGAGAACCAGAGTTGGCCATCCCTGCCCTTCACCCCTTCCCTTGTCTCTATATACAATTATAAATTATGAATTGCTTTTCATTTTAAAATGTTTTTATTAACCACTTCCCCAACCTAAAAATTGAGATTTTATATGGAAAAGGGACATTCAAGTACACATACACACACACACATAGGCAGGTACTCTCACACAGGTGCTTTCACACTCAGGCAGGCACTTACTAACACACCGACCCAAGGCAGAGGCCGTCTCACACTGGCACTCTTTCTCTTTCTCTCTCTCTCTCTCTATCTCACACATACACACACATTCTCTCTTTCTCTTACACAGAGAGGCAGGCACTCTCACACGCAGAGGCACTCACATACACACATACAAGTTCTTTCACACACACGCACACAGGCACTCTCACAGATTTACATATAGGCACACAAGCACACAGGAGCTGTCACATACATATACACACAGAGGTGTAGGCACTCACACTTGCAGGCACTCACTCACACACACACACACACACTGGCAGGCACTCACACACACACACACACACACACACACACACACACACACACACTGGCAGGCACTCACACAAACACCCAAGCTCACTGTCACACACATAAGCACACTGTCACATACACATAGACAAGCACGCATACATACACTCTGTCACACTCACACATAACCATGGTCTTGCACAGTCTCTCTCTCACACACACACACACATGTTCTCTCTCACACACAGGCACACACACACAGAGGAGATAATTTTCAAAGGAGTTATGTATGTAAATATAACATACTATTATAGCAATTTTCAAAAGCCATTTACTTGAGTATAGTGCACTTACTTGAGTAAATCTTATGGACAATTCAATGGCATATATTATAGTAATTTTCAAAAGTCCACTTACTCAAGTAAAGTGAATTTACTCTAGTAAAACCCAGATTTACTCAAGTAAATGTTTTTAAAATCAGGCCCACAGGTGTTTGTTCTCTCTCTCTCTCTCTCACACACTCATAGATGCTTTCTTTCACACTCACAGGCACTCACACACATAGAAAGGCAGGAACTCACAAAAGGCAGGCAGGCTCTCATACACACACTGCAGGCTCTCACATACATATGCACATACAGATTCTCTCACAGGCACACACTCATACACACAGGCAGGCACTCTCACACACACATTCAACACTGTCATATACAGTCTCTCACACATACAGGCACACTCACAAATATACCCAGTCTTTCATACACAGGTGCTCTCTCTCTCATACATACAGGCACTCTTACACAGTCTCTCCCTCTCACACGCACTCACACATACACACACACACAGAGGCAGGCACTCTCTCGCTCTCTTATAGACACCTACAGGCACTCTCTCTCTGTCTCATACACAGACACTCTCTCTTTCTCTCTCTCTGACATATACATACACCCACTCTGGACCTCTCCCTATTTGGCCACCTGCTGCATGGGAAATATCGGTGGCCCGGCTTGGCCTTTTTTTCTACCACAGGTTCTTCTGTTGCTGGCAGGGAGTGGGAGCTCCAGCAGCATATCATCTTGCAGCGCCACAGATTTTCCTGTCAGCAGGGTGTGGAAACCCTGCTACCATTAGAATTTAAAAGGCAAAGTGAGGCAACTGCTGCAGAGGTATTTTTTTTAGGGGTGAGAGGACCCTTGCTTTTGCTCCAAAAATGTTGCTGCTTGAGGTGATTGTCTCACCCTACCTCATAGAATCACCCCTGGAATCCATGTTTCTTATATATGCAAGGTTCTAGATAAAATCTTCAGGTGACCCAACACATTCTCCAAATTTCTGTCATTCATATACATACATACTGCCCTCCTTCTCTTTCCTTTTGGAAAGTGGGTTAAAAATCGTTATGAAGCTTATAAGCTCTGGGTAATAGTCTGATGATGTCATGAGTAGTTAGAACGCAAGGGTGGCTGCCATGCCAGAGTGCGTGTGTGCTATAAGTAATGGAATGCTTGTACACCCAGTGGAGCATGCTGTCAGGAACTCATTTTTTCATTGATCCTGGAGTTTGGGGATGGGAAAGCTCAGAGATAGCTGTGTCTGGGCCTGGGATAAGCCACAGCATAATGGTGCCTGGCCTTGTGGTTCTCATGCTGCCTCTGGGTACCTAGTGATGACGAGGGGGCCAGTATGCCCTATTGGCTGCCATAGTGCACTCCAGCATCATCGGGTGTTGACACTGCCGTGGCCATTGTGTTGATGCCGAGAGAGGGGGGTGGCAGGACTGATTCAGAGATTTAAATGCAGCCTGCTCCCATATTCCTTCCTCTTTGGGACCCAGATAAATTCCCACCCATCAATTCCTGTATGGTCCCATAATTGTTAGTGACTGGCATGTCAACAAGGTATTCTTGTTTGCATAAGAATTCAGTTTGTCACTTCTGTTAACGACGCTTGTGCTTGTTATGGGGAGTGGGAGGTTTAGATTAGTGGAGCGGCTAAAGGATTCAAGCAGTAAGGTGTCACTAGATTCACAACCTAGGCCATAGTGTGGGCAATCCAGGAATGTGACAGTCAATGGGCTCAGCGATTTGGCCAGGAAGACACCATGATGGGTCAGTTCCACAGACAATAGGATGAGGGGTCAGTGGTTTTGCTGTGTGTAGCGGTCTGCCTGGTCAGGCCTCTCTCAGTTACATCTCAGCTTCATGAAGACACTATTGTGTGGAGACAAGGCCTCGAGAGACCAATGTGGTGGTCCCTTTAAAGTGCATGTGGCACCTCTCGTGGAGGTAAATGGATAGGCTATAGGTAGGCTCTTGCACCAAATTAGATTCCCTTGTTAGGTATGTAATAAAAGGCTGCAACCACTAATATCCAATGTATGGTCTGTTATTTGTCTCTATATTAGTAGAGGGCAGCCCACCAAGGTGTCATGCTTGCTCCAGTATGAGTTTCCTTAGCCAATTTTGTGCTGCTGAGAATTTGTAAGCATGGTTTTTCTAGTAAACAAAGCAATTTTATATAACCAGGAAGCCACTGAGCAGAACACATGTAACCAAATGGCTCGTCGTTCCAAAATGACAGAAACAAACAGTGAAATATTTTGTAAAATTAATTCCTGCAGTTAATTTTTATGGATATAATTAGATATACAGATGTTAAAACAACATTTTACACTTTAACATTCTAGAGCATTTATGCCTAGAATGTCATATTTCATATGCATAGTACAGAATAGAAATAGATAACTAATTTGTCAACATTCCAAGTCCTACACAAGCAATTCCTTAGACAGCAATATACATTTGACATTGCTATCATAAGAATGTGTTGCCATCCCATGTGAGAAAAAATCAGAAATTTTTAAGGTAGGAAAATTTTGTATTTAACGCAAAGCAACTACTTTTAATTATTTATACCAAAAGCAATAATGTACCTCTACATTATATTACATGAAAACATATTTGGAAATGATTTTCCATTTACATTTCTTTCCACATAGCATTCTTCTTAATTGTTCTCTTTGAAGAGAAAAGGATGTTAGGAAGACAAACATGCAGCTAATTACTGAAATTTATTCAATGAGTTTGTGTAGCTTTACATGTTAATTGTGATTTTTTAAAATGTTCCCATAGGCTAAATTTGATGCTGAAATGCCTTGTGAAACAGTTAGCAAGATCCATTTGGTGGATCTTGCTGGAAGTGAGAGAGCAGATGCCAGTGGTGCTACAGGGGCGAGATTAAAGGAAGGAGGGAATATAAACAAATCTCTGGTTACTCTTGGAAATGTCATTTCTGCCTTAGGTATGTTACTAAATTCATTCTTTCATGTTTTAGAATTTTTGTTGCAAAAAATTCTGCCCTGAAGGTGTTTTCCATTTTTATAGAAAATAAATTGAAGTTTAGCAATTTTTTTTCTCCCTCCACAGCTGATTTGAGTCAGGATGCAACAAACCCACTTGCAAAGAAAAAGCAAGTTTTTGTGCCTTACAGGGATTCTGTTTTGACGTGGCTGTTGAAAGATAGCTTGGGTGGAAACTCCAAAACCATCATGATTGCCAGTAAGTGTCTGGGTGCCTTTTCTTTATAGTTGGCATGTTGCTAATGTTGAATTTTGGGGTGAGCTGACTGTTTTAGTTCTAAAATGTCTTTTTAAGAAAAATGAAATGTACTGTTTTAAAATTAATCATCATTCTGATAGAAATAAAAGCACTGTAATTCAATCCACTGCCAATAGCTATAGTGTCCTCTTTGTTATGGATATTTATCAGAGATTTTGTAAATGTACAGATGATGAGGGCAATGCAAAGTAATTGGTAGCTGCTCTTTATCTTTCTACTTTTACTTTTCAGGCTTCTGGTCATTCTCCATCTTAAATTCCACTGAACATTCTCCAAGAATTTCTAGCAGTTTATAAATGCATGATTCTCCATCTTTTCCTAGTTACAATACAGAAAAAAAGCCTGTTCTCAGTGCTGCTACTGTTTAGATTTGTTTAGTTATTTTCATTGGGTTTTTTTTAAATGTTTGTGTTATGCTGCTCATTTTTATTATTGTATTGTTTGTTGTATGTATTGTGCCCACCTGGAGCTATATATTAGACAGTACATACATTTATTTATTTATTAAATTTCAATACCGATATTAGTGGGGACATCATATCGGTTTACATCAAACAAAAAAACATAAGGAATGGAAATAGAAGTTACATAGGAGGTGGGAAGGGAGAAATAGGAACTGAGAGAAAGCAGATTGAAAGTACATAGGAATCAGGCTACCCTGAAACAAATGAGAGCCAAAAAGTTAACATTGAGTATAATATTTGTAAAACAAAAAGGACTTTGCATGGAGGGTTCAGGTGTGTTTGCATGGTTCAGGTGAGTAGGGGTATTATTGTTGATAGGCTTGTTTGAAAAGCCAGGTTTTCAAGTTGGCTCTGAATTTAGAGGTGCAAGTCTCGAGCCTGAGATTGGGGGGTAAAGAATTCCAGAGCTTTATTAGCATTCACGGCACTTTAACACCACTGTAGACTTCCTTAACTCTGGACTGTGTACATAACACAATAGTGGATGGCCTACCTTCACAATACACTTCCCAATCCTGGTTTGGGTCAGAATAGATTTACAGGTGCTGCCTCAACTGGAGACATGGGGCCTCCTGTCCCAGCTGGTCCTGCCCTCCAAACTCTCCCTTGCCCCGCAGGGTCCCAGCCACAGAGCTCTCTCCCTCTGTGGGATTTACGGTGGGCCAGGCATCTAGCCTGGTCCTGCATACACAAAAGGAGAGAAAACAGGGTCACTCTGTTATACAAGGTTTTGCTTGTGTAAATGCCTTTGAAAATTATTCTGTAAGAGGGTACTTTTTAAAGCATTTTCACAGGTAAAACTGTGCTTTTCCCCCTCAAAATACACTTGCAAAATTGCCTGCCTGAAATGCAGGTAAAAGTATATACACAGGGCTTGTATGCTTATACTTTAACTGCAGTTTGAAGAGATTTGTGGGCGGGGTAAAGGTCGGGTTTGTGTTCAGATTATTAGATGTAATTGTCTGCTAGAAGTTTTGATGAGATAATTTTCAATGGGAAAGTATGCACATCCTTTCTCTTTGTGGATTAAAAGTGCCCTCAGATTTTACATCAATGCAGGCAGTGATAAAATTAGCTCTAAGGGGAGCAATTTTTGTACTACCTGCATATGTGCAAAGTCCCTGGGTACTTTTTTGCTTGCAGTCTTTACACCAGTTTTCAAAGAATAAATACATGTGTACTTTTACTTTGAAAATTTTGCAAGGAAAAAATACCAGCTATGATTTTCACTTGCCTTTTCCCATGCTGAGAGTGCCTGTACTACATTGCAAGCAAAAGTAGTAATGATTATAGTAATTTATCTTATTATATGCCTCACCACTCTAAGTAGTCAGTGTGTTTGAAATATAAACAATTTAGTAGATAACACTTGTACAATAATTAAACAATATATAGTATCAATCAATCACAAAATAAAACATAAACTAATACAAGCAAAAACGTCACAGAACCAATTGGTGTTGGCAATGGCAATCTTTGAGGAGGAGCTGGCCAGTGAAATCCAACAGGATCTGGACAAGGCAATGAGGAACATTTTTGCCACGGCATCAAGAGCATCTATGTCGATACAAACCATTGTCCAGTTCCTGCTGGAGTTCCTTTGGCAGCTTTTTACCAACATCGATAGTGATGTAGGTTCCCAGAAGGGAATCAGCGTCAGTGTCTGCTGCACCTATGGTCATCTCTAGCCAATTGCAGAGAAACTTCCCAAAGGCACAGGAGTTCCTCAGTTCAAGGCCCCAGCAGACTAGGGCACCCCTCTCTGTTGGGTCCTCGCTCTCCAGTGTAACATTCAGGTTCAGTCTCTGAATATTGATTTGGAGATAACTCTGAAGACAAGGAATTGACCGGCCTACCAGATCAAAGGAAGAGTCCACCAGAGGACCTCTTCTTCGCTGGCTTTATACTAAAAATAATGAGAGCCATTCCATTTCGTTTGTAAGAAGAGCATGAGACCAGAAACAAAATTCTGGAAATACTCCATTTTGTGGAGCCTCTTAAGGAGATTTTGGAAGTCCCAGTTCATGAAATCCTTTAGGAAGTATAGATGAGGATGTGGGAGAACCACCTCTGTGACTCCTGTGAATAAGAAGGTGTATGCGATATATCTTGTCCAAAAGGACCATGGATTTGAAAAACGGTAGCTACCACACCAGTCTATGGTGGCTGAATCCACCCTCAAGAGAGGTATGAGAACTAGGACCCGTTCCTTGCAGCCTCAGGGGAAGGGTTCCAGATGCTTGGACACTCCTGGTAGCGAGGTTTTTCAGGGAGCTATGCTCAATGCAAAGTTTTTTTATCAGTTAATCGTGGGTTAAAACATGTAAGACTTACTGAAGCTGATGCAGGAAGCAACAGAGCATTAGAGGTAGCATGACAACTTCCAATTACTAGTAGACAAGGATACAGAGTCCAGAAAATTCATGATCAGGTTCATCTTTCATATTTTTGAAACTGTATTGAGAGTCTACCATGGAGATTGGTGCCCACAGATTCACCTTTATGCAGGGCTCAGATCTCTGGTGTGAGGTCCAGGAAAGCCTCGCTGACATACTGTGTACTAGAGGGAATCTTTGGAAATAGGGTCAAGGAAATGGCACAGAACAGAGAGTACTATGCGATACTTTGGCAGTTCTCCACAGCCACTCCAAACCCACCCTCCTCAGTAAGGAGAAATGGGATAGATGAGATATTTTAAACTAGGAAGCCGTTTTCCTTCACCTTCTATGTGCTGAGTACAGCAGGCCCCTTGTACTGGTCCGAGGCAGCAGAGGGCCCTGAAGCCAAAGCCAGCACCCCAGTCAAAACCTGGGATGGGATTTTTACTGGCTCACATATCTCGGATCCTGGTATATGTGAGCCAGATAACTTGTGAGTTATCTGGCTAAATGACTGTGATTATTGATACCTTTGTGTGTGAAAGAGCATAAACAAAGGGATAAAGACTTTTGTCATTTATTAAGTGAAAAGACTTTTAGATCTTAATTGACAGGTGTTTTAGAAAGCTACCTGATTTGTAAAGCAAATTCACTGTTTTTTTTCATACACTGAAAGGTGTGGAATAAATGCAGTAGACAGGAGGAATTTTGTTAGAATATCAATTGATTATATGTTTTTTGCTGAAAAATACTAAATTATTTAAATTAGCTTAGTTATACTTTTTAAATTTATTTTGGATTTGTTTGTGTCCATTTTAGTGTCTGTGCAACAGTAGTATAGTCACATGTAAAATAGACTCAAATTTACAAAATCATATCAAAATCAGCAAGATCTGAAAATCCAAATCAAGTGCCAAACTATCTTATTTTTTGAGAAAATGAATCTTTGATTCCATCCTTGTGCTTTAAAATAAACTTGTTTTTTTGCTTTATGATGAATATCTAGTATTCCTGTCATTTCATATTGTTACTGTATGTTGAATAAAACCAGTGTTTCTCCTAAATCGTCTTTTGAAATATATTATAAAAAAAATAAACATTACACCTTTTCTCTAGTTTCACCTCAACTATACCCGCAACAGAAACTAATCTTACTTTCAAATTATGAACTTACTGCTAAATGAAGCATAGGGTGCTAATTTCTCTATGAATTCATTCTTCACAGCTCTTTCACCTGCTGATATCAATTATGGAGAAACCTTAAGTACACTTCGCTATGCAAATAGAGCCAAAAACATCATCAACAAGCCTACCATTAATGAGGATGCTAACGTCAAACTAATCCGTGAGCTTCGAGCTGAAATAGCTCGACTAAAAGCTTTACTTGCTCAAGGGAATCAGGTTAGTATTTTATCCTAGATTTATGATTAATTTTCTTTGAGTAATAGCATTCATTTCTAGATCTTAATGAGATAATTATCTCTTTCATTACATTGATTTTAGATTCGAGTAAACAAGTGCCACTTGAAGCTATGAATTAATAAGTTAACTTTCTGCTTTCCATTAACTTTCACGTGACCTTTGTTTTCATTCTCTTTTAATGTAAAGTTTGAGCAGCTGAGTTGTAGTATTATTTTGGATCACATTTCACAGCAATATATTTAATTTAGGATTTCTATTCTGCTCTTTGCAACTGGTTGGTTATTTCAAAGAAATTATAATGCACTTTGGAGGTTGCCACTATATGGAAGCTTGCATTAAGATTTCAGGGAGGGTGTTACATAGCTTATTCATTTCGAGGGCAGTGAGGTTACAATAAGAGATAAGTAGGCTGTTTTCATAGGTTAATTTAGTGTTTGGGGATAGAGGTTCCATATGCAATAAGGAGGTTAAGATGTGGCATACATAGTTATTGAATGTTGGGAGTAGAGTGTTGTCTTTATGGCTTTCTCAGTTGGACCATTTCTCTTGTCTGGGCGGCTGGCCTTTTGGGCTGGGCTGTTAGTTTAGAGGTTTTGTTAGCTGACTAACCATTTTTTCAACTGGCGGTGAAAGGCCATTGATAGTTTGCAGGGTTGGGAGAGACAGTTCTATAGGTCAGGTTATCTGCTAAACAATCTGGATTTATTATTTTATTGGCAAAGAGCCTTCAAGGAGGTAGTGACCTTTGGTTTTTTTTGTAGGTTTTGGGTAGAAAGACACTCCTTTAGTTTTTCTGTACCCTTCATTCCCTTGAATGTAAGGGAGGAAGTTTGTAAGTTAATATATTGTCAAATTGGGAGCTATTATAGTGAAAGATAGAGGAGGAACTAAATTACCAATTTTCATTAAAAACAATAGGAGAAGGGAGGAGAAAGTTTGGTCTTCTGGCTAGTAGAAGTGTTCTAAAACAGGAATCCTAAGTCTGCTTTCCTGTATTTCAGGGTTGGCTAACTATTTTAGCATTGCTAGATTGACCTGTGAATAAGCTTTCCATCCCAGGATGGGAAATGTAATGTGAACCATGAAAAGAAGGATGGAATGAATAAAAGGGGATATTTTTTTTTAATTAATTAATTTTTTTTTTTACTTGCCAGGGTCAAGCTTGAGGTAAGGTCTGGATGATATATTAATTAGATATATTAATTTTTTTAAAAACAATGTTCCCAATTGCAGCAAAATTTAAATTTAAAAATAAATTGGTAGTTTTAATATGTAGATCTCAACAGTATGCCTTCCCACAGTGCTTATTAGTTTGTTCTCTTTCCCTTGAAAGGGGATTGCACTGCAACTTATTGTATACAAGATCAAAGACTAACATTTGGAGTCTGGAGTTAATTACTCACTTTTTCAAACTTTTGCTTGAGACCAGTTACCATTCAGGTACAGTATGTAGTTCAGTCCCCAAAGGGTTTATAATCTAATTAGTATCCGAAGCAGTCGAAAGTTAGGGACGTGTCATGGTCACAAGGAACATCCGTGGCTCTCTGCCAGTTGCCTTAACTACTTGTTTACTCTTCTGGTAATTCATTTGAAAGGAATTAAAACTGATATTTTCGTGACACATTAACTGGCCAATATTAAAACTTTGAAGTAAAGGCCCTGATGAATAGGCATGTGTTAATGGAATCCACAAGATAGGGGGCAATACAGGATCTGTTACTTACAAATGGAGAAAATGTTTCTATTGAAAATAGCTGGTCATCTGAGCTCCAGCGATCATCAAAGAATGTAGCTTTAATATAAGAGCTAAGGCAGACATGGATCACAAAAATCAGGGTCCTAATTTTCAAGGGTACCGTTTTTGTTAAGATGGGAGAGTCCCTCAGTGAGGCGCTGGCAGTTTGGGAAAATCTAGGTGAAGAAGAAGAATGTAAGAGCATCAAATCTTTGTTAGGAAAGTAAATTTAAAAGAAAACTATCATTGTTTTAAAAAAATGTGATAACAAGAAAAAGCGAAACTATTAGTATTCAAAAGGTTCAAGAGATCTCAGAAAGAGGAGGACAGAAAAGAATATTTGAAAAAGCTGAAGGAAGCAGGAAACATAGTTAAGATAAAAAGGCTTGAACAGAGAAAAAATTCATTACTACAGTGAACATAAGATATTTTTCAAATATATCTGTGAAAGAAAGAGATAAAAAAGACTACTGATGTTTGATAGAACACACATGGTAGATATCATTCTATTTACAGAAGAGAAGGTTCATACGGAACTAGCAAAATTGAAAGTAGATAACGCAATGAGGATAGATGTGTGATACACACCCTAGGTTATTAAGGGAGGGCAAAGAGGTTCTGGCATCTCTCCACCAATGGTTCTTTTCAATAACTCTTTGGAGACTAGATTTGCTGTAGAGGACTGAAATCAGGAAGAGATTGTCATTCTTCATAAAAATGAAAGAGAAGACTGGTATCTCCAGGCCCATAGATTGATCTCAGTGGTGCATTAACTCATGAATTCACCACTAAAGGATAGGACAACGGAGTGTCTTATGTTCTGTGGGTTGCAAGATCTAAGGCAGCATGGTTGCAGTAGAAGGAAATCATATTGGGCAAATCTGATCAATTTCTTTGACTAGGGAAAGGACAGAAAAAAGTGAAGGTAAAAACAGAGACCAAGTGGGATCTCCGTTGACAAGCAGGATTAAATCAGCCATAACAAGTAGGTAACATTATCTGATTGTGCTGACACATACACAGCTCTTGGAGCTCAGAAGTCTTTCTGAGTATGCATGGGAATTCCTGCATGCGGTTGCTGCCTTGTGAGTCTCACAGACTTTATTTATTTGAGCTACAGATGAACAGATTCTCAGTCTAGCTCTCACATTTTTCTAACTTTTTGTTTCTTTTTGATTGGAATTTGCTAGTTTGTTAATTCTTTTTCAACACTGCTTTGGCAGCCCCTCAAAAGAACTTTTTAAGTTAAAATAAATAAATAAAAAAATTGTGGTTTGGAATAAAGCAATGTAAGGTGAAGAAATCCATGGTTAGTGGGTTCAAGGTCTGCCGGAGTGGGAGCTGTGCATCCATCACAGACACCAACACTAAGTGCAGCCTAGGCCCAGACCATGATGGTTCAAATTGCCCCAGTTATGGCAGAATGTCTCCATGGGCATTTGAGATTTGTATCTGAAGATGGAAGATCTGTGAAAATCAGCCTTGAGTAAGGCCTTGAAGCCTCGGAATGAGAGCAGGTAGCACAGCTTCTCCACCTCCCAGAGTGAAGCTTTTCAGACTCCTGGAACCATAAGAAGCATTGGAAATTGCAGCAGGAGTTGCCCTCCCCCCTTGTTGGCACCAGTTTCCTGATCTGTCACATGTCAGGGTGTGAGCTTGGCACAGAAGCCTAAAGTACTGTAAGAGATGCAAATAAGAATGTCTAAGCAGCCCAAGGGATTCCCTCTGGGGCCATCTCCCTTGGCACCGAAAAAGCCAGTGTCATCAGCACAGGACTTCACTAGGGTGGGCTCCCAACTCAACACCATGAACACCTTCAGGTCTCCTTGATTAAGAGCTGTTTGGTGCAGGTAGCATCATATTCCACAATGCAGAATACCTCTCTGGAGCTGGATGATTTATTCTTCCTTGATGCCCTGGCCCAATACTCAGCTGATGCAACTGTTTGCTAATTTCATGGCATGCCCCTTAGTCCTTGTATTATCTGAAAGAGTAAATAAATGATTCACATTTACCTGTTCAAGTCCTTTCATGATGGTTCGGAGAAATGTATGTTTGAAGGACACTAATGAAACAGGAGAGTTAGGGCGTCCCAACAGAGAGGTTCCAATAAAAGCAAAAGTAGCGCATATGCCTATAAGTAAAGAATCACATGAGCTAAAGAATTCCAAATTATCCCTATCAACAGAAAAGCAGGTTGTTAATACAAACAAAAAACACACTTTGAAATGTCTGTATGCTAGTGCCAGAAGTCTAAGAAGTAAGATGGGAGAGTTAGAATGTATAGCAGTAAATGATGAGATAGACATAATTAGCATCTCAGAGACCTGGTGGAAGGAGGATAACCAAGGGGTAGTGCTATATCAGAGTACAAATTATAGTGCAATGATAGGGAGGATCAACTTGGTGGAGGTGTACGATTTTATGTCCAGGAGGGTATATAATCCAACAGGATAAAGATGATATAAGAGACTAAATGCTAAATAGAATCTATTTGGGTAGAAATCCCATGTGTGTTAGGTAAGAGTATAGTGATAGTATACTTCTATTGTCCACCTGGCAAAATGATCAGACAGATGATGAAATGCTAAGAGATATCAGGAAAGCTAACCAATTTGGCAGTAATAATGGGAGATTTCAATTACCCCAATATTGACTGGGTAAATGTAACATCAGGACATACTAGAGACATAAAATTCCTGGATGGAATAAATGACTGCTTCATGGAGCAATTGGTTCAGGAACCAACAAGAGGGGGAGCTATTTTAGATTTAATTCTTAGTGAAATGCAAGATTTAGTGAGAGAGGTAACAGTAGTGAAGCCATTTGGCAATAGTGATCATAACGTGATCAAATTTGAACAAATGACTGAAGGGAACAATATTTATTTATTTATTTATTTATTGGGTTTTATATACCGTCACTCGGATTCCATCGTAACGGTTTACAACAATAAATAATATACACCAAAAACAATAAAACAGCTTAATAAACTAAAACATTTAAAAAAAACCTAGATTTGTAAATCTACAGCTCTAAAATAATTTTCAAAATTGAAATTTTGATAAAATGAGGAAAATAGAAAAAACTGAAAGGAGCAACTGCAAAGGTTAAAAGTATACAACAGGTGTGGATATTGTTTAAAAATACAATCTTAGAAGTGCAGACCAGATGTATTCCATGCATTAAGAAAGGTGGGAGGAAGGCAAAACGATTACCGGCAAGGTTAAAAGGTGCGGTGAAAGAGGCTATTTTAGCCAAAAAAAATCCTTCAAAAATTGGAAGAAGGATCCATCTGAAGAAAATAGGAAAAAGCATAAGAATTATCAAGTTAAGTGTAAAATATTAAGGCAGGGTAAGAGAGAATTTGAAATGAAGTTGGCTGTAGAGGCAAAAACTCATAATAAAAGCTTTTTAAAATATATCCGAAGCAGGAAACCTCTGAGGGAGCCGGTTGGACCGTTGGATGACTGAGGGGTTAAAGGGGCTCTTAGGTAAGATAAGGCCGTTGCAGAAAGACTAAATTAATTCTTTGCTTCTGTGTTTACTAATGATGATATTTGAGAGATACTGATTTGGGAGATGATTCAGAAGAACTGAGCCAAATCACTGTGAACCTGGAAGATGTAGTAGGCCAGATTGACAAACTAAAGAGTTACAAATCACATGGACCGGATGGTGTGTACCCCAGGATTCTGAAGAAACTCAAAAATGAAATTTCAGATCTATTAGTTAAAATTTGTAACCTATCATTAAAATCATCCATTGCACCTGAAGACTGGAGGGTGGCCAATGTAACCCCAATATTTAAAAGGGCTCCAGGGGCGATTCAGGAAACTATATACCAGTGAGCCTGACTTCATTGCAGGGAAAAATAGTGGAAACTATTTTAAAGATCAAAATCACAGAGCATATAGAACAACATGGTTTAATGGAACACAGTCATCATGGATTTACTCAAGGCAAGTCTTGCCTTACAAATCTGCTACATTTTTTTGTAGGGGTTAATAAACATGTGGATAAAGGTGAACCAGTAGATGAGTGTATTTGGATTTTCAGAAGGCGTTTGACAAAGTCCCTTATGAGAGGCTTCTACGAAAACTAAAAAGTCATAGGATAGGAGGCGATGTCCTTTCATGGATTACAAACTGGTTAAAGACAGGAAACAGAGTAGGATATGGTGAGTTTTCTCAGTGGAAAAAGGTAAACAGTGGAGTGCATCAGGGATCTGCTCTTGGACTGGTGCTTTTCAATATATTTATAAATCTGGAAAGGAAGACGACAAGTGAGGTAATCAGATTTGCAGATGATACAAAATTATTCAGAGTAGTTAAATCTCAAGCGGATTGCGATAAATTGCTGGAGGACCTTGCAAGACTGAAAGATTGGGCATCCAAATGGCAGATGAAATTTAATGAGAACAAGTGCAAGGTGATGTATATAGGGGAAAAAAATCCATGCTGTAGTTACACGTTAGGTTCCATATTAGGAGCTACCTCCCAGGAAAAAGATGTAGGTGTCATAGTAGATAACACATTGAAATTGTTTACTCAGTGTGCTGCGGCAATCAAAAAAAGCAAACAATGTTAGGAATTATTAGGAAGGAAATGGTGAATAAAATGGAAAATTTCATAATGCCTCTCTATCACTCCATGGTGAGACTGCACCTTTAGTAGTGTGTAGTATTCTGGTCACCGTATCTCAAAAAAGATATAGTTGCGATGGAGAAGGTACAGAGAAGGGCGACTAAAATAATAAAGGGTGTGGAGCAACTTCCCTATGAGGAAAGGCTAGGGCTGTTGAGCTTGGAGAAGAGATGGCTCTGGGGGGGATATAATTGAGGTCGTTAAAATCATGAAAGGTCTAGAATAGGTAAATGTGAATCGGTTATTTACTCTTTCGGATAATAGAAGGAATAGGGAGCACTCCATGAAGTTAGCAAGTAGCATATTTAAAACTAATTGAAAACATTATTTTTCACTCAATGCACAATTAAGCTCTGTAATTTGTTGCCAGAGGATGTGGTTAGTGCAGTTAGTGTAGCTGTGTTTAAAAAAGGTTTGGATAAGTTCTTGGAGGAGAAGTCCATTAACTTAGAGAATAGCCACTACTATTACTGGCACCAGTAGCATGGGATTTACTTAGTGTTTGGGTATTTTCCAGGTACTTGTATCCTGAATTGGCCACTGTTGGAAACAGGATGCTGGGCTTGATGGACCCTTGGTGTGACCCAGAATGGCAATTTCTTACTTTATGTTCATATGTTCTTATCTTTTACCTGAGTGGTAACTCATAATATGGAACCAAACATCTTGTAACTACAGCATGGGTTATTTTTCCCTATATGCATCACCTTGTACTTGTCCACATTAAATTTCATCTGCCATTTGGATTCCCATTCTTCCAGTCTCGCAAGGTCTTCCTTCAATTTATCATAGTCCGCATGTAATTTAACTACTTTGAATAATTTTGTGTCATCTGCAAATTTGATCACTTCACTCATCATATCCCTTTCCAGATCATTTATAAATATATGGAAAATCATCAGTCCAAGAACAGATCCCTGAGGCACTCCACTATTTACCTTTTTCCACTGAGAACATTGACCATATCCTACTCTGTTTCCTGCTTTAACCAGCTTGCAGTCCATGAAAGGACATTGCCTCCTATCCCATGACTTTTTAGTTTTCTTAGAATCCTCTCATGAGGATTCTAAGAAAACACAATCTGAAAATCCAAGAATACTACATCTACTGGTTCACCTTTACCCACCTGTTTATCTACTCTTTCAAAAAAGTGTAGCAGATTTGTGAGTCAAAACTTCCCTTAAGTAAATCCATGCTGGCTGTGTCCAATTAAACCATGTCTATCTACAGTATATGTTCGTGTGCTTTTATTCTGTAGAATAGTTTCTATGATTTTTCCCAGCACTGAAGTCAGTCTCACCTTCCTCAGTGCAAATGCCAGAAGGCCTATATACACAGTAACAGTAGTCCAAAAGAGGTAGTATAAAAAATGGAACAACTGACCAAAACTCTGATTGGCCTAGAAGAGGTTTGAAGCCACGCAAAATTCAAAATGTAAAGAAACTAGTCCTTACTACAGATTTAATTTGAGGGAGAATGGTCAGATTGGAATTAATCACTATGTCTAAACTTTTTATGTGCACATCTACCAGCAATACAATTTTCTCAGTGATCAGAGATCAAAGGGCAGTCACTGCATTGTCACATTGCAATACCAAAATTTCATTTTTTCCCCAAATTTAAGGCAAGTTTATTATGCACAAGACAGCGACTGATGGCTGAAAAACACATTGACATAGTGGCAGCTGTTTCTGCCCAAGATATTTGTAGGGGAAAAAGGAACTGGCTATCAACTGCATATATTCTGTAACCAGCACAGAGTCCAGTGAGCAGTTTTGAAATTGGTTTTATATAGATGTTAAATAGTAGAACTGACATGGCTGAACCCTGGAGGATTCCAGAACATATCTGATGCCACTGAGAGCTGTCGTTAAGCCTCAGTTTTTGAGATTGTCCATTAAAGTATGATTTAAACCAATCCAGGACTGTACCCAAGATCCCACACACTGTAGGACGGAAGAGAAAAATCTGGTGGTCAAGCTTATCAAGCGCTGCTGTGATGTCAATAAAATAAGGACATGTTGGTGGTCAGCAATAAGTCCTCTTCTGATTGTAGCTAAGGTAGAGAGCAAGAGGAGCTCTGTACTGAGTGATATTCTATATCCAAATTGGAAATGGTCAAGGACTTGATGGGTCTTGGGAATAACTGGGAATCTAGAACAGCACAAACTGGGGACAAATTCTGTTTTGTTTGGTTGTAGGATACCACTCAAAATGGTTCTTGTGGTCTGATACCAGCATCTTTTATTGATTAATAAAAGACTGCTTTATTTGTTTCAATAAATTTGGCCTGTCAAGGATTCAACAGTATGGGATTTATGCCAGTGGTGCTCCAGATGTCATAATGGAGCCTTAGCAGACCATAGATCAGATGAAAACTAGGGTACTGTATTATTCCTTATAATTTTCACTGATCTTAATGGGGAACTATATTTACAACTAGTTCTAAAGATTCATGCTATAAGGTTGTTGCTTCATCCATATTACTAGGTGACATGTCAATTAGTGGCAATCAATTGGTACATAGTTGATCAGGAACAGTATGACCTCACTTCAAAGGAGGAGGATTGGAACACCTCTTGGAAATGCTTCCAAGATGCACAACTGTCTCTAAGGATATTAAATAGGTGATCACTCCAAGATACTTCACATACATCAGTAACAGAGGACAGAGGAGAAATAGATCTTCCACTTAGAAAAATGAGATCTAAAGTGTTTCCATGTCGATAGGTGCGTGTATGGATAAATTGATCCCAACCCAGAGCAGACATAGCTGATAAAAAATCGGTACAGCATGAAGGCGGAAGGAGAGACAACATGAAGATTAAAATAACCTACGACAATATTGTTGCTCAAATTGAATTTAATCTCCTTAAGAGTTTCAATAACTGGAGAATAATTATGGGTCATCACCCCTGGAGGTCAATAAAATAGATTCCAAATAATGTTTTCCATACCATCAATACTACAGATCCTCCTGATGTGGAAAACTCTACTGGGGATAAAGAGAGGCTATCTTTGACTATAATCAATAGACTCCCTCCCTATCTCTGTTTCTGGGATTTAGAGAATGCTGAATAATTGGTTGGGCATAACTGTGAAAGTAGAACTTGATCTGTGTCTAAGAGCCATGATTCATTTATACACAAGATATTAGGCTGTTTTCTTTCAGTAAGTCAAAATATACAGCAATCCTGTTTCTCACAGATCTAGCATTAATTAGTAAATCACCAGACTGGATGGCATAACAGAAGAAGAAATATTCTTCAATGGTATAAATATTTAACCTAGAGCTAGGTTTAACAGTATTTCTGTTCTAATGGATGTCAGCATATCGACTTTGACCTAATATGACAATTATAACGAAACAACAAAAAAACAACTAGTCGTAAGGAAATACAATCATATCTGGCCAGCATGGAAACCTTAAGCATGAATGAAGAGTTGCACAAAGGGGCAAACCCCTTTGTTGTGCTCTTTTGTGCACAACAAAAGTGTGTGATGCACCAGTGTGCAGCGCCTCCGGCATCCACTCCGTCCTTATGCAGCCCTGCATGTAGATGAGCTCAGAAGGGTTGGGGCTGATCAGTCTTTAGGGAGTGGGAGGAGATGGTTAATTACAGGACCTCAGCGGCAGATGGACACGCGTAGCAGACCTCCACTTTCCCTTTTTATTTGAGGTTACTCTGCAGAGTACTGGTTTGTGGCAGTGGGTCTTTGAATGCTATCTGACTCTTCATTAATGTTGCTGTTGCAGTTCTGTTGGTTTCTTGTTGTCAAGAATGAGTTTGTTGAAAAAGCACCTGCAGACATTTTGGAAGGGGTAGAGGGAGTTAATGGACAAATATTGAGGCCATATGCAACACATTTTTCCCCTTAGGTACAAATGTTGGAAGAATGCCACTGACTAGAGACTTCTCTGTTTTTCTAGGAAATATATGATTATTCAGAACATTTTTAGAATACATGGTTATAAAATTAATTTAAATTTGCTTTGACTTTGCCAATATAATTTAAAAAAATGTGAAAGTATAACAGCATAATATTTTCTTGGTGAAAAATACATAACCGAAATATTTGACTCTAAGAAATAATCGAGAAACTCACAGCATTTGTTCAAAAACATCTGTGGGGAGGCAGCTCAGTTCTAATTCAAATAACCCTAATAGGATTTCTGAGGTTTAATAGGTTACCAGATGTTTTTAAAATGCGTGACAGAATCTAAATCCATGAATAATCTCTGCTCTGGATTGTCTGATGTTCCCAGAATATTGTATTGCAGATGCCATCATGCCTCAGAGAGACCATAAGTTGCTCAAAGCTCTGTCACTTGATTCCAGTTTGAAGGGCAGTGTTACAATGAGGCAGAAAATTAAGATGAGTTTTGCCTACTTTGCAGTCATTAGTTATTCCATTCTGTCCTTTGTTTTATTCAAACTAGTTATATGTATGTTAGCATATTTCAAATATAATACGTAGGATGTCTCTGTACTTGAACAGCCATTGACCTGTACACTATAAAATGTGGCAGTAAATAACTGTCATCTTTTATTCATTAGAAAGAAAAAAAAAGGTGCACAAATACTACTTGTGATCTGTGATTTTTATCTGATGTAAAAAAGTGATATTTTTTTAGGACTCCTGCCAGTTATGTCCATTTTATATAATTCATTGTAAGCTCATCAATAACTGAAATCAATATAAAACATTGTATGCTTGGTCAATATCAATAAGACTTTATTTTCTTTTTATTATGATTTTGAATGACTGCATGCTGTATGTCACTAATAGTTCTTTCTTTGGTTATTTAGAATGCCTTATTGGATTCCCCGACTGCTTTAAGCATGGAAGAGAAACTTCAACAAAATGAAGCCAGAGTACGTATGTTTTGTGTTTTTGTTCTGGAATTTAATGTACCCTTGTTGCAGGAATTGCAATTCAGTAGACTTTTGCATTTAAACATGGTCTTTATCTTTTGGAAAGCCATAGCTGGAATAATGATTTCATCCAGTAGAAATTCATAGGTTCTAAAGAAAGCACCTTTTTTGGAGGGAAAGAGGATTATCTCATGTAAAGTATATTTAAGTGATAGGGCATGCTTATTTGATCATGTACTTTCAGCAACACCTCTAAGCTTCATATCTGAAGTTAACAAGTACCCTCTTTCTGGTATAGCGGAACAGTATGCTGTTCTGTTGTGTAAGAAAATGTGCATTTGTAAGAAGACATAAAGGAGGCAATATTCAGTAGCCCACATAGTTGTAAAGTATGTAAGTACCGTATTTTTCGCACCTGACCATAAGATGCACCTAGGATTCAGAGGGGGAAAATTTAAAAAAAAATGGTATGCTAAACCGGCTCTGTTCCCGGGCGTCTGTGTGTCTTAGGGAGCAAATTAGGGGCGTGCATACAATTTTTTTTTTGTCCCCGTTTTGTTTTCGGGTCTGGGGAGGGCCATTTCGGTCCACTCCCCGGATCAGAAAACTTTTATCATTCTCTTTTGTGGAAAAAAAAAAAATAAAAAACAAAACCCCACCCCAAGCCTTCAAATTTAATTAATTACAACCCCCCACCCTCCTGACCCCCCCCCAAGACTTGCCAAAAGTCCCTGGTGGTCCAGCGGGGGTCCCGGGAGCAATCTCCTGCTCTTGGGCCGTCGGCTGCCAGTAATCAAAATGGCGCCGTTGGCCCTTTGCCCTTACTATGTGACAGGGGCTACTGGTGCCATTGGTTGGCCCCCTGTCACATGGTAGGAGCAATGGACGGCTGGCACCATCACTATTGGCAAGAGTTGGGGGGGTTCAGGAGGGTGGGGGGTTGTAGTTCATTTTTTTTTTTTTTTTTAATATTTGCTCCATAAGATGCACAGACATTTTCCCCCCACTTTTGGGGGAAAAAAAGTGCGTCTTACGGAGTGAAAAATACGGTACTTTTGTACCCTTGGTCCTTGTAGCCAGTTTTCAAAGGGGCACAAAATTGTTCATATAATTTGCATTTTCTGGTTTCTGCGGATGGAGGAATGGTATCAAAATAATGCATGTATATCCAGATGTCCACAATTGGCTTACCACCGACTTAAACACATTCTGGGACTACCTCTGTTTAAAGTTAAAAGTATGGATGTTGTAAAAGCCTTGCACATATCTTTAGCTGCTTCCTTGGAGGGTAGTTTTCAGGTGTCCTTGATATTGTCAGTCCAGCTCTGAATGCTTTCTGATACTTGTGGGGTCATTTTCATACTACCCAGATATCTGCAAAGTCCACAGGTATTTTTTACCTGTGGACTTTGCAGTTTTCAAAGAAAATGGATGCATCTACTTTCACTTTGAAAATTATCTAAGGAAAAAGCACATACATTTGCATCTTCTTTTTCTATGGATACTTTTTCCACCCAAAACTAGTTATGTAGTTTTGAGAAACCAAAACTATACATGTACCGTATTTTTCGCTCCATAAGACGCACTTGACCATAAGACACACCTAGGATTCAGAGCGGGAAAATTAAAAAAAAAATAAAAAATGGTATGCTAAACCGGCTCTGTTCCCGGGTGTCTGTGCGTCTTATAGAGCAAATTAGGGTAGGGCATAAAATGTTTTTTTTGGCTCCATTCCCCATCCCAACCCTTTAAATTTAATTAACTACAACCCCCACCCTCCTGACCCCCCCCCCCCAAGACTTGCCAAAATTCTCTGGTGGTCCAGCGGGCTCCAGAGCGATCTCCTGCACTCGGGCCTAAATAAATAAAATAAATACTGCTTATTTTGTATAGTGCTACTACATGTACGCTGCACTGTACAAATACACAGAGCAAATATAAGACATGTTTTGGCCTTGGCCCTGGAAAACGTCTGTGGGTACAAGCGAAAATAAAGGTGACACTAGCTCAGAAATCAATTAAATTTGTCAGGTTTGCCATCATTATTTCTCTAGCAGTGGAGGGGTGACAGATTTCACAGCAAGCAAAGCTGTTGCCTGGCATAAGGCAGTATTCTCAGATTCTAATTGCACAACTTCTTGCCATAAGGCCTGATTTTCTGCTGCCGGTACAGAACGTTGCCTCTGCTGGTCCATGATGGCCTGGACTGCACTGTCCTTCCATCATGGTCAACAAGGTGCACTAGGAGTAGAATAAAGTTCATGGCTATGTGTAAGGTTCCCTGCTGCAGAGTACTCGTGTTGTGAGAAGGCAGGCACTGAAACCAGGTAGGGTAGTACCAGAATGTATCCTGAGGCTGGTGCAGGTTGAAGCCAGATAGAACAGGAGTGGAGTGCTGAGTGAGGCCTGTTACAATTTGGAGTAAGAGAGGGCTGAAGTTAAAGCACAGCTGGAGCAGTTTGCAGCAAGGCAGGCAGTAGTGGAGCCCTTGATTGGAATAGATTTCCAGACTGCGTGAAGTCCGAGTCAGCAAACTGTGAGGGTTTTCCAAACAGAGACTTGGTGGCCTTTTAATTGCCAAAAATACTATTTTCCCATTAATTTTTTTAAAATCTGGCCCATGACCAATCCCCGTGTCTCAAGGGTGCGGCAACCTTGTTTTCTGGATGAGTCTTTATCCCTGTGGATCCAGCTTTGTTTGTACAGCCAGTATGCCTGGTGGTTAAAGCTGCTGCCCTTCCTTCCCAGTTGACTCTTGTTTGAATCCCTGCTTAATTTTTTATCTTGACTTATGTAGAGTATTTAGATTTTTATCTCCTTTTGTTAATTGTGTATACTATATGTAGTTTTCTGGACAGATTATCATTGGAAATGTATAGAATGTGATTGCTTTTATTTGACACACTTTAAAAAAATAAAAATAGCACATTATTGCTTTTTATTTCATGCATAACTCCTAATCTTTAATAGGGTAGCATTCTGGATAGAACATAATGATTGAGAACCTGATCAATAGATTTAAAATAAGATATACGGTACATTTGTATGTAATAATCAACTTACCAATCAGTAACCTTCATGACCTCTTCCCCCAGCAGAAAAAAGCAATCATTTTAATACTGACATAGACGATAATGGCGATGTGTCTGTGCTAGTAGTTTGAGTCAGAAATGGGGTTAATGGCTCAAAATTATAAAGGCAGTGCTCCAGTGCACTACTGTAAGGAATGGAGTCACTGATAAAGCTATATGAGCACTTTAACACTTATTTGTTCTGTTTGTTGTGAATGTTCATCTAGATCATGGAAATTTCAGTTTATAGCCAGAGAATGTTATTCATAACATTTTGTAAGAAAAAACAGAGTTATTACTGTCACAACATGAATGACAGTAAAAACTCATTATCTCTTCTTTCAAATGTCATTGCTTGATCACTGTATCTGAACCATTTAGCAGTCTTTTTCTTAAGCTTTTTAGTATGTTATGCGATCCCTCATTAGCTAAAGATTTTCCTTAATTATTCTGAATATAAATTATCATTTTTTTCTCCATGGACCAACAAAATAAAATCAGCCACACCTATATGGGTGATGTCATCTGATGAAGTAGAGGACAGAATATTTATTGGTAATAGCTAGAAAGAATGAGAAGTTCTTTCTGCTCCTGCTTAGCTGGCATTATGCTGCCACATGCTGTGAGGTGCCCTCAGTAAATCTTTTTCCATGGAATAAGAATGATATATTTTTTCCCACTTCAGGAAAGTTTCTTCAATTTGGTCATATGGCTCCCTCATATTTCTCTGTCTCTTTTTTTTTTTTTATGCCAAATATTTTATTTGTCTAACAATTGAGACATATTTAGGTCTCTTACAGCACAGATAGCATCTGTCACTTCTTCACATCAATATTTACAGATATTTTGTTTCATGGTTGTAGATTTCAGGATACAAATAGCACCTGCTCTTCATTCCTCAACTTGCTGAAATATTCCTTTCTGAGTCATAGATGCCAGCCAAGAATTTTCAGATAGCTTTGTTCTTGACATGGTGCCCTGCTGGATCAAGGCAGCAGAATTTGATACTTAGTCAGTGTCCTTACCTTCAAAAACCAGCTCATCCTTCTGAGCTTGAGACAATGAACATACAGTACCCGGTCTCATGCATATCCTGCAGGCACACTTTTCACCCACGAAGTTCTGTATTTCCACAATTGAATCAGTCTCCTTTATAACTACATTGATTGGATAAGGAGCATACATGCACCTTATCTTTTATAGAATACCCAGTGTGACAACTTAATCATATGACTTCAAATTGTATGGCCTGTGGCCAGCTTCTTCCTGTTGCTTCCACCATTTGTCTACATGGAACTTCTTGCTCAAAAGAGAGAGTTCCCCAAGTTGATGTGATTAAAGTCTCTCCTCAGAGTGTCTTCACAGTAACTCTAGCAGACTTAAATTGGTTACCCATCGAATACAGGATAAAATACAAGGCCTTATGTACCTTACATAAACTAATATATGATAAAGATGCAGACTGGCTAAACACAGCTTTACAAGTACACGTCCCACAAAGAAACCTTCACTCAGCAAACAAAGCACTACTAACAGTTCCTTCAGTAAAATCAGCAAAACTAACTCAAGTGAGAGAAAGGGCCTTATCATTAGCAGGGCCCATACTATGGAACAGAATGCCCCCTGAAATCAGATTACAGAGTGATCTCAAAACTTTTAAGAAAAACGTAAAAACATGGCTCTTTAAACAAGCCTTTCCTAAAGAGACTGGAGGATAAAGAAAGTACAGGGAAACGCAGAAGAGAAGGAATACAAAACCACTACTATAAAATGCATGATATTAATTTATTCAATCTTACAACTAAAAAGTAAAACTACATATGGAGAGTAACTTTATAGTACACCCGGACAAGACCAACATTACTCAAATACTGATTCTATTTATGAAAATTGTAACCAAACTTTTTTGGTACCTGTTAGAATGTACGATAAACTACATTTACATACCTTATTTTATGTGCCTATTTGTAAAACGTTGCGATGGTATATAACTTAGCGACGGTATAGAAAAGTTTTTAAGTAAATAAATAAATAAAATAAATAAATAATGAATATAAGAATTTGCATGCAGGATCAGACCAAGGTCCATCGAGCTCAGCATACTGGCTCTCAACAGTAGCCAATCCAGGTCAAAAGTATCTGGCAGATCCCAGTCTATTTTATTTATTTATTTGGCTTATATTCCACCTTTCAGGCATTTCAAAATGATTTACATTCAGTTACTATAAGTTATTTCTTTGTCCTTAGAGGTCTCACAATCTAAAGGGCCATTCATCAAATCGCATTAGGGCCTTTTCACGCACGTAAGATCATTATTGCATGCATTAGAGCGCTAACGCAAGCGATAAATACTGCAGCGCAAATTGCGTATGCAAATTCAAAATTAGTAGTCAAGTGGGAGGAGTTTGGGCGGGGTTAATAGAAATGAGGGTCTGCTAGTATGGCGTGCGAAATAGTATCGCATGCTATCGCAGGATTTAACACAGGAAATAACTACACTTATTTTTTTTGTGGTAGGGTGAAAAAAATAGATATCTCGTTTGCGGTATTATCGCAGTGACGATCACATGTGATAAAAAGTCCAGTTGAATGGAACACACCTACCAGGCCTTCATGGCCTAATAAAAACACCTGTTCTTACCTAGTCTAGCTTCCTAAAGCCATTATGTTTGTGGCAAATGTAATGATTGTGGCATACTGGATGCGTCGGCAGGCTTGACACAGACATCGACAACTGGAACAACAAGCTGAAGAACCAGCAAGGGCAGTTCCAAGCCCTCCTAGAGAAGTCCCTGTACCGCAGCCAGAGCCATGAGCCACATAGGGTGGGGGCCCGGCATGCAGGCGGCCATGGCGCAAGAGATACAAGGAGTGTATCTTTCCTACACGAACATCGTTGCTGGGAATGCCAGAGGGCTATGTGGTTTGCAGGTATCGCCTCAGCTCTTGGGCTATCCTAGAATTATAAAAAGAAATTCGAGGGGATCTGGATCCCGACACAGAAAGATCCCATGCTGTGTAATTAAAAAAAAAAAGTTTTCACCAATTTTCTGAATTTCAAATAATTACCTTCCAAGCGAATATCAAGAGGCAAGGAGTTCCAGAGTACAGATGCCTGACATTGGAATACAGATTGCCAGGTGCCCTCTAGATAAATTTCCTTCAGAGAGGGCAACCTAAGAAAACCTTTCTGGTATGATCTCAGAAAATGTGATGGTTGGTAAGGAATCAGCAAGTTAAATATTCAGGAAAACCCTTAGAGAGTGCTTTATGGGCCAAATTATTTTGAACAAACTTTGACAATTATGAGGAAGATAATGTAGGTTTTTGAGAACAGGAAGATGTGTTCAAATTTAGATAAACCTTTAATGATCCTAGCTGAAGTGTTCTGTAACAACTGTAATCTTTTAAATTTACATTCAGCAATTCCTAAATACAAATAATTACAGTAATCAATTTTAGAATGTACTAATGCACAAGATAGCAAGGTAAGATCACATATGGATAAATAAGATTTTAATTGACAAATCATTTGAAGGTTGAAGAAAACTGACCTAAAAAGTGTAGACACCTGTTTATTCATAGTTTGAACCCAGAAAACAAAACGGAAGCCGATCCAAATTGCTGATAAGCGAAGAAACAGAGAGTGATCGGTGTAAAGCAGCCTTTATTGGAAAGAGCCTGACTCTGGCCGAGTTTCGCTCCCTCAGGAGCTGCCTCAGGGGCTATCATTGTAAATTGTCTTCAATTATGATTAATCAATGTACTGTCAAAAAACATGTATAGTCCAGGCTGAGCAACTTGGTGTGATAATCTTCAACATTTGTTGAGTAAACATGTAGAATGGTGTAGCAACAATACTTAGTGTATAGACCGGTATAAATGCATTCCTTTGGAAACCGTGTTTAGGAACACATTTACTGCTAAATGTTGCTACACCATTCTACATGTTTACTCAACAAATGTTGAAGATTATCACACCAAGTTGCTCAGCCTGGACTATACATGTTTTTTGACAGTACATTGATTAATCATAATTGAAGACAATTTACAACAATAGCCCCTGAGGCAGCTCTTGAGGGAGTGAAACTTGGCCAGAGTCGGGCTCTTTCCAATAAAGGCTGCTTTACACCGATCACTCTGTTTCTTCGCTTATTCATAGTTTGATCCAAGTGTATTCCAAGAATCTTAATGTGCTCCATCAAAATTATATTGCAATTATTCATAGAGGGTGGCAGCTTAATGTTGGACTTGCGGCAACCAAACCAAATTATCTCAGATGTTTGTGGGTTCACCAGTAATTTATGTGAACTAAGCCAGTCAGCAATCTTATTCAGTCATTAAACCTAGACATGTCCAAAACTGTATCAGAGTTAAAAGAAGCAGCAACTTGTACATCATCTGCATAAACATAATAGCTGTAACCCTGCTCATGAATGATTTTTGGAAGATGAACCAAAAAAAAGGTTAAAGAGCAGGGGAGATAAAATAGACTCTTTCCTGGCGTGTAGCCAGATGGACTCAGGACAAATGGGTATAGTATGCTCGTGCTTGCAGTTGGAGACGGATCTGACGTCAGCACGGGTATATATACCCCCACAGGAAGCGTAGCA
This sequence comes from Rhinatrema bivittatum, assembly GCF_901001135.1. Taxonomy (NCBI): domain Eukaryota; kingdom Metazoa; phylum Chordata; class Amphibia; order Gymnophiona; family Rhinatrematidae; genus Rhinatrema; species Rhinatrema bivittatum. The sequence goes on along the minus strand of NC_042617.1, from coordinate 108,465,264 downwards.
ACTTAGTAATTTCCGTCTCCAAAGCAGTTTGGAGAGCCTGCACGCTCGCTGAGCGTGTTTCCAATCTACTTTCTATTTTCTACTTTCTTCTTACTAAACTTCTACAGCACCATCGAGCCCCGCACTCCTGCGGTGATACCCTTAGGGTCCCTCCCCCAGTTGAGTTTCCCGGGGTGATTTCCGTGATCCCCCGGAGGTTTAAGTCCTCGGTCCGGTGGCCGAATCGCGGCAGGGACGTAGCCCCCGGGCGAGGCTCGGGCGGGGCGAACGAGGCGCCTCGGTCCCGGCGTGGACGAGGCAGCGGGTGCATTTCCTCAAAGCGCGGCGGTGAAGGTACTTGCCCTCTCCCCCCGCAGCCGGAGACCGCCTGGGTTCCAGCCAGGAAGCGCCGAGGATCAGGTAAGGCATACATCTTTTACTGTTTGGTCTCCGAGGAACGAGGATTGGAGGTGTGGCCTGGAGGAGGCATGCCGTGGAAGGGCGTCATTTTGTTGGCCTTGCTCAGGTATTGAGCGCCCATGATAGGCGCCTGTCTCTGTCTACGCGCATATTGTGTATTGCTGAGAGCATATTGCATATTATTAAGCGTACATTGCTAAGCCGCATATTGCTGTGAGCATATTGGATTACCATGAGCGTATATTGCTAGCCGCATATTGCTGAGAGCATATTGGATATCATTGAGCGTATATTGCTGCCGCATATTGCTGAACAGCATATTGGATAACCATGAGCGTATATTGCTAGCCGCATATTGCTGAGAGCATATTGGATATCATTGAGCGTATAAGGACTGCCGCATATTATTGAGCGCCTGTTGTATTAAGCGTATATTGCTACCGCATATTATTATTATTAAGCGCCTGTTATATTGAGCATATATTGCTGCCGCATATTATTATTGAGCGCCTGTTATATTGAGCGTATATTGCTGCCGCATATTATTATTAAGCGCCTGTTGTATTAAGCGTATATTGATGCCGCATATTATTATTAAGCGCCTGTTATATTAAGCGTATATTGCTGCCGCATATTATTATTAAGCGCCTGTTATATTGAGCGCATATTGCTGCCGCTTATCATTACGCGCCTGTTATATTAAGCGCATATTTTTCAATGGAACAGAATGCCTCAGCGTCTTCAGCAGGGGCGCCTCCTGCCTCCGGCATTAAAGCCCTCGGCCTCTGCTCTGTATGCCAGCTTAGAGCCACGCACAGTGAAGAGCCAGACTCCCTATGTGCCCAATGTGAGGAGGCCGTGGGACCCTCGGGCCAGGACCAGTCTCAGCCACGATTGGCTGACAGTTCCCCAGGGGCTACCCCGGATTTAGCGGGCAGTCTCGACCAACCTGGAATCCCGGGGGATCTCGTACCCTGGCGATTAGAGACCGCCTCCATTTCCTGGGTGGATCTCTTTAAGGGGATTCATGCCTTTGTACAGATGCAAACGGCTTCCCGCCCAGGCCCTACACTTGCTGCTGTTCCTGCGGTTCCTGCTGCTGCTGCTGCTACCGCAGTTGCGGCACCAGCGGATCCTGTTCCTGGACCCTCACGCCCTTATCGTGAGCAGGACCTCCCACCTCCAGACAGTCCGGGTCAGACGGACCCTGATGTTTCACTGGACGAGTCCGAACTCCCGGACGAGGGGGAACTTCCCTCTGGGATTGAGCCATATAGAACCATGCGGCGGTTCTTCCCTAAAGAGGATCTCTCCGACCTGGTATCTCAGTGCCTGGCGGAGTTGGATATTACAGGTCCCAGCGCTACGGTACCCTCTGCGCAGAACCCCCTGCTGGAAGGTCTTCGTCCTACAGCCCGCCATTTTCCATTCTTGCAAGCGGCACAACAACTAATAGATTTAGAATGGGCTGCACCAGCGGCCTCATTCAAAGGGGGTTGGGCCCTGACAGGCATGTACCCCCTGGCACCGGCTATTCAGGACCTGCTGGCGTGCCCTCAGGTGGACGCCTTGATTAGCGCTGTGGTCAAGCGCACTACTATTCCAGTTGAGGGGGGGTGGCCCTCAAGGAGCCTCATGACCGGCGACTGGACGCCATTCTGAAACAGACTTTTGAGGTGGCAGCTCTATCTTTGCGGATCGCAACCTGCTGCACAGTGGTGACGCGTTCCTGTTTGTCATAGGTCAGGAACAATGCTCCAGCAGCAGACATGGAGTCAGCTCTCTCGTTCCTCACGGATGCTGCATCAGACCTAGCCCGGACAACAGCCAAGGGGATCTCATCCTCCGTAGCCGCCAGGAAGCAGCTCTGGATCCGGAATTGGTCAGCCGATGCTCCTTCGAAGACACGCCTCACCAGATTGCCCTTTAAGGGCTCTTTCCTGTTTGGCAGTGACCTTGATAGACTGGCCAGCACCTGGGGCGCCTCTCCAGTACCTCGACTGCTGGAAGATCGGTTCAGAAGAAACCAGCGCGCCTTTCTAAGGCCCTCCAGGGGTAGAGGCTCCCAGCGCTTCACTCCCTACTGGAGTTGCTACCAGGCGCCTCGTCCTCAGGCCCGGAATCAGTCCTTTCGGACCAAGCAGCGCAAGAGGGGAGCCGGCCCGGGCTCAGGTCCCGGCCGCGCCTCACAATGAGAATCCACCGACTCATCTGGGGGACGGAGCCATAGGGGGCAGGTTAACCCTCTTCTACCCCAGATGGGTCGAGATTACGTCGGACCAGTGGGTCCTCGCCATCATCCGAGAGGGGTATTATCTGGACTTTCATCATCTCCCTCCGGACAAGTTTGTGGAATCTTCGTGTCCCATACACAAGAAGGCAGCATTGGAAGCTACCCTGGCGAGGCTCCTGTCCCTGAAAGCCATCATCCCTGTACCTGCATGGGAAGTGAATTCTGGACACTATTCTATTTATTTCATGGTACCCAAGAAAGGGGGCACCTTTCGGCCCGTACTGGACCTCAAGTCAGTCAATCGATACTTAAGGGTCCCGAGGTTTCTCATGGAAACTCTGCGCTCAGTTAAGAACGCAGTACAGCCAGGAGAATTCCTCACGGCCCTAGACTTGTCAGAAGCCTACCTGCATATCCCGATCCATCCGGAGCATCAGCGCTACCTACGCTTCAAGGTTCTAGGACGCCACTGCCAATTCCGGGCTCTGCCCTTCAGGTTAGCCACGTCACCGCGGACCTTCACCAAGGTGGTCGTAGTGGTAGCAGCGGCGCTCAGACGGGAAGGAATCCTTGTCCATCCCTACCTAGACGATTGGCTGATCAGGGTGAAATCACGAGAGGAGAGCCATCGGGCGACCGACAGGGTGATCGCCCTTCTGGAAAGCTTGGGCTGGGTAGTCAACCTCAGCAAGAGTTGCCTACTGCCTTCCCAGTCACTGGAATACCTGGGAGTCCAGTTCGACACCCAGGCAGACACAGTCAGTCTCACGGCCAAAAGAAGGTTAAAACTTCAGGTGCGTCTCCGGTACTTGATGGGAACCAGTCGACCCATAGCTTGTGATTATCTGCAGGTTCTTGGCCTTATGGCATCCACTCTGGAAGTGGTACCTTGGGCAAGGGCCCATATGAGACCTCTGCAACGCTCCCTGCTCTCTCGCTGGAGCCCCTGCGTTCGGAACTAGTCCACGCACCTACCTCTGCCAGCCAGAGTACGGACCCAGTTACGGTGGTGGTTGCAGCCCAACCTCACGAGCAGGGGGTCGAAGATGTCCTCCCCCACGTGGACTCTGCTCACCACAGATGCCAGCCTGAGCGGCTGGGGAGCACACTGCTAAGAACTCACCGCGCAAGGGCGGTGGAACAGAGAAGAGTCAGCGTGGAACATCAACCGTCTAGAGGCCCAGGCAGTCCGATTGGCATGCCTACGATTTGCTCACAGACTGAAGAACAGAGCAGTCAGAGTAATGTCCGACAACGCCACCACGGTGGCATACATCAACCGTCAGGGCAGAACCAGAAGCCAACAGGTATCTCTGGAGATAGCCCCGCTGATGGCTTGGGCAGAGGCGAATCTTTAGGACATCTCCGCCGTCCACATTGCCGGAAAGGACAACACCACGGCAGACTTCCTCAGCAGAGAAAGCCTAAATCCGGGAGAGTGGCAGCTGTCACCCACAGCCTTCCAGATGATTGTGGATCACTGGGGGATTCCGGACATGGACTTACTAGCGGACAAGTCCAATGCTCAAGTACCCAGTTACTTCAGCCGCAAGTGAGATCCATTCTCACACGGGATCGACGCCCTGGTTCAGCCATGGCCTCCAGGGACTCTGCTATATGCCTTTCCTCCGTGGCCTCTGCTGGGCGCCATCATCCACAAGATTCAGAAGCACCAGGGCCTAGTTCTTCTAGTGGCACCAGACTGGCCAAAAAGACCCTGGTACGCGGACATGAGAAGACTACTGGCAGGGGAGCCCCTTCCTCTGCCTCCTCTCAGGGACCTGCTTCATCAAGGTCCCATCCTCCACGAGGATCTGGCTCAATTCTCTCTTACGGTCTGGCCATTGAGAGGGCTAGACTGAAGAAAAGAGGTTACTCGGAGCCGGTGATAGATACACTCCTCCGAGCTCACAAGTTTTCCACATCCCTCACCTACGTAAGGATCTGGAGAGTATTCGAAGCCTGGTGCGACACTCATGGCACCAACCTACATGCGACCACAATCCCGATTGTTCTGGATTTCCTGCAGGAGGGGCTTCAGAAGGGTCTCTCCCTCAGCTCCATCAAGGTTCAGGCGGCTGCACTGTCTTGCTACCGTCCCAGGAGGGACGGCAAGACTATTGCTAAGCACCCAGATGTTTCTCGCTTCCTGAAAGGAGTCAAGCACCTTCGTCCGCCACTGAAGTGGCCAGTGCCTCTGTGGAACCTCAACCTTGTTTTGGATTTCCTCGCGGGATCCACCTTCAGACCCCTTCGGGGCTTGTCTCTCCGTTCTCTAACCTTGAAGATGGTATTCTTGCTGGCAGTATGTTCCGCACGCCGCATCTCGGAGCTGCAAGCACTGTCCTGTCGTGATCCCTTTCTCAGAATCACTCAGGAGGCTATCCATCTTCGCACGGTTCCTTCCTATCTACCTAAAGTGGTCTCACAGTTTCACCCTAACCAGACTATATCCTTGCCTACCACGGCGGGTTTGAAGAAATCTGAAGAAGGGCGTTTACTCCGCCATCTTGACATAGGCAGATTGCTGCCCAGACATCTGGAAATGACATAAGAAGTACGAAAGAAGGACCATCTGTTCGTCCTGCACAGAGGGAAAAGACAAGGTGAAGCGGCCTCTCGGCCCACCATCGCCCGCTGGATTAAAGAAGTTATCAGAGCAGCTTACATAGAGGCCGGGAAGTCTCCACCTCTACAAGTCAAGGCTCATTCTACCAGAGCACAAGCGGCATCTTGGGCAGAATCCAGGATGCTGTCGCCTGCAGAAATATGTAAAGCGGCGACGTGGTCCTCCCTCCATACCTTCTCCAGATTCTACCGTCTGGATGTCCAGGCCAGGGAGGACACAGCATTTGCGAGGGCGGCTCTACACGGTCCTCAGGCAGCCTCCCGCCCAGGCTGGGAGTAAAGCTTTTGTACATCCCATTTGTCCTGAGTCCATCTGGCTACACGCCAGGAAATGTTGAGATTACTTACCTGATAATCTCCTTTTCCTTAGTGTAGACAGATGGACTCAGCATCCCGCCCAGCTGCCTGTCTATATTGGTTTCACCGATTCAAGGGAAATCATGTCATTCTTCTTACATAAGAGCTTCTCCTTTGCCAGGTGTCGACGCCTTCCGGTTGGGAATGCTGGCGATCTCCAGCTACTATCAATCTGTCAGGGGAATCCTGTTACACTATTTCACTGAGCGTCAGTACACACATCCATAACAGCTTTTGCAAGGAAGATTACTAAGTTGCTACGCTTCCTGTGGGGGTATATATACCCGTGCTGACGTCGGATCCGTCTCCAACTGCTAGCACGAGCATACTATACCCATTTGTCCTGAGTCCTTCTGTCTACACTAAGGAAAAGGAGATTATCAGGTAAGTAATCTCAACATTGTGGGACACCACTATTCACGTCCTTTAAGTTTTACTTAATGTTCTTCCCCCCCAGTGATTGTTAAATTTGTTTGCATTATGATCATTATTGCTTAGCGGCTCTACCACAGTAGCCCCTCGTACCAGGTCATGTGTTCTACTGAGGACTAGATTTAAAGTAGCTGCTCCTTTAGTCTGTTCTAGAACCAGCTGCTCAATGAAACAGCTATTTATGGCATCTAGAAACTTTACCTCTCTAGCATGTCCCAATGAGACATTGACCCAATCAATACCGGGTATTTGAAATCTCCGGTTATTATGTTGCCAAATTTATTTGCTTTTTTAATTTTAGCTAACATTTCAAAGTCTGTTTCTTCATGTTTGCCAGGTGGCTGGTAGTATATATACCCACTGCTATACGCTCTCCTGTCACATATAGAATTTCTATTCATAAGGATTCCACAGCACATTTTGTTTCCTGTAGGAGTTTTTACCATGCTTGACTGCCGTCTTTTACATATAGTGCCACCCCTCCACTAATTCGATCTGCCCTATCACGTCAATATAATTCACGTCAATATAATTCATACCCTGATATCAGTATGTCCTCTTTTCACCACGTCTCTAAAATGCCTATAATGTCTATATTCTTGTATAATGTCATATATTCTAACTCACTAATCTTATTGTTCAGATTTCTGGCATTGGCATGCAAACATTTTAAAATGTTTTTTATTTGTATTTTCATGTCTCTATATATTCACAATTTGCTTGTTAGCAAATGATACAGGTATAGTGCTTTCAGAAACTATTCAGACCCCTTCAGTTTTTCACATTTTGTTATGTTACAGCTTTATTCTAAAATGGATAATGTGCATTTTTCCCTCCTTAATCTAAACATAATACCTCATAATGACAAAGTAGAATCAGGTTTGTACAAATGTGTGCACATTAATTAAAAAAAAAATGCCAGCTGTGCATGTGCCGATAAAACTTTAAGTCCTTTCTAACTCTAACTAGTAAATTTTTCATCCTCAATAATGTTGAATAATGTTATACACGTGTGACTGATTTTTCCTGCTGTCCATAGAGAACACTGGTTACAGATTAATAGCTTTGCTTTACAGCGTTTCCACTAATTACATTGTTGTATGTGCTGGTCATTGTCTTGTTTTTTTTATTACACTATGGGGTAGATTTTTAAACTTGCGCAAGCGCGTCCATGTGCTTGCGCTCCCTGGCTCGCACACGTGGACACAAGATTTTATAACATGAGTGCGCAGGCACCTCATGTTATAAAATCGGGGGTTGGCGTGCGCAAGGGGGTGCACAATTGTGCACCTTGCGCGCGCCGAGCCCGCACCGAGCCGCGCTGCCTTCCCCCGTTCCCTACGCCCCTACCCCACCTTCCCCTACCTCCCCCGCCCTTTCCCCTCTACCTTTTTCTTTTTTTTTTCTTTTGTTCTAAAACTTATTTCAGCCCTGGGGACTGGGAGGGAACTTTTCCTACTCCCCTACCTACCCTCCCTCTCTCTTCCCCGACCCCTTGGAAGGCCCTACCTTTTTTATTTTCTTTATTTCCGAACAGGCAGCCTGCTCATGCACGCAACTTACGCCAGCTCGTGGCGTAAGTTGCGTGCATGAGCAGGCTGCCGACACAGCAACAAATGGCCACTGCACCGGCAGTCTCCAGCTCCACCCCGACCCCCCTGGACCAGCTCTTCACCCCCGGGACCACCCCTTGATAGAGGCCTGGCTCTTGTGCGCATAACAGGGGATTACGTGCACAGCTGGGCCTCTTCTAAAATGCTTGCAGCACGCATAAGGCCTGGCCGCTTATGTAACCCCCGTCTTCCCCGTGCACAGGGGAATTAAAATTTAGCTGATAGTGTTCTGTAAACAAAACAAAATTCTGATTTTGAGATCATACTCTTAACAAGACTAATAGCATAACATGTCACTGTTTGGTCAAATGTTAAGAAAAAAGTGAAGTTTAGGTAAAAATTAGATCTTGATGGAAATACAGATTGCAGGGCAAGTAAGTTAATGTTCTTCATGCTGTCAACCAATCAGAGTGGAGTTGGGGGGGGGGGGGGTCCTAAAAAACTCCTGTTTTCTGCTATATTGGTAGTGTATACTTTGTATGTGCTTGCATAAGTTAATTAATCCCTTCACTGCACATAGAAATTTGATGCGATTTTCTGTTAACGCTAGCAGCCACCACTTTTACCCACGTGGTCGTCATCCCTAATGTTGCCTCTTTACAGTACCTTAGACAAATTTTGCATTCACTTTTGTAAACATGGAAAACAAAGAAACTGTTGTTGGTATAATAAGGCCGCAGCTTTTATTTAATACATCAAGAAAAAACTTTCTTGGGTACCCGAGCCGGTGTGATGTCTCCACTGCTGCTTGCCATAGGGACCAAGCAAGGCAGCCTTACTCCATGGGCCCCCCTGCCTTGTCCGCAAGCAAGGGGGCCCCGACCATCGGTACATTCTGTGCCCCTACCTTTTTGCGCTGCCCAAGGTGCTGATCGGCTACCACGCCATCTTGTGATGTCACCAGCACCACTTGCAATATGCCCAATCGGCCCGGGTAACCGCCAAGATATGAGGTAAGGTGGACCCTTGCCTCGTGTCCCCCCAATTAATGAATAAGCTGCGGCCTATGTCTTTTTCTTGTCATACTATGCCCTGCTGGCATCCTGTAAAGCATTGTTAAATATGCTGCAACCGTCAAAGAGCACCGGTCCTTGTCCACAGGTCCTTGCCCCCAGATGTATTATTATTACCTCCAGAGCATGCCTCGAGCCCCTCGAGTGCCGAGGTAGGGGCAATAACTGTGCCTGCCGCATGCCGAGCTATCCCATCCATGTGATGACCCACTCTGGCGGTGTCAGTCCTAAGTGTGGTCCATAGGTTCATCTGTGTGCTCTCTTCTCCGCCACCCATATATAGGAGTGCCAAATGATCCATGCTAAACGCTTAGCACTCGGCGTATCTGCAAGATATAATTAAGCATTTTGTATAGATGTGGTCACTTTATCCAACCAAATTTCCGTGGGATACCCCCTCCAGGAATCAAACCCAGACCGCCTGAATATGAACCACGTATCCTCACCCCTAGACCATAAGGTCTATCGTATTGTCCGCGTTGGATCGCCATCATCCAATTTTCTTTATCATGATTGCTTGAAGCCCAGCTTGTGCCACGCTTGTAGCCGCACCAATTCTGAAAGAGTGCTTAGTGAATTTCAATTCCTTTTCTTAACTGCTGCTTTAAGTCCCGTTGCAAATTGATATCTGGCTACGGGGGTTCTGACTGCATGACTCCGCAGATGCACCCCCCATATGGCCTCACTGCCAAATACTATTGCGTATTGTGCAGCTGTCACACCCCGCCTTGCGTTTGTGACAGCGTGGCTATTCTTCCGGCTTGGTCCTCCTTGGATTTGTGTATGGTGGTAGTTAACGCCTCTGGCGTCCAACACGTTCCTCCGAAGTAATACACTATCACCTGTGCCCTCATTGTTGGCCAATTCGCTCAATCTCAATGCTCTGAAGAAAGCGAGTGAGAGGTCATACGAAATAGCTCAGTTTCCAATTTAGACGAGCAAGTCGATTCTAATAGAGTCCTGAGAGTGCTTAACTCGTGTGTCATTGATGGTAGGCCCCACTTTCTTTAACCATCCTGTCGTTATCTTCTTCATAATGAAGGACTTAGTGGTGTCACCCTTCTCGCGCGCTTTGTCAGGAGTGACAGGCCTAGCCTGGCGTTTTTCCGCGGCATTCCTAGAGACACTGATCTCTTTTGCCGTGGTGACGTATTTGACAATTAAGACGTCTGTAATGTGGCCTTGCCTCCATCCGTTTTCTCCCAGGAACTCATTCACATAGTAGCTCCGTCCCTGTGACGTCTATGTAGCTAGTGCCACAGATCTGCATACTAACTCGGAGGTGGTTGGCAATCCTCCATTGGTGTGCTCCCCCCTTTTGCCACTGTGAAATCTGCACGTAGATCCTTTGCAACTCTTAGTAAATGATGCGGGCGATGTATCCCAACTGTGGCTGCTAGTCTTCTCGTGAAGGCTCTTCCATGGCCATAACCCAACATGCAACGTTCTAGGTACCCAGGATGGATTGCACAACCCGTAGCATTATCCCTTTCGATGCTGTTTGTTGTATTATCCTGTCTAGTTTTTGACCTGTTGCTGGACCTTCAGTTTTGCTGTGTGCCGATGGCACACTGAAATCCTCTGTGATGGACTGGAATTCTCTTAGCAGGTGGAACTTCCTTTTCCCACTTTCTCTGGTCATTAACCTCCTATGTCACATCAAGGTTCCCATCCAAGGAAACTACTTGGATATACTGGAAGGAGTCTGAAGGCCGCTTCTATGTCAGCTTTTGCCGTCCGAGCACCTGCGCCGTATGTACTGAGTAGTGCTACTGCCGAATCGAATGATGCATATTGATCTGAGCACTTCTCTGGTGGCATGCTCCTGCGAGGATATAACAGATTCTGTATGAGCTGAACTCTGCCTTTTTCTCTCTTTTATAACTGGTTGCCCATGGCGAAAGGAACATGTTATGGAAAGGTTGCCATGGGAAAGGACCGGCTATTCTTCCGAGTGTCGTTTTGATCTCTAACCTCTTTTGCACTATGTGTGTATGTTGGGTTGCTGATGATGCCTTACTTATCACGTCAGTATGCATTGCCCTGTGACAGCGCCTGCCTGACTGAATGCCTGCTGGGAGATGATCTTTTTAGATTTCTTGAGCGTATGGGAGATGACCTTCTTATATTTCTGGAGCGTATTTGTTGATCCGCCATTTTGCGTGTCCTCTGCTGCATTCGAAGTCTGACCTTGTGTTCCTTAAGCCATGAACCGATTTTTTTTTTCTTTGGAATTTTTCCCCCATAGTTGAGCCATGCCCAGTCCTCGTGGTCTTGGTACGCTTGCAGGATGTTGGCTTCGCAGCTTAACCTAGGTCCGTTTTCTGAATCTGACGATGATGTAGAAGAAGAACAGTCAAAGCTGGAACTTGTCCTGCGCTTGCACTCTGTTCCTTTTACAGCTGGGACCGTGCTGTTTTTGCATCAGTGGAGCCTGTCTTCTGGCCCCTCCCCCATCATTATTCCCACTCACCAGCATTGCTGTCTTCCGTGTGTGAAGGTCGCTCTGCTTGACTGGTGTTTAGTCTTTTTTTCTGTGTTTCGATTCTCGCTGCCCTGCTTGTCGCTCTGTGTCCCTGTACTGTCAGCTCCGCCCGAAGAAGATGCTGGTACGCTAGTGTGGGCTTCCGATACGTCTCTTACGTTATCTCCTTCCCATGTCCTTGGTCTTTTTTCGTTAGCCATTGCTGCTGCTCGCTGCACCTGTCCTCCTTCTTGATTAGCAAAGGCTCCTTCTGGCGGTACTGGCCAGGCGCACCAAGTTGGCTGATAGCTGTGTTGGCTACATCATTATGTCATACAGTGCACAATCCCCATGGCCTCCCTGCCTTGTTTCATCCCGGGAATGGGCAGTGAGCGCTGCATCCCCATGTCGCTCTCGAATGCCAGTTATCGCTGTCCGAGTTCTGCCATGAAGGGTATGTGTGACTGCTGTATGCCCCTGTCAACCCCTCCCCGGCCATCCTCTCAGTATAATGCAAAGTGACCAGCCCTCAGTCCCAAGGGGAATAGGGGGACCCGCCTGTAGACCGCAGCTCCAATCCCTGGTCTACTCCTCTACCTCGCACAGTGTTCTCTTTCCTTTTTAAATTACTCTTGCTAAAGATTAAAAGTCTCATGCTTTACCAATTGAGCCACTCAGGCTGGATCGGCACTTGCCAAAGGCTATCTGACTCAGATGCCGGGTTCGGGGACACATCCTCGCGTTCCTTTCCACCTGCAGATTACTGGGGCATAACCGCTCCCACCCCTGTATGCTCGCCACAAGATCCCTTTTTTTTTTTTTTTTAATCTGAAAATGCCTCCGCACCCACCAACCCCCCCATTCTCGGTGCAGGGTGTCAGTGCTGATTCCCTGCTTGCACGCCCTCCAATGCCCGCCCACGCATCGAATTCCCCTCTATTCACCCCAATACAATATTTTGCTGCAGCGACCATGCTGCACTTGCCTCTCTGTGCGCCGAGCCTTCTACTGCCCCGAGCGCCTCCCAGCCCACCGCGAAGCCTGCCGGCTGTCCCCCCCACCCCCTGGCTGGGAATCCACTCCCTTCCCTTCTGAACCCCCTTTAGTCTGTTTGAGATGGAAAGAGCACATAGCCTGCCTCAACCTCTCCCGCCTGGGACAAACCCTCCCACCGGGTCCCTCCCCCCAGGCCCCCGGTGTTCCGAGCACATGTGTGCCCGGGGAAGGGAACTTCTGGGCCATCCCGCTGCGCCAACCCCCCCCCCCCCCCCCTTGCTCCAAATGTGGATCGGGGGGATCCCCACGCTGTCCCTTCTCTCCTGCTGCCGATCGGGTTGGCGGGCAATGGCGCGCGATCCCTCTATACCCCTACCGTGCTGCTGCCTGCCTGTGCTCATCCGGATGTCGGCTTTTTCACTGCTTGCTGCCTCCCTTCTAAACCCCTTTTTCCCATAGCCTGCCTCTACCTCTTCCGCCCGGGACCAACCCTCTCACCGGGTCCGTCCCCCCAGGCCACTGGTGCTCCCTGCAGGGCCACTGGCGCTCCCTGCCACGTGTGGCCGGGCGGGGGACCCATGGGCCATCCCTCAGTGCCGACCAACCCATCGCTCCCACTGTGGGAGATCCCAGCGCTGTCCCTCCCCTCCCGCTGCCCGTCTTGGGCCCCCCAAGAAAGATGCCCTGGATGTGCATCGGGACTCAGCCGAAAAACGCCAGCAACCTCAGTCATGTGGAGCCACCGTGCAAACAGTGTTGGCAGACACATCCTGCGATCCCTCCATCGCGATCCCTCCATCTCCCTACTGCGTTGCTGCCGGCTGTGGTTGGCTGGGGAGCAATTTTTCCAGTGTGAGCTAGGAAGAAAAGGGGTTCCCGGGCCTCCGTCATGGCCCTTTAAAGGGCTGACGACGTCATCGGCCTGCATCGCCAATGCATGATATAGGCACCGACGCCCGGGACGTGGCTTAACAGCTACGTTATCGCGCTCGCGCGGGGGGTGGGGGTAAGGGCCTGATCGCGCACTGACGGCTGCCACCTGCGTCGCCGCGCGTTTCTCCCCCCTTCCCCTTTCCGTCGTGCCGCTGTCCTTCGTGGGGGAGGGCGGCACGTCTGTTAATTTACCTGTTCATTTACCTGGTTCAGCTCAAATGAAAAGCAAACAGCTGCAACAGCTATCTGCTCCTTTTCTTGATTCTGGTTCTGTGACTTTTTTTAGTTCTTAACCCTGACAGAGAGGAAACTGAAACTGGTTCTGTTTGGGGATCCAGGCAAAATATCATTGTTCAGCATCACAGGAGTAGATTGATGATTAAACTGTAAGAGGAGAGAGAACAGTACAACAACTTTGAAGATCTGACCTGGAGATGCAATGGGAGTCTTGTCAGGTGGCCAGGAGGTAATAATAGGGGAAGAAAATAATTTAAGAAAACTGAGTAAAATAGAGACAGGAACAGATAGTAAAAAGAAGTTATGGGAAGGCAGGAAGTTATGGGAAGGCAGGAAGAGTCTTGGGAAGGGAGCCATGTATGTAGGGTAAAGAGCAGGGCTTGGAAGGAAGCTAGACAGGTTAAAGGAGGGTATAGTATTGAAAGGGGAAAAACAAGAGTAGAAAAGAGTGATAAGCAGAGAGCATATAAAGTTAAAGAATACGAATGTTAGAAGGGAAATGGGGTGAGATGAAAGGATAAAAAAATCAGAGAAAAACATGAAAAATTAGACTGTAAGACAGTGTTTCCCAATCCTCTCCTGGAGACACAACTATCCACAATAGGATTGCCACAGTGAATATGCGTGAGATAGATCTGTATACATTGGACATCAAGCATATGTAAATTTGTCAAATCATATGTAGAATCTCTCTACCCCTTGGGATCCTGCCAGTTCCTTGTGACCTGGATTGATCACTGTTGAAACAGGATATTGGGCTTGATGGACCTTTGGTTTGACCTAATATGGCAAGTCTTAGGTAGGTCTAATGATGATTGAAGAGGGCGCCCTTAGTTTGCACTTGGTTTGCCACAAGTTTTCTGCATGCATGTCCTTTACTCTGTTTTGGATATTGCTGGCATTAGCAGAGCAACTTTGCATGTCTGAAAACAGATAATTAGTCTCATGTATATTGTTTTTAAGCTGCTAATGAATTATGCACCAAAGAGCCGGAACTAGCCTAAAACTCTAAATAAAGTGAATGGTATTTTCAAGATAGGCATGCAGGACCTTTTAGCGCGTTTTTCAGAGCATAGGATACATATACATTTATTTTCCTATGGCAATAAACAATTTTTGGTAGTTTATTTTTTTGAGTGCCTTGTTGGGGGTGATTCAAGCCCTTTGGGCACAGTACAAGAGAAAATCCTTACTACACCTTGCTCTTAGTCTTTGTACTCTCATATAACTATGTGAAAATAGTAATAATAAAAAAGATTGAACAATTTTATAAGAAAGTAAATTGCATCTCAGGGCCATTTATTCAATCTAAATAAATTGGTTTTCAAAATGAAGAATATAGATTTGTATATAAACTTGGTATTATTTTATGTGCAAAGAGTTATAGTATTCCCATTAATCTTGTTTGTTCATAATGTAAAACTTAGATTTTGTAGTAGCCCAGTAAAAATATTTGCCTTCATCTATAGAAGCAATCCCAAAGATATTAAAGAATGACGTGGGGGTTTTAACCATATTTTAGTTTTATATATATTTTAAGAATTGCATTTGTTCTTGTTTGTTATGTATATCAATGTTTTTTTACTTATTGTGAATGTTGCTTTGTAATCCACTCTGGACAGAACCTTCATGGAAGATGTGGACTATATAAGCCCTTTAAATAAATAAATAAATAAATAAATAAATAGATAAATAAATAATGACTTTGTTTAAGAGGTGAAATAAAAATAGAAAAAGGAGAGGAATGCAGGACAATAAAAGGCAAGGAAAAAGTAGTGAATCATTTTTTGCAAGTTGTAAGTCTAATTACTTATCTTTACTTAGTGTTTTACATAATTCTGTGCTGTCATGGTCACAGATGAGTTTTGACCAGTTATCCCACTGAAAATTATGTTTGTGTTTTTTATGTCTGTCTTTTTTTGGTTGTATGTTTGTACACTGGCTACAGAAAGGCATCACTCTTTTTCAGTGTGTTCACCTTTTGTTGCCTTATAGCCTAGAAATAAAGTGAATTAAAATAGTATTTGTTCTATTTATCCTCACATCTACCTGGCAAGTGAAAAACATATTTTAAAACACATTCTAACATATTCTATAATAATTTTGAATAAATATAGGGATTATGTGGAAAGATGTCCTTAACAAACATATGTAATTTTATGCCCGGTTAATTTATGTATGTTATTTTGTAAACTGACATGGGAGCTTTGGCTAATTTGAACAGTATATAAAATGTTTTTAAAAATAAATTAAATATAATTCCTTAGAAAATGAAGTAGAAATAAAAACTTGGAATAGCTTGATTGGATAATTGTTCATCCCCCTTGTACTTCTTAGTAATTCTATATACTTAACAGCTTGGGTGAAACCAATTGCCTTTAAAAGCATGTATCAAGTGAATTCTACTGAGTCATGTATGTTAAATTGCATCGCATCACATGATAACAGAATAAATTCAGCAGTTCCTGTTGGTTCTCCCTGCACAAACATGAACACCAAGGAGCTGTAAAAAGAAAACCAACAAACAAAAAAACTCCGTAACAGTTATGGAAAGGAACAGATCTGGGGATGGGTATAAAAGAATTGCTATAATAGCCTTTGGAACATAGTCAAAACAAAATGTGGAAGGTATATAGCACCTGTAGGCCATCACTCCAAAATGGATGACCAAGCAAAGAGGAGACTTATCAAGAAGGCAACCAAGAGGCCAATGGCAATTTTGAAAGAGCTACAGACTTCCATAGCCCAGACTAGTCGAAGTGTGCATGTGACAATATCTCAGGCACTCCATAAATCTGGCCTGAATGGTAGGGTGGTAAGAGGAACCCATTGCTTAAGAAAGCCCACCTTAAACCTCATTTGAAGTATGCAAAGGAAGACTTGAGGAATACTGTAGCCATGTGGCTAAAGTTTTGCGGTATGATAAAACCAAAATAAAGCTTTGATTTAAATACAAAGTGTTTTATTTGGCGCAAACCCAACACAGCGCATCATAATAGAAAATACCATCCCTACTGTGAAGCATGATGTGGCAGCCTCATGTTATGGCGATGTTTCTCATTGGTGGGGAATGGTGCACTTGTCAGGATAAAAGTATATAAAAATCTTTGAGCTTGAACAGTTTGGAAAGGAAGAATATTCTAATATTGACAAATCTTGGTATGTAAAGTTGGCAGAAACCTATCCCAACAGGCCCACAACTGTAATTGCTGCCAAAGATGTTTATTGCAGTTGATTTATATTCCACCTTTTGGGCACTGCAAAGCTGATTATATTCTGGTACAGTAGGTATTTTCCTGTCCTTACAGAGTTCACAATCTAAATTTGTACCTGTGGCAATGGAGAGTGAAGGGACTTGCCCAAGGTCTCAAAGCATGGCGGCAGGATTTGAACCCTGCCTTATCTGGTTTGCAGCCTTCTGCTCTATCCACTAGGCTATTCTTTCACTCAAGGAGTGGTCTAGTGGTTTCCCCCAAGTATTGACTCAGGTAGGTGCAGACTTATCCAACTGTTGGAGTTCACTTTTTTTTTTGTACATATATGCTTTGCCTCCCAATGAAACAGTTTTTTACGTTGAGCTATGTGGAGTTCGGTTTGTTGATGAATGGGGTAAAAACTAATTTCAATGCATGCAAGTCTGATGCACTGTTTGATTTTTCAATGACTCTCAACTTTTGTGTTTGAGACCAGTTTGAGAGCTGGAAAATCACAGAACCTAACACAACAGGAAATTATTTGTCATGTTTTTAACATTTTTTTATTTTTAACATTTTAATTCTGAAACTCCATAGAATTTTTAGTTCTACTACTTGTATGTCTTTCAGCAGAAGTTTATAAATATAAATATTAAGACTGCAGCCTTCGCAAACATTTTCTATAAGCAGTTAAAAATGGAAGGCTATGTTAACTTATGTCTGTGACTTTTTTTGCAGGTAGAAGAGCTAACTAAAGAGTGGACAAATAAATGGAATGAAACCCAAAATATTCTGAAAGTAAGTATTATTGAAGTCAACAGTTTGTGTAGTACATGCAATTATACTGTCATTGCTTTGCAGTAGTAAGTTTATACTCTTGAAATATCTCTTTAATTTTCTGGGTTTTATAAGGCACATTTCAAAACAAATGAAACGTGTCTAATGTTTTTTCCTTGCCTATCTGTCCATTGATATACTTGTTTCAGATTTGCATACATATGGACAAATGGACAGATACAGGGTCTGGAGGTTAGCACTATGTGCTGCTGAAAGCAGGAAACCTAAAATCTAGGACAAACTGCAACAAACATAACTTGTACTATGCAGCCAGCTTGCACTTCCCTCATCTTATCTTTCTAACTTTTTGCTAGTGCTGATTCCAAAGTAACATGTATAGCAGCTCACAAAAAGATCAGGAACCACATAAAGTAAAGATCAAATGTTCTCTCTAGTGATTTATTGAGCTCTATATTGAATAAGCTGTGAGCGGCCAAGTTATGTGGATTAAAGGTACCCAGATAACTGTAACTGTGTATTCAGTGGGATGCATCTTCTCCTGAATATATTCAGCTAAAGTGATTCAGGTAACTTTGCTGTTCAGAGACTTACTCAATATTGCTTAAAATAATGTATTATTTATTTATTTTTATTTATAGATTTTTTCTATACCGGGGTACGTAAGTAACATCACCTCGGTTTACATTCAAACAGTAATTCAGCATTGCGCTTTACAATATAACATAGTAACTGAACGAATGCAATACCATGTATAACTTTGCATTAATAGAATATAAGCAATATATTTATTTATTTATTTAAGGTTTTTCTATACCGAATTTCTTGATGTAGATCAAATCAACTTGGTTTACATCGAACAAAAGTTTTAACAATAACATAGCCAATAAACATATTACAAGAGGCAGATATTTGCAGAGTCAAAAGTTACATTATAACAAGGGCGAGCAACTGGGGATTAGGAAAAGAGAGGGGGGAAAACAAGAATATACAACAATCAGAAACTTTATACAGAGAGTGAGGGTGGCTAGTATAGCCAATCTCTAAGGATACTTCTAAAAATTAAGACATCTATGCGATATAATGAGTGATTATGTGAAGCGTAGCAAAAAACAGTACATTAAAAGTTCAGTGATGTAAAATTTGGTCTAGGCGCACGGAAAGGCTCGGCCGAACAACCATGTTTTGAGTTTCTTTTTAAAGGTCTGAAGGCAGGTTTCCTGTCGGAGGTCAGAGGGCAAGGCATTCCAAATGGAGGAGCCTGCTGTTGAAAAAGCCCGGTCTCTGAAGTTTAATCTGTGTACCATTTTATTCGGGGGAACGTAGAGTGATCCCTTATAAACGTCCCTTGTCGGTCTGGTCGTAGTGTGTAGTTTGAGCGGTTGTATCAGGTCGAGAGGGGTCTGATGGTATATGCATTTGTGAATAATTGTGAGTGATTTGTGGAGTATTCTAAAGTTGACTGGGAGCCAGTTTAGAACTTTTAAAATGGGTGTGATGTGCTCTCTCCGATTGGTGTTAGTTAGTATTCTTGCTGCCGTATTTTGAAGCAATTGGAGGGGTTTAGTAGTAGCAGCAGGCAGACCTTGCAGTATAGAATTGCAATAATCGACCTTGGAGAAAAGGATGGCTTGGAGAACAGTTCTAAAATCATGGTGGTATAGAAGGGGTTTAAGTTTTTTGAGCACCTGTAATTTATAAAAACACTCCTTGGTAGTATGGCTTACAAATTTCTTTAAGCTCAAGTGACTGTCAATGATGACTCCGAGGTCTCTAGTGTGAGAAGTTTGGATATTAGCGCACATCTGTTGTTGGGGATGACTGATTTCTGGAGTGATAAGCAGAAGTTCTGTTTTGGAGGTGTTAAGCACCAGGTTGAGATCTGTAAGGTGATGGTTGATTGTTTGTAAGTGAGAATCCCATAACTTGATTGCGGAATCCAAAGGGCCAGTGATGGGAATCAAAATTTGAACGTCGTCTGCGTAAATATAGAACTTCAATTTTAATGTTGTGAGAAGATGGCAGAGGGGGAGGAGGTAGATGTTAAACAGAGTAGGGGATAGAGAGGAGCCCTGGGGTACTCCGAATGGAGAATTAGTGTGGGGAGATTCCTTATTATTGATTTTAACCTTATAGCCTCTGTTACTTAGGAATGAATTAAACCAACTGAGGGCGGCTCCTGTGATTCCTATATCTGATAGACTGTTTAGTAGACAGGCGTGATTTACAGTATCAAACGCAGCGGAGATATCGAGAAGAGCTAGCAGGAAGGAGCGTCCTTTATCAAGGCCCAGGTATGCCTGATCTAAAAGTGAGATGAGGAGGGATTCAGTGTTGTGTTCTTTCCGGAATCCATATTGCGACGGGTGGAGAATTTTATGTTCTTCCAGGTAGTTTGTTAATTGATTGTTTACGACTTTCTCCATGATCTTGGCTAAGAATGGGAGGTTGGATATTGGTCGATAATTATTGGGGTCGTCTGGGTCCAGATTTGGTTTTTTAAGTATGGGTTTAAGGGTGGCCAGTTTGAGAGCGTCTGGGAAGATTCCCTGTGAGAGAGAGCAGTTGAAGATGTCTGCTAGATGTTTGGAAATGGACTCCGGTACTTGAAGCAGTAATTTGGATGGAATTTGGTCTAGCGGGTGAGTGGATGGTTTCATTCTTTTTAGCAGGGTTTCAAGAGTCCAACACTGCATCCGAATTGTGGTGGTGGGCAGAAACTGAAGAAGGTGTGTTAGGTTTAGAGGGTAATTTAGCCAGTGTATTGGAGATTTTTTTCTGGAAGAAGATGGCCAACTCATTTGCTTTTGATTGGGCTAGATCATCCGGGATTGATGAGGTGGTAGATTTAGTGAGATCCGAGACGAAAGAGAAGAGTGCTTTGGCATAAAAAATCATATCGTGGATACGGTGGGCGTAGAAGTCTCTCTTCGATCGTAGAGTCGCAGTCCTGTAGTGGTGGAGCGCGGTTTTGTATATGGCTAGAGAATGGGGGTTGGGGGAGATCCGCCATAACTTACACAAGCCGCCATGATCACATCACTCCAGCACTTCAGTCTTTGCACTGGCTACCCGTGAGAGACTGGCTACCCATGAGAGAGCGTGTGTAGCTTAAAGAAACCATTTTTGACCGTATCCGCGATGAATTTTTTAAACGTGAGATTGCTGTCGATGATACCAAGGCTGTGTACTTGCTGTGAAATAGTGGAGTTGTCTTGTGAAATACCAGAGTTGATCAATGTTGTATTTTTTGGAGGTGAAATTATGATAAGCTCAGTTTTATTGGTATTGATAGCCAATTGGTTGTCTGTGAGGATTGTTTTAATTTCTAATAAAGCTGTCTTCCAAGTACTCAGGGCATTTGTGATTGTGCTGGTAATAGGTATGAGTATTTGAACATCATCTGCGTAGATGAAGTGTTGAAGACCCAGTTTTGAAAGTAACCGGCATAGTGGTGTAAGGTAAACATTGAATAATGTGGAGGAGAGAGAGGATCCTTGGGGGACTCCTTGAGAGAGGTTTCTTGGCTTGGATTCACTTCGTCCACATCTAACGCTGTATGTTCTGTTGCTCAGGAATGACTGAAACCATAGTAAAGCCGATCCAGAGATACCTATTTCAGAGAGGCGGATAATAAGGGTGTTGTGGTTTACCGTGTCGAAAGCAGCTGATATATCAAGAAGGGCGATGAGGTATGATTTGCCAGCATCTAAAGCTTTTAGTAGCACCTCAGAAAGTGATATCAAAAGTGTTTCCGTGCTGTGGTACTTTCTGAACCCATACTGGGATGGGAAGAGTATTTGATGATCATCTAAATAATCAGTTAGTTGTTTGTTGATGACTCTTTCCATAATTTTTGAAAGGAAGGGTAGGTTTGATACTGGTCGAAAGTTTGCTGGATCAGATGAATCTAGGTTAGATTTTTTTATCAGTGGAGTTATGATAGCATGCTTAAGTATAGAAGGAACTATGCCTGTGGTGATGGATTTGTTAAGAATCTTTGCAATAGGTTTTGCTATTGTAGAATGTATTGAAAGAAGAGTCTTAGTGGGTAAGATGTCTGTGGGGTGGAAAGCTGGTTTCATTTTCTTTAGAATTGACTCAACTTCAATACCAGTAGTGATCTCAAGATTAGTTAGCTTTGTTTCAAATTTATTTTGAGCGGCTGATGTAGCTTGGTTGGTGTGTGAAGGAGCAGGAAATGACTTAAATCGCGTTAAAATAGAATGTATTTTATTATAAAAGAACGTAGCTAGTTCTTCACATTTTGAATCATCGTTGTTGTTTGGATTGTTGTGAGCTGGAGCAGTAACAAGGCTTTTGACATATTGGAAGAGTGCTTGAGGGTTGAATTGATATTGGTGAATTCTGGCAGCATAGAAATCTTTTTTTGTTTTATCGGTGGTTTGGCGATATTTGTGTAGCAATGATTTGAATTTTAATAATGTCGTAGAATTTTGGTTTCTGCGTCATTCTTTTTCTGTCTTACATAGCTCCATTTTCATAGCTTTATGTAGTTAACGTGGGCTACCCTCTGTGAGATCTTCATTTCTTTACAGTCAAAAGATATAAGAAAATGTATGATGATGGGGCCCTCTCCTATGTTGCACAAAAAGCTTTTGCCCTGTCTAATTCTAAACCCTCCGGCTACCCATCCTCCTGACATACCCAGAACCCCCAACCCAAGCAGGAGGTAGTAGAGTCTTACTGTAGTTCTGGCATCCAATTATGCTTCCAGCATTGCTGTTAGAGCAGTGTCGAATACCACTGGGAGCTTTCCTGTCCTGGGAAATGGTTACCTGGCTTGCTTTAGGCGTGTGATTTATCTGATCAGACCTAACTGGCGGGCCGATGCAGTAAAGTGCACTCAGGCCAAGCGCACTGTTAGCCCCCAGTTGAACGCGCGTTTTTGATGCGCTATTTTTACCCCTTATACAGTAAGGGGTAATAGCGCATGGAAAACGTGCGGCCAACCCCCCCGAAACTAATAACGCCCGCAACATGCAAATGCATGTTGATGGGCCTATTGGTTATTCCCGCGCGATACAGAAAGTAAAATGTGCAGCCAAGCCGCACATTTTACTTTCAGAAATTAACGCCTCCCAAAGGCAGGCATTAATTTTGGCCAGCACCAGGAAAGTGTACAGAAAAGCAGAAAACATTGCTTTTCTGTACACCCTCTGACTTAATATCATAGCGATATTAAGTCGGAGGCCCCCAAAAAAAAAATAAATGTAAAATTAAAAAAAAAAAATTAAAATCTGCCTGCGGGTTGGAAGACGGATGCTCAATTTTGCCAGGGTCCGTTTTCCGAACCTGTGACTGTCAGCAGGTTCGATAACCAATGCCTGTAAAATTGAGCAT
This sequence comes from Rhinatrema bivittatum, assembly GCF_901001135.1. Classification (NCBI taxonomy): domain Eukaryota; kingdom Metazoa; phylum Chordata; class Amphibia; order Gymnophiona; family Rhinatrematidae; genus Rhinatrema; species Rhinatrema bivittatum. Next base: position 108,442,606 of record NC_042617.1, on the reverse strand, counting down.
CGGCTGTCAAACCCGCTGACAGCTGCCACTTCTGTCAAAAAGGAGTCACCTCCTTTTACCGTGGGCCCTCATTTGCATATTTTTTCTTTCTGAATCGCATGCTCAGGAGAGTGGCCTGGGCGCGCGCCGGGAGAGCAGGCGCTCGCCGGCTCTCCCGCGGGTTTTTCTGTATCGGCCTGTGGGTAAGTTACCTAGCTAGTGCTGTATATATGCCTCACCCTGAAATGAATCCCCACTCCGGAAAAGAACCTCTGAAATCCTCAGCTCACGGTATGACAGTGGTCAGAAAAAGCAAATAGAATTTTAGGAATTATTGGGAGAATAAAACAGATGATAGCATAATGCCTCTGGATTGATCCATGGTGCAACTGCATGCAGTTCTGGTTGCCTCATCTCAAAAAAGATGTAGTAGAACTAGAAAAAGTACAAAGAAGGTCAACAAAAATGATAAAGGAGATGAAAAGACTAAACAGATTAGGCTTTTCAGCTTGGAAAAGAGGTGACTGAGATGAGACATGATAGAAGTTTATAAAATCATGATTGTGGTGGAATGAGTAAACAAGGATGGTTATTTATCCTTTCAAGTAATACTAAAACAAGGGACACTCCATAAGATTAACAATCAGCAGGTTTAAACCAAATCATAGAAAGCTTTTTTTTAATTCAATGGGTTTTCAAAGATATTTGAATGACTTCCATGTGGAAAAATGCCATAAACAGTTATTAGCTACATTTGGTACTTGAAACTCGAACTAACTACTGTCAGAGGCAGGTTGATTGGGCTTAATGGACCTTGGGTCTGACCCAGCATAGCATATTTTATGCTCTTATGTTCTAATATCTTTGCACTGTCTCCCTTTTTATTTGGTTAAACTGTAACTGGTTAATGACTTGGTTAAAATTTCAGCCACTGAAAGGGGCAAGAAATTCAGAACTTGGAGTTTGTTGGAAGACAATAGTGAGCTTGCTTCAAGATGGAGGTGTAGTGGAAGAGCTTCTGTAGGCATTTACGGGTACATTTTTAAACCCCTGTGTGCGTAAATCCCGGGGTTTGCGCACTCCGGGTGAATTTTCAAATAGGCCCGGCCATGTGCAAAAAACCCCGGTACGCAAGTAAGTGCCGGGCCCAGAGAAAGGGGCAGTCCGGGGGGGCAGGGAGGGGCAGGGCTGGAAGCGGCCGGTACAGCGGCTATTTGCTGCTGTGCTGGGGAAGTGTGCGCTGGCAGTTGGCCGGTATGCGTAAGTTGCTTCTGCTCCAACGGAGCAGTAAACAATATAAAAAATGGGGAAGGTAGGAAAAAGGGTTTAGGGGGTGGGAAGGACAGGAGAAGAGGGAGGGAGAATGGACGGGAGGGTAGGGGACTGGGAGAGGCCCGATCTTGTTGCCACCTTACCTTTATAAAATTAGGCTCCCCTGCGTGCACTGCCCGCACATGCGTGTGCACGTCCCTTAGGTTTTATAACGTGTGCGCCAGTGCGCACACACAATTACTGGGATTATACCTGGGGGCTTTAACCCAGGAGCTTATTCCCTGCACAAACTTTGATTCGGTATATCACGGTTCCAGGTACTTAGGATAGTAAGTTTATTTGAGCACTAATAGGATAGAACAAATAAAGTCAGATCATACAAAAGAAGTAATGGTAGATAATAACAATTTGTACATATATATAAAAAGCTTACATGTTTCTCACAGGACAAGCAGGATGGTAGTCCTCACATATAGGTGACATCATCAGGATGGAGCCCGAATACGGAACACTTTTTTCAAAGTTTCCAGAACTTTGACTGGCACCTACTGGGCATGCCCAGCATAGCACCAACCTCAGCCAGCAGGGGTCCCCCTTCAGTCTTCTTTATTCCGCGCAGCAGTAGCCACGCGGGTTAAGGAGCTCTTCAGAGATTCCTGACAGGAATTTTCCTCACAGAACTTTGAAAGATTTCAAACATTTTACCCCACAGGGGTCCCCTTATCGATTTCTTTGGTCCGTGGTCGAACGGTAAGTTTTTTGCCCATTTGCGGTCAATTCCCGTCGAGTTTTTCACTCGCGGCCTTCCGGCCATCGACTGCACCGCGATTAAATTTTGTCGGAGCCATGACGTCGGGTTTCCGTCCGTGCCCCGACTGCACTCGAACATTGTCCATCACCGACCCTCGCACGGTCTGTGTGATGTGTTTGGGGTCCGGCCACGATGTTCTTACTTGCACCAAATGTGCCCAAATGACACCAAAAGGTTGCAAGGCTCAGCTCGATAAGATGGGTCTCCTCTTTCGGCCAAAAACCCCGATGCCATCGATAGCTTTGACGTCACCTAATCAGTGCCAGCTACATTGCGCCGGCACTGGGAATCCGCTGCTACCCGACCAGCCTCGATGATTCCACGGGCGTCGACTCCTTCTGTTCCCCCTCAAGGAAAACACTGGGGTGAACATAAAGAAAAACATCGACACCGTCATCGTAAGGCTTAGGACATCGATACCGGTAAACCATCGGCATCGACATAGTCTGAGCCTCCGACAAAGAAGCCCCATACAGAAAAGGCTTCGTCCTCTTCTGTCTCTGGATCACCGAGGCATTCCCCACCTGGACAGGTGCCGGGATCCTACGCCAGTGCTGCCTCCTACTCTGGAACCGGGTATCCATGCCCCAGGTTTCCATGAGGAATTGGATTGGATGATCCAAGAGGCGATCGGCAAAGCACTTCAGGGCTTCCAACTTCCATCGATGCTGGTGTGCCGATTCCTCCTCCGGTCACTGATCTGATACCCATGGCGTTGGCACCACTATTGGCTAGAATGTACCACATAATCGGTGCCCTTCCACCGGTGGATCTGAGGGAACTGAGGGACACGACTACTTCCTAGCCGATTCCCTTGTCATCGGAGGAAGTTGATGAAACACCGTTCTTCATTCCACCATCAGGAGTGCCGCCACTAACGCTTCCATCGGTGCCTTCGTCGATGCCTTCCTCGATGCCAGCCATACTGCAATCGATGCCCTCGATGCCTCCATCGATGCTTTAGATTCCTCCTTCGGGACCATCGATGCCCAGTCCAGGAGATAGAGCAGCTTTTAAACTAGGACAAAGGGGAAAGCAGACAGTCGCTCAGCAGCGCATGGTTCGGAGAAAGGTATCTTCAAAGGATACTAATGATGCATTAGAATTAGGGCATCCCGACAGTGAGGTTCCAATAATTAGAAAAATAGTCCAAGTGCCTGTAACTAAAAACTCACCTAAGCTAAAAAATTCTAACTTATCCCTATCAATTAAAAAGCAGAATGAAAATACAAACAAAAAACAAACTTTGAAATGTTTGATGCTAATGCCAGAAGTCTAAGAAGTAAGATGGGAGAATTAGAATGTCTAGCAGTGAATGACATAGACTTAATTGGCATCTCAGAGACATGGTGGAAAGAGGATAACCAATGGGACAGTGCTATACCGGGGTACAAATTATATTGCAATGACAGAGAGGAGCACCCGGTAGGAGGTGTGGCGCTTTATGTCCGGGATGGCATAGAGTCCAACAGGATAAACATCCTGCATGAGACTAAATACAAAATTGAATCTTTATGGGTAGAAATCCCTTGTGTGTCAGGGAAGAATATAGTGATAGGGGTATACTACCGTCCACCTGGTCAAGATGGTGAGACGGACAGTGAAATGCTAAGAGAAATTAGGGAAGCTAACCAAATTGGTAGTGCGGTAATAATGGGAGACTTCAATTACCAAATCCAAAAATTCTCTTACTATGTAGTCCCACGATTAGCACAATCCATAAACAAAAGACGTGGTACTGAAAGATTCTTCAACTTGCAAAGTTGTATATAACAATGCTTGTATATATTTAGAATGTAAATGTAAGGACCATCATACCACCCATTGTGCTCACAAGTTAGAACTTGTATCTCATGCACTTCATTTGGGTCATTTTTAATCATTGGTCCGAATCAGCTAGCATCCAGTATATTAATTTTCAATGTTCAAAAAATGTTTTTGATTTTTTTTAAACGTATATATTTAAAAGATATAAACTTCCCTTCTGTAGCTGTTGGGGTTAATCGTTCGACGCGCGCGTTTTTCACAACACTGCTGCTTCAGAGAAATCAATTCAAACTCTCCTGATCCAGCACTCCCCTTCTGATTCTTTAATGGGGGTGTACTTCAACGATGCGAGTTTATGCGATGCTGCAGGTCCATCAATTTTTCAGACCCGACGCCATTTCCCCGCTTGAAAATTGAAATTTTATCTAGACCGTACAGCTGCCCACAGGAAGGGCACTCAACTATTTGTTTCCTTTGATCCCATCAAATTGGGTAAACCTGTGGGTAAGCAGACTCTCTCCTCCTGGTTAGTGGACTGTATTTCCTTTTGTTACCAACAGGCAGGCATTCCGCTTCAAGACGTGTTAAAGCACACTCTGTCAGGGCCATGGCAACATCAGTAGCGCACGTACGCTCTGTGCCACTTCCTGACATCTGTAAGGCTGCTACCTGGAGCTCTCTCCACACCTTCGCAGCCCATTATTGTTTAGACAAGGCTGGCAGACAAGATTCCATCTTCAGCCAGTCTGTGCTACACAACTTATTTACGAACTGAGTTACCAACATCCTTCTGCCAACCCGGTAGGGTTCAGGATGCCCTCTACCAAATTCCACCCCAGTTCTTGTGCCTGTTGCACGTCTTTGGGAACATTTGGTGCATTGTTCGGGCATCCTCAGCTCGGTACTCACCCATATGTGAGGACTACCATCCTGCTTGTCCTGTGAGAAAGCAGAGTTGCTTACCTGTAACAGGTGTTCTCACAGGACAGCAGGATGTTAGTCCTCACGAAACCCACCCGCCACCCCACGGAGTTGGGTTCGCTTATGATTTATTATTTTATTTTTCGCATGTACTTTTACTATAAGACGAGACTGAAGGGGGACCCCTGCTGGCTGCAGGGTTGGTGCTATGCTGGGCAAGCCCAGTAGGTGTCAGTTAAAGTTCTGGAAACTTTGACAAAAGTGTTCTGTGATTGGGCTCCATCCTGATAATGTCACCCATATGTGAGGACTAACATCCTGCTGTCCTGTGAGAACACCTGTTACAGGTAAGCAACTCTGCTTTCCGAAGGATCAGCCAGTGTTATGTCCAAAAGCACGCTCTTCTCTCTCTCTCTCTCTCTCCCCTTGTTATTTCTACAATAAATGCTTGGGAAAAGCAGCAATGTGTGGCCTTCACTCTTTCTCAGGGTTTAGTATAAGTTAGTTGCTTGCTTTCTCATCATAGACCCACTGGAATAACTAAAATTAACAGTCTGATTATAAGCATTATACAGTGCAAAACAGTAAATATGAGTTCTCTCAGAGGTTGGCCTGTGACCTTCAAACTAGTCTGTGTCTGGGTGAGAACTCTGAATCCATACATCCTAACCTCTACATATATCCAAAAAATGACTCCAACAGCAACAGATTCCATAGCTTGATTATGCACTGAATTAAAAAAAACAACAACCTTCCTGATTTGCTAGTTTTATGGAATGTCCCATAGACCTAGTGTTGTTTGAATGGGTAAATAACAGTTCTCTATTTACCCGTTCCATCTTGCTCTTGATTTTATAAATTTCAATCGTATTGCCTCCATCGTTTATTTTCCAAACTAAAGAGTCCTAATCTGTTTAGCCTTTCTTCCTAAGTGAGCTTTTTCATCCCATCATTTTAGTCACCCTTCTCTATACCTTTTCCATGTTCGCTATGTCTTTTTTGAGATGGGGTGATCAGAACTGCACACAATACTCAAGATTCAATTGCATAATGGATCTATACATAGGCATTATGATATTCTAAATTTTATTCACTATTTGCAAATAATTCTTAGCATTCTCGTTTCCTTTTTTACACCTGGGTGGTGATTCCTAACATGGAACCCAGCATTTATATCTGTAGTTTGGATTATTTTTCCCTATGTTCATTACTTTTCATTTGTCCACATTAAATTGTATGTGTCTGTTAAAAGCCCAGTCTCCTAGTCTCACAAGGTCCTTGTGCAGTTCTTCACAATCTGCTGCTGTTTTAACAACTCAAAATAATTTTGTGTCATCTGCAAATTTGGTTACCTACTCGTTGTTAATGTCTCCAGGACATTTATGAATATGCTAAATACTACGGATTCCAATACAGAGTCCATCTGGAAAACTGACCATTTTGTCCTACCCTCTGTTTCCTGATTTTTTAGCCAGTTACCAATCCACAATAGGACACTGCCTCCTGTCTCATGATCTCCCAATTTCCTGAGGAGTCTCTTATGAGGGACTTTGTCAAATGCGTTCTGAAAATCCAAATACACTATAACAACTGGCTCACATTTATCCACATGTTTATTTATACCCTCAAAATAAATCTAGTAAATTGGTAACGCAAGACTTTCCTTGCAGAAACCATGTTGACTCTTCTCCATTAAACTTGGTCTATTTATGTGGTCGGTAATTTTGTTTTTAAGCATAAGCTTTGTCTAGTTTGCCTAGCACCAATGTCAGGCTTGCTGGTCTACATTTGCCTGGATCTCCCCTGGAGCCCTTTCTAAAATTGGCATCACATTGGCCACCCTTAAGTCTTCAGGTACCATGGCTATTTTAAATTGTATGTTGCAAATCATCAGAAACATGTCTGCAATTTCATTTTTTAGTTCCTTCAGAGCTCTGGGAGAATATCATCTATTCACAGTGATTTGTTATTCTTTACTTTGTCAATCTGAGTTATTTCCTCAAATTTCACAGTGATTCCATCTATACACTCAGAATCATCACTTATCAAAACATTTTCTAGTGTGGATATGATCCCAACAACCTCCTCAGTAAAGACAGAGGCAAAGAATTCATTTGGGGGTAGATTTTAAAAGGAACGCACGCGTCGTACATGTGCGCGCGCTACCTGGCGCACACATGTACGTCTGATTTTATAACTTGCGCGCCCAAGTTATAAAATCAGGAGTCTGCATGCGCAAGGGGTGCACAATTATGCACCTTGTGCGTGCCGAGCCGTGCTGCCTTCCCCCATTCCCTTCCCCCTAACCTAACCTTCCCACCCCTTCCCCCCAGCACTACTGTAAACCCCCCCCCAAAAATTGTTATCTTATGTTTTGCGACTGCCTCCAGGCAATGGCCGTTGTGTCAGAGGGCTTTGGCCCCGCCCCTGCTCTGCCCCAGACTGCCCCTTTAGTCAAGCCCTGGGACTTACATGCGTCACCGGGCCTTTTTAAAATAGGCCCGGTGACGCATGAAAATGTTTTTACTTGTATAGCATATTCCTTTTCAAATTATCTTAGTCTGCTTAATTACTTTTTTTACATCTAATTTGCTAGTGCTTTTGCTCTTGCATATTTTTCTCATTTGGGTCTGCTTTCCATTTCTGGAATGATGCCTTTTTGGCTTTAAGTGCCTCTTTTACCTCATTATTAAACCGCCAGCAGTCGTTTGGTTTTCCTTTGACCTTCAGTTTGAATGAGAAGACATGGAAGTGTGATTAATCCTCTCTTCAGAGAGTCCTGAAGATGGCTGCATCAACATCTGGGAAGATTGAAACTGATTTTGCTGCTGCTTAGGGACTGAAAACATCCAAGCCAGAACCTTCTTCTGCTATGATAGCTCCTAGCAAGGATCCAGAGAGATCTCTCACATTAGAGAACTCTGGGTTTATCTAGCTAACTTCAGTTAGTCAGACAAGTCCTTTTAAATACTGACTTTATTTTTGAATTGATAATGAACAGAAGGTGATTTTTTTTTTTCAATTTGATTTTAGATTTCAATATTAGTGTTCTAATTGGGTACAGCATTTTCTTTTAGAACCTGCTGTAATGTTTTACTGTAGTTTATTATATTTTTGGCAGAGATATACTAAATTTTCAATTGCAAGGAAAACAAAATAGAGCCTGGTTTTCCAGAAACAAGGTCTATTTTTCTTTTGTAATATATAATTGGGTTTTAATGTTCTGTATAATACAGATTAAAAAGTCCCTTTACGCAATTACCTGGTTGCATTTTGGCATATTAAAACTGAATCACAATCAAAAACTGGCTTCAACTCTAGAAAGTACCCAGATTGGCTGTTGCTTATTTTATCTGTCCTTGAAATTTAAAAATCATTCTATCTTTAGTTGTATTTTTCTTTGGTGCAGGAGCTTTTGCACTATTCAAAGAAATTGTCATCTTTCAATGGAAAGGAAGCTCTAGAATTGAGGGGTCATGGAATAAGGGTGAAAGGAGGAGAATCAGAAGTAATAGAAGGAAATGTTTCTTTACAGAGAGGATGGTTGATGCATAGTACATCCTCCCTGTAGAAGTGGTGGTGACAAGGACAGTATCTGAATTCCAGAAAGCATGGGATAAGCACAGAGGAATTGGTAGAGATTATAAAGCTGAATAATTGGTGTGGATGGGCAGACTAGATAGGCCATATGGTCTTTTTCTGCCATCATGTTTCTATCGTGAAGGTACACAATGACATTAGAAGACAGGAGTTGAATATTTATGCAAGAGTGTTTTTCAGTTTTTAATTTTATTTTACAAGAAATGCAGAGAAATAAAGGACTGTGGCCTTGAAAATTGACTTTAAGAGCATACTGGTTTGCAATAAATATGCTGTCTGGAACAATCTGTGTAAGTGTTATTTGTAATCCATACAATATGCTGACTTTTTAGAGGGTTGAATACTTTTGCAAACCACTGTATACAAGCCGACTCTACCATAGATCAGCAGTTTAAAATATTAGTCTAGTTACAGCTGTATACTATAATCCCTATTTCTATTAACTTAAGGACTATAAATTTCAAGGGCTTTTATCTCTTTTGTGTAGTTTCCTTAACTCAAGCTGAATTACATGTGAATTAACTTAGAAAACATATGAATCAACAATTTAACAAATAATTTAACAGTGCTCTAGTGTCGCATATCTTACTTTCTCTCTGTAGAATACATATGCCAAGTATATTGGTGTATCTGAATTTGAGTAGGTGATGAATTTTGATGTTTTGTGTCTTCATTTGTTTCCCCCAGTCAATATGAGCCTCATACATATTGATTTTTCTGTACATCATTTTTTAATATTACCACTTTGTCTTTTCATAAACAGTTAAAGACATAGGGGTATACTATCTGGCTTCCAAATAAATCAGTAGCTCCATGTTTCAGAATAAATCACAAATAGTTCAAAGTGAGACATAGACATTGAAGCTACCTGGCAGATGGCATGACAGAATAGACTGATTTTGTTTAATGTTTGTCCAGAGATTGAATTGAAAATTAGTAGCAACCGATTCTTTTGAGATTTCGTTCCAATTTTACATGGTATCTGTTCCCTACTAGAAAAACATTGACTTTAATTACTCCCTTGTTTAGCATGATTTCTTTTTTTTCTTTGTCACATAGAAGTTGACAGTTGCTTGTGTGAAGCAGGAATGGTATGACATATTGAATGTTGGAATTTTAATTATATAGCACAGAGAGGAATTGCACTGAAGTCCTCAATATTACTTCTATAGAAAATGTTAAAAGTTGGTGAGAACAAATTAGAAGGAACTCAAATAGTTATGACATATTTTCAATTTTGTCAGTCATAGCTGTCAGAAAGTCTTGAGTAGTAGGATGCAAAAGAATAAAGCTTCAATAAAGTTTTTCTGGTAGAATGTGCATATCCTTTATCAGATGAATTCTTTCTATGATATTCTTCTGTGGAATGTCTCAGCTAGCTAGGTATTTCAGTTTAAGGAATGCTTAGAGAAATCAGGGAAGCTAACCAATTTGGCAATTACCCCAATATTGACTGGGTAAATGTAACATCAGGACTTGCTAGAGACATAAAGTTCCTGGATGTAATAAATGACTGCTTCATGGAGCAATTGGTTCAGGAAACCAACAAGAGAGGGAGCTATTTTAGATTTAATTCTTAGTGGAACACAGGATTTGGTGAGGGTGGTGGTGGTGGTGGTGAGAGAGGTGGTGAGACTGGTGGGGCCACTTGGCAACAGTGATCATAACATGATCAAATTTAAACTAATAACTGGAAGGGGGACAATAAGTAAATCTGCAGCTCTAACATTAAACTTTCAAAAGGGAAACTTTGATAAAATGAGGAAAATAGTTAGAAAAAAACTGAAAGGTGCAGCTGCAAAGGTTAAAAGTGTTCAACAGGCATGGACATTGTTTAAAAATACAATCCTAGAGGCACAGTCCATATGTGTTCCACACATTAAGAAAGGTGGAAGGAAGGCAAAACGATAACCGTCATGGTTAAAAGGTGAGGTGAAAGATGCTATTTTAGCCAAAAAAAATCCTTCAAAAATTGGAAGAAGGATTCATCTGAAGAAAATAGGCTAAAACATAAGCATTATCAAGTTAAGTGTAAAACATGGATAAGACAGGCGAAGAGAAAATTTGAATTGAAGTTGGCCATAGAGGCAAAAACTCATAATAAAAACTTTTTAAAATATATCCGAAGCAAGAAACCTGTGACGGAGTCAGTTGGACCAATAGATGACAGAGGGGTAAAAGGGGCCCTTAGGGAAGATAAGGCCATTGCAGAAAGACTAAATTAATTCTTTGCTTCTATGTTTACTAATGAGGATGTTGGGGAGATACCAGTTCTGGAGATGGTTTTCAGGGGTGATGAGTCAAACGAACTGAACGAAATCACTATGAATCTAGAACATGTAATAGGCCAGCTTGACAAACTAAAGATTAGCAAATCACCTGGACCGGATGGTATACATCCTAGGGTACTGAAGGAACTCAAAAATGAAATTTCCGATCTATTAGTTAATGTTGACTGTGTCGGTACCCGACGCCCTCTCTCCGCCCTCCTTACCTCTTTGGCACCTCCCTCTTCACCCGCGGGAAGATTGGCTGCTGCGGCGTCCTTCTGCCGAAGTCCTCCGGCGTTCCCGGACCGGCTAGATGCTGCAGCCCGCCATGTTTCCTGGAGGCCTAGGGGCGCGCGGCGCTGCCCCGACTGAAGTACTGGCGATGGCGCGAACCTCAGGGGCATCCCCCTGAGATGATGTCACCTGCGATGGATGTATAAGGTCTGAGAATTTGCTAACAGATTGATTTAGCAAGGGTTCGGGTTACTCTACCTAAGCTACTCTTCCTCCTCGGACTTACCAGGGGTACCTGCTCCTCGGGGGCCTTGCTTCCTCCTTTGTTTTTCAGGTGACAGTCTGGAATCGGTACTTGCTCCTCGAGGGCCCTCATTCCCAGACTTGCTCCGTATTCTCTTCTGCCTGCAAGTCATCACTGCCAACTACATCAGTGAGTTACCATCGCACTCTCAGAGCTTTCCCTGGAACCAGGTACTCGCTCCTAGAGGGCCTATATATTCTAGCTCCTGGGCTTCCATGAGACATTGTGTGAGTGTTACCATCAGGTTCGGTACATGAACTCTGCATACCCTGCCTACTCACTATATTTCAGTTTCTCTACAGCCCAGCCTCCAGGGATCGCTGTTCCAGTATCTGAAGGACTACAGCCCAGCCGGGCATTCCAGTTCACTACTGCCACCTCTGGTGGTTCAGTATACTGTCTAATAAAAGAGCTGGTGAGTGTTTGTCTCCTAACTCTGAGCCTGACCAGTGGTCCCTCTCAGGATCTTCCCCGGGGGCGTGGTCATCTGCCACTGGTCCAAGGATCCACCCACAACTCTCCTAAATAACAACAAATTGCTAACTCCATGGATCCGACACAATTTAATGCCTTGCAGGCCATAGCAGGCCTGGCCCAGCGCATTGTGGAGCAGCAAGATGCCTTGGAGAAACTTACTGCAGCATTTCATCAGCTACACACACAGAAGGTTCAAGGCACAGCCTCCAACCAAGAAGGTCAGTCACCAGAGGTAACTTTGAAGATGCTGTACCACTGGCAGCTCCAATCCGCTTCTCTGGAGAAATCCAGAAGACCCGGGGCTTTTTGAACCAGTGCTGCATGCACTTTGCCTTACAGCCGTCTCTATTTCCTTCAGCTGTCTCCAAGACTACATACATCCTTTCATACCTGGATGGTAGGGCCCTGTCTTGGGCATCCACCTTGTGGGAACGCAAGGACTCAATTTGCAGGACATAGAAGGATTTATGGACTTGTTTAAATCCGTTTTTGATGACCCTGCTCGAACTTCTGTAGCCGGTTCTGCTTTAGTGGATTTGAAGCAAGGCAACAGATCATTGGCTGAATTCGCTATAGAGTTCAAAACTCTTGCGGCAGAACTTCTCTGGGACCCCAAATGTCTCAAGACTCTCTTTTGCAGAGGCCTGGATAACCATTTGAAGGACGAGCTGGCCGCTCGCCAAACACCTGACTTGCTGGACGAATTAATAGCCTTGGCTACTCGGATTGATCACCGGCTCCGGGACAAGGTGAAGGAACTCTGGCGTAGGTTGTTACCCGGGTTGAAACAGGCCAGTGGTGTCTCTACAACTTGGATGGTTCCAGTAATCCCTGCTGCTGATACAGATGAACCTATGCAACTTGGTCACGGTCGCTTGACCTCCAAATAGAGAAGATTTCGGAAGAAGCGCGGCCTTTGCATGTACTGAGGTCAGCCCAGCCATAATGTCTCCACATGCTCCATTCGTCTGGAAAAAGGACGGGCCTAATTCCTGCAGGAGGACTGTTCTTAGGCCATACTGTGACATCTCCTCCGCGCTCTCTCCCAGTCTGTTTGACCTATGGGACCGATCACGGTTCAGACTCCTGCCCTGGTGGACTCTCAGGGGCAGGAGACAACTTCATTCTCAGACATCTAGTGGAAGACCTGAAGATTCCCCTCATCAAGTTGAAAGATCCATTACTGTTATCCTCCATTCATGGGGAGCCCTTACCAGGCAACGTGGCTTGCAAAACCGTACCAGTTACTCTTCGCACTAGGGCGCTCCATACGGAATCAATTTCCTTCTTTGTAACTGGAGAGGGCTATGCACTCTATCGTCCTGGGGTTACCCTGGCTGCAAGTGCACCAACCCCAATTTGACTGGACATCCCTGGATCTCTCCTGCTGGGGCCCAGAATGTCAGGAGATCTCTCCTATTGTATGCATGCCTACGACTCCAGTGCTGCCAGGACTGTTGCCTCAATACGTATCCTTCGGGGATGTATTCTCCAAAGAAGCGGCTGATATTCTTCCTCCACATAGACCCTATGACTGTGCCATAAGGCTGAAGCCAGTTGTTCTTGCTGGCTGTGTGTTCAGCACGCCGCATCCCAGAGCTACAAGCATTATCCTGCCATAATCCATTTCTCAGAATCACTCCAGACGCTATCCATCTTCGCACAGTTCCATCCTTTTTACCCAAAGTGGTCTCACACTTTCACCTTAACCAAACCATATCCTTGCCTACCATGGAAGGTTTGAAGAAGTCGGAAGAAGGTCAAATGCTACGCCATCTCGACATCGGCAGACTGCTGTCCAGATATCTGGAAATGTTAGAAGCAGTACGAAAGACGGACCACCTGTTCGTCCTGCACAGCGGGAAGAAGCAAGGGGAAGCGGCCTCACGGCCAACCATCGCCCACTGGATTAAAGAAGTTATCAAGGCAGCCTACATAGAGGCGGGAAAACCACCGCCTCTACAGGTCAAGGCTCATTCTACCAGAGCACAATCGGCCTCTTGGGCAGAAACTAAGCTGCTGTCGCCTGCAGAGATATGTAAAGCGGCGACGTGGTCCTCCCTCCATACCTTCTCCAGATTCTCCAGATTCTGGACGTCCAGGCCCGGGAGGACAGAGCATTTGCGAGGGCAATCCTAAACGGTCCTCAGGCAGCCTCCCGCCCAGTCCGGGAGTAGCTTTTGTACATCCCATTTGTTTTGAGTCCATCTGCTACACGCTAGGAAATGTTGAGATTACTTACCTGATAATCTCCTTTTCCTTAGTGTATGCAGATGGACTCAGCATCCCGCCCGGCTGCAGGTATACATGGGGATTCGCCGAGTCACGGTAAGCCATGTTTTCTTATATAGGGCATCCACCCTGCTGGGTGTCGACGCCTTCCCGCTGAGTACACTGGCGGTCTCCAGCTACCATCAATTGGTCAGGGTAATCCTGTTGATTAATCGATCGGTCAGTCACACATATATCCATAAAAGCTTTTGCAAGGAAGATTACTGATTTGCTACACTTCCTGTGGGGGTATATGTACCCCTGCTGATGTCAGATCCGTCTCCAACTGCTAGCACGAGCACACTATACCCATTTGTTTTGAGTCCATCTACATACACTAAGGAAAAGGAGATTATCAGGTAAGTAATCTCAACAATATGTGTGTATATATATATAGATATAGATACAAATAGATATCCCTACACATATTTAAAATATCTCTTTTGAAGCTCTGCATTCATTTGTTGAGAGGAGAGCGGGTTTTGGAGGTGGAGGGTATGACATGGTGGGAGTGATGTGGGTGGTTTGAGTGGAGGGATTGTTTTGGGCAGGATAGGCTTTCTAGCTGTTGGGAGTTTATCTTGTTACTTCTCGTGTAGATTTGGTAGGATTTTATGGATTGTAAGGGAATGTATTTTATCTTTATGTATTAAGTGCACTGATGCATTTTATAAATAATAAATATTACTTTGGTTAGGCTGGTTGGTTGATTATAGACAGTTTATACGTGAATAAATTAAATTTAAAAAATGAAATTGTGGGTATCCTATAAAAACAGATTGGTTGTGGGATTCCCCAGACAGGTTTAGGAATTCCTGATATATGCTTTTTTTTTTTTTTTTAAAGTGTTCTGTGGCCTGTGCTGCCTGTTTGTTTGATGGCATCACCTTCTGGGAGATTTGGGCTCAGGGCACCCACTAAAATGAGAAAGTCAGATGGATGATTGTGGATTAGGGATGATGTAGTTAGTGTCTGAGGAGAGAGATTGCATGAATGGGGCTAAAACAAGATGTGAGATGGAAGCTGAGAACAGGAGAGGATTGGGGGACTGAGAGGGAAATAAGAGAGGAGAAGGATAGTTAAGCACAGATGAATGTTTTGATTTTAAGTTTAAAAGAGGAAAATGTTTTTTATAGCTAATCCTATTACAGTTTACATTCAGCACTTTTGATCAGAAGACTGGCCATACTTTGTATGTGTTACTTTATATGTTATTGACTGCTTTTTTTTGTAGCACTAGATGTCACTGCAGAGTGATAGAAACAATGGCTAACCTACTGCTGCAGTTTTTATACTACAGGCATTCAGTGTCTATGGAAAGAAGTTGAAATGTCACATGTGTTTATTGGGCTCTCAATGTATTATACTTTAACAATTGAATGTTTTTGGCACTGTACTGGGAGAAGCTCATGGAGATGTGCACTTGGTAGAAAGTTTCCTTTTAGTTTATTTGCTTATGTTTTTCTTTCATTAAGTATTGCTAATGATCCATGCATTGTAACTGAAACTAGAAAATGCTATTTAGTTAAACTATATAACTTGTCTCTTACATAATTATATATGGTAATCAACTATATAAAAGATAGTGTTTTCATTGTGATTCAAACAAAATAGGAGAATCCACTTATGTGTGAATATGCCGAAACACAATAAAAATATCAAAAGGGAAAATTCATCCTTCTCACACCTAAGCTATGAGGAGGAGCTTTATTCTCCAAACCTGACACAGCCAATGGATTTTGAAAGATCCCATTTAATGAGGGAGAATTCCAAGCTGACTATACCTATTACTCCATGGGGAAGTTATTACTTCCAAGGACTCCCATTTGGCATGATTTCATCCCAGATGATATTACAGTGCAAGATGGCTGAAATTCTTGAAGGTGACAATGGCAGTGACTTACATGGATGAAAGAAATGATAGTTTATTGTATAACACCCAAGCAACATGACACACTGTGCTCTTACTTGCTCTGATCCCCAGATCGTTCATTAACTAGGTGTAATCAGTGGCATATTAGCCATTACCTTATGAAGTAGGGCAGCAGCACGTTACAAAAACCCCCCAAATCCTCATCCAGAGTCCCCTCCAAGACTTCTTTTATTAGGTTTATGGGAAAAAAGGTGTTGAAATCTCTTGATCAGCAACAGAGCAATTGATTCCCACAACATTTGGTTAGGGCCATAACCCTTTGAATAGACCAATTAGTAAAGTTTGTTTCTCACCACTTGAAGTCTGTGATTTCTCTGATCTCAAATTCTGCATCAGGAGCAAACAGAATGTTAGGAATTATTAGGAAGGGGATGGTTAATAAAATCGAAAATGTCATAATGCCTCTGTATCGCTCCTTGGTGAGACCACACCTTGAATGCTGTGTACAATTCTGGTCGCCGCATCTCAAAAAAGATATAGTTGCGATGGAGAAGGTACAGAGAAGGGCTACCAAAATGATAAAGGGTGTGGAACAGCTTCCCTATGAGGAAAGGCTGAAGAGGTTAGAGCTGTTCAGCTTGGAGAAGAGACGGTTGAGGAGGGATATGATAGAGGTCTTTAAAATCATGAAAGGTCTTGAATGAGTAGATGTGAATCGGTTATTTACACTTTTGGATAATAGAAGGACTAGGGGACACTCCATGAAGTTAGTAAGTAGCACATTTAAGACTAGTCGGAGAAAATTCTTTTTCACTCAGTGCACAATTAAGCTCTGGAATTTGTTGCCAGAGGATGTGGTTATTGCAGTTAGTGTAGCTGGGGTTAAAAAAGGATTGGATAAGGTCTTGCAAGAGAAGTCCATTAACTGCTATTAATCAAGTTGACTTAGGGAATAGCCACTGCTATTAATTGCACCAGTAGCATGAGATCTTCTTAGTGTTTGGGTAATTGCCAGTTTCATGTGGCCTGGTTTGGCCTCTGTTGGGAACAGGATGCTGGGCTTGATGGACCCTTGGTCTGACCCAGCATGGCAATTTCTTATGTTCTTATGTTCTGTCCTTTTTGCTCAGTTTGTTGAGATTTGTGACCTGGCATTTTTAGTTCAGTTTGAAAAGGATTGTACATCCTGGACTCTCCTTAGAAGTCCAGGATTAGGCATTTAGCCTGGTCCAACTTAAGACAGCCACAAGGGAATCATGGTTGCAGGGTGTTTCCCCTGCGGAGAGGGATGAGATGCCAGGGCTCAGAGGGAAAGGGAAACACCAATGAGATTAGGAAAAAAATAGGAAATTTACTAAAAGACTTGTGTAAGTAAAACGTACCAACTTGGAAGCAGAAATTCAGCAGTTTAGGTACATAAGTTTTTTTTTTTTTTTTAGCAATTACAAATGGATCAGAACATCCTGCTGATATTTTTACATTCTCTTCATATGCTTCACTTGGTCCTGGGATGGACTAAGAATGTTCTAGTTCGGGATCTATTGATTTAACAAAAGGTACTTTAATGCCTCAGGTAGTGAATTCACCGTCAGATCTAGGTAGTATGAGGGTCACAAGAAGCACTTCTGACTCTTGAGATTACACTAAAAGACATCAGACTGAGTCTTCTTGATTCAAACAGCTTATCAATTGTGTTCTTTTTCTCTGGGTACTGTCTCTAAACTAACTGAATTAGACCATAGAATTGATAATCTTGAGAAGCAGTGTGTCATCTTGTATAATTCAGTCACTAATCTTCAATCCTGCTTAACTGCTAACATGAAGGATTGCTTATTTCTGCATATTATAAAATATAGTTTCTTGAGAATAATATGAGAGCTAAGAATCTCCATATTTTAAATATTCCTAAATCCAACTTATTTCCAGTCGTGAATTCTTTTAAGAAATATACTAGTGAGATTCTACATATTTCTCAGGATGGGGATGTTTTTATATCCCTGATTCGAATAAAGACATCAAAGAGGAGGGCAGTATATGGTTATCCTGATTTTATTTGATAGCTCTAACCTGATGACCTTTTTACAAGACTCTCAGGATAATATTCCTACTAGAGCTACTTTGGTTATTGCATTTAAATCAGAATTAGATAGAGACCTAGCATTATGACAGTCTTTTATTAGAAAGATGCTATTTTCTATGTTAATAAGGTACAGATCTTTCTGATGTTTCTCAGAAAGCACACTCATGTAGAAGACCTTTTTTTCAGGTAAAGTCTTTCCTTAGGAGCATATTGTTTCTTGAAGTTTCACAAGAACATAAGAACATAAGAAATTGCCATGCTGGGTCAGACCAAGGGTCCATCAAGCCCAGCATCCTGTTTCCAACAGAAGCCAAACCAGGCCACAAGAACCTGGCAATTACCCATGCAAATGTCAACTCACCTGGATAACACAAATATGTCTTCATCGACTCTGCTCACTTGGAAACCTTTATTTTAGATAAATCCTCAGTTCTATAATACTTTTGGGAGTGTGCAAAAGATTGGCTAGGGGATATTAATAGAAATAGTAATAGTAGGCATATTAGCAAACCTGTATATTAGGATAATTTCTATTTTCTTTAGTTTTTGTTTATTCTAAGTGCTCCACTGTGAAGTGGGCTAGAGTGTGAGAGTATTTGATTTTGTAATTTTCTTGTTTATTTCTTTATAGGTTTGTTATGGTAAACTCCTCTTTTCTTGGTTTTTATTCATGTAATGTTCAAATGCCAATAAAGTATTTTTAAAAAAACCCAGTAAAATACATGCAATACTTGCCTATTAACTTTAATTGACATTTTGGCCTTGTTTGGTCACTATAGTTCAAATAAATCTTAGATTTATTTTATTTTTGTTCAATGTTTGTAACTTTTAATATCATTTTATAATGGCCTAATACTTGATCCTGTAACAATGTTTAGTACGGCCTGCAGAAAAATTCTGCTGCTTTGATTCTGTAAATCCACTTTTATGCTGCTTTTCTCTTTAAGAGATTCAAAATATATATTAAGCACACACATACATTTCATGGCACTGAGGAAAACGTTGATAATGCATGTTGCTTAATAAATGTTTAATTAGCTGTATGTGTGCAGTTTAAAGTCTGAATTCACTCAGGCTTTTTGCTTAGTACAAGTGAATACAGAAATAATTTAAAAAATAGTTTAAAATCTGTGCAACTAGCTTACAGTTTACCATTGTTTTCAGGTGTTGACATTTTACTAATTGTGAGGCAAAACTTGATAGGTGATAGTGTTTATGAATTATACTATCTATCTCTCAAGAGAAGCTGGAATTTCTTCATTGATTTATATTAGAAACACGATAGAAAACATGGTATCTTTAGGCTTTCAGAACTGGATACAAACTCTTCCAGCAACAAGAGAGTGTGCACTTTAAAACAGGTGAAGAAAAATGCTCTCTACTTTTATCTGTCAGGCAGAAAATGATTAACTTTATTTCTTAGAGGGAGAGGAAAGAGAAATCGTGTTGTGCAAGTGGTAAAGGTTATTCCATTCTAGCTTTTGTATGGATTTGACCATTTGTCATTCTATATGTCAGCTTTGTCAAAATATCCGGTTGTGAAAGGGAGTTGCTTCTTTTTGGGGGTAACAAACTATATGATGGATTAGCCATCTAGTCTTAAATTGTTACTTCATTTTTAAAATTATAAACCATGCCTTGTGGATAATCTGAACTGATTGTTAAGGGCCAGTATGGGATAGTGAGGGAAGAAGAATAATACTATGGGTTTGCATATAATTCTAGAGTTACGGTATATACAAAGCACCGTTTCTCTGAGAGGAATTAATGCCACAGTTTTTATTTATGGGTAATATGTAAATTTGCCAGCAAAGCTTTACCTCAGACAAAACTTCTTAATTTAGTATCTCACCAGCACCAGAGGGTACTGTATCCATTTGAAGACGGAGCTTGACTTTGTGATCAAACCTTAGAGATGGTGGTATGGCCTGCCTCAGACCATTTTGTGTGCGAGAAAGTGGCACATTTCTCAAGAATAACATTGCATTATGTAGTTACCTCTCCATCTTGATTCTATTGCCTCAGCTGCCCATATTTTATGGAGTTGCATGCCTTTTTTTTTTTTATAACCCAGTCCACCTATATTGTGTGAAGCTTAATGCCTTTTCTTTATTCAACCCTTCCTTATCCAAGGGCTGTGTCTGAACCATACCATACTTTAAATAGGCCTACATTCTCAATGTGTGCCAGTGCCTGTGCCACTCTTAACAGAAAGCTTGGGTGTAGCCTGCATAGAGCGACAGTTGCTACTACACACAAAAAAGCAAAAAGCAGAAAACAAACTTGCTGGGCAGACTAGATGGACCATATTGGTCTTTATCTGCCTTCATTCACTATGTTACTATGTTTTACCAAACCCAAACACCACATGTCTCAGTACCTGAGTATCACTGCCTTAGGTGATCCAATGATATCAGCACCTTAATACTACTTTTTTAGGCAAAACAATGTTACCTGCCAGTACCAGCTCCTACCACCAGGAGGATCCAGTGACACCTCTTTGACCCAGGTACCTCACTACCCGATTCCCGAATTAGGCATCTTCTGCAAACCCATATTGAAATGTGTAAACACGTCTGTTAAATGCATTCTGTGTGCCAATAGTGACCTATACCCTGGTGTTTCCCTATCCACCACCCAGGGCTCTCTTGAAATCACCCACCTCATTGATTTTTTTTTAAATTCCTTTTAAGCTTCTGGCTTTCTTCCATCTTAACTCAGACATTATTAGGGACCAGATAATATCTGTGTGCTTCCCTGACACCTTTAATAAAGTCAAATCCTTCTTAATTTGATAAGTTCAGTGTTGTTGGTGCCACTAAATTATTACCCCAGATACAGACAAAAACAGCAGCAGAAGAGTACCGGAGACTCGTCTGCATACACTACCCAGCTGCCCCTGGGAGAGAACTCCATAGGTCACCATGAGTGAATCCAGGCATCAGGTTCCACAGATCTAGTTTCCAGAGGCTCCCGCAGCACTTGCAGCAGATGAGGACCAGAAGTGCCTGCCATTAGGTGTGCACTCCTCAAAGCGCCTTAGTATAAATTTGCTTATGTATTTTATACAGAAGGTATTTAATTCAAAACAAGAGTCAATAAGGTAGGTAACTGGGTAGATATAAGTAAATTAATTGTAGTATTCCCTGACCGGACCCGCAGACGAAAGAGATGGAGACAGCAGTCGAGGCCTGCGCAACCGGCGCTTAAGCCCGTCGGGGTAAGGCCATTCCAAATTTGCTGCACTTACCTCAGACTGCTCCTGCACCGGCCACGAGGCTGCTCCTCTCTCTGCCTCCCCTCAGCAGCAGCCAATCAGGGAGGGCACGCGTCTTACATCGACTAAGAGCATCGAGCGGGGGGTTTAAACCCCAGCCCGTCTACCCGGCGTCCTTATTCCCATCGCTGAGCCCTGACTGGACCCGCAGACGAAAGAGACGGAGACCGCAGCCGAGGCCTGCGCAACCGGTGCTTAAGCCCGTCAGGGTAAGGCCATTTCAAATTTGCTGCACTTACCTCAGACAGCTCCTGCGCCGGCCATGAGGCTGCTCCTCTCTCCACCTCCCCTCAGCAGCAGCCAATCAGGGAGGGCACGCGTCTTACATCGACTAAGAGCGTCGAGCGGGGGATTTAAACCCCAGCCCGTCTACCTGGCGTCACGCACCGAAGGAGCGCAACAAAGGGGCCTGCCCCTTTGTGCACCCCTTAGTGCAGCACCTTAGGACAGTAGTAAGTAGCCTGACTCTAAAACCTGCACTTGGGCGCCCTCCCTCTATACTTAAGTCCGGTTTCATTAATTCTCTTCCTTCTTTCATCTCAGCCTGGTCCCCCCTCTCCCTCTCCCCCCCCTGCTATCAACACTTACACTAAGACCCAAGTATGCGCACCTTCTCAATCCCAATCATCAGCAGCCATCGCAGAAACCAATTCAAAAAACACCTGAAACTTGCCATTCTCAAACCGCTACTGAAAAAACCCAATTTGTCACCTGACGACCCGGCCAACCTCCGCCCTATAGCCAACCTTCCATTCATCTCTAAACTCTTGGAAAAGAAAGTCAATAAGCAACTTTCGGAATATCTGAACGAAAACAAAATCTTAGTTCCAGCTCAGTTCGGCTTCCGTAAGTCTTTAAACACATAAGCCCTCTTAATTTCACTATCAGACACCATACTCCTGAGTCTGGAAAAAAAACAACCTTGTCTTCTCATTCTACTCGACTTATCAGCCGCCTTCGACAAGGTGAACCACACAATTCTCGTGGATCGGCTAGCAGACATCGGCATCAAGGGCACCGCACTTAGTTGGTTCAAGTCTTTCCTCAACAACAGAGTCTACAAGGTCAAAATCAACAACAAAGAATCATAACCCTTCAGCTCAAACTTGGGAGTCCCTCAAGGCTCCTCCCTATCCCCTACCCTCTTCAACATTTACCTGCTCCCGCTCTGCCAGCTCCTTTCCAAGCTAAAGTTAACTCACTACATATATGCCGATGATGTGCAAATACTCATCCCGATTACTGACTCTCTACACAAAACCCTCTACTTCTGGAACAACTGCCTTCTATCTATCAACCACCTTCTCTCAAGCCTCAATTTAATTCTTAACACCAACAAGACTGAACTCCTCATTTCCCAGAATGACAACTATGTAGTTTCCAACAATCATCCCACCGTTCAACCATCCCTCTCTTCCCATGTGAGAACCTCGGAGTCGTCATGGACAATCAACTTAACTTAAAAAAAATTATCAATAATACCACAAAGGATTGCTTTTTTAAATTACAAGTCCTAAAAAGGCTGAGACCACTCCTCCACTTCCAAGACTACCGCACAGTTCTTCAATCCATTATTTTTTCAAAAATAGACTACTGCAACTCGCTTCTTCTCAGTCTCCCAGCAAACACCATCAAACCCTTGCAGATGTTGCAGAACGCTACAGCCAGGATTTTGACTAAGACCAATAAAAGAGAACATACTATACCTATCCTGCGGAACCTTCATTGGCTTCCAATCAAATTTAGAGTTATGTACAAAGTCCTAATGGTTCTACACAAAGCCATTCACAATCTCACTCCTCTTGATCTTAATATCCCTCTTCATCCCACATACCCTCTAGACCGGTGAGATCTGCCTATAGAGACATTCTCTATGCCCCCCCCTGCCAAAACCACACTAAGGAAACGAGCTCTTTCCACAGCTGGCCCTCCGCAGTGGAACGCTCTCCCACCAGATCTCCGGCTAGAACGACGCCCGATAACCTTCAAAAAAATACTCAAAACTTGGCTGTTCGGTCAAGCCTTTCCTTAATTTTAGATGATCCATCCAGCATTCTACCACTTTAATAATTGGACTAGCTCTCAGTTTAACCCTCCTTAGTGCAGATGATCAATCCATTAATCCACCACGCTTATTATCTGGACTAGCTCTCAGTTTAGCATCTCCTTCCCCGAACCAGGCACAGCGTTGCAGGCAGATTACGCTTTTAATTGTCTCCCTCCTTTTGGTTTATTGTCTCCACCCTTTATCCCATCCCCCGGGTACTCTGGGCTTTGGCCCATTAGTACCCTGTTCTCCGGTTTTGTCCCTTCCTGACATTATCTTCCTAGCAATGTTAGCTTTTATCTCCCCCTGTTATGTCCCTTAGTAACACGACACTGTGTTAATCTTGTAGTAACATGACACGGCGGTTTTTATTCTCTTGCTCTCAGGAAGAGCCTAGTATTTTTGCACCGTTGATCCCAATTACCAGTATCCTTTGTTTTGATGTAATGCATTCGTTTTATGCTTTTCTCGTTTTGCTGTAAACTGAAGTGATATGTAATTTTTTACATGAATATCGGTATATAAAACTTCTAAATAAATAAATAGTATTTTGAGAGACAAATATAAATCAATAAACTAAAAGTACTTTAGCTTTACATCCCTACTCCCTTAGAAATTTTAACTCTTTAACAAATCAACATAATTAAGATGGAGACAGTAGTCCAACAGTGATAGGGTGGTTTTCCAGTCTTTTGTACTGAGTGCTATTTGTGTTATCTCCCAGCTGGGATACTGAGTGCTATTTGTGTTATCTCCCAGCTGGGGACAAGTATGTGTGTACTAGGTGCAAAGAACTCCTAGCCCTCAGAAAATGAGGGCTAGGATCTGCAGGCTAGGTTGGCAGACCTTGATTAACTAAGGGATGCAGAGAGGTATAGAAAGGAGATCTTCAGGGACAGAGTAGTGCAGTCCTACCCCCAATCTGGCAATCTCTGTGGTGTCTTGGAGGAGAAAGGTCACCTGGAAGGAGAGCATCACATTGGTGAGGCAGGAAGCAATTCTGTAGCTAAGACCTGCCCTAAAGGCACCAAGGATATGTCTCCAGGGGCATGTGCTCAGGAGAGAAGGGTTAGGACGGAAGTTGTAGTTGGTGATTTATTAGGAAGGCAAATAGCTGGGTGGCTGGTGGATGTGATGATCGCCTGATAACATGTCTCCCTGGTGGCAGTCCTCATCCATCACATAGATAGGATTTTAGATAGTACTGGCGAAGAGCCGGCTGTCTTGGTATATTTGGGTACCAGTGACATAGGAAAGTGAAGGAGGGATGTTCTGGAATCCAAATTTAGGATTTTAAGTAAAAAGTTGAAATCCAGAACCTCCAGGGTAATAATCTCAGAAATGATACCTGTTCCACGTGCAGGACCCCAGAGACAGGCAGAGCTCCAGAGTCTCAATGTGTGGATGAGATGATGGTACAGGGAAGAGGGTTTTAGGTTTGTTATGAACTGGGCATCATTTTGGGGAAGAGGGGGCCTTTTCCGAAAAGATGGGCTTCTCCTTAACCAGAGTAGAACCAGGCTGCTGGCACTAACCTTTAAAAAGATAGCACAGCTTTTATACTAGATGATGGGGGAAGGTTGACAGTCACTCAGAAGTGCATGGTTCAGAATGATGTATCTTTGAAGGGATACCAAGAGAACAGGAAAATTAGGGCATCCCAGTAGAGAAGTTGCAATAAATGCTAAAATGGACAAAGTGCCTTTAAGTAAAGAGCTGATAGAGCAGAAAGATTCCAAATCACTCCTATCAACTGATAAGAAGGTTTTTTTTTCTCTGTTAGTTATATGAAAATGAGATATGGAACATTACAGCTTTAACGTAAAAAAGCCACAAAGTATAATACAGATACAATTATGCCAGCTTAATGTGTGATACAATACAGCTCATCCCGATTTCAAGCTTATATGCAACTCACATTTTTATTTCCTTTCATGATCATTGCTTACAGGCGAAGTAAATTTTGGAAGAATAATCATCCACAAAACATGGTGTAGAGCAGTTTGATTTGTGCATCCTGCATGTTCTATATGTGCTGCAGAGACATCTAGGCACAGTATACCTGTAAAGTATACCCCAACATAAATGTAATCCAAGAAAAATTGGGGGGGGGGGGGGCTTAAGGGAGACAAACCTTGGGCATTTATTTAGAGGTGCAGACCAAGATAAGGTTTTTAATACAAACCAAAACATACTTTGAAATGTCTGTATACAAATGCTAGAAGTCTAAAAACTAAGATGAGAGAGAGAGTGTATAGCACTAGATGAAGTAGATATAATTGGCATCACAGAGACTTGGTGGAAGGAGGACAACCAATGGGACACTGTGATACCAAACAAGATGGAAATGATAGGATGGATCAAATTGGTGGAGGAGTGGCACTATATATTAGAGAGATCATTGAGTTAAACAGGATAAAACCTCTTGAAGAAACAAACTGCATGTTGAATCTTTATAGACAGAAGTTCTAGGTGAAAAGGGGAATACAATAGCAATGGGTGTGTATTACTGTCTTCCTGGCCAGAATGAAGAAACAGAAAAGAAAATAGGGAAACTAACAAAATCAGCAGCACAGTAATAATGACTGATTTCAGTTACCCCAATATTGATTGGGTGAATGTCACATCAGGATATGTTAATGAAGTAAAGTTCCTAGATTAAATAAATGACTGCTTCATAGAGCAGCTAGTACAAGAACCAAAAAGAGGGGAAATTATTTTAGACCTAGTTCTTAGTGGAGCACAGGATTTGGTATGAGAGGTAACAGTGTTGGGGGCTACTTGGCAATAGTGCTCACAACATAATCAAATTTGTCTTAACAATTAAAGGGAATACATTAAAGAAATCTTCTGCACCAGCATTTAACTTTTAAAAAATGAGGAAAATGGTGTTGCGTCTATGGACCCTTCAACTGAGACGAGATTGACTCTACTTGCAGGGAAGAGACCTGTAGATTCCTGTCATCGGCAGATGGACCCAGGTGAGGCGAGACCCATGAGGACCTTCACCTGTACCAGCCCTCGCCCCCCTCGGGTTGAGTCTTTGGGTGCCGGGGCTGGCAGGATTTAGGAGGGGGTCTCTGCTGGTGACAGAAGAGAAGATCTGTGGTTAGCTAGGGTCATAGACAAGCAGCAGTCAGGTGTATCCAAGGTCCAGGATTTGGTCAGTGGCAGGTAGCAGACAAGCGTATCCATGGTTCAAGCTGAGGTCAAACTGTGTATCCATTTGAGGGAAGAGAAGGAGGATGGATATGCAGGGCAGGCAGGGACAGGAACAAGTGGACAATGAAGGTGAAGGCAAACTGGAGCAGAAATGAAGACAAGCTGGACAAGGCTGGAGCGAAGACAAGACACTGGGAAGCAACATGCACTACAAAGTGTAGCTGGACCTGTTGCTAAGGTGGAGATGGAGAGACAGCAAAGGCCTTTTTTAGTCCAGAGCATGTTGAAGTCATCAGTGGGTGCCGTGGGGGTTTTCCCATCATTTGCCCTTTAAATGGAATGACATAGGGCATGTGCACAGCTAAGGAGAGCATTGCTCATCAGCGACTCGCCACGTCAGAGTGGAGCATCCTGCTGCAAGGAGGGCTGAAGAGCTTGGCAGCGATGAGAGCCAGAGGGACAGTCCGGCCAGGAGGGTGAGTGCGGCAGTTTGTGGGAGCTGCCCATGGACTGCCAGGTGTAACAGTACCCCCCTCTTAAGTCCCCTCCCTGAGGCTCTGGGTTTTCTAGCTACTGTTGATGAAAGTCCTTCAAGAAATTGGTGTCCAAGATATTGGAGGATGCCTCCCATGAATTTTCTTCTGGCCCATAATTTTTCCAAGAAATTAGGTTCTCAAACTTTTTTCCCCTCTGCGGGGAATCCAGTACTTCTTGGACTTCGTATATATCTCTAACAGCAACAATTTCTTGGAGCTCAGGCAGCACTTGGAAACCCATGAAAATACATTGGCTTAAGCAGTGAAATGTGGCGCATGTTATGGATTTTTAATATGGGTGGTAGCCTTACTTGATAAGTGACCGGGCTCACTTGCTACAGCACAGAAAAAGGCCCAATTAAGCATGGTGCCAAGCACATTGATAGAAGTTGTAGATGTAAGTGGCGGGTACTGAGCCAAATCGTTTCCCTTATCTTGAATTGGGGAGCTGGCCCCCTATGGTTATCTGCCATTCTCTTGACCCAGGTGGTGGTTTTCTCAATCAGTTGATTAGTCCAGTCCCATAGTTCATGCAATTCCTGTGTGGAGAGCTGAATTGTTGGTGATGGAACCATCACAAGCAATGGCAGAGGAAGCAGAGGCTATTTCCCGTAAACCAGCTGGAAGGGTGTGGAGCCCATGGTTGTTTTGACATAGTTATTATGGGAGAACTCAACCCAAGGTAAAAGAGTGGCCCAGTTGTCCTGGCATTCGTTAACATATCAGCGAAGTAAGGTTTTGAGGGTACAGTTGATTTGCTCTGCTTGTTTGTTGCGTTACAGGTGGTAGGCCATTGTGTAGTCGAGGGTAATGCAAAACATTATGCAGAGAGAATGCCAGTACCGTTCAGTGAACTGTACTCCTCTATCTAAGAATATGTGCTTCAGTAACAGAGAGGTTTTTGGATTTCTTTCTCTGGAGTCTAGGTTTTGTATTAGATTTTCTTTGAATTTCTCATTTTACATGGCCATAGGTCATGGATTTTATCAGTTGAGACAGACTTGTTGGAAACTTCCTGAGTGGAAGTTCATCAGGGAGTTAGTACAGTTGCCCAACATTGAGCTCTACAGCTTAGGGGTTGCTTCTCTATCCCTGCAATCCAGAATCCAAATCTGTCTACTTATATATCTTCTATTCCTCTGGCATCCAGAAAGTATTTCAGGGGAGAAGCCATGATGTGAGAAGAAATAGTCTTAACATATGGCTTTAAGAAAAGGTCTACAAACATTTTCCCTGTTTTGTCAGAATCATGTTCGCATTTTCACATGTCCATTGGTTGGCTGATGAGTTGCATTTTCACTTAAGTGAAATTGGTGTTTATCCTACCATGTGGTAGTTAGGTCTGTCAAAGGATGGCCTCACATGTGCATTAAATGGGGTGGGCTGCACTCTAATATCACTGCTGACACATTCTACTGTGTCGTGGGTACTGAGCATGATGATGCCAATGGTTGGTAGTCTTGCGTGCTTGGACAATCTTGTTACCTTAATATCTGACCTGGAAGGTCAGGTTCTTATTAATGGTTACTCAACAAGTGGAGTAGGTGACCCTGGTGTCTTTCTCAACTTCTTTGAAGTTTTTCCAAGTACATTGGATATACATGTTGCTCGTCACTGACTAGCATCATGCATGTCTGTACAGGAAATCTGTTGTTAATCTTTGGATACTAGTAATCTGCAGCTTCCTGCTGGGGGGCTCTAAAGTCCCAGATAGTCTACTCAGATTTCTTCTCTGTATCAAAAAATTCATAAGGTCTGTTGCCAAGAGCTCTATTTTTCTTTCTAATTACTTATGCACTTTCCTTTATCCAGGAGGACCTGGGTATAGTGGAGCATGTCAAAATCCACTTTGCTGGACATCTGATTGTGTTTGTTTTGAAGCAGTGAAGCAGGATTTTTGCTACACATTCACAACACCCCCCCCCTGTTTTGGCAAGGGTTCCTGAGGTAAAACTGTATTTTAAATCAGACTGTCCTACAGAGTCTTTTTGAGGTGTAGAATCCAAATCCATTTTCTCATAGGACCAGTTATTAGTCAGACTATCTAAAAAAAAAAAAAGAGAGAGAGAGAAGGGGAGGGGGGTTTAAAAACAGATTATATAAGGTTGGCCTTTTGCCAACCAAAACACTAGGGCCTTTGGCACTGTTATGTTTTTCCCCTTTTTGTCTGAGGCAGCCTATAGCTTGAGAGTCACCTATATGGTAAGGTCTTCCAACCTGCTGGTCTTCAGAGAAAATGAAGTTAGTCTGTAAGAGAGGCTCTCTTACGGACAGTAGAATGTCAGTCCTCATGACCGCCTCCTTCCCTCCCCCTTGGAGTTGGTTTTCCCAAGTTTCATCATGGACTGAGGGGCCCTGCTTAGGAGGCAGGGAGGTGGCTACAGCTGCACATGCTTAGTAGAGTGTGCTCAAAACGTTTAGAATCTGAAATCAAAGTTCCATGCCAGGCTCTGTTGGATGACATCATCCATATATGAGAACTGACATCTTGCTGTCCATCAAACAACTCCTTTTACAGGTAAGTAACTTCATTTTTTGAGATATGATCTCCAGAACTGAACAAGGTACTGCAGGTGAGGCCTCACCAAAGACCTGTATAGGGCATTATCACTTCCTTTTTCCTGCTAGTTATGCCATCTCTACATGTAACCCAGCAACCCTCTGGCCTTAGCCACCACTTTGTCACATTGCTTTGCTACCTTCAGATTGTTGAACCCTATCATATCGAAGTCTCTCTCATACTTGGTGCACATCAGTCTTTCACCACCCATCACACACAGCTCCTTTGAATTGCTATACCCCAAATGCATTTCTTGGCATTGAATCCCAGCTGCCAAACCTTCAACCACTTCTCGAGCTTTTCTAGATCATTTCTTGTTTTCTTTACTGCTTCTGTTGCAGATGTTAGTATCATCTACAAAAAGACAAACTTTACATTCTAATCCTTTGGCAATATTGCTCACAAAGTTATTGAACAGTACTGATCCTTGAGGAACTCCACTTATTCACTTTTCTCTCTTCAGACTAGGTTCTATTTACCGCTACCTGATGACATTTGTCATTTAGCCAATTTATAATCCGTTCCACCACCTTGGGGCACACTCTTAGCTTCTCAATTTGTTGATGAACCTTCTATGCAGGACCATATCAAAAGCTTTGCTGAAATCCACGTAAATCACACTGAATGCTATTCCATGAGTCAATTCTCCAATCATCAATAAAAAAAATTAATCGGATTCAATCACATTTTTTGAGAGAACCTTCCTCTTCTAAAACCATGTTGCTCTGAACCCTGCAACTCGATTGTAGTTAGTTCATTATCCTTTCCTTTACAAGTCTCGCCATTAATATTTCCACCACCAAGGAAAGGCTAATTGGCCTGCAGTTTCCATCCTCCTCCCTGCTACTGCTTTTGCGAAGTGGGACCACAATCACTTTAAACAGTTGAAATCATCAGCTAAAAATAATTTTTCCCTGATATTCACTTATTTGGAGCTTTTCTTTTCCATTGTGGAGCTGTACTCCAAAATGTGCTTGGTGGCCAAACTAGCTGAAAATCACATCTTAATGCATTTCAGTTGCTATAATCAGCCCCAACCAAGAAACGTGGCCAATTAACAATGTTTTCTCTCTTTTTATAAAAGGCATTAACTCTAGACAAAAGTGTATAGAGTTAATGCCTTTGGCCCCTTTTTATTTATTTATTTATTTATTTATTTAAAGGCTTTTATATACCGGAGTTCATGCACTAGTGCATACCACTTCGGTTTACACAGAACAAGGAACAGAAAATTACATCAAACAGATTGAACAATTAAACAAATATACAATTACATCCAACGATTGGGTATAAATAACATGGCTAACTTAGTAGGAACTTAGAGTTTGAGGTAAAGGAGAGAAATAGTACCAAGTGGTAACAGAACAATGTTAATAGCTAAATAATAAATATAAATAGTAAATACAAATTCTTATAATAAATACAGGTGCTTACAGATTACAGTCTTCATGAAAAGTTTACGTCTACAGAATAGGGTTAAGTAAATAAGAACTGGCGGTTATTTCTTTAGGAGTGAAGACTTCAAAAACTGAGGTTACATCTGGATTAAGAGGTATTGGTGTAGCATGCTCAAATATTTAATGACTTGGAATTGTGAGACCAAGGTTAAAGCAGCCTCCCCTAAAAAGGCACACAATAATCCAAATATAGACAAGTTTTATACTTGGCCTCAGATAACTTAAAAAACAAAGATTTTCACTTAGTGAGTCAGAAGCCTCTCCTTCACAGGAAAACCTGTAAGCTACTGATGATCTATTCTCCACTGAAAAAAAAAGGTAACACGGTAAGGAAACCTTAAATTAAATCTAGTCTTGCATTTTCACCCTTCTATGATAACCCAAGTACCTCATTGACTTCCCTTTCACTGTACTTTGATTTTGATCCCTTTTATTCCTAGGCCGTCCGCTAATGCAGAACTATTTGTCCTTTTTTATATGAAGGCACACTTTCAAGTTTGCTTGATGCTCATTGCACACTGAACCAAATTTTACAATGTCACATACATTCTTATTCGCTGATGTCATGTGATTGTGAAAATAGGAAATCTGCTTTTAACTAAATTTAATAGTCTAAATAGCTTAAAATATAATTAGACAAGTTTAGAAATATAGGAAGGGTATCATGGCAGAATCAAAGGCAGAATACGCATTTATAATATTTTTGTGATTTTAGTTTTTTTCCCCAACCCAGCTTTCCATTTTTTTATGTTTATATTATGGTTTATTCAGTAATCAGTTTAATCATTAAAATGTGCTTCTGCATTCCCCTGCAGGCTTCCAGGCTTCATTGATATTTAAATTTCTTAACATCTGGCTTTAGAAACTCCAAACATAATGAGTGAGGTGAATGTTTGTAAGATTTAGTTTTATATAACTTTTTTTTTTTTTTTTAAGTATGAAAGGTAACTAAATTATGAGTGTTTATGAAAGTTGTGTGAATGGACAGTATCCATGGTTGTAACCCTGATGATTAGAGCTACTGCACACAAGATTCAAATATGTGCTAATTCAGCTCTTGGTTGGCCACTCACTGACTGGTCAATGAATGAAAAACTAAAATCCACATTTTCTCATATGTATAATAGCAAATTATAACTAATTTAGGGCTGGATTTTCTAATGTCGCAAAGGTTTGTGAATCACGCTGTAATGGGTGGGGGGGGGGGGGTCGAAGCGGGGGAGCGGGCCTGCGAAAGCCAGCAGCAATCGCACCACCGCGGTGTTATCGCTGCCGGCTTTCGCACCCAATAGCGCCACTGTGAAAGGTGGTGCTATTGGGTGCGCTACTGGCGGCGATAAGGGGTCTTACCTTTTCGCCGCCAGCGAAGTTTCTGCGGCGTCCGCCCCGACGCTGCCCCGACTCCTCCTCCGGTCCTGACGCCGCCCCGACTCCGCCCCTATCTAGCTATTGCACGCGAAAAGGGATGGAAAATGACCCCCTAAGTATATAGTGCTTTTAAAATAATTTACCGATTTAAACTGGTTTACCAAATATTTGAAACGAATACAGAAATTTAAAGTTTTATTATGAAAAATAACACTCATATCCAGCTTATAAAAGAGATTATAAACCTTTTATTCCAAACACCTGTCAAATATATCAAAACATCACAGGGCAGTCAAACAGTTTATTTTAAACTGTTCCTAGAAGAAGGGATTGCTGAGGGAAGTCTATGAAATCTTGAGTGGGATGGAAGGGGAAATAGAGAATTATTTACCCCTTTAACTGGCTGAACCTCAGCACTACGTACACCTTCACCCATCAAGCTGGATCCCAGCATTGCCCCCCTCCTTTTTCTCCCCTTACTCTTCAGGCTAGACCCCAGCACTCACCTCTCCCCCACAGGCTGGGGCAGCCAGTATTTTCCTCCCCCTTCTCCATGCTGCATTCTTCCAATATCTTCCCTCTCCAAGGGCCAACCCCAACAGCATTCTTTTTCTCTCTAAATCCAACCCTCATCAAGATCTAATCCCAATCGCCTTCTCCCCAATGTCTAGTGTTTCCTCTAAGGATTGGTTTGCTGTATACAAAAGGTTTTGCTCGGGAGCAAAATAATTTCGTTACATTACTCTGTGAGCACTACTTTCTTTAATGAAAAAGCTTTACAAATTATATTCTCACAGCAGCCCAATCCTTAGAGGGAACATTGGCTGAGTCCATCTCTTGCTTAAAATAATCGCCTAATGTCTACTAACAGTAGTTAAAATAAAATGTGTATGAAAATCTATTTTCTGCAATAACATTCAAACCACTTTATGCATGCAAGTGAAATTAATAAAGAGCAAACTTTTGTTACAATACAAATGAAGGGGACAACCATAAAAGTCATCAAAGCCAGTGATAAGTACCATCATTTTCACAACAAGAATTAAAGTTACACAAGACAGACCATCACCAAAACAAAATAGAAAGGCCATAAAGTATAAATAAAAACATGCCAACAAAAAAACTGAACTGGAAACCACAAATCTGACTGTATTATACAATGGAAAAACCGAAACATCATTATTCTTCACAAAACATCAAGCAATTAAATCAAGACAATAATACATTCATAATATTAGAACCATAGTAATAAATAATAAAAAGAATAAATGTCAAAACAACTGACAAGCATCCAATAATTTAAAAAACTTGTATAAATTTGTTTTATTTCCCAAACATCAATAAAATATTTCGAAACATTTGGGGGCGCGAACAAATCTACTCCCGATTTATAACATGCTGCCCCGCGCATGTTATAAAATACAGGGTTGGCGCGCGCAAGGCTGTGCAAAATCAGCAGCCTGTGCACGCCGAGCCACGCAGCCATCCTCCATCCCCTACGAGGCCGCTCTGAAATCAGAATTGCCTCGGAGGGAACTTTCCTTCTTGCTCCCCCCCCCCACCTTCCCCTCCCTTCCCCTATCTAACCCACCCTCCAGCCCTAACTAATTCCCCCCTACCTTTTTTTAACAAGTTACACCTGCCCGAGGCAGGTGTAACTTGCGCGCGCCGACCGGCTGCCGGCCCGGAGGCCGCGGCCTCGCCCCCGGAACACCCCTGGGCTTTGCTGGTGGCCCACAGGACCTTCTCTTTTCTTCACTGCCGGCAGTTCCTATTCTATTTTTTAGCCAAGACTACTGATCCTCTTCACATCTACAGCCTCATGGGCACATCATTTCTGTGCTCCCCTGCAAGTCTCCTCTTCTGGCCCACAGGGCTTGGGTACCCCACGGGCATGTGATAGCAAGGTGAGTGGCCATTGGAAGAGCGTTTTAGAGTCACTTTTTTGCTTCTCCAAAATGTTGCCTCACCCTGCCTCATTATAGAACCATCCCTGGAAGAGAGACCACTCTGGCACAGTAGGAATCCTGCTGTGGTACAACAGTGTGCTATGGCACTGTGGTTGAGAAGCTCTGGACTAATTTTGCTGTTGCAATTTGAAAAAAGAACTTTAGGAAATCTTTGGTGTTGAAGTTTGATGTTCTGTAACCCATTACCAGCACCTTTGAAAATTGAAAGCATGGTAAGCAGCTGCTTCTTGTCTAAGTGTTTATTTTGAATTCTTAGACATTGACCCTGCTCCATTTTTCTTGAGTTAGAACATACCATGGGTTCCAGCAAGAGGGAATATTTGCACTTGCTTGCCCCCCACTCTGGAATTTTAATGATTAGTTGTTTTGTGATTATTTCTCTGGTTTTATTTTTGTACATCAGTATTTTTTTGTTTTGCCACCCCCTGAAAGTTCTTTTTGCAGGCACTCTTGCACCTCACCTAACCCGAAAGAAGTGAAAATATTTAATTTTCATTTCATAGCACCGATAATATAAATCCTATCAAATCCATTCCAGGTTCAAATCTCCATCAATATGAATGCTGCTCTTAACAATGAGACCTCATAAATGCCCTTTAATTTATTTTGTACTGCTCTTAACTACATAGCTTGTATGACAGAGGAAGAGAGTTACAGAGCTACAATGATCTTTTCTTTTTGAGGCCTGCCCAATCATACAGACTACATTTTGCTACTGCTGTTAATGTTTCCACTGAGATTTCTATGTTTAAAGTTTACACCTACCTGTCATCATGGTCCTTATGCTAACACTCTAT
This sequence comes from Rhinatrema bivittatum, assembly GCF_901001135.1. Taxonomy (NCBI): domain Eukaryota; kingdom Metazoa; phylum Chordata; class Amphibia; order Gymnophiona; family Rhinatrematidae; genus Rhinatrema; species Rhinatrema bivittatum. Next base: position 108,407,573 of record NC_042617.1, on the reverse strand, counting down.
TAGTAGTTTAGGTAATTTTTTGTGAAAACACCTTTAGTTAGTGATGTGACAAAGACACATTAATAGTTTAACACATTTAATTATACCCCATATATAGTTGGCATTGATTCAGTGAAGAACCAATATGCAATCTGTTTTTCTCTTTGAATAGCAAGGAAACTTTTCTGCTCTTGTCTCCCCTGGCCACTAAGCATAGTATTTTTTTATATAATCTGAATGTTTTCATTTTTCCTGTTATATCCTTACTTCTTACTTTTCGGGGAAAAAAAGGGGTCATGCTAACCATGTGAGATTTGCCTTGCTTCCTTAATATCACACTTTTCTTCAATGATATTAAGAGTTTTGCTATATTCTTAAAGATGAGTTTTCAAAGACTTGCAATCATACAAATTAGCAGATGTGAGTTCACATAGCACATATTCATGTAAATGCTATTTTATAAGCCTCTAACTTACACATGCAAGTAATGGTACGTGAATACATTTGCTTGTATAAAAAAGGAGTGGGTTGGGGCATTCCTGGGTGGGGTAATTATTTACGTATATAAGTTGCTATTTTATAATCTGCAAAAGTGACTTGCATATGTATATTACTTGTGTATATTTACATCTGCTAATTATCTGGTGTAATTAAGAATAACATTCTTTATAATCAAATACTGACTGGATGAGGGGTCGGGGGAGTTCAGGCTGAAGAACCAGGAGTGTCTTGATGACCTAGAAAGAGGCTGGTAAAACTGGTAATTTCCTTCACGCGTGCATGTTACAAAATTTGCTGATTTACACACGTAAAAGCCAACAAGTGCTAAGGAAACTGGGATTAAATCTCCGCATGTAAATGATAAAATTTCGGAACACAAATACTTATGTATAGTTGATTTGTGCCACTTACCTGGTTACATTTTGACTTTTCTGCTTTTCATTCTGCTGTGTTGAAAATGTATGCCATGTATCATTTAAATACTCAAGCATGTGTTGCGTCCGTCGGTCGCAGACGGCTGCGACCGCTCTGCCTCACCTCTCTTCTACCCTTTTCCTCCTCTCTGGGAAGGATGGCTGCCTCCGCTGCTGTTTGCCGAAACCCTTGGCATCTCCGAGCCAGCATGGACGTCCCCGTCCGCCATGCTTCTTCCTCAGACCTCCTAAGGCACGCACGCACACGCTGCCTACGTTTTAGTATACGTCATGGCGGGAACCTCGGGGGAGGCCTATGACGTCAGTACCTCCGGGTATTTAAACCTCTGCTCCGCTCCAATTCAACAAGTTAGCAAAGGACTTCGGTTTTGCTACTCTGACCACTTCTAAGCTGCTCGCTTGGACTCCACATGACCCTCCGGGTTCTCTCGCTCCTACGGAAGCTCTGGATACCTGCTCCTCGGGGGCCTCTCGCTTCTACTCGCCCTCGGGGTTGCTCTACCTAACCTTAAGGACACCCGCTCTTCGGGGGTCCTGTCTACTCTCTTACAGGAAACCTTGGTGCTCCTAGGTACTCGCTCCTCGAGGGCCTATACTGCCTATGGTAACCTGCATCTCGGACCTCGGGTCTCTTTCTCCAATCATCTACCAAGGAAGTTATCAGCACTGCTACTCTGTGAGTATCACTACGCTTCAATTCTCCTTATTCCACCCTTCAGGTTCACGGCCTATCCCGCTCTGCAGAACACCACTGGACCTTTGCTACATCTGGGTGAGATCATCAACTACAAAGATGTTCTGAGGTGTACAATGATATCGTGGGACTACATTCCTGAGGCAAGCTTCTATTTCATCAACAAGCAGTATAATAAAGCTTTCTTTCCTCAGTGTCTGCTTACTAGAGTCTAGCCAATCATTGTGGTTCCCCACGGGGACCCTCCTCGTGGGAGGAGTCATCGCCACTTCGGCCAAGAGTCCACAATATGCCACAAACCCAACAGCATGTTGTTGGGTAGATTTAAATGTATTTTATATAGTGTGCACACTTAGGGGGCAATGATATTGGATTAAGGACATGCCGAGCTCTGCTCACATGTATCAAAAAAGACCTTGCACAGGTGATGATTAGATGTCCCCATATACGAATCGGGTGGTCATTTAAAGAATAAAGATATGGAATACAGGGGTAAAAAAACTGAACCGTCAAATGGGAAAATGGATGGGTTGGGAAGGGGGGTTTTGGATAAGGCATCCGTGGTCATGGCAGTGCGAGGCGGGCCTCTTTAGTGGGGACGGCATACATTTGTCCGAGATCGGCATGGACTTATTTAATAACATGTTACAGGAGGGATTAGAAAAAGAAATTGCGAAATGGTAGAAGGTTTAGTGGAGAAAGCTGAAGCAGCTGGTTGGGCCGCAATGGGGGAAACAAACCGACTACGTTGGTTGTTTTGTGGCGGTAAACCCGAGCCCAGTTCATGTTTACTGGTAAAGGGGGAGTTGGGTTAGGGTAAAGGGGGGGGGGGGTGCCCCGTGTAGTTGGGGGGGGGGCTGCTACACGGGATGACCGCAGAACCGTGGGGCAGAGGTTCGAGGTCGAGCTTGCTCTCGCTGGTACGAGGCGGAACAGGCGGGGGAAAGGGTGAGGGGGCGGTTCCACCATTGGGGTTAAGCTGGTGGAGAAACAGGGCAGGGATGGGGGAGAGGGGAAAAGGGGGGGCATGGGAAGGGGGGTTAATTGTTCTTGTTATTGTTAGGGCTAGGGTTATGTTGGTAATAAACTGCGGCCAATTTAAAAGCCAAACAGTGTTGAGATTTTATTAGGGTACTGGGGGGCAGTTAATCGAGCGCCAATGTTTCATCCCTATGATAAGTATTAGTATGAATTTCCTTTTCCAAAATCCTAGCCACTTTATTGTCAGATGTAACTTTTAAACAGGTGCACGGTTGCACATGAACATAAGAACATAAGATATGCCATACTGGGTCAGACCAAGGGTCCATTAAGCCCAGTATCCTGTTTCCAACAGTGGCCAAGCCAAGTCACAAGTAGCTGGCAAGTACTCAAACAAATAAATCTCAAGCTTCTATTGCTTATTAATTAATAGCAGTTTATGGATTTTCCTCAAGGAACTTATCTAAATCTTTTTTAAACCGGATACACTAACTGCTGTAACCACATCCCTGGCAATGAATTCCAGAGCTTAACTTTATGCTGAGTGAAAAAGAATTTTCTTCGATTTGTTTTAAATGAGCTACTTGCTAACTTCATGGACTGCCCGCTAGTCCTTCTATTATCTGAGAGAGTAAATAACCAATTTACATTAACTTGTTCAAGCCTTTCATGATTTTCTAGACCTCTGTCATATCCCCCATCAATTCTTCTCCAAACTGAACAGCCTTAACTTCCTTAGCCTTTCCTTATAGGGCAGCCGTTCCATGCCCCTTATCATTTTGCTTGCCCTTCTCTACACTTTCTCCAGTGCAATTATATCTTTTTTGAGACGCGGTGACCAGAATTGCATACAGTATTCACGATGCAGTCTCACCATGGCACGATACAGAGGCATTATGACATCCATCATTTTATTTGCCATTCCCTTCCTAATAATTCCTAACATTGTTTGCTTTTTTGATCGCCATAGCACACTGAGCCAATGATTTCAATGTATTATCCACTATGACACCTAGATCTCTTTCCTGGGTGGTAATTCCTAAGATAGAATCTAACATTGTGTAACTATAGCATGGGTTATTTTTCCCTATATGCATCACCTTGCACTTGTCCTTGTTAAATTTCATCTGCCATTCAGAAGCCCAATCTTCCAGTCTTGCAAGGTTCTCCTGCAATTTATCACAATTCACTTAAGATTTAACTACTCTGCATAATTTTGTGCCATCCGCAAATTTGACCATTAGCCCATGCCCAGGGACTCAGCCATTTCATAACATATGCGCTTATGTTGTAAAATAGCCTGAACATGCACACATGTGCTTGCAATTTTAAGTGGACATGCGCTTATGTGTGCAAATGCCGCTTCTACCGTGTAACTGGGAGAATTTTACTAGACACACATGCCGACACCATTACGAGTTTTTCCAGTTAGTTCACAGTTCGCCTAGGTAAGGGACTTCCAAACTCCTCTAGTTTAATAGCCTCTCTTTTCCCCTGTTAGCTGTTACCTTTAAAACCTTGCTGATCTGCTTATATATTTTTGTTTTATTTCTTACACGCCATCCATAGCAGAAGTAAAGTTACGCGGTAGTGTGCCCTGATGTGTGCCTGTGCGCATAAGTATTTACATGCAAATTTCAAGGTGAAATCCAGGAACGGCCAGACCATGCCCATGCCCCACCCTTTTTTCAGAACTTTTGATTTGTGCATGTGATGGCAGGTATGTGTATGAGGATTTAAAATCCGCTCACATGTGGTGGCCCAACTTGTTCACATATCTCCCAATTTTGGTGCGCGCTGGACTTTTAAAGTTCACCTTAAAGTGCGTAGCAAACTACTTGCAGGCCTCCAAGGAAGGATACTTGGATGAGTACAGAGGCAGGCCATTAGTGGCTTGACCACCTCAAATAGCTCTTTCACTTTATTAAGAACTTGATCTGTTTGCCTAGAAATTGGTTTTTTTTTTGTCTCCTTAATAGCCAAAGAATAATTAATTCCATTAATTTTAAGTTCCTTTTCTGAATCAGATTTTAGTTTTTGCTATCTATGCTCCATTACTTTCACTTCTTGTTTCAGCACTTAAAGGATAGTAGTAAACTATTGTGCAGTCGTTTTCCCATTTTTACACCATCTGTGTTTCACAAGGGCTAAATCATCTAGAAGCCTTGTTATTGTCCTATCCCAAAACAGTGGTTCAGGTCATGTCCCCCTCTAGACTCCTTTCAGAAAAGTCCTAGTTGGTCATTTAATTTGGACCCAATGGGTAATGACAACTTCTGTAAACTCAAAATTTCCAGGTCTTTGGGCTTGCTTCTTGGTGAAGCTCACAAAGAAACTGATCGGACTAGGGGTTTGGAGATAGCCAAACATCATGAAACAATGGTTTGTTATTAGTCACATTAGAAAGACCAGATCCAAAATATGGCCTGCTTGACTAGATGGGTAGGAGATTTAATCATTTATATAAACCCCATGATTACCATTTTCTCCATAAATATCTGAGCCTGTCCCTTCTTGGAATCAATATGGAGATTAAAATTACCCATAATAATTAGTTCAGGAAAGTCCAAAGAAAGATCCACTATAAGGAAGAGGATTTCCTTAGTTTCCTCCTGTTATTTGTAGTCCTATAAATCACTTAATCTGTCCATACTAGCAGATGTTTCACTCTTCCATTTACTGATAAGAACCCAGAGGTATCTGAAATGATGCTTTGTAAATCAAAATAACCCTACTCAACATGTCATAAGAGAAGCTTACAGATATAGCTGGTTTAATCTTTCAAAATATTGGTCTTTTAACAATGACTCTGTAATAACCCCCAATTCTATCTTGTGATCTAATATTAAGTCTCAAAGAATGGCTTATCTTGCATTAGTAATCATGCATTGTGTCTTTTTTGATAATTTGATTTCTCAGTGGTTATGCAGGACAGTAATCAGCCACACAAGTGGGGCAATGTCATCTGATGTGCCAAGGTGGAAAAGCGCAGTCAGAGTTCAGAAAATGAGAAGGTTTTCTAAGCATGTTCAGGTGTTCTTGTGCAGCTTTTGTCTCATGAGTCTCCTTGGTCTTTTCTTCTGCTTGTTTTCGCTTTCTTTCTCAACTAGTTTATTTTTTCTTATTGTAGCTGGTGGTTTAGTCACATCCATGGGTGCTCTGGGTCCAGTTCCAAGTCCAGATGGAGGGGAAGCTATCTTCCCGGGCCCCTGGCACAGTCAGTTACAATGACAGTCAACAGCTCACACTCTAGAATGATCACTACCTTGTGCAAGAGTGTCAAGGATAAGATAAAAAAACCCCAAAGTATTACAAGAGGTAAAATTAAAAGATCACACCACTCCATTCAACCAGGGTGCTGGATAACCAAAGAAAAAACCAAGTGAAGTCCAAAAGTGGTGTTCAAAATAAAGTCTTTACTGTAACTTAAATTGCAGTATCCAAGCCAAAATTGTAAAAATCAAAAAGAGCATAAAAAATATCAATACAATAAAAAATGTGACTTCCTTGTTCATCTTAGATCTTCTCAACACTCTCCTTTCCCTTGCACCTTCATCCATAACTATAATACACTCCTACTGCAGGGTAGGATAGCTAGAGTGCAGTTCCCAAACTTGGATCAAAACTCTTAACTTGTAATCCAAAAACCAAACAAAATATCCAGATGTCGCCAATACAAGAGCCCACCCTTTTTTCTCAGATGTCTCTAGTACAAGAGTCTACTTGAAATTCTCTTTACCCTTGCTTCTGCTTAGTGCAGACAAAAAGATCTTTCTGGATTCAGTCCTTCAGGATAGCAGGACATCGCCTTTCCATCCAGACTGAACCAGTCTTCTTCAAAAAAATAATTTCTCTAGTTCCAAAATCCAAAAATGCCCCAACTGCAGATCCCAACCTCCAGGAATGAGGAATTAAGATCCCACAGCTAAGCTCCAACTCCTACTCAGTTGCTTGAGACCTAGGGATGATCTCCAGCCTCTCCTTCTGTTATGACTGTCGGTCGCAGACAGCTGCGACCACATCTACTCACATCTTGCATCGTTCTCCTTCCCTTCCTAGGTCTGCTTGTGGCGTAGGCTAGTCTCCACCGCCGCGTTCCCCATGGCTCCTCGTGGCGGCCGAGACACCGCCACCATCCACATCGACTCTGGGCCTTCCTAGGCACACGCGTGCGCCACCGGGCCCTCTTTTGAAGCCTCTTCGGTGGGCCTCTTCGGTGGGCCTCTTCGGTGGGCCTCTTTTGAAGCCTCTCCGGGGCGTCCCTGATTGATGATGTCATTGGATCAAGGTACCCGCTAGCCGACTTGGCAACGAGTTCCATATGTCCCTATAAGCTCCTACCTCCGTGTTCCTGTGGCTATTCTATCGGACTCCTTGGACTTTGGACTCTGTCTGGTACCCACTCCTCGGGGGCCAGTGTGCACATTCTATGGGGACTTGGTCTCCTGGCCTCCCCCGCTCCTCGGGCTGGCCCTGTGTCTCCTGAAGTCCTACCCTGCAAGGCTCCCCGCTCCTCGGGGCTGCCTCCTGGAACACCTTTACTACTTGGGAGTTCTACGTCGGTGCTTCCCCGCTCCTCGGGGTTGTGCCTACGTGCTGTACAAAGACTGTCAGCACTTCCCTGCTCCTCAGGGCTGCACCTACGTGCTATACAAGAGACTATCAGTGCTTTCCTGCTCCTCAGGGCCATGATCTCGTTCTTTACTGAGACTGTCTGCGCTTCCCTGCTCCTCGGGGCAGTGCTTCCATGCTATACAGAGACTGTCAGTGCTTCCTGCTCCTCAGGGTTGAGCATATGTCATCCTTGGAGACCTGACTCAGGCTTCCCTGCTCCGCGGGATGGCCTACGTCATTGCATCTGCCCTCCTTCGCTGCACAGCTCTGCCCCTCGGGGTTGTCTCTCCAGAATACCTCCTGCACGGCCAGTCTTGCACCTCCCGCTCTGTGTCCTGCCTAGCGCCTTCCCTCTCGGGGGTCTCTGCCCAGGTATTTTCTCCAGCCTGTATACCTACTGTGAGAATTCCTTTTGGCTCCTTGGGACCCCTCCACAGTCTCACTCAGAGCTCCCTGCTGTGCCTGACCTCGCCTCCCGATGGTGTGGACCTGTGGGGCTCCTCCCCACAGGTGGTAACAACTCTCATCTCGGGCTAAGGGTCCACATACCCCCAAACCATAACACCTTCCTTCTCTGTCCAGTTGTCTTCCCACTCCTTGTCATCTAACCTTCTAAAGAATGAATATGCTTCAAGGGATTCTAAACCCTAGAAGGCTTTCCCTCCAAAAGGTGGGGCTCTGATCAGTGGAGGATCAAAAATTTGTAAAACCCTTCCCATTATCCACTGATGGAAAATTGTACATGGGAGCATTTCTTATGACTGGCAAAGCCCTGTCACATTATTTTACTAAAGTGTTTTTTTTTTCCTTTTTTCGTGAATCTCTGAAAAACAAAGGAAAAGAAGAAAAATAATTTTAATTTGGTTACTATAAAGTTTCATCTCAAATTTGAGTTTGACCTGGAGGAAGTGACAACATGCTATTGAATGGCTGCCTGATTCTGGAACTCCTGACAAACTCATATACAATCCTTGTTTTTTATAGCAATCCTGATGTTGTAGGAGCATGAGGTACAGATTCCGGATTACAATAGACTAACTATGTCAGTTTGCAAAATTTCTGTGGATTTAAAAACAGTGTTCTACCTCTTGAGTGCATTGCCAATAGGGAGAGCCCAGCTGAGGGAGGGAAGGAAAAGGAGAGAGGCGAATAGGTAGGCTATGATAATACAGTTGCATCACAACTGGGCAGCACTGAAGTTTTAACTAATGCTGACTTCAGAATTGGTTTAGTGAACTTTGTCATGATATGGGGGCCATTAAGAAAGAAAGTTTGGAGAATGTTGGTGAGCTATAGAGAGATCATTATGAATGGGCTTGCAAATAGAAATGGAGGCAAGGCTGGATGAGCAAGATACAGCTCTCACACACAGCCAAAAACTAGTTTCTGAGATCGCGGATGCATCATCTTTGCTTTGCGAATGCCTTGAGGATCTGGAAAATAGGTCAAGAAGGGGCAGTTTGAGAATTTGATGGGTGCCAGAGGGCCCAGAATTTTCAAATTGCACATAGCCATACACACACTTATTATGACCTATTTTAGCCCAACATGAGGATTTGGCTAAAATTCCAACGATTGAACTGGATAGAGTGCACAGATCTTTGGCACAGCCCAGAGGTAACTGGCCAAGAGACATAATAGCATATTTCCATATATTTTTCTTAAAAAGAAAAGTGCTGATGCAGGCAAGGAAAATAAAAATGATGTAGAAGGGAATTTTTGTTTGCTGTTTTGGAAAAAGTGGAGTTAAGTGGAATTGTTTTTTACAGTGGGTTAGGAAGTTGTATACAGGACCTTCAGCGTGTATTAAGATAAATGGAGGATATTCCACTTTTTTTCAGGTGGGTTGGGAAACTAGGCAAGAGTGCCTGCTATCCTTATTTGCTTTATACCTTGAATTTTTGGTGAAAAGAATCAGAGGACTGGATGGTATTTCGGGGATAAAAGTAGGAGATGAGTATAAATTATCGCTGTTTGCAGACTATGCCCTCTTCAGTGTGGCAGAGCCTATAGAGTCCTTGGATCCTGTTTTGGGGAACTAATCCGGTTTGGGAGGGTTTCAGTGAAGATATGATGTGATTTGGAATGAGGAAAGGTTCACAAAGATGAGATCTGTTCAGTGTAATTTTGCCCTAGCTTGATAGCAGCTAGGTAGACAGTAGATCAAGCTAGGGCGAGAGTACATTGTACAAATCTCATCTTTGTGTACCTTTGCTCATTCCAAATCACATATTTTCACTGATGTGTACTATGCTGTTCGTACCTCTGATTGTGCATGTAAAACTGCCCCCTAAAACCTAGCCCACTACCAAAACCTCACCTCGAGTTACTAGTTGACACTCCTACAGTGGTATAGATGACAAATATGTGTACCACCCCAGAGGCTTTTTCTCTCTGTACTCCATTCCACTCTACTCCTCTCCCTCCTCTTTCCCCTCTCCCCTTTCCTGCCTGAAACAGGACTTACGATAAATATCACAAATCCAGGTTCGGGCATATCGCACAGCATAACGCCAGGAAAAAAGGTGTAGCTATTTCCGACATTATAATGTGCATTATGCTATCGCATGCAACATTAAACACCCCTCATTTTCATAAACTCCGCCCAAACTCATCCCCTTTGACTAAATTTTGAAAATTTGCATATGCATCTTGTGATTTGAAACATATTTGAAGCATGTGTTATGGTGTTGTCGTGGGCATTAGGGCCCTAATGAACGTGATAATGCCCTAACGCATTTTGATGAATGACCCGGTTGATTAGGATGTATTGTGGTTATCAAGATGAATGTATTGCCTAGGTTTTGTTGTTATTTTCAAACACTTCCAATACAAATCCCTCATAATTCTTTTCAGAGGTGGCAGAAACAACTTTTCTGCTTTACATGGAAAAGGAGACCGCCAAGGTTTACAGGGAGAGTTCAGTATCAACCAAAAAATAGAGGAGAATTAGGGGTTCCATATCTTCTGTGGTACTATATAGCTTCTCAATTACATACTGTAATTGATTGGCATAGGAAGAAGGAAGTAAAGAGATCTTATTGAGAATTCCCTAGAAGGTATGGATTGGGTTACCCAGATGAGTGAGGATTATCTAGAATTTGGTTTCTCCTGTCCCTGCTTTAAGGTTTAGAATAGGTGGGAATGTGCTACTAGGAGATAATTATTGTTATAGGTCATCTTTTCATTATAATAAGTTTAGACCAGGAGTTATGATGAGAGCTTTCATAAGATGGAGAAACAAAGGATGCTATAAATTGTAACAGATTTGGGAAGGTAAGGGAATAATACCATTTTCTAAGCTACAACAGATCTTTTAGTTCCCAGATGAAGATGTATATTACTGTCTCTACTCTCACTTTGTGCAGCAACAGAAGATTTGGGGTGATTTAGTAAAGGGTAACTCTGTTAGAAGGGCTTCATGTTAATGTTGATAAAATGAGTAGAGTGATTTCTAGTATATATTCCTTGTTAAATGTAGAATTGAAGGATAAACCCAGTTGTTTCAACTTGTCGGAAAGGGATTTGGGCCAAGTATTAGAAGAGCCCACCTGGGACATATACTTTCTGTATACCAAGAAAAACTATATCTTCCAGTATTGTTGAAAATGGTTACAAACTTTTGTTTTGCTGGTATTTACCACCAGAATGATTATTTATTTATTTATTTATTTATTTTAGAGATTTTATATACCGACAACCGTTTGCACATCGTATCGGTTTACAGATAACTTAGAACAATAAATATCAATTAGGCATGGCCTTTACAAAGAACAAAAGGAGTACAACAAGAAACCTAAGAACCTAGTTAACTGGGAGTAGCATAAATTGGGGGAGGAGAATACAACAAAGTGAAAAGAGGGAGGCTATGTACAAAGGTACAGAAAATACTTTCGTTGAAATTGCTGAGTTTTTTCGGGGGAAAAACAGGAGAATTTGAAAGGCCTAAGAAGGGTACTGCTTAGAATTAAAGGAGTTGTCATTAGGAATAGTTTATCTACGAAAAACTAGACATTTGGAGAGATTGTAAAGTTTCTGGAGTGCTTTTCGTTTTTTCAAACACGACATAATGCGATGAGATTTTTATCAGTAGGTCACAGAAGGAGTAGGGTTAGTGTGGGTGGATAAAGAGGGGTAGGCTTGTAGGAAGTATTACCCCATTGTAGAAGATGTTTGCTGGAGGGAGTGTTATGGTAGGGGAATTTTCTTTTATTTATGGTGGGATTACCCGATGGTAGGGGAATTCTGGGATATTATTTTGAAAATGATGCATAATATGACTGGGATATTAATCCCAAAAGACCCCAAGTTCTTGTTTTTGAATATTCCTATATAGAATAATAATAGAAAGACTAGGGGGCACTCCATGAAGTTAGCATGGGGCACATTTAAAACTAATCGGAGAAAGTTCTTTTTTACTCAATGCACAATTAAACTCTGGAATTTGTTGCCAGAGGATGTGGTTAGTATAGCTGTGTTTAAAAAAGGATTGGATAAGTTCTTGGAGGAGAAGTCCATTATCTGTTATTAAGTTCACTTAGAGAATAGCCACTGCCATTAGCAATGGTAACATGGAATAGACTTAGTTTTTGGGTACTTGCCAGGTTCTTATGGCCTGGATTGGCCACTGTTGGAAACAGGATGCTGGGCTTGATGGACCCCTGGTCTGACCCAGTATGGCATTTTCTTATGTTCTTATGTTCTTAGATTGTGATATTCAATTGATGTCCCTATTGAGACAAATTGGAGAAAGGCTATTGTTCCATCAGAGGAGAAAGTATGCATTTGACTGGCGATTTCTCACAACTTTTCCTCACGGAAATACTTGAAGTTTTACTTCACAAATAATTTTTCCCTACACGCGTACATTTAATTGACGCTCTGTGAGTACTATGCCCTGTTTTTTGGTTGGTTCCTGTCACCTCACTAACAGTTTCCCCAGCTTACCAACCGAATTGTGGCCTCCCTTCTCCCTATGTTTTCATCCTTAGTTAGCCCCACAAAGCCTGCGAGTGTCCTCCTGCGATCCTCCTCCGGGTTATTGGGGCTAGTAGGATGGGGACATCCACGGTTACATTGCCGCCAGGGACGCTGTCAAGGCCATCGATGCTCTTATCAATTTCATCCATGCCTCCGTTGATTCCCTCGGTGCTTTCATTGTGGTCGATGCCCCCATCGATGCTGTCTGTGCCTCCATCTATGCCGTCCTGCCTCCATCGATGCCCCCTTCAGTTCCATAGATGCCATCGGTGCCCGCATCGATTCTGTCAGTGCCATTGGTGTTTACATCGATGCCATTGATCCCTCCATGAATTCCATCAATGCCCACATTGATACCCTTAACAAAAACAAGGGGTAACCTGCAAGGAGCAGCAGTTACTAACCTTAAGAGAAGCATGGGGTAACCTGCACAGAGTGGCAGTTACTACCATAAGGAATTTGCTAGGCAGATTGGATGGACCATTTGTTTTTTTTTTCTGCTGGGATTACTAGGTTATTACGTGAAAAGGTTCAAGCATTTCTGGGTCTCTCTTCTCCACCTGCATATGTTGTGGAAGTTTTCCCCCTTTTGATTGTAGAATCTTTCAGGGCTGGACAGTTTTAATGAGATGAGATGAAAAAACTGTGATCTTTAACCATTCACAATTACATTTTCAGTGTTGCACACTGAGTTCAATCTCACTGAACACTTGTCTAGATCTAAAACTGATGGCTAGTGGCAATAGTTGATACACAGCAGAATTCTAAACTGTAGAACTCTAACCTTATAGTAAGCAAGAGAACAGGTGATTAGCTGACCTATCTTCTACTTCACTTGGGAAATAAACAAGTAGAGATATGTAAATTATTCTTTAACAAGTGTCAAGTAACTCATCTGGGAGCTTCTTATTGATGGTTATGGTTTAAAAACTTATAAATATATTTTATTGCTATGGCTAAATCAGATTGAAGAGTGCAGTTATTTCTTTTGCCTTGCATGTATGTATTTTATGTTTGTCTTACATATTACTAAATTTGGTGAATCTATTTAGAATCTTTCCTCTTTTGTTAGTCATTCGGTGATGGGTTTATAGAAGTGTTTATGGTCTCACTATGACAATAACTTTAAAACATGTGATCATGTACCCATATACACGTGTATGAGTGCGCGAGTGCACATTTATGCTAGAATTAGAAATCATCTGCACAAGTGCACGTGTATGATTTAAAGTTTATTTAATGCATATATATGTAGCAAGCTACTATAAACCAGGTTCCTGCTCCCACAAGATTATGGGTTGGAGCCTTACAATGTGGACTGAGCTGTGTCTGGATCTGAGTGATGTGTTTTGGACCTGTCAAAAAAGGGTTTTCAATCCTGCAGCGATTGCAAGCCGCTGCAGGCAAGGTGAAGGAATATAAAAATACGTAAAAAAAACCTTGTGCACTCTGACAAATGTTCATCAAGAACCAGCATCCGGCACTCACAGTGTTAAGTTGGCAAAAGGGCTATACGGTTTAGCCTGCACAGAGAACAGCACTATGTAACCATAAGAACATTAGAAATTGCCATACTGGGTCAGAGCAAGGGTTCATCAAGCCCAGCATTCTGTTCCCAACAGTGGCCAATCCAGGTTACAAGTACCTGGCAAGAGGCCAAACATTAAGTAGATCCCATGCTAATGATGCAAGTAATAGCAGTGGCTATTCTCTAAGACAACTTGATTAATAGCAGTTAACGGAATTCTCTTCCATGAACTTTATCCAAACCTTTTTTAAACCCAGCTACACTAACTGCACTGACCACATCCTCCGGCAACCAATTCCAGAGCTTAATTGTGCGTTGAGTGAAAAATAATTTTCTCTGATTAGTTTTAAATGTGCCCCCTGCTCCTTCTATTATCTGAAAGAGTAAATAACCAATTCACGTTTACCCGTTCTAGACCTCTCATGATTTTAAAGACCTCTGTCATAACCACCCTCAGCCGTTTCTTCTCCAAGCTGAACAGTCCTAACCTCTTTAGTCTTTCCTCATAGGGGAGCTGTTTCATCCCCTTTATCATTTTGGTCACCCTTCTCTGTACCTTTACCTTCACCTTCACATTTATATCTTTTTTGAGATGCGGCGACCAGAATTGTACACAGTACTCATGGTGCGATCTTACCATGTAGCGATACAGAGGCATTATGACATTTTCCATTTTATTCACCATTCCCTCCTAATAATTCCTAACATTCTGTTTGCTTTTTTGACTGCTGCAGCACACTGAGCTGACAATTTCAATGTATTATCCACTATGACTCCTAGATCTTTTTTCCTGGGTGATAGCTCCTAATATGAAACCTAACATCGTGTAACTACAGCATTGATTATTTTTCCCTATATGCATTACCTTGTACTTGTCCACATTAAATTTTATCTACCATTTGGATGCCCAATCTTCCAGTCTTGCAAAGTCCTTCTGCAATTTAACATAATCCGCTTGTGATTTAACCACTCTGAATAATTTTATATCATCTGCAAATGTGATTACCTCATTCGTTGTATTCCTTTCCAGATCATTTATAAATATATTGAAAAGCACCGGTCCAAGTACAGATCCCTGAGGCACTCCACTGTTTAGCCTTTTCCACTGAGAAAATTGACCATTTAATCCTACTCTCTGTTTCCTGTCTTTCAACCAGTTTATAATCCACAAAAGGACACCACCTCCTATCCCATGACTTTTTAGTTTTCTTAGAAGCTTCTCATGAGGGCTTTGTCAAACGCCTTCTGAAAATCCAAATACACTACATCTATTGGCTCTCCTTAATCCGTATATTTATTAACCTCTTCAAAAAAATAAAGCTGATTTGAGAGGCAAGACTTGCTTTGGGTAAATCCTTGCTGACTGTGTTCCATTAAACCATGTCTTTCTATATGCTCTGTGATTTTGATCTTTAGAATAGTTTCACTGTTTATCCCGGCACTGAAGTCAGCTTCACTGTTCTATTACTTCCTGGATCGTCCCAGAGCCCTTTTTAAATATTGGGGTTACATTAGCCACTGTTCAGTCTCCAGCAGATGAGGAAGCCAAAGGTATGCTTGGAGACCATTTAAGGTAGAAAAGGCACAATTTGGCTTGCTCTCTGTGTGAGGAATTGGGACAGCCAGGAGTTAGAGCCAGGAAGAAAGAAGTGCGTATGGCAGCCCTGCAATCAGTTCTTCTCCTGAAGAACTAATTATCGAGTGTGAGAGAGAGAAATCTGTCCTCTGAGGAAATAGAGAGACAGACAACTGTTCTTGATCCATAGCCGAGCTACATGTAAAATCCCAATAAGGGACAGAGGAGCCAGGAGCCGAGATACAGAGAGACTTTCTTTCCAGATGTATTCAGGCTGAGGAGTGCATGGCTGGATGACCCTCCTAAGACACTGAGTTAAGTAATCTAAATTTTGCATAGAGAGTTTATAAGCAGAGGAGTAAGAAGATTTCTTTCCTTGTCTTTTGTCATAAATTAAGTATCTCAATTGCTTCAGCCTTTCATCCTAAGTCAAGTATAAACTCTTGCTAATAGGTACTGGAAAAGAAAAATTGTGGACCATGGTCTTTCTGTAAGAGACAGAAACCAGGCGTGCTTTCCGTTTAGTACCAGGTACACCATTTGGTGAATTTCCCCAGGAGAGAGAGACCTTTCACACACTACAGTGCTCATATATTTGGTTTGTCATTTAGCTAGCTCCACCATCAAGAAGGACTTCTTCATTTTTTTGATTTTGTGTTTGGGACAGGGTGCACCCTTTACAAACTGGTGACATTGAGATGGATCTGTCCCCCCACCCCCCTTTTTTGAGTACTCAGGGATAAAAACAGTTTTTGAAAGCTGTGTATTTCACTGCTTTTCCCCCCAACCTTTCTCTATTAGCGTTCATTATTATTTTAGTTTTTTACTATCCATATGAGTATGTTGGTTGCCTTGACTAACAGGCCATACCCAGTGTTATTTTTACATTGCTTGATTTAAAATAAGAAAAATGCAAGCTTATATTATACTTCACTAATGTACTTTTCCCATTTAATGTGCTGATTGGATTTACTGTCTACTTATACAATATTAGTAAAAAGGTTAATTAGTGTTTTAGTCTAGTGTGATGATTTTATTTGGTCTGTAGTACCACAATTGAGAGGTTGTTTGGGATGAGCAATGGATTGTGGTATCAAGGCGACTGGGACCATGTCTCATCCCCCACCCAAGTTATGAACTCGAAGATAAATCATATTAAAGAATATAATTTCTCATATGGTACTCCCTACCCCAAGCATAAGGGTAATTCATAGTCCGGATCAAGGCAGAGGCCACATGTATGCTCCTAATTTTAAGTGGTTACGTGAGGAAACATTCTTTGTGTATCTTTCTTAGGAATTTGTCAGCTTTAACGCATGCAACTAGGCATATTTTAAAACGTGCTCATGTGAAGGAAATAGCCAGTTTGACCCATTAGCCCATGAGTTTGCCAAGTCTATTTCTAACTCATTCAGACCCCTCTGGTTCTTTAGCCTCTACTCAGATCCCTCACCCAGTCGTCATAGGCCTAAAACAAATTTTCACCAGACTTACACCTCATCAAGACCAGAAGTAAATAAGCACAGATAACAGTCTGCCATGTGCTGTGGGCATGAGATTTAAAATTCATATTTACATGTGTAAATGTTGGCCCCACTTTGGAACATCCCTGACATGTCTTAACTCTGCCCCTTTTTCACGCATGTTAGGTTGCTTGCACATTTACACACATAATTGGGCTGTTTTAAAATACAAGTTGCTTGCGCGCAGCCCAGATACTTGTGTATATGGGCCTTTCAGTGTGAGCTACTCTTTTAAAATTCACCCCATGCTTTTTGTTATGAAACTGATTGCTATAAATCAGGCAAAAAAGCTTCTTAAAAAGAAACATTTTCTTTTATGTGAGATATCTTCAATAATTCTTGCACATTTCTTCTTCAGCTATCATTGTCATACCCAGATATCTTTGGAAATAGTCAGTAATATATCAAATCCTAATTTGCAGCTGTGTTCTGAAAAATAGCACAAACATTTCTAATTATCTGACTTTTGATGGATTTATGTTCACAGGTTGTTACTAAAGACATTTTTGAATGAAATGCATATGCATCTATTGCAGTACTTGATGATGCAAATAACTATGCTTACACAATACTTCCTTGTTTTTACACTCCAGATTTATTATTTAATAAAATCCTTTATTTTGGCTCATAGAGTTGAAAAACATAGATAATACATAATAAAGCCATTCTTTTGGCATTTTATAATTGGTTCTCTTCATACTCCTTTTAGAAACATAATTAATATTCTATGACTTTACTTTCAGTTTACCCATTTTACTTGTTCATTTGAACTAGATGTACATGCTGCATCTGTCTTTTTAATTGACATTCATTTTAGAGAATTATTGATGCTTGTGTGGGCTGCTGGCGCAGCACCTGTTTTTTTGGCAGTTAGCTATTCACAGCAAAACTGCAATTTTCTCTTCTTGGTTACTGTGGAATCTTTAATGGGTTTTCTTGATTGATGATGGTGCTGTGGCCTAAAGCATTGGGAAAGAAAAAAACATCTGATTAGAAAAGTTCCCGTGTTATTTTATGCGCTGTGTCTTGTTGGTTTCTTAAACATAGTATTTGAGGGCTACAGGTGTGTAATAAAATTTAAAGTCCTCTGTTGTCTATGAAACCTTAATATATGCTTTAGGAATCTTCCATTTGCTATTTTTTTGTGTACCTCTGCCTTTTAATTTTTTGACACAGGATTATTTTTTTCTGAATGATGCAGTTCTGTTACGTCACAATATTGCAGTGAAAGCTATTCTTTACGGAGTACTTGGTCACATTTCAAAGTTTGCAAGGCATGCTGTAATTTAAGAATTATAAATAAGATGCTGTGCTTGCTATCCACAATCAGTTTAGGCGTGCTTTTAGATTTAACAGACGTAGAATATGCAAGGTGCCCAAGCCATGTCTAAGGCAGAAAAGCATAGTACCATATTTTTTTTATTTCCTTCCAAAATGTTCTTCCCAACTCTCACATAAACTTATTTTATTTTAACTGTGCCCTATCACCATCATATGCACACTGTATGGAAAAAATTTCTGAAACTATTGGATATGCACTAAACATATTTAGAGGTTTATTCAGCATGCATTTCTCTCTCCTAGGTTACAACAGATTTTATTCCCAGTAACTTTACAACCACTTCAGAAGAATCGAGCTGGGTAAAGACCAATCCTGTTTAAGGATATATAATTGTTTTAGTCTTGCTGTAATGTGGATAGGGACCTTCATTTTCAGTTTATATTTTATTTTTTCCTGAGAATTTCTCTGTATTTGTTATAATTAACAAAAATGGAAGAAAATCAGTAAAAAAAAAAAAAAAAAGGGGTTGTCTTTTTCCCAATGGTTTTCTCCCATTTTTGTTTCTTATAATAAATACTGAGAAATTCCCAGGAAAAATAAAATATAAACTGAAATTGAAGGTCCCTAGGAATCAGGATGGGATTAAGACCCTAAACATACATTTTAAAAGTCAGTATGCCCTTGATCTGCAGATATTTAAAAATAGGTATGCTTTCTACAATAGACTAAGCTGAAGCAGTCTCCAGGAGTCCATGTCACTACCATCGTTATATTCTCTTTGGTTACTCAGGAGGAGATTCTCTCCTATAATGTCACAAGTTTTAACATATGAGCCTTGAGGATCCTCCTGTCCAGCAGGAGCTGGACAGGAGGATCCTCAAGGCTCTTTCATGGCACCACGAGCATGCTGAGATGTCAGCATCAAGCACATTGACATTAATTGTCATACTGATAGAATCAATGCTTGAGACCTATGCCCTTACATTGAACAAAATTAGCTCAGACATTGAAGCCATGAAATCATGGTTTGACTTTGATTCTGAATATGCCAAGTGATTCTTGAATGACCTTGGACAGGGACAACTCTCCAACAGCTCAATAGCCTTTGACCCTAAGGCTGCAATCATCTCAGCTAAACCATCTGAGGGTAAGACTGTAGGGTAAGTGCCACCTCAGCTTTTTGAGGCATTTGTTATATTGGAGTCATAATCTGAGGATTTCTGGGATCTGACCTTTGGGTCTGCAGACTATAACTCTAAATCGGAGTAGTTTCTAGAACTCCTCTCAGATCTTTCTCCAACAACAGGTTAAGAGTAAAGATTTCCTCTTGGAAAACCTTCCTCACCCAGCTTTTGTGTAAGAAATGACTAAGGTCATTTCTTTTGTAAAGAAGACATTGTATCTAGTAAACTCCCGGATTTAATAAGGTCGAACTATTGCATCAGTCTGTTTTTCTGAATCTTATCTGAAAACGGTCATGAAGTCTAGGAATCATTCCTGGTAGCCCCACCATGAGTTGAAAACCTTTTAGGGAGAAGATTTATTCAGCATGCAATGCTTAGCTTCTGCACAGTTTATCAGATCTACATGGTTAATATATACATGCCATTCTGAGACTAGCTGAATTTCTTCTTTTAGAGAATCAGGGGGATTTTATTCACCCTCTAAAGCAAGGAGAAGAAAGTAGAAAGCACTTGGTCAGAGTGACATATAATGTTTTGAAATACCAAATATGAAAAAGCACCCAAAACAATTTTTGGGGGAATCACACTATGTAATCTGATTCACATTCAAAAAACCCCCTTTTTTTAATTATTTTTCATAAGATATTAAATCATTTGATAGCTCACAATCTGTGAATCTTGTCAATAAACCTTGTTCAAGCAGGAGGTCAGCGGATCTATTGTCTGAGGTTGGTTCGGGTCAGACAATAGATCCGCTGACCTCCTGCTTGAACAAGGTTTATTGACAAGATTCACAGATTGTGAGCTATCAAATGATTTAATATCTTATGAAAAATAATTAAAAAAAGGGGGTTTTTTGAATGTGAATCAGATATAATGTTTTGAGACATTGTTGATAGTCTCTGCCATGGGCTGAATACCTCAGATAGTAAAGTAAGGCTACAGATAAGAATTGTGGAAAGCCCCAACAAATTGCCCTCTGAAAGGATTATTTCCTTTCCCTTCTCACCAAGAAATGCTAAAGAAAGTGCTCTCACCCCTCTTGTTGATCAAAACAATCGGACTGTACCACCACAGGAGAGAGGACAGAGATTTTACTACACAATTTTTCCAGTGCACAGAAAACTGGGCAATACCATGTCATCTTGGCAATAGTTTTGGCATTATTATGCTTACTAGTGTGGGGCAGGAGAGGGGTACCACATGCTTTCCTGCTTGGACAATTGGCTAGTCAAGAACAAGTCTCAGGCAGAAGCAGATTAATCCATATGTAACACCATCTTAGTGCAGAAGTTCCTAAGAATTGTAATAAAATTCCCTAAATCAAATCTGAATCCTTCACCTTATTTGGAATTCATAGAGCAGAGGTGGTCAACTCTGATCCTCAAGAGCCACGAATAGGCCTGGTTTTCAGGATATCCACATCGAGTATGTATGAGATAGATTTGCATACAGTGGAGCCAGTACATGTAAATATACCTCAAGCATATCCATTATGGAAATCCTAAAAACCAGGGTTGTTTGTGGCTTTTGAGGACTGGAGTTGGCCACCCCTGTCATAGGGGCTCTGCTAAACATGACTAAAGTCATGGCTTTCTTCCCGTGCCCTCAAGACTTCGGGTATAATGTCAACAGTGGAGAAAGACATTATACCCAATGGCAATCTCCTTATAAAACAAGTCTAATGGATCTTAAATTCCCAGAGGAATCAAGCCATTCATAAACTTCTGAAATGTATTCGTGTTGTTTTAAATAAAAAAACCCCAAAAATAAATGTGTACTTGAGAAGCCTAGAGACTCCATGGCTTGGAGGTTTTCCTACGCCTGTTTGTCCAAAGGCATGCCCTTCCAAATTCATCCTCATTCAGCTGTATCCAAGCAGGGACTGGGGAGCTTCCTTAAAATGACTTAATGCTCAGGGCCTCTGGTCTCTCTGATAGAAGAGATTATACATTGACCTTCTGGAGTGAAGTGCAGTATGTTACACTGTAAAGGTTTACAGAAATTAGATGACCAGTTAAAGTAACATAATTCAGACTGATATTCAAGTAGCTGTGTTCTACCTCAACAATTAGAAATGAACTAGATCTTATCTCCTAATTTGGGAAGCTGTCAGATTTTGGAATTGATTATTCTCCAAGGACAAGCAGGATGGTAATCCTCACAAACGAGTGACATCAGATGGAGCTCTGATGCGGAAAACTTATGTCAGCGTTAATAGAATGTTGACGAGGCACACTGAGCATGCCCAGCATGCCCTATGCCATGCGTCCATATGGGGTGCCTCTTCAGTCTCTTCTTTTTTGCAGAGCTCTAAGCCTTGCGGTGTGATTGAGCTTACTTTGGATGTTTTTAACCTTGTGGAAAACTTTTTACTACTTCATGTTTTTTTGCGGGTTTTCCTTTGATTCCGTCACCGGATCCCTCTTGTTGCCTTCCCATAGTGTCTCTAGTCAGGGTTTTCGTCGATTTTGTGGTCAATTTTCCCCTCCCCCCCTTCGTGGTGGCGGTGACTCGGTCCCACCGGCCATTGCTTTCAATTTTGCAGCCCTTTTGTTTCACCCTATCATGGCCACATCCAGTTTTTGCTGATGCCCCTGGTACACTAATACCATATCAATCACTGATCCTCATGAGGTATGTATACTCTGTCTGTGAGCATCGCATGATGTCTGGGATTGCTGCTGATAAGCACAGATGACCTCAAAGGGATGTCTGCTTTGACTCGACAAGTTGGGTCAGCTCTTCGGGTCGATGAAGTCCACCATCGACTTCATCAGGACTGTCTGTTCTGTTGATAGGGGCACCAGAGACTGACCATTGTTGGCCATGGACACTGGATTTGTCGCCTTTGACCTTGGCACTGGGAAAGACTGGGCCGAACATTGAGGGTAGCCTAGTAAGCATCAACACCGGTCCCCGTTAATGCACAGTGCTGGGTGCGGGGATGCATGGCTAGGAAAGCCCATTCTCTATTGGTGGCAGGGGTCCAAGATGGTCTCCACCGGTCCTGGTGCCAGTCACTGATCCCCCTCGTAGGTCCAAAGAATATCTGGCCACTCTTCCTTCCTCCCAGCTGGTGTTGGCATCAGCAATTTTTGAGGAGGAGCTGAAGTGCCGAGGTCAGCAGGGCACTGCAGTACTTCGGTCTGCTGTCATCTGTTCTTGAACCGCTTCTGGAGAAACTCAATGTGCTCATTGTTGTGTTTCTGACCCAGCTGGCATCGGTTCCCGGGACAGTGTCAGTGCCCAATAGGGCACTGAGACCTCCCCCTACCAATATGGTGGCTGTTGCCGGTTCCTCTGAGGAGGAAGCTCCACCGAGGCTGGCAGAGATGCCGAAGATTGTAGCTCCCTGTCCAATTCTACTGGTGCCTGCACCTTTGGACAAAGGCCGAGCACCTAGGGCCCCATCCCCTGTAGCATACAGTGAGGGTAAGGGTCCCTATGACCCCTGGGGGGATGATCTGATGGAGTTCTCCTCCAAGGACTCTGATGGTCTCCTGTCAGACCCTTCTCCTCCAGATGAGCGAAGGAAGTCCCACCTGAGAACTTGACCTTCGCAGGGTTTGTGAGGGTGATAGCAAGGTCATTCCATTTCAACTTTTGATAGAGGAGGATGCCAGGCACAAACTGCTTGAGATCCTCCAGTTCGTGGAGCCTCCTAAGGAGACCATTGCGGTCCCAGAAGATATGTCTCAGGTCCTGGTGGCTTCTAGAAAGCCTTCCACTATAAAGTCCTATGGATTGAAGCAGAGGAGGTTTGAACAAAAGACTCTAGATCCATTCTCCTGCTCCAGAGAAAAACTGCTTGATTACCTTCTATACCTATTGGAGGCTGGCTTGAAAACCAGCTCTCTTCACGTTCATCTGAGTGCAATTGGTGCATATCACGAAGGTGTAGCTGGTATGCCCATCTCTGTGTAGTCTATAGTTGTACATTTCATGTGGGGCCTGCTTCAGTTGTAGCATCCCGTAAGGCCTCCTGCTGTGTCTTGGGACCTCAATATGATGTTAGCTCAGCTGATGTAAGCTCCTTTTGAGCCGCTGTACACCTGTGACCTGTACACCTGTACACCTGTGACCATTACCTCCCACAGTAGTGCAAAACTACAATCCCCTCCAGAGGATTGCCCTGTGTGATTATCAAAGAGTAATCCACATGGTGTCAAGGCTACCACCTGGAATCTCTGTACTCGGGATGAACTCAGCAACAATAATTATCTACCTATACCTCCAGTGGCTAGAATACAAGAAAACACTTAAGAGAGCTGACCGTTAATCTTTCTACTACTGTCATTTGGTCACATCAAAATATCACCCCTGTTGCTTAAGTTGATGCTCCCTCATGCATGGCCATAACAATTGAAAAGAGATTCGGGAAGGAAATACTGCAATTCATGCCCAAAATACCCAATCTGCTGACTATGTGGCTGGGTACCATGCACAAAGTAAGAGCTCAGACCCGTTTTCCAGAAGCATCTGAATACAGTTACGAGTCATCACTGGTCATGTTTTGGTGGGGATGGGAGGTAGTGAGGGAGCAACCACAGACAATCCCTATTAAATCTTGACCAGATGTTCCCTAGCTGGCCAAATCCACCTGCAAAGAGGCAGCCATCCATATTCAGAGGCAAGTTATTTGTTACCTCAATCAATGCCATCACCATTTTGCACAAATGTACGCTCTGAGGGTATAACACTTTATGCAAGTGCGTGGATTCTGTGAGCGACTGCGACTGGCATAGTGGGATGTCCTCCTTTGGAGTTAGGGTCTTGTAGACTATGGCGATTAGTTTATTCAGATGCAGCCCTGCTACTGTCTTCCAGGAGTCAAAGTCAAAACCTAGGAACATGCAGCATCTACCTGGGCCTTCAGATTTGTCCCCATCCAGCAATACTCCCAATTTATGGCCTGATACCTGGAACTTTGGAAAATGTCTGCACCAAATTGAGATGCCACAGCTCCTGTATGCAACATCCCATAGACATGCATTTGCCAAAATAGGATGCACTCTCAAACAGGCCGATACAGTAAAGTGCGCTCTAGCAGAGCGCACTGTTAGCCCGCATTTGGCTGCGCATTTTTGACGCGCTAGTTTTACCCCTTATACATGCTCGGACTGTGCGACTGGCATCCAGGTAACACTGAATCATTCTAGCAGCTCCTGGTTATGCTGTCTTTTCCACTGCTTGAATTCCTATACAGATGGCACCCTGATGGCCAAATCAGTCATTGAGTTGGCATTCTGGTTATTCCTGGTGCATCCTGACAGTTTCTCCACAGCTAGGATTCCAGTTTCGGGCAGATACAGAAAGAAAGCATTTTGCTTTCTGTATCGTGCGGGAATAACTAATAGGCCCATCAACATGCATTTGCATGTTGCGGGCGCTATTAGTTTACTGTATAAGGGGTAAAAATAGCGCATCGAAAACATGCGGCCAACCCCCCCCCCCCCCCCCCGCCGAAACTAATAGCGCCCGCAACATGCAAATGCATGTGCTATTACCTCTTACTGTATAAGGGGTAAAAATAGCGTGATGCCACCTGGTTCTTTCTAAGCTCCACTATCAGACTGTGCAGATGTGCTTGTATTCACACTTACCTGGCATTTAACTGGTTGGTTGAACTGCAAGCACATTAATTGTGCAGGGTTAGAACAGCTTCTTGTGGAAGCCATCAATTTGTCTAGGAAGTAGTGGATGTATAATTACCCCATGCCTTCCTGGAGAAGTTGATGGCTTCCACAAGGAGCTATGTGACCCTGCCCTATTAATGCTCCAGAATTCAAATGTATGAATCACTAATCTAAATTGAAGTGTCCCTCAAGATGTCTGGGGGCATCGATAATGTGCATTCTAGATTTTTATTTATTTATTTTTTTGTGGGCTGTGTGTGCCAAAAAGTTCTCATGTACAATATATTGTAGAAATTTGTGCACAGTATTCTTTTCATGCGCATGTTATGTTTTCCTGTGTGCACTTGTTTCATGATCTGTGTGCATGTACGCAGGCCTACAATTTACAGGGAACATTGAGCATCAACCATCTTTATTTTTTAAGACTTCATTATAGCCTGACCATATGGCTTCTTCATACTTATTGTATATGTAAAGGACTGTGTCCAGATACTTCACAGTGCATGTACTTGTGAGGGTTCTGCCTTAGTGGCAATGGTTGCCAATCTGTTAAATGACCACACTCAGAAGAATATATTTCATGGACTGTTGTGCTCATGCTGAAGTGGCTCATGCCTCCTTTCATCTGCCTTGTGACATCCCTTGAGCATAGAGACGATATGCCTATACTGGTATTGCCTGATGGGTGTCCCCTGCACCAACAAGCTTGGCTTTCTGTCTTCTATGCAACCAAGATCTCCACAGAGCTGAATTGTAACACTTGACAAACCCTTTATTATGTCTGATACCTGCTGATCAGTCATATCTCGCAGTTGAGTTGATCATTGCTGTGAGCACTACCAACTGCTCCTGTTGGACAGAAAAGTTGCTTGACTATTATTTGGAAAACCTGTCTTTGTCACCTGCAGTCTCCCCTCTGGTCCATATGACCCTAACCCAAGGGAATTGCCAGGTAGCACTGTCCCCAGAGGGCATCCATCGTCACTTGTTACGATCTCAAACCCAGTATCTCTGACATGCTTAATCTGTGCTGGGCCTCATGTTGAGATAGCTCCCTAGCCCAGGATGTTGGTTTTTTTTTTGTTTTTTTTTTTAACTGACCTCTGGTTTGAACCTGCACAACTCCTATCACCTGACCACTGGGAGCACCAGAATTTCTGCTGGCTAAAAGACATACAGTGCTCTGGGGTCACCTTCCTGAAGCCTGGAATGGCAATCCTTGTGCATTGTGTGTGTGTATCTATCTATCTATATCTATGGGTCTGTATATATAAATATATCAGGGGTAGGTAATATTTTTAAAGTGGTGTGCCAAAATTTAAATCGGGAGTGGGGAACTCTGGTTCTCGAGTGCCACAAGGCGGTCAGCATCTTTCTCCACCAGATTCCTTTCAGACAGCTCTTGAATATGAATATTCATTTATATTTTCAGTTAATATACTTGAGATATGTAATAATATGATTGAAACTGATATGTTTCTCCTCACATAAAAACAAAATTTTAAAAAAGGAGAAAAGAAAGATCTCTCCCTTTCTCCCTCCTCTTTGCCAATATATCTCATATTAGGAAAACAGAACAGGCCAGGCTGCTCTAGATCCTTACATAGAAATTACATGCTAGCTAGTAGAATACCTCACCTCAGGCACACAAGCAGAATGTCACCAAATACAAAATAAAGTGACCACGTAAATGTATACATGCAATCAGAAACTGGAAACTGCAACAAACGAAACTCTGTATGCCGTGCAACAATGGAAAAACAGAAACATTACCATGCTTCATAAATCAACAAAATGAAGAAATGTATAACATCAGTCATAATAGTAACACAATACTAATAAAAGGAATATATATTTGAAAGCAACTGATGAATAGAATAAAATCCAATAATTAAAAACTGATACACACATTTTTTAAAATTTTTCCAAACACCATTAAATATTTTGAAATAGCACACATCAAATAACACCCAATAATTAAAAATTTTAAGAATAAAAAAAAATCAGCTCTCCATACCTAGAAACCTTTGATTTCTAGTCATCCTGAGATTGTCGCAAATTAGTTGGGATGAGGGAGGGTTCACACAAACTTTCTCCATTTCTCTCTCTTACATAAATACACTCTCCGACACACATGCATGCTTTCTTTCTCCCACATACAATCTCACACACACATGCTCTCTTTCTCTCCTACATGCAATCACACACATGCTCTCTCTCTCTCTCCCACATGAAATCACATTCTCTCTTTTCCACATGTAATTACACATGCTCTTTCACTCTTCCACATGCAATCACACACACATACTCTTTATTTCCCACATGCAGACACACACACACACGCTGTCATTCTCTCTCTTCCACACGCAATTTCACACACACAGGCTCTCGCCCAGGCAGACACTGCATCTCATTCATCCTCCCATCCCCCCACATAGGATCTCACCCATCCACAAACACATCTACGCCTGCAAAGACATGCTCTCTCTCTAATATGACCACACACATACCAGCGGGATGAAGTCTTCTGATGACTGCTTGGTCCTCCCGTCTTCTTAGTCTTTGGCTACCAGCGGAATGATGTCCTCTCTTCCACTGAGCAGTGGCCTGGTATGTTGGGTGTGCTGCAGAAGGAGTCATGTTTAACCATATGTCATCTGCTGTTGCTGCAGGCCAGCCTCACAATAAGAGCTGCAAAACTGGCTCACAGCATCAGGAGATGATGCTCAGTTAAACTCTCGCTGTTGGCGTGAGGAGGTGGAGAAGTATCATCACTCAGTAGCAAAGCATATATGGCTTGGGGCTAACTGCTTATATCGTAGCAGCAGTTTCCAGATTTTTTTGCTCAGCTACTATTCATTGCTGTGTCACCGCTGCCATGCCTCTCAAAATAGCTTGGTATATAATTCATGGCAAACATACCATAGGTTGTCGACCCCTGATATATCTCTAACTACTGTCTATCTGACTATCTATATACAGTGCTTTTTTCTGGAAATAAAGGTTCTGGTACTCAAATGCAGGAACCTCTCTGGGTGTGAGATGGGAAGTGGCAACCACCCATGGTCCCACTCACTCAATTGGTTGCAGAGCTAATGAAGTAACAGCATTGCAAATGTTACAAAACATCAGTACACCTCCTATGGAGAAATTAAGCCGGATTGCTACAGATCGCTATTCTATAATCTAGCAGAATACCTCTCCTTGATCACATAGACAAAATCCTAAATAGACCCTCACCAAATACAAAATAAATGAACCCAAATATAAATAGAAATGTGCTGACAAAAAATGAACTGGAACCCCCCCCCCCCCGAAACCAAACTCCACATGTAATCAGTACTGGAGAAATAGGGACAGAAATTAATTTGCTTCTGTACCATGCAATATACAAAGATATCAGAGATGCTGCACATTCAAATTCCCAAAGCTAACATATTCGAATCACTAAACTAAAAATAAGGCTTTTTTCCCTACTTTTATTGTCTGAACATTTTCGACCCTAACAACATACTTCAGTCTCACATCACCCAAGGGCTCAGCAGCATCAACATAATACCTCCCTCCCCCCATACATATATCTGGACAATGACACTCCCCCCCACCCCCACACACACTCACACTGTATATGATGGGGGTGCTTAGTGGCCTCAACATAGCACTTCACACCTCCATTTTCCTAACACCTGCATGTGCACTGGTTAGGAAAATGGGACGCTGGTAAATTCAGCATCCGTTTTCTTAACCGGCGGACAGCCGCCAACAGCGGACCTCTCTCCGGCTTGCGCTGTCAAGGAGGAGCTAGGGGCAGGCAATCGCCCCTAGTGCCGCCTCGACAGCGCGAGCCCTAATTTAAATATTGCATCGTGTCCCCAGGAGAGGTGCCTGGAGGCACGTTATGAAAGTGGGCGCTGAATACACAGTGCCCGCTTTCAGCGCACGTTTTTTGCATCGGCCCCATAATGGGGCTGCTCTGGTTACATGCCACGTCTGTACATTCTTTCTTTACTATTACTTTAATTTCTTTCTTTGTAACATGGAGCACAATAGCAAATGTATGTGTCTCTGGATAAATCATTACGCTCTAGCCTTCCATTTGCTCCTAGCTATTTTGACCATTCCTCAAGTCTTCATAGTATCCTGTTAACTTATTTTTTATGTTGGTATGCTCTCTTAAGTATATCTTGATGCACATGCTGTTCTTTACTAGCAGTTATGTTTATGCCTGTATCTATCAACATTGATATTAAACAAAATGGAGAATTCTGTGTTAGTAGTTTGTTCCCAAAAGATGCTTCAAATTCTATTTCTAAAAATAAACTGCAAATCTCTTTGAAATAAAACCCCTTTGTTAAAACACTTTTAGAAATAAAATTCAGATATAAGATGATGAATTAAAATGCAGAAAAGAAAGCCAAGTGTATAGCTTTGAATCACTTTGAAATTAGCATTTTTGTAATGACAGCACTGAGTTTAATTATCAGCCGAATTGTAGTGCTTTCATCTGCTAACCTCAGACGAGAGAGGTTTTGCTTGAGCTTGATTAAAATATTCTCACAGAAAAAAAAAGAAATGGCCTTTATAGAATTTGACAGCCAGAAATTTGATGCAAATATAGTGGCGATATCAAATTTGGAAGTCTAAAAACTGCTTTCATGCTTTTGTTAGATTATTTCTAATTTCTCCATTTAAATTATACTGGCAATGATCCATGCTAAGCTTGCATTTCATATTCAGTTCAGATTGATGCATGCTTAACTGGCAACTCTGTTTTTTCCATTAGAGGTTAGGTTATTTTTTAAAAAGTATATTTTCATATTTGATACTACATCTTTATGCTTTGATCAGTCTGTTTTCCAGGAAATCATGACTGAACTCTAATTGATGTAATCCTAATATCATATTTCCTTTATTTTAAGATCACTTCCTTGACCTTGTTGACTTGCAGCTGGTGTATCTTAATTATATTTGTATTGCTTTCAACAGCTTGCCGCCTCTTTAATGACATAGATTGTTTTCTTTATTATACTAATTCTAGAGGCAGGAAAAAACGGAGACTTTAAAATGTACATCTGTTCTATTTTTATAGATTCTTGCAAGGAATTGCAAAAGAGAAATGCCCTATTAATGAGCTTTTCTCTTTCTCTCCGTGTCCTTGTCACAAATCAGTACACCTTATCACAAATTAGGGCCAAAATGCGCAGCAGAATTCAAAGATTTGAAGGAATCTGGCAGGGTCTGTTATGGCAGAACTGGATTGAGACCACCAATTTATTTCACATAAACTACCTTATTAAGTCCCTATCGACTTAACCTAGAAGTGAAAGGCTCTGTAACATAATGTCATTAACCTTGAGCCACCCAGTCCTCATGCTGATGTATTAAAGGTACCTGCCTGGACTGTCGACTGTGGCTAAGATTTTAACCACTAATTTTTGTCTTTCTAGTCTTGACTTGGAATTTTCTCATAGATTTAGCTCTCCAGACTAATTGTGTTAGCACTTTTGTGATACCTAATTATGGTGGTTGTTTTTGTTTAATTTAGAAAGGGCTAAGTGTGCATGCAGTTAAGAAAAGTGTGTGTGTGTGTGGTGGCAGGGGGAGGGGGTTTCAAGGAGAGCCAGAAGCACTTAGAATTGGCAAGCTGGGGCCAAGAACAGGTAGTTTGCTGTTTTCAATTTCTGCATAAAGTTTTGTGCTTAATTATGCTCACTTTTGGTTGCACTCACAGCAACAATAGTACTCTTGATACTCTGGATTTCAGTTGAAACATCTTGTTTTGAGTATAAGCTGGCAAAGCTTTTATTTATGCTGTTTCCAGACAAAACACTTGGAAGGGAGAAGGTATTGCAGGGAGGATATAGGGAAAGGAGAGAATATTACCGAACCAATACCTAGCCTCCAGGCCCCACTACATCAGTGAAATTTAACTCAGAATGGAAGCTTAGAATTTGATTTATGGAGGAACCTGTATTGTATGACTATGTTTGATTGTAGTCTCTGTATGTGACTGGGGATAGGTGTGTATTCATTGTGAAGATTTGGCGTCAGGATATGGGTATGCATGGTCTGTGTTATAGATACTGTGTCATAGATACTGCATGTTACCAAGATTCTGTGTGCATGTTTGATCCCATCGGTGATTTTCTAGGTGCGTGCGCGCGGCTATCCACTATTCTTAAAGGGAATGCAGTGGGAAAGTTCCCATGCTTCAGTACTTCTGCCTACTAAAGCCCACTCCTGCCTGCAATGCCCTGCCTCAGCAACAGGTTGTGCTCCTTGTGGGTAGCTAGTTGTTTGTCACATCTCCTTCTGGATTGCTTCTCTGGTCTTGGATTGTTCTGGACTTCGCTGGAGTGCCTCCTGCCCTGACTTCTGGTTCATTCTGGACTCTGTTGCCTTGCTGCCACATGGAGCTGCTGTTCTTCTTCAGAGACCTGCTCCTAAGTACCACCGGCCCCGGTACCTACAGGCTCAACCTGCATGGAACGAGGGCTGGTATTGGTGAAGGTCCTGATGGGTCTCCACATTGGCTAGCTCCGCCTACTGATGACGAGAACCTGCAAGGCCTCCTTCCTGCAGGTAGTGACAACCTCATCTCGGACCCAGGGTCCATCTTCATAACATTACAACTTCTAGAATGGCTACAAGGCAACTCACTTCCTCTTCTTTAGATGGAATGAAGCTCCCCAACCCTGTTCAGAGACTCCTATCAAGCACAGGCTTCCTTCTGGTCCTGAAGGCCCTCCTTACAGTTCCTTTATTCGCTCTTTAACTCCCATATTAAATTCTTCAGTGGTCTTTCCATTTTACTCGGCTCAACTCCTTTTCCTTTCCCCTGTAACCCCGCAAGAAGGTCACAGCTTCCTTCTCCTGCTGGTTTGGTGATGTGAGGGATCTCCAGCCTGTATTCTAACCATGGTAATATACCCTTTCCAAGAACCCTGCTTCTAGGGGCTGAACCATTCTGCTGTCTAGGATTTCAGGAACACTACTTGACTAACAGATAACCTTTTGTTAACTGAAACCTTCCTTGCTCTTCTTCTCACTCTAGTATTTTCCATGAGAAAATTTACAATAAACAAAACAGACTTTGTTTTACACGTTTTAATCTTCCAATAACACAGGTGTAACATCTATCTATCTATCATAGTAACATAGTAATGATGGCAGAAAAGGTCCAAATGATCCACCCAGTCTGTCCAGAAAGCTTATGGCAGTATCTGTTTCACTGTGCAGGTTCCCCCCCCCCCCCCTTCCCCAAATGCTTAACAGTTTACCAGACTGTAAACGTCAGGGCCCGCGGATGCTGTTTGAAAGCAGAGAGCAATGTTGAAATTGTGTCAAAAGTATCAGGCTTAGTAAATAAGGGTAGGTAAGCTCTGCATCAGCTAATTGCCCCCATGTTTATTTGTTCCCCAAACCGTAAAAGTCAGGGCTCTCGTTGGTTGCTGTCTGAATCCAATTTCCCTTTTCTCACTGCCGTTGAAACAGAGAGCAATGATGGAGTTGAATTAACAGTATCAAGGCTTAATTGTTAAGGTTAGTAACTGCCACACTAGCAAGTTACTCCGCTCCTCGGGGGCCTCTTGCTTCCAACTAGCCCTTCAGGGTCTTCTACTACTAACTGAGACAACCGCTCCTCGGGGGTCTTTTCTTCTCTTACAGGATCAGCTGTGCTTCCTGGTTCTCGCTCCTCAAGGGCCTATCCAGCTCAGTGGTATCCTGCATCACGGACCGCTGGTCCCACCTTTACCAACCACAAGGATGATTCCTGCACTACTCTTCAGTGAGTACCTCTATGATCCAGCTCTCCATTTCCACCCACCAGGTTTGGGTTATCCCGCTCTGTGGAACACTACCAACCTTGTACATCTGGGTGAGACTTTCCATCTGAGGCTGTCTGAACGTATTGGCACCTTGGTGGACTTCAGTGCCATCTCTTCCTGCATTATTAACATCTGTCTATGGTAGTACAATAAAGCTTTCCATCTCCAGTGTCTGCTCTGAGTCTAGCCTATCGCTGTGGTTCCCTACGGGGCCCCTCCCCATGGGAGGAGTCATCTCCACAGTGACTAAGAGTCCACTCTATGCCTCAAACCCAACAGATTGCTAACTCCATGGACATTGCTCAGCTTGCGGCCTTGCAGGCCATTCCTGGCCTTGCCCAGCGGATCACTGGGCAACAGAAGTCTCTGGAAAGCCTAGCTACTGCATTCAATCAGTTGCATACTCAACTGAGTACTTCAGCAACTCCAGTGAAAGAATCACTGTCTCCAGTGGTGACCATCAAGACCACTGTTCCTTTATCCACACCTACCCACTTCACAGGCGAAGCTAAGATTTGTAGAGGGTTTGTTAATCGATGCAGTATGCATTTTTCTTTACAGCCTACCCTCTTTCCCACAGAAGATTCCCAGACCACTTTACATCCTATCTTTTCTAGAAGGAAGAGCCTTGGCTTGGGCTTCACCGTTATGGGAACATGATGATCCTATCCTGAATGACCTACCAGGATTTCTAAAAATTTTCAAGTCTGTATTTGATGACCCAGCTCGCCAGACTGTCACTGGATCTGCCTTGCTTAATCTCCAGCAAGGTAATAAGCTGCTCACAGACTATGTGATCGAATTCAAGACTTTAGCATCCGAACTACATTGGGACACTGGATGTCTACGTGCTGTCTTTATGGAGGGCCTCAACTCTTGCTTAAAGGATGAATTGGTGGCTCGTGATTTGCCTTATACTCTTGAGTCTCTGATGGAACGGGCTGGGAGAATTGACTGCCGTTTACGAGACTGAACTCAAGAGTCCATGGAAAACCACTGCAGGGTCTAACCGTCCTAAACTTGTACCTATTGCTTCAAGCAATAGGTACAAGTTTTCTTCCTTTAGAAGAGGAAGAACCTATGCAACCAGGCCGAAGCCATTTAAATTCCAAGGAGAGACGTTTTCGCAAACACATGGGGTTATGCATGTACTGTGGCCAATCAGGCCATGCCGTCCAAACCTGTCCCGGAAACTGACAGGCCTAGGATCTGCAGGAGGACTTCTCCTAGGCCTCACCTCTCCTACTCCTTCATTATCACTACCAGTCTCTTTGCTCTGCAGAGGTCTTGAATTTCAGACTCTCGCTGTCATTGACTAAGGAGCCGGAGGTAATTTTATCTTGAAATGCTTAGTAGAACATCTATGGATCCTTACCACACCTATAGCAAAGCCCTTGCTATTATCCTCTATCCATGGGGAACCACTTCCTGGAGAAGTTTCATTAAGTACCCAGGCCATTGGCCTGCACACTGGAGCACTACACTCTGAATCTATCTCATTTCTCATTTTGGAAAAGGCCATGCACCCGGTGGTTCTTGGACTGCCGTGGCTACAAGATCATATGCCACAGTTTAATTGGGCCACATTGGAATTGTCCCGGTGGGGGCCTGACTGTCATGGTCGGTGCCTTGCGGAAGTTTCACCACTCATCTGCATGCCCACTACACCATTGCTACTGGCCTACCTCCTCAATACGCCTCTTTCCAGGATGTTTTCTCAAAACAAGCAGCAGATATACTTCCACCACACAGGGTTTTTGACTGCGCCATAAACCTGAAACCCAATTCGGAACTTCCCAAAAGAAGAGTTTACCCTCTTTCTGTAGCTGAGACTGAGGCCATGTCTGCCTACATACAAGAGAACCTTCAGAAGGGATTCATCAGACCTTCCAAATCCCCTGCTGGTGCAGGCTGCTTCTTTGTAGGAAAGAAGGGTGGCACCTTACGCTCCTGCATCGACTACAAGGATCTGAATGAGATTACCATCAAGGACCGATATCCCCTGCCCTTAATTTCTGAACAGTTTGACAGGCTCCAAGGAGCTAAGATATTCTCCAAACTGGACTTGAAAGGAGCTTAAAACTTGGTGCGTATTCGTGAAGGAGCGAATGGAAGACTGTTTTTAACACCTGTGATGGACACTTCGAATATCTCGTCATGCTTTTCTGTTTGAGTAACGCACCTGCAGTCTTTCAAAATATGATGAAAGACATCTTACGGGATTTACTATATCAATGCGTAGTAGTATAACTCTATGATACACTGATCTTTTCTCAAGATCTGCAAACTCATCAAGAGGATGTCAAGAAAGTCTTAAGACATCTGTGTGAGTACCACCTATACGCAAAGCTTGAAAAGTGTGAATTTCACAAGGAGTCTGTACCTTTCCTGGGCTACATTGTTTCTAAGAACGGGTTTCAGATGGACCCCAAGAAATTAAAAAGTATCCAGGATTGGCCCCAACCTACAGGCTTGAAGGCACTGCGACGCTTCTTGGGCTTCACCAATTACTATCGTTCCTTTATCAAAAGCTATTCTTCATTGACAGTCCCTCTAACTGCTATGACCAAAAAGGGAAAGCCAAACCCACCAATTGGTCTCCAGAAGCCATATCAGCCTTTCTGATGCTCAAAGAGGCTTTTCAAAAGAAGCTGTGCCTCTGTCATCCTGACCCACATCGCCCATTCATCGTCAACACATCAGATGTTGGTGTGGGAGCGGTTTTAAGCCAGTACAGTGAATCTAATATGCTCCATCCTTGCTCCTTCTTTTCAAGGTGGTTCTCACCTGCCAAAAAAAATTATGGAATCAGAGACAGAGTTACTCACAATCAAGCTGGCCTTTGAGGAGTGGCGTCCTTGGCTAAAAGGCGCACAACACCAAATAGTTGTGTATACCGATCACAAGAATCTGGAGTACCTCGGACATGCTCAACGACTCAGTCACCGTCAAGCCAGATGGTCTCTGTTCTTTAACAGATTTGACTTCCTTTTAAAGTATAATCCGAGAGAGAAGAACACTTGAGCTGATTCCCTGTTGTGATCATTCTCCCCTCAGGATGTGCCAGATGAACCCCGTCACATCATTGACCCCGGGAGAGTGGTTCTTGCAGCCACTCATGTGGTGCCCGCTGTGAAGACGGTTGTGGCAAGAAATCAAAGGAAGAAGCTGTTGAAGTGGGCGCACGATTTCCGTCTGGCTGGCCATCTAGGACAGAGTCGCACTTTGGCTATGCTACAGCGGTACTATTGATGGCCAACCATGAAAAAAGACGTACAAGCTTATGTGGGTTCCTGTACTGTTTGCGCCAAGTAAAAACCACCAGCCGGACATCCTTGGGGTTTGTTACAACCTCTACCAGCACCAGATGAATCCTGGACACACATAGCAACCAACTTTGTGGTAGACCTGCCACCATCTAATGGAAACAACACCATTTGAGTCACAGTTGACCGCTTCTCCAAAATGGCACATTTTGTAGCGTTACCAGGATTATCCTCTGCTGTGGAGCTTTTCAAGCTTTGTGAAACTCTTTATCAGACACATCTTCCGCCTTCATGGGATGCCTAAGCATATTCTATCCAACAGAGGAGTACAATTTACTGCTAAATTTTGGAGAGCTTTATGCCAAAAGTTTGACATCGCATTAGACTTAACCTCTGCCTAATGATCAGACTGAGAGATTGAATAGGACATTGAAACAATTTCTGTGATCTTATGTCAACTCAAGGCAGAGCGTCTGGGCTGAACTTTTGCCGTGGGCTGAATTTGCTATAAACTCACATCCTGCTACTTACACGGGTTCATCCCCCTTCCAACTCATCTATGGAAGACAACCGCTTTCTCATCTCCATAGCAACTAAGACTCCACACTATGCCTCAAACCCAACACATTCTAGGCATTTACCACCCGCTCCATGAAGAAATATTTCCTGACATTGGTTCTGAGTCGTCCTCCCTGGAGTTTCATTTCATGAGCCTTAGTTCTGTTGATTTCTTTACAACAGAAAAGGTTTGATTGTGCGTCATTAAAACTTTTCAGATATCTGTCTATATATATGCATGTGTCTGCACATATACCTGTATGACCATGGCTGTGTTTGTGTGTGAAACACTGAGGCTATTTATGTCTGCATATGGATGAGTGAAGTTGTACATGGATTTCTGAATATTGTATGTCCTGCAATAGGCACACTGAAGCTGAGCCACTAAAGGCCGCTAACAACTTGTACACTAAGACTTTTTAGCATACAGCATTCTATACACAGTTATGGGATTTTGTACAGGCAATTGCAAAATATTAAGAGGTAAGAACTCAAGGACTGTGCTTTTAGTAGCAGTGGGATGTCACAGTGCATAGGGTAAGTTGCTTTCCCTCACATTCCTTTAATGGTGCTATGGGGTGGTTGAGTAAAATGGCTGATGCTTTCAGTGGAGAAGGCAGGGGGGGCCACAGGCTTGTGAGAGAGGCCACGGTGAATAAGCTGGATTCTCATCAGGAACAAATGGCAGTGACTGTGAGGGAGCAGATTAAAAGCAGATGACAAAATCACTGGATTAAAAAGAGCTAAATGGCAACCCCACAAGGTCAGGAGAGCACAGGATTCTACACAGTGTATCTAGGAGCAGTAGATTAAGGCAGCAATAGGAAAAGCAAGTAGAAGAAATTCTAGATGCTGGTTTATCAAGGTTTCCTCCAAGAATGTATTAGACTGAATCATGAGATAGCTTGATGATAAGGATCTGGAGAGGCAAGTGTAAAGGTGGTGAGTTAGGCAAGGCTCAGTAGATAGAACAGTAGAATCTCTATCACAGCATCAGGAAGAGTTCACAAGCAGCATGGCAGAGGCCAGGACAATAGTGCAGTCATTCTAGGATGATGAATGTGAGTACGAGTTCTTATCTTTCAACTGCTGTGAAAAGCATAGCAGGAGCAGGTCTGCTTTATGTCTAGGGAGAAGGCGGGGTGGGGGGGGGGGGGGGGGTGCGGGAGGGAAATTAAAGCACAAAGGTCAAAGTTTGTAAAAAGGTCTAAAGTGTTGATGAAGCTGATGGATAAAAAGGAGAAGGGAAAGAAGGACCATTAAAAGCCCCAACCTGGCTAGTACATGGGGACAGTCTAACTCAGAGGTAGATGACTCCTCTGAGTCCACTTTTTTAAGAGAACAAGATGAGGCTTGAGAACATAAAGAAGATAAAAAGAAAAATGAGGAAAAAGAAAAAAGTGTTGAAATCAATACATAATTGGATTTTAGCATTTAAAGCTCTCTCCAGTTTAATAGGCAAAAAGAAACCTAAATTATTCCTGGGCTTAATGAAATATTCAAGTATGATAATATGGCCCCTTAAAACATATCGGGGATGGATGTAGCTAAATTATGATGAGAAGTTTAGGTAAAAAACTTTTTTTAGCAAAAAAAATCAAACAGCTTGGATTTAAAACCAGATTTATGGTTAAATGAAATGACACCACACAGACCATTTGTTACATGTGCCGGCCACGGGCCAGCCCCCTCACCTC
This sequence comes from Rhinatrema bivittatum, assembly GCF_901001135.1. Taxonomy (NCBI): domain Eukaryota; kingdom Metazoa; phylum Chordata; class Amphibia; order Gymnophiona; family Rhinatrematidae; genus Rhinatrema; species Rhinatrema bivittatum. The sequence goes on along the minus strand of NC_042617.1, from coordinate 108,369,308 downwards.
TCTCTGATGAATCCAGTCCCTGGTTCCTCTTCCCTGGCGGCGGTAGGCTGCCGGCTCTGTCCTCAGACCGCCTCCGGTGCCTCAGCTTCAGCTACAGATTCCTGTGCTCCGCGTCGGGCTTCTCCGTGTGGCCAATGGAGAGATGCCACCATCCAGTGCTGCGCCCCTCCCTAGGCGCACATTTGCGCATCACTGATCCTTATGAAGTGCCCACGGCGGGAACTTGACCACAGCCCTGGATGATGACGTCGCTGGAGCTCCAGTACTTAAGGCCGGGCTCAGCTTCCAATGATTGCCTGTGCCACAGGTTTCCACGCTGGTCGTGTACGCGTTGCCTCCTGGTGATCCTTCTACGTTCCTGGTTCCTGATCCTCGCAAGTTCCTGTTCCTGATCTCCTTTTTTCCTGCGTTCCTGATTCCTAACCTTTCATCAGATTGCTTACTCGGATACGACCTCTGCATTTCCTCACTATGCTATTAACCCTCTCCAAGCCTGGACTTCTGCATTGCCTGACTACGTCATTGACTCTCTCCAAGCCTGGACCTCTGCATTGCCTGACTACGTTATTGACTCTCTCCAAGCCCGGACTCTGCATTGCCTGACTACGCTATTGACTCTCTCCAAGCCTGGACCTCTGCATTGCCTGACTACGCTATTGACTCTCTCCAAGCCTGGACCTCTGCATTGCCTGACTACACTATTGACTCTCTCCAAGCCCGGACCTCTGCATTACCTGACTAGTCTACCGACTCTCTCCTCGTCCAGATCTCAGCCTTATCTTGCCACTGCTTCTTGATTGCTGCTGGCCCTCACTCCAGCTTGCTCTACGACGCCTCTTCAGTCTCATCCTGGACTTGGCCTAATCAGGCTTTGGCCTGTTCTTGCTCGGGTGCCCCCTGTCTGACTTTGGTTCTGTTGGCGCCCGGGTCTCCGGGACTCCACCTCATCCAGTACAGACTTCTCTATTCCACTGTTGCTGCCTCTGGGCTGACCTCTCAGTTCTTCCATTGATGTCGATATATGGAGGCCCACTTAAGTCCAGCCGGCCCCGGTATCCAAAGGCTCAACTTGTGGGGAACGAGGGCTGGTAGTGGTGAAGTGCCTGTCAGCCTCAATCCTTCAGTCCACTTCGCCTGCCTACGGTGGGGCCCCGTAGGATCCCTCCTACGGGTTGCATCAACCCCACCTCGGCCCAAGGGTCCACCTCCGGCGCAACAGGTTGCAAAGGCGATGGACTCGGCGGAGCCGTGTGCCCTCCAGGCTATTCCTGGCCTGACTTCAAAGGTACAAGAACAGCAACAGTTTCTTGAGGCACTGTCTTCCTCCCTTGAGCGTCTGCTCACCCGGCTTGATGCCCTGTTCGGTAGTTCCGTTCCAGTACCAGCTTCCTCTCACCAACAGCTGTCTCTCTCCGCTCCTAGCGCCGTGCTGGCTGTCCCAGCTCTGCCTCTTTTCAATGGTGACTCCAAGCTCTGTAGAGGGTTTATCAACCAATGCTACATGCAGTTCACTTTGCAACCCTTCATCTTTCAAGATGAACTCATGAAAGTCACCTTTATCTTGTCTCAACTGGAAGGGAAGGCATTGGCTTGGGCTTCGCACTTATGGGAGTGATCGGATTCGCTCTTACAAGAACTGTCTTGATTTGTGGCCGTGTTCTGGCGGACCTTTGACGATCCTGGGCAGCATGCCATGGCAAGCACCAATTTGCTATACCTTCGACAAGGCCAAAGAAGCCTATTTGATTATACGATTGAATTTTGGACCTTAGCTACAGAACTCTTCTGGTAGGAAGACTGCCTACGAGCTATCTACCTGGATGGACTATCCCCACAACTGAAGGATGAATTGGCAGCGCAGGAGCTCCCTTCCTCGCTTGAGGATCTCATCGATCATCATCTCCAAGAGTACCACCGGAAGAATTGAATGCCCAGAAGGCCCTCCCGGGTTCACTCCCACTCCACCCGCCACTCACCCTGCCTCTGATAGGGTCTCCATAATGGCCAAGACAGAAGAACCCATACCGTTGGGCCGTGGGTGGCTGTCCCCGGAAGAGCGCTTCCGGCGGAGACAAACTGGCCTGTGTCTGTACTGCGGAGCACCTGGCCATCTCCTGCAGGCCTGCCCAGTCCGTCCGGTAAACTCAGCCTAAGTTCAGTAGGGGTCCTGAACTTGGGCGCAACATCACCGGCCACTCAACTGTCTTTGCCAGTTACTCTGATTTGGGACTCTTGGTCCTTTCCAGTCCTTGTTCTGATAGATTCTGGAGCAGGAGGAAATTTTATCCTCAAGGATCTAGTTCAACTTTTGGGTGTAAATACCCATCCTCTGGAGACTTCCTTATGCATTGCTTTGATTTACGGGGAACTGTTACCCGGTCGAATTTCCCTGACCACGGAGCCAGTTCAACTTCTTACTGGCGCTCTTCATACTGAAGAAATCGAATTACTGGTTTTGGAGAAATCTATCCACCCAGTAGTTTTGAGCTTCCCTGGCTCTAATGTCATTCCCCCCAATTTGATTGGGGGCTCACCAGCTGGTGGAATGGGGTTCCACCTGCCCCCAGTCTTGTTTAGAAAAAGTGGTACCATCTCCTGTGATTCCTTTGGCGACCACCTCCTCAGGCATATCAGCTCCTTATGCAGACTTTGAAGATGTTTTTCAAAGCAGAAGGAGGACCTTCTACCACCTCTTCGGAGGTTCCACTGTCCTATCGAACTTCTGCCTGGGACCACGCCTCCCCGAGGGCGTACTTATCTTTTGCCCCTTCCTGAGACCAAGGCTATGATGGAGTACATCCAAGAAAACCTTGCTAAAGGGTTCATTCGTCCCTCAACATCTCCTGCCGGTGCAGGATGTTTTCTTCGTTACGAAAAAAGACAGATCTCTAAGGCCGTGTATCGATTACCATGGCTTAAATGCCATCATTCGCAAAGATAAATATCCGTTGCCCTTGATCTCTGAGTTATTTGATCGATTACACAGAGCTTCCATTTTCACTAAGTTGGATCTACGCGTAGCTTACAACTTGGTTCGTATCCGCCCCAATGACATCTGGAAGACCGCTTTCAACACCAGAGATGGGCATTACGAATATCTGGTGATACCCTTTGACCTCTGAAGTGCTGCCGCAGTATTTCAACAAATGATTAATGAAATCTGCAGAGCTCTGTTGTTTGTTAAGGTTATGGCATACCTTGATGACATCCTTGTCTTCTCCAAAGATCTGGCTACACACCGCACCGATGTCCTCAAGGTTCTCCAGCGTCTCCGCGAAAACCATCTTTTCTCGAAGTTGGATAAATACCTGTTTGAAAAATCCAGCTTGCCCTTTCTTGGGTACATAATTTAGCAATGGGGATTCTCTATGGACCCCGAAAATCTCAAAGGAATCTAAGATTGGCCTCAGCTTGGTCTTAAAGCTCTAGAATGATTTCTGAAATTCACGGATTAATTATTACCGCCATTTCATCCTTCATTACTCAACGCTGGCGGCTCCTCTTATCGCATTGACTCATAAGGGACAAGATACCTGGAATTGGCCCTGGAAGCTATTACAGCCTTTCAATGCCTCAAACAGGCCTTCCTAGTATGACCATGTCTCCACCATCCAGACCCAAACCGCCCCTTCCAGCTTGAGGTAGATGCCTCTGCTATCGGGGCTGGGGGGGTCTTGAGCCAACATTCAACTTCTGGATCCCTAGTTCTGTGGTCATTCTACTCATGCAAATTCTCCTCTGCGGAACAGAACTACAGCATTGGAGATCGTGAATTGCTCGCCATCAAATTGGCTCTAGAAGAATGACGCCCGTGGTTAGAGGGCGCTCAACATAAATTCACCATATTTACAGACCACAAGAATCTGGAACACTTGAACCGTGCCCGTCAAGCTCGATGGGCCCCATTTTTCTCTAGATCAAACTTCGAACTTTGCTATCGCCCAGCTGGAAAAGATCTTTGGGCAGACGCCCTGTCACGTTCTTTTGAACAAGAGGATACTCCTGAAGAACCCGGTCACATCGTTGACCCTGCCTGCATTTGTTTGTCTGCGACTCACCCGGTTCTGACTGGGAAGACGGTTGTGCCCCATCGCCTTCATGAAAGAATCCTCCGGTGGGCACATGACTCTGAGTTTGCCGGTCACCCAGGGCAAGCTCAAACCCTAGCGTTGCTCCAGCGGTTCTTCTGGTGGCCAACTATGGTCTCTGACACTAAAGCGTATGTCGATTCCTGCAATACTTGCGCTTAACAGAATACCCCCGTCGACCATGGGGTTTGCTCCAACCACTTCCAGCTCCTGAAAAACCGTGAACGCATCTCTCCACGGATTTTATTGTGGATTACCACCATCTAAGGGTCACACGGTCATAAGGGTTACCATAGATAGATTTTCTAAAATGGCCCATTTTGTTCCACTAGCGGGCCTTATCATCTGCTCCCAAATTGGCACGCCTGTTCTTTCTCTATATATTCAGGCTACACGGCTTGCCCAATGACATTGTCTCCGACAGGGGCCCACAATTTGTTGCCCGATACTGGTGCGCCGTCTGCAGTAAATTTGGCATCAACATCGGTTTAACAACAGCATACCATCTGCAGGCCAATGTACAAGCTGAGCGAATGAATCACTCTTTAAAATCCTTCCTCCGTGCCTACATAAATGACCGCCAAGACAACTGATCTGAACTCCTTCCTTGGGCGGAGTTTTCACACATCTCCCATATTGTCGCTGCCACAGGTACATCACCCTTTTCTATTGTTTACAGGAAGCAACCACGACCAGCACTACCCATACCATTATTGGTACCCTCTCCTGCTGCGCATGCCACTGCCGATGCCCTCAAGGCATTTTGGAACCATTCGAACCTTTGCTTACGCCAAGCCGCATCCCAGGCCAAGAAGTCTTTGGACATCCATCGACGCTTGGCTCCTGAGTTCCTTCCTGGCCAGAAAGTCTGGTTAAGCACTCAGTATATTTGGCTTAAGATACCTTCCCAAAGGTTTGCACCAAGGAATATTGGACCTTTTCCCATCACTCGTCGTGTTGGACCATAATACGTTCCATGTATCACTTCTGAAGGCAGTGGTCCTATCGTGGCCTTCACAAAAGGCTCATGAACCATCTCCACTGGTTGTGGAGACCGACACTACCTACAAGATTCATGAAGTCCTTGATGTTTGCTGTAAGGGTCGCTGGAGGGAATACCTCCTTTCCTGGAAGGCTTATGGCCCCGAAGAGAATTCATGGGAACCAGCTTGCAACATCCTGGATAAAAACCTCCTCCACCAATTTCATCTTGCCCATCCAGGCAAACCCAGACCTCGGGGCGGGGGGGGGGATGTAAGGGGGGGTACTGTTACGCGTGTCAGCCGTGGCAGACCTGTAGCCCAGCCCCCTCACCTCTCTCTGGCGAATCCAGTCCCTGGTTCCTTTTCCCTGGTGATGGTAGGCCACCGACTCTGTCCTCGGGCCGCCCCCGGTGCCTCAGCTTCAGCTACGGATTCCTGTGCTCAGTGTCGGGCTTCTCCGCGTGGCCCGTGGAGAGACGCCGCTATCCAGCACCGGCGTGCACGCATCACTGATCCTTATGAAGGGCCCACGGCGGGAACTTGGCCGCAGCCCTGGATGATGTCATTGCCGGATCTCCGGTACTTAAGGCTGGGCTCGGCTTCCAATGATTGCCTTTGCAACAGGTTTCCACACTGGTCGTGTTCTCGTTGCCTTCTGGTGATCCTCCGACCTTCCTGGTTCCTGATCTCCTTTGTTTCCTGCATTCCTCATTTCTAATCTTTCATCAGATTGCTTACTCGGACACAACCTCTGCATCGCCTGACTACGCTATTGACCCTCTCCAAGCCCGGACCTCTGCATTGCCTGACTACGCTGTTGACTCTCTCCAAGCCCGGACCTCTGCATTGCCTTGCCTCGTCCAGACCCCAACCTTATCTTGCCACTGTTTCTTGATTGCCACCGGCTTTACGACGCCTCTTCAGTCTCATCCTGGACTTGGCCTAATCAGGCTTCGGCCTGTTCTTGCTCGGGTGCCCCCTGTCTGACTTTGGTTCTTTTGGTGGCTGGGTCTCTGGGACTCTGCCTCATCCAGTACAGACTTATCTATTCCACTGTTGCTGCCTCTGGGCTGACTTCTCAGTTCTTCCATCGACGTCAACATATGAAGGCCCACCTAAGTCCAGCTGGCCCCAGTACCCAAAGGCTCAACCCATGGGGAACAAGGGCTGGTAGTGGTGAAGCACCAGTTGGCCTCTGTCCTTCAGCCCATTCTGCCTGCCGATGGTGGGGACCCGTAGGATCCCTCCTATGGGTTGTGTCAACCACACCTTGGCCCAAGGGTCCACCTTCGGCTCAACACTATTGTCCTTTTGGTTGCACATAGGGATTAGTATTTTACTCTCAAATCATGTGACCATCCTTACAGGGTCAGTGGTGCTAGTTTTAGACATGGTAGACTGGCAGGACATATATTTCAGGCAGTGGTGGAGAGAGGGTAGTTTTAGTTGATGTGCTTAGCAAACTTCATGCTAATTTGGCCATAATTGCTTCATGTGTGAAGACTGCCACCCAGCAGAGGGGACAGAGGCGATTCCACACAGTCAAGTTTTAAGGATATCCATGATGATATTGCATGGGACAAATTTACATACACTGGGGATCGAGTATAAGCAGATTTGTTTCTTGCATATTCATAATGGATATCCTGAAAACCTGACTGGCTATAATCAGGATCAGGGCAACACCTGGAGTAGAAAAGAAGAGTCCCCAGTTTCCATTGAGAATATCATCATGGATAGATAAATACATGAAAGTAGCAGAATAGCTATATTGCGAGAAGGTTTCCTATTTGGTTTTAAAATTCATTATGAAGGCTCCTGGGCCATTCATGTGGTAAAAATGAAGGAACAAGCCTCTTTAAAATGAGGAAAGGAATTAGATTTGGGTACAGTTTGAGGCTTGTTCCTGCTCCTTCCAATTGACAATCTTTGAATTTTACCACTGGGCATTATTCCCTAAAACAATAAAGGGAAATTAAAGCTGATCCATAATTTTGTCATGAAAAGGGGCAAACAATTTCTTTGACCTGTCTGTTCAGTGTCCATCTTTTGACAGATGTTGTGGCAGGAGAGGGCCAATGGAAAATACTGGTATAGAAATAGTATGTAGGTGGTTTCCATACATTCTGACTCATTTAAGTTGTTAACATTGTCCTTCAAATTTAAATCTTATTCCAGCAAATGTATGCCTACTGTTTATGTATCAGGTGCATATTTTGAGACATTTGGTTTGTTTGCACACTGGTTCACTACCAAAAGAACAGACAAGTTTTATCTACTACTTAAATTATTTCTTATTTGTAGATCCAGAAAAATCAACAGCATGTTTGCTCAGTAGACAGCAGATTTGGTATCCTGCTAATGGAGGATTACAAGGGTCCAGCACAAAGTTTATTTTTCTTGGCAATAAATTAAACTCAGAGGTCCATATTAGTCATTGACAAGATTGCTAAATTAGCCAGATAAGTTTACTCGGCTAACTTTGGAGGGATATTTAATGGTGTAGTTGCACCATTGAATAAATTGAGTTAACTTTAGGACTGCTCTGTGGCATGGATATCAAAAGTTAGCTGGATAACTTATCCAGCTAACCTACTTCCACCCAGAAACCTATGTTAACCGGGTAAATTTTAGCCAGATTATGAGATATCTTGCTAAATTTTAGCCAGATAAGTACCTGACATATTCAATAATTGGCATTTAGCCAGGTACCCTAGAAGTTTATATATCCAGGCTACCAAGGGAGCTAAGCTAGCAAGAGTCCCAGCCAGAATTACACACAGTATTCAAGCTGGGGTCTCACCATGGAGCGATACAGAGGCATTATGACATCCTCCATTTTATTTTCCTTTCCCTTCTTAATAATTCCTAACATTCTGTTTGCTTTTTTGATCACCACAGCACACTGGGCCGGCAATTTCAATGTATTATCCACCATGACACCTAGATCTCTTTTTTGGGTGGTAACTGCTAAGATAGAACCTAACATTGTAGAACTACAGCAAGGGTTATTTTTCCCTATATGTATCACTTTGCACTTGTCCACGTTAAATTTCATCTTCCATTTGGAAGCTCAGTCTTCCAGTCTTGCAAGGTCCTCCTGCAATTCATCACATAGTAATCCGCTTGAGATTTAATGACTCTGCCTAATTTTGTGTCATCCACAGATTTGATCACCTCGCTCGTCATACCCCTTTTCCAGATCATTTATAAATATATTAAAAAGCACCGGTCCAAGTACAGATGCCTGAGGCACTCCACAGTTTACCTTTTTCCACTGTGAAAACTGACCATTTCATCCTACTCTCTGTTTGCTGTCTTTTAATCAGCTTGCAATCCACAAAAGGACATCGCCTCTATCTTATGACTTTTTAGTTTTCGTAGAAGCCTCGTATGCATAACTTTATTTTATAAATAAATAAATAAATGCCTTCTAAAAATCCAAATACACCACATCTACCAGTTCACCTTTGTCCAAGTATCTGGCAAGTTGTTAAGGATAGAAACTGCTGCTGCATGGAGTTAGCCTCATGCCTTCTGTTAAGGGTAGTAACTGACATTCTGTGCAGGTAACCCCATGTAGAAATGTAATATCTAAAGTTAACTCAGGTTACCCTGTTTCTTCATTTCTATCCTTTATGCACTAGGAATAGTCTGTGTTTATCCCATGCTCTTTTAATTTCCATTGCTGTTCTCGTCTTCACCACTTCTTCTGAGTGGAGAAGAGACGGCTGAGGGGGGATATGATAGAGATGTTTAAAATTTTGAGAGGTCTAGAACGGGTAGATGTGAATCGGTTATTTACTGTTTTGGATAATAGAAAGACTAGGGGGCACTCCATGAAGTTAGCATGGGGCACATTTAAAACTAATTGGAGAAAGTTCTTTTTCACTGAACGCACAATTAAACTCTGGAATTTGTTGCCAGAGGATGTGGTTAGTGCAGTTAGTATAGCGGTGTTTAAAAAAGGATTGGATAAGTTCTTGGAGGAGAAGTCCATTACCTGCTATTAAGTTCACATAGAGAATAGCCACTGCCATTAGCAATGGTAACATGGAACAGACTTAGTTTTTGGGTACTTGCCAGGTTCTTATAGCCTGGATTGGCCACTGTTGGAAACAGGATGCTGGGCTTGATGGACCCTTGGTCTGACCCAGTATGGCATTTTCTTATGTTCTTAAGATAAGAACAGCACTTACTACCCTTAAGAGATGGCATGTGGATAACATGCATGAAGCGGCAGTTACTACACGACACATTTTTAACTGTGTGCCAGGCAATTTGCATATCCAAAACAAGATGTCTTTTTTGAGGAACATTCTCATTGGCATTTTTTGTGGCCATCAGGATTAGTGAAGTAGCCTCAGCAAATCTTAAGAATGCAAAAAAAAAAAAAAGGCTGTTGTACACGAATGTAATACTAGGGGATTGAACAGTTGCATCTGAATCAGAAAATGCAAAACATATTAGGCGGGCAGGGTAAATGGATGTAGCTGTGGGAGGTAGCAACATATAAATTCATTTGGATTGAATTGGATCCACATGTGCAGTAGCACACTTGCAGATCCTTATGCAAGTGAGACCAAATAAAGGCAATTCCTTCTTAGTTTATAAGTGTAGACAACTGTTTCCAATACACAGTGGTTATGAAGAAGTACTTAAATCATTTGAGAGTTAATGCAGTTATTTAGCAGTCGCTCATTTTGGATTGTCGCCACTACTAGGCAGTGTCATGGGACTTGTCTGAGAAGGATGTAAAGAGAATAGAATGGTGGAGATCATTATACTAAGCTGCAGATGGTGGAACCTAACAATTGACCACAAAATATGTGTGAGTTTTTGTGGAATATTTTATAGGATGTCATAAGTCACTATATAAAATGTTTCTCATGGTATTTTAATCTCTTCCTTGGGCACTACAGAATAGTATGGCTAAGTGGTTCCTTGAACATTTTTTGGACAAAGAAATGGGAGTGCCAAGCCTGCAGGGAGAGCATGTAGGAAAGGCAACAAATGAGTTACATTACAATGAATAGGAACATAAGGGCTTAGACCAATCAATTTCAGTGCCTGCTGCATGCAAGAAAACCAGCACCAGAACCCTGAGTAATACTTACTCAATTGAGAGACAAAGATCTAGCAGTATATGAGTATCAAGCTCATTATCAGAATTGAAAAAGACATAATATAGATAATGTTACAAAGCAAGAAATCTGGAGGTAAAGAATCTGAACAGAAGAAGAAAAAGAGTAAATTGGGAGATTTAGCAAATGAATTAATGCCTGTGTAGATATAGCTATAAAGCATGAGCGATTGATGCAAAATTGTACTGGGTTATATAGGCCAATGGAGTCCATTTGTTTGATTCAGGTAAATACATTCTGTCTTGAATTTGACTGCTCATGCATAGCCAAGGTGCACATTGGTTGAGCAGGCTACATATACAAAGTATCAACTGGATCTGTCTGGCAGGCTTAAAAAATTAGTAGCAGTACTAACAATATATTTCTTCAAGGGTTACATTGATTATGTAGTAAATAAAGATGGTTGAACCTCGAGGGTGAGGTCCTAACCAATGCAAAATTATATCTGCTATGACATTTGGTTAAGGTGTACACTGAAGCTAATTGTTTTTCTGTCAGCTGTTACCTCCTAGTGAAATTTCTTAGGGGTGGGAATAAAAAGAAAAGAGGACAGGCAGGCTGCAAGTGCCCATGTTTTAAGAGTGTTAATACCCTGTTCCTAACAAGTGCTAAATTTACCTAGACCGTAGTGTTAAAGGTTAGTAATATTTAATGAGGGGTGTCTTTTGGGCTGCCAAAAACCAATAGCTTATATTGTGTCTCTCCTTCCCTCTTTCTCATCCTTTCCCCAGCAACAAATAATGCCTTCCCCTCCCTCTCTTTATTATTTCAATCCATGTGCAAAATACTATTACAAGAATATGTCATAAGGGTAAGACAAACACATAGTGATGGTGTGAAGTCCTGATAGACAGTTCTTTCCTCCCAGCAGCAGGGGTCTCTCTGGGCTTTGAGGACTATCATGTTAGTCCTTCCTGCTGGTGGCCATCTTATTTCTTGTCTGGGCATATATAAATTCCAGGCTTCCAGCCAGCCGGTTGCCAGATTTGGTTCTCATTCTCTGGCCTCTCATTGGAGTCCTACTTCTAGAGTGTGTCTCACTGTGTTGACTCCAGCTTATTTGTCACTTGTCCGGATTAGCTGATTTGTTTCACCTAGTCTTCCTGGTTTTGTCTTTGCTTATGTTTCTCACTGCATTCCTGCTTAGTCCTGGTTTTGGGCCTATTGCCACCAGCACCTTAGAACTAAACCCAAGGAGAAGGTGGCCATCACAAGCAGAAGACGCTCCACCATCATTGTGGTTGAACCTTGTCTGTCTTGCTTTGCTAGTGTACTAGCTACTTGGGCCTAAGGGTCACACCTCTGGAGAGCATGGTGTTACAAATAAGGACAAAATGCCAACAAGGAGGAGCTATGCCAATAAAGTTAAAAAAAAAAAAAAAAATCACTTAAAACTTAGAAACATGATGGCAGAAAACCACATTTCAGCCTAATAAATCTGCCCATTCACATCAACTATACAATTCTACAATCCCTACTACTCCTTCAGAGATCATCTGTTTATTCTCTGCTTTCTTGAATTCAGATAGTTTCCTTGTCTCCAAGACCTCGGGGGGAGGGGGGGGGGAGGAGGAGGAAGGGGGTGTTCTTCTATGCATCTTCTACCTTCCCTGTAAAGAAATATTTCCTTAAATTGAGTCTACCCCCTTTCACTATCATCCCAAGACCTCATCATTCTTGAGCCTCCCTTCTTTTGAAAGAGTTGAACTTCCTTGGCATAGATATTTTGGAGGTATTTAAATGTCTCCATCATATCTCTCCCATCCTGCCTTTTCTCTAGGGTATATATGCCTTTTCTCTAGGGTATATATGTTTAGATATTTAAGTTTGTCCCCATGTGCTTTAGAGCGAAGACCACTGACCACTTTAGTAGCCACCTTCTGGATTGATTCCAACTGGTTTATATTCTTTTGAAGATGTCTCCAGAACTGTATACAGTATTCCAATTGAGGTCTCATCAGGGACTTATACATCATCTCCTTTTTTCTGCTGACTATTCTTTTCCCTTTGCATCCAAGAATCTTTCTGTCACATTTGTTACATATGACTACAAATAAAATGGATACACAGCAAACAAGGAATATTTTTTTTTATTTTATATTTATGCAATTTACAATAATTTCAAGAACAAATCTTGATAAGGAAAAAGAAGAGAATACATTCAATCAGTATACAGATACTGTAAATATACACAATATCATCAAAATTTAAGCAAAGGAAAGAAAACTTGTAGTATCTCTTCATATTTGAGATCCACAATAATGGGGGTGGATCTTTCCAAACCTAGAGGAAAACAAACTATTCAAGGAAATAAACTAGATAATTACAGTGACACTCTTTTAACTTATGAGGGACTAGGAGCCTCCAAACAGGGTGCTTCAGCAGTTAAAGGAGTCTTTCCCACTAAGAACTGAGTTAACTGGGGTGGATCAAAAAACACATAAGTGTTCTGTAAATATTTAACCACACACTTACATGGGAATTTGAGGAAATATCTCGCCCCAATTAGTAAGACCTGTGATCTCAAGAGGAGGAAAGCTTTTCTCCTTCTCTGTGTCTCATGAGAGACATCAGGGAAGGCTCTAACTAGATTTCCCAGGAATCTTTCATTCCTATGTTTTATACTTAATTTCAACAGCCATTCCCTATCAGTCTCTAGTGCAAAAGTCACAATCAAAGTTGCAGGAATAGCCAGTTCCGTATCAGATGTTTCCAAAATTGTTGTTATATTGAGAGGCTGATCACTTGCTGGTCTCAAAATCACCTTCTTGATTTACTGCTTCTGCTCTAGACTTTGATATATAAAATATCTTCGTAATCGATGGAATCAATTCTTCTGAAATTTTAAGTATATCAAACATATACTTATTAAAAACCTCTCTCTGCGATCTCATAGGTAGTTGAGGGAAGTTTATATATCTTAAATTTCGGTTTTTTGCAATGTTCTCAAGATTTTCTATTTTTTGAGCAGTGCACTTTTTATCTTTCATCAACGCTAATTGCGATTGTTGTAACACCTTTATCACAGTCCAAATAGAAGCAGTCTGTTGTTCCAATTCTAAATTCAGATTCCCAAACGTTTCCATTTTCTTTTCATGCAGTCTTACTTGTTCTGTTACCGGTGTTAACTACTGCTGCAATATATCCGTTCTCATCTCATTTATGGCTTCCCACAATGTTTCAAAGGAAAAGACTTGTGGTCTTACCATTGATGGTATTTCTATCACGGGAAAAAACCCAGCAGCTCCCGAAGCTTCTCCTCCTGAGGCTCCTCTTTCATCACCGCCTTGCCCCTGCACTCCTAGGGGGCTGGAAGCTGCCGTCGGTACTGCTCCGGGCCCTGCTGGAAAGAAGTCCTGGACTCTTTGGTCTCGGGTTTCCTCCCCCGGAGTAAGTGCAACTCTTTTGGCAGCTGGATTTAAGCGGTGGAGTCCTCTTGGTGGGACTCAAAGGTGATATTGAGCCTGGTAGAGAGGGGGGCTCAAATTCCCCTCCCCCTCTCTGCAGCGGCTGGGTCTCCCGCTCCTCTGTCACTGCGCGTGACATGGGCGTCCATCGGGCCGGTCGAACTGCTCCCCGAAGCTGCTACAGGGTAAGGAGTCCTTGGCTTGCGCTTCCTTCCATCATAAAAGGCAAAGTTTTCGCAGGAAAAGTAAAACTTTTAGAGATTACACGAGGATGCTCAGAACACAGCAGCTCATCCGGTAGCCATCTTGGATCCCGCAAACAAGGAATATTAATCAGAGTTGTATGCAAAATTTTCAGCACCCTGATTAATTTATATGTTGCAATAAATCTTTAAGTGAACAGAAACTGACACATATCTTTACATAGTACAAAGTTAAACATGACAGCTTTCTGCAATTTTTAATGCAAAAATATTATTTACTTGCTGATTTTACCAGCTTGAAATAATTAAAAAGTGAATATGGCATGTGCAAAAGTTTCAACACCCTTCCACTTGATTCATTACTCCAGAACAAAACTATTTTTAAAACACATGAAATTCATATTAAGAGTAACTTTCTAATGCAGTGGTTCCCAAGTCTGCCCCTGGTCTCAGTATGCTAGCTGGGTTTTAAGGATATCCACAATTAAATATGTATGAGACAAATTTGAATATACCGAGTCTCAAATGTATATAATTAACAGTTGTTGTTTTTTAATGAAAATAACTTTTTGACACATTTTACTTTCATTTGCTTTTGATTGCAGAAATTGTTTTTTTTAATATTGAATAGTTAATTGTTGGCACACACATTTTAGAGAACACTCTCAATACATTTTTCCAGTAAAATAAAATATTAACACAGAGATTGCCCAGATGTCTGTTAAAATTATGGAAACATGCATAATACAAAATTAAAGAAATATGCTAATTTATGCAAGGGTATACAAACTTTCTTTTGATATGTTCATGCAAACTCTCAGGGCCACCCTCTCCTTACCATCTGTTGGTTTATATTTTGCACCTCTCTTTTTAGTACTCTCTTCTCCTATTTCTCTCTTACCCTGTCTTCTCTTGTCCCTTTCTTTCCTTTTCTCCTTTCTATCTTTCCCTCGATCTCCTCTTAACCTGCTTCTCTTACCTCATAGAAGCATAGTAAAAGATGACAAAGTCCAGTTGGCCCATCTGTACTGCCCAGATTGAAAATATTTCTCTCTTGCTATCACTATGAGTAGATAAGAATACATTCCCATTCTATAAACATCTACCCCCAAAGTAACATCTACTGACCTGTCAATCCAGCTTACATCACTCAATTAAAGTATCCCCTCACTGTCATACATGCTCACACTTGCAATAACATGGATACACATACATGAAGAGAGAGACACGTGTATTTTAAATATATTTATAGCGCACATGTGAGCTCAACAACTGTAAAGTAAAAACCCATTATTTGAGCACTATTAACTTCCAGAAAGCACATAATTCTCTCTTAGTTTAGAACTAGGCATTCCTCTGTAATTGAATGTCATGATACTACAGGCCATCTATAGCCTATTACACATGAATGAAATCAGAAAATTAACTGGAACAGCCCAAGTGCCCCATTTTTTTTCCAGAAGAACCCATGGATATCTACTATTTGTACAATTGCACCCCTAGCTCTCCTAGTTTAGCTGAGACTGATACACTGGCGCTTCAGATGTTAGAGACAGTATTTTTTTTTTTTGAGGAAATATTTATTTGAAAGACTGTTACATTTAAAATATATGGATGGGGGGTGGGGGATGGAGGCAGAAATTATTTGTAAATATCCTTGTATATCTGCAGAGAAGCGCCGTTGTACAAAGTCAAATAATATATACAGTATCTTTCTTTTCTGTGGCAGTGAGAGGACACAACAGATGTGTGCTCATATTTCCTGCACTGCCTCTCCTACTTACTATGAGCTTCTTATTTAGGGAGATTAAGATTGGGGGAGACTGTTGAAGGAAAGGTTCACAGAGAAGGGAGACACTCAGTGAAAATGGAGAAGATGGGAAAACGGAAGGTTATTTGTGGAAAGGAAAGATTTAAGGTACGTGAAATGGATCAGACTTAAGATTAATCAAGCTCCAGTATTCTGTTTCCAACAGTGGTCAATCCAGGTCACAAGTACCTGGCAGGATCTCAAAAGGTTGATAGACTCCATCCTGCTTAACCCAGGGATAAGCAGTATCTTTTGCCAAGTCTACCTTAATTGTTTATGGACTTGTCTTCCAGGAACTTGTCCACAACTTTTTTAAACCCAGCAACACTAACAGCTTTCACCACATCCTTTGGCAAAAAAATCCAGAGATTAATTTTGTGTTGAGTAAAAAAAAAAAGTATCCTATTTGTCTTAAATGTATCACCTATTAACTTCATTGAATGTTCTACTAGTGTTTATACTTTTTGAAAGCGTAAACAACCAATTTGTGTTTATCGGCTCCATTTCACTCACACACATTATAGACCTCTGTGTGGTAACTTGGGCGGTTATGGCTTGGGAAACAGCCAGTGGGATAAAGGAGGCAGACTCTGGCTGTTGCCTTATATACAATTTTATTTACAGTGAAAGCAAAACAGGAAATAATGCAGCTCGCCTTGCAGTTCTGGTACCAATCAAACATTAAACATAGCAGGTCTTTGCATATTCCGGGTTCCTGCCTGCTCCCCAGGGCCTCTTTGACCCTTTTGGGCCCTGGCTTCTTATAATTATAGTAAGGGAAGCCTCCCTTCACCCATAATCCCTTGCGGGGCTGATCCTTAAGGAGGACGGGGTCAGATAGTTGTGGCTGGTCCCTTAAGGTGGTTTGAGGGAGTTTACTGTACGCTCCTTCGTATACCCTCCCCCTCAGCTCATTCTTATTCGTGTGAGTGCCTGCCTGTACCAGGGACACCTTTCTTGACAGGAAATCCACATTGATGTTTTCCTTTTCTCCCCTTTGTATTTTATAAGTGAAGGGTGGTAGGACCAGAATCCCATCTCAACACTCTCAAATTGGACTCCTTAATTCTATTTATCTATAGGAGCGGTTGGTGGTCCGTTACAAGCTTGAACTGTCATCCCAGTAGGTAGAACCGCAAGGCCTGTAAAGCCCATTTGACTGCTAAGGCTGCCTTCTCGACTAATACTTCTCCCATGGCATCAGCATCTGGCTAATGTATGCGACAGGATGTTCTTGGCTATCCTTCTCTTGGGCTAAGACTGCTCCCAAGCCTATTTCTGAGGTATAGGTTTGCATTGTGAAGGGTTCAGTGAAGTTTGGACTTATCAGGACCTATTTGGAGCATAATGCCTCTTCCAGAGTTTGGAAGGCCTCTTCTGCTTCAGCTGACCACTGGACCTTCTCTGGTGCTTTCTTCAACAGCCACCTTGTGAGAGGCTCTGCCTTCTCTGAGTAATTGAGGAAAATCATTCTGTAGTACCCTGTGAGGCCTAGGAACTCTCTCACTTTTGCTTTTGTTTGCGGGACTGGAACCTGGGTGATCACCTTGATCTTTCAGGTCTGCATATGGATCTTGCCCTCTTGCATGGTGTAGCCCAAGATACTGGACTTCTCACCTGCCAAGCAAGCACTTTTTAAGGTTGACTGCAGTCCTGCTTTCTTCAGACTGGTTAATATGGCCTGGAATTGGCTTAGATGTGTCTTCCAATCTGGACTGTTCACCACAATGTTATCCAAGTAGGCGGCTGCGTACACTTGATGTGCGCGGAGCAGGCAGTCAACCAAGCGCTGAAACATTGTGTGGAAGCCAAGGAGTCCAAAAGGGAGGATGGTGAACTGGAAAAGTCCCCCTTGTTTTGAGAACACAGTCTTCTCCTTCACCGCTGATGTGAGAGGCACCTGCCAATACCTTTTTTTAAGGTCCAGGGTAGAAATTAACCTGGCTGATCCAAGATCCTGAATCAGTTCCTCCACTCAAGGTATCTGGTACGTGTCGAATTTTGAGACCTCGATCTTTTTAAAGTCAATACAAAATCTTATGCTCCCATCTGACTTCGGCACCAGCACTATGGGTGAGTACTAATCACTGTTGGACTCCTCTATAATTTCGAGCTGGAGTATCTCTTTCACTTCAGTCTCAATGATGCAGTATCTGACCTCAGGAAGACGATAGGGTCATTGCCACAGAACAATTCCAGGAGGTGTAATGATGTTATGCTGCATCAGATGGATACAACCTGGTAGATTCGTGAAGATTTCATTGTTTTGCTCCACCAGCTCATTTAATGCTCTCCGAAAGGAATCGAACTCTGGACCAAACTCGTCTCTTTATACCACTCTGCACACCTGTGCAACCCACTTCTCCAGAAGGTTTATGTGGCAAATTTGAGTTTTCTTTCATTTATTTCTGGGCTATTTTGTAATCCACAGGCCCTGTTTCCTCCAAAATGTCATAGGGTCCTTGCTAACGGGCTAACAAATTGCTTTCTGAAGATGGGAAGAGGACAAGGAAATGATCTTTCAGCCGTGGGGGAATTGTTACCTCAGGCTTGGGTTGGCTGAACTTTCGCTAGGCATAGGCGGGCCACCTCCCCAGCTTTCTATAGGTGATTCTGCACTCAGAGAATGTAGTCAAGAGGTTCTGCCCAGGGTGCCCTTTGTTTTCCCAAGTTTCTCAAGCTATGTCCAAGAATCACCTCAGCCTTCTCCCTAACTGAAAAAGGGAAAACCCCATCAAGCTCTGTGGTACTTTTTATATTGCGAACAGCACATAGAGTAGCAATGAATCCCAATTCTTGCTGTCTTCATTCACAAATTTCCTCCACATTTGCTTGAGCATCTGATTGAAGCACTCAACAAGGCCATCAGTCTGCAGGTGATAACACCAAGATGTACAGAGTTGTTTCATTTCCTTGAACATGAATGGGGACCCCTTATCCATCAGAATCTCCTTGGGCAGCCCAAGTCATGAAATATCTTCCATTAGGGTGGCCGCAACTATCTGGGTCTTCATATTCCTTACCGGAATTGCCTCTGGATACCTTACAGTATAGCCAAGAATGATGAGGATGTATTTATTTCCTTGAGTTGATCTCTCTCATGGCTCCACTAGGGCTATACCCACCCTTTCAAAAGAGGTCTCAAAGATGGGCAATGATAGTCAGGCTTTGTGAGTTGGCAGATAGGGCAGGACCAGCAATACAACTGGACCTGTTTATGTTGGCTGGCCAATAGCACTGAGCCAATATTTTCTCTCTGGTCTTTTTATCCTCCATGTGACCTTCTAGAAAGTGGCTGTGCGCTAGTTGCATAAGCATCTGGCAGTTTGGTTTGGGAACTAGGAGTTGTTCTATCAATTCTATTTCTACACTTCCCTTTCTGTCTTTGTAAAGTAGGTCCTCTTTCAAAAACTAATTGAGGTGAGTGAGAATCAAACTAGTGGCTAGTTGCCCAGGAAGCAGAACTCCCATCTTTTCAGATCATATTTATTTATTTATTTATTTATTTATTTATTGTTTTTGTTATACCGAGTTTCATGACAGGCATCACATCAACCCGGTTTACAATTAACAAAGTGTGAAAGGCATAACGTAGCGTAATAAACAATATTCTCAATAAAAACCTTGAACTTTAAATACAGGGAATCAGAAAAGGATGTGAGAAAGTTACAAAAAACAGGGAAAATTAACTTGGAACTGGAAGAGGGGAGATAAAGGAACAGAGCAATATTTACATTTCAGCCAATTAATGTAAAAGAGTAACAAGATGAGTAAATAAGACTATGCGAATAAATGTGGCGGTATATCACTGTGAGATGGAACCTATGTATCTAGAAGGCTAAGTATGACACAGAATATGAATAAATATAACACAGAATTTAGATCCAGTTGTGCTGTTGCGTGAAGGTTTTATTCAGGGCTTGGAAATGCTTTTTTGAAAAGCCAAGTTTTTAGTCTTTTCCTAAATGTTAGAGAGCATGGCTCCTGTCTTAAGTCTGGTGGGATAGAGTTCCAGAGAGCTGGACCTGCTGAAGAGAAGGCTCTGAGACTCAGGGATTTATGTTGGAAGGTTTTGGCCTTTGGAATTTGGAGAGACTCTTTGTAGTATTCCCTGATGGGTCTGACGGAAGTGTATTTTTTAAGTGGTATTTGTAGGTCGATTTGCGTGTGTTGGTTGATAGTTTTGTAAATGATGTTGATGGTTTTGTACATGATTCTATAATGGATTGGTAGCCAATGGAGGTTTTTGAGGATAGGGGAAATGTGGTCGATTTTCCTGGAATTTGTAAGGACTCTGGCTGCAGAGTTCTGAACCATTTGTAGAGGTTTAGTATAAGAGGCTGGGAGGCCTAGTAGTAACGAGTTGCAATAATCTAGTTTGGAAAAGATTATAGCTTGCAAGATTGTTCTAAAGTCCTGAGCGTGGAAGAGTGGTTTAATTCTTTTCAGAATATGCAATTTGTAGAAGCAATCCTTTGTGGTTTGATTAATGAATGGTTTGAGGTTGAGACGATTGTCTAGTATGGCTCCTAGATCTCTTACATGGGCTGTTTGAAGGAGTGTGGGTGGTTTTAGAAGTATGTTATTGTTTTCCGGTGATATGAGCAGGAATTCTGTTTTCGAAGCATTGAGCACAAGATTTAGACTGTTGAGGAGAAGTTTAATTTCTAATAAGCAAGTGTCCCAGTATTCCATTGTTTTTGAGATTGATTCTTTTATGGGGATCACGATCTGTACGTCGTCTGCGAAAAGGAAGTGTTTCAGGCTTAATTTTGTAAGTAATTGACATAGTGGTAGCAGGTAGACATTGAAGAGTGTGGGTGAAAGTGATGAACCTTGCGGCACCCCTCTATTAGATGGGTGGTATTGGGATTCTTTGTTGTGAATTTTGACTCTATATCCTCTGTTTCCTAGAAATGTTTTGAACCAGTTTAATGTGGCACCTGTTAAACCAATGTTTGCCAGTTGTTTTAGAAGGAGGGAGTGGTTGACGGTGTCGAAGGCCGCCGAGAAGTCGAGGAGGATTAGTAAATATGCTTGGCCTTTATCTATACCAGAGAGGAGGAAGTCCGTGAGTGAGAGTAGTAGCGTTTCTGTGCTTGCGGCTTTGCGAAAACCATATTGGTTTGGGGACAGAATACTGTGGTCTTCTAAGTAGTTGGATAGTTGGGTGTTTACCAATTTTTCCATGATTTTGGCTATGAAAGGGAGGTTGGAAATAGGGCGGAAGTTGTTGGGATCACATTCATTTAGATTTGGTTCTTTTAGTAGTGGCTTGATTGAGGCAGTTTTTAGGTCATCTGGGTAGATACCATGTGCTAGAGAGCAGTTTATGATATCTGCTAGGGTTTTTGCTATTGTGTCAGGGATGAGAAGAAGCATTTTAGAAGGGATTTGATCAAATGGGTGAGATGACGGTTTCATTCTCCTTAACGTCGTTTGTATCTCTGTGATTGTTATGGGTTCGAAAGCATTAAGCTGGATGTCTTTGTTTTGGGGGAAAAATGTGTTATCTGGAGAAGTAGAGTTTGGAATCTGCTGATTGAGAAGATCCGATATTTTTTTGTTGAAATGAAGGGCCAGTTCATCTGCTTTAGTCTGGGCTTGTTCGGGTGGGATATCTGGAGTGATAGGTTTGGTTAGGCTTGAAACAAAGGCGAATAGGGCTTTTGAGTCAAAGATGAGATGATGAACCTTCCGGGCATAATAGTCTCTTTTGGTTTTCAATGTGGTACTTTTGTATAGATGGAGTGATCGTTTGTAATCAGAGAGAGAGGCTGGTGAAGGGGCTTTGCGCCATTTTCTTTCTTTTTGCCGAAGTAGTTGTTTGAGCTTTCGTAGTTCATCATTAAACCAGGGTTGTTGTTTAGATGTATTAGAAGACCTTAATTTGGTTGTCAGTGGGCAGTAAGTGTTTGCTATAGATTTTGTTATTTTGGACCAGGATTGGAGGGCAGAGTTAGGTGTAGAGACATCAATGAGTGGTAGCTCTGAGGTTAGAAGTTTGCTGAGTTGTTCCGAGGTGCAAGGTTTTCTGTATAGGAAAGCGGGTCTTGAGTTGAGGTTAGAGTCTGATCGAGGTAAAGAAAAGCTGGTGGAGATTAGAGAGTGGTCTGACCATGGGACTTTTTTGCAATTTGGTTGTTTTGTAAGAGAAATACCGGAGTTTGTAAATAGGAGATCGAGCGTGTGGCCTGCTTTATGAGTGGGTTTGTTGATTTGTTGGCTGAAACCCATCGCTGACAGTGCGGTGAGGAGAGCTTCACAGTTTGTTGAAAGGGGGACTTTGTCAACATGTAAGTTAAAGTCACCCAGGATTATAGCAGGGGAGTCCAGATTGAGATGCAAAGTTATAGTTTCGATAATAGGTGAGGAGTCTGACTCTAGTAAGCCTGGAGGGGCATAGACTAGCAGGATTTGGAGATGTTCTGATTTGAACAATCCTAGTTCTAGTTTAGTAGCAGTACTGATGGGGTGGTATGTGAACCTTAAGGATTTTTTAGCAGCTAGGAAGATACCCCCTCCTCTTTTTTTTTGTCTTGGGATGGAGAAGAAATCGTAAGTCTGTGTTGGTAGTTGGTTAATGAGTGCGATGTCTGTGGATTTGAGCCATGTTTCTGTTATGGCGCAAAAGTCTGGGGTTGTGTCCTGTAGTATGTCGTTGAGTATCAGAGATTTGTTGGTGAGCGATTGGGCGTTGAATAGGATTAAGGTGAATAGGGAGAGACCTAGGAACTGTGTAGTGGGGGAAATCATGATTGGGATGAGTGATTTGTAGGTGCGTGGGCGGTATTGCATTATTGTTAAAGGATGGATTGGTGCTGGATGAGAGCTGTTGAACTGGAAGTGTTGTTAGAGATTGAATGAGTGTCGCTGGAGATTGGATGAATGCTGCTGAAGACTGAATGAATGCCTCTGGAGACTGAATGAGTGCCTCTGGAGATAGGACTGAATGAGTGCCTCTGGAGATAGGACTGAATGAATGTCTCTGGAGATTGAAAGAGTGCCTCTTGAGACTGGATGAGTGCTTCTGGAGGCTGGGTGAGTGCTGCTGGAGGCTGGTTGAGTGCTGCTGGAGACTGGATGGGTGCTGCTGGAGACTGGATGGGTGCTGCTGGAGACTGGATGAGTGCTGATGGAGGCTGGGTGAGTGCTGATGGAGACTGGATGAGTGCTGCTGGAGGCTGGTTGAGTGCTGCTGGAGACTGGATGGGTGCTGCTGGAGACTGGATGAGTGCTGATGGAGGCTGGGTGAGTGCTGATGGAGACTGGATGAGTGCCTCTTGAGCCTGGATGAGTGCTGCTGGAGACTGGATGAGTGCCTCTTGAGCCTGGATGAGTGCTGCTGGAGACTGGATGAGTGCCTCTTGAGCCTGGATGATTGCCTCTTGAGCCTGGATGAGTGCCTCTTGAGCCTGGATGAGTGCTGTTGGGGACTGGATGAGTGCCTCTTGAGCCTGGATGAGTGCTGTTGGGGACTGAATGAGTGCCTCTTGAGCCTGGATGAGTGCCTCTTGAGCCTGGATGATTGCCTCTTGAGCCTGGATGAGTGCTGCTGGAGACTGGATGAGTGCCTCTTGAGCCTGGATGAGTGCTGTTGGGGACTGAATGAGTGCTGCTGGAGGCTGGGTGAGTGCTGCTGGAGACTGGATGAGTGGACGGGTGGTCGCTGTATAAATGGATAGGGATGAGTAACGGCCCTGGCTCTGGGACGCTCCAAGGGGCGCGCTAAGGGGCAGGCCCCTTAGGGCGCGCTCCTTCGGGCGCGCGACGCCGCCGGTATGCGCCGGGGTTTAAAGGGAGCAGTAGCCGCCCTCTGATTGGCCTGATGCCTGCTTAGGGGCGCGGCTCACTCACCACGTTGTGTCCTGCGGGCTTGGTTCTCGGCTCGGGAGCGGCAATAGTTTTAGTTTCGCTTTCGTTTCTCCTTTGCCTCTTGTCTCTCCTGCACGGCTCACCTCGCGGAGGCTAGTGAGCAGGCTCTTGCCCCGGATGGGCCGCGCCGATCGCGCAAGCCTCGGCAGGGAGGAGGCGGCGGTTGGGTGCGGGTGGTCGCCGAGCTGTGGGCCGCCGAAAAGGATGCCGCCGGGATGCGCCGGGGTTTAAAGGGAGCAGTAGCCGCCCTCTGATTGGCCTGATGCCTGCTTAGGGGCGCGGCTCACTCACCACGTTGTGTCCTGCGGGCTTGGTTCTCGGCTCGGGAGCGGCAATAGTTTTAGTTTCGCTTTCGTTTCTCCTTTGCCTCTTGTCTCTCCTGCACGGCTCACCTCGCGGAGGCTAGTGAGCAGGCTCTTGCCCCGGATGGGCCGCGCCGATCGCGCAAGCCTCGGCAGGGAGGAGGTGGCGGTTGGGTGCGGGTGGTCGCCGAGCTGTGGGCCGCCGAAAAGGATGCCGCCGGGATGCGCCGGGGTTTAAAGGGAGCAGTAGCCGCCCTCTGATTGGCCTGATGCCTGCTTAGGGGCGCGGCTCACTCACCACGTTGTGTCCTGCGGGCTTGGTTCTCGGCTCGGGAGCGGCAATAGTTTTAGTTTCGCTTTCGTTTCTCCTTTGCCTCTTGTTTCTCCTGCACGGCTCACCTCGCGGAGGCTAGTGAGCAGGCTCTTGCCCCGGATGGGCCGCGCCGATCGCGCAAGCCTCGGCAGGGAGGAGGCGGCGGTTGGGTGCGGGTGGTCGCCGAGCTGTGGGCCGCCGAAAAGGATGCCGCCGGTATGCGCCGGGGTTTAAAGGGAGCAGTAGCCGCCCTCTGATTGGCCTGATGCCTGCTTAGGGGCGCGGCTCACTCACCACGTTGTGTCCTGCGGGCTTGGTTCTCGGCTCGGGAGCGGCAATAGTTTTAGTTTCGCTTTCGTTTCTCCTTTGCCTCTTGTCTCTCCTGCACGGCTCACCTCGCGGAGGCTAGTGAGCAGGCTCTTGCCCCGGATGGGCCGCGCCGATCGCGCAAGCCTCGGCAGGGAGGAGGCGGCGGTTGGGTGCGGGTGGTCGCCGAGCTGTGGGCCGCCGAAAATTTATTTATTATTTATTTAACGCTTTTCTATACCAACCTTCATGGCTGGATGACCATATCAGATCGGTTTACATCGAACAGGGGAACAGTAACCAAAAAAAACAGTAAAAAAAATTAGTAAAAACCGGAAGAATAAAGTTACATTTAACAAGGTCGGTAAACTTGGAGGTAAATGCTGCTGGAAGGAAAAGGCATAGGAACGCAGTGAACCAGAAGAGTAAACAATATGATAAGGGTCTTATTAAATACTGGAGTAGGTACAGAGAATCATAGTTCAAGATTCATAGTTCAATAAGATGTTCAGTCGTCTAGTGTGTATATATATATGTGCTTAATGTGCATGCTTTAACATATGCTTTAATATGCATGCTTTAATATGTGTGCTTAATGTGCATGCTTTAATACAGATGCTTTAATGTGCATGCTTTCATATATATGCTTTAATGTGCATGCTTTAACACATATGCTTTAATACACATGCTTTAATGCATGCTTTAATACATATGCTTTATTGCACAGATTTATTGTGTGTTCTAATATGCATACATTAATACATATGTATTAATACACATTCTTTAATATGTGTGTTTTAATATGCATGCTTTAATATGTATGCTTTAATATGCATGCTTTAATATGTGTGCTTAACGTGCATACTTTAATACAGATGCTTTAATGTGCAAGCTTTCATATATATGCTTTAATGTGCAAGCTTTAACACATATGCTTTAATACACATGCTTTATTGCACATATTTATTATGTGTTCTAATATGCATACATTAATACATATGTCTTAATACACATTCTTTAATACGTGTGTTTTGATGTGCATGCTTTAATATGCATACTTCAATATGTAAATTTTAATATACACACTTTATAGCATCTATTTTAATACGTGTTTTAATATGTACATTTTAATGCATGTGATTTAATATATGTAGTTTAATATGTGTACATTATATACATATTTGAATATACACACATTAATAAATGTCTTTAATAAGCATGCTTTAATATATGTGCTTTCATATTCATACTTTAGTAGGTGTGCTTTAATATGCTTGTTCGATATCGTGTTTTAATATGTGTGCTTTAATCCATGTTCTTTATTATGCATGCTTTAATACTTGTGCATACTTTATCATATTAAGTATTAAGTATATTAATATTAAGTATATTAATATTAATATTAATATATATATTAATATTAATATATAGTAATATATATATTATATATATATATATATATATATATTTAATATATATTAATATTAATATTAAGTATATTAAATATATTAAGTATATATTAAGTGACCGTTGCAAACTCTGAATTCTAATTCTTACAAATACTAATCTTTACTAACTCACGGAATTAATCCAAAGTCTGTTATCCTTAAATACACACACTTCTTTACACTTGCAAAGAAATACTAACCTTCACTATTTCACAAATCTAATCTAAAGTCTTTTTCCCTAAACACACACAATTCTTAATACTTGCAAGTAAATATTATTATTAAAAACTATCACTCAATGTAGTCAGTCAGTAATAGTTTAACTCTTTAAAAATGTATGAGATTTCCATGTACGGCCTCTCTATTTCATGCATAATCATTGTGAATATTCTGAAAAAAAAGGACTGGCAGGGTGTGTCCGGGGGATTGGATTGAAAATCCTTGTACTAGAGGAAAGAGGCAGACAGCAGAATAGAATAAAGTTTCATTTTCTATAGAAAAACAAACTCAAGACAAGATGGTATGATATAAAGTTGAAGGGGAGGGAGAATCAGAGAAAATACTTTAACAAGACAGATTACAGCAATAAATAATAGTCTTTAAAATATTACAACATATTAACACCATGAATCTTAAAAAAAAAAAAAAAAAAAAAGTACAATTAATATAAAAGATCAAAAAACATTTACTTAAAAAATATCCAAATACATGTTGTATATAAACAATAAAAACCTACATAAAATCAGAATGAAAATGTTTAATAGTAGTTCTTTTAACAGTTTGCTTGTATAGCCATTGTAGAACAAAATACAGGGGGCAATCCCAAATTGCATGGGTCAGTTTGAAGAAAATGCACTATATGGAACAATCTAATATATTGCAGAATTATTTATCCCTCTCTTCCACCAGTCTTTGTTACAAGTTTCAAATCTTTTTTAAAAATCCTGGAGTTAGTATTCCCCATATCTTTAATGTATTTTTGAAGATCATAAGACTCTCAGCCAGATGTATTTCCCTAGGAAGCCTATTCCACAACTCTGGAATTGAACAGGAAAAATATTAATCCTGGGTCGTAACTAATCTTATCCTGCTTAATGAGGGAACCATTTAAAGACTTTCATTTTCTGAACAAAAATAAAAAAAAAAACAACCAGGGACATATTTAGCTAACTTTTTGACCAGTGTCAGGGCTTATACTGTGCAGAGTTTAAAAGGTCAAAATAAGCAAGTTAAACTTTATTTGTGCTACAATTGGCATCCAGTGTAATAATCTTACAACAAAGGACATATACTTTATGATATGATAACAAGCTAGTTGAATTCTGGATGTTCTGGAGCTGTTATGTAGTTTTCTTTTGCTGTACCAGATATAACATCACAATAATCAATCAATGCTGTTAATACAACATGACTAATAGAAGCAGCATTTTTCTGGTCAAATAAGGGGAAAAACTGATGTGGTAGTTTCAGATGTAATCAACAAGTTCCTCACTACCCTCACAATATTTACCTCCAAAGTTAGGTCTGTGTCAGTTAGGACCACTATACTGCAAGCTTGCTGTTTAACTTGCAGTATGATTTCATCAGAAATAAGAATTGGGCTAGGATATTCCATTTTATCTTTCCATACCCATATAGCTTTTGGTTTTAATGCATACCCATAAAGCTTTTGGTTTTAATGCATTTGAGCTTAATTACATTCATCCTTCTGTTTTCTATACTACTTGATTTGGTTGGACACTAACTTCCTGCGCACAGCGAGCCGGTTCCGACTGGCTATGCCCCTTTTTTTTTTTTAATTTTGCGTTTTCAAAATATAATACAATATCCATTGATTTAGAATTAAAGAGATTATAACAACTTATATTTAAAGGTAAACATAATATTTGAAAGAACATAGCTTACATCTCTCATATTAAGGAAATATTTAGGGACCAAGATATAAGGAAATTAGAACTAAGTAAATATTTCAATCAACTAATATAACAGCTTCCCTGTAAGAACAAAAACTTCCCAACTTTTACACACTTCCAGATTTCCCATCCAAGAAGCCCCTTAATTGTCCTGGTTCTAGAAATATGTATGTCTCCTTCTGGTACTTCAGAACACATCTGCAGGGATATTTCAAAATCATAATTGCCCCACGATTTACCACTTCTGTTCTCATACGCAAGAAGACCTTCCTGCGCTCTTGAGTGGATTTTACAATGTCAGGATAAATCCAGATATTCTGTCCATAATATTTAATTGATCTATTTCTGAAGAAAAACTTCAGGACCATATTCCTGTCATGCTCAAAGGCAAAAGAAACCAATAAAGTTCCTCTTACTTTAATCTCTGTCTGAGATGAAAGTTCAATAATTTCGGTTAAATTCATAGACTGTTGTTCCCATCCATCCATATCTTCAGCACTTAATGGCTTTCATGAGATAATAAATGCTTTAGTAATTACAGGCATTAATTCTTTAGGAAATTTGAGAGCCTCCAACAAATAATCCTTAAATGATTCAACAGGTGAAATTTTTTCTAACACCGGAAAATTTACCACTCTTAAATTCATAAACCTTAAGGAATTTTCAACAAACTCAAACTTCTTTTCCATCAAATTTTCAGATTTAATTAAATTGGTTTGGATTTTCTCCATAGATATTACTTTAGTTTCAATTTTCTCAATTCTTCCCTGCTGTAAATTTGTAATCTTCTCGATATTCATTTCTTTCTTACTGAGTTCTAGAAATGCCTTAGTTAAAGATGTTATAGCAGTTTCAATTAATGTTAAAGCACTCCATACAGATTCTAGGGTGACAACTTGAGGCTTTCTTAGTGCAAAAACAGTTCCAGGAATAATTTTTACCACTGCTTCTTGTGTGTCTTCGATGGTTGATTCCGGTGGAGCCTTAATGGGGGTACAGGGGGAAAGGATCATTTCTCCGATAGGAGTACTCTCACCCTGATCAGACTGCCTTCCTCCATTTTCAACACCCGGGTCTGTGGGTTCGAGCCGCCTCCTTTCTTCCCTTACAAGGCTCGGCAGATTTTCTCCTTCAGTCCCTCTCCGTCTCCGGGGCGGGGATGGCGTCATTGGAGCCCCCGGGCTCAGCGAGATCGTCTCGGCCAACGGGTTGGACCCAAGCTCCAAGGCCTCACCCTCAGCGGCCCTCGCTTCCGGTAGTTTGGGTGTTGAAGCGAAAAAACTCTCAATTCTCGCTTGTTGGGAGTCGTCATCTTTTTCTAAAGGAATATTTTTAAGCCTTGCTTTGCGCTTGATGTGCGGCATCCCTCCAAGCATACAAACGCTGAATAAACACAGCAGGAAATCTTCAAAAGGTACTACGCAATACCAGAGAGCTCTTCTGCGGCGTCTTACAGGTCAGCCATCTTGGTCCCTCTGCCAAGCCCCCTTTCTGCCTACATCATCAAGGGGCGATGCTGGTATATAACTGCGGCGACACCAGAGATGTCGCGCACCGAAGGAGCTTGACAAAGGGGCATGCCCCCTTGTTAGCCCCTTCGTTAGAACCTGCGTTACAACTACAGATTTTCCTTCTGAAAAATATGGACATCACTACTATCATGGGTAAAGGGAACTACAGTAAGTCTTCATGCTACTTTGATAAAAGAAAGTATGTATCAAAAGACATATCAAGGAATTTTCTCACTAAAATATCACCTGTTTTAGCTACTGCTACAATACTACTTTCATCTTTATCTATTCTCTATTGTAATGCTCAATCTATATGACAAAAAACACCTATTATTGCTGATTTAATTAATGACAAAAAACCCGACCTTATGTTAATCACGGAGTCATGGTTAACAGAGACTGATTCAGTGATTATAAATAATATATGTCCTCCAGAATATAGTGCTTTTTCTGTACCTAGGTTAAAATGGAGAGGAGGAGGAGTTTTAGCAATAATTAAATCCACCCTTTGCCCTATATTGAAGCCATGCACGTATATGGATCCTTTTGAAGTTCTAATTTTAACTGACATCACTAAACAGTGTTATTATACTGATCTCCTAAAGCATTACAATATAACATATCTTCTTTTCTGGAATTTATCACATCTTTACCATTAAATCTAGAAAAAACAATTATACTAGGGGACTTTAATGTGCATGCAAACACGCCAAATCCCTCCAACATTACTACCTCTTGATTAGATGCTATGGCTGGTCTAGGCTGGCAACAGTTAATTAAGGATCCGACACATTTGTGAGGAAAAACCCTAGACTTTTTTTTAAATTTATAGTTTATTAGAGTTTTCACAAATCATATAAAATGCAAAAAATCGAAGAACAAATTTGTATATAACAAAAACAAATCAAGTAACATTTCACAAGTAATTACTATACTACAAATGTATAGTCCACTAAATGGGAGGAACCCTTACAAAAACTTAAAAGAAATTGTAATTCTAAATAATTATATTTAGCTGGATACAATTTTTAGCAGCAAATATAACTCAACCTCTTTCTTTATCTACCAAAAATGCTTCCAGATGTGATGGATCTTGAAAAATAAATTTATTTCTTTGATGTACTACCAAGCATTTACAGGGGAATTTAAGAAAATATGTTGCCCCAAGGGACAAAACTCTAGTCTTCAACAAAAGAAATTGCTTCCTCCTGTAGAGTGTAGATCGTGACACATCTGGAAATACCTGGACTTTATGTCCACAAAATAAAAGGTCCTAAAGTATTTTTGTAAAATATTAACCTTATCTTTCTCTCTACAGAATGTTACTAGTAGTGTGGCTCTTTGTGGTATATCATCAATAGATGATTCTAGGAAAGAGGTTAAGTTAGGGGACTTTTGTTAAATACTATCCATTCCTTCCTCTCCTTCCTGGCCCTTAATTCTAGAATTTAGTACATAATATATTTTTTAAATCGATTGATCATCAACATTTAATATTGACAAATTTTCAATTAAATACTTTTTTAGTAACTCAGTGGCAGAGAGGAGTCTGGTTATAGGAAAATTAAAAAACCATAAGTTTTTTACCCTGTTTTCATTCTCCAGACTCTCCAACTGCCTATGAGTAACCAGGCTATCCTTAATAAAGGAATTATTAGCTGTTTGTAAAGTTGCTATCTGCACAGTGGCCGTCCTTCCTAGCTCCTCTAATTGCTTCAAACGATTATCATGTATCTCTAAAAGATTTTTAACTTCAACATTTCCTTTATTAGTCTGAGCCATAAAACCAGCTATTACTTTCTGTAGATCATTAATTGCCTAGACTTAATGTTCTTCAACCCTTTCTACATATCTATACCATTAGAAAATTATTCAATTCAACCAATCCCCTGATCAGACCACTACATGATAGCTATGTCAATTGATTTCATAGAAACCAAAAACAATAAGAATACTACTATTTACACAAAGAAAAGGAAATATGTAAAAATGGAAGACTTTTTCAATGTATTGGCCCCAAAATTACCTATTCCTCTGTCGGAAACATAAATAAATACATCTGTAGAACATTGGAACCAGACCTTAATGGAGACTTTAGATCAGATTACTCCCATGAAATTAATTCCCATTAGGAATAAAATCAGTAAACCATGGTACTCCAGTAAATTACGTCATCTAAAAGCTATACTTAGGAGGAAGGAATGCTCATGGCAGAAAAATAAAAGTAACATTACAAAAAATTCCTATTACTGTTTACTAAGGATATATAAAAAAGAAGTAAATAAAAAAACTTTTTTACAAATAAAATTTTACTTGGAAAAAATAATCCGGCTATACTATTTAACATAGTTAAATTCTTAACTATACCTGCGCAAAATAAAAACCAAAATGTTGTTAATGACATGTGTAATCAAACTGCATCACACTTTCAAAGTAAGGTAGTCAAAATAACTCAAGAAGTTTTGCATCTATCCTATCCAAATTATAAAGAACAAACATCAGTATATAAATGGTCGTCCTTTGAAAAAATCATGAATGCTGTTATAAAACAGATTATAAATAAACAAAAAATATCAAATTCTCCATTGAATCCATATCCTGGGATAATTTTCAAAGGTTTAGCAGAAATTTTTTCAGAACACATTTGTAATATGATAAATCAATCCCTGGAATCAGGGGTGTTCCCAGATTGTTTAAAACAAATATCAATACTACCGATACAAAAAAGCAAAACTTCTGCCTTCACTGAGTTTTCAAATTTCAGACCAATAGCCTCCTTAACCTCCTTATCTAAAACCTTAGAGTCAGTGGTCTTGCATCAACTAAATGACTATCTTACTGACTATGAAATATTGCACCCAAACCAACATGGTTTTCGAAAAGGACATTCAATTGAAACTCTTCTATTGTCCTCCTTCGACTTCTACTTTAGGGGGTTTGACTCTAATACAGACTTTATACTAATTTTTTTAGACATCTCTGCAGCGTTTGATATGCTAGATCACAAAATTCTACTGTCTAGTTTGCAATCCATAGGAATCCAATCTACTGTACTAGAATGGTTCTGTAGTTTTCTCTCCAACCGTTCTTGTCAGATCAATATTGGATCTTACTCATCATTTTCGTATCCATTGCCGACGGGTCCCCCAAGGCTCATCACTTTCCCCAATATTGTCCAATATCTACTTACTACCTTATGCAAATCTACATCAAAACTATAGAAAAATGGATGGCTCACAGCCGTCTAAAATTAAATGTGAAAAAAAACAGAAGTTGTAATTCTAAGCTTCATTGAGAACCCAATCAATAGTCCACCATCGCATATTTTGATAGATAATGAACATATCCCAATCACTAAGCAAGCACTTAGGGCCTCATTTTCCAAGCACTTTACCGCGTGCGATAAATTCGCAAATCGCGTTAACAGCTGTTAACGCGAATGCAAATTAGTCATTTGGTATTCAGGGGGCGGAGTTGGGGCGGAGCATGTGTAAAGCGGGAACCTGTGTATCGTGCGCGGCTGCTATCGCGGCTAATAACTACAACCTCAACCTCGCGTTATGGACTGCGCTACGGGCCAGAAAAGGATTATCGCCATCCACGATAGTCCCACACAGCCTGTTTCAGGCTCCCGGGGGAGGGAGGGAGGGAGGGAGAGAGAGAGAGAGAGAGAGAGAGAGAGAGAGAGAGAGAGAGAGAGAGAGAGAGAGAGACTTACTATAGTGCCTATGCCCTACATAGGTATTTGAATCCCTATGGGAGGGCTACCTACTAACTCGGGGTGGGGATTAGGTATGAGCGTCGGGGGTTGGGGGCCACTTTCGCATTCCACATGAGACCTACGGACAGAACAGTGGTCTCTAGTGCAGATTTGCTGGCCGTCGGAGTGAGGACGCTCACTCCAAGAAGTGGTTTGGGCAACGTTCTCTCTACCTAGCTTGATGGACACTCTACCTGGGCAACAACATGCTAGGTGGAGAGAATGTTGCCCAAATCTCCTCTTGGAGTGAGCGTCCTCACTCCGACGTAGGGCATAGGCACTATAGTAAGTCTCTCTCTCTCTCTCTCTCTCTCTCTCTCTCTCCCCCCCCCCCCCCCCCCCCCCCCCCCCCCCCCACCCCCCCCCCCCGGAGCCTGAAACAGGCTGTGTGGGACTATCGTGGCCCGCGATGATTGAAGTCCAAAAACCGGCAAATATCGTGCACCGCGATAAAAGACTGAAAGAATCATCGCACACTGGGAAAACATCGTGTGCGGCGCTAATGTTTTCGCGAATGGCGAAAACATCGCCGCACGCGATGTTTCCCCACTGCATGAAAGAAGCCTCATTTGCATTGGTAACGCCCCCTAATGTGTTACCAATGCGATATTGGAAAATGAGGCCCTTAGTTTGGGAGTTACATTGAATTGAAACCTCTCTCTGTCCTGTCACATTTCTAAAACTGTTAAAAATGCTTTCTCCAAACTACACTTACTAAAATGTTTAAAACCATTACTGTATGCTCAAGATTTTCATCTGGTCCTTCAGTCATTAGTATTTTCAGGTCTTGATTACTGTAATGGTTTATATTTAGGTTTACCAAGAGTCAAGAATTAAACCGCTACAGTTAATACAAAATAATGCAGCTCGTATTATTACAGGTACACCTTTAAAACCGCACAGTACTCTGTTTTTATGTAAATTGCATTGGCTGCCTATCAAATATCAAATTTTGTACAAAATACTGACATTCACTCACTATTAAATAACCCTAACTCTTCCTGGCTTTGCTCTATTTTGAGAATATACAAACCCTCTAGAGAGCTTTGATCCTCAAATATGAGCCTTTTGGATGTTCCTGCTGTCAGATTAGCAAGACTAAACGTTACCCGTCAAAGAGCTTTTTCTGTAGCAGGGCCCATACATTGGAATGCCTTACCAAATGCCCTTATCCAAATCTCAAATAGTAAGGATTTCAAAAAATCATTAAAAACATATCTCTTTAGAGAAGCATTCAGAACCACTGAATAAGTGACCAGGCAGTCTCCCTTGTTTCTATTATGCTGTGCTTATTATGATTTATATTCTTCCTATTTTTTCTATCTTTTATGTTTGTTAAATTTAAAGTTAATTTTATTTTAATATCTTTAGGTATAAGGTTATTAGTAATATTGATATTGATATGTTACTGTGTAATTTTATTTATACTTTTTTATTATTTTATTTTACTTTCACTTTATTAAAGTTTAGTATTTATTATTTTTATGCTCAATGTTGTAAACTGTTTTTGTTCAAATGTATTTGCTAAAGAAGGTATATAAAAAGTCTTAAATAAATAAAATAAATTGTTGGTAAAAATTTGCTGACTTATGTTGACCACAACAACTTTAATTTGGATATGGTCTATTAAAAAATAAAAGTAATATTCCAAAATTCTTAATTATTTTGGTCAATGGCTCTGCATAGATGCTGAACATCATCAACCAAAGCAAGGTGCCCTGTGACGCACCTCAAAATAGGGGTGAGGACAAGAAAATTATTAGATTATGTTTATTGTATTTTAATTAGTTATTTGTTTAATGTATATGAGGTACTGATATTTATTTCTGTACTGTAAACCGACTTGATGTCTCGTGAGGAAGGTCGGTATACAAAAATGTCTAAATAAATATAAATAAATAAATAAAATACACCTTGACATTAACATATCATGATTTATGTAAGATAAAGAGTACAATCATTTAATTGTTTTATCCCCTATACTCATGTTGGATGGTTAACTAAGATCTTGTGATTGCCGTTTAAAAGCTGTGTTCGGGTCAAGTGGTAAATGCCTAGAGTAGCCTAACAACAGAAGTGGTGGAAACCAAAACTCTGCCAGACTTTAAGCTTGATTGAGATAAGTACAGAAGACAATGGTTAGAAAGGGGTAGAGAGAGACTGAATGAAAGGGAGCCTGGTTGCTGCTTTAGACATGTAGAACAGTAGAGGACCAAAAAGGGAAGAGTAACAAAAGCAACTTGGTTAGAGAGTTAGTGCCTATAGAGGTGATCAAGCTTTTATGGTTGAGATCTAAGAGATATCCTTACCTAAAGCAGTGTAGACAGGGACAGCTTTGCTGACTGAGTGGACCACTGCTATTTGCCTGCTGAATATACTATATTTATATTATGTTACATTTATAGACTGCTTTCCTTCAACAAAGTTCATCTCAAACAAAGTGGTGTACCTCTGAAAATAATACAATAAATACAATGGATGCATAATAAAATAAATAATATGACTACTATTATCATTTATGGAGCACTATTAGACATATGCAGCACTGCACAAACAAATGTAAGAGACACTCCTTGCTCCAAGGTACTCACAACCTAGTCAAGACAAACATACATGACAAACAAGAATTTGTAAGAAATATATTGTAGACACATACTTAAGATTAAAAAAAATGTTTGAAAAAGGTGAATTTTAAAACTGGATTTGATTATAGACAGAGAGGGAGCATGACACGGATTGTATTCCAGGCATATGTGTTAGGGAGTCAGCCCTCTGGCTACCCTGGGAGCCCTTTTGGACTACTATTGGTGATGTGGACCCGTGTGTGGAGAGGTAATGGAATGCACTGGCATGGGTGGAAGTGCCTGGGAGGAACCAATGAGGGCTTCACTTGTACCAGCCATCATTTCCGCAGGTTGAGCCTTTGGTGTGGACAGTCAGCAGGACTTAGGCAGTTCTCAGCACACAGCAGAAGAGTACAAGTTGGGGCAGGCGGCAAATAAGCAGAATCCAGAAGGTGATGCTAAATCAGGGCAAGTGGAAGTCAGGTTCAGAACTGGGATTAAAACCAGGAAGGCAGAGGCAGAAGATACAAATTAGCAACACACACTGAGAAGCAGGCTATTGGGAGACTTGTTGCCAAGGTTCTGGCTGGTTGCAAGAGACTTCCTTATATACCCTTGGAAGATATAATATCATCAGCCAGTGCTTCAGGAAGTCCTCTCCAGTGGACCTATAAAGGCCATCCAGGTTTACAGAAAGTTTCATCTTGGGTCCTTGGAATAGCATGCTGCAGGAGGCTATGGCAGAGTTGCTTCGAATTAGAGGTGAGGGCTTAGCACGGGGAGGCTACTGGAGTCTAACAGTACCTTCCTTCCAAAATCCCCTCCCCAAACTCTTGGGCCTGGGCTTAGTGGAGAATTGGAGGTAAAAGTCTTGGAGTAACTGTGGAGCCTGTAGATTGAAAGCTGGTTCCCAGGAGTTCTCCTCGGCGCAGAAACCCTTCCAGGCAATGAGATATTGCAGTTTATTATGAAGTCTCCTTGAATCCAAAATTTCTGTAAGCTCATATTGCGTATTCTCTTCTACTGCAACATCCCTGGCTTGAGGTAAGGGTCTTGAGGGCCATAAGAGGGTAGCAGGTTTGAGGAGTACCACATGAAAGACATCATGGATGTGCAACGAGGGGGGTAACTTCAGCTTATAGGCTACTGGGCCTATATGACCGACAATGGGAAAAGGTCCCACAATGCATGGTGCGATCTTGAAGGATAGCAGATGGAGTCTCAGGTTGCAGGTGCTCAACCAAGCTAAGTCCCCCCGTTGAAGTTGTGGGGCAGGCTGACATTTTTATCTGACTCTGCTTTGGAACATGCTGCCAACTGTTTCAGGAGTTGATGAATAGAATACCAAAGATTCAATAGATATTGTCCCTTAATATCAGCCTCCAGACATTTTGTAGTAGTGGGTACTGATACTGGGATCCGAGAATGTTGACAATATACAAAAAAAAAAAAAAAAAGGAGAGGAGCCGGTGGATTTACTAACGTGGTTGTTATGGCAAGCCTCCACCCATGGGAGAAGTGAGGACCAGTTATCCTGTCACTGATTGAGGTAGAACTGGAGGAAGGTTTTAAATGATTGGCTGGTCTGTTTGGTCTGACTGTTAGTTGAGAATGGAATGCAGATAAAAAATTCAGGGTGATAGCAAATTTCTTGCATAAGCTTTGCCAGTAATGGGTGGTGAAGTGAACACCTCGATCAGATACAATGTGAGTGGGGAGGCCATGTAGGCAAAAGGTGTGCTGTATGAAGAGTTGGGTTTATTTGGCTGCTGATGGTAGTCTTAGGAAGGGCACAAAGTGGTCTGTCTTCTAGAAATTGTCTATCATACAGATGGTAGTATTGTCTGCTGATAGCGGTAGATTGGTGATAAAATCTGTAGCCAGTTGGGCCCAAGATTCCTTGGGAACCAGTAATAGCTGAAATAGTCCCCAAGGCTGACTCCGGAGTTTTATTTGCAGCACGAGTCTATGTATCATTTCAGATCTTGCCACAGTTGAGGCCACCAATAGTAGTGGCTAAGGAATTCTAAGATCCTAGCAAAGCCTGGATGCCCTGCAATGTGTGAGTCATGGGCCTATTTTAGCACCCATTCTCGAAGACTCAAAGGATCCACAGGCTTCCCTGGAGGTACGATCAGAGCAATTGCTAACAGGATCCTGGTCAAATTGATAATGGCCTTCAGAGTGTCCAGGAGGTTCTCTTCCTCGAAAGGACAGGACAGGGCATCAGTGCTTTGTTTCTTATCTGCTGGTTGATATCTCAGTTCAAAATCAAAGTGATTAAAGAATAGGGACAAACAGGCCTGGCAGGGATTCAGTCGTTGGGCCTGCGCCAATTATTCAAGATTTCTGTGGTTGGTGTAAATTGCTACTGGATATTGGGCACCTTCCAGCAGGAGACGCTGCTCTTCTAGGGCTAACTTAACTGCTAGCAGTTCTCATTCGTCGATGGTGTAATCTCTCTCCACCAGGGAGAATTTTCTCGAGAAGAAGGCGCAGGGTACCAGGGCACCCTAGGGTCATGTTATAGCAAGATGGCTTCCACTCCAAGTGTGGAGGTGTAGACCTCTAGGATAAATGGCTTGGTGGTGGTCCGGGTGGCAAAATCATGAAGCACGTGTAAATTCCTGTTTGAGGCAGTTGAAAGCTTGGAGGGCTTCCTGATTTCAGACCCTTGGGTCAGCCCCCTTCTTAGTGAGGACCGTGAATGTAGCCACTAGTGAGGAGTAGTTATGGGCAGATTGGCGGTGATAATTGAATTGAAAAAGCCCAAGAGCTGCTGAAATGCATTGAGTCCTACCATTGCATTCAGTTTCCCAGGATCCATCTGGAGTCCAGTCGTGGACATGATATACCCCTGGAAGGGGAGTTCTTTCTGATCAAAGGAGCATTTTTCTATCTTGGCATATAACTGATGTTGTAGATGTTGTTGCTCTTGCCTGACATGCATGCAGTGATGGTCCAGAGTTCTCGAGTGAAGGAGAATATCATCTGCATGTAGCAGATCTCGAAATATCTCATTTACCATCATCTGAAAACTGCAGGCACGTTGGTATAAGCCATTGAGTGTATTAAGTGTCAGGAGGCCATCTAGTTGTGGAGCTGGGCCCTCTCTTAGGGGATGGTTCTCAGAGCCACTTCTGGCCAGAGTGGAAAATGTGCTAGTGAATAAACTGAGATAAGTGTTTATCCATCTTAGTAGATAGCTGGATATCTTGGGGGCGGGCAACTTATCCGATTATCTTAATTGGATAAGTGCCTATATTCAGCCTTATCCAATTAAGTTAACTGAATAAGTTAGACCTGCTCAGTAGCAGGTGTAATGTTATCCAGCTATAACTTAACTGGATAACTGGAACTTATCCCATCATGTTCAGCCACATAGCCATAATGCTGACTATCCCTTTTAAGTTATCCAGATAAGATTTTTATAAATATTTTATTTTTATTTATTTGGTGCTTTTCTATACCGGCATTCATGATACAATCATATCATGCCGGTTTACAATGAACAGGGGAACAATAAAACCTTAAATATTAACATAGCGAAGAGAAGTAGAAGTTACAATAAAACAGGGATGCTGGAACTGGGGGAAGAAGAAGACAAAGCATAAGTAACAACGTTATGAACAGCAATTATTTACATTGTGCTGAATGTGTAGTGGATATGTATATAGATTTAAATAGATATAGATAGATAGATTATATATATCTTGATGCAATAGTGTTAATCCAGACGGAGGCGTTTTCGGCATATCAGCCTTATCTAGCTGAGGTAGTTACTAATAGCTATTCTTCCACAAGGTCTTCCCCCATAATTTAGCAGGAAACAATCCACAAACAAGATTCTTAGGACAAATGTAAAAAGGAGACACACATGTCTTCAGATCCGAAGCAGTTTTAAATTGGGGAAAATGAGTACAGATCCAACAGTTAGTTAGTTTTAGCTCTTTTTGCTTATATGTCAAATTAATGAAGCTGTTAAATGAAAACAGAAGGACCAGGAACAGTAGCTGGAGTCGCATCATCCTGACTCCAGGGGACACCCGGCTGTGTCAGGGATCTTATTGAGGACAAGAAGATGCCTTTGTATTAGTAGGACTTGTTTGATTTTTCCTAGATGACCCCATGAGTTCCTCACTTCGATCGATCAGTATTGCTGGTCCTAGACTATAGACCTTTTTATAATGGTTGACACCCACTCAATGATCAATTCCTTGTAATTTCAAAGCAGATTGGTTTACTAACAGTATTTAATAAGGACCTTTCCTCCTAAGCTGTAAACAGTTTTGTTGAAATACTTTGAAGTATGCAGAGTCACCAGGTTGTATATCTAGAGTAACTTGGTTAAGGGACTCTTGAAATACTGGAGAGATCTTCTGATGAATCTTTGTAGCTTGTTGGTATATCTGGGAAGCAAAATGTAGACTCAGTTTGTCTTGAGCAAAGTCTATGTCAATTGATAATTTTTGCATAGAAGGTACTACCTTGAGACTTCCCATGAGAATTTTGTGAGAAGTTAGTCCATGCTTGTGATTGGGCATATTTCTAATGCTCATAAGGACCAAGAGAAGGGCATCAGGCTATTTCAATTATATTTCTTGTATAAGTTTAACTACCGTATTTTCCGGCGTATAAGACGACTGGGCGTATAAGACGACCCCCAACTTTTCCAGTTAAAATATAGAGTTTGGGATATACTCGCCATATAAGACTACCCTTCTGTGTCACTACATAACCATACTGTATGTGGTACCCAGTATACAACAACCAGCCAATCACGGCAAGCGATGTACCTTACCGGCGATTGGCTGGTTGTTGTATACAAATCCTGCTTGAATTGGTCAGCTCTCCCTGCTTGCCCAGCCCTCCCTGTCTCCAAGACTATCAGAGCGGTAACGCATC
Organism: Rhinatrema bivittatum; assembly: GCF_901001135.1. Lineage (NCBI taxonomy): Eukaryota > Metazoa > Chordata > Amphibia > Gymnophiona > Rhinatrematidae > Rhinatrema > Rhinatrema bivittatum. Next base: position 108,328,776 of record NC_042617.1, on the reverse strand, counting down.
CCTCTGGCCCACCCTTGTATCCTATTACCGGTACCTCCTTCTCTGCCTCTCAGATCTCGCTCCTGAGGACTGCAGTGAAGTGGCGCAGACGTGCATGTGTGAGATCTGAGAGGCAGAGAAGGAGGTACCAGTAATAGAGATGTGAATCGTAACCGGAATCGGTTCTGATTCCGGTTCCATCGTGTTTTTTTTTTCGTCCGGCCCGCTTGGGTTTTTTTTTTTATCGGCTGCGCCCGAGCTGATAAACAAAAAAACCCACCCCGACCCTTTAAAACTAATCCCTCAGCTTCCCCCACCCTCCTGACCACCCCCCCACAAGACCTGCCAAATTAATTAAATACAAACCCCCACCCTCCTAACTCCTCCAAAACCTGCCAAATTAATTAAATACAACCCCCCACCCTCCTGACCCCTCCACAAGATCTGCCAAATTAGTTTTCTACAACCCCCCCACCCTCCTGACCCCTCCAAGACCTGCCAAAAGTCCCTGGTGGTCCAGCGGGGGTCCGGGAGTGGTGATCTGGACATGGGCAGTCGGCTGCCAACAATCAAAATGGCGCCGACGGCCCTTTGCCCTTACTATGTCACTGGGGTCGACCAATGGCAGCGGTAGCCCCTGTGACATAGTAAGGGCAAAGGGCCGTCAGCTGCCAGTAATCAAAATGGCGCCAACGGCCCTTTGCCCTTACTATGTCACAGGGGCTACCGCTGCCATTGGTCAACCCCAGTGACATAGTAAGGGCAAAGGGCCATCGGCGCCATTTTGATTGCTGGCAGCCAACGGCCCAAGTCCAAGAGATTGCTCCCGGACCGCTCCTGGATCCCCGCTGGACCACCAGGGACTTTTGGCAGGTCTTGGGGGGGTCAGGAGGGTGGGGGGGTTTGTTAGATTTTTTTTTTTTTTTTTTAATATTCACTCCATAAGACGCAGACATTCTCCCCCCCCCCCCCCCCCACACACACACACCTTTGGGGGAAAAAAGTGCATCTTATGGAGCGAAAAATACGGTAATTATTCTCCCTATAAGACGACCCCCGGCGTATAAGACGACCCCTGACATTTGAGAAGATTTTCAGGGGTTAAAAACTCGTCTTATACGCCGGAAAATACGGTAGTTTATTTTTCAAAACTTAATTTAAGCACTCAACAAAATCAAAGGCTTGGGAGTCTATAAAAGTAATAATGCAATTTAATTTCCAAAACTTTCCCAACTTCTTGTGTTACTTAAAATGCGTATCCCTATCACTTTCAATACTTTTGGTATCCCAAACCTTGGTATGACCTCTTTGAATAGTTTCTTTGCAATAATGACAGCATCATCTTTAACTGTAGGCAACGCTTCAAGCTAATAAGGCAACATATGTGCAATAGTTAAAATATATTTCCATTGTAACACCTGTGGCATTACAATAAAGTCAATTTGCAGTCTCACAAATGGTCCCCGGGGGGCATGAGATGTGAGAGTGCAACCCACAAATCTTTCCCTATTATATCGACTGTGCAGATAGTATACCTCTGTATAATACTTAAGAAAATAGGGCCTAGATTTGGTGCCCACCATTATGACTTGAATTTTTTCATCATCTGCTCCCCCGTGCTTGAACATGAGCCTTTGTGAAGCAGACCAGCAAGAAAGGATAATATGGTAGACAGGGCCACTAGAAGTCTTTTAGGCCTTTGCCAGAATTCATCAGGGGAGACCACATAATTCTGATATCTTTACAAAGAGTGTTCTTTTGTAGCCTTGTTTTGTAAAGAAAGACAATCTGAGAAAGAAATCTGATCTGGTATCTGAAAAAGAAACAGTGTCTCAAAAGAGGGACCGCTTGGCGGATCACAGCATCAGTGAAGGAGTTTCCCCACAAAGTTCAAAGATATCAGTTGTGATACATACTGAACATTTCACCAGTGCAATCTGTGAAGGAGAAAACAAAGATTGTTAAAAGGGCTGAATGAGCTCATAATGTTTAATAGGAGATCCAGAGGAGGTAAAAAAACAGAAAAAAGCCTCTACTCTTTCAAATGGTGCCAAAATGATGGACTATACCAAAATCTTGCTGGGAATCAGTGTAAATAGTAACAGTGTGGGAATTAGCCAAACAAAAGGCCCAAGTGAGGGCAACTGCAACTTGGGTTGAAACCACCTATGTGCAAAGCTGGGCTGCCTTAATGATGGTAGAGGAAGAACAAATGGCATACTTAGCTTGCAGGGAATCTGTAGGGCCTCTGAGAGAAGAATCATCATTGTCAGGATTGGGTTAGGGAATTTCAGACTCGTCTGGATGGAATCGGGCATCAATATTAGCAATAGCTTCACAGTCGTGGGGATCTCCATCATTAGGCAAAGACAGAACAGAAGCTGGAAGAATTTATAAAAAAAAAAAAAAAAGAAATTGAAGACTTATTACCAACAGTCTCCAACTTCTCAACCAAATCAACCATAGTACCAGAGTATTGGAGGGTGGCCAATGCAACACCCATATTTAAAAAGGGTTCCAGGAGTGATCCAATATACTATAGAATGATGAGCCTTAATGGTAAAATGATAGAAGATATTCTGAAGAACCAAATTTCTGACTACTTGGATAGTCTCAAATGGGGTAGAGGCAGCATGGGTTAGCAAAGATAGGAAAAACAGTAGGACTGAATGTTCAATTTTCTCAGTGGAGAAAGTTAAAAGGGACCTGTACTGGGACCAGTGCTTCCTAATATATTTACAAATGATCTGGAAAGGGAGTAATAAGTGTGAAATGATCATATTCACTGATGACATAAAATTATTCAAATTGTTAAATCATGAGCCAATTTCAAATTTAACTGTGACATCTAGTGATTGATCAATATATCTTTGTTAATGATTGCTTTGTATAGTGACATGTATTTATTTACTTTGATTTATTACCTGCTGGATCATTAACAATAACACTCCTGGTGTGTTACAACAAAGAACAAACATTATAAACTGATGGTGAAATCAAACATAGTCAAATAAAATCAGCAGTAGTGTTAAAAGAATAACAGTATATAAATTAAACTACAAATAGACCAACAGAAAAATCAGGAAAAAGGTAAAAAATAAATAAAATAACTATGTAGGTTCAAAGCCAAATATTAACTGGTCAGACGCCCCAATTTATAAACCAGTACTGAGTTTGCAACGAGAGAATGGAATAAATGGATAAATAAAATTTGGGAAAATATCAGATGGTCTACCCTTGACATGTTCTGGCTGTGTGTCCTGCATTTTACATAAAAGAAATCCTCAATACCACAAATTTTTTTTTACCGACTTAGGGCCTCATTTTCCAAGCCATTCGCATGCGATAAGGGACCTTTTGCACGCGAAAAGTCCCTTATCGCGTGCGATACTAGGATGGGGGCGGAGTCAGCCCCGGAAGAGGAGGAGTCTGGGCCATCACCGGGGCCAACTCTGCGCCGACGCTGCGGACAGCGAAAAGGTAGGTGCCTTTTCACTGCCTATTTCGCTCCCAATAGCTACACCTCCTGTGGTGACGCTATTGGGTGTGAAACCGGCAGTGATCGCACCGCGATGGTGCAATCGCTGCCGGATAGCGCAGGCCCGCTCCCCCTGCCCCTCATCTTCTAAAGTATTGCAGGCCTGCAATACTTTAGAAAATGAGGGCTCTTAGAGACAGTTCAGATTGCTGATCAAGCATTGGAATTCTGGATAGTGTCCTATCATGGATACATACTGTGGCTGTATTTCCAGTTTTTTTCTCAACTTTATTTTTCTTTCCATTCTTGCCTGTTATTTCTATAAGTGCAATGGGTTTGCTGTTACTGTTCATAGGAACATAAGAACATGCCATACTGGGTCAGACCAAGGGTCCATGAAGTCCAGTATCCTGTTTCCAACAGTGGCCAATCCAGACTATAAGAACCTGGCAAGTACCCAAAAACAAAGTCTATCCCATGCTACTGATGCTAGTAATAGCAGTGGCTATTTTCTAAGTCAACTTGATTAATAGCAGGTAATAGACTTCTTCAAGAACTTATCCAAAGTTTTTTTTAAACTCAGTTACACTAACTGCACTAACCACATCCCCTGGCAACAAATTCCAGAGTTTATTTATTTTATTTATTTATTTAAAAGCTCTGTTTACAGCAAGGCACGATAATGCATAAAGTAAGTGGTATAGATTACAGTTAGTCATGTGCCATCATAGTGCGGTAACAATTCACTTCAATAAACAATGTGTGTACATTAAGTTTGTCTGTAGGGAGCATATTAGACGGAAAGAATTTAACCTTAATGTGCATTTGTAGGTTACAAATAACAATTTCTAGTTTGGTGGCATCCTAATCAATCAACTGTTTTTTTCCTTCTCTTTATCTTTATAAAAGCTTGTTTAAATAGCCAGATTTTCAGATTGGATTTGAATATTTGAAGTTTCTCTGCAGCCTTATTTCGAGTGGCATGGTGTTCCATAGCACGGGGCCAGCCAGTGATAGTGCTCTCTCCCTAACTTGTGTGAGGCGTGCTGTTTTGACAGAGGGAACAGTTAGTAGAGCCTTATTAGCAGATCTTAGGTTCTTTGTGGGACATGTACGCGCAGAGCAGTGTTAAGCCAGTCAGCTTTTTCATCATGGATTAGTTTATGAATTATGCATAAAACCTTATATTGAATCCTTTGTTCAATTGGGAGCCAGTGTAGATCGGCAAGCGTTCCTGTAATGTGATCATTCTTTTTTGCCGGTCAAAATTCTAGCGGCTGAATTTTGTAATATTGTAGTGGCCGATGTGGATTGGTGGTAGTCCCTAAAAGTAGGGAGTTGCAGTAGTCTGTACTTGCGAATATCATTGCCTACAAAACTGTGCGGAAATTGTTTAGTGTTAGTAGAGGTTTAAGTCGTCTTAGGATCATTAGTTTCGCATATCCTCCTTTATTTTCAAGGAGATGTGTTGTTTCATGTTTAGCTCAGGGTCAATTATTACTCCTAGATTTCGTACTTAGTTGCTAGCTCAATGGTTTGGTTATTTTTAGTTGTGAGTGTTGGTTGGATGTGGTGTATGTTTTTACGTTCAAGGTGTAGGAATTCCGTTTTGTCGATGTTTGTTACCAGTTCCATCTGATTTAAGAGCTGTTTAATTATCTCAAGATACATATTAGCAAGTTTCATTGTTTCTTCAATGGTGTTTACAATTGGTAGCAGTAGCTGTATATCATCTGCGTATAAGTAGTGTATGATTCCAAGTCCTGCTAGTAGGTGACATACCGGGAGGAGATAAATGTTAGAGTGTTGCCGACAGGGCCGATCCCTGTGGGGACACCGGTTAGTAGTGTGACTTTGTCCGAAAGTGTATTTTTTATTTGTACTTGGAAACATCTGTTTTTAAGTTATGACTCAAACCATTTTATTGTTTTATTAGTGAGACCTATTTCTTTCAGTCTATTGAGTAGTGTTTTGTGATTTACTGTGTCGAATGCTGCGGAGAGATCTAATAGAACTAGAAAGTAGTGTATTCCAGTATCAAATCCTCTTAGATATTATCTGATAAAGCTAATAGAGTTTCAGTGCTGTAGTGTTTGCGAAACCCATGTTGCGCTGGGTAAAATATGTTGTTACATTCAATGTGGTTTGACAATTGTTGTTGTACTGTTTTTTCAATTAGTTTGGCTAGTAAGGGTAAGTTAGAGACTGGTCTATAGTTATTGAGAACTAGTGGGTCAAGGTTCTTTTTTTTAATTATTGGTTTAATAATGGCTCCTTTCAAGGTATCTGGCATTATTCCTTCATCAAGTGAGAGATTGATGATTTTAGTGAGGGTTGGGGCTATTGTGGTTGGTGAGTTTTTTAGTTCAGTAATGGGAATGGTGTCAATTACGTGGTGGCAGGGTTCATTTGATTTATCATTTTCTCGACTTCGTCTTGTGATACTTCTTCAAATTCTGACCCAGTTACTAACATCTTAATGGGCATTTTAATCTCTTGTTTGGTCTTGTTAGGGATTTTTTTTCTCAGTTTAATTGTGCGTTGTGTGAAAAAGAACTTTCTCCGATTAGTTTAAATGTGCTATATGCTAACTTCATGGAGTGCATCCTAGTCCTTCTATTATCCGAAAGAGTAAATAACCGATTCACATTTACCCGTTCTAGACCTCTCATGATTTTAAACACTTTTATCACATCCCCCCTCCACCATGTCTTCTCCAAGCTGAACAGTCCTAACCTCTTTAGTCTTTCCTAATAGAAGAGCTGTTCCATCGCCTTTATCATTTTGGTCGCCCTTCTCTGTACCCTTCTCCATCATAATTATATCTTTTTTGAGATGCGGCGACCTGAATTGTACACAGTATTCGAGGTGCGGGGTCTCACCATGGAGCGATACAGAGGCATTATGACATTTTCCATTTTATTCACCATTCCCTTTCTAATAATTCCTAACATTCTGTTCGCTGTTTTGACTGTCGCAGCACACTGAACTGACGATTTGAATGTATTATCCACTATGACGCCTAGATCTCTTTCCTGGGTGGTAGCTCCTAATATGGAACTTAACATCGTGTAACTATAGCATGGGTTATTTTTCCCTATATGCATCATCTTGCACTTATGCAAATTACATTTCATCTGCCATTTGGATGCCCAATTCCTTCTGCAATTTATCACAATCTGCTTGTGATTTAACTACTCTGAATAATTTTGTGTCATCCGCAAATTTGATTACCTCACTCGTCTTATTCCTTTCCAGTTCACTTCTTTATGACTCTCAGAGGAAAGAGGGAGTAGAGATTATGTATTAGAGCAGGCTAAAAGATTGAAAATTGTGCAAGTAGACACTAATAGAGAATCAGCAAGAAATAAAATAGCTAATGAAACTACGGAAGGTCTGGATAGGTGAAGCAAACTAGAACCAGATAGGAATACAAGATACACAAAATAATTTAAACATACAAAAAAAGCAAAACATAGGACCAAGTCTGGGACCTCAAGACCAAGCTCTGTCAAAGTACAAGACTGTGTCTGGAATATAACTGTCTAAACAAGAATAGCTAAAGTGCAGGAGGCTGAGAGGGGTGGAGTTAAATCAGGTAAAGAATGAAAAAAAGCCTCTCAAGTTGATCAAAGCAAGCTTGATCAAGTTGATCAAAGCACAGACTTTAGAAGAAGTTCTGGATAAAAAAAAAAAAGCAGCCTTTCAGTTTCAGAGGAAAATATTTCTTCATCTGCCTTAAATGAAACTTTCCGTTTTGCAATAATGACATTCTGGAAATTCAATACATGAGTATTGTTTTTCTCTTGTTCCTGGGATAACTTTTTTTTTTAGCTCAGTAAGAGTGCATTGCATAAAAATTCCATTTCTTAAGATAATTCATGATAGAATAATTGTGTTTATCCTATATCAAATGGACTGAAATATTCAATAAAAGTTCATAGATAGAAGAACCAGACCCCATGATAAAATCTCTCATAACACCTAGTGTCTTTAGCATAGTCTCCTTCAATGAAAACTAGCACAAGGCACCACACTAAAGCCGAAATAGGCACAAGTAAGCGCGACCTCCCCTCTAGCTTTAGAACTTCTTTCTCCTTTCTTTACCAACTAAATAAGACCACAAGGAAACAGAACCAGTTTAAAATACCAAGCTTGGGACTTTAAACCTCAAGCCCCTCTCCCCCTTCTGCCAGAGTGGACTCAAATCACCTTATAATGGTAGAAGAGAGGTACAAATAAGTGTACCAAAGCTAAATCAGAAAGACCTTGAACCTCAATTAAATAAACCAGACACTCTCCCTTGGCCACGGCAAGGGCCAAAACCCCTAGCCGGAGCCACAAGAGAAAAATTTTCTCTTCAAGCAGGGTTTCGAGCACCATAATTATGAAAATCTGTTTTATATAGATTTCCATGGTTCATTTTTACTCCTGCATTAGACTGAAAAAATGATAGCCAATGCCCAAGGTGCTGCAGTTATAAGTTACTCTTTTTATTATTATAATTGTGCACAATGAAAACCAGATAGATAAAAAAAAAGTTCTGTTCAAAACAGAAACATGTCAATTATTTATACTCTATTTTTTGCAAAGCCAATTAATCTCCATAATAGGTTGATCATGATGATTATGCCTATCACTTTTATCAAAGAAAACTAATCACAATACATGAATAATAATTCTGCCATGGTTCCTTATTTCTCACCAATCAAACTTTTGTCACAGTTCCTCTTACTTAAAACATACATTAATCATTAGTTCATTATCTTATTACCTTCTACCAATAATTTGCAATACCTAGCAAATTAAATTTTAGACGTAAGCAACTTTGTCATAACACCAAGTCACAGATCTCACTTCTCCCATTTTCTGTTATCTTTTCACCTCCTCTTGAACAATACTGTCTACAACTTACATTTTTGTTGTTTGCTTCTGTATAGTATTGCAGTAAGCATTTTTCTGCATTGACCTATAAGCTACTACACAGTTTCCAATGTTAGCCTGTCATGATATCTGAAACACATAGGTCTTAAATCTGTTAGGTCCTTCTAATCATCACAGTATCTGCCAATACTACTAGCAGCGAAGACTTTGTTGAAGCTTAAAGAAGACAAAGGGACTATGATCGCCATAGCCCTTTTTTGGCAGAGGCACATCTGGTTCCTGCCCCTGTGAGAGATGTCCATTAGGAATCCAATCAAGCTGGGGGATGTCCCAGATTTCATTACTCAGGATCAACACAGGTTGCGCTATCCCAACCTTAAGTCTCTGCTACTCACTGCTTGGATGGTGAGAGGTTAATTCTGCAACTCCTTGATTTGTTTGAAGAGCTGCTGTGTGATGGTGGCAAAGGCCAAGTAAATGCCATTTTGGAAAATGGTCTGCTCGCCCAGAGGCTGGGGGACGCTCCAGGCCTCCACTAGAATACCAGGGACTTCTTGGTGAGTAAGAAGGTCCCGGTAGTGTGGGCTAAAGTGGGGTTCCACTAGACTACCAGGGATAATTTTATCTGTAAGTGAGGGAGTCTGGGTGAGGTGGGCTAGTGTGGGGAGAGGATTTTATGGAGAAAGGGGTTAAGGTAGGGGCAGGGCATGCACCGAAGTGACAGGATTTGTTTTTATTTCATCACTGGACCACCTGCAAGGGTGGTGTGGGTAGGTAGGAAAGGGGTCCATGTAGACCCCCACTCAGGTATTCACAACTTGGCGGGAGAGGGGGCATATTTGAGGATGAGCAACCTTTTTAAGACAGGGCCTTGGGAGTATCAAGATGTGCTTTGACATCCAGAGGCTTGGGAGAAGTTAGCAACAACTATTGAACTGTAGCTAACTTCAAATTAAATAATGGAGCTTGCCAACGTTTGGTAAGGCCACTTTATTTGTTTTGTATAGTTTCAGATATTAATGAGCTGGTTAGCAAGCTAATCAACTCATTTAAATACGCACAATGCTTGGCTGGAAGAACATGAGATATTTCAAATATCTCAGATTATTGTGGAATTAGGCTATTAACTGTGAAAAAAAAATGGCTTAATGTGGTGCAGTGAATAAGCTCTTATGTCAGAGAAAATTACCAGCAGCTTCAAAACTTTGTCCAGAATACAGATAGAAGATGTCCACCACAGACCATGAGACCTGCTATAAATGCCTGAGCAAGGGTCATGAAGGATCTGTACAAGAATGTCTCCAAGATCCATTAATATCTGAATATGAGACTATTGTTTCATATTGGAGATTTAAAGAATAAGTCAATTGACCTGGTACCAAAAGATGATGAAGAAGCTCATGGACAATAGAGCTGTACCAACTGTTTTATGCTTAGGAATGCTGAAAAAGGGTGTAGTGAATTATGCAGATCTCATTCACCTCAGTTTTTCTGAGCCATGCCTCTGAACATAGAGCCAAAAGAAATTAGTTCAAAGGACTCATCAAAGGAAATGGTCCATCCATGCTGATTCCCTTTGCAAGTCAGAGAATCTTGGAATGTGCTCTTGGACCCCTTAAGTGACAGCACATGTAGGAAAACTCTTATTTCTATCACAATGTATCTGCTGCTACAAAGGTTTTTGGCTTCCTTTGAGACACTTTGAGGAAAGAAGATTCTCTGCTGAGTCCCATTATATTTTCAGCTTCACAGTCTTTGAGGAGGAGTTGTGGAAGCATACAGCAGAAGCAATGACTCAAGAGCATGATGCTTAGATTAGCTCAACCTTTCTTAAGACATTGAGCAACCTACTAACTGCTGTTGTGCTGTTCATTTTAGTGCCTAGTTTTTTACCCGTACAAATAAGAGGCTGTCTGTTCTTTCTAAATATGAAGGAAGAGTATATCAGTACAGACTATAGATTCAACCAGATAATAGGAATTATCTTAGATCTATTGTAAGGAAACCCTACCTCCAGTATCATGTACTGTCTTTCAGCCTCCATTTGGATCCATGAATTGTCACTAAATGTTGGGTTGTGGTAGTAGTCTTCTTACATAAGCTGGAAGAGTGTATGTGTTTGTCTATATGGAAGACAAATCAGGGGCACATTTGAGATAGAGGCAGACAAATCTATAGGCAACACTATTTGGGTGCTGGTGTTACTAGGATATATCATCAATTACCCCAAGTCCAATCCCAGCCCAGCATCTCAATTGCAATTTATAGGGGCTCTGATAGACAACTCAAGCCATGGCTTTTTTCCCTGCCAGCAGAGTCTCATAGTTGATTCTTCATGATTTGCTCAGTCATGAAGTGGAGGCACTAAATGTAAGCTTCTGCCTGTGTAATGACACCCTCTGCCTGGCTAGAGAATGCTTTATAAACTATCCGATTTATTGCAGGGATTTACAGAATTCCGTTTGTCTCAGATAAGGAATTTCAGGTTGTTACCATAACAAATCGGCAGTGTCAGATAAAGAATCTATTGCTAAAAAGTATTACAAAAGAATACTCTTGGTAGATAGGAATTTAGCAATTAGAAAATTAGCAAGACAATAATACATCACATTAGTGCATTTAAGTTGCTAAACATCCTACATGGCTATCCAAAGTATGAGCTAGGAAAAAAAACCCCAAATCTCATCTCTGATGTGCAGGGAGCTGGCTTTTGCAAAAGCTTGACTGTAGCAGAAGTTTTTTGTGCTGCAAAACTCTCACCTGCTTCTCTCGAGACCTTTTGCTTAGCCAAGTGGGGACTCACATTGTCCCTGGAGAGAAGCAAAGTTAGTTCAACCTTAGGCTAAGTTGTAGCAGGGATGGGATACTTCAGTTCTGCTGACCTCAGTCTGTGCTGGCTCTGGAGCCTGTAGCCCTGCAGGGAGGTAGTGAAAGTTTTGGCCTCTGATAAGGATGTTTTTCTTGCCTTTTGATGGTAGTTTGTTTCTGTGATAGTGAAGCCCTGGAGCTTGTTCTCCCTGCTGTTTTAAGGGCTTTGATATGCATATTAAAGTGTATCCAGGATTAAAGGTATGATTGGCTCTTTTTTCCTGCTTCAGACAGTTCCTTTCTTCTGGGTCACCTACAGGCCACAGTAACACTAACCAGAGATGCTGATAACTATTCCACTTCTGTTGCAGAGTGGACACGCAAGAAAAAGGTTCAACAGAAAAAAAGCCATAACAAAAAATACCAATAAATATTCAAAGTGAAACAAAACCTCATGAAACAGAGCTCTGCAATAAAAGAGAGAAGGCAACAGAAACATATAAAGAAAACAAAAATGAACATTTCTGGGGCATCAAGTCACAAGCTGTTATAAAGTACTATCCTGAAGAAAATAAACAAAATAGAAAAGAAAGGAGACATGAGAAAGAGATCATCTTAAGAATTAATTTCTTCAGATGAAATTGAACTAAACTCCACAGGCATGACAGTGATCCATAAGAATTTCCAGTCTTGGCTACCTGAAGTGGAACAAAAGTCCTTAGAAAGCCCAGCCAGTTTTTGTTTCCTTTTGCCCAACAAATCTGAGATTGCTGTGGTCAAAGTTTTTCTAATTGGATAGTAGATTGCATCTCTTTCACATACTCCCAAGCAGGTTTGACTTTTGAGGACCATATCGGGGCACATAATGGCTACATCTAAGATCAGCTACTAAGGAAAAGATATGCAAGGCTCAAATGTAGAATTAAGGTCTACATAATCACATCACACAGTTTATATAGATATGAACTCATGGTGTACAGCAGGTTTGGGCAGTTTTATTCTTCAGGTTTTGTTTTTTTTTAGTTGTAGCCCCCAACTTCAGCCTTTCCAAGGGTTCATTTAAAGTTTGTCTTCATGTTGATTAAAAAAAAAAAAAAATGGAAGAGCTCTACCCCACGAAAATTAGGTGTGCCCTCCTGTTGACGGGTTTTTGCTGTTTCATTCATTATTGGTTGCAACACACAATCCTTATCTAGGGAGTACCATCTGTGTGATTATTGAGGTTGTTTTATAAAAACATATTTTCCCGCTAGCTCCAAAGTTCGCAGCAAGTTACACCAGAAACATCCATAATAACAGCAATCAATGCATACAGAAGGTAAAAATTAATAGTATTAGGATTGATGCATGCACCTGTCACACGTGATGGCATTACCTGTAATAGATGTTATCTGAAGATAGAGGAATCACTAGTTCACATATTATGAGATCCAAGAGTGTTAGGATTATATGCAAATAAGGAGGGTAAAGGCATATTAGCGCAGATAGAAATGTAAAGATGCAATTGTAGAATAATAGGAAAAGCAGTGTAAATAAGGTGAAAAAGGAAAATATTCTGGGTATCTATTATAGATTAACAACTTTGCTTTCTCAAACTGTTTGTCATGTTTGTAGTTTGTCATTATTTGTGACTGTATCAAAGCATATGTTGGAAAAACTGAGAAGTCTTTGAAAACAAAGATAATCGAACGTAGTGTATTTTGAAGCATTGTGGCTGAGTCCCCTTTAGTCCTCTGTGTCCCGCCACCCAACTAGTTCCTCTAGCAATTTATACTTTCTGGCCTACTCTGATACCATCTACCTTATTTACCAGTCTTTTAGTGAACAGTGTAAGACCCCTAGTGAAATCCAGATAGACAATATCTACTGCACCTTCGTAATCCATCAATTTTGTCATCTAAAAAAACATAATCGATTGTCTAATAGGATTTTCCCTTTATAAAACTGTTGTCTGAGGTCCTGCTCTAATTTTTCAAGGTTCTGCTCTTTATTATCTTTAGTAGTGTTTCCATAGGTTTTCTTACTATTTAAGTTAGATTAGCAAGTCTGTTGACTGTTTTCCTTTTGTGTACTGAGATCAAGTCTGCTCTCCTCGAATCCCTCAGAAGTGTCTTCTTTTTCAGGAGTTTAAATTAGCTTCAGGGGGTATGGTCAGCACACTCCTGTGTTCTTTTAGCACTCTCATTTAGGTACTTCATGTAGCTCAATCCACTTGTAGTTTGATTTGTATTCATTTCTCATATTTCAGTATATTTTCTCATTTTAAATCCATCTTCCCCTTTTTTCTGTGAATTCTATGCAGAACTTATTTAAAACTTCTGCCTTTTACCAGTTATCCTCTTGACAAATCCTGGGTTCTCTTTTTATCTTTCCTATTCCCCCTTTTGTTTTTCTGCCTCTTTATATATTGAAGGAAGATGGTCTCCTCCTTTAATTGATTGGGCACTTTTTTTCGCCTGTTTGGCTTCTAACTAATCTCCATGCCTCGCTTTTTTATTTCTAATTATTTTGCCAGTTCTCCTCTCCTCAAGGATTCAAAACAAGGCCCTGTTGGGACATGGACACTAGTTAAAGTCAACTAAGACAGATAAGTTGAAGGGAAGTTGTTTCGCTTAACAGCTCTTGATAGTTTGACCAAATAAGTCTGTCGGCGTTTTTGGCAATAATTCGGCGTTCACATCATTTCAACGAGAGGAGTTGAAGAAATATTAATTTAATGAGAGGAGTTGAAGCATAATAGATATTCTAAAATTTGCACGCACACATATACACATAAAAAAATTCACAATGGGTGGGAGGAGGTTGGTTTGATGATTAAATGACCATACACTGCTGGATGCAGTGATACAAGGAAATTATATGAAACCTTCATATCATTTGTTGTTAATCGATCAGTGAGTTAAATTCAAAAGATTAACCAGATGAATGGGTTAGAGATTTTTTCCTTCAAGAAAATATTGAGTGATACAAATATGGTACAATCTTTTTATTAGAGGTGATATTTTGTTGATTCATTTATACTAAACCTGAACGTAGTGCAAATCTTCAAATTTAAAACATGATAAACATATGGAGGTCCACATTCAAAAGCGTTTAGCTGACTAACTCAGAATTAGCTTGCGAAATGAATATTTGTTTACTTTTCTGAGTAAATCCTTGCTGGCTAATCAGCTAACTGGCTAGAATTTAGCCGGCTAACTTAGGGGCGTTCCAGCTGGCTATGTTGAATAGTGTGGTTTCATCACTATTGAATAACCTCCAAAGTTAGCCAGATAAGTTTATCTGGCTAACTTTGCTAGCTGGACTATGTCTGAATATGGACCCTCATTAATAACATGCTAATGATTATATTAATCATTAGCATGTGATATCGTAAGGCCCTAGTAGTAATTGCTAAATTTAACATGCACTTTTTATGGTAAAAGTTAGCTCCTGTTTTGGGACATAGCAAACTGGTACTGCAAACAATTCAACATGGGTAGCAGTTTAAAAATATGCGAGAATGTGTGTGTTGGTAGGGAATGTTCTGGACATTCTCTCCAACAACTTTGCTTCCCCCTCCACCCTTAGAGACCTTTTCACCCACATCCCTGCACTTTACCAGATTGGCATTAGAAGATGTGTTTGTAGCAGGTTAGTAAACTCTCCTGCTGCTAATTTGTCCTTGTTATCCTTTTAGAAGAGTTAAATGGGGAAGGAGGGAGGGGTTTCTTTCAGGGTGGATCCCATGACAGAGATTAATAGGAGAGTGGAGGTAGAAGGGTAAGAGAGATGGGTAAGGACAAGGAAAGGGAGAGAGTGATGGATAGGGGGAAGCAATGAGAGGGCGAGAAAGAGACTTGTGAGCATAAGCACTACATATATGAGACTAAACCTCCCAAGAAATTATTTGTCCAGAATGACTTAAGACCACCTAAGATTCTCAACTTGTGCTAGCTGGTCTGGAACACTTAGTGAATGTCAGTGTGGCCTCACTGTTGCTTTAACATGAGTCACTGTTGGAAAGCGCAGAAGAGAAGACAATGGGGAGGTTTTGAGGATTAGGACACAGGGAGGTTTTGAGGATAGGACATGGGGTGATGGTGTATCACCAACTTAGTCACCCTATACCCTTGTTCAGAATGGAATACATTTAATCCTGAGCCCTGGTGAAATTGAAGACTGGGCATTGATTCTATTTGGTGTATGGATTTGTAAAATAGGTATGTTCACTATAGTTCAATTCAAATATTAGCACTGGTTGCTTTTGAGTAGTTGAAACTGCATAAACAATATTTCTCCTAAGACAAGCGTGGGTGACATCATCGGATGGAGCCCAGCACAGAACTTTGATGTCAAAGATTAGAACTCTGAAACATGCCCTACTGAGCATGTGCAGCTGTAGTCATCACCCTGCCCCCTAGGCAGTTTCCTTTAGTCTCTTTTTTTCCGAGGAGCCGTGTTGTTGCGGAAGCCATGTATTCAGCCAAGTATTCAGCTTTGCTTGCTTCTCATGGTCTTTGTAAGTGATTTTTTCTTGAGCTGCATCTGCATGCTTTTCTTTTTCCTATAGTTTTAGTTGTTACTCTATAACCTAATTCTGTTGTTATCTTTATCTAATACTACTGCTACTTTATTACCGTAAAACATACACTGTTATCCTACATTACTGTTCCAAACTATTATATTGTTTAATCTCAGTTTATTGTAAAGCCATGTTACGCTACATTAATGTTCCATGTAAACCGATATGATGTTCCCAACGAATGTCAGTCTATAAAAATGTTTAATAAATAAATAAATAAATAAATATATAGAGTTCTTCTCTTTTTCCTCTTCTTTCCAACTGTCGGCCAGCCACATGGGAGCTCCCCTGTGCAGCCTGGTAGAGTCATATTAATTAAAAAAAAAAAAAAAAAGAAAATAAAGAGAGAAGGATATCTGTTTTGCAGTTTTGTTTCTGTGTCCTGTCCTTACTCTGTCTTGTTTTTTTCCCTGATGTTGAGAGGACTGACTTATGCAGTCCATCGGTGACCCATGTAGGCCACTGTGCTTGGGGACTTGCCTGAATTCTGCTCGGGCTGGAGTTTTATGTAGTTTCACCGATCGATCAGCATCGATAGATTAGGATAGTGGAGGGATCGAGGACCATGCAGTTCCTGTGGGGGGAGAGCTTATCTTCCCCACATTCCAAGGAATTAGTCTCCATGGGCGGGAGCACTGGATGACGTAGCCTCCCCTCCTGCTTGCCAGTCTTGGCAGTGCAGTCTCCTTGAGATAGGGTGAGCTGGAGCTTGGGTTAGCAGCTTGCTGCCGCACCTCAGTGCCATGCCTAGTAACAGTTGCCCATGCACATCTGTGAGAGCACACTGTTAGTCCAACACATTGATGTCAGGACTGCCATGGAGCACCATAGTTACCTTTGACACCATCGAGGTGCCGGAATGCCCTCAATGTTATTGAGGGTGCTTGACCGTCCTAGATACCACAAGGGCTTGATGCACTGGAGACATCGACGCCTTGGGCCTGGAGGGTGGTGGAGCATACTAACCTCTAGCATTGGGGACCAGGTCTGCCATTGAGCACCGTGGTCACCCTTGATGACGCCGAGGTGCAGGGACACTTGATGCCATTGAGGTGCATGACCACCCGCGATGCTGTAGGAGGCCTTCTGTGCCATCGCCATCGGTGGAAGTGGAGTCTTGCTGCACCAGCTTCGGCATCGAGCTAGCAGAGTAGCAGCGCAATTCGATATCCTCGATGCCATTGATGCTTCGAGGCCGTGCTGCCCTCATTACTTCGGTGCCATCAGTGCTGCGGCCACCATTGATGCCGTGGTACCCTCTGTGCCATGGTGCCATCGATACGGTAGCCCCTCGGTGCCCTTGGTGCCATGAAACCCTCACACTCAATGCCACAGTACAATCGATGCTGCTGTGCCCATGGTACCATCGATACCGCTGTGCCCTTGATGCCCGCAGTGCTCTCAACGCCCTCAGGGCCCTCGACACCCACAGTGCTATCATTGCCATCAACAACCTCAAATTCATCAAAATGCATGTGTGGCCACCCTCGAGGTTATCAAGGTTGAAGCGGTGGCAGACTCTAGATGCTGTCAAGATGCGCACCCTTGATGCCGCAGCCGCTCACTAGGTTGTCATGATGCGGGGTCTCAATGCCATTGCAATGTGGTGCCCTGATATCATTGTCACCCTCAAGGTCATCAAGATGCGAGGCCACTGTGGAGGCTCTCAGGCCACCGATGCCTCTCGTTATCACCTCAACTGCGTCAAGCACCACAGCAACCAATGCCGACCAGGCACTGGGTTCATCATTGAGCGCCCTGGTTGTCCCTGAGGTCACTGATCGCCAGGGAGTTTGGAGGCCCCTGCGTGACCCTGCAGCCCTTGGTTGGCAGGGGGTTTTGCCCTTGAATGGATCGAGTGCAGGGGTCACCATTTGCTCGAGGCACCCTGCTGTGCTGGGGCATCTGAGCGCAGTTGTCCCATGCCCTTGAGGCTCCTTTGTGGTGTACGCTACGAGGCACTGAGGAGCTCTGTGCTGTGTCTTCATGGCCTATAGCTATTGGACCACGGCTGCCAATGGTCTCAGCATTGGATGCCCCACCAGGATGCATGTACAATTGGTGTTAATAGTTGCTAGCGAGGTTTTCGTCACCTTAGTACTGGCGAAGGCATCGAGCTCATAGCATCGCTGCCCTCGGGCGAATAAGTAAGCTGAGGGGAACAGTTGATGGTGCTAGTGGTCATTGATTCCTTTGGGCCAGTGTCCATGGGCACCTGTGGCACTTGGAATGATGCAATATGCCGTCAAACTGATTATGGCTTGGTCAAGCGCCATCGAAGTCCTGGGTTCAGAGTTGTTGGATGCCCTCGCTATGGCTTTGCATTGTTGAGCCCAAAAGCACCATGGGCCTTATGGGCACTGTCACTGCTCTGGGCTGCTGTCGCAGGCCACAGGACATGTCCGCAGAACCCCATGGGCACTTTTGGTCACCAGGGACTTCTCTGCTACTGTTCCTTGAGGAACTTGGAGGAGAACCATTTCCGATGCAGTTTCAAGGGCTTGCCTCTGAAAGCATTATCAGGTACTGGAGGGGGTGACACCATAGACCATTGCCCTGCACCTTATATTGCTTATTGATATACAATAAAAACATTAATAATTGTTTGTCCAAAAATTTTGGTGTGGTATCCTTGTGTCCGCGGAGAAGCGCCTTAAGCATACTTTAGCGCTTAACATACCTTACCCAGAGCACCAATGGTTCTGGGGATGCCATCATCACACTGTTCTTCACTCCGCTGGGGCTTCTCCGTGGATTACGGTGGCAATCTCCCCCATATGAGGCCTGCCTGTGGGGGTTGGTCGCTTTGGCACTGCAGCGATCAGTGTTTATGTCTCATCTCTCCTGTAGGGAGTTAAAGGTCTTTCAGGTTCGGGAGACCCCGATCCCATTGCTCCCTCTCCCCTATGGAAGGGATGCCCGACTCCCTCTCCCCTTGAAGGGGTGTCCCTCTTTTCTCCATTCCCGGAGAAGAGATGGTACTGCTCTGGCTGGTGCCAGCCCTGAGAAGCGGTCGAGGGTAACACTCCCTCTCAGTTGCTATAAGATGCAGCAGGTCTGTTCACAAGGGAGTCTGTCCAGTATTGCTCCCTGGTGACCCTCCAGGGTTTCCCTGTTCAGGAGTCACTTTGATAACTGCTGGTCTCTGTGGACGTCTTTTCTTAGGGACTGCTATTGCTAGTCATTCTTGCCTGCAGGACCCTCCTCTGTGAGGAGAGTTCTAGTCTATCAAATGGGCGAGCATGCCTTTCAGCCTTTCACCATGTCCATGGCTGAACGTGTTGGGGGCCAAGTGACCCTGCAACAGAGGTGCTACTCTTTGCTCATGGTAGTGTGCTAGCTATTCTTCCCTTTTTTTGGGATCACCCTGTCTGCAGACAGCGGAGTCCTGGGTCATGCAGCGATTATCCATCGCTGGACCACATGCTTCTTTGGGGAGAAGTCTATGCACTCATGGTTAGGGTAGTGATACCTCAGCTGGGTGCTTGACAGTGTTCCAAGATTGCCCTGGGCCTGCCCTGGTGCTCTTCTGGTGGGCTGTCAGGCTCCAGTTGTTTTTTGGTGTCTTTAACACCGAAGGAAATTGTGTAGTCTCTGTCCAAGAGTCCTTTGTCCAAGAGTCCTCTTCCTATATCCAGAAAGTTCTATACCTTCTGTTATTAGGGTTTACTTTTCAGGAACCCTGTTTATACTGTTTTCTGTGACGAGGAGTCTGCTTCTGCTTGCACTTACATCACTTATCTGCCTTAGGCATCCCTGCTGCGCAAGAGGGTTTGTGTCTCAGTCATTTCTATGGCTTTTCTTTGTAGAACCCAACTCTTCTCCAGCCTGGACCCCTGGTGGGTCGGCTGCCTCTCAGGGAAAGGATGGAGGTAGTGCTTCAGCACTATGCAGTTTCCTGCTTTGCCTGCTCGGACAGCCTATAGCTAGGGATTCACCCATGGGGGTAGGACTACCATCCTGCTTGTCCTAGGAGAAAGCAGAGTTGCTTACCTGTAACAGGTAATCTCCTAGGACAGCAGGATGGTAGTCCTCACGAAACCTGCCCTCCTCCCCTGGGATTTGGTTTCTCTATGTATTAACTATATCATGGTCTGAGGGACTCTGTCTAGGGGGTAGGGTGATGACTACAGCTGCACATGCTCAGTAGAGCATGTTCGAGAGTTCTAGAATCTTTGAGATTATTCTGTACCTGGCTCCATCCGATGATGTCGCCCATATGTGAGGACTAGCATCCTGCTGTTAGGAAAGCACCTGTTACAGGTAGGCAACTCTGCTTTCTTCCATTAAAAATGGTCTATTTCTCAAATATAAAGTCCAGTTTTGCAGATTTTTTTTTTTAAAGATTTTCACCAGTAATACTCAGCTCTTGACACAGCCTGATCAGCAGCAAGGCAAGACTCAGAAGCAGAGCCAGATTTAAATGTTATCGTTTATCAGATTTATCTACATTTTTATTCAATGATATTCTGTAAGTTGTGTGGTATAAAAACAATATATGTGACTCATGAGCTTTAGATTTAAATTCTACCAATTATTTTCTTTGATGTAAGTTCCCATTTTTATTTATTTATTAAAAAAAAAAATCCGCTGCTTCCAGATTGCAGATCTGTCCCAGCGTGGATTACATGTGACATACATAAGCATATAACATACATATAATAAAATCTTACATAACAATTTATAAAAACACATTCATCAGTTTTTGGTTCCACTAAAGGAAAGTCAAAAGAAGCCTATGCTGTATTTCTGTGTTGTGTTTGCATTTGTTTTTGTTTGTTGCAGATATTGTTCAGTTTAAGATAGAACACTTCCTTTTTTTGAAGATGTTAAAAATAATTGACACATGTAGAAGGATGATTATAATATGAATATTGTTTGTTTTTGTTTTTCATAATAGAATTTTTGTGTAGTAATTTGTTTTAAACCTCGGAAACCTATTTTTTGTAGTAAATGAGTCTGGCAAATGCAATTTTCCTGCTGCTAATTGTGGTTGGCTGTGATAATTTCATCTTTTCCATGGAGCTAAAAGTGCCAGCAATTATGTCTAGATTATACTGCTTTTAAGTATTCTGTCTTGTCATATATGAGCTATCTACATTATGCATGAAGCTAGGTGCCACTCAGTAATATTTAATGTGATAGGTTATTTTGTCTGAAATTACTTTATCACTTGAACAGTGATTTAAATCCCATTTTAGTTTTATAAGGTAACACCTAAGAACATAAGAAATTGCCATGCTAGGTCAGACCAAGGGTCCATCAAGCCCAGCATCCTGTTTCCAACAGAGGCCAAACCTGGCCACAAGAACCTTTAATAATATGAAAGCATAGTTGAATGTGGGATAGCATTAATCACACAATTATTTATTTCTCTAAATACATAAATGGAGCAATAGCCTAGTCGTTAGAGCAGCAGACTGAGAACCAGGGAAGCAAAGGTTTTCAGTTTCCACTACCACTCTTTGTGAGCTTGGGCAAATCACTTCATTCTTTCATTGCCTCAGATATAAAGTTAAAAGCTCATTCACTAAACTGTGGTATTTTTCCCTGAGAGAGAAATACAACAGGAGTCACAAAACCATGGTAAATGATCCTGCTGCTTTGTGACTCATGTGGAATTGAAAAATGGCCGCTGTCCTGGAGCCTAGGGAGCACACTGGGCCCTCACTGGACCAACAGAGATTTATTTGTAAGTAAGGGGAGAGGGGTGGGGGTCCTGTCCTCTGGGGGCTGGAATTTTGTATTGCAGAGGAGAGGTAGAGGGTAGGAGGTGGGGCGGTATGGGTGGGTGGCACAGAAGGATCTATGGAGACCTCCAGGTTTATTACTACTTTCGGAGGGGGGGGGGAGTGGGGCTTGCTTATTTATTTATTTGTTTTTATATACCGACATTCAATACGTTATCACATCGGTTTACATAGAACAAGTAGAAAAAATGTTACAATGGAACAGGGTGTGGTAAATGGGATAGCAAAACAGGGGGAGAGAGATTTAACAGATAAGGCAAGTAACGAAAAATTTAAGAAGCAAATAAATCAGGTAAGGGAAAATTTGAAGGGGGGGGGTTCTCTTGTGTTCTTTTAGGTATGTGGAGGATAACCATTCTGTGTTATTTTAGTAACATAGGATTGTTGTAAGAGTGCGTTGGATGGATAGGGGAGGATTGGAGATTGGGTATTTCGTGGAGGAGAAAGGTTGGTGAGTGTAGTAGAGGGTTAATGGGTGAGTGAAAAGGGAGGGAGGATAGGATAGGGGGTGAGGGAGGATTGGGTGTGAGTGAGTTGAGTGGTGATTGTTCTCATGATGTTGTGAATGCCTTTTGAATGAAAGTTTGTGTTGTTGGTTCAAGTTTTAGGTCGGTGGGAAGGGGGTTCCATAGGGGGCGTCCTGCTATGGAGAAAGCACATTTTCTGGTTGAGTTGTGGCGGTCTCAGGCGCATTGGGATGTGTGTTAGTGTCCAGTGCTCTCAGGGAAAGTTAGCTACACAGCTCAAATTGTAGCTAACTTCAGATCAAGTACTGCAGCTTGCCATTTTTAAGCAAGCTGCGTTGTTGCTTTTGCATTGTTAAGGGTAATAGTGAGTTGATTTGCATGCTAATCATTTCTTTATAATACGTGCGGTGCCAAAGCTTAAAGAAACACAAGGTATTTCATATACCTCGTGTTATCCTTATGTTGTGATCACATAGCAAATGGCCTAACACAGCTTTGTGAATGAGCCCCTTAGACCTTAAGCTCCTTGACCTGTTTAACCTATGTCAGAGCTGGAGTTAAGTTTCCAGCACTATGAAAGAATAGTTAAAAAGTTGAAAGAATAGTCAGAAACTCTCCGGGTAACTGCCGGCAACCATCGTTACTTATCCAGATAAATACCACACCACTTACCCAGATAAATGCTGATTTATCCATCTATCTGGTAGCGGAAGCACTACCAGATAGCTGCATAAGTCCAGTACTTTCATGGCTATCTGGCGTGGGTTGCCACGGCTTAGTTGGATAAAGTAATTATTCCGCTACTGTAAGTAGCGGTGACCTGCGGCAGATAGCCATATAAGTACTGATTTCTGCTTTTAGCTGGCAACTGTGTCCCGCTGCTAGATAGATAAAACAGTATTTATTTGCTGCCACTCTCATGGCTAGCGTGTCAGGGATGCCTCCTCCCCTTCACTAATTAAAATGGGCCTTCAGCCTGTGCTAAATGCACATTTTACAGTTTGTATGCATTTTTTTAACACTATATGCATCAGCTTACTGCATCGGGAGTTAAATAAGAAACCTTGGAGTTAAAAATGTGTGCTATAAATCAACGCACATTTTATTACCACCAAGATTATTGCATTGGCCAGTTAGATTGTAAGCCCTGTGGGATAGGGAATTACCTACAGTACCTAAATGTAATCTGCTTTAAAGCGCTGAAAAGTGAATGTAAATAATATGATTTTGAATTAACCATAAGCTACTAGTTCACAATATATTTTCACTAAGTGGGCTGCAGTCTCCAAAACGGATATTCATTTATTAAATTGCATGTTTGGCACACATAATATACAGTTGCAAACATTCAGAACAATTTGGAATACAAGCTAACCTTTAAGAATAGAGAAGAAGTATTGTTGGCTTTACATGGATTTTTTTCATGACTTACATAAAGAAATATACATTACAAGTATAATTGCATACATAAATCTTTCATTTCTAAAGACACTCCTCTGTGCTGACTTTAGAAGGTTATACAGTGAGTAAATGATTCATTTTTTGCTCTCACTTGCTTTATGATTACTGCTTTATTGCCTGGATGGATCTAAAGTGGGAATAGACAGAATTAGAAAACATGGAAGGAATTACATATGAATCCAATTTAGATAATATTTTCTCCCATTTTGAGTTTTTAGCAAAATTTCTCGGTGAATAAGATCTGTATTATTTAAATACATTTTTAGCTGATTTACCACCTATTATAATTGTCAATGTAGTGTATGAATGTTTGTGTGATGTATATTTGTGTGGGGGCCTATAGGGAAAAGAGGAGAATCTGCAATGGTTGACGAAGAACGAGAACAGTGATGGTGCAGGGGGAAAGGAGAAATGCATGACAGCATGAAGTGTGCACGGGGGAAGAGGTAAGGGGGAGAGTGGCAGCACTGAGTGGTGGAGGGAAGAGGGGAAAAGGGTAGTGATACTAGGTAAGGGTTGGGTGGGGGGGGGGGAAAGGTTGGCAACACATGAGGGAAAATCGTGGGGGTATTGTGTGGTTGTGAGCAGGACTTTGGTGGGTGGAAGGAGGGAAAGACAAGAATGGTGGCATTGCATTTGGAAAAAAGACCATGGCAAGCATTCGGAAAGGTAGGAGACAGCGGCAGCATTTAGTGAGAATAAGACAGCGTGGTGGTACTGGTTGGTGAGGAGGAGAGAGTGTAATTTGGAGGAAGAGGAGAGAGAAATGTGGTACAAAATTGAATGGGGACAGGAAATAGATGAATTCCACTCAGCAGGAAGACATGGAAAAGTGGCAAGTGGGGGTGATTTGGCTGGAGGAGCAGAGAGGTTGTTCCAGTAAATATGACTTTTCCTTTGAAAGATGTTAACTATTTCAGTTTGACATTGGGGGAATCGTTGAGCCCAAGTTCTTCACCTTCTGCTTGTTCCAAATGTCTTTGTTCAGTTTCTAGCAAATTGCTTTGGAGATTTTGAAAAAAATATAAATAGCAGTGAGACATTTTCCTTTTTACAAAGCAGATATTCAGGAAAACCCACTGTTTAGCTACTGTTTGCCTATGGGAAGCTAAAACTGCCAGACAAAGTTGACTTTATGTTGCTAGAATATGTATCAACCCTTCTTTACATATGACTCATCGTTATCATGTAGCCTTTGTTGCTTTATTTCTTACCTGTAAGTGATAAATAATCTCCGTGTAAACTAGTCTACGACAACTGTCAATCCGTTATCAGTAATTACTGGAGTATGGTTGCTGACTATACTTTATCACCTTTGTATAAAAGAGGCAGTTCTTCAGCAGCTGCTTTTCCTTTACTGCAAGATTAAATCAGAATACTGTATTGATTTGAACATGAAAGCCAAAGGTTTAACTAAAATCATTTTTTTTTATTTGGGCTTAGTTCTTCTGTATTCCCCAAAACAACAAGCTTCCTCGGCTGTTATGTAAAAAATGTATCTGTAATTGGATGGCCTTTGACATATGGTATAGCATGAGTTTGTTTTAGCATTACATTATGCTCTTATTTCATGTCATTTCAGGAGCAAAACATTAGCTCTTAGGAAGGAAGGAATTGGAGTCATTTTGGATTCAGAATTGCCTCATCTCATTGGCATTGATGATGACCTACTCAGTACCCGGCATTATTTTGTATCACTTGAAGGTAAAACAAATTCCTGTAGTAGGTTTTCCATGCTAGGATAAATATTTTAGAAATTAACGGATAATTTGATTTACAGTTACTTTTACAGTTTAGTTATTTTATTTCAAGGCTATAAAATCAATTACAATTCTGTTACAAACTGCACATATATATTCTTTAAAAACCTAAGGTAAACTAATTAGCAAATATAGGGGTCGAAGGAACGCTAACATTAGCGCAGGTTTGTACTCCTGTTTTAGTGCACATTTTCCGGAGTAAGTTAACTCTGGTAATGTAACAGTTTTAAACCTCTAAAAATGTGCACTAAATAGGCGTAAAAACCTGTGCTAAGATTAGCGAGGGTGCATGCATATTTATTTATTTATTTATTTAGCACTTTTATATACCGACTTTCCAATAACAGAATTACTGATCAATTCGGTTTACATTCTAAACAATAACAATGACAGTTGATGTCTTACAATAAACAGTTAGATAGAACTTGGAAACAGATATATGGGGTTAATAACAAAACGTAAAAGTTACGGAGCCTAATGTAGGCTGGAGACACAGGTGTTAGGCATAAGGCTAGGTTTTTTGATTTTCGACTGCATAAGGATACGTAGATATCCCAGGTAAAAGAAGGCATTAGCTATTCCCCAGGAATGCAGAGAGGTGCATTAAAGGGCAGACAGCTTAAAGCATATTTTATTAACACTGGAAATTTAATTCCTGGGTGAGAGCAGGAGTAAAACTTAACTCACATTTCTGGTTGCCATATTATACAGTTGCTGTGCCCAGTGTGGTAATGTCTAGCTGCTTCTACCACACTGGGCACAGCAAGGAATAACTCTGGCCACTAGAAATGTGAGTTTACTCCACCTCAGACCCAGGAGTTTAGTTTCCGCTGCTGTTGGGTAGGGCCACCTACACTTAAACAGTACACCAGCACTGTGCATCCAGCTTTGGCGTACTGTTTTAACTGAGATGCTCACCCCAGGGAGCTTACACTTTGCTCAGCTAGCTGTAAGTGCCCACTACAAAGAGCAAATTTTTTAATCTAAGGCCCTTTTGGCAGGTCAAGTAAAATCAAAGCATTTGGGGTGAGCAACTACAGCTAGTTTAAAGCATAAATGTTCGGGGGGGGGGGCACCTAAAGCTGAACAGGATGCCAAAGTTGGAGCGCCAAAGTGCATACTGTTGAGCTGAAAGTGCCCACTCCAGAGAGTTTATACTTTGATTTTACTTGCCATGCCTTTTGGCATTGCATGTAAGATTGGTGTCATGCATCCCAACTTTTGGGTACATTCTTTCATTCAATGACAAAGTAAAATAAAAGAATAAGCTCTCTGGGGAATGTAGCTACAGCTAGATGAACAAAGCATAGGCTGGCTGGGTGGGCACCAAAGCCGAACAGTTCATGCTTTTGCACTACATGTGCTTGTGCTGTCCAGCTGTTCAGGAAAACAAAACCTGTGACTGGGTGCCTGCCTTAGAGAGCTTACATTGGAAATGGAACTCCCTGAATCTGAAATGGAGTAAGGTCACATTTCTGGTGGCAAAATATTGTCTAATGTTGTGCCCAGTGTGGTATTCTATCGCAGACCCATTAGATTTACATTTCCACTGTAAGCTCTCTGGATGTGCACTTACAGCTGAGCAGTTCTTCAAAGTCAGGATGCACAACACCAGTGCACATCATTCAGCTGGAGGGTACCTTCCTAAAAAAGCTTATATTTTGCTCAGCTAAAGGTGCAAGCCCCAGAGAGCTTACACCTTCTTGATCTGAGGTGACGGTAAACTCACACTTTGGGTAGCTAAAGTTATTCTATTGCTGCGGTACCACATGGGCAACAGCAATAGAATATCATGACCACTTGAAATGAGAGTTAATGTTTGTTCCACCTCAGGTCAACAATTAACCTGAAAATCTTCTCAAATGCATTAAACCAGGAGTACTGAGATAAGCACTTGAAGTTAGAAGTGTGACAAAAATGGACTTGCCTGAAAGATTGTATCCAGGTTTGGATACCCAGTACTAATCTTGCATATAAGACCATTTTGCAAGTGAAATCAAAGGATACGCTCTCTGGAGCAAGCAGTTAAAGCCATTTAAGAAATACAGCACCAAAGTGCATACTGTTTAGCTGTAGGTGCCTGTAAGGCATGCCTTTGATTTCACTTGGCATGCCTTACCCAAAAGGTCTTTCATGTGAGATTGTGCCCAACTGGGGATGCCCAGAGTAATTTTGCATGCAAGTTCATTTTGGACGCACTCCTTCTAACATCAAGTACTTCCATCCTTATTCCTGTTTAAGAGCCCTTTTAAAGCCCTTTTCCTGCCTTATTGCAGATTTTTCACTTTAAACTCGCATTTTAGTGCACATTTTTTGTTTATCACGTATTTTTTACTCTTATTTGATTTGTATGTCATTAATTTACTGCATCCCATGGGGACCTCTTTTTTAAATGTGCATGTTAAGTAAAACCCAAACTAAAATATAACTCCATGGGTTTTATTACATCAGCCCCATAGGGACTGATTTACTAAGACTTTTCTCCCATTCTATGGGGAAAAAGCTAAAAATCAGACTTAGAAAGTCTTCAGGTTATACAGAGTACTATACAGAGTAGCCCTATTCAAAGGTTATGAAAGAAAAAAAATGATTCAGGTCTTGTTCCTTTCAAGCTTTCTAATCTCAATGTCCTTCCCTCTCTATTACTCATTCAGTCCTCCCACCCATATTTCATTAATATTTCACTTTTGTCATGTCATCTCTCATCACCGGTTTTATTCTCTCCCCTTTTAATTTCCTCTCCAACCATATCCTACTTCAGCCTTCCTCTATTTTCTCCTCTCTTCCTTAGAAATTTTCTCCCCTTGCCTCCCTTCTACTTTCCTTTCTCCCTTCAGTTTCTCCTTTCACTTTTCTCTACCCATCATCTTTTCCCCCGTCTTTATCCCTTTTAATGACTAGAAGTTGCCTCTCTGTCTTGGGTTATATTTTTCTAACAGGTCAGTTTCCAAAGTGTTCAGGTGCCTAACTTTGGAAGGTTTGCTTCTAAATTAGCCCTTTTAAAAATGTAATAGGGTTGTGTTTCTAAATTTAGGGTCCTTGTTTCACTAGTCTTCTAAAGTAGGACCCTTAAAAGTGAGTGGCTTCAGGGGTGGAGTTCCTCTGGGGAAAGAAAATAGGTACTTAGCACTGATTTTTAGCACTAAGCATCTAACTTAGGGCCTTAAATATAGGCAAATGTGAAGCAGTCCTAAATGAAGGGAAACTACAGACCGGTTAGCCTGACTTCAGTGCCAGGAAAAATAGTGGAAAGTGTTCTAAATATCAAAATCACAGAACATATAGAAAGACCTGGTATAATGCAGTGCTTCTCAACCGGTGTGTCGCGACACACTAGTGTGTGGTGTCTCCCGGTGTCCCACTGCCCCGTTGTACTTTCCTTTTCCCTTTTTTCAGCCCCCTCGGGCCAACTGGAAGCCTCCTTTCTTTCTACCCCCATTTCCCAATGGGAAGCCGCCTTCATTCTGCTTGCCGCCACGCAGGCCAATCATAAACCTCCTCCCTTCTACCTGCCAGTGGGAGTAGGAAGAAGGGAGGAAGGCTTTGATTGGCCAGTGAGGCAGGCATCAGAATGCCTGGGGGTGGGGTGGGAGGAATAGAAGTGTTGAACTCCGACGAAGCAAGGCCGCCACGGGACCGTGGCGGTGAAGAGGAAACCCGACCCTGACGAAGCAAGGCTGCCACAGCCCATGGCAGTGAAGAGGAAACACGATCCCGACCAAGGCCACCATGGGAGCCCATCCCTGTGGTGGCGAAGAGGAAACCCGACCCCGACCAATGAAGGCTGCCACAGCCCGTGGCGGCGAAGAGGAAACCCGACCGAAGCCACCACGGGAGCGCATTCCCGTGGTGGCGCAAAAAGAAGGCCCGCCGGAGTAAAGCCGCGGCAGAACTGAAGCCCATCCCAGCAGTGAAGGAAGAGTAAGTTTTTTCGTGAGAGCTAGTGTTTCTGTGTGTGAATGAGTGCCTGGGTGAGAGCTTGTGTGTCTGTGTGTGAATGAGTACCTGGATGAGATTTTGTGTGTCTGTGTGTGAATGAGTGCCGGGGTGAGAGCTTGTGTGTCTGTGTGTGACTGGATGCATGGGTGAGAGCTGGTGTGTCTGAGTGCCTGGGTGAGAGCTTGTGTGTCTGTGTGTGACTGGATGCATGGGTGAGAGCTTGTGTGTGGGTGTGAATGGAAACCTGGGTGAGACCTTGTGCCTGTGAGTGTGAATGGATGCCTGGGTGAGAGCTTGTGTCTGTGGGTGTGAATGGAAGCCTGGGTGAGAGCTTGTGTCTGTGGGTGTGAATGGAAGCCTGGATGAGAGCTTGTGTCTGTGGATGTGAATGGAAGCCTGGATGAGAGCTTGTGTCTGTGGGTGTGAATGGACGCATAGGTGAGAGCTTGTGTCTGTAGGTGTGAATGGGTGCCTGGGTGAGAGCTGGTGTGTCTGTGGGTGTGAATGGAAGCCTGGATGAGAGCTGGTGTCTGTAGGTGTGAATGGAAGCCTGGGTAAGAGCTGGTGTGAATGGTTTCGAGAACATTTGTGTATGATTGAGAGCTTGTATATAACAGACCATGAGTGTGATTGAGAGAGAGACTGGTCAGGGAGGTGATGTGTTTCTGTGTGAGAGAGACCAAGACTGGTCGTG
The DNA here is from genome assembly GCF_901001135.1 of Rhinatrema bivittatum. Taxonomy (NCBI): domain Eukaryota; kingdom Metazoa; phylum Chordata; class Amphibia; order Gymnophiona; family Rhinatrematidae; genus Rhinatrema; species Rhinatrema bivittatum. The sequence continues at coordinate 108,298,992 of NC_042617.1, read as the reverse complement.
GGGTCTAATTGGGGGTGTATGTGTGAGTGACTGGTTGTGGGTGCTAAGGAAGAGGACTGTGAGGACAGAGCTTCAGCAGCCCTTGCTGCTTCTGGTGAGTGCTATTGGCCTGGAAGGGAAAGGAGTAGGAGAATTGCTGGAGAGGGTAAGCAAAGGTGGCTTTTTAAATTTATTTTTCTTGACTGACTGCCATTTTATTATTGGGTATTATGCAATGTCTGCTGTTTTGAAATATTTTATTGATATTTGGACATGTTTTAATAATTTTTATGAGTTTTTAATTGTGGATATTCTGTTCAGCAGCTGTTTTGTAACATTTTTAGTATAGCTTTACAATTATTTCTGTGTGGGGCTCTATAGCAGCTTGGCTTATTCTGTTTTCCCAATAGGAAATGTATTAGTGTTTAGGGCCTGGTTTAATAGTTGTATTTCTTAGATAGGATTGTTACTGTTTGCGTGTGTTCCATAATACAGGTGTAACTTTGTGCGGGTTAGTTTGTGTGCATTATTGCAAATCCTGAGAGACTGTTAGGTGCTATATTTCTCTTTCCATTTCTGCAGGTTCGCACTGCACGCAGAGTGGCTTTTTTGGTTTTCCATTCCAGTTTCTGTCTTCATATTTATAATTTGTGGTTTTTCTGTACATGGTGAAGGGTGTGTGACCGAGGTGAGGTATTTTAACTAGCATGTAGGCATTTGTATCAATCTTATTTGCTGTGTTTTCTCAATAGGATATGCATTAGTGGTAAATTACTGTCTTTTCATAAGGAAGGCTATTTTGCCTGGTAGTAAAAGGAGTTTGTTTTGCTTTTACTGGGATGTCATCAGAACCAGAATATCTTTTTTTGTATGGCGAGTTATACAGGCTAATGCCCTAGATCTGCTCTGCACTCATTGCTGGGGGTTGAGGAGATTCCTGTGGATGCAGAGTTCATGTTTGCATTTAGCCCCATGATGGTCACATGTTCAGTGTGTCATGCATGTGAGAACCATCTGTCAGATGTGTCCCGGCCAAAAAATGGTTGAGAACCACTGGTTTAATGGAACAAAGTCAGCATGGCTTTACCCAAGACAAGTCTTGCCTCACAAATGTGCTTCACTTTTTTGAAAGAGTTAATAAACATGTAGATAAAGGTGAACCGGTAGATGTAGTATATTTGGATTTTCAGAAGGTGTTTGCAAAGTTCCTCATTAGAAGCTTCTAGGAAAAGTAAAAAGTTGTGGGATTAGGTGGCGATGTCCTTTCATGGTTTACAAACTGGCTAAAAGACAGGAAACAAAGAATAGGATTAAATGGACAATTTTCTCAGTGGAAGGGAGTGGGCAGTGGAATGCCTCAGGGATCTCTATTGGGACCTGTACTTTTCAATATATTTATAAATAATCTGGAAAGAAATAGGATGAGTGAGGTAATCAAATTTGCAGATGATACAAAATTGTTCAGAGTAGTTAAATCACAAGCAGATTGTGATAAATTGCAGGAAGACCTTGTAATACTGAAAAATTGGGCATCTAAATGGCAGATGAAGTTTAATGTGGATAAGTGCAAGATGATGCATATAGGGAAAAATAACCCATGCTATAGTTACACAATGTTAGGTTCCATATTAGGAGCTACCATCCAAGAAAGAGATCTAGGCGTCATAGTGGATAACACATTGAAATCATTGGTTCAGTGTGCTGCGGCAGTCAAAAAAGCAAACAGAATGTTGGGAATTATTAGAAAGGGAATGGTGAATAAAATGGAAAATGTCATAATGCCTCTGCATCGCTCCATGGTGAGACCGCACCTTGAATACTGTGTACGATTCTGGTCGCCACATCTCAAAAAAGATATATTTGCGATGGAGAAAGTACAGAGAAGGGCAACCAAAATGATAAAGGGAATGGAACAGCTCCCCTATGAGGAAAGACTAAAGAGGTTAGGACTTTTCAGCTTGGAGAAGAGACGGCTGAGGGGGGGATATGATAGAGGTGTTTAAAATCACGAGAGGTCTAGAACGGGTTAATGAGAATCAGTTATTTACTCTTTCAGATAATAGAAAGACTAGGGGGCACTCCTTGAAGTTAGCACGTGGCACATTTAAAACTAATCGGAGAAAGTTCTTTTTCACTCAACGCACAATTAAACTCTGGAATTTGTTGCCAGAGGATGTGGTTAGTGCAGTTAGTGTAGCTGTGTTTAAAAAAAGGATTGAATAAGTTCTTGGAGGAGAAATCCATTACCTGCTATTAATTAAGTTGTCTTAGAGAATAGCCACTGCTATTATTAGCAACAGTAGCATGGGATAGATTTACTTTTTGGGTACTTGCCAGGTTCTTATGGCCTGGATTGGCCACTGTTGGAAACAGGCTGCTGGGCTTGATGGACCCTTGGTCTGACCCAGTATGGCATGCTCTTATGTTAGGTTGACTTTCAGCTGAAAGCTTATGCTCCTAAATTCAGCTACAAAAAGGTGCCTAACTTAGATGCCAAAATTTAGGAAGCTCAGACATTTGGAATATATGCCTCTTAGTCATTATTGATGTATTTCTCTAACTTCCTCTCATACAAAATGTTCGGTTTCATACACTGGAGTTTATTTTCAAATGTTTTTATGCACATAAAATGAGTTTTTTGAAAATTACCCCTGGGGTTGTACGTGTAAAAATATGTATGGAAGCAATTTGACATGTACTTTTACATGTACTCAAAGAGGCTTTCCTGGAGTTGGGGTGGAAAAATCATTTACATGCGTATTTTTGAAAGTATGTACATAAATGTTTGCAAGGACATTTATGCCTGCTTTCTAACAGGTGTAAATGTGCGTGTCTATATTGTGCGAATGTATGCGTGGTCTTGATAAATTTTCAAAGCGGATATACATTTGTAAATCCACTTTGAGAATTTGAGGTGAAGTCTAAACGCGGACTTCAGCCTTATATGGTCTGTTAGAAAATTTCTCTCACCAGTGAGTGGATTCTTCTATCATGAATATTCTGTTCAACCAGGTCAAAAGTAAAAGAATCTAAAAATGTTAATGTATTATGTTGTTTTAGTGATGTAGACTTGGGCATACATTGGGGTAGATATTCAAAACTGGCCGTGAAAGTAACTTAGGCCTAGATTTATCAAAAAGCAGTAAATATTGCATGCGATATAAAAAGGGGTGTGTTTTATGGTAATAACCTATTTATCGCTATGTGCGTTATCTTAGCATTTCACATAGGTATTACCTCAAATTGTGTTAACTTTCACACTTTGCGGTAATACCACAATAATGCTGCAAAGTGCTCATTTCACTACTGGGGGTGGGGGGAGGGAGAGAGAGAGGTGGGCCTTCTATAGTAGCATAAATAGCTGCTTACTATGGTGCCACTCTCTCTCTCTCTCGCCTCTCCTCACCTCTCCCCTCTCCTCCCAAATCTCAGGCACTTCCCAGCCTAAAAATGCCCAAAATGGAATTTGCGAAAAAATCGCAATTTGCGTTATGAGCATATCGCATGACATTGCACAGCTTAACACTAATGAAAAAGGTGTAGTTATTTTCGGTGTTAAAACTGTATGATATGCGTTATGGCTTCGCAAAGTGTGAAGCCAGCCCACCTTTACAACATTCCCGCCCCCAACTCCGCCCCAATCCCTCCCCTTTTAAAAATTGGCATTGCATCATGCGCTATAGTGCTTTTCACATGCGTTAAGGCATTTTTGCATGCGAAAAATGCCTTAACGCATGCAAAAATGCCATAACGCGAGTTGATAAGTTCTAACCAACTAATAGGGTCATTTATCTGGCTAAGTTACAATGTATATTCAGTGCCACAGAGAGGCTGCTGAATATACACTTAAATGTATGGACTTAGTAAAGTAAGTCTGCCCAGCTAAGTTTAGACCTGCTCTATGACACATCTAAACTTACATGTATACTTATGTGTCTAACGCCGAATATCGGTAGTTAGCTGTATAAGTTATACAGCTAACTCACTCCATCCCCAATCATCCTAATACACACCTACTTTTTGTGCGTGTAACTTCTAGCCGAATGAGGAACCTCTATGGCTAAGTGGTGGCTGCTGAATGTAGCGCATATTCAGCGGCTGCTACTTAGCTGCATAACTCATGCTTATCTAGCTAAATAGCTCTGAACGTGCTTTGAATACTGGGCCCACCATGTCAATTAACTTTTTAAAGCAAGTTTTCGCTGTTACAGATTAGAACTACTCTTTAAATGCTAATTTTGGTTTCTACAGTTGTTTTAATTCTACATTTTATTAAACTAAAATTAAACTTGCCAGTCTTGAAGCCTTTGGGATAGTTTCACTTCGTTAAAAAGTAACACTGGTTTTCTGTTCAGGAAGGTAGAACACATGTTGGTAGAGAAGATGCTGCAACAGAGCAAGATATTGGTAAGTGTATCTGTAATTGTTTCTTGCATCAAACTTTTTATACTGACATGAAAACAATGAAAAGCTTTCACATGAAAAATGTGGATGGTATTTTGTTTTTCTTTCTTCCCTTTTTAATTTTTTTCTTTCTGTATTTTAAACCTATCCAGGGTGCCTTGCTATCAGAGGCCTAGAAGGGAAGTCTTCTCTAAGCCTTGACTATTATGATTGTATAAGTTGAGTTCCCCTCTAACAGCAGACTTTCTCTCTCTCAATGCCATCTTAACAACCAAGCATCATATCTGCAGAGTACACAAATCCCACCTTACTTGTTGAACAGAAGTCTCAAATACTGAGTTCCTACATTAAAATGCACAGCATTGATATGGAGTTATAGCCAAAAGATTTTACTTTGTATAGCTGAGGCTTGTGTCAAGACGTGAATAATGGATAGATTTTAAGATGGTTAAGTCAGAGCAGTGCTTTAAAGTTGTATGTTTTGTTAGTCTGTGCTCCAGTACTGTCATGTTTGGTAGTACTATATCAGGTTCTAAATTTAATTAGAATAAAAATCTTAGATGTTTCAGTAAATGAAAAGTGCTTGATATAGTTACCAAAATTGAGTGCATTACTCCATATATTAAATAAAATATTCAACTTATATTTCCAAATACCATCAAAACATGAAATATCTCCTATTTTTATGCTGGCTATAGTTTGTTATTGGAATTTGGCTTCCCTTTATTAAAAATCAGAGAGAAATGTTAGATATTTCATTTATCACTACTTGCTGCCTGATTAGTGCTCTGATTTTGACTGAACCGTCTCCTTGAGATTTCTGATATTTTAGTGCCTTAGTTACTTATTTGTTTGGGGGCTTGCAAAACATTACGCTTTGCTTTTCAGTTCTTTTTGTACACTTAGGTAATTTTCAAAAGGATTTATATGCTTAAAACTGGCTTTTACACTTGTAAATGTAGTTTACGCATGCAAGTTGGCTTTTGAAAATTGCTACAGTATATGTTTTTGACTTTTCAATAGATTTTACACACGTAAGTGCACTTTAAATCCATTAATGAGGTTTTGAAAATTGCTATTATATTTTATATTTATATTTTATATTTGAAATTACCACTATACTGTACATCACTATTTTATTTTCTATGCATCTTATATATGTATTTATACAAGAATATTGCAGTAGATAATTTTCCATCACAGATTATTTAGAATATATGTATTTCATGGGCCCCTGTAGTAGTTACTGGCTCTCTGTTGATAAATAGGATGGCAGTTCTTACACATAGTGACCTCATCCTGTGGAGCCTGGTAAGGAACCTTTATGTCAAAGTTTTTAGCGTCCAGTCAGATGAATCCAGAACAAGTGGGTTATGCACCTCTATCAGCAGGTGGAGACGTTAATGCGCGCTAAACCGAAAAATGAATTTTCATGAAAAAACGGGAAGATCCTGATCGTTTTTCAGGCTCCCTGAAACATACCGAATTGGACAACTTCGTTGAAATTTTCCAATTTGGCGAAAACGAATGCACATCTCTAGTATCTATTGCGTCATACATTATTTCAAATCAACGAACCCCAATCTAATTCTTCATTTAAACCCTCTGGTGCCTGCATCCGCAATGTAAATATCCAGTAAGCTTCTCGCCGATTCAATGTGGCAATACGATTGCCTCCTCGTGATGACAATACAATCTATTCCACAATCGTCCAACGCATCTGAGAAAACAAATGTTTATATTGTATACAATGTGAAACTATCTGTGCAGCCACCGTTTCTGTGTGAAGTTTTGATTTGTGTTCATTGAGTCTAATCCTAATTTTGCGAGTAGTTCTGCCTATATATAACAACTAACACTTTTAGATACCAGTATGAAGTCCCTTTGCCTAAAACTTGTTTTGTTTAATTATTATGTTAAGTTTGTTTTAATTATGTTCGTAAGATTGTAAACCACCTAGACGGGCATGTAAATGTCCAAATGTGTGGTATATAAAAACTTTTAAATGAATAAATATATATAATTTAGGACAGGGGCAAACAAGAGTGTACACCACATACTCTGAATTGCATGTAGTCTCCGTCATCCGTGCAATTCTGTATCCAGTGGTCGGTACTGTCCATGATGGACCATCAATGCTATTATTGCAGTGTGCACACTGGCCACATTTATGGTGGCCAAGTTCAGATCTAAACATTTCAAGATGGGGTTGTGCATGAATCAATTTATCCCTAATATTTATTTATTTTTATTTAAACTCTTTTCTATACAGTCGTTAAGCTAGAAGCTGTCACAACGGTTAACAATATCCCTAATATGCAGGGATTTGTGCACTGTGACATCAGTTTGCTCCATCTCCATCTGCTGGTAGAGGTACATAACCCACTTGTTCTGGATTCATCGGACAGTCTTAAAGAAAAGGAAATTATCAGGTAAGTAGTAATTTCTCATTTGTAGAGCTTTAACTTTGCCTCACTGAGCATGTCCAGTTATGCTAACATACCAAACATCCATGCAGGGACCCCCTTCTGTCTTTTTGAGGACCCTCCGGGCACAGCTTTCCTCACTGCTCCTGCTTTAGGCATCTCTCTAATTTTTTAAAAGTAGGATCTTTTATTTCAGGGTCCCGTGGTCTTGTTTCTGCCATCTAACCTGATAGTCTTTTAGGTAAGCTATATGATGATTCTTTTGTTGTTGTCTTGGTGCCATCTGTGCCTGGCAAGAATCGATTGCCACCGCCATAGTTAGATTTTGCTTTTCTTATTTTTCAGTCGAGCATATCTAGTGAATTCCAGTGATTCCCCTGGTGTGCCAAGAACATATCTACCACTAATCCTCACAATAGATGTGCCTGGGGCATTTCATGATGTCCATGGGTATCACAAGTACACACGCATGACTCTGAAAGAACGACAATCCTGAATGGAACTGAATGGTAAGCACTCTGGGCCCTGGAAGTCTGATTTACCATCACCATTGAGAGACCTCGGAGCTGCATCGTTGTCATATGCATAAGGGAAGCTGTCAGTTCCCTTGGTGCCGAGAGCCAATAGGGAACCCAGGGGCAGGCAGTAGTCTGACTTTTCATGATCAAAGAAGGCAATAGGTTCTATCTGTTAGACTCTGACATTGAGGAGTTCCCATGCCGGGCATTGAGGGAAGCCAAAGAAGCACTGATATTGGTCTCCATCTATGTGCAATGCTGGGAGTGGGAATGGTCCAGCGGCTGCTGAGAACCCCTAAACAATCTCAGGGGAAGGAGAGCTCATCCTTTCAGAAAATCCGCCTCCACCAGTACAGTTGTTTGCCACCGTTACACCTCTTGGTTCCAAGGTGAACTTGGCTACCTTGCTACCTCCCAGACTTCCCCGATTATTGTTGGTGATTCTTCCGGCGATCGTTAGAGGGAGATCGCCAAGTGGCAGAGACAGTCAGCATTTCAAGAACTGCTAAGAGAAGAGTTGCAGACCCCGTGAAGTTGGTTTCCAGGATTCATCTAAGCCCCTGAGGAAAGGCTTTCACGTCTGAAACATGCAACGTGCATGTCGGGATCATCACTAAAGGACGGACACACCAACAATAATCGGGGAAGTCTGTTTTTTTACTCTTCATTTACATCTTTTTTAAGTCTCATAGAGTTAACAACGCAGAACACGCATAAAACAACATTCCATTGCCACGGAAGAGTCTTCAGGTTTATTGGGACATTACAAATTCCAAAAAACCTTTAAAAAGAACTCAAGGAGGAGGAGGAAGGTTAATGATTATAATACCACTAAGTAGTGGTGCTGGGCACCTACACATTATATATGAAACCTTTCTCTAACTCCATATATTATTTAAAGAATCCATCTTTATATATTATAATATAAACATATACCACTTGTTGTGTAGGGACACACTTCACATTTAAAACAATTAAAAAATAGTATAATCAATTTTGAAGTTGATACTGTTGACAGCGACAGAGCATAGCTCTAGATTGTTTTGTTTAGTTCATTAGTTTGCTGTATTGAGTGGTGTATTTTTGATAGATTATGATTGCAAGTTTAGCCAGTCTGTCCTATGGAATTTGTTAGAGGTGTAGAACCCAACTCCACTCCCTCCTAGGTCCCATTGTTTGTTTTTGTTCCAGGCTACCCTTCATAGAATAAGTATAAAATGGAAAAAATGTTTGTTGCCAATCAAAATAATTTTGTATCTTTTGGCACTATTGTTGTTCCTCCTTTTTTTGTTCAGAGTAGTCTGTATTTAAGGATTCCTTATGCATGAGGGCTGCCATCCTACTTATCCTCAGAGAAAGCAGAGTTGCTTACCTGTGCCAGATATTCTCAGAGGACAGCAGGATGTCAGTCCTCATGAAACCAGCCAGCCTCTCCTTGGAGTTATTTTCAGTTATATATGCTAATATACAAGACTGACACATGGTTTGTTAGAGAATGATTTTCAATTGTGATGATTCAGATGAACTGAACAAATCATCGTGAACCTGGAAGGTGTGGTAGGCCAGATTGACAAACTGAAGAGTAGTAAATCACCTGGACCGGATGGCATACATCCCAGGGTTTTGAAAGAACTAAAACATAAAATTTCATATCTATTTCAATTAATTGGTAACCTATCATCAAAATCATCTGTTTTACCTAAAAGTTGGAAGATGGCCAATGTAACCTCGATATTTAAATAGGGCTCCAGAGGTGATCTGGGAAACTATAGACCGGTGAGCCTGACATCTTTAATGGAAAAAATCATAGAAACGGTTATAAAGAATAAAATCACAAATCATTTAGATAGACCTGGTTTAATGGGACACAGCCAGCATGGATTTACCCAAGGGAAATCTTGCCTCACAAATCTACATTTTTTTGAAGGGGTGAATAAACATGTGGACAAGGATGAACCAGACACCAGTAGATGTGGTGTATTTGGATTTTCTGAAGGTGTTTGACAAAGTCCCACATGAGAGGCTTCTAAGAAAACTAAAAAGTCATGGGATAGGAGGCAATGTCCTTCTGTGGATTGCAAGCTGGTTAAAAGACAGGAAACAGAGTAGATTAAATGGTCTGTTTTCACAGTGGAAAAAGGTGAACAGTGGATGCCTCAAGGATCTGTACTTGGACTGGTGCTTTTTAATATATTTATAAATGATCTGGAAAGGGGTATGATGAGGGAGGTGATCAAATTTGCAGGAGACAAAAAATTAGGCAGAGTAGTTAAATCTCAAGTGGATTGTGATAAATTGCAGGAAGACCTTCAACACTGGAAGATGCATATAGAGAAAAATAACCCTTGCTGTAGTTACATAACATTAGGTTCTATCTTAGGAGTTACTACCCAGTTCAGTGTGCTGTGGTGATCAAAAAAGCAAATAGAATGTTAGGAATTATTAGGAAGGGAATGGCAAATAAAACGATGGATGTTATAATGCCTCTGTATTGCTCTATGATGAGACCGCATCTTGAATAAGAACATAAGAAGAACATAAGAAAATGCCATACTGGGTCAGACCAAGGGTCTATCAAGCCCAGCATCCTGTTTCCAACAGTGGCCAATCCAGGCCATAAGAACCTGGCAAGTACCCAAAAACTAAGTCTATTCCATGTAACCATTGCTAATGGCAGTGGCTATTCTCTAAGTGAACTTAATAGCAGGTAATGGACTTCTCCTCCAAGAACTTATCCAATCCTTTTTTAAACACAGTTATACTAACTGCACTAACCACATCCTCTGGCAACAAATTCCAGAGTTTAATTGTGCGTTTAGTAAAAAAGAACTTTCTCCGATTCGTTTTAAATGTGCCCCATGCTAACTTCATGGAGTGCCCCCTAGTCTTTCTATTATCCGAAAGAGTAAATAACCGATTCACAGCTACCCGTTCTAGACCTCTCATGATTTTAAACATCTCTATCATATTCCCCCCCTCAGTCGTCTCTTCTCCAAGCTGAAAAGTCCTAACCTCTTTAGTCTTTCCTCATAGGAGAGCTGTTCCATTCCCCTTATCATTTTGGTAGCCCTTCTCTGTACCTTCTCCATCGCAATTATATCTTTTTTGAGTTGCGGCGACCGGAATCGTACACAGTATTCAAGGTGCGGTCTCACCATGGAGCGATACAGAGGCATTATGACATTTTCCGTTTTATTCACCATTCCCTTTCTAATAATTCCCAACATTCTGTTTGCTTTTTTGACTGCCGCAGCACACTGAACCGACTATTTCAATGTGTTATCCACTGTGACACCTAGATCTCTTTCTTGGGTTGTAGCACCTAATATGGAAACCAACATTGTGTAATTATAGCATGGGTTATTTTTCCCTATATGCATCACCTTGCACTTATCCACATTAAATTTCATCTGCCATTTGGATGCCCAATTTTCCAGTCTCACAAGGTCTTCCTGCAATTTATCACAATCTGCTTGTGATTTAACTACTCTGAACAATTTTGTGTCATCTGCAAATTTGATTATCTCACTCGTCGTATTTCTTTCCAGATCATTTATAAATATATTGAAAAGTAAGGGTCCCAATACAGATCCCTGAGGCACTCCACTGTCCACTCCCTTCCACTGAGAAAATTGTCCATTTAATCCTACTCTCTGTTTCCTGTCTTTTAGCCAGTTTGCAATCCACGAAAGGACATCGCCACCTATCCCATGACTTTTTACTTTTCCTAGAAGCCTCTCATGAGGAACTTTGTCAAACGCCTTCTGAAAATCCAAGTATACTATATCTACCAGTTCACCTTTATCCACAGGTTTATTAACTCCTTCAAAAAAGTGAAGTAGATTTGTGAGGCAAGACTTGCCCCTGGGTAAAGCCATGCTGACTTTGTTCCATTAAACCATGTCTTTCTATATGTTCTGTGATTTTGATGTTTAGAACACTTTCCACTATTTTTCCTGGCACTGAAGTCAGGCTAGCCGGTGTGCAATTCTGTGCCGCATCTCAAAAAAGATGGAAAGTGCAGAGAAGGGCGACCAAAATAAGTGGCATGGAATGACTGCCCTATGAGGAAAGGCTAAGGAAGTTAGGGCTGTTCAGTTTGGGGAAGAGATGACTGAGGGGACATATGATAGAATACTATAAAAAATCATGAAAGGACTTGAAAAAGTTAATGTAAATCAGTTATTTACTCTCTCATATAATAGAAGGGCTAGGGGCACTCCATAAAGTTAGCAAGTAGCTCATTTAAAACAAACGAAGAAAATTATTTTTCGCTCAGTGCATAGTTAAACTCTGGAATTCATTGCCAGAGGATGTGGTTAAAGAAGTTAGTGTAACTGGGTTTAAAAAATGTTTGAATACGTTCCAGAGAACAAATCCATAAACTGCTATTAATTAATAAGCAATGATAGCTTGAGATTTATTTAATGTTTGGATACTTGCCAGGTTCTTGTGACTTGGATTGGCCACTGTTGGAAACAGGATATTGGACTTGATGGACCCAGTATGGCAATTCTTTTGTTCTTATGTTCATGGGCATGCTCATTGAGGCACAGTCAAAGTTCTGGAAACTTTGAGATAAAGGTTCCATGCCGGACTTGTTGCAGATTCACTCTGTGGGTGTGCTAAAACAAAGGCACAAAAGGCCAATATCCCGCGAGCAACTCCCCTGGCGAAATCCACCATATCAAGACACAAAGAGGTATCCTGCAGGCTCCTTTCCTGCTATTTAAGAAAACACAAAACCACACTCACACTTTGAGTTAGCACATAATAGATCCCAGTATAAGCAGGGCCCTCAATTTCCTGAGTTGCCATGGCCACGATAAGGGCTGCAAAACTTGTTCCTTGCCGCAGATTTGGTCAATCTTGGTAAAATTGCTGCGAGAGACCGGGGACTCTCTCAGAACAGAAGCATTGGTGGTATTGGGATGGCATATGACTCCTCTAAGCATTCTCTCTCCCTTCTCGGGGAAAAAAAGCATTGATGACAGTGTGATGGTGCAATATTTCCCTTCTGCCTCCTCCCCCTCCCTGGAACCCTTTAGTCACCCGCTCCTATTGTAAAATTGGTGGACAAGGACAGGGAGGCTTGTAGCGTCTCTGATGCTTCCTTCTTTCCACTGCCGGGGCCTGACTGTCACTCAGACCCTGGAGAAAGTGTTGGAGGAGCTTCAAGGCCCCTATCCTCCTTCACCTGTTTTACATTAGAAGCATGTGAGTGCAGAGATTTGGGGGGGGGGGGAGAGACAGAGAGGGTGTGAGTGAGTGAACTGGAGATTGTCATAGGGGAGTAAGGGAGAAGGAATGAACTGGGGATCGCAGTCGGTGGTTGAGGGTAAGGGAAAAGTCAGTGATACGAAGTGGGGATCACCATGGGAGAGAGAATGGAGAAGTGAATGAACCAGGGATGACTTGGGAGAGGGGGAAGGAGGGAGTGAAAGAACCTGGGGGGATCGCCTTGGGGAGTGGAAGGGATGGAGGGAATGAATGAAATGTGGATCTCCGTGGGGACAGAGGGAGGGAATAAATGAACTGGGGATTACCATGGAGGGGGGTGAGAGGGAGTGAATGAAACTGGGGTCATCGTGGGGGAGAGGAGAAGGGAGTGAATGAACCATGTTATGTTGGAGGGAACCATGGTGATTGGGTTGGGTTGAGGGGGAGAAGGAGAGAAACGGAACCATAGTTTGTGAAGAGTGTGGGAAGAAACCAAGATGAGTGAGGAGTTCATGGTGGGGAGTGAACCAGGATTAGGGAGGGGAGGGGGAGGAAGTGAAATGAGGGAGAGAGAAGAATCAATAGGAAAGGGAAGTAAAAGGGAGAGAGTGAGGTGATCAAAGAGGCTTTGAAAAGGGAGATAAGGGAAAGAAGGAATGGGTGTATGATTTAGGGGGCCTGTGACTTCCTTCTTCCCAATTTTTCCTCTTTCTACTTCTCCTCCACTCCATCCCTAGTCCTCCCTCTTTCCTTCTCTTCATCTCAATCTTCCCACTCCTCTTCTACTCCCTCTCCCAATATTCTCTTTATTCCTGCCTTTCCACTATAGATTCCTCTTCCTTCCCCTCCCCACTCACTTTCTCCTCTCCTTTCTTTCTCCTCCCTGAATCCCTCATCATCTTTTCACTCTGTTCTCCTCCATCCTTTGACCCTCAACCCTTTCTGCCTAAGATTCCTTCGTCATTTTCCACTCTGTGATCTCTCCTCTCTTCCCATTTTCAGACCCATTCCACTTCTCCCTCCCCACCTCCAATCAGTAAGATTCCTTTTACTCTAACAAAGGACTAAATAAATTAACTAGATACATAAATGTCAGAAAAGGACTTTATTTTTTTTAAGTAAAAAAAAAAAAGTATATTATTTTAAATTGCAAATATATGCAAATTTATGGAATTTTGCCACATTTTGAAAAATCTGCCACAGAATTTTCCAGCTCTTGCTGCAGAATCTTGAAAAATCTGCTGCAGTATAAGCAGAATATTCAGGTATAGCAAAGGCAATAGTTGCAGTGATGAGAATGTAGTACAAATACTTTCTTATGGTTGTTGGGGCAGCTGAGTTACTTCTGTTGGTGAAGACTCTCTCTCATTGTCTGTCCCTCTGGCATCCCCCTCCCCTGCCTTTGTTAGTTATACCCTTTTCGTCTTTGCATCTGAAACTGTGTTTTGAGAAATGTATGTGGTTTTCAGGTTGAGAACTCCTTCCCCTACAGAGGGAGTTGTTTTTTCCTTTTTTTCTCATAGTGGTTATAGTCATGTAATGTGTATCAGTGGGAGAACCCTGAGTCTACTAAAGGCCTAGTTTCTGAATGCATCCTTCGCCAAGTTTATCAGACTAATTCCATTCAGAGCTCCATCGGATGATGTTACCCATCTGTGAGAATAGATAGCCTCCTGTCCTTGTAGAACACCTGTTAGAAGTAAGCAACTCTGCTTTATCCAACACAGGAGATCATCTTGCTACAGAATTAGAATTAAAAACAAATAACGTGTTTTATGACTTGTTATAATTTTATAAGCAAGTATTTTATTATGACCTAATGAGAATTTTTGTGTCTGTTTATCAAAAATGAAAATCATATTGCATTCTATTTTCTTTATTTTGTATTCATAGCATTCTGTAGCTATAACTGTTTAAAATGTTTCAACATGATATCCATTACATTTGCATATATTTACATTACCCTGTCTCCTTATGTTAAATGGAAAACAGTTGTCCTTGAATTTAAATGTGGGACTGCATGTTCATTCTGAAGGCCATCTGTTAGGTTTTCTTTAGAAGTGGTCTGCTTAGAACTCAAAGTGAGCATATGAACCTTTCTCTTTTCTGTGACTTCTAGTAATTAAAATACATGGTTGCATTAGAGAAAAATGATTCTATATCCAGGTCTTGAGTTTGGAAGCATAGTGGTGGCAGCAACTTCTACAAAACATAGATATATTCTCTGTGATGCCAGCATATTGAAAAGTGCTCATTTTCAAATAATAAGTAAAGGAACAGAATAAAAAGCTTCACTAGTTACTATGTAATCTGACCTTTCTTATTTTGCCTATGTATTATAGTTCTTCACGGCCTTGATTTGGGAAGTGAGCATTGCATCTTTGAAAATATCAATGGCACAGTGACCTTAATACCTTTGAATGAAGCCCAGTGTTCTGTGAATGGAATTCAAGTGCTGGAGGCAGCACACCTTAACCAAGGTATTCAATTGTTTTAAGGACAATATTCTTATATTTGTTGTGTTATTTAGCATGACTCCTCTCAGTAGGAATGTATTTTGGCCACTTTGAAGTAGTTGTACATTTTTTTAAACCCTATTTATCCTTTAGAGTAAATAAGGATAGGTTGTTTTTGGGATGCTTCAGTTATAGACAGCCAATTTACAAAATGATTTAACTTATAACCTTAAGTGTTATCATCAAATGTTGTTAGATTACAATTTGAATACCATAAAAAGAAAAAATATTGCTTATTCAGTCTAATGATTGATGGTGCTAAATGGATAGCCATAAATCATCTTATGATCTGTAAAACGTGATGATATAGTGGTTAATTGGCACACAAGATTAATCAAATAGTTCCTTTTTGCTTATGGGATCCTTGTAAATTGTTTTACTGCTAGGGCATTGTACTTTTAGCATTACATTAAATAGCTGAAAAACATACTCATATAGCAGAAATGATATGAATTCTCTGTTAGAATATTAGTAATATGGAAGGAATTAACAAAACCCTAGGCTTTGTGATATAATTGGCAGATAGTAGTGATATCATTGGAAAACTTAAATAGAAGAGTGATTTACTGCTTTCCAAAAAATGTAGCTCCTGAATGTTTTTCAATGGCATTTGTTTTAAAGGTAGAAAAATTATTAAACAGTTATTGCTTGAATACAACAAAAATAGAATTAAATTTCTCTTAAATCTTTCAAATTTGAATGCCTATCCTTCCAGTTTTTCAGTGTGCCCATTGAAACTGAACTGATTAGCATGTATTATACAATGCAATTCCATGTTAGCAGCATATTTGTGTATATCTGTTTGATTTGAAATAGCTAACTTATAATTATAGTATATGTTGAAAATGAACAGTTAAATTGTTTATAATTTCAGATATAGTATGAAATATACTTGAATTCAAAGTGTAAGAAGAAAGATAGAATTAAGTAGAGATGTGAATCGGAACCAGAATCGGATCCAATTTCAGTTCCGATTCACATCTCTATAGATGTGAATCGGAACCAGAATCGGATCCAATTTCAGTTCCGATTCACATCTCTAGAATTAAGTAATTAGGTAGTGGGAAAATCCATTTGGCTCTACTACAACACATTTGCTGTGTTATGTTTGAAAGTTGAGAGTATTTATTAGTATGAAAACATTAGCAGTGCTGTAGTGGTGAAAACCTCAAACATTAGAATTTGTACTTTTGTAACATGTCATTCCATACCATGGCTTGTTAATTTCTTCCTATTATGTTCATTGACTCAAAAAGAACAGTATTTTTGCTGACTTTTAAATAGCCTTATTTACAGTAAAATCAAATTGATTTATAAAAAACATATCATAATACAAGATAAACTCACAAATACATATCAAAATACCATTTCACAATAGAAACAGAGACATGATGTCAGAAAAAGACCATATGGCCCATCTAGTCTGTCCATCCATCCAATTTATGTAGCCCTTACAGTTCCCATCACTCTCTTGGAGATGCTGTATTTATTCCATGCTTTCTTGAATTCAGATACCATTTTCATATCCACCACCTCCAAAGGGAGGCTGTTCAATGTATTCACTACTCTCTCTGTAAAGAAATGTTTCCTAAGATTACTCCAGAGTCTACCTCCTATCACCCTCATGCCATGACCCCCCTTGTTCTAGAACCTCCTTACCATTGAAAGAGGCTAGCCTCCCATTTATGGAACCTTTGAGATATTTAAATATCGATATCATATCTCCCCTATCTCCCCTTTCCTCTAGGGTATATAAGAACAAAAACCACTGATCATTTTAGTAGCTGCCCTCCAGACCAGCTCCAACCAGTCTATATCCTTTTGGAGATATGGTCTCCAGAATTGTACACATACATAATTCGAAAAAATCCCAGGTCACATTTTGCCATATAGCCAGTGCCTCTAGTCTCCCAGAATTGTGAAGCCATGGGGGGAAACTACATAATTAGCTTGTTGCTGCATAATTGACAACCTACTAAAGAAGGAACATACCTGAAGCTTTCCCACTTCCTAATTCAATCTTTTAAAGAAAACTACAAGATGTCTGCTTTCAGTCTCAGCTCTCTCTCTGCTCCTGCTCTAGCCCTCTCATTGTAAACAGCCTGAAGGGTACAAGACAGGGATGAAGCTGGGGCTCTAGCACTTTGCCCTTTTCCTTTCTTCTATCCCACCATCCTGAATGGAACAGGAGGCAAGTGGTAACACTGGAATAGAACAAGAAAACATAATGCTTGATCCCTCAAAAATCTCTTGAATCAAACCAAAGATTATTTTGATGATATTCCTGGATGGAGTGATGTCCCTTTAAAAAGATGTCATCTTTATACAAAGATTCTTGCATCTGCATGTTTGGCCAGTCACATACCATTTACAAAGGTCTGCATGAGTTTTTGGAAATCTGCATCTACTGGTGTCTCTCAGCTGTCAGAGAGGGCATTAATTTCAATTCATAGAAGTCTTGATGACTGACTAACACTACTGCTGAAATGTTTGAAACTTGTGCTAATCTAACCTCTTTGTATATCTGTTACCATGGGTCCAATGATGTGTACATTCTTTTTGTGCAATTAACAGCATGATAAACTGGTGATGTACAAGATATTTTTAGCATACATATGTTCATATATTCGGAAAGATGAAAAGGACCTTCTTAAAAATATAAAAAGGATGGTAGCACTATTTCAATTCAAAATAAAAGTAACATTTCACAGTTAAAAGTTCGTAACTTGTGTGTTAAAAATAGTAAATTATGAATTTTGTATTGGTACATTTTTTAAATCTTTTATAGTCTGGGACCTTCATTTTTAGCTTTTATTTTATTTTTTCTGGGAATTTTAAGGTTTGTTGCAACAAATAAAAAAATGAGAGAAATCAGCAGAACAATGCTGTTGCTTTTCTATATAAATACCTTTTTGTTATTGTAACAAATGCTAATACATTCCCAATAGAAATAAAATAAAAACTGAAAGCAAAAATCCCTATATATAGTTTAAATATTGTTTAAAAACAATGTGAATGTTTTTCAGTAAAAAATTTACTCTCTTGCATAGTCAGAGCTGTAAATATTTATGCAAGATTATGCAAATTACCACAGAAATTTGTAATCACTGCCACAGAATTTACTAATTCTTGCTGCAGAATTTTGAAAAATCTGTTGCAGTAAACCTGGGGGCTGTGCATATAGCTTTAAAGACATGCACGAAACCACCTCCTGAGGAAATAAAATGCCATGCCCAAGATGAAAAAAGCCACTGATTGTGAGGTTTCAAACTGAAAGTTCCTGAATTATCATCCTCACCATTAACCACTAAACCTTGCCTTGTATTGTATGAAATTGCCATTTTTTATTTTGCCTGTACTAGTTTTGAATAATTTACTCAGAGAGACTATAATCAAATTAGCTAATCTAGTACTGCATATTAAAGGGCAAAGCAGAGAAGAAAACAGAGCAATTTGAGGTGGTTATAGAAAAATATAGACAGGATCTCGAAACCCAAGCAAATAGAATGGTTGCACCATAGTTGCCAACCTTCCTAATAGATGATAGCATCTGATGATGTGGAATTTAAAATTTTTGCACCTGGGCATATAACTTCCTTTCTAAAAATTTTAATGTTTTTCATTTGTTGTCAAATGAAGTATTTTGCTTAAATTAACAGTTTTACCATAGTTTGACTTTATACCACAAGCTATGGAATCCTTTTGGAATTTTTTTGACAGCTCTAGTTTGCTGATAAACCTATCTCAAATGAAGAATCTCTCTCCATTAAAATAGAAGGAAAATGAAAACCATAAAGTACCACTTTTTAAATGTTATTTTACTTTGCTGCTTTTTTTGCCCTTCTGTCGGTTCCTGCCCCTGCCTTTGTTTGAATTTGTCAGAGGGAGCTGATATATAAAACAGCCTCTGTATCTCCATGGTGAGACTGCACTTTGAATACTGTCTACAGTTCTGGTCGCCACATCTCAAAAAAGATATAGTTGTGATGAAGAAGGTACAGAGAAGGGCGACCAAAATGATAACGGGGATGGAACAGCTCCCCTATGAAGAAAGGCTGAAGAGGTTAGGGCTGTTCAGCTTGGAGAAGAGACAGTTCAGAGGGGATATGATAGAGGTCTTTAAAATCATGAGAGGTCTTGAACGAGTAGATGTGAATTGGTTATTTATGCTTTAGGATAATAGAAGGACTAGGGGGCACTCCATGAAGTTAGCAAGTAACACATTTAAGACTAATTGGAGAAAATTATTTTTCTCTCAACACACATTAAATTGGAGGATATTTTTCTCTTTGGGTGGTTATTTCATTATAAAGATGTCTTTCTGTTGATATGCAGGGTTGAATTAACCATGACATGTGGGTGACATCATCTGTTGGCACCAAACTGACCTCTCGGCTACTGAGCATTTGCGAGAATTCCCATGCAGGCGTTGCCTCATGAGTCCCCTTAGTCTTTTTTTTGTCCAAGCACCAGCATGGACATGTACGTTATCTCTCTTTCTCGCTCTACTGTTTTTCCTCAAAAAGCAATACTTTTCTCTTTAATAGTTGCCTTGGTGCCTTAGTGGCCTGCAAACTGCACTTTTCGCTGCTACTTAAAAAAAAAAAAAAAAAAAGAGGAAAAACAATTAAGAACTTTTTTTTCCTCACAATGTCTGGGAAGAAGAAATACACAGTCAGTGGATTCAAAAACTGTTTGTGACAGAGGAATGTCCATAATCAATTCGAACTCTGTTACTACTGCCTTGGACCGGACCATGACCAAGCCAGTTGTTACAACTGTGGATGGATGTCCCCGCATACTCCAAAATCAAGAGCCTAGAAAATGGATGAATTGTGTAAGTCTCTTAGAAGGAGCAGTCTGTCCTCCTGCAGCAGTGCAGAATTGAGCAGGAGCTCTTCAAAACTATCTCCCATTTTGGGACTATATACAATGGGGTAGATTTTAAAAAAGAGCACGATCGCGTACTTTTGTTCGCTGGATTTTATAAGATACGCGCATATCTTATAAAATCCTGGATCGGCGCATGCAAGGCTGCCGATTTTGGGCAGCCTGCGTGCGCCGAGCCGCGCAGCCTGCCTCCGTTCCCGCCGAGGCCGCTTCGAAATCGGAGCGGTCTTGGAGGAAACTTTCTTTCGCCCTCCCCTCACCTTCCCCTCCCTTCCCCTACCTAACCCACCCCCCCGGCCCTATCTAACCCCCCCCCTTACCTTTGTCCCTCGATTTACGCCTGCTAGAAGCAGACGTAAATCTACGCGCGCCAGCGGACTGCTGGCGCGCCGTCATCCGACCCGGGGGCTGGTCCGGAGACCTCGACCACGCCCCCGGGCCGGCGCCACGCCCCCGAAACGCCGCATCATTCGGCCCCACCCCCGACACGCCCCCTTAAAAAACCCCAGGACTTATGCGCGTCCTGGGGCTCTGCGCGCGCCGGTGACCTATGCAAAATAGGTGCGCCGGCGCGCGAGGGCCCTACTCGCGAAAATACGGGCGGATTTACGCGAGCAGGGCATTTAAAATCCGCCCGTCAGGGTGGAGTAAGCACCATGGCTTGAAAAAGTAGAGGCACGACTCTGTGGAGCTGCTGGAGCAGCCAGCAGACAAAAAGCACAGAGTCTCAGGTGCATCATTGCCATTACATAATAGATTGGCACCATTGATACAATATGCTAATGAATTGTCAATAGCTTTTATGCGGGTAAATGGGCTTTTGAAAATTACCTCCTTTGAGAGTAACTAATACTTGATTAAATGTATGTTGATAGAATTTTGGCAGCATCTCAAATATTAAATATAAACAAAGGAGGAAACGAATTCATGTTCTGAAGCATTTTTGCAACATGAATAAAAATGGAATGAAGCCTGCTGCTCCTTCTGACCTTGCCCAAGTTACTTCATGCTCTGCCTAAGGTACAAATTTAGGGAGTCATTCACTTAACTACATTAGGCATTTCATGTGTAGTAAACCCCTTAATTCAGCATTAAACATGCAATATTTTAAATACCATGCGTTATTCACCCTGATAGCAAAGGTATGGTAATGAGCTGCTTTGCAAATGCATGCAGAGCCAGCTCATTACTATTCTAAAACATGTAAATCAAATAGGCCTTGCCTCAAAAATCGCAAGCTGCTTTAAGCTGCAACTCTTGAGTTGTAGCTTACTTTCCCCATGAGTATTGGGGAAAGTACATTAAATAGAACAGTATTTGAACATTCTTAGAAATATGTGCAGATACTTGTACACCCTGGGGAATTATGTGCAGAAGAGCATAGGAAGAAAATAATAGACAAAATTGCTTTTATTTTTATTCAATATGAGGGCAATTTTAAAATAAGGTGGTTGTTTGTAAGAAGGACCTATAGGCTTGCAAGCAGATTTAAAGGAAACTCCCTATGTAGGGTTTCAGATGCCGCTTCAGGCATTTCCTGCAGGTGCAAAAAGCAACAGATTCAAAGTCAACACAGTAAAACATGCGTATTAGTTCCTGTATAAGGTTTCCAGTTCTTTCATCGCTTACTTTATGAGTAAGCACTTTGTTGTTGTCTTTTACCTGGAGAGTGGGAAAGCTTTTTTCAACTCAATTTTACCCTGGTAATTGCTTAGTTTCCTTAGTAAAATCATTTGATATTTGCCCTCCCCATACGTTTTTTTGACCATCCTCTCTGTTTGGTGTGGTGTTTTCTGTTTGATTCTCTCTCTAGCCCCTTCTCACGCTCCCTTCCTCTAACTCACTCTTTCTCCTTTTTGTTGCTGCCCCATCTTTAGCTTCAGAATTCCTCCCTCTCAGCAAGTGTCTGTCTCCGCCTGCCAGTCTCCACCATCCCTGTCAGTTTCTCTGCCCTCTCCATTTTCCAAACAAGTGTTCACTACATCTCCAGCCCAGCTTCGGTATTCAGTCTCCTGCTTTACAACCATCTCTGTTCCCCTTCTCTTCTTTTTCTTGTATTATGACTGCATCACCTGTCTCCAACTGCAAAGAAACAGATTCAGTGTTGCGAAGTAGCACAGAAGGGAAGTACGTCATGGAGGATTGCTGAACAGAAGATCATCTAGTTGGCTGACTCCACTGAAGCTTTCATCCTCCTCCTCCTCCTCTCACCCAGTCACTGATTGGTCCTGCAGCATCTTCTCCTCTTCCTGTCTCCCAAGCACTGTTTGGCCCTGCAGATGCTATTCTCCTTCCTTTTCCCCAATGACAAATCCGTGCTTGGGAAATGGGAGGTGAAGAGTTGCAGAGTGGCAAATTATTACCCGGCTTTTATTGTTTCAACAGCAGATCCTTTTCTGTGCTGAATTGGCCTGAAGGCCCTCTCCAGGGAATTATGCAAATTAGATTGTGCTGATATAAATGATGCTAAAATATGTGGGTGCATAATTGCATAATTCCCCAGAGTGCAATATACACACACCTATGGTGACCAAGACTATAATATCCTTAAGGCACTTGAAAGAGTGAGACTGTGTTAATTACATGCACACTCACAAACATCATGTATCTTCATCTTGTGACTTTGATGCTGGGGTTATGAATAAGTCACATTTCTCACACCCACTGCTGTACTATAAGAATTAAATAATCCAAAACTGAATACTGAAACATCTAAACCTGATACCAAGGATTTGTGTTTGAAAACAGTATTAGAATTCAACCAGCATTCTCTCTTGTCTCATTCCTTGTGGTAATATGCTCTTAATTGATGCTTTTACTCCTAATATGTTTAGAATATTATCATGAGCACTACTGCAATACTGTAATTTTTTCATATTCAATTAAATTTCTGGTTTCCTTTTTTTTTTTATTTTTGTAGCTGATATCCTTCATTATAATCAAAATGTGTTGGAATGACCCATTTATTATGGCAGTAATAAGTCAATTCTAAGATGAGGAAAAATGAAAATAGCCAGAAAAGAAATCGCTGTATCATATCATAACATTATGTTGAACGTTTTTGTCATTTGTAAGAAGGGAACAAAATTGACTAGATATATCAAAGTAGAGTATTGTTTCCCTGGGGATACAATCCATTAAAAAGAAAAATTAGCCAGTTTCTTTCTTTTCTGCCAGATGCTGTACTTGGTTTAATTTTTCATACTGTGTGATACATAATCAGTTTGTACAATGCTGCACAGAATGACAGAGGGTCTGCTATATAGCAAGAAGGTAGTAGAAGTAAAGTGATAAATGAATTTTTAAACATGCGTTCGGTGATGTGGCTTGTTTTTATTGTGATTTTCAGATCATACCTGTTCAGGTTACAGATTATAATCTACTTTTATATATGCCCAGAGACTGTACAGTAAGAGGAATGCAGAGTTTTTAATATAATATAACATAAACTTAGTAACATAGTAGTGATAACAGAAAAAGACCAAATGGTCGATACAGTCTGCCTAGCCAAGCTTAAGGTAATAACCTACATGCTGTGTAGGTTACTCTCATATTTCTCTTAAGGGTAATAACTGTTGCTCTGTGCAGTTATCCCCAAATCTTTTGATACCATAAAAATTTAAGCTAGTAACATGTTTAATGGGTGATGAACTTTCTTGAAAATTCATAGTGTTGCTTGACGTGCTTTGCTTATGGACTTGGGCCATAGAAGTAGCCCTGTGCTTTTTACTTTGTCTGCATATCAGTACCCCAGACCGTAAAACACGAGGCTCTCTTAGTTGTTGTCTGAATCCAGTTTCCCTTTTCCCCCTGCCGTTGAAGCAGGGAGCATTGTTTCAGTTGCATTTAAAGCATCAAGGATTGTTTAAGGGTAGAAATCTCCATGCTTTCTGCTAAAGGTAGTAACTGCCGCACCAGCAAGTTACCCCCATTCACACTATCTTCACTTCCTTTAGGACTTGGCAGTAGAAGCAGTTCCATGCTTTTTCCCCTTATATCTGTGTATCATTATCCCAAACCATAGAAGTCGGGGCCCTAGGTTATTGTCTGAAACCAGTTTCTCTTTTCCCTTCTGCCATCTGAGCGGTTATGATCTTTTTCTATCTTATACCATTTACTGATCTGACATCTTTAGATAATGACTTTCTGTCAAATAACATTTAAAAAAATGTAAAAAACTGAATGTATAAAAAATTGCTCAGACTGGGTCTCACCAACCATAAATTGAGTCAATGCTCAAATAATGTGAATACACTTAGTAATGACTCATTGGTTTATATACAACCAAACTGCCGCAGTCTCAAATCAATCATTGTGATCCACCAATGATAGCGCCCAGTCTTCAAGTCTTGCAAGATCCGAATGTAAGTTAATTACTCTGAATAATTTTGTCATGTGCAAATTTGATCAA
The DNA here is from genome assembly GCF_901001135.1 of Rhinatrema bivittatum. Taxonomy (NCBI): domain Eukaryota; kingdom Metazoa; phylum Chordata; class Amphibia; order Gymnophiona; family Rhinatrematidae; genus Rhinatrema; species Rhinatrema bivittatum. The sequence goes on along the minus strand of NC_042617.1, from coordinate 108,274,628 downwards.
CTCACTCATCATATCCCTTTCTAGATTATTTATAAATATATTGAAAAACACTGGTTAAAGTTCAGATCCCTGAGGCACTCCACTGTTTACCTTTTTCCACTGAGAAAACTGACCATTTAATCCTACTTCCTGTTTCCTGTCCTTTAACCAGTTTACAATCCACAAAAGGATGTTGTCTCCTATCCCATGACTTTTTAGTTTTCTTAGAAGCCTCTCATGAGATACTCTGTCAAACGCCTTCTGAAAACCAAAATACACTACATCATCTGGTTCACCTTTATACACATGTTTATTAACCCATTCAAAAAAATGTAGCAGGATTGTGAAGCAAGCCTTCCCTTGGTTAAATCCATGCTGACTGTGTTCCATTAAACCATGTTTTTCTAAATGATTTGTGATTTTGTTCTTTAGAATAGTTTCTACTATTTTTCCTGGCACTGACGTTAGGCTCCACCAGTCTATAGGTTCCCAGATTACTCCTAGAGCCCTTTTTGAATATTGGGGTTACATTGGCCACCCTCCAGTCTTCAGGTACAATGGATGACTTTAATGATAGGTTACAAATTTTTACTAGTAGATCTGAAATTTTCTTTTTGAGTTCTTTCAGAACCCTGGGGTGTATGTATCCATTCCCAGAGATTTGCTACTCTTTAGTTTGTCAGTCTGATTTACTACATTTTCCAGGTTTACTGTATTTCTAGAGATTAATAGTATTTTCCAAGGACAAGCAGGATGGCAGCCCTCACATGTGAGCAAAATCATCAGATGGATCCTGGCATAGAAATTTGATCTTACATTTTCTAGAAACTTTGAGCATACCCAGCTGGGCATGTGCAGCATGCTATACTGCCATGCATCCACGTAGTTGGCCCCTCCAGTCTTATCTTTTCCACAGAGCCCACAGATCATAGTTTTTATCTCCTGCTTTTAGGGAACCTTTTTTTTCCTGAGAATGCAGGAATTGTTTTGTGTTGTCTTGTTTGTTTTCCCTAAAGTTACATAGGTGTTTCGGTCTTGTTTTATAAGTTTCTTTTCTTTTTCATCAGCTGCATAATGCACTGGAACTGCATTGGTCATATTGGTGCACTGGAAGTGGCATTGGTCAAATTTTGTCCCTGAGTCATTGGATTTCGCTATGTTTATTTTTCATCCTATCCCCCCTAAATAAAAGTAGACCAGCAGCTTCAACAAATGCCCCTTGTACGAAAGAATCATGTTTATGACAAATCCCCCATGATAGATGTTCCCTTTGCCAGGTGGCCAACCAGAGTTCGAAAATGACACCTGTGGAGTGTCTATGCTGGCTTGATGTCATGCTAAAGCACTTCAGAATGCATAAGTCCAGTCTATCGGTATCTGAATTAGAGAATTGACATCAAAGGACCCGGGAGCTGCATCGATCGTTGGCAAACATCAACATCAGGAGGGCATCAAGTGCCAGGAAGGACCAGGTAAATGGACCATTGTCAATTTTCTTCAGGTGGAAGAGAACCAAGGGCTTAGCTGCTTTAGTTCCAGCATCATGTAGCTTTAATGATATGCATTGCGTGAGGGCCAAGAAGCATCGGCATCAGTCTCAGTTGATTAACTAGAAGCAGGGACTTTCTGAGAGCAGCCCTGAAGCATTCCTGCAGTGAAGAGAGGTCATCCTTACTGCAATCCTAAGAATTACATCAGTCTCAGAGAGTCCAGATGTGACCCACCTATCCAGCTTTTGTATCCCAGGAAGACGTGGGGTTTCTCTCCTTCCTGTCAGGACTTATTGGCATCAACAATATTTCAGGAGGAGCTGAACAGGAAAGTAAAGGAAGCCTTGGACTGGAAAACACAGACCATTGATGCTGCTGTGAATGGATGTCCATCTGATACTGGAATCCCTGTTGACACCCGGCAGAATGGCACCAGTTCCCAAAGGGGAATTGTGAGTATTTAGTGTTGCACCAATAGTAATTTCCAGCCCATTGGGGAAGAAAGTTTCCTTGAAATCCAGGAGCTCATCAGGGTCTAGGACCCAAAAGATGTCCTTCCCTTTCAACTCTGCTAGTTGAGTGAGATCTAGGTCCACACCCCCAATCTACCAGTTTGGCTCTGACTCTGAATATACCTGGGGTTATGGCTATGGATCTGAGGACGTCTCTGATTAGAAGAGGTCAGCAGCTCCCCTCTTCCACAGGAAAGGAGAAAGTCTTTTCCAGAGGACCTCTCCTTTTCTAGGTTTATCCATATAATGGCAGATTACATTCCATATACTTTGCAAGAGGAGGAGGAATCCAAAACAAAGATGTTAGACAATTTGTGGAGGCCCCTAAGGATATTGTGGCAATCTGTCCATGAGACCATTTAGGAGGTGCAGATGAGGATGTTCTCAACTGGTTAGAGACTTAATTTTTACATGGAGGAATTCTGCAATGTACTTTTCTCTTATTCAACATTATGTCTTTGGTCTCTTCTTTTCAGGTCATATCTCTTAATGTTAATGGGTTAGCACACCCGATTAAAAGGAAGAAAAATTTGTCTTATTTACATTCTCTTCATCCAGATGTGGTCATGCTTCCAGAGACTCATCTCTCTCCTTCAGAGCCTCGGAAACTGAAGCAGGCTTGGGTAGGGTAGGTATATTTTAGCCCTCATTGCATAAGAAAAGGAGGGTGGCCATTGCATTTCATAAGAAATTAGGGGTTCTTGCCTCTAGTTCCACAGCAGACCTTGAGGGATGTTGGGTCTCGGTAAAGGTTTCCTTTGGGACGGACCATTTCCTCTTCTTTAATTTGTATGCTCTCAATGCAGATGATCTATCCTTTTTTCATACAATCTCTTCACACCTCTTAAATGAAAATGCTTCTCATTTGATTATGTGGGGAGACTTCAATCAGCCTTTCAATCTCATTTTGGATAAACAGATTTGGTGGACCCATGTTGTTTACTGCACCCCCAGTGCCAAGGATTATAATATTTTTTCCACCCCTCACCTTACATACTTCCATATTGATTATTTTTTAGTTTCTGGCTCTCTGACCCCAAATGTTCTTTTGGCCTCCATGCGGTGGTCTCCATTTCTTTTGTTTTGCCTTCCTCCTCTACAGGGGGATTTAACTCTGTGTTGTTGGAGGATACAGCTTTTCAGGATTATCTTCGGGAGAAAATTGAGGAATATTGAGGAATATTTTCAGCATGATGAGACATCTGATGCCGCTCTTTCTTCTGTGTGGGCTGCCTTTAAGGCTACCATCAGGGGTGAGATTATTAGTTACAACATCAAGATTAAAAGAGAGGAGAGGGCTAAGCTTCTAGAATTACAGGATTCTGTGTTGGCTTGCTTGGAAAAGGAGCATATATCTCATTCTTCTCCTATCTCCCTCCTATTATAGAAAGCACAATATGGGCCAGATTTTCAAAGGGGTAAGCACGTGAGATACGCGCGTACCCCCTGAAAACCTGGCCCAAACACCCACTGCGCGCACCGAGCCTATGTTGCATAGGCTTCCGGCGCGCGCAAAGCCCCGGGACGCGCGTAAGTCCCAGGGCTTTCCTGGGGGGGGGGGGGCGTGTCGCGATCCGCGTGTCATCGGGGGGCGCGTCGAGTGGGTGTGACACATTCAGCGTGTTATCCGGGGGTGGCGCCGCAGGCGTGGTTTCAGCCCGGGGGCGTTTCGGGGGCATGGCCGCGGCCTCTGGACCAGCCCCCAGACCGGAACATGGAGCGCGGCAGCCGGCCCGGCGTGCACAAAGTTACGCCTGCTTCGAGCAGGTGTAACTTTTGTGATAGAGGTGGGGGGGGGTTTAGATAGGGCCGGGGGGTAGCTTAGGTAGGGGAAGGTGGGGGGAGGGTGAAGGAAAGTTTACTCCGAGGCCGCTCTGATTTCGGAGGCTGAGCGGCTCGGCGCGCGCAGGCTGCCGATTTTTGGCAGCCTTGTGCGCGCCGACCCCAGATTTTAATGATACGCGAGGCTAGGCGCGTATCTATTGAAATCCCGCATGCTCTTGTTCGCGCCTGGTGCGCAGATTTATAAAATCTGCCCCTATGAGTATAACAAGCTTTTAAGTCATCATGCTGGGAAAGACATTTTTTCTCAGAAAGCACTGTATTATGCTGAGAATAATAAATGTGGGCATTTATTGGCTAATTACCTGAAAAAGAAACAAGAAAAGAAATGGATAGCCGTGATCTGATCTCAGCATGATATTCCTTTGCTAACTGATACTAATATTGTACAGTCTTTTTGTGACTTTTATGCTGATTTCTATAACTCTGAATCTACCTCGCCTGTTTCTGTTAGGCCTTTCTTTCAAGTTGTCTCACCCTACTTTCATGCCGGAGCAGAGAGAGTCACTCGACCACCCCATCACTCAGGAAGACGTCTTATCTGCACTGGCTACTCTCCAAAGAGAGAAGGCTCCAGAGCCTGATGGCTGTACAGCGGACTTTTATCGTACATTTTAGAAATTACTGGTTCCCAAACTTCTCTCTTTTTTTGGCACATTGACCTGCTATCCTGATGCTTTCTCTTCTTTCTCGGAAGCTTGTGTTATGGTGCTCCCTAAACCTGGGAGAAATCCTCAGTTAATTTCTATCATCCAATTTCATTTCTCAATTCTGATTATAAACCTTTTGCTAAGGTCTTGGCCACTAGGGCAGCGCGATCATGGTGGGGTGTTTAATTCATTCTGACCAATCTGGCTTTATTAAAAATAGGCTCATTTCTAACAGCGTGCAGACGATGTGTCATATCCTAGACATGGCAAAGTCCTCTTCTTCCCCGATTATTCCTCTGTCTCTGGATGCTGAATTGAATGGCCCTATATATTAGAAGCCTTAAAATGGTTTGGTTTTAGTGACTCTTTTTAACCTGGATTCAATTACTGTACTATCACCCTTCATCTTTTCTCTATCTTAACAATTGGATGTCTTCTTGGTTTGCCCTCCAGAGGAGTACTAGGCAGGGATGCCCTCTATCCCCTTTCCTTTATAATTTGGCATTGGAACCATTACTGTTAGCTATCCGCTTTGACCCTGCTATTGAAGGTCTGCTGTTAGGTACAACCTCTTATAAACTTTCTGCTTATGCAGCTGTTCTCCTTTATCTTTCTAATACCCTTATTTCTCTGCCTCCACTGTTCTCTTTTATCTCTCATTACTCCCACTGGCTATAGGGTGAACTGGCATAAAACTGAGTTGCTTCCTCTCAACTCTTTAGGTGCCTGCGTGGATCTCTCCAAGTTCCCATTTCACGTGTCCACTAAGGGTCTCAAATATTTGGGTGCTCTTTTCTTTTTAGACATTTCCACTACTGTCTCTCATTGTGAGTCTGCTTTACTACAAATGCTACAATATGCTGTTCTACAATGGTCCCTGCTTCATTTGACAAGGTGGGGCCGCCTCAACACTATTAAAATGGTGCTAGCCCTGCTTCTCAATTTTGTTTATTCCATGGTTCCTATTTTTTTTTTTTCGCATGATTTTTATCAACATGTGGACTGTGTCCTCATGTGGTTCTTATTGGACCAGAAGTCCCCCTCGTATCGCACTGTCCAAATTGAAAGCTAATAAAAGTCGCAGAGGGGTTAATTTCCCAGACTTTTATCATTACCATAAAGCTTTTATTTTACAATAAGATAATTATCGGATATCTTGACTTTTTCCAATATCCCTCACTTGTTTCAAATAGAGCGTGATTTACTTTGTCTTTTTCCATTAGAGGCTGTTGATGGGATGTCCTCTGTTGGTCTTCTCAAAACCCATCCTATTCTCTCTTCTACACATAGGGCTTTTTGTAATATGACCATTTGGTGCCCTCTTCCTATCTGATCTGGGATTCTTCCAAGTTTGCCTTGCCATGGTTAAATCCTCATTTTCACGTTGGGGGTTCTCTCCTCAATTGGAAATTATGGCAATATCAAGGTCGTGATGTCAATCACGACGTTGCAACATGTGATTGACGTTATGTGGATGCCAGCTCGATTTACAGATGTATGCTTTGACATACCCAGTATGTAAATTGTGGTATAAAAGAATTTTCGGGAATTTCGTGTGATGATGAAATTGGAGAAAAAGCGGATGTATATACGCCATTGAAGTTTTGGATATCAGTAGTCTACGCTTGATTATATTGGAGAATTACATTGGGAAATTCAACTTTCGCGCATTTATAACACAAGTCCCTGAGGAAGCCCCATGAGGGGAGAAACAAAGATCTTTTGTTGGATAATGATGTAATTTGGTTTGGGAACGGAACAACGATCATGGCGAATATGATAAAATGAAAATGAAATTACTGTAATCTGGCACATGCAAAGTACTGTATTTTGTTATTGATTGTTAAAAATTTAATAAGCATTTCTTGCAATCACTATGTTCTGGAACTGTTTTTAACATGTTTTTAGGTGAGTGTGAATGGGTCTGAATGTGATAGTGAGTATTTTATTGTCTAGATACAGTAAAGAATTAATAAAGTTTGCGCACTATTCTAAAAGTGTAGTATTCTTTGTTAAATATAATTGTGTACTTAAAAGGATACATTGTGATTTCATTACCCTGTGTGTATATTTACCTTGATCTGATGCTGCGGCAGAATTTGTGTGTTTAAAAAGTTTTGGGTAGTTCGCTGCTGCTTTCTCTGTTGCCTACCTCCCTGCCTGTGAGCTGCCTTGTGGGAGCTTGTTTCTTTCTTGGATATTTGCTGCGGTCCCTGTTTGGAGCTGGTAGGCTGCATAGCTGACGGCGTTCTGGTGGACTGTCTTCCGGGCTCTGACGTCAGAGGGAGGAGCCCATTCAGACACCCATAAGATCGGCGTCTGAAGGGAGAGTTTTTGCTGCTGCTTTCTCTGTTGCCTACCTCCCTGCCTGCGAGTTGCCTTGTGGGAGCTTGTTTCTTTATTGGATATTTGCTGCGGTCCCTGTTTGGAGCTGGTAGGCTGCACAGCTGACGGCGTTCTGGTGGGCTGTCTTCCGGGCTCTGATGTCAGAGGGAGGAGCCCATTCAGACGCCCATAAGATCAGCATCTGAACGTCACGCTCGCCGTCGGCGCATCGCCAAAGCCGCGCTTTGCCGGCGTTCGTCAGAGTATCGTTGGGACAAGTCGGAGGAGTTTTTGATTTCTGGATAGCAGCAGTCAACAGAACCTGGCTGAACCGACATTGTGTCTCCAAAGAATCTCATTCTTGAAGAGGTACAATTTTCTTTATTTTATTGTGATCCCCGTTCCTCTTGGTAATGCCACATTCCAAGAGGAAAGGGAAAACAGTTACTTCAACACCGGTTGTGAGTAACAATCAACCACGAATTCAACATCTTTTTGGTAGAGCCATAACTATAACACCAGGAGCAGAAGTCGCTGGAGCGGTAGTCCAGGAGCAGGGACTTAACTCCTTGACTTATGAAACATCTTTAAGCCCTGGTGCCCCCCTAACACCGGAACCACCAACAGGAAGAGGAGGAGGAGAATTTTTATTCGAGGATCCGAACCTGAACTTGGTCTCTTTGTCATTTCCTGATAATCAGGTTTTAGAAGATCAAATTCAGGAACCCAGTACCGTATTGGACTCTAAGGTGAAAGGGATGGAAGAAGGGCAAGGGGGAGCAGTAGCTGGTATACCTGTAATAGTACCCACTAAGTTTACGTTGGAAGAAATTGGTGGTATGATTTTTTCAATGCAAAAGTCAATTAATGATTTGGCAAAACTGGTTCAAGAAGGTTTGAGTAATAATAAAACATTACAAATAAGAATGGAAAAGTTAGAAGGTTCAGTAAACAATTTAGGTTCTAAAACTAGTGAGATGGAAAAAGTTCAATTAAACCTAATAAAATCAGAAAAAATGCATTTAAACAAATTGGAGCAATTAGAAAATCAAATTAGGAGATTTAACCTAAGAATTCTAAATTTCCCTAGGACTCATGTATTGTCTCCTAGAGAATTATTTAGAAGTTATCTAGTAAAGGTTTTGAAATATACAGATACAACATTACCTGTAATATCTTTGAGTAATATATATATATATATTACTCAAAGAGCTGCAAGAGGTGATTTACCGGAACAGAAGCAGGAAGATCAAAAAGATGATACAAATCTATCAGAACTTCTTGAGAAATCATCTGATATGGAAATAAAAACTCGAGCCACACTAATTGTTCAATTTGCAGATGTTTCTCAGCGGGATCTTATTCTCAGATTATATTTCAAATATCAGAATTGTCATTTTCATGGTTTTCCAATTAGAATTTTTCCTGATGTTTCTCTTAATACACAATTAAGAAGAAAAGAGTTTTTGACAATGAGAGAAAGAGGAGCCAAATTTATATTACAATTTCCCTGTAAGTGTGTTCTTTTATATCAGAACACGAGATATGTGTTTAATTATCCAGAACAACTGCGTACATACCTAGACTCCTAATTTCATCCTTTACCTTAGTTATTGTGAGGAATTGAAAATATTATGGTTCAGACACAATATTAGCCAAATGTATCTAGTTATACACTGCTCTCTTTCGTACTAGCCAGCTTCTGTAATTACTAATGTTGTTAATTTCTTGGTTTCACAGAATGTAAATGTAATTAATCTTGGAAGTTATATGTCTAATTATTACTGACTATACAAACTGTGTAATATCTTTTTGAAAATGAAAAGTTTAATAAAAATAAAATTTAAAAAAAAAAAGTTTTGGGTAGCAAAAAGGTTTGTTGGGGAGAAGACAGTGCCAGAGCCTCAGTCACACACAGCCATCCCGTTTCGCAGCGAGTAGTGCCCCCAGTCTTAAATTCTGTAAGCGGGGATATATCTGGTGGAAAGACTGCCATCTTGGCAACACCACACTGAGAGTGCTGGATGGATTACGCCAATTTCTAACGTTTTATTGGCCCCAAAGCGCTCATTTTACCACCAAATGTGGCAATCCGGCAGCCCCAAGCGTCTATTATGTCCCCCTCAGTTCAGAAGAGCAAATGTAAAAATAGATAGGGAGGATGGCGGCCGATGCAAATGGAGGAAAACCTGGTCTGACCTGCTGACACTGCGGGGAGGTTCGCACCTGTCAGTGCTGCTTTACCGGCGATGGAGAGCTCGTTTTTGCCACAAATCACGGCGAAATGATAGCCCCAGAAGTCCTCTTCACTCTTCTAGTAGAAGAAAAAAAATTCATGAATTTGAAATGCGGATGGTGGCTGATTGGGGGGGGGGGGGGGGGGAGGGGTCCGGAGCAAGCTGACTATGCTGCCAACCCCAGTGACGGCATCCCCCTAGGACAGTATTTTTAAACAATGTCCTTGACTATTGAACACTTTTAACCTCTGTGGCTGAACCTTTCAGTTTTATTTTCCTTATTTTATCAAAGTTTCCTTTTTGAAAGTTTAGTGTTAGAGCTGTAGATTTACTTATGGTCCCCTTCCAGTTATTAGTTTAAATTTGATCATGTTATGATCACTGTTGCCAAGTGGCCCCACTACCGTTACATCTCTCTCACCAAATCCTGCATTCCACTAAGAATTAAATCTAAAATAGTTCCTTCTCTTGTTGGTTCCTAAACCAATTGCTCCATGAAGCAGTCATTTATTACATCCAGGAACTTTATATCTCTAGCAAGTCCTGCTGTTACATTTACCCAGTCAATATTGGGGAGTTGAAATCTCCCATTATTATTGCACTGCCAAATTTGTTAGCTTCCCTGAGTTCTCTTAGCATTTCATCATCTGTCTGACCATTTTGTCCAGGTGGACGATAGTATACTCCTATCACTGTACTCTTACCCGACACACATGGGATTTCTATCCATATAGATTCTACTGAGCATTTAGTCTCTTGTATGATCTTTATCCTGTTGGACTCTATACCCTCCCGGACATAAAGTGCCACACCCCCACCAAGTTGATCCTCCCTATCATTGCGATATAATTTGTACCCTGATATAGCACTGTCCCATTGGTTATCCTCCTTCCACCAAGTCTCGGTGATGCCAATTATGTCAATCTCATCATTTGCTGCTATACACTCTAACTCTCCCATCTTATTTCTTAGACTTCTGGCATTGGCATACAGACATTTCAAAGTGTGTTTTTTGTTTGTATTAACAACCTGCTTTTCAGTTGTTAGGAATAATTTGGAAATCATTAGCTTAGGTGATTTTTTACATATAGGCACATGGACTACGTTTGCTTTTGATGGAACCTCTCTGTTGGGATGCCCTAACTCTCCTGTTTCATTAATATCCTTCAAGGATACATTTCTCCGAACCATGCACTGCTGAGTGACTGTTGGCTTTCCCTCTTGTTCTAGTTTAAAAGCTGCTCTATCTCTGAGCATGTATAGCACACTGTTAAAGCAGACTTACTCTATAGAACATGTATCTTGAGGGAATGAAGTCATTCATCGAACCCTTAGCTGAGTGAAAGAGATTGTGTATCAACCTGTATTTTACCTGGCTCTTTCCTGGAACAAGTACCAGTGGCAACAGGATCATCCAGAGGAAAAGTGCCTTTCAAAAAGATCCTGCTATACACTGCAGTTTCAACTCAGACAGCTTATTTCAGATAACCCTAGGACATCAAGAGGCTAAGCAGGCATTAGTGCTATAGGTCAAAGTTAGTGAATCCAAATACAGTTTTTTAAAACTGCCCTTGAAACCTTTTAACAATGTGGCTGTTGCCTTTTTGCAGGGTATGCATCGAGACTTGCCTCCGGCAGAGTCCACAGTACTGGGATAGGAACCCAGGCGTATATGAGTCTATTATTTGGCCCTCCCACTCAGCCTTTTCTTAGGACACTTTGTAGTCAGATGATTGGCTGCACAAGTTGTGTCTGTGTTTGTATTTGTACTCATGAGAAGAACAGCCAGCATGCCTTGGATTGGGCAGATCCTACTGTTGATTGGCTTGCGATGTTGGAGTTATTCCAAATGCGGTGATTGTGTACTTGTGAATCAGTAAACTTGGCAGTCATGTGAGTGAGGAAGGATAAGACCTATGACCCACAGGCACCCATTCTTGACAGCTATGCAACCCACAAGTCTACCCCCCCATTCACACAGGGCATTAAGGAACTCAATAAACAACAAGATTACAGAGGGCTCTGGTAGAATTGAACCTCTGATGCAGAGACACACACTGTATCAAGTACAACAAGTACAAAAAGCCTTCTCTGTATTAAATACTGAAGAGGCTCTTGAGAAAAAGATTGAAGTGTTATCTGAAAAGAGAGAAGAAACCCATTGCATGCAGGAATTCCAGATCAGTAACCAAAGGAAAAAGCTCATTGTGCTAGATGAATCTGTCATCCAAAGGCACTAATCTTTCCCCTTGCACAAATGCAAAGGGAAAGGGAATAGTGGATAGCAAAACTCAATAAAGTCACAAAAGGAGTCCAGGAACAGCAATAACCTGAACGAAGAAAGCTGGAAAGCTATGAGCACAAATGCTCGTAGTTTGGGCAATAACATCCCAGATCTGCAAGCCCTAATGTGGAGGCAGACTTGGACATTGTTGCTGACACGGAGACGTGGTTCACGGAATCTCACGATTGGGATACGGCAATACCGGGCTATAACTTGTTAAGGAAGGACAGAGAAGATAGGAAAGGGGGAGGAGTGGCTCTTTATATCAGAAACAATATCCAAGCATCTGAGCTGCAAGGAAGATGGGGCAATGAAGAAGCACTATGCGCCAACCTAAAAAAAGATGGGACATCCATTTTTATTGGAGTGGTTTACAGGCCTCCAAACCAAAAGGAAGAGCTTGACAGAGATCTGGTTGAAGACATCCAAAAGATGGGAAAGAAGGGAGAAGTGGTGACTGTTGGAGACTTTAATTTGCCAGATGTGGACTGGAATCCCATCTGCAGAATCTAACAATAGTAGAGAAATAGTGGATGCTCTGCAAGGAGCTTTGTTCAAACAAATGGTAATGGAACCCACAAGAGAGGGAGTTATACTCGATTTAGTGCTCACTAATGGAGATAATGTCTCTGATGTGCAGGTGGGCGCCCACCTCAGCACCAGTGATCATCAAACGGTATGGTTTAATATCACAAAAAGGATACGGAAAAGAAGCACAGGAATCCAAGTTTTGCAGTTCAAAAACACAGACTTTGATGAAATGGGGAAGTACCTGGAGGAAGAACTAGTAGGCTGGAAGAACGAGAGAGATGTGGAACAGGGACCAATCTAAAAGGAGCAATTACCAAGGCAACTAATCTATATGTTAGAAAAGTAAAGAAAAGCAAAAGAAAAATGAAACCTATCTGGTTCTCCAAGGAGGTGGCTGACCAAATAAAGGCTAAAAGAACAGCGTTCAAGAAATACAAAGGATCCCAAAGTGAGGAGCACAAAGAAGAAAATCTGGTAGAACTGAGGGAGACAAAGAAAGTAATCAAGACGGCAAAAAGTCAAGCGGAAGAAAGGATTGCAAAAGAGGTAAAGAGAGGTGACAAAACATTTTTCAGATACATCAGTGAACGGAGAAAAGTTCAAAGTGGTATAGTGAAATTGAAAGGTGAAAAGGATCAATGTGTGGAGAGAGACGAAGAAATGGCAGAAATATTAAACACATACTTCAGTGCTGTGTTCACTAAAGAAGACCCTGGAGAAGGACTGTCGCTAGTTAACAAGAAAATGGAGGGGAATGGAGTAGATGTAACTCCATTTACAGTAGAGAATGTATGGAAAGAGCTGAGGAAACTGAAAGTGGACAAAGCCATGGGGCCTGATGAGGTTCATCCCAGGATACTGAGGGAGCTCAGAGATGTGCTGGCGGGTCCACTGTATGACCTGTTCAATAGATCCCTAGAAACGGGAGTGGTGCCGAGTGACTGGAGAAGAGCGATGGTGATCCCGCTTCACAAGAGTGGAAACAGAGAAGAGGCTGGTAATTACAGACCGGTTAGCCTCACCTCGGTGGTGGGAAAAGTAATGGAGTCACTGTTGAAAGAGAGAATAGTGAACTATCTACAGTCAGAAGAATTGCTGGACCAGAGGCAGCATGGATTCACCAGGGGAAGATCCTGTCAGACAAATCTGGGTAACTAAGGAATTGGATAAAGGAAGAGTACTCGATGTCATCTACTTGGATTTCAGCAAAGCTTTTGATACAGTCCCGCACAGGAGACTGGTGAATAAAATGAGTAGCTTAGGAGTGAGTGCCGAGGTGGTGGCCTGGATTGCAAACTGGTTGACGGACAGAAGACAATGTGTGATGGTAAATGGAACTCTCTCTGAAGAGAAGAGCGGTTTTAAGCGGTGTACTGCAAGGATCGGTGTTGGGACCGGTCCTATTCAAAATCTTTGTGAGTGACATTGCGGACAGGATAGAAGGTAAGGTTTTGTCTTTTTGCGGATGACACTAACATCTGCAACAGAGTGGACATGCTGGAAGGAGTGGAGAGAATGAGACGGGATTTAAGGAAGCTGGAAGAGTGGTCGAAGATATGGCAGCTGAGATTCAATGCCAAGAAGTGCAGAGTCATGCATATGGGGAGTGGAAATCCGAATGAACTGTATTCGATGGGGGGAGAAAGGCTGATGTGCACTGAGCAGGAGAGAGACCTTGGGGTGATTGTTTCGTCGCCTTCAGATCATTAGACACTATGTGACAAGGCGATTGCTAAAGCCAGAAGAATGCTGGGCTGCATAGAGAGAGGAATATCGAGTAAGAAAAGAGAAGTGATTATCCCCTTGTACAGGTGATTATCCCCTTGTACAGTACTCCAGGTGAGGCCTCACCTGGAGTACTGTGTTCAGTTCTGGAGACCGCATCTCCAAAGAGACAGATACAAGATGGAGGCGGTCCAGAGAAGGGCGACCAAAACGTTGGATGGCCTTCATCAAATGACTTATGAGGAGAGATTGAAGAATCTAAATATGTACACCCTGGAGGAAAGGAGGAGCAGAGGTGATATGATACAGACTTCCAGATACTTGAAAGGTTTTAATGATCCAAAGACAACGACAAACTTTTTCCGTCGGAAAAAAATCAGCAGAACCAGGTGTCACGATTTGAAGCTCCAGGGAGGAAGACTCAGAACCAATGTCAGGAAGTATTTCTTCACGGAGAGGGTGGTGGATGCCTGGAATGCCCTTCCAGAGGAAGTGGTGAAGACCAGAACTGTGAAGGACTTCAAAGGGGCGTGGAATAAACACTGTGGATCCATAAAGTCTAGAGGACTTGAATGAAGAGTGGGTGGCTCGCGGGAAAGATGGCTACTGCCTGGAGATAATACCCTTATTCAATAAACATGCACATGGTTAATGCGACTCCAACATTGCTCTAAGCTTCAACAGCAAGAGGAAATGTGGAAAAAAGTATTTGCATTCACAAAAAAGCGGGGAGTAGCTTACTTGTTACCGCACCTACTACCCCAAACCAAATAATCCTGATACTTCACTTTCAATGCATAGCTCTCTGCTTCAACGGCAGGGAAGAAAGTCTGATACTTCACTTTCAATGCATATCCAGCATAACTCTCTGCTTCAACAGCAGGGGGAATGAAGAAAAGTGGATCTATATACAAACGACCAACAAGGACTGGATTATTTAGTCTGGGTAAACAAATAAGCATGAGTGTAGCTTGCTTATCACGGCAGTTACTACCCCTAACTAATTAAGCTAGATATTTCACTTAGATGCAGTTCCAACACTGCTCTCTCATTAATGGTGGGTGTGGAAGGGAAATAGAACCAAAAGGTAACTAAGAGCCAAGAGAAACAGATAAGTTTGAGAAAAAAAAAAGTGTGAAGCTTGCTGGGCAGACTAGATGGACCGTTTGGTCTTCTTCTGCCGTCATTTGTATGTTTCTATATCAGTAAACCAACAAACAATAGTGGTACAGAATATGGTATATGCTCATTTATTTTTCAATTTGGCATTTTAATTTTGATTTTTACTTGTCATTGTAACTTTATTTTTGTATTTTCAATTTTAGTATTGGTTTTTGATTCTTATACTTTCTTGAGATAACTGGTGCAGGGTTTCCACTTTTCCCCTTGACTCAGAAGTTATTTTTTTTTTGTCTATGTATACCTTTATATATCTCTCTTTCTATGTGGTGATTTTATTTATGTATTTTAATTTTTTCCTCATTTTTCTTTTATTTTTTTTTATGTGTATATTTTTTATGTTCACAGGTAGAAGAGAAGATATATATTTTCTACCCTTGATGCAGACTTGTATGTCGAAACATGGCCATGTCGAGTTTCTAGTATTTTGATGATATTGCAATATTGTTTTTATCTTCTTGTGTTTTAAAATAATAAAGTTTGGTGTGGCCAAGATGGCCCCCGAAAAGGAAAGGTCGGGTTCGCGTGTATCCTGCAGCGTTACCCCTGCCACCCAGGCAGCGCACGATAGCGGAGCTGACTGCAAACTATTCAAAATTGGAGGCGACATGCTCCGCGGAGGTTGCCACGGGAGTCGCCGTGGCAGACCCAGGAGAAACCACTCTGAGTCCTCCAGACCCCAGGATGCCTCCAGTGCCGGTCCCCAGAGACTCCTCGAGCCCGGTGAGTGCTTTATCGATCCCTATCGGGGAATTGGGTACAGCAGCAGGAACCACCGCGGGGAGTGGGAGAGAAAATGCAGGCCTGGAGGAGACAGGAGAAGGGATGGCAGGGCCGCAGACGGCAAGCTTGAATTTGGACTTTGCTTCCACAATGAGTGCCTTTAATGGTGAAGATTTCTTTAACTTCGAGCCCGAAGCAGGAAATGCTTTATTCCCTAAACCTGAGGTTGTATCCATGGATGCTCTCTGGGAGCTGATAACCAAAATGGGGATGGCATTATATAAAGTAGCTCAACAACAATCAAATGTGACCCAGAAAATTGGAGGTTTTACCCAGGAATACAATGCAAGATACTTAGAACATCAACAAAAGATTATCAGGCTGGAAGAGCAAGTAAAGAAGTTTCAGGAATTGCAAGCAGCTATGTTGAAAGATCGTATCGCCATTAATAGGAAATTGGAACAGCTTGAAAATAAATCAAGGAATTTAAACCTTAGGTTTATAAATTTCCCAAAGGTTATGGGCGAACAACCGAGAGTAACTTTGAGGAAATACATGGTGGAAATTTTGAAGATTGCACCTGAAAATATTCCAGCTTTGAATAAGGTGTATTTTATGCCTCATGCAAGGCCTAGAGGTGAAGAAGCTGCTCCAGAGCTTGATCTTGCTAACTTAACAACTTTTCTGGAGACTTCTATGCCAGAAGTAATAGAGAGATCTACTCTCTTAGTTTCTTTTATTTATTCTCAAGACCTCAGTCTGGTAATGAGGAATTACTTTACTAATATGAGAGCAGAATTCATGGGTAAATCGGTGCAAGTCTTCCCTGATTTGGCACAGGCTACCCAGGAGAGAAGGCGAGGGTTCCTGTCAATGAGACAGAAAGCCCGCTTGATGGGGGCAAGCTTTGTACTCAGGTATCCTTGTCGATGTATATTAAAGCTAGACAATGTTACTTATGTTTTCTTTGTACCTGAACAAATGAAAGAATTATTAGAGAATAGGAAAAGATTGCCTTGTAATCCCCCAGTTCAGGATGCTTCAAATGTGGAGTCATAGAAAAGGAAGAATAGTTGTTATTGACCGTTAAGCTTTTTCTTTAGTAAGAATTTCTAAAGAATATCTCCTCTTTTATTTCTGGCTGTACACCCTCTGTTATATATTTGAGGCCAAGATATTTGAAAATGTTATTCTTCTTCTTAATGTAACTGTAAAGTTGCAAAAATGGAGAAAGTTATGTTTCTTTGTTTCTGTACAAAGTGATAATCCTTTGTAAATTTTGTTTAATCCCTCTTCCTTGCACCATCATCTCATCCACGCATTGAGACTCCAGAGCTCTGCCTGCCCCTGGGGACCTGCGCGTGGAACAGGGAGCATTTCGGAGGATGCTACCTGGAGGTTTTGGATTTCAGCTTTCTACCTAAGAGCCTAAATTTGGCTTCTAGTACCTTCCTTCCACATTTTCCTATGTCGTTGATGCCCACATGTACCATGACAGCCAGCTCCTCCCCAGCACTGTGTAAAATCCTATCTAGGTGATGTGTGAGGTCCGCTATGTTTGCACCAGGTAGCATGACACCAGGCGATCCTCACGCCCACCAGCCACCCAGCTGTCTACATTTCTAATAATCGAATCACTAGCTATGATGGCCAACCTAACCCTTCCCTCCTGTGCAAGTAGCCCTGGGAGACACATCCTCGGTGCAAGAGGACAGTGCACCACATGGAGAGCAGGTCCTTACTACGGGATCATTTCCTGCTGTACCAGTTTGATGTTCTCTGATCATGAGACCTTCCTTCTCCAAGGCAGCACCAGAGTTGTCAGACTGGATATGTGGCTTGGCAACTATGTCCCTGAAGGTCTCATCTATATACCTCTCTCCCTCAGCTCCTCCAGGTCTGCCACTCCAGCCTCCAGAGATCAGAATCATTCTCTGAGAGACAGGAGCTCTTTGCATTGGATTGCACATGTACAATTTCTCACTAGCAGGTAAAAAATCATACATGTGAAACTTGTTGCAAAAGACTGAGAGTCCCCCCTCTTGCTGATGAACTGCTGCCTTCATCAAATTTGTAGTTTTAGGTTTGCTATGAGAGTAGGATTGCATACAATTAGGGACCTTTAAATGTATTAGTGTATTCACTATATATCTGGTAGTGACCTACAAAGGAATGATTGAACTCTTGATAAGGTGTGGGGAATTTCTGAATTTGTTAAAAGGCTGATTAATTATTTATTTTTATTTGTTTATTTATGTATTTAATGTGCCAGTGTCACCTGCCTATAAATTAAAGAATGAGCTAGGGGTGGGAAATACAAACACACAAACTTCTGTTTTTTGTCTGCCGTCTGTCTAGCTATTCAATACAGATACGCAAACACACTAAATTATATATTCCGATAGTTTACTTCTCCCCAATACTTTTAAGTGTTAAACATTTCCCCAAGCAGTACTTACTGATTCTTTTCAGCCACCAGCAAAGGTGATTCGCTCCCCTCAGTGCTCCCACTAAGCCTGACTAGTTTTAGTATTCAACAATTGTGTATAACTGTCAACATTTCCGAAACACTCCTATTGAAATTAAACTCTAATTCAGAATATTTCAAGAACTATATAATTCCATTGATGAAAGAACCCTATTGATATAACTTCACAGGGATTATTGCAACCGGAAAAATTTAAAACACATTTTTTAACTGTAATCAAGTGCATCAGTTAAAAATTAAAAAGAAAAATCTCTTCAGCTGGAATTTTAAAATTGGCCACTGCTGAGCAACTGGAACACGTTCTGGCAGAACTCCACAAATGAGGCAAATAATTGAAAACTGTTTGCTGGCCAAAATATATTTCAGCCTTCCAGAATCCAAGCATCGACTGTTCTCAGCATTGGAATTTGTAGAAGTTCATCCAAAGAATCTGAACCAAAGTTATTAAGGCCTTACAGGTTTACCCAGATTTATTAAAATCAATTTCTGCCAAAACCGAAAGCCAGTGTAGAAATATCTGAACTGGTGAAATGTGCTTGCTTGTATTCATGCCATACATCATTCCCAGTCACTTTCTATTTTTATAACAAGTTTAAATATATTGATCTCTCTCATTCAGTTATATCATGCATAGAAATATCCTTTTAGCCTTCAAAATGTTTGGCACCTTTATATTCAATTTAAGGAAACTTGAAGAAAGTAAAACCTTAGCATTGCACCACAGCAGGACTCTTCCATTGACTCACATTTTTCCTCTCCACTCCCCTTTAAAACCCTCCTTAGATTCTACCTGTCAATAACCAGACTATTCTCCAACCTTTCTTTTCTTTCCAAATTGATTTAGAGGGCTGTTTTGATTCAGTTGAATGATTTCTTGAAGACCAGTAATGGCTTATATGTATTTCAGTCTGGCTTTCATGCTGGTTTCAGCACTTAAACTACACTATTGGTAGATGACTTCAGGGTGCATGATTCAGGGATATATTGTTAATATTGTTGGTTCTCTTGGATGCTTTTGACACTTTGGACCAAGGTATTCTAGTAGACATACTCTAGGTTCTCTGTGGCAGAGGTGGCATACTCAAATGTTTTAAAGCTTTCTTACCAAAGGTGAATCTTATCAATTAGTAATGTAGATTATGGAGTACCACCAAAGCTGATTTTATCTCCATTTTATTTAACCTTTATTTGCATCTTTTTTCTGAATTTGGTAAGATCCTACAGTTTGAGATTGCATGGTTGCACATATGATATATAGATATGCTGTATCTTGGAGGCAGATGTAACAGTTTCTGCCTAACCTAGGTCTTCATTTGAGCCTAGGCAATACTTGTCTTGCTGCTACTTTTCAAATTAAAAGTCTAGGTATTCATTTTGATTCATATCTTAAATTGAATAAACAAATCATAAAAATAAGCACAGAAACTTAATTCAGACTTTGTTTAGTCTATCTTTGAAAAGCGTTCCTCCTGTACCCAACTTAAAATAGTTATTCACACTTTGGATTTGAACCTGTTGGATTATTGCAACTTTCACTCAGTACATAGTTAAGCCCTGGAATACATTGCCAGAGGATGTGCTTAAGGCAGTTCATGTAAGTAGGTTTAAAAAAGGTTTGGATAACTTCCAAGTGGAAAAGTTCATAAACTGTGATTAATCAATAAGGAACAGTAACTTGAGATCTATTTAGGCGTAGATTTTAAAAGAATCACACGTGGCCTACATGTGCGCGCGCTACCCTGGTGCGTGCACATGTAAGCCCGATTTTATAACATGTGCGCGCAGGTGCGCACATGTTATAAAATCCTGGGTCGACGTGCGCAAGGCGGTGCACATTTATGCACCTTGCGTGTGCCGAGCCACACTGCCTTCCCCCATTCCCTCCCAGGCCGCTCTGAAATCGGAACAGCCTGAGAGGGAATTTCCCTTCCCCCTAGCCTGACCTTCCCACCCTTTCCCCTAACCTTCCCCCCCCCCAGCCTTACTCTAACCCCCCCCCAAACCTTTACCTTTTGCGCCTGCCGGCCGACTGCCAAGGCACAATCCCAAGCACAGCGGCAAATGGCCGCTGTGCCTGGAGCCTCTGACCCCGCCCCAGGACCGCCCCGCCCACACACTGCCCCTTCCAGCCCCTTTTTGCAAGCCCCGGGACTTACACACGTCCCAGGGGTTTAAGCGTGTCGCCGGGCCTTTTTAAAATCCAGCCCACAGTGTTTGGATACTAGCCAGCAGGGCCGGCACTAGCTTCTGCACTGCCCTGTGCATAGAGGCTCCGCCCTCTCCCCCCCCCCCCCCTGCGATGGCCCTCTGTTTCTTCAGCCACAGGAGGATATGAGCTCATATCCTCTTCTGGGGGCTGAAAAAGGAGAGAGCACCATGCTGCTGACCTGTGGACAGGCTCGCCCACCGCCTCCCCGGGTGTGCCACTCCGTGCAATTGCTCAGTTTGCACACCCGGTTGTGCCAAGCCTACTTGCCAGGTACTTGTGACTGAATTGGCCACTGTTGGAAACAGGATGCTATGCTTGATGACCCTTGGTCTGACCCTGTATGCATTATCTTATGTTCATATATATTTGCAGGATTGCTCGAGATATTTGAATAGGTTGCAATTGATCCAGAATTCAGCAGCCCAATTAATTTCTGGCCAATATATCTCTTTTATTAGCTAAGTTAGTTTGGCTCCCATTTCTCTCAAGATCTTAATTTTGAAATTAACTGTTTGACAATTAAAGCTTTGCATGACTTGGGTCCCCAATATCCAGAGCCTCCAGTTTTCTGCAGTAGATTTTTCAAGATTCTGTGGCAAGAGTTAATATATTCTGTGGCAGATTTTTCAAAATTCTCTGCCAATTAAATGACAATTTGCTTAATTTTTTATATAGATTCACACCTCTATGTGTAAAAAAAAAAAAAAGTCTTGAAACTTTTTTTGAAAACCATTCACATTGTTTTTAAATAATATTTAAACTATGAACAAATAAAAAATGTTCCATGTAAAAACATCAATAATTTATCAAGCTAAGACATATAAATTCAAACTTTTAACTGTGAAAAATGCTATTTATTTTTAATTAAAATAGTGCAACCATCTTTCTAATATTTTCCTGAGAATGTCCTTGCCATTTTTTGAAGTATATGTTAAAAATACCCTTGGCATCAGCAGTTTGTCAAGTTGTTAAGTGCATAGAAATATATGTGCACATATATTGGACCCACATTAACAGGTACAAAAAGGGGTTGAATTAGCACAAGTTTGAAACTTGTCAGGTAGTGTTGTCAGTCATCACGACTTCTATGTATTGAAATGAATGCCCTCTCCACCAGCTGTGAGACACAAGCAGTTCCAAAAACACAGGTAGGTCTTTGTAAATGATGTATGATTGGTCACACATGCAGCTGCAAAGACCTTTGTATAAAGATGAAATTCTTCAAAAAAGACATCATGCCATCCAGGAATAATATCAAAATAACTTTTGGTTTGATTTAAGAGATCTTTGAAGGATCAAACATTCTGACTTCTTTGTCTATTCCAACTTCATCTCTCCCTTCCTGTTCATTTCAGGACAGGAGAAGAGGGTGGAGGGAATCAATAGAAAGAAAGAGGCTGGATTATGGAAGAGAGCACCTCTTTTTTTCATCTGTTATAGCCTCAGCCTCACAACACCCCTCCCCATATGCTGTATAAAAGGGGGAAGGGCTGGAGCAGGAACAGAGAGAGCCGAGACAGAAGGAAGGTGCACTATAGCTTTCTTGAAAAGATTGAAATAGGAGGTGGGAAAATTTCAGGTATGTTGATTCTGTTGCAGGTTGCCGATTATGTGGCAGAAAGCTAATTGAGCAGTTTCTCCTGTGAGCCACACAATTGGGGGAGGCTAGGAGCACTGCCAATATCTTATGGATAAATTGTATAGATATTTCTCAGACCATAGTTTAAAATTTGAAAATTGTGTATTTTTGATGTGCCTTTGTTTAGGACTTTTAAATTGGCAAGTACTAGATTGCATGCACATGCATATATGGATTATCCTGTGGAGATCTTTGGCTGGATGGAGAATTTCTTAGGTTAAAGAGAGGTTTTGATCTGGCTACTGAGTTTAGTCCTAGTATGGAATTATTATTAGAAACTCCAGGTGTAAACATTCTGAGTCATGGATTTTTAATGATTCTTAAAAGATATTTAGCATGTTGGGGGGCTTTATTTTTTATTTTGGAGCTTTATTAAATGCTGATGATTAAATTGTACCTTAAATTTATTGTAATTATTTGAAATATAATTGTTGATGTTTTTGTATAATTCTATTCTACGTGGATTTTGTACATCGCATTGTGCCACATGGATAGGCAAGACGTCAAATTGAAGTAAATAAAATGAAATAAGGGGATGTGAAAGTGTGGGAATGTACAGGAAGGAGGACAAAAACATAAATTAAATTTCAACAGATATTTAGCATTTCCCATTTTCCAAACTTGGGATGTTTTCACCAATTTTAGTCCAGAAAGGAAACTGTAGTGAAAAGCAATTTGCAAAGGCCATCACACACAAAAAAAATAAAAAAAATCAACATTCAACGCTAGAGCTGAGACTGCGAAGGAGATTGAGTAGCAATGAATTGGGCAATAATGAACATATATTGAAGTATTTGGGGCTGTCTGGCTTAGAGGTACAAAATTCAGAGGTTGCCTAATTACCCCATATATGACCCTGATTGTCCTATTTTTGGGCATGCATTTTCACTCATTTGAAGTTTGACCTTGTACAGAAAAGGGGATAGGGAACCACACTGAGGATACATGAGCTACATCCACATCAGTGCCAACTAAAGTTAAATTAAAAAAAGCCTGCCCACACTTGAATCTCTACAGCATTTCATTTGTATTGTCACTAAAACATTTAATCATTTGGGCTTCATATGTGTCAGTGGGGAAAAATCATCAATCCAAGCCATCTTCCACCTTCTGCAACATAATTATAAATATTGATTGGTATAGTGCCTTTTAGGCTTGAATGCCAAGCATACTTCCTGTTGTCATTGATCAGGAGCAGGGATGTTGGTCAGTTGTCATGGAGATAACTAAAGAGCTGGAGGTGGATGGATGTGGTTGCTATTCAAAAAAGTGAAAGTAAGGAGGAGGCTGGAAACTAGACTGGTTAGTCTGATCTCTGTGGCGAGCAAATAAATAGAATTGCTGCAAAAACAGAGGATAGTGCTTTTTCTTGAATTGCGAGAGGCCAGTATTCAGTGTTACTTAGCTGGATAATAGAGACTTATCCAGCTAAGACGTGATGACTGAATATCTGTCACATTAGGTGGACATTCTTAGCTGGATACCTACTTATCCAGCTAAATAGTTAGCCATATAAGTAGTGGGTAGGATATGGGCATTCTGGAGAAGAGCTACTTATTTGACTAGCTTAGCTGGATAAGATTTGATATTCAAATTTCTCCAGTTAAGTTAACCAGATAAGTTAGAGTTAGCCAGATAAGACTTATCCAGCTAATTAGCAACTTATTCAAGCATATTAAGCAGCATAGCCGTGCTGCTGAATATCCTCTGTAAGCTAACCAGATAAGTCTTATCTGGCTAAATCACTTAGGGGTCACTTTTCAAAGGAGCGCGACCCCGACCCTGCGTGTGCAGTTATTTTCTAACACATGCATGTTGATGCGCGTGTGTTATAAAATACGATATCTGCATGCACATGTGCGGCGGACTTTAACATCCGCGCACGCATGTGCAGGCAAATGGCCTCCTCTGCGTGCAGGGGGGTCATTTTAAAAGCCCATGTGCGGCAAAGCAATCGGGCCTCCCCCAGTTCCCTCCTAGTCTGCTCCAATTAAGGAGCGAACTAGGAGGGAACTTTCCTATGCCTAACCATACCCTTCCTACCTCTTACCCTCCCCTCCCCAACACCTACCACCTATCTAATTCTTACATTTTTTATTTTTTTTTACCTTTCTACTCCTCTGGAAGGGGAAGGTGGACAGAATGTAAATCCATGGCTCTAGCAATAAACTTTCAAAAGGGAAACTTAGAAAATATGAGAAAAATAGAAAAAAACCTGAAAGATGCAACTACAAAAGTAAAAGGTGTGCAACAGGTATGGACATTGTTAAAAAATACCATCCTAGAAGCACAGACCAGATGTATTCCATGCATTAAGAAAGGTGGAAGGAAGGCAAAACGATTACCGGTATGGTTAAAAGGTGAGGTGAAAGAGGTCATTTTAGCCAAAAGATCTTCATTCAGAAATTAGAAGAAGGATCCATCAGAAGAAAATAGGATAAAGCTTAAGCATTGGCAAGTTAAATATAAGACATTGATAAGACAGGCTAAGAGAAAATTTGAAAAGAAGTTGGCCATAGAGGCAAAAACTCACAATAAAAACTTTTTAAAATATATACAAAGCAGAAAGCATGCAAGGGAGTCGGTTGAACCGTTGGATGATCAAGGGGTTAAAGGGGCACTTAGAGAAAATAAGGCCATCGCGGAAAGATTAAACAATTTCTTTGCTTCAGTTTTTACTGAAGAGGATATTGGAGAGATACCCGTTCCAGAGAAGGTTTTCATAGGTGATGATTCAGATCAACTGAACCAAATCACAGTGACCCTGGAAGATGTGGTAGGCCTGATTGACAAAATGAAGAGTAGTAAATCACCTGGTCCGGATGGTATATACCCCAGAGTTCTGAAAGAACTAAAAAATGAAATTTAAGACCTATTAGTAAAAATTTGTAAACTATCATTAAAATCATCCAATGTACCTGAAGACTGGAAGATGGCCAATGTAACTCCTATATTTAATAAGGGATCCAGGGATGATACATGAAACTATAGACCGGTGAGCATGACATCAGTGCCGGGAAAAATTGTGGAAACTGTTATAAAAAATAAAATCGCAAAACATTTAGATAGACATGGTTTGATGGGACACAGCCAGTATGAATTTACCCAAGGGAAGTCTTGCCTCACATCTCCTACATTTTTTTGAAGGTGTGAATAAACATGTGGACAAAGGTGAACTGGTAGATATGGTGTATTTGGATTTTCAGAAGGTGTTCGACAAAGTCCCACATGAGAGGCTTCTAGGAAAACTAACAAGTCATGGGATAGGAGGTGATGTCATTATTTTTAGAACATTGTTGGGGTTTTCTTATCTGAGACTAAGAGAGTTTCCATCATTCACAGGATATGTCAGCATTACTCGAGGGATGGGTCGACTATAGGACACATTTTTTGTTTACTCAAGATTTGACCACCTCAGCATTCATTTATTATTCAGTTGATTACTTTTTTATCTGTTTCATGGGTTTAATCTG
Source organism: Rhinatrema bivittatum (assembly GCF_901001135.1). Taxonomy (NCBI): domain Eukaryota; kingdom Metazoa; phylum Chordata; class Amphibia; order Gymnophiona; family Rhinatrematidae; genus Rhinatrema; species Rhinatrema bivittatum. Next base: position 108,249,342 of record NC_042617.1, on the reverse strand, counting down.
TTAACCCTATCACTCCTGGGTTATGTGCACTCTTCATTCTGCTCTCTTGTGTATGATGATGCATCATGGAAAGACTTTTGTTTAATTGTCTGCAACCCCTGATTGTGATTTGTAATTGTGGTAGGATTAACCCTTTTTGTTATAGTTTCAATGTGCACATTGTTTTTGTTTTTTTTCTCTTAGCTTCTCACACTAAAGCAAAATGATAAAGAGACTAAGCAGAGAAATCAATGAGCTAGTGTGTATAAGGCAAACATTTTTCTCAGGCTGAGCAATTAACCATTGAAGATGTATAGCTTTGAGTGTTGATTCCAAGATTTTATCCAGTATGTAGTTGTATTAAAATTTAAGCCAGTCATTTCATTTTGACAAAGAGGATTTATTGCCTATGAAAGAAAAATATTTTCAGCCAGCCAAGAACATACACACCCTACCCTTCTCCTCTCCCTTCCCTTATACTTTATCAAGAACATGTTAATGTAAAAACCAAGACTGAGATGGTAGACTGATGAGGAACAACAAACAAAGTAATTTCCATAACTATTATTAAACCTGTACCCATCCTGCCCTGACAATTCATATCTAAACCAGTGGAAGAGAAATGAAAGAAAGAAAAACAGTGCAACAGAGGTTATTCTGATTTCCTCTCTCAAAGCAAACTATTTAACCCTCATCTATCCTTACAATAATTCTGAGTAGGTTTTTTTAGCTGCATTAAATGAATTTAAATTTATTTAGGTATAGGTTCATTTTGAATACTGATGTAACTTGAATATTACTTATAACGAGAGCAGTTTTCAAAGCCATTTATCAGGGTAAATTGCCGACTTAAAATTGCCCTATTCTGCCCAGCTAAAAGTATTTGTAAGCTTCTAAGAGGCTTTCTAATGAATCCCTTAGGGTCAGGGAAGGAAAAAAATATTCATGCATGGGATTTTCAAAAGTACATGTGCTATTTTACTCTCCTCAATCTATCTTTCAACCATCCTTACAAATAACTGTTGCAAAGTATGCATGTCCTCTGTATATGCCTACATTATTTTTTAAAACTGCTTAGGTAGTTTCCCTTTGAAATTTATCCACATGGTAAGTGTGTTAAGTGCCCCTGATATGACTGAATGAGAACAATGCTTCTAGCTTTACTACAGAGCAAAACAATTGAAAATGAGAAGAGTAATTGGTGTGGATGCACAAACTTTTTCTGCCCTCATGTTCCTCTGTTTCTAAGATTTTTCCAATGTTTGAAAATGTATATTTTATTTCCTTAATTTAGAGTCAGATGTACTAAGCTTTTTTCCCATAGACACAAAATGGGAAAACCCCTTGAGTATATTGGGCACTAGTTATGTTATATTTAGAGCTTCTGATTTTAGGTTTTAACTATTCTCACAGGTCAAGCAGGATGGTAGTCCTCACATATGGGTGACGTCCGTGGACAGAGCCCTGCTATGGAAAACTTTGCTGTCAAAGCTTCTATAAAGCTTTGACTGACACTGGCACACTGAGTGCATTGAGCATGCTCAGCCTGCAAGTATCCCTGCGATCACAGGTGTCTCCCCTGAGTCTTCTTTTTTCTGCTCTGCAGTAAGTATAGCGGTTAGGAGCTCTGTGAGAAATTCTCACAATTTTTTTCTTCGCGGAAACACTTAAACTTTTACGTCACAAACACTTTTTCCCTGTGCAGGTCTCCCTTCGCGTACTTTTAATCGACGCTCGGTGAGTACTATGCCCTGTTTTTCGGTCAGTTCCTGTCACCTCACTACGGTTTTCCCGGCCTACCAACAAAATTGTGGCCTTCCCTCTCCCTATGTTTTTACAGTTAGCCCCACATAGCCTGCAAGTGTCCTACCGTGACCCTCTGCCTGGTTATTAGCTCTAGTGAGATAGGGATTCCCACAGTTACCGTTGCCGCCAGGTCCTCTGTTGAATTCATATCTCGGTACCTTCGTGCATTTGATGCCCCCCTCACTACCGTCGGTACCCCCTACCAGGCCGTCTTGCCTTTTTCGACACCATCGACACCCCTCTCCCCGCGGTCCGTCAATGTCATCAATCCCCGCATCGATTCTTTCAGTGCCATCAATGTTTTCATCCATGGCGCTGATTTTTTCCATTGGTGTCATCGATGCTCGGGCAGATGCCATCAATGCACACCTTGGTGTCGTCGGTGCCATAGTTGCCTGGGTCGATGCAATCAATGCCCGGGTCGATTCCATCAATGCCATCATCGCCCAGGTCGGTTCCACCGATGCCATCGTCTATTCCATCAATGCCCGGGTCGCTTCCATAAACACCTTGGTCGATGCCATATCGATGCCTACGTCGATGCCATCGATGGCCATGTCGATGCCATCGAGCCCATTGCCTATGGCCATGCTGTTGATGCCCATGGCCATGCCACTGATGCTGTCAGTGCCCGTCTTCATCCATTGATGCCGTCGATACCCAAGTCGTTTCCATTGGTGTCCTTGTCGTTCCTATCGATGCGACCATTGATTCCATCAATGCCGAAATCAATTTCTCGATGCCATCGATGTCTATTCGATCCTTCGATGCCACATAGTTTCCATCGAGACCTATACTGATGCCGTCCATGCCTCCATCATTGTTATCGTTGCTCTGCCCAGGCCATCAACAATTTTTCATATATATTTTTGACGATACCCTTGAGGCCGCTCCATGCCGTCATCGATACCGTCAATACTGACATAGCACCTACAGGCAATGCCCTCGCCTAAACACAGTGCTTCATGCTTTGGGTTCTTTACTAAAGCTCTGTATTAGCCTACGACACTACATAGTGCCAGGAGCAATGCAGGCATGCTGACACTCCGTCATCATTCACCATCCAAGACAGTGAGGGCATCCACCTTGGCGCTGGGGAAAGACCGGGCCGAGCACCGTGGCACTCATTGTCACCGGCACTGTGACCATCCACCACCGACAGCATCCAGCACATCAGTGCTATCCTACTTGGTGCTGGAGAATGCCCGGGCCGAGGAACATCGCTACTGCCACCGCCACTGTTCCACACGGTGCTGGCAGTCCTTGGTGCTTCAGAATAACCGGACCGAGTTCCAAGGAATTCTGCACTGGCGTCACGATACATTGAGCCGCTGCAAAGAGGGCCAGGTTAATGAGTCATAATGGCTCCCCTGTACCCGAGGCATTCCCCACTGACAGCGGTGCGGGGTTCTGAACCTCCACAAATTACTGTGGTAGCACCAGACACGCTCAGCCTGTCTCCTCTGTACCTGTGCTACCATACCAGGTTACAAAGTTGAGTCTGACGTTTATGTCCTTCAGGCTATCCCTTGATGACTCATGAAATCCATAAGAACATAAGAAAATGCCATACTGGGTCAGACCAAGGGTCCATCAAGCCCAGCAGCCTGTTTCCAACAGTGGCCAATCCAGGCCACAAGAACCTGGCAAGTACCCAAAAACTAAGTCTATTCCATGTAACCATTGCTAATGGCAGTGGCTATTCTCTAAGTGAACTTAATAGCAGGTAATGGACTTCTCCTCCAAGAATTTATCCAATCCTTTTTTAAACACAGCTATACTAACTGCACGAACCACATTCTCTGGCAACAAATTCCAGAGTTTAATTGTGCGTTGAGTAAAAAAGAACTTTCTCCGATTAGTTTTAAATGTGCCCCATGCTAACTTCATGGAGTGCCCCCTAGTCTTTCTACTATCCGAAAGAGTAAATAACCGATTCACATCTACCCGTTCTAGACCTCTAGAGCCATCAATCTTCGCCTCCTCGTCCTTCTGCGATCCACGACAGATGGTAAGTACTCTACTCTAATCCTGCTTCAGCGACAATCCCATTGAGACCTGTTCTCTAAATCGGGCCATATGGTTCGAAAAGTTCTAGGTCGTCTGATCTTCCAATAACCGTATTAGTGTCCCATATCGCTATTGCCAGCTATGTCACAATACCAAGAGAACCTCTCTACCAATCATTTGGGATTACATCAGGACATCCTCCCGTTGTCAGCAACGGGACTCTGTACTGATTAATACTCTGATTTCTGGTTCCTAATTAAGGACCGAAATTCCAGATGCATTCGTTGATCTGCTAAACACAAGATTCAGCAAACACTGTCTCAATTGTAAGTCCACCTCGAGACCTGGCGATAGGTCTCAACGTTTTCTTGTATAGCACACAGAATTGCGGGTAAGACTTTTACCGCTCACGCTCTCGTGGGAGATTACATGATATCCAGATTATGTCAGCCCCGCCAGTTGGACACCTCCCGGTCTCTCAACTTGCTGGATATCCGAGCGGCCACCCCACTTTGTACCAAGGTTCAGGGTACAGTCATCCGGACGCTACAAAGCGCAGGGGTGGGTGGGGGGTGGGGGAGTTTTAATTTCACTATTCTTTCTTTCAACAGAAAGTAGTTACTCTCCGCCCATCCTGGACCTCAGAAATATCAATTTTCTTCAGAAGGCACAGGTAAAATGGTATCTCTCGTCACCATGCTTCCATACCGCAGTAAGTAGGTTTCCTCTCTCCTCTAATCTTCCTATGTGCTTCATGGTAAATCAACAATATTACCTTCCCAAGCTCTGCCGGTTGCACCAGCTTCGGCAACTTAGGTATTTCATTAAATCACTAGCAGTGACTGCTCTTTCTCTACGGAGTAAAACATCATTCAGACTTTTCCTTGCATGGACAGCTGCATAACAACAGTCAATCCAAGCAAGGAGCTCTATGTTCTTCATGACTCACTATAAATCTACTACCTGGGATTGCTGTTAACTACCATAAATCCCATATTGCACACTTCTGGACACCACAGTCACAACGAACTTCCTGTCCAACAACTGCGCAGACATTCTGACAAATTCCTGTATGTCTCTGCACGCATACAACATAACCTCAGCCCCTCAATTCTTTCATTGTTGGGCCACGGCATTTTTTTCACCATGCACTTGCTCATAGGTCCAAAATTTGCTATGAGTCAGATTCAGTGAAATTCAATTATCAGTGGACCTAAGCTGTTCAACCACTTTCGTCTTTGATCCATATTGCAGATCTAGAACCAAAACCTAGACTGGTCCTGCTCATGCTCGCATTTACTCAGGGTTGCAGAGTTCGCACTAACATCTTCTCACCCCAATATGCGTCTATTCCGCTCCATGCAGAGTTTCACATCAACTTCCTGGAGCTTTGAGCCATGAGTTATGCCTTTATGCCTTACAATACTGCCTATGCAACAAACCTTTGTGCATGCAGACAGCATAGTGACATTGTGGTATTTCCAACACACAAGCACGCACAACCTCTTAGCTGCTCAGCTAGGAAGCTGTGCAGCATGCATCCCCAGGCCACTTATCTAACAGACTTACTGAATGCACTAGCAGACCTTCTCCACATAAGTTTCCATCCTCTCGGATGGTCTCGGATTATATGTGTAGCGAGGAAAATCTTCTAGCACTGAGGTCAACCGAACTTGCCCTCTGCGTCTGAATCAAACCATACGGTGGACAGATTCTACTCCCTACACATGTCTCCAAGGCGTTCCCATAGACGCCTTTGCTGCAACAAAGGCCTCTTATATGTGTCTCTTTTGATGCCTCTCATAGCCAGAACCCTTATTATGCTGCACCAGGTCGGGGTTCACTGTTCTCAGACCCACGTCCTGGCCGAGACCAGTATGCTTTCCCATACTTCTCAATCTATCACACCAGTACCCAATTCGCCTTCTCACAAGTCAGTCTCATATCATGAACTCACTGATATTCTCAGGTACTGGTAGCGTCTCAAAAACCTTCTACACACAAATCCTACCATTCAAAATGGCATGATTTACCTAGTGTCGTAAAAAAAAAAAAAAGGGTTTTACCCCCTTTATTTCTACACCACTCTTTTCTCTTACTCCCTTGGATTCTGCTTCCCAGACATCCTCTACATGGGTACGCCTCGATTCCAATTGGCATACCACTTGGGAGTGGGGATACCTGATTAACGGTTCAACCCTTCCGAGTCAGCTTACCATGGGTTATCCATTGATTAAGCCGCCTCTATTTTTTACTGGTTATGGAATGGGGCCTATATATTAGTGCTTACAAGACTCATGCGTTCCCCATTCGAGCCTTGCCATTCCTCTCACTTAACAGTCTACAATGGGAAATTCTTTCCCTCGTAGTCATCACTTCTGCCAACAGGGTCAGTGAGTTCCACACCATGTTACATACTCACCCGACCGTCCGTTCCTCCATGACCGAGTGGTTTTATGTACTCAACTTCATATCCTTCTTAAGGTAGACGCAGCATCTCACCTTACTCAGAATATACTCTGCCCACTTTTTCCCAATACCTCTCTCTCACCAGAGCGAGAGGGTTTTCCACTCCTTGGACTGTAAAACTGCACTTGCATTCTATCCAGACCGCACTACACTCCATAGGAATTCCACCTAACTCTTTCCTCCTGTGGCAAAAGCCAAGCTGCGAGTTCCAGTGGTCAAACAGACCTATTCCTCCTAATTGACGGTGTGTATCTCTTTTTCCTACTAACAAGCAGGCATTTCACTCCAACACCGTGTGTAACCACACTCTGTTAGGGCCGTAGCAGCCTCAATAACTCATCTTCGGCTGGTGCCGCTTGTACATATTTGTAAAGCTGCGACCTGGAGCTCTCTCCATACCTTTGCAGCCCATTATTGCTTAGATAAGACTGGCCGCCATGCTTCCATGTTTGGCCAGTCCGTCTACTCCTCTTCTGTTCGGTTTAACTACCCAACATCCTTCCACCAACCCGTTAAGGGTTTCAGGATGCCCTCCTTACCAAACCCCCCCCCCCCCGACGTTGCGCCTTTTGCACGTCTTGGGTGCATTGGGTACACTCTTGGGCACCCTCAGCTCGGTACTCACCCATATGTGAGGACTACCATCCTGCTTGTCCTGTGAGAAAGCAAATGTTGCTTACCTGTAACAGGTGTTCTCACAGGACAGCAGGATGTTAGTCTTCACGAAACCCACCCGCCACCCCGCGGAGTTGGGTCTACATACATTTTATTATTTTAGTTTTGCTTGCGCTTTTTGCTATAAGACGAGACTGAGGGGAGACACCTGTGGTCACAGGGATAATTGCAGGCTGAGCATGCTCAGTGCACTCAGTGTGCCAGCGTCAGTCAAAGCTTTATAGAAACTTTGACAGAAAGTTTTCCATAGCAGGGCTCCGCCCACTGACGTCACCCATATGTAAGGACTAACATCCTGCTATGTGAGAACACCTGTTACAGGAAAGCAACACTTGCTATACAATGCAAAAAAAAATATTTTAAAAAGTGTTTATTAGATAAACACCGGAAAAACGCCACTTCCCCTAGTACTCTCTCTCCTGTCCTTTGCCTACCCTGGATCCTCCACTTTATTTTTGTGCCTTTTCCATTTTATCAATGACTCAGCTGCACAAATGTATTTATTTCGTCCAACTGGAAAAGATACCAATAGTACCTGTGCCGCAAAAACACCAAAAAACACTGATTATTGGTACCCCCAATGAACTCCTAATTAGCTGGAAAATAAACACCTAAATTTACAATTTATAAACACCTAAAATCAAAAGCCCTATTTATATTATAATTTCCTCTGAAAACTGATTTGCAGACCCATGGGTATAAAATTCATACAGACACCACAGCCCAGTTTCAAAATTGCCCTCAAACTGAGCAGTTCCTTTAGTAAATGTGATAAGATGCCAATAAAACTACACATTTTCTTGCAGGTGCAGTAATACTTCTTGGAAGAACCAATATGTTTCGCTTTAATCATCCGAAGGAAGCTGCTAAACTGAGGGAAAAGAGAAAGGTAATCTAGATTGAAGGTTGATTTGGAAATCTAAATATTTTTTCGAATTTCATATTTAACATATCTATGAGTATTGTAAATGTGTAGAATCAGTTGATTTGTGGTAGAATAAGGTTAGATTTTTCTTTCCAAAGCTATTAGCTATGGGAAATATGTTGTCAGTTTTATAATTATAATTTTCAGCATCTAATTAAATTTTGCAGCAAATGCAAATGTAACATATCTTCCTGATATCACCATCCACTCAAGTTTACACTAATTGACCACTTCTTTCTCCTCTTCCTGTGCTCTGCTACTGGCTTCTGTACTGCCAGAAATTACATGTCCGTGGTTTGTAAACACATACTAGCTCTGTGGCTGGAAACCTTACTGTGTGCATGTCTGTGTCCAGAGAAAAATTTTGTGGGGTTTTTAAGAGGAAAATAGTAGCTTTTAAAAAAAATTGACATCTGGTCTCCTGGCCATTTAGCAGATAATGAAGTCAGTGCTGTCATACACATTTCCAACACTGAACACTGGGACATCACTACCCCAGTCCTCCAATTGCATACAGAATGTTATCATTTTGAATATTAATTGAAAGTTCTCTAATTTTTTAAGATAACATATAATACATGTTTATTCAGACATATCACATTAAGTAAACTATTACATATTTTTGCACATTTAGCAATGCTAGTTAACAAAAGGACCAAAACACTATAACTCAGTTAAACACCGAAATATTTCAGAATGTGTTCATCAGTAGAGAAACTATGGAATTTACAGAAGGGTCCACAAAAGTCTTTTGTTACTTGACAAACAAAGTTCTTCAGGAACTGATGATGTGAAAGACATCTCTGGTTTGCTACCCTAAGCATTATTATTGCAAAATCCTTCATAGCACTCAGTATAGAAAACATATAAATATTCATCTCCAAGCTGTCTTATCAAGAACTGCTTAATCACTCTAATAGTGCAGCTTGTCAGTGCCTTTTCTGCCATAATTCAAAAGTCAGTACAGGTCCAACCTTCACCTACTTGTAGTTTTAGCTGAAACTCATTCAAGATAGATAGCAGTACTTCATCACAAGAAGTTGTCCCGGATTCTTCAGTTGGTGTTCCCTTATCTGCTGCATGTTCGTACTTCAATATGTATTTATTTATTTTAAAACATTTCTTACACTCAGAAAATTCTAATAGATTGGTAGGGCAAGGCTTCCCTTTTCTAAATCCATGTTGGCTCTTTCCCATTAAGCCATGTCTATCTTTATGATCAGTAATTCTGTTCTTAAGAATAGCTTCTACTATTTTGTCCAGCATTGATTGAAGGCTCACCGGTCTGTCGTAACCTGGATCACCCCGGCGCCCTTTTAAAATTTGGTGTTTCATTGGCCACCCTCCAGTCTTCAGGTACTGTAGCTATTTTAAATGATAGGTTATAGATTACTAGTAACAGGTCTGTAGTTTCATATTTCAGTTCTTTTAGAACTCTGGAGTGAATACCAACCAAGCCTGGATTTGTTAATCTTTAGTTGTCAAGTTGCTCTATTACATCTTCCAGTTTCAGTTATTTGTTTCAGTTCCTCTAAATTACCACTGTCAAAGATTACCAATGTGGCTATATCCTATCAAAACAACACTAAGTAGAAGAGCCCTTTCCACCGCAGGCCCTTTACATTGGAATTCACTCCCTCCAGACCTCAGGCTCGAACAATCGACACCCACCTTCAAAAAAAGACTTAAGACCTGGTTGTTCAACCAAGCATTTTCATAACTCATTTATCCTCTCACAGATCACTACGGAAGAATTCCTCCCCTTGACACTTTCACAACTTCCTTTCAACACTAATCTCCCATGCGCACTTTCTTCTCCGAATGAATGTCATGACAGTGGCTCTAGGTCATGACAATGGCTCTAGGTCTCTCCAAGACAGCTCCAGTGACTTCACATTCTGTTCCACTAAGCTATTTGTATATAATTTGTATTCTTCCTGTTCATTGTAAGTTATTATCCAAGTTTCACTCTCCCTGTTCTATGTAAGACATTATAAATTATTCTTTATATTGTCAATGTAATTGTTGAGATGTGAACCGAAGTGATTAGTAACATTGTTACCTGAACTGCGGTATATAAAACTGTTAAATAAATAAAATATATCCCTAATATCTTCCTCAGTAAAGACCAAAGCAAAGTACTCATTTAAGCCCAAATTTTAAAAGCCTGGCATGCAAAAACCTGGGGATATACACGTGGCCAGGCCGTGTGCACGCCAAGCGCATTTTAAAAATGGCCTGGCCACGTGTATATCCCCTGGTATGCGTGGAGGTGCCAGGCTTCTTGAAAAGGGGAGGGGATGGGCCGACCGGGACAGCAGCCATTAGGCCCGGGTGAAAACAAAAAGGTAGGAAAACGGGTTTTAGAGGTCGGGGAAGGGAGGAGAGGAGAAAAGGGAGACAGAATAGGAAGAGGGATAGAAAAGTTCCCTCCCAGTCGTCTTCTTAATTGGAGCGAACTGGGAGGGACTGGAGTAGGCCCAATCGCGTCGCTGTGAGTATTTTTTTTTAAACCCCCTTGCACACACGAGACACTATCCGCCCGCACATGCACACGCAGATATAAAAATTGGGCATGCATGCGCATGTGGGAATCATATTTTATAACATGCGCGCGCCAACACATCCATACATCACTATACCACACATCCATGTTAGAGGTCCCTTCAATGTCTTCTTTTCCAGGGAGCCCACCAGTCATGGTTCCTCATTCTCCTACTTCCCCTGCTCTCAGATTAATTTGTTGAAAGATTGTTCATTGCAGGGCCCTGCAAGCTTGTTTCTTCTCCCTGTAATTCAGTAGGTAGGTTTTTCAGTCGCTTTTCTAAATTTTTGTTACTTTATCAGTGTCAGGTCAGTACACTGTTGGTGCCCATTGGGCATCAGTCATCTATTGCCATCAAATTCAATTTTGCCTCCTTTATTTTTCTGGTCATCCATATTGCATGGTTCAAATCCTGTGCTTGCTGCTCCAGTATTATGTCTGTCACGAATTCCCATGATATATGTTTCATGTGCCTGGGGACATTGCATGACATCCAGAGTTGTCATCTATACATGACCATGACCTGGAAGGGACAACGGACTCAGCCGGATATCATTGAAAAGTATTTCGGGCACTGGAAAACCAATCCATCAGCATTGGAAATATCAAGATTGAAGGACCAAGGAGCTTCACCAGAGACTGTCCACTCCCTCAACATTAGGCATCAGTAGAGACCTGAAAGAATGTATGACACCTGGTTTTTCTCATTTGAAGAAGGCACCGGGTTCCACCTCTTCAACACCAGCATCAAAGAGCTCCAATGTTGGGCACTGAGCAAAGGCAAAGAAGCATCAGCATGGGTCTTTATTGGTGTGCATTGTCTAGTGTTTGCTGAGAATCCCCCAAAGTGACCCTGTGGAGAGGAGAGCTTATCCTCACCAATCGCCCAAGAACTGCATCAATCTCCAAGGGTTCCCAGGAGGATGTGGCCACCCTTCTTGCATCCCAGTCAATGTTGTATTGGTTGGCTAAGAGGAATTAGACCAATAGATCCAGCAAGCCTTAGAGAAGATACTGCAAGGCCTCAGTGCTCTGGTATTTAGGGTATTGGAACTAGTATGAGCCAGAGTTGAGCCTCTGCTCAAGTTCCTCCATGCCTGGCGACCTTATGTGATTCCCAGTGAGGAATCTGAGTTGATGGCAGCTGCCCCTCTGATTATCTGCAGTCCATCAGGGAAGGTAGTCTCCCCAAGGAGCAGGAGCTCTTCTGGTTCCAAGTCCAAGCAGAATAGTCACCCCTCTCTGAGGTCTTGTCTGTAGGACAGACACCGTCAGGGTCTTCATCATCAGCCTACCAGCAGTGGTCTGATTTTTTTAGTTTTCCTAGGGGTATGGCTATAGATCCTAGTATGTCTATGAAGAAGAGGGATTGAAGAGTCTCCCCTCTGACCCTTTGCTCCTCCAGAAAAAAAAAAAGTCCTCTCTTGAGGATCTCTCCACTAGTTTTGTTAGAATGACAGAGGCCATTTCCTTTTCTTTGTTGATGGAGGATGAAACCAGAAACAAGATGCTGGACATCTTCCAGTTCATGGAGCCCTCTAAGGAGGTCATAGTAGTCCCAGTTCATGAAATCCTTTAGGAGGTACAGATGAGGATGTTGCAAAAAAACCTTCTGTGGCTTCCATCAACAAAAAGGCAGGTGTGGTTTGTCTTGTCTAGAAGGTTCCCAGATTTGAAAAGAGGCAGCTACTGCACCAATCTCTAGTTGAATATACTCACAAGAAAGCCAAGAGGCCTAGGACAGATTCCTCAGTGCTTCCAGAAAAAAAGTCTAGAGCCATTGACATTCTTTGGAGAAAGGTATTTCAGGGAGGTATGCTAAATGCCTGCATAGCCTCCTACCAGTTCTTCATGAGCCAATATTTGTGGGATTTTGTGAAGCAGATGCAAAGGGTGGCGGAGAGCATTCTCAAATGTATCAGAACACCCTCCAGTTACTGGTGGAAAATGAAATGGAGTGTGGAAAATACATGGTTCGCTCGACTCATGATGTTTTCAAGATGGCATCGAGAGTCTCTGTAATGGGGATTGGTTCCTGCAGATTTTCCTGGCTGCAGCCTCAGACTGCCAACCTGAGGTGCAAGAAAGACATGCAGATGTGTGCTGTGCACTGGAGAGATTCTCTTCAGAAATAGAGTTAAGGAAGCAATGGTGCAGGTATATGAACACTGTGCCATGCTTCAGCAGCTCTTCACAGTCACTCCAAATCTGCTCTCCTCTTCTAGGAGGCATCCAAGAATGGGACAGAGAAGGCACTATCCTCTGCTTTCTCAATTCCATACACAGCGGCCCTTTTGAGCCCATCTGATGCAGCAGAATGCCCCTAAGCCACAGCCAACACCCCAGTCAACACCTGGCATGGGGTTTTGAATAAATTGTATAGCCTGCATCCCAGTACCCATGCTGGAGGACATTCCCTTTAGAGGCACTGAACCATTGGCTCTGGGTAACTTCAAACATGGGAGTCTTCAGCATCATAAGGAAAAGTTACAAATTACATCTATTGGGTCTATTGCCACATCAACCCCCGCACACAAGTTGGGGTCACTAGCCACATCAAGAATTGCTTCAAAAGGATCTCTCTTCTCTTTTGGAGACCAATGTGCTTGAATCTTTTCTACCAGGGAAAAATGGGTGGGGATTCTTTTTTTTTTTTTTCATTCATCTTTATTGGGTCAAAGATTCCTGATTCCAAAGAAAGCAGGGTGATTCCATCCCATCCCATCCTAGCCTAATGAGCTTGAACAAATTTCTAGAAAGAGAAAAATTCAAGATGGTTTACTTGGGCACCTTGATTCCCTTTCTTCATAAAGGGGACTTGCTATGCTCTCTTGATCTTAAAGATAGTACACCCATATAGAGATATTCCACCATCACAGGAAGTATCTCAGATTTGTTGAGGGAGATCATCACCTCCAGTATTGTCAGCTCTGCTTATCTTTACCAAATGTCTTGCCATGGTGGTGGCACACCTGTGCAAACTGGGGGTGCATGTGTTTCCTTATCAGGGTGATTAGCTGGTCAAGAGCTCATCACAGATCGCAGATAGGTGCCACAAAATCGATGCACCAGACCATGCAAGTGTTCCTAGATTTCATCCATCAATTATCCCTAATTCTACTTGAGCCCATCATCTCAATTGGAGTTTATCAGAACTCTGTTAGTCACAATTCAGGCAAGAGTCTTCCTTCTGCAATAGAGGGCTATTGTCCCAATATTCAGAGTGGAAAAGAGTCAGCAGACATCAGCATGGGAACAATTATAGATGTTGGGCTTTATGGCCTCAACTGTTAATGTCACTCCCTTGGCACATCTCCACATGAAGAGAGCATAATGGACCCTCAGATTACAATGGCTACAGGCCACTCAGGATTTTCAGGGACACACAACCACTCAGGGACTCGCTGTCCTAGTGGCAAGACAATACCAGTCTGAGCAGGGATATACCCTTTTAGATTTCTATGATCAAAATTGTCCTTATCATAGATGAATCCAACCTGGGTTAGGGAGCTCGCGAGAGGGGTTCTACACCTAGGATCTCTGGTTTGATCAGGAAAAGCTTCATCAGATAAACTTCCTGGAGCTAAGAGTAATCTGGTATGATATAAAGGCTTTCAGAAATAAGCTAGCCAACAAAGTAACAATCAAATGGTCCAAATGAACAATCAAATTTCAGTGTTCTACATCAGCAAGAAGGAAGGCATGGGTTTGTACCATCTTTGACAGGAAACCGTATAATTGTGGGACTGGCCCTTCTCTCAAGGGAATGTTTCCAAGGCCACATATCTGGTAGATGTGGTAAATGTCCTAGTGGACATATCGAATTGGTCTCTGGAACCCCACAAATGGTCCTTGGAACAGGGATTGCAATCCAGATATTCCATGAGTGGGGCACACTCATGGTGGATCTGTTTGTATACACTCAGAACAAGAAGGTTCTATTTTCGTCTGTTCCAAGAAACAGGCACAGGTCAAACTAGCCTCAGATGCCTTCACCCTCACTTGGGGTTGGGATCCATATTATCCAATACTGCTAGTCACAAAGACTCTGTTGAAACTGAAAGAAGTCAGAGGAACCATGATACTCATAACTCCATTTTGACTGAGAAAGATTTGGTGCCCATTCCTTGGGGAGATATTCATTGGAGATTGCCCCAGATCTCAACATCAGAATCAAGGCAGATTGTGCCATCCCAGCATCATGTCCCTAATTCTCACTGCCTGGATGTTGAGAGATTGACTTTGCAACCACTTGTCCTGTTAGAGGATAAGTGTCTATTTCCTTTAGCTTTAAGAAAGGCTTCCATTAGAATATCCAATGGATTTAAATGAAGCAAGTTTGGCTTGTGATGTCAGCAAAAGGCCCTAGATCCTTTCTCCTCCTTCACGTAAAAACTGCTTGATTATCTTCTACATTTATCTGATATTTATCATATCTCAAGCCCAACTCAGTAAGAGTTCACCTCAGTGTGATTGGCACCCATCATCAGAATGTAGAAGGTAGATGGGGGGGGGGGGGGCAAGATGGCGGGTTAGTCAGAAGTCATATGCTCTACTGCTCCGGCTCTGTTTTCTTTCTTACCCAGTTTCTCATTCCTATACATCCAAAGCGGAAAGGAAGGTGAGGGTCTTCACTCCAGACCCTTCCTTCTCTTTGGGTCATGAAATCATCCCTGCATAAACAACCTCTTTAGCAGTTTCTCAGGGAACCAAGGAACCTGATTCATTGTGCGGCGAGGGAATGCCACATCTTCCTGCAGATGAGCTGTCCCTGAGCCCAGTTTCAAAAGCTGCTCCGGCATAGATGAGTGTTGCAGCAAATGTTTCTGCAACACATGTTGAAAATGCATTGGACTTGCCCATTGTGGAGGAGGTCGTTTGATTGCTCCATATCGTTACCACAGGATTCCAGTCTGTTGGAAACCAGCAGTCTGGGTGTTGAGAGTGTTCTCTTTCCCTCTTCTTCAGCTGGTATATCAGCTTTGGAGTCAGTGGCAATTCCTCCTCTGGTGGGTCCATCCCAGGAAAACCAAGCTACTGTGAATGAGTTTTTGGTCATGCACTCACGGCCAGAGGTGGTGACATTGGAAGCTATATGGGATCTGGTTGTTTGCTTTGGGTCATCTCTAAACTTGCTTAACGCTAAAATAGACCTTTTTTCCTCAAATTGCCATAAAAAATCTTCAGAGTTGCAAGAGCAATTAACTTCTAATCTAAAAATAGCCAAAATTAAGAATACCATTCAATGTCTTCAGGAGTTTTAATGTTTCTGCTATAAAGGTCCAAAATGCTCTTGAATACCTGGAAAATAATATGAGACATTTAAATTTGTGCTTCCTGAATTTTCCAAAGTTATTAGGGGAAATACCATATGTGACTATAAAGAGATATTTCCAGGATGTTTTAAGTTTTACAGTTGAATCCATGCCATCTGTTAATACTTGTTTTTTTTCTCCCTAAAATGTCCTCAGGTCTTCCCCAAAATGTTGAACATCAACTTTCCAATTTGACAATTTTTTTGGGAAAATCCTACATTAGGAAGTTTCTGACCGCTGTACTTTTTTGTTTTCCTTTATTTCTTCTGCTGATTTGAGTATTGTAATGCATAAATTCTTTAGAAATCTTTTTTTTCTCAGTTTTATGGTCAATCTATCAGGAGTTTTCCTGATTTAGCTCAAGTCACTCAATTTAGAAGGAAAGGTTTCTTAGCTTTAAGGCATAAAATTGAGTCTTTAGTCTTTTTTTTTTTTTTCCTACTACACTATCCTTGTAAGTGTTGTTAAGCACAGCAATTAATGTTTCATTTTTTTCCTCCCTGAACAATTGAAAGCCTTTTTGGAAACCTGAAGACTTTTAACCTCTTATCCAGTGTCTACTAACTAAATTTTTGGCCCTTGTATTACAGTACTGCTATTTACATCTGTGTTAAAGCCATTTATCGTGTGATGTATTTTTTCCTTTATTCTCCATTTAGTTTCGTGGTCCCCCTTTCATGCTAAAATACATATATTTCTGTGACAAAGGTAATTCTTTGTTTTTGTAAATTGATAAACTTATAAATAAATAAATTAAAAAAAAAAAGAATATAGAAGGTAGACCCAGCTCTGCACAGCCTTTGGTTGTCTGGTTTATGCAAGGCTTGCTTAATTTGAAGCCTCCCATCAGGGAGCTCAGTGTGGTTCTATCCCAACTTATGAAAGCTCTCTTTGAGCCATTTTGCTCCTGAGACCTGAAGTGCGTGACGTAAAATGTTGAATTTTTGGTGGCAGTCATTTCAGCATGTAAGATCAGTGAGCCCCGGGATCTGGTAACTTATTCACTTTATACCAAGTTTCACAATATGGTGGTTCTGCACACCCATCCTAAGTTCCTGTCCTATGTGGTATCAGAATTTCATTTTAACCAATCAATTATCCTTCCAACATTTATTCTCAGGCCACACAACCACCAAGGTGATCAATCACTGCACAGTTTGAACTGCAAGAGAGCCTTGGTCTTCTACCTGGAACAGACTGAAGCCCATAGAAATTCCACCCAACTTTTTGTTTCTTTTGATTCCAACAAACTGAGGCTTGCCATTGCCAAACAGACTTTATCCAATTGGCTAGCAGATTGCATCTCCTTCTGTAACTGGTGGGCTATGTCAAACTCACTCACTCCGAGCTATGGCAGAGTCAGTGGCTCACCTAAGATTGGTCTCCATGGAGGGAGATCTCCATGGAGTTCTCTCCACACATTCTTATCACACTACTGTTTGAACATGGATTCTTGATGTGAGAGTAGTTTTTCCCAATCTCTCTTAAGGAATCTCAGGTGTAGAACCCAACTCTACTCCCTCCTAGGGCCCATTTTTTTGTTCCAGACGGCTCTTCATAGATGAGAAATAAAATGGAAAAAAAGGCCTGCTGCCAAAAAAATGTTTGTGGTGCCTGTTGGCACTTGTTGTTTCCCCCCTTGTTTGTTTGGAGCAGTCTGAAGCTAGGGATTCCCCACATGTAAGGACTGCCATCCTGTTTGTCCTCTGAGAAAGCAGAGTTGCTAATCTTTAACAGTTCTTCTTGGAGGACAGCAGGATATCAGTCCTCAAGAAGCCTGTCTGCCTCCCCATGGAGTTGGCAGCTTCTTATAATGCTAAGGAATAAGACTAAAGGGGCCCCCACCTGGACACACAGTGAAGTGGCATGCTGGGCATGCTCAGTGAGGCAAAGTCAAAATTCTAGAAACTTTAACATAACATTTCTGGTTCAGACTCCATTTGATCATGCCACCTACATTTGAGTACTTACATCCTTCTGTTACAGGTAAGCAACTCTGCTTTATTTAACTTTGCAATTTCGATAAATAAACTTGTTAAGTAAAATGAAGCCACAAAATGAAAAAAAAGAATACACACAATATTCAATAACTGTAATTGATATTACAAATCTATTTTTAATATTACCAGAAAGGAAAAATTTACCCAACTAACCCTAATAGCTCCCATTCATCCCCAATCATACTCATAGTGAGGGGTGGAAAAAAGAAATCCAGAGACAAAAAAACCCAGTAGTAAATTAAAAAAAAAAAAAAAAAAAGTAAAGACTTTTAATGTGAATTGGATTCTGTCTAATGACTACCAAGTTCACAGAACCAGCACCAGTGTATTTCTTCTGATCTAGGAAATAATGTAACTAATCAGGGGAAAAAATCTAACACGAACATACTTCACAATTCATTTACAAGGGTAACAAAACAAAGTGTAGCACCAAGAGCACGTCGCTTGGCATATAGTAAGGAACAGCTTTTTCATATCTTGTTACCTTAGTAACGTCAAGATAGATTCATATTTTTCCCATAGAACAAAACTTGACTCGTACATAACAGATTTTCATAACCATATTTTAATCCTGCTCAAACATGAAGGTGGCTAATAAAGTCCCTCTTCCATTTGTGTAAATCTCTCCAGTAACTCTGAATATCCAAACTATCTGAGGAAACTGGGCTTTCCATAGTTAATCCCATTTGACCTACACTGCATTTTCTTCCAGGTTTAAAAAAAAAAAAAAAAAAAAAAAGTTTTGTTAAAGGTTGGACAGTCCCCAGCTGAGAATCTCAGAATGTTCACAAAGTATTTTATCAAGTCTCTCACAGATATTTCAGACAATTTACAGAAATTCAGGATCTGTAATTCCTTTTAATGATATTTATCTTCCCCTCACGTTCTCGAGAGACTTCTAATTTATTTTGATAGAGTCCCAGCACAAGCTAATATTTTAAAACCTTAAGCAATCGCTACCCACCAACAGACAATCTACCTTACAACTTAAGCACAGTCCTCTCAGGAAACAGAATATTCTTGAATATAGAGAAATCTCAACACTTCCCAGTGCAAAGTTCTGTTGGGACCAGCTGCAACTCCCTCAGCATCAAGGGACTACACATGCAAACAATCTACATGTGAAGAGGATATCTGTAATTGTTTTGCAAACAGACCCTATGCAGATAAAAACACACACATGCCAGCAAAGTCAGTGTTTTTACGTGCCCACATCTGTGAAAACGTTCACAGCTTAGTACACGTTATCAGAGGCATGGATCAGGGTAACTGCTTTCTTCTTGCCCTGCTCGACATCTCCGTCGCCTTTGACACCATCAACCATACCCACCTCCTCACACGGCTGCCAGAAATAGGCATCTCAGGTTTAGCCCTCCTATGGTTTAAATCAAACATCCAACAGGAAATTTGCTGTCAAAATAGGTAATGCAGAATCCTCACTCTACTCCCTGTCCCAAGGCGTCCCGCAAGGTTCCTCTCTATCCTCCACCTTATTCAACATATACCTCACTCCCCTATGTCAGCTACTAATGAACCTCGGCCTCAAATTCTACCTTTATGCTGATGATGTACAAATCATTATCCCCATTCGTACCTCCCTTTCTGATGCCCTGGCATTTTGGGATACTTTCCTTTCCTCCATAAACAATTTTCTCACAAATATTCACCTCGCATTAAACACATCCAAAACTGAACTCCTCCTTATATCCCAACACCAACCCCCCCCAATCCTTTGATCTCTAATGACCCAGCTTTCAAAGTCATATCATCCCAGCCATGTGTAAGAGACCTGGGAGTCATTCTGGACCAACAACTAAACCTAAAAAAATATATTAGTTCTATCCTTAAAGAGGGCTTCTTTAAGCTCAATGTCCTAAAAAAACTCAGACCTCTTCTCCACTATCATGATTTCCGGACTGTCATCCAGGCCACACTATCCTCCAAGCTCGATTACTGTAACTCCCTCCTACTTGGTCTCCCCTCCTCTACTATCAAACCCTTACAAATGTTCCAGAACACTGTAGCCAGGGTCATTACAAACACAGGGAAATCCGACCATATCACCCCCATACTCAAAGACCTCCATTGGCTCCCCATCTCAGCATGCATCCTCTTTAAAACACTTTCCATAATTCATAAATCCATCTACTGTCATAACTCCAACTGGCTAGACGAACCCTTCCACCTCACACTCTCTGACCGACCCACCAGGGCTGTCAACAGAGGAACCCTCAAAGTACCATCTCTTAAAAAAGCCCACCTCTCCTCCACAAGGGATCGCGCAATTTCCGTTGCAGGTCCCAGGCAATGGAACTCCCTCCCTACTTTGCTCAGACTCGAACAATGCTACTCTAAATTTAGAAAGAAACTAAAGACATGGCTCTTTCGACAAGCCTACCCAGACTAGACCCTACCCTTCGCCCTCCCATGCTCTCTTGCTACTCGCTTACAGGTTAATGGCTAACTGGTGCCCTTACTTACCCTTTTATAAGTCCCATGTATATAAGTTACTTCCTTGTATATAAGTTTCTGCCAATCCTCTTGCTCCACCACAGCATATTACTTGTTATGTTTATTGTTAGTTACGCTTTATTTCCTCCTGCTCTGCATTTTTCTAGTTACAACTACTTGTTCCCCCGCCCTTCCCTGTTCATTGTACTTTTCCTGCTGTCAGTTACAATGTAAACCGGTATGATGTTTGTACACTAATGTCTGTATATAAAAGCCTCAAATAAATAAATTAGCCTTTCAGAGTAAAGGCGAATATAGTCAGGGTTCTTTAAAACTGCCAATAATGTGTAGTCAGTTTCATATTTGTAGTCATTTCTGAAGTTTACTATTGACGAAAGAAGCAATGTTTGCAACTTATTGAAAAAACCTTTGGGCTTACCAAACAATTTGAGTAGTTTTATTTAATGAGTAGGCATTATACATTACATTGAAGGGAGTTCAAGAAAACTGGCTTTATAGTCATTTATAGTCATTTGTTAATGTTCCTTCTCAAGCATGGGACATGTCCTCCTTGTATAGTATATCTCTATTGTCAAGAAGCAAGCGAAGGCAGCTTAAGCATTCATGGCAATCAACTGTACAACAGTTAGCATAGAATATGTTTGGGTGGTAGTATCTGGTAAAAAGCTACAGTATTTGAAAGGCATCAGTAAGACTGGAGGTTCTAGGGCTACTTGATAGAAGGATAATTTCTGTAAAGTGGCATGGAGAGGACTCTTGGACCAATGTGAGGAGAAAGTGTGAAGTGGTTGTCTCCCATGTGGCAGACTACAGGCCAGTGGCAGAGGGAGAGTGGTCAGAGTACAAGTTGGGGTCATGGCAAGCAGCAGGCAAAGATGTAGTCCATGTCTGGTCCGAGGTCAAGGTTGGCAGCAAACAAGGCACAGTTGAAGACCAAGTAAAGGTTGTGGCAGGCGGCAGTCAAGACAAGGTCAATGTCTGGACTGAGGTCAGCAATTGAAGATTAAAGCCATGGAGATAAAGACCAAGGAGACACAGATGAGGTAGGAGTGCAGGACTGGAAGAGAAGACTGGTACATGCCAAGGCAGTAAAAAGGCAGGAGGACTGGAACATGGCAAGGCAGGAACAAGACGGGAACACAAAACAACTAGCACTGCAGGCAGGAGTATGGCAAAAGACCTTTTGCTGAGGCGCTGGGTTGCTGTGCTGAGATTCCTTTTATACTAGAGCAGAGATTACCTCATCAGTCTGCACCCCCAGGAAATGCTGACTGCCTGCCTATAAAAGGGCTTCAGGTGGTTGTAGCCAGACCCAAGGATGCAGCATACTGTGGGAAGCTATGCCCAAAGTGTCTGGAGGTAAGGGGCATTACAGTACTAGCTCCTCTTAAGCCTCCCCTCCATAGGCCCCTGGGTTTGAGCTTATAGGGAAAGAGGCGGTGAAATCTTCTGGTCAGCTGAGGGGTTTTCACGTTATGGGCTGGCTCCCACAAGTTTTCTTCAGGTCCAAAGACTTTCCATGAAATAAGATAATGCAGTTTACCCCTGATGAATTTAGTGTCCAAAATGTCCCATTCTTTATATTCAGGATCAGAATTCACTGTGGTAACAGTAGCTACGGGAGGTTTCCTGTCCCTGAAGATCAAGTGCTTGAGCAAGGATATGTATAAGGCATTGTGAATATGCATGGACAATGGCAATTACAGGTGATAGGTTATTAATTGTTGTAGTATGGTATAGGAGCAGATGAATCGTGGGGCAGATTTCAGAGATAGCATGTTCAATTGGAGGATCTAGGTGCTTAGCCAGTCTTTATATCTGGTAACATTGTGGAGCTGAGCAACACTTAGGTCTGCTTTCCTTTTATAAGCCTTAGAGGCCTTGGTTAAAAGGATTTGAATTTTCTCCCAGATCTGTTGCAGGGTTCTAGTTGAAGTTTCTACTGCTGCTGGTACTTGAGATAAAAGCTGTACTGGCACTGGAACTTGAGGATGCTGTCCATATACAATGAAGAACAGAGAGAAGCCAGCTGGCTCCCTGGAGTGGTGGTTATAGATGAGTTCAGTCCAGGATAATAAGAGAGCTCAGTTGTTGTGACGCTTATTTACATATCCTCAGACAAACATCTTCAAGGTTTGGTTAAGACTTTCTGTCTTTCTATTGGATTGAAGGTGGTAAGAGGAGGAAAATTTAGGTTTGCTTTCAGATTTTTACACAGGGACCTCCAGAATCGTGAAGTAATCTGGACTCCTTGGTCAGAGACAATATGATCTGGAAGACCAAGGAGATAAAAATGTGTTCGAAGAAGGCATGAGCCAGAGTAGTTGTGCAGATGGAAGTGATTTCATGGGAATGAAATGTGCCATCTTTGAGAAATGAACAACAATGACCCATATCATCATATTGCCATTAGAGGAAGGAAAATCTATGATAAAGTCCACGGATATGTCAGACCAAGGTTTGTTGAGAACCGGCTGAGGTTGAAGAAACCCCCATTGGCAGGAATTTATTGGTTTGATTTGAGCACATTTGGTGCAAGATGTAACACATAGTCAGACATCCCAGGAAATTTGGGGCCACCAATAGTGTCTAGAGATCAGGTCTAAGGTCTTCTTATGCCAGACTGACCTGCCAATTTGGAATCATGGATTCATTGAAGCACTTTCTGAGTCTTTTGGGGGACTAATGTCTTCCCAGGAGGTACAGAAAAGTGAGAGTCTGCAAGGATTTTTGCAGAATCTATGATGGTCTGAGGATCTGAAAGAGCTTCAGAGGCGTCAAAGGATCAGGAAAGTGCATCTACCCAGACGTTCTTCGGTATTCACTCTCTTAGCTTCCTTTAATTATGATCCGTTATAATAGTGAAGGGGTGAATAGCCCTCTTCCAAGAGGTGTCTGCATTCTTCCAGGTCCAATTTGATTGCTAAATGTTTTCGATCATCTATAGTATAGTTTTTTTTTTTCTGCTGGAGAGAAATTCCTGGATTAGAATGAGCATGGTAACAATTTCCCATTAAGGGCCACCTGGGATAATACAGCCCACATACCAATATAAAATGCATCTACCTTTGCAAAGAATGGCTTGGAGGTGTCCAGATGTTGAAGTACGGGAGCAGACAAGAAGGCATATTTGGAAGTACTTTTCATATTTTCTCCTTGTCCAGCAAGTGCAAGATTTCAGGGCTTTTGGTGGAATTGGTTGCTGAGAAGGCCGTCGACAAGGTGTATTGGTCCTTTATGTTCGAGATGCTTAATAAATGTAATGTGGACCCGGGCTTTGTATACACACCCAATGGCCAAGGTCCTGACCAACGGCTCCCTGTATGAAGCCTTTCCCATCCGACAGGGATGGGAAAGGCTTCCCCACTTCTGTTTGATTTGTCTATTGAAATGTTGGCTCAAGTTATTAGATCAGATCAGGAGATCATGGGATTCGGGGTTAACGGAAGGAATCATGAGATTTCTTTTTTATGTGGACGATGTGCTGTGAAACCTCACTGAGTTTAAAAAATCGGTGCCTAGAGTCTTGGAAATTCTGGAAGAATATGGTAAGGTTTCGGGTTACATGATTATCAAAAATAGGAGTTGTTTCTTCTGAGGGGCAACTGCGCACTTCCTGCCGCAGTGTATTCATCGGCTTCAGGTGTCCAAAGAAGGCTTGAAATATCTGTGTATTTTCCTGCCTAGCAAATGGCCTACGCCAAGATACTTGAGGATATATGAAATTGGACAGGGTTGATGATCACATGGGCGGGAAGAATTGGAGCGCTCAAAATGAACATTTTGCCTAGGCTTATGTATCTCTTTCAACATATTCCCATAGGATTACCTACAAAATTTGGCTCAAACTTAAATGGTCTAATCTCAAAATTCATCTGGCAGGAATGGAATCCCAGAGTGAAACTGAGCAGCCTATGGAGAATGAAGAGTAGAGGGGGAATGGTACTACTGGATCTCCAGGGGTACTATAGAGCTGCTCTCTTGACATGTATTAGAAGCTGGCTGAGCAGGAGATTTTTTGCAACCTTGGCTCTCCCTTGAGGCTGGGGTGGCCGGAGGGATAGATCTGGCACTTCTGCCTTTTATGCATCCCACCTCTCTGCAGGCTAGGTTGGCCAGTAGATCATGCCCAATCATAGCGCACACTACTCAGGTTTGAAGAGCAGTATACAAACATTGCTAGGGGGAACTCTGACTCCAATGGCGGTGTTGAGAGATAATCCACACATATCAACTGCCACCTTCCATAATGTCATGAAAGACTAGTGGAGAGCATGTTTGCACTTCCTGGGCTAGTTATGGGATGAAGAAGGTTGGATCTCTTTTGAGGATTTACAGGAGGAATTTGAACTGCAGGATGGAACAAGGGAAGTTTTTGATAGCATTAAGGAGCACATTGGTGGGACTGAAGGAGTGACATGGATGAGGAGAATGCCCATTGGAGTTTAGAAGGTGCTTGTGTTACAGGGGTCAGAGAGGAAGATAATTTCCTTACTTTATAAAGCCCACATCTCTATATTAGAGGAGAAGGACCCAATGGGCAGATTGAGGGATAGGTGAAACTGTGGTCTGGGGTTCCGACTGAGGGAGAGAGACTGGGACAGAATTTGGAAAAAGGTTCACAAAATTTCCATATGCAGTCACAGATAGAACTTGTATACAAGCTGATTAGGAGAACCTATAGATACCCTTATTTATTTATTTAACAGTTTTATATACCGAAATTCTTGTAAGGGGTTACAAATCAGTTCGGTTTACATTGAACAGAAACAGTGCTTCAGTAAATGAAAGCAATTACATTGAACATTAACAGAGCTTCAAAAAAGAACAATTACAAAGAACTAAGGATTCCAATAAGAATAATATATTATTAACCAATAAAACAAGCAGATAACATTTAACATTTATACAGAAAACAGTGTCTCGGAGAGAGTAAATATAATACACACGTGATAGCAGAGGCTAAGATCTTGAATTACGAAACAGAAAACTAGGGATTGACGCAACAATGGATTGCACCAAACTAATATCATGGAACAGAGGGGCATATAAGGGTGACACTGTACAATATAATAAAAGGCTAGTGGGGTAATGATTAGGTATGCGAACCGTAGTGAAGGCAACAGGGACTAAGTAGAGGAGCTAAATCTGGACATGAAATTTTTAGATTAAGGCGATATAAATGATAGGAAGAGTCAAAATACTACTCATGAACGGGCAGGTTTAATTCAGAGGATTATCTGAATAGGAAAAGGCCTGATTGAACAACCAGGTTTTGAGTCTTTTCTTAAAAGTGACTGGGCAGTGTTCTAGCCGTAGGTCTGGAGGGAGAGAGTTCCAGTGTTTTGGACCAGACACTGAGAGGGCTCTCATTCCTGAAGTTGTTTTTAGAAAGGGAACCTGGAGGGTGTCTTTATATGCTGCTCTTATCGGCCTGGATGGTAAGTGCAGTCTAAGAGGGTACTTGAGATCCAAAGGTGTGATGTTGAATATCGCTTTGTGGGTGATGGTTAGAGCTTTGAACAGGATTCTGTAATTGATAGGGAGCCAGTGGAGGATCTTCAGGATGGGGGTGATGTGGTCCCGTTTTTTGGATCTGGTTAGAATCCTGGCAGTGGCATTTTGCACCATCTGTAATGGCTTGATAGTATTTGCAGGGAGGCCGATCAGAAGAGAGTTGCAATAGTCTATTTTTGAGAAAATGATTGCCTGAAGTACTGTACGGAAGTCGTGGAAGTGGAGGAGAGGTCTAAATCATTTTAAAACTTGGAGTTTTCTTTTATCTTTTATGAAGTTCTCTCTCTCTCTTCTTCCCCTAGTTGTTGGAGGGGGTGCATGTATGGTGGGACAATCCGCTAGTGAGGAGCTTCTGGAAGAAGATGGGACAGAGGATTATGGACTTTTTGCAGTGCCAAATAAACTTCAAACCAGTTACCTGTTTGCTCGGGCTATGAGTTGATGTGTCTATCTCAGGGGAGCAGCATACACTCTGACCAATTAATACATGCAGCTAAGTTTACCATAGCTACACACTGGAAATTGGAGCCACATATATCATACTGGCATAAATGGGTTCACGAAGTAGCGGTGATAGAGAAACTGACATACTCTCTTTGAAAGAAGTTTTTTTTTTTTATGACAGAATATGGAGGCCCTACTGGAAACTTTTCAGCTCTAGGAATTCGAGCTCCTAGGCACTGTGGGGGCAGCAGAGCTAAAGCAAAAGAAGGCTGGGGAACATGTAAAACTGTTTTTATGGAGGTTAAATCTGTTCCCATAGAATGGTTATAATGTACCAGTCAATTTAATGTTGTTGATTTAATGTATCTGTCCTCCCTTAGTTTAAAATAAAAAGTTAAAAAAAAGAAGGCAGCTTTGAGCTTGAATCATTTCTGGCTTCCAGATTTGAGTATCTGCTCCTTTCCTGGTGAGAGCTAAAAGAGGAGCAGTGATAAACGAATAATTATGTATAAACTAGCTATAATAGTTGGAGGGCTTTAAGACCCCCACCAGTCTGGGTCAGACTTGAATGGTCGTAGTCTTGTCAGGATCCATTCTGAGCCCATTTGCAGAAATTATATACGGTAACCCAGAAACGGGAGCTACTTCTGCTCAAAGAAGTATTTTTCAAATTTGGCATGGAGTCCATTCTCCTTTAGAGGTTGAAGAACAGTCTTTACTTGGATTCAGTTGTTGAGCAGAGATGTGGAATAAATGAAGATATAGCCCAAGTATACCAATATGCATGAATACAGAAGATCTCTGCAGAAATCATTGACAAACTGTTGGAATGCAGCATGGCATTACAGAGGATAAAAGGACATTACAAGATATTCATAATGACCATCACATAAGAACATAAGAAATTGCCATGCTGGGTCAGACCAAGGGTCCATCAAGCCCAGCATTCTGTTTCCAACAGAGGCCAAACCAGGCCACAAGAACCTGCAATTACCCAAACACTAAAAAGATCCCATGCTACTGATGCAATTAATAGCAGTGGCTATTCCCTAAGTCAGCTTGATTAATAGCAGTTAATGGACTTCTCCAAGAACTTATCCAAACCTGTTTTGAACCCAGCTACACCAATTGCACTAACCACATCCTCTGGCAACAAATTCCAGAGCTTTATTGTTCGTTGAGTGAAAAAGAATTTTCTCCAATTAGTCTTAAATGTGCTACTTGCTAACTTCATGGAATGCCCCCTAGTCCTTCTATTATTCGAAAGTGTAAATAACCGAGTAACATCTACTGGTTCAAGACCTCTCATGATCTTAAAGACCTCTATCATATCCCCCCTCAGCCATCTCTTCTTCAAGCTGAACAGCCCTAACCTCTTCAGCCTTTCCTCATAGGGGAACTGTTCCATCCCCTTTATCATTTTGGTTGCCCTTCTCTGTACCTTCTCCATTGCAACTATATCTTTTTTGAGATGTGGCAACCAGAATTGGTGTGGTCTCACCATGGGTCGATATAGAGGCATTTTCTGTTTTATTAACCATTCCCTTCCTGATAATTCCTAACATTCTGTTTGCTTTTTTGACTGCTGCAGAACACTGAGCAGACGATTTTAAAGTATTATCCACTATGATTCCTAGATCTTTTTCCTGGGTGGTAGCTCCTAATATGGAACCTAACATCATATAACTACAGCAAGGGTTATTTTTCCCTATATGCAACACCTTGCACTTGTCCACATTAAATTTCATCTGCCATTTGGATGCCCAATCTTCTAGTCTTGCAAGTTCCTCCTGTAATGTATCAAAAGTATTGAAGGTTGTTTTCCATTCATCTCCTGCTTGGATGCAAATTAAATTGTAATTTTGCAAATATGGTTGCACCCTGTAGGTAATAATTCAGATATGAAGGGTAATGGATATTAATTATTGATTATTATAGCATTTAACCCACAGTAATCAATACAAGATCTTAGGATCCGTCTTTTTCCCCCAATAAAAAGAACCCAGCCCCTGCAGGGGGACAAAGACAGCCGGATGAAGTCTTGCTCTAAGTTTTCTTTAATATATTTCGACATGACCTTGGTTTCTGGAATTGAGAGTGGATATACCCTTCCCTTGGGTGGCATCTTGCCTGACATAAGGTCTATTGGGCAGTAATAAGGACGGTATGGAGATAACGTCTCTGCATGTCCTTTACTGAACACATCAATGAAATTAGCATAGGATCAGGGAAAGCCTGGTGGAAACTGGAGATCAGAGGATACAAGAGTCAGGGGTGGTAACATGGACTGAAGACAATGCTGAAAGCAGCTAGTTCCCCAGGAAGTGATGTGTGCCAGTCAGGACTAGGGTTATGAAGCTGGAGTCAGGGCAACTCTAATATAATGGGGATAATGATCTCGGTGGCTCGTAAAATGTGGCTCGTTCTTGGTAAGTGCATCAAACCTAAGGGTGAGAAGTACGGTAATAGAAGGCTTTCTGGCAGGGGCTCCCTGTAAATGGATGAAATAGTGACTGGGGATTCCAGACAGGTCACTAGTATGCTAAGCTGCTGGATCAACCTCTCATCAATGAAGTTTCCTGCTGCTCCCAAGTCAAGGAAGGCTTCAGAAGAGAATTCCTGGGAATTTACTTCCTGGAGTACTGGCAGAATCTGGGAGGGGGGGGGGATTGGAACGAGGAAGGTCTAGGCCTGCCTCCTCAATCTGCCTTAGGCTTTGAGGTTTCCTGGCTTCTTGGGGCATTTGAAGACTTAATGTCCTGAGCCATCGCAGTAAAGCAATGGTTCTGAGGGCCTGCATTGGTGTTTCTTCTCCTCAGATATTCTAGCTCTCCCGAGCTGCATAGGCTCCTCATCTGTGGAGGTTCATGGAGGAGAATGGGCAGGAGACAAGACAGGTCACTGAAAGTGAGGGGCCAACCTTTCTGGGTGTCTAATGGATTATTGTTATCATGAACATTCTTGAAATCAGACGTCAATCCATAGACACAGGGATATCAGGTCATCCAGGTGACTAGGGAGGTCATGGCCAGCCAGCTAGCTTGACCTTGATGTGCTCTGGAAGTCCCTAGCAGAAGACGGCCATCTGTGTCTCTTTGTTCTAGTCCAGTTCTGTTGCCAAGGTGTGGAATTGCACTGTGTATCTTCCCACAGACATGGAAGCCTATCTGAGACAGAGTTCTGCAGCAGAGGAGAGGCTCAAGCCAGTTCATCAGACTGTATGGAATGCCATCAAAAACTGGTGAAAGGAGGCATGCAGGGGGCCTTTCTTTCCCATAAGGGGGATGCTCAAGCTAACACAGGTTCGGTGAACAAGGAGAGGACATAGGCAATCTTGGATCTCTCAGAAGCAAAGTTGGCCGGTTGTAATTCAAAATGAATTTCGCACTGGCTGAAAAAAATCCCAGCAGGCCTTAGGGTTTCCATCATACAACTGTAGCAAAGATAGGTGGAATGAGCTCGTGGCTTGGGAAGTAGGCCCAGAGGCAGACCAGTGGAGGTGGAGGCTGAGGTGGTTTGGCTAGTGTTACCTGGGTCTGAAGACGATCCAGTCAAGTTGAGAGCTCCTTGAATGTCTGCATGATCTGAGCCTGGTTGGACTATAGTTGCTGAACTACTTGGGAGAGATCCCACATGAAATCTGGCAGAGACCATCTGCTGAGTCCATGGCCTCAGCAATCTGTAACATGGCATGGACTAGATCCTTCAGGCCAGTGTGGGGAGAGAGTACTGTGAGGTGGCTTTCTCCCATGTAGCAAGCTGCAGGCCAATGACAGAGCAAGAGTGGTCGAGCTGAAGTTATGGCAGACAGCAGGTAAAGATGTAGTCTGTGTCCTGGCCAAGGCAGGCAACAGGTAAAGACATATTCAGAGTCAAGGCAAGGGTCATAGCAGGCAATGCAGGATTCATGCCTGGTCCAAGGTCAGCAACTGAAGATCAAAGCCAAGAAGACGAAGACCAAGGTGAGGGAGGAGGGCAGGACTGGACAGAAAGATTGGTACACGACAAGCAGGAAAAAAGACTGGAACATGAAGAAACTAACACTGCAGTCAGGAGCATGGCTGGGGACCTGTTGCTTATGCACTGGGTTGCTATGCTGAGCTTCCTTTTTTACTAAAACAGAGATGACATAATCAGTCAGCACCCCCTTCAGGCTCTAGGATGCAGCACACTGTGGGAAGCTATGCTGGGAGTATCTGGAGGTAAGGGGCGTTAGAATTTCATGGCAAGTTATTGCAGTGAAAGGGATCTCTCTGGTCTTAGCTATGTATTTATTTTTATGTATTTCAAATATTTATAAGCTATCTATATCATAGCTCTGTTCAGCTTACAGAGTTAACATACATAATATTAGAAACAGACAAAAGCAATACAGGAACGATATATTATCTGTTGTAGTTTTATTTCTGTCTGTGGCCTTGTTAGGACCAATATATTTGATTGTTTTATTTATATTTTGTTCAGATATTATGTACACTGCTTTGTTTATATTTCTTAATTTATAATTGTGATTTATTAATGGAAATACGTGCAATGAAAAAATGAAAGCCAATATAGCGCAATAACAATTAGCTAGAACTTTCACTGATTATTCTTTGATGAGGAGCATAGGGATTCCAGTTAGGAGGTTCATTGTATTCTTAGAAAAATTAATTACACAGTTGTAAATAGGAAAATACCCTGTAAAATGTTGTCTCTTCCATTAATTCATAAGCCACAATAATTTTAGGGTGAATCGTGCAAAGGAAACAGTGGATCAAATTAGTAGGGGAAAAAATAATCATAGATTGAGTTGGAAATCACTTTTTTTTGCTTGCCAGCATACTTTCCATGTGGGTGCAGGTGCTTGCATTGCCTATGGATGATTTCAAGGCTATTTTTCAAGAGAAATGAGAAAATCCATTATTAACATGACATTTCTCCTGTCTCCCTCCCAACACAGAGTTATCATGTTGGTAGTACAAATAGGAAACAAGCGAAGTCATTTACTGGAAAACATCTCATCTGATCTGACATGATTAGGAAGGACATCAACATGTACCATACCTGAATGAGATATAGCCAAGTGAAATAAATTACCATCTTAGTATACATTATCTTCTTATGAATTCTTCACTGTTGAACTGTTATACAAGTAGCAAGAGGTGGTCATGGATACTGGAAGAAAAGCACTAGGCAGAGACAAGCATACTCGAGTGGGAAAGCATGTCTGTATCCAAGGTACTCAAGCAAGTTGAAAGACAGCAAAGCAATGCCTTATACATAGTGTGTCCTCATTAAGCCATCAGTGTATGAAATTTATGTACAAAACTAACATATATCTGAAGAAAAATGCTCTAATACGTTTTGCAGTTACTATGTGGGGATAACTGAATAGTTAGCACAAAAAAGCTTGGCTAATTCATATTTGTTAACCATGAGATCCATTTTTTGTTTATTGAATATATTATGCATATGGTTCATTTTTACAGAGTGGACTGCTATCCTCCTTCAGTTTATCTATGACAGACCTTTCAAAATCTTGTGAGAACCTTTCAGCTGTTATGCTGTACAATCCAGGGTAAGGAATATAAGACTGTTCTTTTGTTTTGGCATTTATTTAAAAAATAAACTAAATGGTTTTTGCAGTGGTAGTTATAATAGTCACTGTAAAAATGGCAACTGGGCTGAATTTTAGCACAATCAAAATCATCGAACATAAGGGCCCTGGGGATTCTTTCTACCAGCCCTCAGAGAATTGCAACAGTGAATGAGTGCAAAACCTAGGATATCCTCCTGTGGACCCCTCCTTAGGGTGAGTTATAAAAGTTGGTGGCTGCCCAAGATAGGAACAAGGAGTCCACATGGATTCATGGTCCTTTACCTAAGTCCAGGAGATTAGAAAGAAAGGTTAGTACCAAACCCGAAATCCCTTCTGCAATTTTTTTATAGGTCAACACTGTGTGTGTGTGTTTTTATTTATTTATTTATCTGGCCTACAAGACACTCAAAGGCTGGGCACTTCCTTATCTAAACAGGTGCCTCACCCCATATACACCTTCCCATCTCCTACATTCACTATCACAAGCTCGGCTTGTCATGTCAGCCCCTAATGAAATGTGCCTCACCAGCACCAGAAACAAATCCTTTTCAGGAGTAGTCCTATCTGTTTGAAACTCTGTACCTCCCCAGGCTAGCTCAAGACTTCCTAGTTTACAGGAAGCTACTAAAAACATGGCTCTTTGAAGCCACCTTAAATCCAACATTGAAACTCCCCTCCCCTATGGCTGCATACCCTAAAGCACCAGAAAGCACCCATGTCAACAAATGTATGCCCTTACTGCAAAAACTACTACTTAAGCTTGCTCTGCTTGCTATAACTATAGCATCATACTTCTCTCGCTGTAAGTAAGACTAGTGTCTCTATTTCTCACCAAAAAGTCTTTTGCTCCACTTACTATATTTATATATTTTTTTATTATTATTGGCCACATTTTTGTTTGTATTTGATATTTTGTGTAACAATCCTATAATACATTGTGTAATATAGCCGGTCCAAGCTCAATCTATCTACAGCGTGCTTTGATACTGCTCTGGTTAGATACTGACCACTACCATATCACAATATCGATAGATTGTGCTTGACTACTTGTATTATATAAATTTATTGTGCCATGTACCATTGTAAACCTAATAATCTACCATAGCATGCATTGAACGCTCAGGCTGGAAAAGCATGATATAAATAAAACTATAGTGGTAGGTATAGATTTATACAGATAGATGAATGAAGCTGTATCTATGTATAAAAAATATATATAACAATATTGCAAAAAAAAGGCCACATAGCACCACACCAATATGCAATGAAATACAAAGTGGTACTCAAAATAATGCTTATTGGTCATTCTGGAAAAATAAAGTGGAATGTCATTGAAATTTGAGGGTACATATCCATTCAGTCATATATGCATAGTTTTTAGCACTTGTCCCAAGATATATATTGTGTAAAAAGTTTTTTTAATTGTATAAGTGGAAACCATGAGAAAAAAAATCCTTGTTAAGGACTAAAAAAGTTTTCAGAATAAAGGATATACTTCCGAAAGGAGCTCAATGAGTATATGGGTGTCCATATCCACACTAAGCCTCAAGGTATAGAATGGAGTTGAGGAAAAGTGTACATAAATTTATTTCCCCATGGTTGAAGAAAATCATGTGAGAGATTATCTGACATGATTTGCTTTTTGCATCACTTTGTCGCATCATCCAATAAACTTCATTTGAGATGACCTATCTTATCTTTCAGTTGCTAAACTGCATACGCAATATTCAGGGTATAAAACACAGCAAGGAATAGAAAGGCAAGAGCTTTATATGTAATTGATTCACAGCCACTAATCAGAATGCAGTATATAATCAAACATACTAACATAGTAAATGACAGCAGATAAAGACCCAAATGGTCCATCCATTCTACCCATCAATTTGCTTGGGTAGTAACTGCCACTAAATAGAGATTATTCCCCTCATACCTTCTGTTAAGGGTAGTAACTGCCACTCCGTGCAGATTACAGAAATGTTACATCTAAAGTTAACTAAAAGGTAACCATTTATCTTCATTTTCATCCATTAAGGATCCTCTGAGACCGAAGGGGCCCAGGGAGCAGATTCCCAGGACTCTGGGCCTGGGCCTGTTTATTTCATTCTCTTTTGAATTCCTTTATTGTTCTGATCTTCGCCACCTTTTTCAAGAGGGCATGCCATGCAACCACCACCCTTTCCATGAAAAAATATTCTCTGGCATTGGGCTGAGTTTTCTCCCTTGAAGTTTCATTTCATGACCCCAAGTTTTCCACAACTTTCTTTCCAGAAAAGGTTTGATTTTTGTGCATCATTTTAATTTCTTTCAGGTATTTGAAAGTCTGTATCATATGTCCCCTGCTCTTCTCCAAGGTATACATATTTAGTTCTTCCAGTCTCCTCTTATAAGTCTTCCGGTGCAGACCCCACACTCTTTTGAATGCCTTTCTCTGGACCGCTTGCAATTCATCCTTATCCTTTTTGAGATACAGTCTCTAGAACTGTACACTGGTGAGGCCTCATCAATGACCTGTACAGGAGCACTATCACTTCATTATTTCTGCTGATCATGCCTCGCTCTATGCAACCCACCATCCTTCTGGCCTCCCAACCATTTGGGGAATTGATAATATGGATATACTAGTACATCTGTCCAATTTAATGTCAGAGAGTAAAAGTAATGAATGTAAATTTGAGAGGTCCTAACAAGTTCCATATTGACATCAGCTTTTTTTTTAATGATGCTCTAAGTTTAAAAAGCCTTATCCTCCAACAGTCACTTTTAAGATACAGTCTCCGGAACTGAACATAGTACTCCAG
Source organism: Rhinatrema bivittatum (assembly GCF_901001135.1). NCBI lineage: Eukaryota > Metazoa > Chordata > Amphibia > Gymnophiona > Rhinatrematidae > Rhinatrema > Rhinatrema bivittatum. The sequence goes on along the minus strand of NC_042617.1, from coordinate 108,214,806 downwards.
GTGAGGCCTCACCAACGAAATGTACAGGGGAATTATCACCTTCTTTTTCATACTGATTATGCCTCTCTATGCAACCTGGCATCTCCCTGGTCTTAGCCACTACTTTGTCATACTGCTTCACTACCTTCAAACTGATGAACATTATCACCCCAAGGTCTTTCTCCTTGTCCATGCACATCAGTCTTTCTCCCCCTCCTCACCCCATCATGTACAGCTTCTTTGGATTACCATACCCCAAATGCATGACCCTGCATGTCTTGATATTGAGTCCCAGCTACCAAACCTTCAACTACTCCTTAAGCTTTCTTTGAACGCTTCTCATTTTCTCTCTTCCTTTAGGTGTGTTCACTCTGTTTCAGATCTTAGTGTCATCTATGAAAAGAAACCTTTTCTTCTAATCCCTCTACAATATCATTCACAAAGATATTGAACAGAACCGGTTCCACAACTGATCCTTCAGGACTTCCACTTATCTCTCTCTTTCTTCAGAATAGATTCCATTTACCACTACACACAGACATCTGTCAATCAACCAACTCATGATTCTTTCTACCACCGTATTTTATTTACCTATTTTATTTATTTAAACAAATTTGTAGTCCGCTAATCTGAAAATTTTAGTGGATAACAATAAACACACATTATACAATCAGCAAAATATGTAAAAGTACAGAATACAAACAAATTAAACATTACAAAAAAATTACAAAGGTAGGTTCCAAACAACAGGTAAAGCAGCATAGAAACCCACAGTAAATCTGCAGTGAATCTACCAAACAGAAGGCACAGTACCTGGCGCCCAGACCATGCCAGTTCCTAGCTCTCATTGATCTGGGAAAGCTTGGGAGAAAAGATAGGTTTTGAGCTGCTTCCAGAAATGAAGCAGGTCATTTTCTGATCTGATTGTCACGGGTAATTCGTTCCATAAGCTTGGACCTGCTATACCGAAAATTATTTTACAAAGAGTGGTTTGGTCTGACCCAATATGGCATATCTTATGTTCCTTAATGTAGAGTCCGGAGTTTAAAGAAGGCAGAGTGACCCACTGAGTTAATGTGTGGATGCATTGATAGAAAGGAGTCAACTATGACCCCCCCAGGTTATAAGCACTTAAAAGAAACCTTACTTTCAAATGCTTTTAGAAAAATGCATATTGATGAAAAAGAAGCTAATCTGATGCTTTTGAAATAGAACAGAGTTATTATGATGGACATGAAAGTAACCTTTTCTTCAATTGACTGAGATTTATGTGTTACAAATCGTACATCCCAGATAGCTTTCCCAAATTCCATTGTACATGTAATATAGTAATGTCCTATTCAGAGTTCACTGTCTACTTCCTTTTCTTGAAATTTGTGAGATGGTACTTGGACTACACTCAAACTTTTCATTTCCTCTATGGACTAGACACAGTTTTTTGGAGTAAGGACTTTCTGGCTGTAATACCTAAGGCACTTTGTACTACTTTTCCTCTACCTCCCTTTTGTAATGCTCTTACCTCCCAGCACGCCTAGCATAGTTTCCTGCACTGTACAGATCTTACTTATTGGTTTGAACTTCTGCTACCAGGGCTACCTCTTATAGGCCATGCCACCAGGACTTCCTGGGGCATTGGCTGATGACATTACATCCTGTCATAGTATATAAAGACTTCGTCTGCCTCAGCAACAGGTCTCCTGCTGTGCTTTTGCCAGCAGTGTGTGTTGCTGTGTTCCAACCCTTGTCTCCAGCTCCTGTCATGTCTTCTTGCCCTGCCTGTTCCCACTTCTGGTCATGCCTCTTTGGACTGTCTTCTCTGTACTGACTTGGAATAGACCTTGATCTTGGCTGATTGTTGCCTGCCCTGACCCTCACTTGTTTCTCAGCCACCACTTGTTTATGCTCTACTCAACCTGGCCTGAACTCAACTTCTCCACAAGCCACCTGCCCTGACTTCAGACTGTCCCTGGAGTTTGCTCTCTCCCCATCTTGTCTCAGCTGCCGCCTGCCAGTACCTGAGCTGTGCTTGCACTACTCAAGTAGCATCAACTCTACAGTGGCCCAGTTCACCTCTCCAGCTCATGACAGATTACTGAGGTCATGAACTCAGCTGAGACTCCCACACTTCAGTTCCTGCAGGGCCTGGCCTACTGGGTCCAACAGCAGCAGACACAGATAGAACAGATAACAGGGCTTCTTCAGGATCTTTCCAGCCATTTCAACCAGCTGTCACGGGACAGACCACCGACCTCGTCAGCACCTCTGGCATCTACAACTCCAGTCTCAGCACCAGCCCCACTGGGTCCTGTCCCTCACCCACCTCCGCCACCACGCTATGACGGGGATGCTAAGGCCTGCCAAGGCTTCCTGAACCAGTGCTTAATTCAATTCAAGCTACAGGCACCCAGCTTTACGAGGACCAAGGTCACTTATATTATCTCCTTACTGACTGGTCAGGCTTTGGTATCAGCATCCTCGTTCTGAAAGAAGAGTGACCTGATACAGGATGACCGTACCCAGTTTCTGGCTCAATTTTGATGGGTCTTTCATAAAGCAGGTCACTACTCCTCTTCAACAGCAGAACTACTAGGTTTATGCCAGGGTACTAAAACCATAGGGCAGTATGCTCTCCAATTCAGGACCCAAGTTTCAAAACTCTCTTGGAATGAGGCCAGCCAAACCACAGTATTCTGGCAAGGCCTTTCCGAGAGGATTAAAGATGAACTGGCTGGCTTTGAGGTGGACCTAATTACACTGGGAGAGGGACCTCATTACACTAGGAGAGGGACCTCATTACACTGGGAGAGGGACCCCAAAGGAAGCCCGTTCGCCTCCCCTCAAGCTTGCAAAAAAACCCAATAACTTCCTCCTAAAGGCCAGACTCCAGCCCCTACTTTGGAGGAGCCCATGCAGCTAGTTCAGTCTCAGTTGTTTGAAGAAGGGAAGCACTGAAGACGGCTTCTTAACCTCTGCCTATATTGTGCAGCCTCTAGGCACTATCGATGAAGTGTTCTGTGAAGTCATAAAACTCACAGAGTGAGTTGAAGAGCCTACCCTAGGCCCCATGGATACTTCTCTCCCCCCCCCCCCTGCAGAATTGTTCTGATAGCGCAACTGGAGTTGGGCTTGAAGCTCATCCTTGCTGAAGCCTTCATCAACTCTGAAGCAGGAGGCAACTTCATCGAGGAAGCATTGGCCAGACACCACAATATTCCTGTTGTACCCCTCAAGAATTGTGTCATTATCTTGTCTGTATATGGAGAAACTCTTCTGGGTGCATCCTGGCCATAACTGAACTTTGTGGCTCTACAGATTGGCCTCCCACACCGACAGCTGATAGCTTTCTGCATATTGCCCAGATCTATCATCTTGCATCTTCCTTGGCTGCAGAAGCATGCTCTTACCATTGATTGGACCTCAAAGATATCACTGCCTGGGGTCCCTCCTGCATCCACTGCTGCCTCCAGGTATTATGACCTCTCTTGGTTTTCGCACAGTCGGACCTCCCACAAGTACAGTCCTCCCTCCATCTTACGCTGTCTTCGCTGATGTTTTCAGCAAAAAACGGGCTGATACATTGCCACCTCATTGGTCGTACAACTGTCCTATAAACCTACTTCCGGCGAAGATGTCGCCAAGGGGAAAAGGTTTATGTCCTATCACTTCCTGAGACTCAGGCTATGTCCTCCTATATAACAGAACACCTGGAATGAGACTTCATCAGGCTCTCAATCTCCCCAGCCAGGAAAAGTGGTTTTATTTGTAGGGAAGAAGGATGGGTCACTCTGCCCCGGCATCAAATATCAAGCCTTGAATGTCATCACGGTTGAAAACAAATGCCCACTACCACTTATCTCTGAACACTTTGACTATCTGCAAGAAGAAAACATCTTGAATGAAACTGGATCTCCAAGTGGGCCTACAACCTAATCCACATCTGGGAGGGGGCCAAATGTAAGTCAGCTTTTAACATCAGAGATGGACATTATGGATGTTTAGTTATGATGTTTGGTCTCTGCAATGCCCCAGCTGTTTTCCATAACTTTGTGAATGATATCTTTCGAGACCTAAATTCCTGTCTTCTTGTCTATCTAGATGACATACTAACCTATTCCAAATCATTACCTAAACATTATGATCAAGTAAAACCATTTTTATACGTCTTAGACAACATGTATGCCAAACTGGAGAAGTGCTCCTTCAGGCAAGCCAAACTTCCCTTCTTGGGATGCATAGTGTTTGCTTGGGGATTGAGAATGGACCCTGCCATGCTCTTGTCCATTTTGAACTGGCCTCAACCCAAAGGCCTCAAAGCCATACAATGCTCCTCACCTAGAAGGGGGCTGATACACGAAATTGGCCTCCTGAAGCATCTCAATGTTTCTGCAAACTCAAGTCCTCCTTCTTGCTCCCATTCTTAGAAATCCAGACACCTCTTAACAGTTCTTTGTGAAAGTAGTTATCTTGTCAATTGGGGCTGGAACCGTAAATTGAGACGGTAAATTGAGACCATGTTCAATCTTTTAGAAACAATTTTCTCCAGCCAAGCAGAACTACACCTTTGGAGACCAATAACTCTTAGGCATTAAGTTGGCCTTGGAGGATTGGTGGCACCTCCTGAAGGGATCACCACAGATCAAAGATATTTGCTGTACCTACAAGAGGCTCATTGACTCAACCCCCGCCAGGCTAGGTGGTCCCTGTTTTTCAGCAGATTTAACTTGGTGTTTTGGCCTGCAGGAAAAAACACCTGGGCTGATGCCCTCTATTGTCCTTTGACTCAGCTCCCAACATACAATCCATCATTGATCCAGTGAAGATCTTGGTTACCACCATGCTCTGTTCCCTTGGGGAAGACTGTGGTCTCCAATCACTTGAGGGAGCAAGTCCTCAAGTGAGCACACTAATCAAAGCTCGCCGGGCATCCTGGCATAAAGTTGACCTTTTGATTTAATTTGCTGTTACTACTGGTAGCCCCAACTAACCCAAGAACCATGTATCGTCTTCTGAGAATTGTCCTTGGAATAAAATGTCTCATCTTCGACCCTGGGGATTTCTACAGCCTCTGTGCCCAATTGTATATGGCCCACGTCGCTATGGATTTTGTCATGGAACTCCCAGAGTCCATGTGTCACACCATGATCTGGGTCACAGTATACCAATTTTCAAAAATAGAACATTTCATCGCACTGATGTATTTGCCATCTGTTCCCGCATTCGCACAGTTATTCTTCAAACATGTCTTCAGACTCCACGGCTTGCTGGATCACATTGTAAGTGACTGTAAGTTACAGTTTACCTTCAGATTTTGGGGGAAACTCTGCAAAAAGCTAAATGTGACACTTGATTTCTCGTCAGTCTACCACCCACAGTCCAATGGCCAAACTGAATGAATAAATCAAATCCTCAAAGATTTCCTTCAAGCTCACGTCTCCACACAGCACTAAAACTGGTGCATGCTGCTTCCATGGGCAGAAACTTTTCATCATAAGCATGTAAGTGAATCCTTTGGATCATCCCCTTTCTTCACCTTTTTTGGTCAACACCCCAAAATTCCACTTCCAGGCCCACTGATAACTTTATCTCCTTCTGTCAAACTTATTTCCCGAAGGGTATTGGATTTTGGCAAAGCAACCAAACACATCCTAGAAAAGGCTATGGAAAAATTCAAGGCCAGTGCTGACAGGAGACAGCGCCTTATGGCTCAGTTTCAGCTGAGGGCTAAAAGTGTGGTTGAGCACAAAGAACATGTATTTGAAACAGCCCTCCACAAAGTTCAGGCCCCGCTTCATAGGACCTTACCCTGTCACGCAAAGGTTGGGACCTGTGACTTACAAGTTATATCTACCTCTATCTCTCTGGCTACAGAATTCCTTTCATGTATCACTCCTAAAACCTGTCAGGTAAATTTTAAAAAGAGCGTGTGTGTACCCATAAACACGCGTATTGGACACGCAAGCAAAAATAAGCTTAATTTTATATCTTGCGTGCAAATATCTCTACTGCGCATATGTGTGTGCAGCCTTTACGCGCGTACTCACACAAGTGACGAGAGAACGAGAGACAATCTGACATTCTATATATCTCCCACTGTAAGAGTGGCAGTTTCAATTAAGGGTGGGTTTGGGGGGGGGGGTTAGATTGGTCTGCCTAGGGTACAAGGGTGTAGACACTTGTAACACCTCCCCCACCCAAAACCCATCCTGAATTGAAATTGCACCTCTTAAAGTGGGCGATAGATAGAGTGTCAGAATGTATCTCTAACAGAGTCTCTTTGTCTCTCTCCCCCCCCCCCCCCCCCCCCCCCCCCCCACACACACCCAGCGTTCAGGATCCCTCTGGCCCAAAATCTCCAGATTTATGCCTCATCAGGACCAGTAGTAAAGTTATGCAGATAACATGGCATGTGTTGCCATGTTCAGCCTTGCAAAATTTGGGGGCTACTCACATAGTCTTGTCCCCACCCCGGAACCTCCACTCCTACTCCTGTAACCACAGAGGAGACAACAGAATACGAAGTACAGGAAATCCTGGATCCAAGCGTTCCCTGTGGGGGGTGTGGGAGAATCTTGTACTTGATACCTTAGAAGGGCTATGGCCCTGAAAAGAGGTCCTGGGAGCCAGTCAAAAATTTCCACTTACCCAGATTCCTCTGCAAATTGCACCGTTTCTTTCCCCATAAGCCCAAACCTAGAGCCGGAGGAAAGTTCTATAATGCTCTTATCTCCCAGCATGCCTGGCATAGCATCCTGCATTGTACAGCATTCTTATTTCCTCGCTAGAACTTCCTGCCACTAGGACTACCTCTTAGTCCCTGTCACCAGGTTTTACTGGAGCACTGGTGATGACATTACATCCTGTCTTAGTATATAAGAACTTAATCTGCTTCCAGCCAGTGCCTTAGCAATAGCTGTCCTGCCGTGCTCTTGCCTGCAGTGTGTGCTGCCCTGTTCCAGCCCTTGTCTGCTGCTCTTGCCTTACCTAACTTGCCTTCCTGCACTGTCCGTTCCAACTTCCTGACAGCCTCTTTGGACTGTCTTCTTGGTACTGACTTGCAATGAACCTCAACCTTGCCTGATTTTTGCCTGCCTTGACTCTCACTGGTTTCTTAGCCCCTGCTTCTTCACTGCCTGCCTCAACCTTCATCTGAACCTCTACTTCTCCTCTAATCCCCGGACTGCTCTCACCTCATCTTTTCTCAGCTGGCACCTGCTGGGACCTGAGCTGTGCTAGCACTGCTCAGATAGCGTCAACGCCACAGCGACCTATGGGCTCACCCCTCCAGCTCATGACATCTTTCTTTTACTTATTTCCATATTGATTACACTACTTTAGTAAATCCTCTGCATAGGCTTTAATAGAGACGAGAAAAATGTTTGATTTTGCTGATTCTCACTCCTTAGTGAGAACAGAGATGGAATTTAGTTGGGTGTTAAGATTTTGTTATTTTTTGGTTTTGAGTTGTAATGAGATTGTTTTAAGCATTGTATTTTGTTATTTATCAATTGCATTTAAATTATAATTATATAATATAGATTTCTGAAATTTATTACAAATGTAAGGTTACTTATTTTTAAAATTTCTAACCTGCACCATCTTGCATTCTTGGCAGGGAACAATATAGACATACATAATTATAGATTAGAATAAAAAATAACAAGTAATTGCTTGTTAGAAATAGTTTTTCATCAAGTTAAATAAGTTGCCATGCTGTGTCAGACCGAGGGTCCATTAAGTCCAGCATCCTGTTTCCAACAGTGGTCAATCCAGGTTACAATCACCTGGCAAGTATTCAAACATTAACTAGATCCACTCTACTAATGCCAGTAATAGCAGTGGCTATTCCCTAAGTCAACTTGTTTAATAGCAATTTACGGACTTCTCCTCCAGGAACAATTAAACCTTTTTTAAACCCAGCTACATTAACTGCTCTCTACATCCTCTGTCAATGAATTCCAAATCTTAATTGTGCTTTGAGTGAAAAATACTTTTCTCTGAGATGTTTTAAATGTGCTACTTGCTACCTTAATGGAGTGCCACCTAGTCTTTCTATTATCTGAAAGAGTAAATGACTAATTCACGTTTACCTTTTCTAGTCCTCTCAAGATTTTATAAACTTCTATTGTATCCCCCTCTCAGCCATCTCTTCTCCAAGCTGAGCAGCCCTAACCTCTTTAGCCTTTCCTCAAAGGGGAGCTATTCCATTCCCTTTATCATTTTGATCGCCCTTCTTTGTACCTTATCTAATGCAACTATAATCTTTTTTGAGATGCGGTGACCAGAATTGCACACAGTACTCAAGGTTTGGTCTCACCATGGAACAATACAGAGGCATTATGACATTCTCCATTTTATTCACCATTCCCTTCCTAATAATTCCCAACATTCTGTTTGCTTTTTTGACCGCTGCAGTACACAGAGCCGCCGATTTCAATGTATTATTTACTATGATGCATATATCTTTTTCCTGGGTGGTAATATGGAACCTCTATTTTATGTTAATTTCTTTTATTTTTTATTATGTTATTTTAAATTGTGAATATGAGCTTAGGATTGTAGATAAGTAAATCATAAAGTTTTAAATAAATAAACCTAACGTCATGTAACTACAGCACAGGTTATTTTTCTCTATATATGCATCACTTTGAACTTGTCCACATTTAATTTTATCTGCTATTTGGATGTCCAATATTCCAGTCTTACAAAGTCCTCCCACAATTTATCATAATCTGCTTGTGATTTAACTACTCTGAATAATTTTGTATCATCTACAAATTTGATCACCTTACTTGTCATATCCCTTTCCAGACCATTTATAAATATATTGAAAAGCACCAGTCCAGGTACAGATCCCTGAGGCATTCCACTGTCTACCTTTTTGCATTGAGAAAATTAGCCATTTAATCCTACTCTCTGTTATCTGTCTTTTAACCAATTTGCAACACATGAAAGGACATGGCCTCTTATCCCATGACTTTTTAGTTTTCTTAGAAGCCTCTCATGAGGGACTTTGTCAAATGCTGTTGGAAAACCCAAATATACAACATCTATTGGTTCACCCATATCCACATGTCTATTAACCCCTTCAAAAAATGTAGCAGATTTGTAAGGCAAAACTTCCTTTGGCTAAATCTATACTGGCTGTGTTCCATTAAACCATGTCTTTCTATATGTTCTGAGATTTTGTTCTTCAGAAGAGTTTCCACTATTTTTCCTGATACTGAAGTCAGGCTCACCAGTCTGTAGTTTCCCAGATGACCCATTCGAGCCCTTTTTAAATATCTGGGTTACATTGTCCCCCCTCCAGTCTTCAGGTTCAATGGACAATTTTAGTAATAGGGTAAAAATTTTTACTAATAGATCTGAAATTTTATTTTTGAGTTTTTTTTAGAACCCTGGGGTGTATCTCGTCTGATTCCAGGTGATTTGCTACTCTTTAGTTTGTCAATCTAAACCCCCTACCTTTGTTTTAAAAGTTACGCCTACGCCGGCCAGACACCGGCGCGCGATTCCCCGGCCCAGGAGCAGTTTCGGAGGCCTCGGCCATGCCCCCGGATCACCCCCGGGCCGTGACACGCCCCCGACGCGCCCCCTCAGGAAAGCCCCGGGACTTACGCACGTCCTGGGGCTTGCACGCGCCGCCAAGCCTATTCAACATAGGCTCGGCGCGCGCAGGGGGAACTTGGGGCAGGTTTTTGGGGGGTACGTGCGTATCTTACACGTGTACCCCTTTGAAAATCTGCCCCATGTGAACGAGTCTCCCACTGATTATATTCAGGTAAAGTCAGGACTATGATTTTTCTGACCAGACTTATGCGTGTACCTTTAGCTGGAGGGTACTCAAAATGTGCACTCACTGGCTAAAATTTAGCTCCACCTGCAATGATGCCTCTTTTTGTCTGGATAAAATTTATGCACACAAAGTGCATACAAAATGTATGCAGTTGGCAGGGGAAAATATTAAATGCTCAGTTTTTGCTGCATTTTTTTTTTTTAATTAAAGTTTTTATTGTGGGATTAATGATTTTAGGGGAAGGATAACCATGTAGTGAATTGTTAGTTTCCCTTTGAAAAATTATCCTTATTGTAGTATGATAACCAATATTAATAACAAAACTTTCTTTAGTTTTTAATTTTTCCTAGAAATGTATCTATAATAAACATGAATTTGTTATAATAATGAACAAAAATAAGAGAAAATCAGTGGAAAAATGACTAATTTTATATCCACTGATTTTTGCCTATTTTTGTTCATTATAAAAAAATAAAAATGAAAGTTCCTAAATTCAATTTATGTATATTAGAGCTAACACTAATTTTCTTTATTGTTGTATTTTCAACATATACATTGACTTAATGTAAAATTTCATTATCCAGAATAAGCTTGATCCCAATCATTTCTGATAAAAGGTGCTCTGCGGTATAATTTCATACTGTTTTCTTTTGTATGTTGACCTCAAGAGAACCTTAAAGGTGAATTTCAAAAAACCCAGTGCGCACATTAATTAGAGAATGCACAAATAGTTGGTCTTGTGCACACCAAGCAGATTTTAAAAGCCAGCAAGATACGCATGTATCTCCCACAGCGTATAGATCTAGAAAGTTGTCAAAAAGTGGCGCGTGGCTGGGCATTTTGGGGCATGAATCAGAGATGTGTGCATAAATATGGGGGAATTTAAAATTTCCGGCGCACACATGTGGCCAGGCCGATCATGCACCAAGCACATTTTCAAAATGGCCCAGGCACGAGCATATCTCCCGGTATGCATGGAAGAGCCGGGTTTTTGAACAGGGGTGGGGAGGGGGCTGGCTGGGACAGCGCGCGCTAGCAGCCAGCTGTCATGTGGAACGTACTGCTGATCCATTGAGCAGGTAAGTTCCGAAACAAAAAAATTTCGGTTAGGTAAGTGGGGTTTAGGGTTCAGGGAGGAGAGGGGAAAGGGAACTGGGGAAGGCCCAAATGCATCGCCACATGCTTTTAAACAAAATACACCCCCTTGTGTGCATGAGTGGGAACCTGCACGCACATGCGTGCACCAATATAAAATTGGGCGCACATGTGTGCGTGGATACTGGATTTTATAACATGCAAAGTGCCGCGCGGCCCTTTTAAAATTTACCCCTTGTGATCTGGTGCTTGTTGAGGCCCTCTGCCACGTAATTTTACTTCTGCTATGGATGATGTGTAAGTTAAAAAATAAAGAAAACTAGGAAGGTCTGTGGGGTTTTAAGGGTCGAGGCTAAGTGGGGGGGGACTGAAGGCTATCAAACCGGGGGGGTTTGAGAACCTGCCTATTAACTGGGTGAACTGGGGATGAACTGGTAAAACTGGGAATGGCGTCAGTGCATGCCCCTTCTAAAATCCCCTGATATGCGCGGTAAAAGCAGGATTTGCACGCACTTGTTTACGCCCACTTAAAAATTTGCTGTGCATGTGCACATGGCCAGGATATTTTATAACATATATGCATATGTCATAAAATGTGTGCTCATGTGCCAGTTTGAAAGTTACCATTTTATGCCCCATACCTCCCCTTCTCAGAATCTAGATATTAGTGTTATCTTTCTGTATCCTTTATAGATGATTGATTGAGAAGACTGAGTTCAGAATGTGGGTAGACCTATATGCCTCTAGTCACTTAGCATACACACAGATAAAATGAATAGAAGAAATTGGTTTAACAAAAAAAGGACTCTTGTAGTTTTCAAATTAAGCCATTACGGCTTTGGTTGACACATGAAACACCTTTACCTTCTATTATAACTAATTTCATGTTGAATATGGTATTTTTCCAATGATTCTTTGATGTATTTGTATTAAATAGTGAACTGAAATTTTCATGTAAGAAGATAAGTGCCATGCTGGGGTCTGATCAACGTCCATTGAGCCCATCATTTTGCATCCAACAGTGGACAGGTCACAAGTATGTGTCAGATCTCCAATAGCTGATATATTTCTTATATTTCACTTAGCTTTCCCAAGTCTACCCAGCTAACTGATTATCGACTTCCTCCTGGAACTTGTCCTATCCTCTTTTGATCCCCTCTGTATTAATTGCCTTGACCACATCCTCTGGCAACAGATTCCATAACTTGATTGTGCAATGAGTGAAAAAAATACTTCTTGTAATTTTTTTAAAATTTGCCGGTTGTTAGTTTCATGAGTGTCCCCTAATCCTAATGTTTGAAAGAGTAAATAACCATTCCCTATTTACCCATTCCACCCCACTCATGATTTTATACATTTTAATGATATACATACTCAGCCATCTCTTTTGCAAGCTAAAGATCCCTAATCTCTTTAGCCTTTCTGCATAAGGAAGCTTTTCTATCCTCTATTATTTTTGTTGCCCGTTTCTGTACCTTTTGAGCTGGAGTGTCCCGAACTGCACAGAATACTCAAGGTGCAGTGGCACCATGGATCTATAAAAGTATTGCTCTGTACTTCTTTCCAAATAATTCCTAATATTCTAATTACCTTTTTGAACTGAGATTTCAGAATATTATCTACAAGGATGCCAAGGTCCTTTTCTTAATTGAATTATAGAAAAAGATTTTTTCAAGTTTAGAAATGAGAGAAGTTTAAAAAATAGGTTATTTATTACAAAAACAATATTGTATGACACAGCACACAACTGCTAACAATATAGAATGTAGCTACAATTATCCGAGTTTTTGCAAACATCAGCTGTTAAATATGCTACTTTCTGTTTGAGCTCCACAAACTCACTTACAGATAAGGCAAAATGCTAAAGATTGCTTGCTTCTCATGTTCCCTAAATCCTACAAATGACACATCAAGAAAGCTTCCTGCATTGATATAGCAGATTATTTGAAAAGTATGTTAGGTCTGAAACATTATTCATGAAGCTTTCTTATTCATCTTGAAAACATGCTATAGCAATCTGTACCAAAATGCAAACTTCAAATTTGAGAAATTAAAAGATGCTTTCTTCAGATTGTTTTATTGAGTGTTCAAGAGATGATGGAAACGTTAGCAACAATGCCTGTAGCAAAACAGCAACTACCACCAAAAATACTTCAGGAATAAGTAGTAAGATTAGAGTGTTTGACATTTGTGACTGAACCTGTGGTATATGGCAATAAAATAACATGTTTTGTAACTTTAAACTGAGAACTGCTAGCCTCTTAGAATAGATCTCAATGACAGCATTCTATTATAGCCCTACTTTAACAATTGGTGTTGCTATAGTATAAATAAGCTTTGCTTTAGCTGCTGAAAAATTGTCATTTTTTAACGTATCCTATAATATGTTCTGAATTTCCCAGTGCTCATCTTAAACAATCCAGTGTTTTCATTCTAGGTCTCCTAGAATTTTATGCACTGTGTTTAATATATTTTATTTCATATAAAATCTTGTGGGTATTTCAACTTTTATTCTCACTGAAGGATATAGTTCTTAGTCTTTTTTTTTTTTATTGATCTGTGCCTCTAAAGTGCTTTTAGCACACAGAATGAAAGAAAAATACATTAATCTGTAGTATTCTTTTGACTCAGAATTTTTCTCTCTTACAGTTGCAACAGATGGCTTAAACATTTTATAAAGTCTTACAGTTGCTAAATAGCTTCTGGATATAGACTTTCTTTGACTGAATGTTAGCATACATATTTATTTCTGCACTTATCTCACACCCTTGTCCAGGGGTGCCTTACAATATAGTAGTCTATAGCACTACATAAAAAACTGAGTATAATAGCAAAACTATTCAATTTAGTTAGCAAGAGTTAAGGCTGAAGCAGTAGGTTTTGAGTTTAATTGGAAAGTTTTCAGGATGGATTCGTTCTGGAATGTCACATGGCAGTTGTTTCCAAAGATAAGGAGCAAAGAGAAAAACATGAAACCCACAAAGATATATGTCTGTTATTTTTTAATTTATTTAACTCATTTATTTAATGCACTTGTTTTCCTCACGTCAATAAAATTGAGCAGTGCAGATTGCAAGTGGCACAGAAAGAAGAGTTCAGTGGGAGCAGTGGAATAGAGAGAGATTAAAGTGGCTACATAGGAAAGAATCAAATCTGTGGGTATATTTATAAGTAAAATCAGGAATTTTGAAGCAAAACGGTTTTACTAGGAGCCAGTGTATAGCAGCAAAGAGAAGAATCAACATTTCAATATATTTGTTAAGGAAGGCTGCTGAGTGTTTAAGAGGATGAAGAGTAGAATTGGGTGGACCAGCTAATAGGCTATTGTATTAGCCAAGATAGGAGAGGTTTGTATATCATCAGTAAAGCAGAGATAAACACCTGTGAAAAAAATAAGGTTCAAGACTAATATAGATAGAGAATAGTAAGAGTTCCAAACATAGTCTTGTCCGACAGCAAGGATTGGATGAGGAGTCATTAACTAGAACACTGAAGGGATGAAGAGAAACCAGTAACAATGGAAAAGAAATGTTTATTAAGTAGAATGCAATAATCACAAGGGTGAAAATTGAAGAGGAACCAGATAATCATGATCCTAGGAGGTGTTCTAGAGACAGAGTTGAATGAGCAAAACAAAAAGAGATCCAGAAAGAATGAAACGATGGGATACAACAGTGATCAGCTTGCTTGAAGATTTCAGAACAGTTTGGAAAGAGAAAGGTAGGTGAATAGAACAAAGGAATCTAAGGAAAGTTGCTTAATAATCAGATAAACCCAGCTTACTTTGAGACTTGTGTTTAATAATGCAGAGTCAATGCATATGAGTTATATCATGAACCGGCTACAAAAGTGACACATGATATACTTTAAATGTGACTAGTCTGCTGTACAGCATGATCAGGAATAGATACACATTTCTTTTCTTTTACATGCAACAGGACATAGCTAAACAATGTTATAGGACAATGTTTTTATAATGTTTTATACTGTGCCCTCTTCAGGAAAATTTCAGAAATACAAAAAGAAAAAAATATGCAATTTTATTACTGAAATTATTAAACTGACCTTTTTCTACAATCCCTTATCCCCTCCCCCCTTCAGTTGAAGGCATCTCGACTTCAACAGTCATTTTGCTGGCTAACCAACTTCTCCTGGTGAGTTTCATTAAGGTCCCGGTTCAGTGTGTGGTGAGAGTGTCTGCGGTGTTTTGTTAGCTTAGCACAAACTTCAGTTCTGAAGTCTCCCCTCTCACCTTCTCCCTCATGAAGTGATGTTTTTTGGGAATGTTTTTTGTTCTAGATTTGTCCACTTAGTTCATTGGCATGAGCAATGGCTGCTTGATTGTCATACCTTGTGTTGTGTGTTGGTCTGATGACACACTGTGCCTGGTCTAGATAAAGCAAGAGCTCTATCATTCAGGTTACCCCTCTCAGATGTGCTGATATGGCCATATACTTGGGTTCCATTGTGACAAGTGTAATTGCTATCTGCTTTTTCCTTCTGCCTTTTACAGAGAACAGGTACTCCTGTGAACCTCACTATATAACTAGTGGTAAGTGTGATGGGTCTTGGAACATCTCACCCAATACACATTTGTGTTTTCTGTTAGTGGCTCATCCGTTTGTCACTATGTAATACCAACATCCCTTGTGCCAGGACCAGGCATAGCATTCTTTGTAGTATCCCAGTGCTACCATGTGAATCCGTTTAAATATTTTGCCAGTTTACTGACTGACTATAAGCAATGACTGATCTGGTCCACTGTAACAAATAGTGTGGGAAGATTGGTCATACATCCATCAGCATCATAGCTCCCTTGACGTTTTGAAGTTCAAAGTGTTTGAGGATGTAGGCTTCCTGCATCATTTTCATACCATTATCTTTGCAGCTGGCAAACCTCATACCTAGCAAATACAACAATGGTCCAACTTAATTACTTTTGAAGTACTTTCCCAAGAACTGGTTGGTGTGCCCTCTGATAGCTTCATTGTATGACATGGAGAAAATATCATCAACAAATACTGAGAGAATTAAGTCCCTCCTTCCATATCAGTTTGTAGACACAAGGACCATTGGACTGTGTTTAAATCCAACTTTTTTCTAAGCACTCATCCAGATGCTCATTCCAGCATTTCCACTATGCTTCAGTCTAGAGAGACTTCAGCTTGCAATAGAAATGTTCCTGTCCTTGTCTCATGAATCCATCAAATTGTTCTATATAGATCACCTGCTTGAATCATCCTTGCAGGCATGTATCTTGACGACATTCTGGTCAGGATCTAGACTCCTTGGACTTAAACTGCAGTAAGTGTTATCATGGTTTGGTAGTTTGAAACTGATGCCTAAACTTTATCTTAGTGATGCATTTGCATTAGGTAACTCCTGTGGATACCAGGCATGCCTTGTATCATACTTCACTTATTGTATTGGAATTTTTCACAGTAACCACTGGTACTTGATAATAGTCATCTCGTTTGGCAGTAATGCAATTCCACATGCTGTATTTATTCAGTGTATCTATGCCTTCTTCCAAAGCTGCAAGCCATTGTGCCATGCCAGGACTTTTGATGACTTCACAATCTGAGGTAGGATCATCTGCTTCACTCTTCTATGAGCTGTGTGCTTGTAGTTCATTAGAATTCCTAGTTTTTGGAGGCTGATTTATAGTCTTTCTAGTATACTATGTGTCTGAATGTAGATGGTCCCTTAAGGTTATTAAATAGCTTCTGTATGAATTGGGTTCCTTGAATTTTGAGGGGTCTCTCTTCGGTCTCCCTCTCTTCTTTGAAAAGGTGATCACTACGTAGACTCCTAAATATTCCTGGGTGGCATCATCTCCTGACTTATTTTTGTTCAAATGAGCTTCTCCATATGACTCGATATGTGGGAGAGCATCCTCATCTTGGTCAAAACTGCTCTGGGTATCCCACAGGGGTTACTGCTTTCATCCATGTTCAGTTATTTTCTTGAATCTTAAGTCACTTAATGGACTGCTTCTCTGTGATCAGTAATTAATGTGGGCAAGCAGATTAATGTTAAACACAGACAAAATGGAATAATTGTGGGTTGGTAGGTCTGCTATACTCATGTCTACTTTCTGCGCAAAGATAAGGGATGTGACCTTGATCCCAGTATAGCAGATTTGCAGCCTCTGAGTCATTTTGAACTCCACATTATCAATGGAGGCCCAAATGATATCTGTAACCAGAGCTTTGTAGCAAATGTGTTCATATTTGCATCGGTTCAATCATAGAACTGTTACGAAAGTGGTGATCCTGTCCCATCTTGATTACTGTAATGCATTCTATCTTGGCCTCCTGAAGTGAACTGTAGGAAAGCTTCAAATCATGTAAAATGCTGCTGCCAGAGTGATCACTGGACACACGAAATAGGACAGGGCTAAAACCCTGATGATTTATTTGCATTGGCTACCTTGAAAACTATGCATTTATTTCAGAATCCTGAGTCTGACTTTCAGTGTTCAGAGGAAATGTCCTAGATATTTAGCTTACTTGTTGCAAAGGTGGACCCTTGGACTGAGACGAGGTGATGCTACCTGCAGGGAGGAGCCCTGGAGGCCCTCGTCGTCGGCTGGTGGCACTGGACGGTGCGGATACCCAACAGGATCTTCACCAAATACAGCCTTCGTTCCCCGCAGGTTGAACCCTTGAGTACCGGGGCTGGCTGGACTTAGGTACAGGTCTCCGAAGTTGAACAACTTCACGAAGGGTAAAGGCACGAGCTGAGTCAAAGTTCCTTGGGTCGGGACAGAGCGATCCAACGAAGTCCAGAAGCATACCAGGAGTTGGGGCAGGCGTCAATCCAATGAAGTCCAGATGTGTACCAGAAGTCAGGGCAGGTGGTAATCCAACGAAGACTAGAAGTGTACTAGGAGTCAAGGCCAGCAGCAATCCAATGAATTTCAGAATGATCCAATGTCAAGTCGAGAGAAGCAATCCAGTAAGGGACAAGGACAGAGACACGGAGTCAAGAACATGGCGTCAGGCCACTAGCTACTCACAAGGAGCTCGACTGTTGCTGAGGCAAAACACTGCAGGCAGAGACGGGCTTAAGTAGTCTTAAGGACTGATGTCATCAGAGGGAGCCACGGGAACTTTCCCGCCACGGCCCCCTTAATTCTGTGGGGAAGGCGCACGCACACCTAGGGAGTTGCTGGTGGGGCTGGATGTCAGCAGCGTGAGCAGAAGCTCCGGGCCGCGAGAAAGCTCGGCGATGGCAGTGCCTCCCAGCCACTGCAAGGGAAGTCGGGGCTGAAAGAGGCAGCACCGGGTAAGTGTGGCTGGCCATGGAGCTCCGCATATTGCGACCATCGCTGCTCGATGTCTCCACTCCGCCCTCCTCACCTCTTTGGTGACTCCATCTTGCTCAAGTGGAAGGTTGGCCGCTGCAGTGTCTCTCTGCCGTCTTCCTCCAGCGTCCCTGGAGCGGCTCGACACTGCGATCCGCCATGATTCACAAGGGCCTAAGGGTGCGCGTGCGGCCCCGACTGATGTACCAGCAGTGACGCGAACCTCAGTACCGGATATATAAGGTCTTAGAAATTGCTAACTAATCGAGTTAGCAAGGATTTGAATAGGAGTTGGTTACGGACCAGTTTTGCTCTCTCCAAGCTATTATGCCTCCTCAGACTTACCAGGGGTACCCACTCCTCGGGGGCCTCGCTCTCTCTTTGTTTTTCAGGTCACAGTCAGGAACCGACACTCGCTCCTCGAGGGTCCATGTTCCCGGATTGATTGCTCAATACTCTTTCTGCCTGGAAGTCATCGCTGCCTACTACACCAGTGAGTTATCTTCTCTCTCTCAGAGCTTTCCCTGGAACCAGGTACTCGCTCCTCGAGGGCCTAACCTATTCCAACACCTGAACTACTTCTAGAGACTATTGTGTGAGTGTTACTATCAAGGCTCTGTTCCTGAACTCTGCATACCCTGCCTACTCACTATATTTAGTTTCTCTACAGCTCAGTTATCCAGGATCGCTGTTCCAGTACCTGAGGGACTGCAGCCCTGCTGGGCACTTCCAGCTCACCACTGCCACCTCTGGTGGTTCAATATACTGTTTAATAAAAGAACTAGTGTGTCTCTGTCTCCATACTCTGAGCATGACTGGTGGTCCCTCTCGGGATCTTCCCCTGGGGGCGTGGTCATCTGCCACCAGCCCAAGGATCCACCACAACTACCTCAAACACCAACACCGCAGCCGGCACACGCAACAGTACCCCCTCCTCTAAGCCCCCCCTCCTGAAGTTTAGGCTTCTTGGGATGAAAGTCATGGAACCATTTGAGCAGACTTATGTCTAGTATATTGAAGGCAGATTCCCAGGTATTTTACTCCAGGATATCAGATACTCCCACTTCTTATTTCGTCCCTGGACGTCCAGTATTTCTTTTACTTGATAAACCTGATCCTCCTCGGAGGATACCTCCTGGGGTTCCAACGCCTTCTGGGAGGGCCATGACAGTACTAGCAGTTTGAGGAGAGAAACATGAAATGTGCTGTGGATCTTCAGAGATGCGGGTAGACGTAAGTGATATGTTATGGGCCCTATTTGCCGGACAAGGGGAAAAGGTCCAATATAGCAGGTGCGAGTCTCATAGAAGGGCACCCTAAGTCAGATATAGCAGGTGCTTAACCAGACCTTATCTCCCGGCTTGAATTGGAGGGCTGGTTATCGATGGATGTCAGTGGCTTTCTTAGCCCTCCGGGCGGCTTTCTGAATCATCGCCTCAGTTAGTGTCCATAGTTCTTGAAGCTCTTGTGCTGTTAATTGGGCCGCTGGAGAGGATATGGACAAGGGAAATGGTAGTGGCGGAAGAGGCTGTCTCCCATAAACAATCAGAAATGGGGACGATCCCATGGCGTCGTTGCTATGATCGTTGTGAGAAAATTCTGCCCATGGGAGGAAGAATGCCCAGATGTCCTGATGCTCATTGACAATCGCCTAATGGGATCGGGTGTATCCTTAGCTTCGAAAGACCAGGAGAGGGCATCAGCTCGGGTGTTCTTGGTGGCAGGTCTGTATTTTACCACGAAATCAAAGCAAGTAAAGAACAATGACCATTGGGCCTGATGGGCATTCAGCCGCTGGGTGTGACGGAGGTGCTCCAGGTTTTTATGGTCTGTATATACAGAGATACGATGTGCTCCCTTCAGCCACTGTTGTCACTCTTCCTGGGCCATTTTAATGGCTAGTAACTCTTTATCCTCAATGGCATAGTTACGCTCAGTGGGCGAGAACTTACTGGAGAAGGAGGAGCATGGGCGGAGTACCCCTGTGTCAGAATGTTGGCCTAACACGGCTCCTACCCCCATGAAAGAGACGCCAACTTCCAGAATGAATGGATGCGTGGAATCTGGGTGGCGAAAGCATGGTCCCTAGAGGAAAGTCTGTTTCAATTTACTGACGGTAATGACCACTTCCAGAGGCCATTCTTTGGTATTTGCCCCTTTCCTGGTTAGGGCGGTGAGGGGAGCCACAATCTGTGAGTAATTAGGAATAAAATGACGATAGAAATTTGCAAACCTCAGGATAAACTCTGATTTATCCATGAAAAACCATATATCTGCTCTTACAAAAAAATCCTTCTTTAAACTTCATCTTTTAAAAAGACTACGTGCACTACTTTTCACTCAAGACTTCTGTACCGTTTTGCAAGCCCTGATTTTCTCAGGGTTGGACTATTGCAATGCACTTTACCTAGGATTACCGGACACTACAATTCATCCATTACAATTAGTCCAAAATTCAGCAGCTCATGTTCTTTCTGGTTCTTCCCGTAGAAATTATATTACACCCATTCTCTATTCTCTTCATTGGCTTCCAGTAAAATTCAGAATACTCTATAAAAGCCTGTCTATTAATCATTCTCTTATTCACAATCCTACTTCTACATGGCTATGCACTACGCTACGTATATACAAACCAGTAAGACAACTGAGATCCTTATCAAAAAATCTTCTAGATCTACCCTCTGTAAGAATTGCTAAACTAGATTTAACTCGTAAAAGAGCTTTCTCAGTGGCGGGCCCCTCCCTTTGGAATTCCTTACCCGATTCACTCTGTCTCATAGCACACAGACAAGAGTTTAAAAAAGCTCTAAAAACTCATTTAATGTATATTTTGTAAACTGTTATGGTGGCTCTACCGAATGACGATATATAAAACTCAACAAATAAATAATAAATAAATAAATTTATTTCAAATAGCATTTCAACACTTAACGAGACAATAATTTTGTATCCTTATTGATCCATACTCTACCCTTCATTTGTTTGTCTTCCCTTCCCTCCACCCCTCCCTCCCTCCGGTTTTATTATGGCACTTATGTTAAAGTCTTTTTATAGTGTATAACTGTCATTCCTTTTGTCAATTTGTTATTTTAGATGTATTTATTCTTTTAATTGTTTCACAAATTATGTCTGTTTTAGTTGTGAACCGTTTTGATCAAAAAAAATTTTTAAAAGCGGTATACAAACAATTTTAAATAAATAAAATAATATAAAACCTCTGTAAGGGGGGGCCTGAATCGCTGTGGAGAGAGGGAGCGAAGGAGCCGACGCAGGCAACCCGGTGAGAGGAGGCGGAGACGAACGTGAGATCTGTCACAGCTGTGGACCCTCTGCCTGTGACATCACTCCTGCGCCCGTGTGTTGAAAAGACCGCGGGAGTGCAGTGGAAAACGGGGCCTGAATCGCTGTGGAGAGAGGGCGAGAAGGAGCCGACGCAGGCAACCCGGAGAGAGGAGGCAGAGACGAACGTGAGGTCTGTCACAGCTGTGGACCCTCTGCCTGTGACATCACTCCTGCGCCCGTGTGTTGAAAAGACCATGGGACTGCGGCGCACCGAGCCGCCGTGGCACCATCTAAGCCGTGCACGCCAAAGGGGCGTGCGCGCGACTTAGATCGACTTTGATCGCTTTGATTGTTTTGATTGAATCTCTTGGAATTTTATGGGGTGTAAAAGGAAGGCTAAAATTGTTATATCCTCTCCAGCTCCATTGGGACCAGGGCCTATGGACACTCACATCTACAAGATATCACCTCAAGGGGACTGTGATAGGGATTCTTTGGAAGTTTCCCTAAGTCCCGGCACAGGGCCAACACCTCTTCAGCCCCCACCGGGAACATCAGGAGAAACCAGCAAAAGGTCTGCAATAGTAAGTGATGTTGAAGTTGTTTCTCAACCGCTGAACACTGCAGGTTCCCCCTGTTCAGAGCTAATACAGCAAGGAACAGATGTGGGAGCCTTGATACCTAACATTGATAGCGCTAGGCTTGAGGCCGTGGACGCAACCAATGTGACTTTGGGGGATCTTTGGAGGATGATGATTAAATTGGACTCCAATGTATCACAGATTAATATCTCTCTAGGTACAGTAGTTAATAAAAATAAGATTCTTATACAGGAGCAAGGAAAGCATTTGAATAATATAGAAACATCTGTTCAGAATGTGACTATGGAAATGGAGAATGTAAAAAAGTTGGAAGTTATGCATACATCTGATAATATTGTTTTACATTCTAATTTGGAAAATTTAGAAAATTTAATGCGTATAAAAAATCTGCGTATTGTAAACTTTCCATTAACAAGATTATTATCTCCATTCGAGATGTTTGCTAAATATGTAAAAGAAGTTTTAGATTGGAATGAGGTTCCTGCTATTTCTAAGATTTATTACTTTCCATCTCAAATTGGAGATATTCCTGGGAAGGAAGGAGGAAGTTCGCCAGGAATATCCACCTTTTTAGAGGAATCAGTGGATTTGATAAATAAGAGAGCAACTATGTTTGTGTCTTTTATTTCAGAAAGAGATAAAGAAATTGTTATGGAAAGATTTTTCAAAAATAAGGATATATTATTTTGTGTGCATAAGGTTTTTATTTTTCCTGATGTCTCCAGACCAACTCAGGTCAGGAGAAGACAGTTCTTAGCCCTTAAAAATAGAGCATTAGAACTTGGGGCAACTTTTTTTCTAAAGTACCCCAGTAAATGCTTTATTAATTATCAAGGGAAAAAATTTATTTTTTCCCAACCATCCCATTTGGAAAATTTCTTGAGAGATAAGAGACATGTTCAATTGGAAAACGAGGTATCATCTATGTTAGCCCAATAAGATAGTAGAATTTCTCTCCCTCTCTCTTTATATTTTTGATTAGTAGTGTTACTATTATTGATTGAAGGGCCCCCACATTATAAGATAATTATAGCAGTATTTTTCTTGTGTTTATTGAATTATTTGTTATATCCATTTGGAATTTCCTTGTATTATGCATAATAAATGTGATTTTATTTTGTAAATGACATGAAAAACCAATAAAGAACAAATTATAAAAAAAAAACCCCTCTTTAAGGGATGTAGTCCAGAGGGCTGGGACCCAGTTCAAGATACAGGTCATCTTCTCTGGATCCATGCGGAAGCCAACACTAGAGACTATATATCCCAGGAAAGGTAAATGAGATATTCGTAGTGGCCATCCCGCATATTGAAGGCGATCTTCCATTCATCACCAAGCCTGATTTGGATAAGGTATGCTCCCCGAAGATCTAACTTTGTAAAAATCTTAGTTCCTTGAAGCCAGTCCAGAAGTTCAAAAATAAGTGGCAAAGGGTAGCGATCTTTTTTAGTTATTGCTTTTAAACCTCGGTAGTCTATACAAGGCCGTAGCGTGCCATCCTTCTTGGCCACAAAGAAGAATCCAGCCCCAGCTGGAGACGTGGAAGGCCGGATGAATCCTCTCTCTAGATTCTCCTGGATATATTGAGACATGACCTTACTCTCAGGAAGGGACAAGCGGTACTGGCAGGGTAGTACCAGACAGTAGATTGATGGTGCAGTCAAAGGTACGGTGCTCGGGTAAGGTCTCCATCTTCCTCTTAGAGAACACATCTACATAGTCTGCTTACTGTGGCGGTAATCCCAAGGATGTCAAAGCTAGAGGAACCAGCAAAGAAGGACTGACCTGGAGGAGACATGAGGTACAGCAGTGCAGGCCCCCAACTCGTTAATTGAAGGTTTCCCCAGTCGATGGGGTGGACTGCCTTTTCAATGATGAAGAAAGTTATCTCCTCCACATGTAAAATGCTGGTACGAAGACATAAAGGAGCAGTAGTCATGGTGATCCGGCCAGGGAAAGGTTCTCTGTAATTGGAAGAAATAGTTAAAAGCAGGACCCTGGGAATTGCAGGCAGCTTTAGGTGAGTGACTAGGTCCTTCAAGATAATGTTTCCCCCAGCACTGGAATCAACGCAAGAGTGGAGAATTCATGCTGCTCCATAGCAATTGCTACTGGCAGAGTAAGTTGGGGAGCAGAAGTGGCGTAGCCTAGGTCATCTCCCCGCTGACTCCTAGGCTTGGTAGTTTGCCTGTTTCACAGGACATTGTGCTAGCAGATGGCCCTTCCCAGCGCAATAGAAACAAAGCCCTTGGGTGCGACGTCTGTGCTTCTTTTCGGATGTGAGGCGACTCCGTCCCAGTTGATTTGGTTCTTCAGGTCGCAAAGAACTGGGCTCTGTCACTGGGCTCGGGATCAGGGGATGGAGCGAGCGTGACTGGCCTTCATGGAGTCCATAATTCCTGGGACCATTGCTGGAGACTGTGATCGATCCTCCCGGCGAAGTTGATGAGGGTGTCGAGGGATTCTGGGAGCTCCCTCACTGCTAACTCATCCTTTATTCAGGAGGATAGTCCTTCCAGGAAAATGTTCCGAAGACTGTCTTCCCGCCTGTCCAATTCGGTAGCCAGAGTCCAAAACTCGATGACATAGTCTATCAGCAATCTAGTGCCTGCCGAAGATGCAGTAACTCGTATCCAGTGGTGGTCAGCGTACCTGGCTCATCAAATACTTCCTTGAAAGCTTGAACAAACTGCTGAAGGTCCTGAAGGAGAGTGTCTATTCACTCACATAAGGGGGAGGCCAAGGCCTTCCCACCAAGAAGGGAGAGGATGAACGTGGTTTTAGTAGTGTCATTGGAGAATTGCGCCAGCTAAATGTGAAATGCCTGAAGCATTGATTCAAGAAATCCTGACATTGTCTGGGATCCCCCGCATATCGGGGTGGTACCTGGAAGACGAAGGGTGGATGCGGTAGGCACATTGCTGGAGTCTCAGGAGGTGCTGGACTAGTTGTGGTAGTTGCATCCAGACAGGCGCTAAGGCATTCCAACTTGTCTGCCAACAACTCCAAGAAGGGCTGCTGCTGTTGGATTTTCTGAGCCAAGCCCGGAATGGCCTGGAGCCCTGAAAGATCTGCCAGGTCCATGGCCTCAGCAAACTGTTGCAAAGGTGAACCCTTGGACCGAGATAAGGTTGACACTACCTGCAGGTCCTTGTCATCAGTTGACGGCGCTGACCGGTGCAGAGACCCAACAGGACCTTCACCAATACCAGCCCTCATTCCACGTAGGTTGAGCCCTTTGGTACCAGGGCCGGCTGGACTTAGGGTGCAGGACTCTGGAGATAAACAGTTCCACAAAAGGCGAAAGTACGAGCTGAGTCAAAGTTCCTTGGGTCGGGACAGGCAGCTACCCAACCAAGTCCAGAAATGTACCAGGAGTCAAGGCTGGCGGCAATCCAACAAAGTCCAGAACGATCCAATGTCAAGGCTAGAGAAGCAATCCAGTAAAGGACAAGGACAGGGACACAGAGTCAGGAACATGGTGTCGGGTAACTAGCTACTCACAAGGAGCTTGACCTGTTGCTGAGGCAAAGCACTGCAGACAGGGATGGGCTTAAGTAGTCTGGAGGGCTGACGTCATCAGAGGGAGCCACGGGAACTTTCCCGCCATGGCCCCTTTAAGTTCTATGGGTAGGTGTGCATGTCCCTAGGGAGTTTATGGTGGGGCAGAACGTCAATGGCATGAGCGGGGGCTGTGGGCCGTGAGGAAGCTTGACGTTGGCAGCTATCGATGCCCGTAGCCATCAGTTTTGATTTAGTTCCTGTTTATTTTGTCCCATCCTAGCCACATCTGGATTTAAGCAATGCAGTCTGTGCCCAAGAACCATGTCTTTCATGGACCCCCATGATGAATGTGTCCTCTGCCTGGGGGCAACAGATGACATCCATGGTTGCCGCAAATGTGCCCAGATGATCCCTAAAGGACATCATCTTCAGCTCAATTAGATGGTGCACCTTTTTGGGTTAGAGAAGACCAAGCCATCAGCATAAGCATCAAAGCACCACAGAGCCGCACCAATGGACACCAAGCTATCAACATCAACGGGACCTACTGTTGTATGGGTGCCGTTGGCTGATAGGGGTGCCAGAGACCAGCCAATGTCAGGCTCCTCCAGGCTTGCCTTATCAAAGGGCCATCACTGATGACCATTGCTGTAGATATTCAGCAGAGCCAGCAAATGTCAGCTTGGCACAGGTTGACGTTATTGGGCAATATTGCTGCAACCGTCCACGTCACTCTCTTGGCACGATCGCACATGCAAATGGCCCAGTGGACTCTGAGGTCACAGTGGCACCAGGCAACACAGAACCTCCAGGATTGCATCTCGCCCCTCTGGGACTGTTTGTCCTGGTAGTGGGTGCTTTTGAAACTGCAACAGGGAATTTCTTTCCAAGGGCCTCCTATCCAAATCGTCCTAACTACGGGTGCATCCACCCTGGGCTGGTGAGCTCATGTATAGATGGGTTCAGCACCTAGGGTATCTGGACTGCCCAGGAAAGCTGTTGCCAAATCAATTTCCTGGAGCTCCAGATGATCAGATATGCACTATGAGCTTTCAGAGATCAGCTGTTCAACAAAGTCATCCTGATTCAAACAGACAACCAAGTGGTGATATGGTATGTCAACAAGCAGGGAGGTACGGTGTTGTACCTCCTGTGTCAGTAAGCGGTTCACATCTGGTCATGGACCCTATCCCTTGGGATGGTGCTCAGGGCCGAAATGGAGAACAGACTGAGTCATGCCTTCAGATCCCACAGTGGTCCCTGGATCAGAGGGTTGCGAATCTGATATTCCAGTCTGGGGGAGCCCAAACATGGATCTCTTTGCATCCCTTGCAACAGAAAGGTGCCTTGGTTCTGCTCCCGGTACAGGACAGACAGCAAACTAGCCTCAGATGCCCTTGCCCAACATTGGGGCAAAGGTCTTCTGTATGCGTATCCTTCGATTCCCTTAGTAGCAAAGATTCTCTTGAAGCTTTGTGAGGACAAAGGGACTATGATCCTCATCACTCCTTATTGGCCGAGACAAGTCTGGCTTCCATTCCTGTGGGAGTTGTCCATTCAGAGGTCAATCAGTCTGGGGACTTGCCCAGATATCATCATGCAAGATTGAGGCAAGATGAGACATCCGAATCTCCAGGCCCTGTCGTTCACAGTCTGGATGTTGAGGTTAATATTACACTAGCACAATCTCTTGGAAAATGTATCTTGGGTCCTGGTTGTTTCTAGAAAGCCTTTCACAAGAAAGTAAGAGTAGCCTAGTGGTTAGAGCAGTGGGCTATGAATCAGGAGACCAGGGTTCGAGTCCTGCTGTCACTCCTTGTAACCTTGGGCAAGTCACTTTACCCTCCATTGCCTCGGGTACAAACTTTTATTGTAAGCCCTCTGAGGATAGGAAAATGCCTATAGTACCTGAATGTAATCCACTTTGAAGCACTGAAAAAAGTGTGAAAAGCTGAATATAAATCTAAAATAAATTAATGAAGTGGAGGAAGTTTTCCGTGTGGTGTAAGCAGAAGACCCTAGATCCATTCTCCTCCCCCACACAAAAACTGCTTGATTACCTTCTACACTTATCGTAAGCTGGCTTGAAAACCAACTTTGTTAGAGTTCATCTGAGTGCAATTGGTGCATACCACCATGATGTAAATGGTACGCCCATTTCTGTACAGCCTATAGTTATACATTTCATGGAGGACCTGCTTCAATTGAAGCCTCCCGTAAGGTCTCCTGGTGTGTCTTGGGACCTCAAGTTGTTGTTAACTCAGCTGATGAAAGTTCCTTTTGAGCTGCTGCCTACCTGTGACCTGAAGTACCTCACCTGGAAGATCATATTTTTGGTGGCGGTCACCTCAGTGCGCACGGTCAGCGAGCTCCAGACCTTATTGACTTATCCACCTTATCATAAGAACATAAGAAAATGCCATACTGGGTCAGACCAAGGGTCCATCAAGCCCAGCATCCTGTTTCCAACAGTGGCCAATCCAGGCCATAAGAACCTGGCAAGTACCCAAAAACTAAGTCTATTCCATGTAACCATTGCTAATGGCAGTGGCTATTCTCTAAGTGAACTTAATAGCAGGTAATGGACTTCTCCTCCAAGAACTTATCCAATCCTTTTTTAAACACAGCTATACTAACTGCACGAACCACATTCTCTGGCAACAAATTCCAGAGTTTAATTGTGCGTTGAGTAAAAAAGAACTTTCTCCGATTAGTTTTAAATGTGCCCCACGCTAACTTCATGGAGTGTCCCCTAGTCTTTCTACTATCCGAAAGAGTAAATAACCGATTCACATCTACCCGTTCTAGACCTCTCATGATTTTAAACACCTCTATCATATCCCCCCTCAGTCGTCTCTTCTCCAAGCTGAAAAGTCCTAACCTCTTTAGTCTTTCCTCATAGGGGAGTTGTTCCATTCCCCTTATCATTTTGGTAGCCCTTCTCTGTACCTTCTCCATCGCAATTATATCTTTTTTGAGATCGGCGACCAGAATTGTACACAGTATTCAAGGTGCGGTCTCACCATGGAGCGATACAGAGGCATTATGATATTTTCCGTTTTATTCATCATTCCTTTTCTAATAATTCCCAACATTATGTTTGCTTTTTTGACTGCCGCAGCACACTGAACCGATGATTTCAATGTGTTATCCACTATGACACCTAGATCTCTTTCTTGGGTTGTAGCACTAATAAGGAACCCAACATCGTGTAATTATAGCATGGGTTATTTTTCCCTATATGCATCACCTTGCATTTATCCACATTAAATTTCATCTGCCATTGTGGTCTTGCATACACACCACCTGCCTAAGGTGGTGATGGACTTCCATCTTAATCAGTCCATCATCCTGCCAGCAGGACTAAGGACTAAGGCACCAAGGCGAACTAGCCCTATACAGTTTGGACTGCAAGCAAGCTTTAGCCTTCTGTCTAGCGTGGACAGAAGCCCATAGACAGTGCACCCACATTTTTGTTTCATTTAATTGGAATAGGTTGGGCATTACTGTTGCCAGACACTATCAAATTGGCTAGCAGATTGCATCTTCTTCTGTTATGCCCAGGCAGGGCTACATCTTGGGGTCATGTCAAGGATCATTCTGACCAAGTCATGGCAGCGTCTGTGGCCCACTTGCAAGCAGTTCCAGTATAGGAGATCTGTAAGGTGGTGATGTGGAGTTCCCTCCACACATTCACATCTCACTATTGCTTAGATAGGGATGGCTGACGTGACAATAGGTTTGCCCAGTCTGTCCTTCAGAATCTGTTTGAGGTGTAGAGCCCAACTCTCTCCCAACCTAGGACCCGTTGTTTGGGTTCAGACTGTCTCCCCCTCTGTTACCTACAACACCATTGTTGTGCATATTCACACCTGGTTTAGTGTCTCTTGGCCCCCTTTTATGTTGGGGAGCAGCCTGTAGTTAGGGATTCACCCATGTATGAGGACTACCATCCTGTTTGTCCTCAGAGAAAGCAGACTTGCTTAGCTGTAACAGGTGTTCTCCGAGGACAACAAGACGTTAATCCTCATGGAGCCCACCTGCTACCCCGCAAAGTTGGGTTTCTCCTATTTTTGGTTTATATCTTATTCTATGTTATAAGACTGAAGAGGGACCCCACATAGATGTGTGGTATAGGCCATGCTGGGCATGCTCATTGTGGCAAATCAAAATTCTAGAAACTGTGACATAAGTTTTTCGTGTTGGGGCTCCATCTGATTATGTCACCCATGTGTGAGGACTGCCATCCATGTGTGAGGACTATCATACTGCTGTCCTCAGAGAAGATCTGTTACAGGTAAGCAACTCAGATTTACTCGTTAATGAAATATGTGAAGGGAATTATCTTGTACCTGGATTTGTCTGTTTATATTGCTAATTAAGAAGATGATACAGTCTTGATTTTAGAAATAGGTTTGACATTTTTTTATTCTTTCCTTCAATTTAACTTTTTTAAAAATTATTATTATATATTTATATAGTATGACTTGCAGGGTTTTGTACAAAAAAGCAAACAGAATGTTGGGAATTATTAGAAAGGGAATGGTGAATAAAACGGAAAATGTCATAATGCCTCTGTATCGCTCCATGGTGAAGACCGCACCTTGAATATTGTGTACAATTCTGGTCGCCGCATCTCAAAAAAGATATAATTGCGATGGAGAAGGTACAGAGAAGGGCTATCAAAATGATAAAGGGAATGGAACAGCTCCCCTAAGAGGAAAGACTAAAGAGGTTAGGACTTTTCAGCTTGGAGAAGAGACGGCTGAGGGGGGATATGATAGAGGTGTTTAAAATCATGAGAGGTCTAGAACGGGTAGATGTGAATCTTTTTTTTTACTCTTTCAGATAATAGAAAGACTAGGGGGCACTCCATGAAGTTAGCATGTGGCACATTTAAAACTAATCGAAGAAAGTTCTTTTTCACTCAATGCACAATTAAACTCTGGAATTTGTTGCCAGAGGATGTGGTTAGTGCAGTAAGTATAGCTGTGTTTAAAAAAGGATTGGATAAGTTCTTGGATGAGAAGTCCATTACCTGCTATTAATTAAGTTGACTTAGATAATAACCACCGCTATTACTAGCAACGGTAATATGGAATAGACTTAGTTTTTGGGTACTTGCCAGGTTCTTATGGCCTGGATTGGCCACTGTTGGAAACAGGATGCTGGGCTTGATGGACCCTTGGTCTGACCCAGTATGGCATGTTCTTATGTTCCTTGACACTGGAACAAATAATAGCCTTTTCATTGCAAGTGCCATTGCCCTTCATGGTATGGAAGACCCTCCTAGCATGGAGCCACCTATTCTACACAGATTCTATGCCATCTGTTTAGTGTAGAGCACACACAAGGCAGTATCAGTCTAGTCAGAGCGCTTCAGTACTCCTGAGGTGGCACAGCCCAAAAAACATGGCATAGTTTATAGTTGATGTGGTTCAACCAGCATGCAACTAAGATTTGGTTTTGGTGGAGGCAGCAGTCACTGTGCCAAGTTCAACATTGGCCTTTCCAGTGGTCTTTAGTATGGATGAACCCACATTAGTTTCAGAGGATGTCTCTTACCCACCTGTAGTGCAGAGTGTTCCTCAAAGTGCAGCTGGTGAAAAATTTCTTTGCCTCCTGTAGCCCTGCAGACAGAGTGAGGTTGGAACCTCTCCTTATCTATGATGGAGGGAATATTTCCACATAGTGGAGCTGCTGAAGCTCCCCTGCAGAAACATGTCTCCTTAAGGACCTCTGAGATTGGAAATCAGCTCTCACCACGTGATAGTCATTCTTCTCCCCAGGGGAGTCTCTCTAAGAGTTAGAGGATGAAAAGGGGGTTTGGCCCAACTGGAGTTTCTACTAGACTTTTCCCCTGGGGACTAGTGGAGGCTCCCTCCTCAGTTGCCACCTTCCTTGTCGGGGTCCTGGCTTAGTGTCCTCCTGTGATTGGGGAGGATGACAATGACTATAAGACCTTCTTGTGGAATTGTCTAAGCATACTTCTCCAGAGGATCTCTGCTGTTAACCATTTCTGGATAATCTGGTAAAGACGCTGTCTATTGTGATCAGAAAGGAAAAAGACCTGAGACCAGATGTCTTCAGACTCCTTCAGTTTCAAGACTTCCCTTGGGTAAATGCATGCTGGCTGTGTCCCTTTAAACCACGTCTATCTGTACATTTTGTGATTCTGTTTTTTAGAACAGTTTCCAAGATTTTTCCCAACACCGAAGTCAGGCATACCTGCCTATAGTTTTCCGGATCACATCTAGTGCCCTTTTTAAATATCAGGTTTATATTGGCCACCCTCCAATCTTTAGGTACAATGGATCATTTTAATGATAGGTAACAAATTACTAGTAATATATCTGAAATTTCATTTTGTATACCATCTGGTCTGGGTGATTTGCCACTCTTCAGTTTTTCAATCTGGCCTACTAGAAGTTCCAAGTTCACGGTGATTTGGCTCCGTTCGTCTAAATCAGCATCCTTGAAAAACGTTACTGGAATGGGTTTCTCCCCAACATCCTCATTAGTATACACCAAACAAAGAATTCATTTAGTCTTTCCACAATGGTCTTATCTTCCATAGGTGCCCCTTTAACTGCTTGATCATCTAACGGTCCAACTCACTCCCTTGCAGGCTTCTTGCTTCAGATATATTTTAAAAAAATGTTATGAGTTTTTACCTCCTCGGCCAGCTTCTTTTCAAATTCCCTCTTAGCCTGTTTTATCAGTGTTTTACATTTAAATTGCCAATGCTTATGCTTTTTCCTACTTTTTTCAGATGGATCCAATTTTTGAAGGTAATTTTCTCAGCTCTTCATAAGAACATAAGAAATTGCCATGCTGGGTCAAACCAAGGGTCCATCAAGCCCAGCATCCTGTTTCCAACAGAGGCCAAACCAGGCCACAAGAACCTGGCAATTACCCAAACACCAAGAAGATCCCATGCTACTGATGCAATTAATAGCAGTGGTTATTCCCTAAGTAAACTTTATTAGTAGCAGTTAATGGAATTCTCCTCCAAGAACTTATCCAAACCTTTTTTGAACCCATCTACACTATCTGCACTAACCACATCCTCTGGCAACAAATTCCAGAGCTTAATTGTGCGTTGAGTGAAAAAGAATATCTAATGGGACACATTTGGTAATCAGCACTGGTGCTGTGGGCTGAACCAAATGGTGGGCTAAGTCACCTGAAGTGAATGTTCATCAGAAGCCATAAAAGGTGTTGGTTAATATA
This sequence comes from Rhinatrema bivittatum, assembly GCF_901001135.1. Classification (NCBI taxonomy): domain Eukaryota; kingdom Metazoa; phylum Chordata; class Amphibia; order Gymnophiona; family Rhinatrematidae; genus Rhinatrema; species Rhinatrema bivittatum. Next base: position 108,182,008 of record NC_042617.1, on the reverse strand, counting down.
AGGACATTATCCATGCCAGCAGTCCTTCCACTTTTCTTAATGTATAGAATACATCTGGACTGCATTTCTAAGATGGTATTTTCAAATCCATGCCTATTGTATACTCTGAACCTTTGAAGCTATTCTTTCAGTTTTTACAGTTTTCCTCATTTTATCAAAGTCTCCCTTTTGAAAGTTTAGTGCTAGAGCTGTAGATTTACATATTGTTCCCCTTCTAGTCATTAATTCAAATTTGATCATGTTATGGTCACTTTTGCCAAGTGGCCCCACCACTGTTACCTCTAGCACCAAATCCTGTATTCCAATAAGATCCAGAATGGCTCCCTTTCTTGCTGGGTCCTGAATCAATTGTTCCAAGAAAAAGTCATTTATTCCATCCAGAAATGTTACCTCTCTAGCATGTCATGATGTTACATTTACCCAGTCAATATTAGGGTTATGGAAATCTTCCATTATAATTGCACTAACAAATGTATTAGCTTCTCTAATTTCTCTTAGCATTTTATCATCCATCTGATCATTTGGCCAGGTGGACATTAGAATATCTTTATTGCTATACTCTTCCCCAACACACTTGAGATTTCTACCCATAAAGAGTCTACTGTGTATTTAGGGGCGGATTTTAAAAGGGTTACGCACGTAACCCTTTTAAACCTGCTCCTGTGCGCACAAGCCCCGGGACAAGTGTAAGTCCCGAGGCTTGAAAAATGGGTGGGGCAGTCCGGGGGCATGGGCATGGCCAGAGGCCTCTCCACTGCTGCTGGGCCCGGGAATCGCATGCCGGCACCTGTCCACCAGGCCAAAATGATCAGATGGATGATAAAATGCTAAGAGAAATTAGAGAAGCTAACAAATTTGTTAGTGCTATTATAATGAAAGATTTCCATTTCCTAATATTGACTAGGTAAATATAACATCATGACATGCTAGAGAGGTAAAGTTTCTGGATGGAATAAATGTCTTTTTCATGCTGCGCGCGCATGTTATAAAATCGGGCGTAGATTTGTGCACGCCGGGTTGCGCGCACAAATCTATGCCCGCGCATAGGTATGAATATCTGGCCCTTAGTCTCCTTCAGGATCTTTATTCTTTTAGACTCTGTGCCATTTCAAACATAAAGTGCCACCCCCAATCAAGTTAATCCACCCTATCACTGCGATATAGGAGTAGTTTATACCCTGGCATAGCACTGTCCCATAAGTAACCAGGTCTCTGAGATGCCAGTTTTTTCTACCTCTTCATTCATTGCTTTACTCAATAATGCTCCCATTTTACTTCTAAGATTTCTGGCATTGGCATACAGACATTTCAAAGTATGTTTTTTGTTTGTATTAACAACCTGCTTATCAGTTGACAGGTATAATTTGGAATCTTTTAACTCAGCTGATTCTTTACTTATAGGTGCATGGACTATTTTTTGCTTTTATTGGAATGTCTCTTTTGAGATTCCCTATCTCACCTGTTTCATTAGTATCTTTTGAAGTTACCTCCCCCTGAACTGCTGAGCATTTATCAGTTTTCCTCCTTGTTCAAATTTAAAAGCTGCTGTATCTCATTTTTAAAGATTAGTGCCAGCAGCCTGGTTACGTTGGAGCCTGTCCTTCAGAAGAGATACCTCCATTCCCAAAAGGATTCCCAGTTCCTTACAAAACTGAATCCTCTGGCAACAAATTCCAGAGTTTAATTGTGCGTTGAGTAAAAAAGAACTTTCTCCGATTAGTTTTAAATGTGCCCCACGCTAACTTCATGGAGTGCCCCCTAGTCTTTCTACTGCTGGACACTCCACAGAGATGCTCCCGAACAGGTGTACAAGAGACAAGCAAAGAAATCTAAGACGTAGTCTATGACTTCATTTTTCAAATGGTATTAACCGTAGGTCTCCTACTATTGGCATACAATTCAAGATGTAATTATATTATTGCATATTACAAAAAAACTAGAGTCAATTTTGCATTTTCACAGTCACATTCATGTTTAGCACATGGAAATTTATAAGAATTGACTAATTTCATTTCAGTAACATGACTTTTGTGAAAATTTGTTGCCCGGTGAGCTATTGGCATACAGTTCAAGATGTAATTATATTATTGCATATTACAAAAAAGCTAGAGCCAATTTTGCATTTTCACAGTCACATTCGTGTTTAGCACATGGAAATTTATAATAATTGACTAATTTCATTTCCGTAACATGACTTTTGTGAAAATTTGTTGCCCTGTGATATCATCAATAACAGACACTAGTACTATCGCCATACTGTAACTCTTCCTAAAGTCAGCCTGATTAGGATATAATCTTTGTTTCCTCCAAAAAAGACAATTAATAGGTAACTGCTTTCTCTAAGATCTTAGCTAGAAAAGGGATATTTGCCACCAGTTTATAGCTAGAGCATTCAGCAACATCCATAAAAGATTTCTTCAGAATTGGACTAGTAATTGATGGTTCTCAAACCCAAAGGAACCTCCTCTTCACGCAAAGAATGGTTTACTATGCTTAAAAGAAAAAGAAAACAATGTCAGAGTAGCCCTTTACAAATTTTTCTGCAAAGGGTCCAGCCAGCAAAACGTAGCTTTTTCATCAATCAAATTGTTTTTTAGCTCAAAAATGTTAGACTTAAAACTGTTCAAGTGAGCGAATCTATCTTCAATTTTATTTAACCCCTTTCCGGTCCACCTCGATTATATTCGTCAGTGAGCCTATTGTATTGTGTTTTCTCATCCTAAAAGGGGTTAAGGAATAGGCAGAAAAAATCCTAATTACCTAATAAAACTTGCATATTTTCTAACTGCAAAAATAAACCTAGAATCTTAGAAGATAAAAGTTTAGCAAACTCTTCACTTTCTGGCATGTCCAAGCTACATATCTCTCTAGCTACCTCTGTCCTAAACAACTTCTTAACTATGAAAAACATCTCCCTAGATCTCTTACCTGCCTGTTCAATATCCACATAAAAATAACTTTTTTTTAATTTTAAAATCTCCTTTTCATAGTGATTAGACTTAGTCTGCCATTATTTTTTTTAACAACTGGGTTTCTGTATTTTATCCCTATTCTCCCTAAACTTCTAAAACTTTTTTTTAATAACACAGAGATTTTCTGTAAACCAAGGAGACAATTTACTTTTCTTATTTCCCACTAACATCTTAAGAGCAATCTTAAGAACATTAGAACATAAGAAATTGCCATGCTGGGTCAGACCAAGGTCCATCAAGCCCGGCATCCTGTTTCCAACAGAGGCCAAACCAGGCCACAAGAACCTGGCAAGTAACCAAACACCAAGAAGATCCCATGCTACTGATGCCAGTAATAGCAGAGGCCATTCCCTAAGTCAACTTTATTAATAGCAGTTAGTGGACTTCTCCAAGAACTTATCCAATCCTTTTTTGAACCCAGCTACACTAACTGCACTAACCACATCCTCTGGCAACAAATTCAAGAGCTTAATTGTGCGTTGAGTGAAAAATAATTTTGTCCGAGTAGTCTTAAATGTGCTACTTGCTAATTTCATGGACTGCCCCCTAGTTCTTCTATTATCCGAAAGTGTAAATAACCGAGTCACATCTACTCGTTCAAGACCTCTCATGATTTTAAAGACCTCTATCATATCCCCCCTCAGCCATTGCTTTTTCAAGCTGAACAGCCCTAACCTCTTCAGCCTTTCCTCATAGGGGAGTTGTTCCCTCCCCTTTATCATTTGGGTTACCCTTCTCTGTACCTTCCCCATTGCAACTATATCTTTTTTGAGATGCGGCGACCAGAATTGTCTGAAACATGCTTTACTGTCTGATACCAAAATTCAGTGACTCAAAAAGATAGCATTCATAAAAAACATAACAATTTCTTTTTAATTAAACATCAAGGCACTGTATATCAAAAAGACCCTCATAACACCTGAAATGGTGGAATATTTATTGCTGCTTCCCCTAAAGAAACTTAAACCCCTGCTATATACTGAAGACCTCCGCACAGTCCTACAGGCAACTATCTTAACTAAACTGGACTACTGCAGTTCTTTATTTCTGGGCCTCCCTCTCTCTACTATCAAACCCCTCCAACTATTACAGAATGCCATGGCCAGAATTCTCACAAACACACGTAAATCCAATCACATTACCCCTATCCTAAAAGACCTCCACTGGTTACCTATAGCCTCCCGCATAAAATACAAAACTCTCACCATTCTCCTCAATCTATATTACAACCAAAATCACACTTGGCTCGAGAATGCACCACTTTTCCAATCATCAACCCGCCCCTCCAGATCCAGCCTTGCTGGAACTCTATACACCCCCTCCCTAAAAACTGCACACCACACCTCACCCAGAGAAAGGGCCTTCTCCATTGCCGGCCCCTCCCTCTGGAACACCCTGCCCACAGCCCTCCGCCTAGAACCTAACCTTTCTAAATTTAAAAAAGGGCTCAAAACCTGGCTCTTCACATTATCGTATCCAGATGTTGACCGAACTTAGCTTGCACTCTAACCCCTCAGCCCTCTCACCTTCCCCTCCTATCTGCCTCTCCTCTTTCTCCTCTTTTCTTCCCCCCCCCAAGCAAAGTCTCCAAAATACAGTTTTTCTTCCCCCTAGCAAAGACCCCTAAATACTGTGTTATTAGTTTCCCTCCCCCCCCCCCCTTCTATCCCTTTTACTGACATCAATGGTCTCGTACCTACCAGCCCACCTGTACATATATTCTCTATGGTTAATTTATATTTTTTTCAAACATCCACCTGTACATATAGGGGTGGATTTTAAATGCCCTGCGCGCGTAAATCCGGCCGGATTTACACGCGCAGGGCCCTTGCGCGCCGGCGCGCCTATTTGCATAGGCCGCCGGCGCGTGCAGAGCCCCGGGACGCATGTAAGTCCCGGGCCTTTGTAAAAGGGGCGTGTCGGGGGAGTGTCCAAAATGACGTGGCGTTTCGAGGGCGTGACGTGGCACCGGCCCGGACCAACCCCCGGGTCAGGTGATGGCGCACGTAGATTTACGTCTGCTTTTAGCAGGCGTAAATCCTGAAACAAAGGTAAGGGGGGGGTTTAGATAGGGCCGGGGGGGTGGGTTAGGTAGTGGAAGGGAAGGGGAAGGTGGGGGGAGGGCGAAGGAAAGTTCCCTCCGAGGCCGCTCCGAAATCGGAGCGGCCTCGGAGGGAACAGGCAGCGCGCGCTGGGCTCGGCGCGCGCAGGTTGCACAAATGTGCACCGCCTTGCGCGCACCGACTCCGGATTTTATAAGATACGCGCGGCTACGCGCGTATCTTATAAAATTCAGCGTACTTTTGTTTGCGCACCAGGCGCGAACAAAAGTACGCGATCGCGCAAATTTAGAAAATCTACCCCATATTGTTTATTGTTAATTTATATTTCGAATGTTCCTATAAAATCTCTCTTTCTCTATCCTTCCTACTGCTGTCCTCTCTCCTCCTTCTTTGCTGCTCCCCCTTCCCCATCCCTGTTTATTGTATTTCACTCTCTTGTTAATTTGTTACAATGTAAACCGGCATGATGTTCCGACGAATGCTGGTATATAAAAATCAAATAAATAAATAAATAAGAAACGGATCATATGTAATCATCTATTTTGTAAAGCATTACACAGTCCAAAAAACGTTTTTAAAATTGTTATGAATGCAAATAAAAGATTCATTTCCCTTAGAATAGAATGTTGAAGCTGTGCTGACCCGACATAACGTTGTGTTTTGAGGCAAGAGAAGCTCTGCATCAGGGGTTCCATACTGCAATGATGTTTCACAATTAAAGTTTATTGGTAGTTGGAAACTTTCATTAGCAGTCGATATAGCACAAAATATTCAGTGAAACAGCAGCATTATTGAATATATATCCAGCTATCTTAAATTTAGCCGGATACGTTTAACTGGCTAACTTTAGGACTACTCTACAGCATGACCAGAGTTAGCCGGATAACTTATCTAGCTAACAACTCAGTCCTAGAATGCCCCAAGTTATCCAGCTAAAATTTAGCTGGCTAATGAGTTAACCAGCTAAAATTTATCTGATTAAGTGGTGGAAATATTGAAAAGTTTACATTTAGCCAGGTATCTCACAGGTTGGCTAAATGCCAATGAATATGGACCCATATCTATCTATCTCTATATCTATATATATATAATAAATTACTAATAAGAACATAAGAAAATGCCATACTGGGTCAGACCAAGGGTCCATCAAGCCCAGCATCCTGTTTCCAAAAGTGGCCAATCCAAGCCATAAGAACCTGGCAAGTACCCAAAAACTAAGTCTATTCCATGTAACCATTGCTAATGGCAGTGGCTATTCTCTAAGTGAACTTAATAGCAGGTAATGGACTTCTCCTCCAAGAACTTATCCAATCCTTTTTTAAGCACAGCTATACTAACTGCACTAACCACATTCTCTGGCAACAAATTCCAGAGTTTAATTGTGCGTTGAGTAAAAAAGAACTTTCTCCGATTAGTTTTAAATGTGCCCCACGCTAACTTCATGGAGTGCCCCCTAGCCTTTCTACTATCCGAAAGAGTAAATAACCGATTCACATCTACCCATTCTAGACCTCTCATGATTTTAAACACCTCTATCATATCCCCCTCAGTCGTCTCTTCTCCAAGCTGAAAAGTCCTAACCTCTTTAGTCTTTCCTCATAGGGGAGTTGTTCCATTCCCCTTATCATTTTTGTAGCCCTTCTCTGTACCTTCTCCATCGCAATTATATCTTTTTTGAGATGCGGCGACCAGAATTGTACACAGTATTCAAGGTGCGATCTCACCATGGAGCGATACAGAGGCATTATGACATTTTCCGTTTTATTCACCATTCCTTTTCTAATAATTCCCAACATTCTGTTTGCTTTTTTGAGTGCCGCAGCACACTGTACTGACGATTTCAATGTGTTATCCACTATGACACCTAGATCTCTTTCTTGGGTTGTAGCACCTAATATGGAACCCAACATTGTGTAAATATAGCATGGGTTATTTTTCCCTCTATGCATCACCTTGCACTTATCCACCTTAAATTTCATCTGCCATTTGGATGCCCAATTTTCCAGTCTCACAAGGTCTTCCTGCAATTTATCACAATCTGCTTGTGATTTAACTACTCTGAACACTTTTGTGTCATCTGCAAATTTGATTATCTCACTCGTATTTCTTTCCAGATCATTTATAAATATATTGAACAGTAAGGGTCCCAATACATATCCCTGAGGCACTCCACTGTCCACTCCCTTCCACTGAGAAAATTGCCCATTTAAACCTACTCTCTGTTTCCTGTCTTTTAGCCAGTTTGCAATCCACGAAAGGACATCGCCACCTATCCCATGACTTTTTACTTTTCCTAGAAGCCTCTCATGAGGAACTTTGTCAAACGCCTTCTGAAAATCCAAGTATACTATATCTACCGGTTCACCTTTATCCACATGTTTATTAACTCCTTCAAAAAAGTGAAGCAGATTTGTGAGGCAAGACTTGCCCTGGGTAAAGCCATGCTGACTTTGTTCCATTAAACCATGTCTTTCTATATGTTCTGTGATTTTGATGTTTAGAACACTTTCCACTATTTTTCCTGGCACTGAAGTCAGGCTAACCGGTCTGTAGTTTCCCGGATCGCCCCTGGAGCCCTTTTTAAATATTGGGGTTACATTTGCTATCCTCCAGTCTTCAGGTACAATGGATGATTTTAATGATAAGTTACAAATTTTTACTAATAGGTCTGAAATTTCATTTTTTAGTTCCTTCAGAACTCTGGGGTGTATACCATCCGGTCCAGGTGATTTACTACTCTTCAGTTTGTCAATCAGGCCTACCACATCTTCTAGGTTCACCGTGATTTGATTCAGTCCATCTGAATCATTACCCATGAAAACCTTCTCCATTACGGGTACCTCCCCAACATCCTCTTCAGTAAACACTGAAGCAAAGAAATCATTTAATCTTTCCACGATGGCCTTATCTTCTCTAAGTGCCCCTTTAACCCCTCGATCATCTAACGGTCCAACTGACTCCCTCACAGGCTTTCTGCTTCGGATATATTTTAAAAAGTTTTTACTGTGAGTTTTTGCCTCTACAGCCAACTTCTTTTCAAATTCTCTCTTAGCCTGTCTTATCAATGTCTTACATTTAACTTGCCAATGTTTATGCTTTACCCTATTTTCTTCTGTTGGATCCTTCTTCCAATTTTTGAATGAAGATCTTTTAGCTAAAATAGCTTCTTTCACCTCCCCTTTTAACCATGCCGGTAATCGTTTTGCCTTCTTGCCAACCTTTCTTAATGTTTGGAATACATCTGGACTGTGCTTCTAGAATGGTATTTTTTAACAATGACCACGCCTCTTGGACATTTTTTTACTTTTGTAGCTGCTCCTTTCAGTTTTTTTCTAACAATTTTTCTCATTTTATCAAAGTTTCCCTTTTGAAAGTTTAGCACGAGAGCCTTGGATTTGCACACTGTTCCTTTTCCAGTCATTAAATCAAATTTGATCATATTATGATCACTATTGCCAAGCGGCCCCACCACCGTTACCTCTCTCACCAAGTCCTGTGCTCCACTGAGAATTAGATCTAAAATTGCTCCCTCTCTCGTCGGTTCCTGAACCAATTGCTCCATAAAGCTATCATTTATTCCATCCAGGAACGTTATCTCTCTAGCGTGACCCGATGATACATTTACCCAGTCTATATTGGGGTAATTGAAGTCTCCCATTATTACTTCTCTACCAATTTGGTTAGCTTCCCTAATTTCTCTTAGCATTTCACTGTCCATCTCACCATCTTGACCAGGTGGATGGTAGTATACCCCTATCACTGTAGTCGTCCCTGACACACAAGGGATTTCTACCCATAAAGATTCAATTTTGTATTTAGTCTCATGCAGGATGTTTATCCTGTTGGACTCTATGCCATCCCGGACATAAAGTGCCACACCTCCTCCCGAGTGCTCCTCTCTGTCATTGCGATATAATTTGTACCCCGGTATAGCACTGTCCCATTGGTTATCCTCTTTCCACCATGTCTCTGAGATGCCAATTAAGTCTATGTCATCATTTACTGCTATACATTCTAATTCTCCCATCTTACTTCTTAGACATCTGGCATTAGCATACATTAATATTACTTCTAGAACACTTGATTATTTATCTCTACTGCCTCATTAGCTTATATATAGTCAAAACAAAGACAGAAAAAATTATTTTTAATTTAATAGTCCCACCTAATTGTAAAATACACTCCTATTTATGAGGAACAAAATAATTTTCTAATAATCTAAAAATATCTTTTATTCTCTTACTATTTATTCCACCATTTTAGTACAAAAATACAAAAGTACATACAGTAGTATCAATTCACAATTCATTAAAACCACCTTTAAAAAAAAAAAGGTTTTTTGAGCAGAACCAAGAATCTCAATAATGTCCATTTCATTCTTCCAGGACAATATCATAAGAATATCAATCTTCAAACTCTGACTATTCCAAACCTTCTTCTATTGTACTTGAGGTTTATCTTCAAAACCTTTTTGAAGTTACCGTAATCTTCAAACCCCGACATGGAGGCCCTGATGTTTCACTGCCAAATGGCTTCATCAGGGGGAGAGTAAGATCAAATCACATAAAACTGATAGTCATTCATTCCCCATAGATTCAAAACTCGTTCACATTGTATATTTCAAAGACTGACATCGTTTCATGAATCCCAGCCTTCCTCTTCATTCCATGTTACCAAAAGAATTTTTTCAAATGGAGGTTTGAAGATTAACTTCAAAAAGGTTTTGAAGATAAACCTCAAGTACAATAGAAGAAGGTTTGGAATAGTCATCAGAGTCTAAAGATTGATGTTCTTATGATATTGTCCTGGAAGAATGAAATGGACATTATTGAGATTATTGGTTCTACTCCAAAAAAAAATTTTTTTTGAAAGGTGGTTTTAATGAATTATGAATTTATACTATTGTATGTACTTTTGTATTTTTGTACTAAAATGATGGAATAAATAGTAAGAGACTAAGACATTTTTTGAGTATTAGAAAATGTTTTTTGTTCCTCATAAATAGTGTGTGTGTATATATATACATATATATATATATGTGTGTGTGTGTATAAAATATACAACAGCTTGAGATTGTGTTGCTTTATCAAGGGGGAAAAAAGTGTATGCATCCAATTTCAGGAGAATCATTGGTAATTATCGATAGCCTTATTGAGAGTTCATTGTTGTCTACTATTACTTTTTATTTGGCAGTGTACTGTTGGATTTATTACATACATTCTACATGCATATATATATGTTCTGAAAAGAATTGAAAGATTGCATAACAGGATACAATATTATCAATGTGTTCCAGTCTCTGAATCACAGTAGATTTCAACATCTATTCATCCATACCAGACGAGAACATCTTTAATAGGTAATATAAGTTAATGTATCCCATCTGTCTTTTCACTCACATATACGATCCAGTAGCAAACTAGCATATTCGATAACTGCTCACTAATAGCCCTTTCAGTGATATTAATCAGCAGGTAATTTAGCATTGCAGTGATCTGAGAGTGCAGTATTAGACTTCAGGGTGTTTTTTATTTGGTTGAAATCTGGCTTTTTATAGCTGTGTGCATGTATATTATATAGATGGAAAAAATAAAACTGATGTTACATCTGCTAATGAACAAGAAAAATGTGACTGCAAGGTGTGTGATCTCTGTATGTTTTAGCATGTATTTATTTTAAGATGTGCTTTTGTGTCTATTATATACTTAATATGTGAGTTGAAACATTTTTCAAAGACTCAGACTTTGCAAACTATATCAGTTATGGTACAGTTATTTCAGATTCTTTCTAAACTGCTTGGTTGACGCTGGTAGCAGAGAAAAAATACTGCATAATCTAGCCATGGAGGGTTGTCATGAGTTTTAGTCATAGCTAATCAAAGTAGACAAATCAAATTAGTAAAATATGTGTGACTGCAGAGTCATACAGGTGAATCATGTGACCCCTATCACATGTGCTAACTGAGAGATTCCAGAGCTTTTAGCAAAATCTTCTAGGCATATGTGGAATTTTCCAGGCACTTATAACCTCTGTTGCTGAAACTGCCTCACTACTTTCAAGAATTTAGTTAGCTCAAATTATTTTTTCCCTCTTAGTTACTCTTACGGGCCTATCTATTAAGCAGTTTTCCATACATACAAAATAGGAAACAACCCCTTTAAATGCATCAGGCTGTTTTTTATGTTTTCAACATGTTCAAATTTGTATTTAAATTTTTTTTTTTTTTTTGTGAACTAGTGCATTACCTGCAAAAATAACCATTTTCTTCTAGTGGTTCTGCAGTGTCTTTGGCCCAAATAGACCCACTTTTTCATCACAAAGTCTCTCCCTCAAAATTTCTTTTTACTACATCAATTTTTCTTACAATGGCAGAACAGCAAACTGAGGGGATCATTCTCTAATGCTATCACACACGATAGCTCGGGGCGGCACCGGGGGCCGACGCTGCGGACACATCGCTGGTGGCGAAAGGTAAGAATCCTTATTGCCGCCAGTGATCGCACTGCAGAGGTGCGATCGCTGCCGGCTATCGCAGGACCTCCCCCCCCCCCCTGTCCCCTGCGACCTTAGAGAATCCAGACCTGTAGTTCCTAGGAGGCTGTGGCTATCTTCTCATGATAAGACTGTCCTTCTCTTGAGCTCTTCTCCTGCCTGAAGCAGTGAGAATTTTTCTCATACTTAAACTGTTTCTTTCCTCAGATCTTCCCATGGTGGAATGCTTCCTTTCCTTAGGTCCTGTGAGATTCTCCATTTTTTTCTCTTTTTGCAGGACCTGAAGCAGTGAGACACTGCTGAAGTTGGCTGTACCCACTGCTGATGTCATCAGCTAGCTGGCTGCTAAAATAGCAGCCTGACATAGGAACTAAACCAGCTGAAGCTTAGTTTCCAAATGTTTCTATGATTCTATGCTTTTTATAGCTGTGTGCATGTATATTATATAGATGGAAAAAATAAAACAGAAAAAAACAAAACAAACAATTCACAGACTTTCTTTTGTTAGATTGACTTCTATTAAACACAAGACTTTTACTTATTTGCACCTGCATTGTGGAATTCAAACCTTATCAAAATACATTTGTAAGAAAATTGTCTTGCATTGGAAAATGTTTTAAAAACCTGGTTATTTTCACAGGTTTTTAGATAATTGTTTTTATTGAGCATTTGTCTTAGACTGGAGATGCTTAGTAGTTTAGGGGATCTTGGTTTATCTTTATTTTTTATCTAGAAATAGGTTTAACATCTATTCATTTATTTCCTATTTGGAAATAAGCTAACAATTAAGCCTATTCTATAATATTTTAATTTGGGATTTTATTTATGTATTTAAGAAACTTATACCGCAAACTTCCAAGTAATTTAGTGTTCAGAGCACTTTACAAGATATGTACAAAAAATATATAAAATACCATAAAAATAACTAAATATGCATTTCAAGCATTATCCTAGCCAAATGTCTCCTGAAAAAGTATCTCCTTCAATTCTTTTCTAAACATCCTGATATCTGCTTCTTTACGCATTTGTAATGGGAGTGCATTCCAACCAGTGGGGTAATATAGGAGAATGCCCTAGCTCTTGTTTTCTGTAATATGTACTCTTTGTGGTAGGGAACTATTAATAATTCTTGATCTATTGATCTTAAAAAACATACTGGCATGTATTTAACTAATTTAGCTTGAAGGAGACATGGTGACGCTCCATGTATCAATTTAAAAACTATTACTATTAATCAAAATTGCATTCTAAACCTAATAGGTTTGATAATTACTGTTATGTTGTTATTTTTGTATTCATTATAATTATTTGCTTGTTTTATACTTTGTGACTCATGATGGGCTTTTTTTGAAAGTGTGTTTGGTAAAATTTAATAAATAATTTTAAACTGTATCCAAAGGGCTCGCAGAAAATCTTTCTCACAGGTCATCATATCAAGTGTTACAAGTGCTTGGATGAAGGCCATAACATTTCTGAGAGCCAGATCTGTGCAAAGAAAACAGTTCAAATCTGGGAGGAAATGCCTATTTCTCTATTATGAGTAAATCTAACTCAAACTCGCCTCAAAGCCCAAGGCAATAACCCAGGATGCTAACTATGGTTGCACTGTTAGCCAGGATCTGTACATTATGCAGATTTTATGCAGAGGAGGATCTGTGCATTAAAAACAGTTCAAGCCTGTGAAGAAATGCTTTGCGTCTACTTCTCTGTTATGAGTAAGTCCAGCACAAGCTGGCCTTAATGCCTAAGGCAATGGCCTAGGATGCTGACCACAGTTACACTGGTGGTAACCATATCTCACCAGAGATGGGTCCTCATCCTCTTTGTCACCTTGCTTTCAGGATAAGCCCAGGAGCCAAGACAAATCTCATTCTCCAGTCATAAAGGCTCAAAGTAACAGACATGTGAAATGAGAAAACATCAAGTCTTGATTGTGTGTACAACTCCAAAGGCCTCAGATGGGACAGTTACCCTACCCTTAAAATAGCCTCCATGTCTTCCTATATTAAGGATGAGCTGCACCAGTCTCCCAAGAGTTAACATCAGGGCTTCTAGATTTGCCTCCAAATGGCCATCAAGGATTTCTAATCCTCAACTAGTCCTACTCTGATGATATCTCTATTAAAGTTCACGGCACAAATAGATAAGATGTTTTTTCAGGCTTTAGACCTAAGATACATTAAGCCTCATGTCAGTGACTTCCCTAGGGCATGAGCTCAAGACTGTATTGGGAAGTATAAGTATCAGAACATTTTCCAGTTCTGCATAGCTGACTTGCACACCCTTTGAATGGAAGTGTCTTAGGGCTCAATACTTTGACCATAAAATCAAAGTAGTAGCTCTAAACCCCCACTGCTTTCAGCCAAATACAGAGTCAAGTTTTTGACTGGTCCAGATAACATAGTCTTCAGTTCATGTGCTAGAAACTGTGGGGCAGATTTTCAAAGCCCTACGCGCGTAAATCCAGGAGGATTTACTCACGTAGTGGGTTCGAGCGCCGGGCCTATTTTCAAAAGCCCCGGTGGTGCACATAAAGCCTCGGGACATCTGTATGTCCCTGGGCTTTTCTGAATGGGCAGGCAGGGAGCGTGTTGGGGTGGGGCAGATGGTCCAGGGGCGTGGCTGGGCGGTCCGGGGAATGGTCTGGGAGGCGTGGCCGAGGACTCTGGCACAGCGGCCCTTTGCTGCTGTGCTGGGGGATCGTGCGCCGGCATTTGGCCGGCGCGCGCAAGTTACGCCTGCCTCTGGCAGGCCTAACTTCCACAACAAAGGTACGGGGGGGTTCGGGCTGGTGGGGGCGGGACAGGTAGGGGAAGGGAGGGTAAGGTGGGGGGGAGGAAAGTTACCTCCCTCGTTGAAAGCCAGATGGTCTCCCCGAGGGCTCAGCACACAAGGTGCACTAGTGTGCACCCCCTTGCGCGCGCCTACCCCTGCGCGCACATGTTATAAAATCAGGCGTACATTTGTGTGTGTCGGGTAGCGTGCACAAATGTAGGCCACGCGCATAACTTTTAAAATCTGCCCCTGTGTGTTCTTGTGGGGTAGGTTTAGCTAAGGTTTTATTGGTCACTTAAAATCTAAGATAGCTGGGTCCTCTGGATTGTCAAGGATGGTTCCAAATCAAAGCTTTGTGAAATTATTCCAGATTATCTACCCTAATATGCATTCAAGTTATCATAGCACAGGAGTTACTCAGCTCAGAAAGATCTACCTCTTTCAGGCCTGAGAGATCAAACGTGCGATAACAGGAAAAAGTTAGCTTATACTCCAAATATTTTCTGCTTCATTTGAAGCCTAGTGGGTTCAGACCCATCATAGGCTGTGGAACCTAAACACATTCATAATAGGGGAGAGGTTCAATATTATTTCCTTAAGCATCTTCTTCCCAATTCTACATCAAAGAGCTATTAGAAAGACTTATATAAACACCCAGAGATACATCCAAACCACAAGAAGTATTTCAGATTTGTGCTAGTAGCTCAACACTTCCATAATAGTGTTCTGCCTTTTGGCCTAACTTCAGCTCTGTGGTTCTTCACCAAATGTCTATCATCATAAGTTACTTACACAGTCTGTATTTACTTACACACAGTGTAAGTGTTTTCCCCTATTTGGGCTAATCAAGGGAACATCTCAGACCAGGATGATCAAATTGATTAAGATCAGCATTCAGGTGCTGTAATCACTAGGATTAATCATCAACCTACACAAGTATATTCTGAGCCCGGTTCCTTGATGAGTTAATACAGGCTATTCTAGACATAACTCAGCCTAAGGATTCCTGCCTGATAGTGTTTATGACAATGTGGCTGCAGCAGGGAAAATAACTCAGCATCAGTAGATGACATAGTCCATGTTCAGAATGCTGAACCTCATGACCAAGACTGTCATATGACTCGCATGGCATGTCTGCAAATGAAACAAGTCCAGTGGATATTAAGAGGTCAATATTTAGTAAGCTGGCAAGCGGGAAAGTTAAGCACACAGTTATGCATTGAACTTCATCCAAATATTCAACTGAACTTATTTATTTATTTAGTTATTTATTTCGGATTTTTATATACCGACATTCTCAATACAAGTATCGAATCAGGTCGGTTTACATAGAACAATAACTGTCGCAATAAAGGCGTTACATTAAACAGCGTTTCTTAACATATATTTTCTTAACATATCACATATAAATATAACTATAAATACAACTTAAATATAAGTATAAATACAACTTAACTTAAATATAAATACAACTTGAATATTACATAAACAATAATAATAATGATGATAATAACTCGTCGACAGGACGAAGATCAATATCAGGAATGTTTAAAGCGTGAATAAATATCTTGAATAATTGGAGGGATAGTCTAAATTGTGATGTGAGGGTACATATACCTTGTTGAAATGCAACATGTCCCGCGTGACATGCTCCTTTCGCTGCGAAGATGAAGGCCTGTTGCAAGCTGTTCGCGGCCAAAAGGGAAGGCCCTCATGTGCGGTGAACGGCACACGCAGGACGCGCTACGTTCACGGCATGCTGGTGAGAGAGAATGTGTGACTGAGAGAGGGGAGGGGAGGGTGAGAGCATGGGAGGTAAGAGAGCGTGGGGGGATGTCGGTGAGAGAGAATGTGTGTGTGAGAGAGGGGAGGGTGAGAGCATGGGAGGTAAGAGAGCGTGGGGGAGATGTCGGTGAGAGCGAATGTGTGTGTGAGAGAGGGGAGGGGGGGTGAGAGACAGCATGGTTGGTAAGAGGGTGTGGGGGATGCTTGAGTGTAGATTTCAGAGAGGGAGCCTATATGAGGGGAGGGAAGGGTGAGAGAGCAGGAGGGTGTAAGAGAGGGAGGTGGGGGGGGATGCTTGAGTGTGGGTTTCAGAGAGAGGGAGCCTATATAAGGAGATTGTGAAGGAGTGTGTATGTATGTGTGAGATTGGGAGCTCGTGTGTATGAAAAAGGCATTGTGTGTATGTGAGGGTGCTAGCCTGTGTGAAGGGATTGTGTGTATGTGTGAGACAGAACCTGTGTGAAGGGGTGCGTGAGAGAGAGACAGGTAGCCTGTGTGGGGATGTATGTGTGAGAGAGAAAGGGAGCTTGTGTGGGTGTGTATGCAAGAGAGAGGGAGCCTGTATGAGGGGATGTGTGTGTGTGTGTGTATTAGAGGGAGCATGTGTGTAAGAGAGGTAGGGACAGAGGGAGCCTGTGTGAGGGGCAGTGCCTAGAACGGGGTCAAACTCTGGGACTGGCAATGGAGTGGAAGGGGTTGAGCCTAGAGGTGGAGGGGGAGAGAATCTGGCAGGTAGGGGAGTTAGAGCCTGAGAGGGAAAGTGGCCAGGGGAGTAGGGAGAGCGAGTGGAAGGGACACTCTTACAGTGAATTTCTAGGGAAATTCTGCTCAAAATATTTAAAATTCTGCATCTTTAAATAATAACTTTTTTCTGTATTAATTTAAAATGTAATTACTTAAAGACAATCATGTAAATTGTGTTATTTTGACTAATATAAAGTTTGCAGAATTTTCAGTTTTTATGCGCAGAAATTTCAGTTTTTGTGCGCAGAATTCCCCCAGGAGTAAATATCATAGAAACATAGAAATGGCAGCAGAAAAGGACCAAATGGCCCATCCAGTCTGCCCAGCAAGCTTATGGTAGTATCTGCCACGCCATACAAGTCACTCCTATACTTATCAGTTTCCCAGACCATCAAGTCAGGACCCTTGTTGGGTGCTGTTTGGGTCCAATTTCCTGTCACTTCTTGCCATTGAAGCAGAGATCAATGTTGGAGTTACATCAAAAGTTTCAGGCTTATTGGTTAAGGGTAATAGCCACATCAGCAAGTTTACCCCCATGCTTATTTGGTTTCCCAGATGAAAAATTCAGTGTTCTTGTTGGTTGCTGTCCGAATCTAATTCCTTTTTTCTTTTTTTCTCCCTGCTGTTGAAGCAGAGTGCAATGATGGGGTTGCATCAACAGTATGAAGAATTACTGGTTAAGGGTAGTAACCACCGTACCAGCAAGTTCCCTCCATGCACTCTTTTCTTCATTTCTGTTTTCTAGCCTTTAGGGATCCACAGTGTTTATCCCATGTCTCTTTGAATTCTTTCACTGTTTTTGTTTTCATCACCTCTTCTGGAAGGGCATTCCAGGCATCCATCACCCTCTCCATGAAGAAATATTTCCTGATGTTGGTTCTGAGTCGTCTTCCATGGAGTTTCGTTTGGTGAACCGTTTTTCTACTGATTACTTTCCAATGGAAAAGGTTTGTTGTTGACTGCGTATCATTAAAACCTTTCAGGTATCTGAGGGTCTGTATCATATCTCCCCTGTACCTCCTGTCCTCCAGGGTATACATATTTAGATCCTTCAACCTCTTCTCATATGTCATTTGATAGAGATCACACCCCCCCCCCCCCCCCCATCATTTTGGTCGTCCTTCTCTGGACTGCCTCCATCCTGTCTCTGTCCCTTGTGAGGTACGGTCTCCAGAACTGAACATATAGGATTCCAGGTGAGGCCTCACCAAGGACCTGTACAAGGGGATTATCACCTACTTTTTCTTACTGGTTA
This sequence comes from Rhinatrema bivittatum, assembly GCF_901001135.1. Taxonomy (NCBI): domain Eukaryota; kingdom Metazoa; phylum Chordata; class Amphibia; order Gymnophiona; family Rhinatrematidae; genus Rhinatrema; species Rhinatrema bivittatum. The sequence continues at coordinate 108,163,922 of NC_042617.1, read as the reverse complement.
TTCTTCTCTCCATGCAGCCCAGCATTCTTCTGGCTTTAGCTATCGCCTTGTCATTGCTTCACCATTTTCAGATCACTAGACTCCATCACCCCAAGGGCTCTCTTCGTCTGTGCACAACAGCCCTTTGCCACCCCATCACATACTGCTCTTTTAGCTTACCGCACCCAGATGCATGACTCTGCACTTCTTGGCATAGAATCCCAGCTGCCATATTTTCGACCATTGTTAAAGCTTCCTTAAATCGTGTCTCATTCTCTCTACTCCTTCTAGCGTGTCCACTCTGTTGCCAATCTTAGTATCATCCACAAATAGACAAACTTTACCTTCTATCCCTTCCGCAATGTCGCTCACAAAAGACATTGAACACAGCCGGTCTCAACACCGATCCTTGGGGCACTCCTCTTAACACTGTTCTCTCTTCACAGAAGGTTCCATTTACCATCTCATGCTGTCTTCTATCCTTCCACCAGTTTGTAATCCATGCCAGCATCTTGGCCTTCACCCCCAAGCTTCTCATTTTATTCACAAGCCTCCTATGCTGGACCGTATCAAAAGCTTTGCTGAAATCCAAGTAGATTACATCGAGCGCTCTTCATCGATTCAATTCTTTAGTCACCCAATTAAAAGAATCAATCAGATTTATCTGACAGGACTTCCCCTAGTAAATCCATGCTGCCTCGGGCGCAGCAATCCTCATGACTGTAGATAGTTCACTATCCTTTCCTTCAGCAGAGTCTCTTTAATTTTCCCACCACCGAGGTGAGGATAATCAGCCTGTAGTTTCCAGCTTCCTCTCTGCTACCACTCTTGTGGAGAGGGACCACCATCGCTCTTCTCCAATCTCTCAGCACCACACCTGTTTCCAGGGATCTATTGAACAGGTCATGCAGTGGGCCTGCCAGCACATTTCTGAGTTCCCTCAGTATCCTGGGATGAATCTCATCCGGCTCCATGGTCTTGTCCATTTTCAGTTTGCCTAGCTCTTCCCATACATTCTCTTCTGTAAATGGAATTTCATCTACCCCATCTCCATCTATGGTCAACTAGGACTGGTCCTTCTCCAGGGTCTTCTTTAGTGAATACCAAACTGAAGTATTTAATATTTCCACCATTTCTTCATCTCTCTCCACACATTGCTCCTTGTCACCTTTTAATTTCACTATACCACTTCGGGCCTCTTCTTTCTCTGATATATCTGAAAAATGTTTTGTCTTCTCTCTTTACCTCTTTGGCAATTTTCTCTTCCACTTGACTTTTTTGCTTTCCTGATTTCTTTTTTTGTCTCCCTCATTGTTAACAGATTTCTTCCTTGTGTTCCTTTTTTTGAGATCCTTTATACTTCTCGAATGCTGTTCTTTTTGCCTTAATTTTTTCAGCCAGCTCCTTAGAGAACCAGATCGGTTTCTTTTTCCTCTTACTTTTCTTTACTTTCCTAACATATAGATTTGTTGCCTTTGTAATAGCTCATTTTAATTTGGCCCACTGTTGTTCCACCTCATCCATTTTCTCCCAGTTTTCCAGCTTTTCATACAGGTACATTCCCATTTTGACAAAATCCGTATTTGTGAAATTCAAAACTCGGATATTTGTATGGCTTCCCTGTATTCTATTCGCAATATTGAACCATACTGTCTGATGATCACAACGGCACAGGTGAGCCCCTACCTGTACATCATAGACATTATCCTTATTAATGAGCACTAGATCAAGGATCTCACCCTCCCTCGTGGGTTCCATTACCATTTATTTGAGCAAAGCACCTTGAAAAGGCATCCACTATCTCTATTTTTTGTAGATTCTGCAGATGGGATGCTCCAATCTACATCCAGCAGATTAAAATCTCCAACAAGCAACAATTCTCCCTTCTTTCCCAAGTTTTGGGTTTAGAACATAAGAAATTGCCATGCTGGGTCAGACCAAGGGTCCATCAAGCCCAGCATCCTGTTTCCAACAGAGGCCAAAACCAGGCCACAAGAACCTGGCAATTTCCCAAACACTAAGAAGAACCCATGCTACTGATACAATTAATAGCAGTGGCTATTCCCTAAGTATAATTGATTAATAGCCATTAATGGACTTCTCCTCCAAGAACTTATCCAAACTTTTTTTGAACCCAGCTACACTAACTGCACTAACCACATCCTCTGGCAACAAATTCCAGAGCTTTATTGTGCATTGCGTGAAAAAGAATTTTCTCCGATTAGTCTTAAATGTGCTACTTGCTAACTTCATGGAATGCCCCCTAGTCCTTCTATTATTTGAAAGTGTAAATAACCGAGTCACATCTATTCGTTCAAGACCTCTCATGATCTTAAAGACCTCTATCATATCCCCCCCTCAGCCGTCTCTTCTCCAAGCTGAACAGCCCTAACCTCTTCAGCCTTTCCTCATAGGGGACCTGTTCCATCCCATTTATCATTTTGGTTCCCCTTCTCTGTACCTTCTCCATCGCAACTATATCTTTTTTGAGATGTGGCAACCAGAATTGTACACAGTATTCAAGGTGCGGTCTCACCATGGAGCGATACAGAGGCATTATGACATCTTCCGTTCTATTAACCATTCCCTTCCTAATAATTCTTAACATTCTATTTGCTTTTTTGACTGCTGCAGCACACTGAGCCGACAATGTTAAAGTATTATCCACTATGATGCCTAGTTCTTTTTCCTGGGTGGTAGCTCCTAATATGGAACCTAACATCGTGTAACTACAGCAAGGGTTATTTTTCCCTATATGCAACACCTTGCACTTGTCCACATTAAATTTCATCTGCCATTTGGATGCCCAATCTTCCAGTCTTGCAAGGTCCTCCTGTAACTTATCACAGTCTGCTTGTGATTTAACTACTGTGAATAGTTTTGTATCATCCGCAAATTTGATAGCCTCACTCGTCGTATTCCTTTCCAGATCATTTATATATATATTGAAAAGCACCGGTCCAAGTACAGATCCCTGAGGCACTCCACTATTTACCCTTTTCCACTGAGAAAATTGACCATTTAATCCTACTCTCTGTTTCCTGTCTTCTTTTTTTTTTTTTTCTCTTTTAATTTACTATTGCTTAAAATAAAAACTAAATTCAAAATTCAAGTTTTATTTGCTGTTACATAAAGCCACAAAAGTTTTACAATTTTAAGTTAAAAGATTTGACTCTCAAAGCATAGTAAATATGTACACAATATACAAAAATTTCTGCCTTTAAAGAAATCTCTCTCCAGACTTAGGCCCCCTCTTGTGTTTGAGTAAAAAAGTTTCCTGTCTTTTAACCAGTTTGTAATCCATGAAAGGACATCGCCTCCTATCCCATGACTTTTTAGTTTTCGTAGAAGCCTCTCATGAGGGACTTTGTCAAACGCCTTCTGAAAATCCAAATACACTACATCTATCGGTTCACCTTTATCCATATGTTTATTAACCTCTTCAAAAAAATGAAGCAGATTTGTTAAGCAAGACTTCCCTTGGGTAAATCCATGTTGACTGTGTCCCATTAAATCATGTCTTTCTATATGCTGTACGATTTTGATCTTGAGAATGGTTTCCACTATTTTTCTTGGCACTGAAGTCAGGCTCACTGGTCTATAATCGCCCCTGGAGCCTTTTTTAAATATTGAGGTTACATTGGCCACCCTCCAGTCTTCAGGTATAATGGATGATTTTAATGATAGGTTACAAATTTTAACTAATAGATCAGAAATTTCATTTTTTAGTTCCTTCAGAATCCTAGGATGCATACCATCCGGTCCAAGTGATTTGCTACTCTTTAGTTTGTCAATCTGGCCTACTACATCTTCCAGGTTCACAGTGATTTTGTTCAGTTCGTCTGACTCATCACCCCTGAAAACCATCTTCGGAACTGACATCCCAACATCCTCATTAGTAAACGCGGAGGCAAAGAATTCATTTAGTCTTTCTGCAATGGCCTTATCTTTCCTAAGAGCCCCTTTAACCCCTCTGTCATCTAATGGTCCAACCGACTCCCTCACAGGTTTCTTGCTTTGGATATATTTAAAAAAGTTTTTATTATGAGTTTTTACCTCTATGGCCAACTTCATTTCAAATTCTCTCTTCACCTGTCTTATCAATGTTTTACACTTACCTTGACAATGCTTATGTTTTATCCTATTTTCTTCAGATGGATCCTTCTTCCAATTTTTGAAGGATGTTTTTTTGGCTAAAATAGCCTCTTTCACCTCACCTTTTAACCATGATGGTTATCGTTTTGCCTTCCTTCCACCTTTCTTAATGCGCGGAATAAATATGGACTGCGCCTCTAGGATTGTATTTTTAAACAATGTCCAAGCCTGTTGAACACTTTTAACCTTTGCAGCTGCACCTTTCAGATTTTTTCTAACTATTTTCCTCATTTTATCAAAGTTTCCCTTTTTAAAATTTAGTGTGAGAGCTGCAGATTTACTTATTGTCCCCCTTCCAGTTATTAGTTTAAATTTGATCATGTTATGATCACTGTTGCCAAGTGGCCCCACCACCGTTACTTCTCTCACCAAATCTTGCGTTCCACTAAGAATTAAATCTAAAATAGCTCCCTCTCTTGTTGGTTCCTGAACCAATTGCTCCATGAAGCAATCATTTATTACATCCAGGAACTTTGTCTCTAGCAAGTCCTGATGTTACATTTACCCAGTCAGTATTGGGGTAATTGAAATCTCCCATTATTATTGCACTGCCAAATTGCTTTCCTGATTTCTCTTAGCATTTCATCATCTGTCTGACCATTTTGTCCAGGTGGACGGTAGTATACTTTTATCACTATACTCTTATCACTCGATATATATACTCTATCACGTCTCTGTCCAGTTCATCCGTTTGGATTAGAGGCCTGTAGATCACACCAGTAAAAATGGAAGCACCATCTTCTCTTTTTCAGATGGTCCATAAAGCTTCTTCTTTACCCCACATCCCTTGCAAGTCAGTTGCTTGGATATTGTTTTGACATACAGAGCTACTCCTCCCCCTTTTCTGTCTTCTCTGTCCTTAACAAGTTATAGCCTGGGATGGTTGCATCCAAATTTATGAGACTCCGTGAACCATGTCTCCGTAACAGCAACAGTGCCTAAGTCCGCCTCCATCTTTAGGGCCTGCAGGTCTAGGATCTTATTGTCCAATCTACGAGCATTTGTTGTCATAGCTTTCCAATTTTTCTCCCCTGATTTGTTGCACTTCCTAGACATCTGTTCTGCTTTTCTGAGCTGATTGATTTTATTTTCTCCTCCCACTTCAATTTCATTGGCCATCTCCTGTCACCCCCATTCTTTAGTTTAAATGACTGATAATATATTGTCTTAATTTATCACTTATCATTTCCTCCTGCTACAGACAAATGTAGGCCATCCTTATCATATAGCCTTTTACTATTCCATACATGACCCCAGCCTCCAATGTATCCAAAACCACATTCTGTACACCAGATTTTGAACCAGGATTTGAAATTATTTATATGGCATAGCTTTTCTTTTCCCTTTCTATGATCAGGCAATACTTCTGAAAAGGCAATAGTCTTTGCAGTGTGTCTTGTCTTATCTATCCTAGATTTTGGAAATCTGTTTGTAATTCATGGAAATAATTTCTGTTGAGATCATTGAACCCCAGATGGATAATAACACTGATATCAAAGTTCCTACTTTCTTCTTCAATGACTTGGACTATCTGGTTTGAATTTCTGTTAGCTGAGGATCCTGGAAGTCATTTAACTGTTGTAAGAACATAAGAACATGCCATACTGGGTCAGACCAAGGGTCCATCAAGCCCAGCATCCTGTCTCCAACAGTGGCCAATCAAGGCCATAAGAACCTGACAAGTACCCAAAAACTAAGTCTATCCCATGCTACTGATGCTAGAAATAGCAGTGACTATTTTCTAAGTCAACTTAATTAATAGTAGATAATGGATTTCTCCTCCAAGAACTTACCCAATCCTTTTTTTAAACCCAGCTACACTAACTGCACTAACCACATCCCCTAGCAACAAATTCCAGAGTTTAATTGTGCGTTGAGTGAAAAAGAACTTTCTCCGATTAGTTTTAAATGTGCCACATGCTAACTTTGAGTGTCCCCTATTCCTTCTATTATCCAAAAGAGTAAATAACCGATTCACATTTACCCATTCTAGACCTCTCATGATTTTAAACACCTCTATCATATCCCCCCTCAGCCATCTCTTCTTCAAGCTTGAACAGTCCTAACCTTTTTAGTCTTTCCTCATAAGGGAGCTGTTCCATCCCCTTTATCATTTTGGTCGCCCTTCTCCATCGCAACTATATCTTTTTTGAGAAAATGTGTTCCCAAATTGGTGCCTTTGATTGAGTTTCCCAGCAGAATCAGTTTTCTTTTATGACATTTGATTCTGTTGTAGGGCTTCTGGGTGCATTGGGAGACTTCACTTTTAGAAATCACTTCAAAATCTATTGTTGTGGTTTCTTCATTCTCCAATGCAGAAAAAGCATTTTTAGGCGTAACAGTGGGGAGAATGGTTATCTCTTCATCACAGACCCTATTCTGCCAGAACCCATTGTTATCCAATTGTTCCTGAGCTTTTGAATCTTGGATTTCTGACAAATCTGTGGGAATGGGGGTTGATGCACAGGATGTTGTAAAGTTGGGGAAGGTAGATGTCTATTTGTCACATTTTTGTTCTCCAAATATGTGGATGATTTATTACAACCAAGCGTCTTACAGATTCCATCATATATTAAGGATTCAGTGGATTTCATTAGATTGTTGACACAGATTGGAACAGTAGAAGAGGATTGGTAACTGCGGATATTGCCTCTCTTTATACTAAAATACAACAGGAGTCAGCAGTTCAGATTTTTCAGGGGGTGTTATCTCAATTAGATCTATCAGATAGCAAGAAGGATTTATTGGTTCAGTTGTCAGCTATAGTATTGAAAAACATTTTTTTCACTTTGGAGATAAATATTTTCATTAGGTAAAAGGAATTCTGATGGGGTTGCAATGACCTCATCAGTGGCCTGTCTATATGTGGCAGATTTTGAAGACCAATATATATATATATATATATATATATATATTGTCGTGGGCTCCTCCGGCTGGCTCCCCGGCGGGGCTTATTTTCTTCCTCCCAAGCTTTGCAGGCCCTCCAAGCCCGATAGCACGGCTGCAACTGCTGGTGTCCGCTGTAATCCTAGTGGCTCTGACAACCCTCCAATGTGGTTATTTGCAAGCCTTTCAAAACAGGCCCGGTTCCTTAACAGGGCTAGTCACTCTAGCCAGTACCCTTTTCAAGGTCCACACAAGTGGGGGAATAACAGTTTTCCCCCTCCCCCACAGGGCATGGTTAACAAACAAAACAAAACAACAAAGAATAGTTTAGTATTAGTTCCAGCTTATTCCTCTCTCTCTGTGTTGTGCAGTAATCCTTCTTCTATAGTCCCGTGACAGAAAAACTGCAACCTGGAACCTCTTTATCCAAATGTCTGCTGTCCGGCTTCCATCCTAGCCATGACAGCCCTGTTTGGGGATCCAGCACAACTCGCCACTTCTCCCCTACAGCTGTGCTATAAGTAATGTTTTACCTCTACCACACAGTCAGCACCTTCTTTAGTTAGTGCCTTTTTGGAGAAACAGGAGAGACAAACAATTTCCCCCCAACAGGTTTTTTTCTCAGTTCGGTGTCACATTACTTCTCCACTTACTCTATCTCCATGCTGGATAAAGAAGAGTCTTCTGTAGGCAGCTCCCAGTCCATCTCCTCCTCCTCCTCAGAGCAACTGCTCTCTTCCGTTTCCTCCTCACTCAGGGACACACCCTCTCCTTCCCACAGCATGGACTCAGCTGAATCTAATTCCCCCAGATCACCCTCAGCAGCCACCTCAGCCTCCTTCTGGTCACGAGCCTTCCCCTGCTGCTCTGGAACTCTGGGTATTGTAGTCCGTACAGGTTGTCTCAACACCTCCTGCTGTTTCCCCTTGGGATAGTTAGACAACTGTTTAATTTGGACCCTCTTACTGTCCTGCCGGGATAGGAGCTTGTTGCTCTTATCCTTACAATATATATATATATATATATATATATATATATATATATATATACATATATATCCTTCTAGTTTTTGGAGTGAGGTGGAGTGAGGTGGTCATGTGGAAATGATTCATCATGATGTTTTTTGTATTTTTTCAGGTACAACGTCACGTTTACAACAGTTTATTGTGTGGATTAATTCCTTGGATAGGAATCTTCAATTTGAGTTTCAAATCCAACAATCTCAGATACCTTTTTTGGATATGATATTGTATAAAAATGAAGGGGAGTTACAGACCACAATATATAGAAAGCAAACTGATAAAAATACTACATTGGATTTTTCAAATTTTCACCCCAGAAAAATAAAAGAAAATATTCCATCTGGTCAATTTTTAAGATTGCATTATTTATGTATTACTGTGGATGAGTATAAATTGCGGTCGCAAGAACTTTGATTGATTTTTGGAGCGAGTATATAAATATAAGGTTATCAGAAAAGCATACAAGAGAGCGTTGTATGCTAATCGGGAGAACCTTTAATTTACAGGCAATAAAGACCCATTGACAAGGTTTATTGGTGCATTACCTTTTTCCTGTCATTCTAATAACATTAAATCTATAGTTTTGCGCCATTGGTCCATTTTGGAAGGTAATGGATTGTTTAAGAGCTCACAAGTTTTTGCATTTAAAAAAATCGCTCATTACGGGATATGTTGATTTCCACAACTATTCCTATGGCAGAAGCTGAACAGCAGAATTTGGGCCAGCATAAATGTGGAAAATGTGGTGTTTGTTTGTATATGAGTCCAGTTCCTTACAAATTCCATTGACCAATTGCACATACGTATTACTGGATAGGTTTGATTGCTATACAACACAGGTAATATATGTGATTATTTGCCCATGCAAATGTATATTGGCCAGATGAGGCAGCCAGTTAGAGTAAGGATATTAGAACATCTTAGCTGTGTACAACATACAAGTAAGGAAAATGCACCACTGGTACAGCATTGGAAAACAGTTGGTCATGCGATTGAGGATTTGAGGTTTTGTGTCTTACTTAGGGTAAAATTGAATTGGAAGTAACATTTCCTGAGTCCTATTACAATGGTATATCTTTAATTGGAACACTGTAGAACCATGGGGTTTAAATCAGGATGTCGAATGGGGTTCATATTTATAGGAAATGACAGAAATACAAACCCTGCACTCTGGATAAAATCAGATCAGATGTAGTGATCAATACAAGGAGCAGTTGCTGAGCTATGCACAGCCGTAGCGTTTTCTGACTGCAGGAGAACGTCGGTATTAAATCATTTCAAGATTCTGTATTTGATCAGTTTGGCAATTTTGTCTTTTAGTTTGTTGGGTGAGTATTTCTCATGATAAAGCTGTCTATCTAAAAGGGTACACAATTTATGATATAATACTGATGTTGAGTTTTTAAGTATTGTGCAGTCAGAAATGGAGTGAGCAGCGAAAGTGGGCACCAGAGAGGGTCAGTGAGAAATAATAGTATTTGCCTTGAATAGGAGGCATGTATCAGAGTTTTCTATCAAGGTAAGCCCAGTGTTGGAAGCGGTACATTTTGCTGGCTATTTAGGATTAGGTTGTAACTAATGCTTGTATTTAATAAGAAGTGATTGGAACATGTGGCTTAGCAGACTACACATTGTGAGGTTTCAATGTAATGTGTTAATGATCCCCTAGATAGTTATCTGATATCCCCTGACAAAGCCATTGGTGAAACAAAGGCCTTTTGTTGGGTATACAAAAAGAACTGAGAGAGGGACATATGTAGAAATTTGTATGCTTGATGTGACCTCATTGAGATTCTTTGTTTTTTATATTGTTTTGTGATCTGAGAAGTGATATAATGTTTCAATGTTTGTTTTGAAACATAGGAGTGATACAATGTATTAGTGGAGGGTAATTTTGTGTTTTGAGCAATGATACAATGTATGTTGGTAACTATATTAAGGATATATTGTATTAGTATAGGTTATGCACCTTGGAAATTTAAGATGTGATTGTTTTAGGTACATGTATACTTTTATATTAATATTTTTTAATATTTGTAATACTTTAATGATTGATACAGGTATATTGTTTGTCACTTGTTCATACAATACCTGTTTTACCTTCTTTTTGTATAATTTACATGTCTTGTTCTACCAGAGCCCATTGTAAACCATTTTTTTCTGGGTTTCTGAAACTTCTGTGGGAGATGGGTGAGAGATACTGGGTGGGTCAAGGTTAATTCAAACCTGGAAAATTCCTCCCTTGGATGAATCAACTCCATTTTAATTGCAGACAGCTTAAGGCAAAAGGGACACCCTTTGATTCTCCAAACGATAGGCCTTGGGACATAAGCACCACAATTGTTGCATTGAATAAAAGACATTTTGTTAAATTATCTCTAAGTACGTAAAATCATATAGATAAGGTAAGGTAAAATGTAGGCTCTAGAAAGATTTTAATAGGTAATTGAAGTAAAATCTAACAGTATTAGTGTTAGGCAGTAAAGATTAATAGGTAGAATATCCTGAGATTGAGGACTAGATTTATATCAAGGAAGAGCTGATAGACTGTGAAATTACTTCATATTACCAAGAGTCCAGTTTGTTCTTACCATGGACCTCTCATTGTTAGTTTAAACAAATGAGCTCCTCTTGTTAACAGTCCATCTTTCAGTTCCCCTACTGACAAATTGTTCAATCTTGAAAGAGTCACTTTGAAGATTGAATGTCATTTGCATATGACACACCCTTCATCAAAATAAATGATTCATTGATGTGTGTGTGAGTAGATATGTATATCAGTTTTTAATTTTTAAAAATTCTGAAACAGACCTATTTGAGGTGCTTGAGGACTGTATTTTAGAACCATCAATCTGAATATAGAGAGGGGTATACATAGATAACTATGGTATATGATTTTAATCTCATTCAGCTTTTTCTCAGTTGCATTTGAAATTAATTTCTTTTAAAGTGCTTGAAAAAAGTGTGAAAAGCAGAATCTAAATGAAAAAAATAAAACTTCAAGCACATTTTATGTTTGGAACTGAATATGTTTGGAAATTCATTCACAGAAAAGCTGAATGACGTTTATACTGTTTTTACACATTTTATAGGTATGCTCTGCTGGGGCATGTATTCTTTATTGGCATATAAAGAAATGTAAGTCTTTCAAGTTGTGCTTTTATGATTTTTCAGTTGATCCCAGCATGATAGAGAGACATCTATTAAAGAAAGACATCTAACACATAACTATGAACTTCTGCTTACTCAATAGGAACAGCAGTTAGTTTTTATGCTGGGTATGCTGCAGTGGTAGCTCGCAGTTTCAAAATTTCAGCTGCATTAGTCTGTCAAAATGTATATTTTCAATCATGGGGAGCAAGTGTCTGTAATTCATAATATACACTGAAGCAGTAAAATGTGAAAGGTCAGTACAAATGAAGTACATTTTGCACAGTACCATCCACTAGAATGCATCGCACATGCATCTCTGTATTTGTTTGCATTTCTTTATTAACATTTAATTGCTGGGAACATAGCAAATCATATGACAACTTGGTAGTGATTATCACAGTATGGGTAATCAGCTCATGATTTTACATACTGTTCGGCTAAACAAAAAAGCCAGTATAGAATTTATACTGTATTACTACCTTAATTGTTTTTTCTATGTATATAACACTGTTCACTCAGTAAAAAAAATAAAATAAAAATTAGAAAGCTTTCTGACAGTGTCATCTCTTGCTCTGACCATACTCTTTCTGTTTGGACCTGAGGAAGGGAATGTTAATTTTTTAAAGGTAGTCAAGAAATGTACCACATTATACGTTTGTCTAACTTTTATTTCAAATGAACTAACATGACAATCATACTTCTTTATAAAATAAGGTTGGAAGGTCCTTGTCGTAAAGATCTTATACATTAAGTGAAAATTGATTACAGCAAAAAGAAAAGGGTACAGACAGGTTGCACTAAAGTATGTGAAGCTGTCTCATACAGTCACTGCATATGAAAGCTAACATTTTGAATGGGTTTAATAGCTTGTTAAGATCTTAACATTTTGCTGTTACAAGGTTTGTTGGCTTTAATACATTCTGTATTGCTTACCTTGTCATGTTTTTTATTTTCCTATTAATTATTTTCCTTAATTGATCCCTTTGCTTTCTCTCTACCTCCTGTGGCAGTCTTTTCCCTGTAAAAGGACCAATTTGTCTAAGGTAGAGAAACTCAATTTCTATATATTGATTGCCATGTCTGCATGTAGTTAACTTGCAGAGTCTGTGCTAATCATTTACATGTCTTATATATAACCCTCATATTTAAATAGTTTCTTCAGTAAAATTCATTTGTGTTTCAGATGTAATAAGATGTGCCCAGCAGCATAAAATCTCATTTGAGCAATGGTCAAGGGAACTATTTTCAGTTCTACAAAATTAAATTAAACTTTTTAAACTTGTATTAATCTAAAATATTCATAATGTCATCTAATGTAATATCTTTTCAAATGGGTTTCTTGATTTGTAGAATGAATTCCATTTTTTTCACTGTTCTTGAAGCATTAAACCTTTTTTTTTCCTTCTGGGATTTTTAGGCTTGAATTTGAAAGACAACAGCGAGAAGAACTGGAAAAATTGGAAAATAAAAGGTAAGGTTTAAAGATGACATACTAGTACAAACAGTATAGCAACATATTTTATATAATTTTCCTCAGCAGCTTCTGTTTGCAAAAACTATCAACTTGTACATACAGAGGGTCATTTTCAAAAAGATTTCTGTGGATAAAACAATGCTTTACCCATGGAAAGGGGCCTTTTGAAAATTGCCACCCTCTATGTCAGTAAAAGTACGTACATAATCTGACTACATGCCTACTTTTACCTGCAGTAGAAGGGAGTCATTTTGGAGAGTGGGGTTGTTGTGGCATTTTTAAATGCACACATACTTTTGCATTTTCAAAACTGTTCGGGTATGTTTACTTAGAAAAGTTACCCACACAAAATAGCAGGTGTGGGTACTTTCCTTTGGCAGTTTTCAAAGTGAAAGTATGTGCATACTTTCACTTTGAAAATTATTGGTCTAGAGCTTCCATTCTAGTGGAAAATGCTTGTGTGGATTATCTTATACCTTTGAAGTATTTTCATGTTTCTCTCATATCACCCCATCTTCTTCCTCTCATCTAAAATATACATGTGTAAGTGTTTAAGTCTCATCCTATGGCTTATGATGTACACATTGCATTATTTTAGTAGCCCTTCTCTGAACTACCTGTAAGCAGTCTGTAACCTTTTAGAGATATGGCCTCCAGAACTTGATAAACAACAGCTGGGTTTGATATGATAGAAACTTTCAAATACATCAAAGTTACTATCATTACATAAAAAGTAAATGTGGTGAGGGACAAGATGGCTGCTGACTGAGAAGCACACTTAGAGCCTCTCTCTTCGTTTTTCCTCTTTTCTTGAATTACCTTCTTTTCTAATGCCTCACACCAAGAGGAAAGCCAAATTGAGGGAGAATATTACCAGTTCTCCCTTGCTAGACTTGCTCTAACCCCGGATTGAGGGGTTCTTCGCCACACCACCAACATTAACTGGCCGTTGCAGAAGATAACAGTGAGTGGAAATCTCCTCTGCTGGCCAAAGAAATCTTTCTTAGCCCTGGAGCGCTGGCCATACCATTTCCCTCTCACCATGGAGTGCTGCTACCGTTGGACTTATTGTCGGCTCCCCGTGAGGTGAGTCGGGGAGCTTCGACTTTGTCATGGGAAGCCCTGTGTTTTTTTACACAATAGTGGCTTCGTTAATTGCTGAAAAGAACACCCCTGGCCCAGGGGTTATTGGAGTGAGCGTTTCTTTGCCTTTGACCCCTAACATCGGCCCCTCCTAATGGAAGGTGTGTTCCAGAGTAGAAGCAATGTGATGAACGTCTCAGTTGTTAAGCTTGAACTGAGTAAACCATCCGTGATTTCCTTAGAAGTTTTATGGAATGCTTTAGTGATTTTCGAAACTTCCATTTCTTCACTATCCAAGGTTATTTTGGATACCCATAACCGAGTTTGACTTAATTCCAATACGGTTTTGTGTCAGGAAACCAAGCTTTTAGCATTGGATACTCAGGTTCTTTCCCTGGAGAAAACTCAGCAAAATCTGGTTCAATCCGATTTGATATACTCCAAGAAGCTTGAGAATATTGAAAATACTTTGCAATCTCTTAACTGGAGAGTTCTAAATTTTCCTGTTATTAAATTGATTTCTCCTGCAGATTTGTTTAGAAATTATATTTCTCATATTCTGAAAATTCCAAATGCTGCGATGCCTATAATAACTAAGGCATATTATTTGCCTCAGGCTGAAGAAGTTCCCAGCGATAATTTGCCTTTGGATACTTCCTTGAACATTACGAATCTTTTGAAAATTCTCAGTCAACAGATATCTTGCAACAAGGAGCTTTGCTTGTGTCATTTGCCTTTTCCTCTGCTCGAAACTCTGTACAAGGTTTTCTTGTATTTATTTTGAAATGCACAATAAAAAAAGGTGGCAAAATGTTTTTGATGCATCTCTTTAGCCCAGTAGCCCAAGTTTCCTTTATAAGAGAAGGCTAAATTACACATTTCTAAAAAAAAAAAAAAAATTAAAAAAGGAAAGGGGGGGGGGGGGTTGTTCTTTTCACGTCTTTGGGGCAGCTCTTGTCCAGCTCATAGTTAATATGTTTCATGCCTATATTTTCCTGATGGACTTTTCCCCATGGGTTCTTGGTGGTTCAGCTGATCTTTCGGTCATACATTTTATATTTTGTTTGTTATAGGTTAAGCAATTGGCAATACTTGTAAAACAAAAGTTTTATTAAATGTTTACTGGTAGCTTTTTTCGATCTTTTTCAAAATGCTAAATCTCAACTTTTGCCTACAGTAAATAAAAAAGAATTACTTTTGGTAGAGAGAAAATACAGTCTACATAACCATTCAGTTAGAAAATGATTTTATGAAATTAAATAATAGTTACCCATCTTGTTAAGCATTAAAATATTATCCCAGACATTTGTAACACATTTTATGAAATTAAAAAGACGCTTCTGTTTTTGGATTGCCTGTTTAAGTTGCCATGCAGTTCTAGGCTTGTTTTGTTATTGCTTCTGGCAACCCTTTTCACTCTTATCAAAAGTTTCAATGCAGCAATTCCAAGTCTATCATTTTTTCATCTGATATTTTTTGAGAAAAAAGTTGAAAGAGACAAATTTACAAAAAATATTTAACAAGGTTTTAGTTATAGCTCATTGGAATGGGTATGGTTAGGGCAAAGCCAGGAGGCATAGACCAGCTTGTACAGGTAAATATAGGGGCATTCTGTCACTTGAGTTCCCATTTGGAGCAAAAGACTGCAGTGAAAGAGGTAATGATTATTCTTTTCATCTGTGACTGGCCTGGCCACTCTTCACATATCTGGACCAGCTTGTTTCCCATCAGCTGCTTCTGGGGATACTTGGTAATAAATGAGTACATTTTAAAAGGGCCGCACATGCGCCCATAAACGTGCGTATCTTGCCGCACGCAAAGGTATGCGCTATTTTATAAAGTATACGCATAGGTTATAAAATACTCTTCACACACATATGTCTGCATCTTTACACTTATATCTTATGCGCGCTGAAAGAGAGAGAGTAAGCACCTCTTTATAAGGCTCAACCTGACACTCAATATATGGACCATTGTAAGGGGACACTTTGAATCGAGATGGGTTGGGGTAAGGGTGGTGGTATTATAGACACACTCAGAGGTATTCATTGAAAAATTGACATCATTAAAGAATTTTAGACCTTATAAGTGATGAAAAGTAGTTGATTTGTACAATGCAGCTAGCAGAGACTGCAGTATACAAATCAACTTCGCTTATAAGGTCTAAAATTCTTTAATGATGTCAATTTTACAATGAATACCTCTGAATGTGTCTGTAAATTCAACCCCCCTAACCCTAAGCCACCTCCAAAAAATCCACTTGGATTCAAAGTGCCCCCTTACAATGGTCTATATATTTGAGTGTCAGGCTGAGCCTTATAAAGAGTCTCTCTCTTTCCTTCCCTCTCCCTCTCTCCCCCTTCTCTATGTTCACCAGATTCTTACACCTACTGAGGAGCTGTAGCAAAGTTACATGTGTAACATATGCGTGCTGGCTGAGGAAAATTAGGGGTTACGCTCATCAGTGCTGGCCCCGCCTCTTGAACGCCCATGCCCTGCTGCTTTTCCACCTATTTTTTCTGGGCGTGAGTGCATTAATGTTCATGCGCCCTTCCTGGCTATTTAAAATTCACGTAGCTCCCACGTGGCCACTTATGTGCATATGTGGCTCTTTTGTGTGTGCAATGCTTTTAAAATATACTTCATAATGTTCAGATGCCCCACAATGCAGGAGAAAACCATAGTTGACCCATTGCCAATTACATAGGTTCAGGCAACAGGCATGCCTGAGGTATTTGGCAGTCAACAACAGCGTTCTGTGAATTCTGTCTCATTTCTTGTTGTTCACTCAATTCTGATGCAAAGGTTCTGAAACAATTCTAATGCACAGATTGATGAAGGCAATGTCTGCCTCTAGAGAATCAATCTGCCAACTTATCCTTTATTTACTTCCCTTGTCCACTAAGAAATGGATGCCACTGGACAGACTCATTCAATTCTGATTCAGCGGCCAGTTATCAGAAGTGGGAGATATAGGCTGTACCCAGTTCAAACCCATCTCAGTGGTATGGATCTGTTGGAGTTTGTCAAAGTTTCCTGAGAAATAGTACAGAAACACCTCCCAGTTTCCTTAAGTTTTCATGCTCTAACGGGGGAAAACCCTTGTGCATCGTTTTCCCTGTAAGAAGGATCAGTTCTGGACCCACCTTTGCCCCATTACTGGGGTAGTCATAGGAAGGTCCATATTCAAAAGCATTTAGCCGGCTAACTCAGAAGTTAGCCGGCTAAATGAATTTTTGGGGATTTATCCAGCTAAATTCTATCTAGTTAATAAAATAACCGATTAGAATTTGGCCAGCTAAGTTAGGGGCATTCCAAAGGCATAATTGGGAGGAGTTAAGTTAGATGGTTAAGTTAGCCAGCTAACTCTGATATTCAGAGATGGCTAAGTCTGGTTGGGCCAAAAAGCTGTCCTAAAGTTAGGCGACTGTAGTTAGCCGGCTATCTTTAAGATGGCTGGCTGTATTCAATAATGTGATTTCAGTATTTGAATATACCTCCAAAGTTTATTCAATTAACTTTGCTAGCCAGACTGTGTCTAAATATGGACCTCAGGGTGTATAAGCTGAAGTAAAGTGGTCAGCAGTGGTTGATAAATCCTTGTGAGAGTCCAGGTCTACCACTGAAACACTCTGACAGAGGTAGGGTGATGTCTTCCTGCCAGTATTGGGTCCATGGGGACTCAGTTACTTGTATAGGACTGAGGTCTGCCGTGTTCTTGTTTCCTGGGTCACCAGGAGCAAAAGGAATTTCGCAAAAAACTGTCAGATTCCTGCCCAAGAAAGGAAAGTATTCCTAGAAGGAATCTGGTCAGGGCTAGAGTTAGTAGCAAGGTGTCTCTGGTATTCCATTGTTTGGCAGGGCGTAAAGTAGTTGGTGAAAGAGCAGGAGCCCATAAACAGGATTACGGCTGACTGGGGTCCAGGAGCTTATGACAGCATGGTGGTAGTGAGATTGGGCTCCCCTACTGACAGCAAGGCTGCAGCAGGACCTAATTCAAGGGCTAGAGGCAAGGCAGTGATAACACAGACTTCAGAGTAACTTGCCAGGCTGCTGAAGATCACCAGGCTGAGCTGGAGCAAGAGTAAGATCCAGATTGGCATAGAAGCTGGAAGAAGGTTCAGAGCCTGGCTCTTAAGACACAGATGGTTCACTTGAACAAGTGGGCTAAGCAGCCTTCTGGTTGCTGGAAATGACTTCCCCTTTTAGCTGGGCTTTAGCCAATCCAGACTACTAAGGGAGTGGTTGGAAGATGCCTCCTTTGGCTCCTTATTTTCTTCAGTCCTGTTTCCCTATGTCTTGCTGAGTGGTAGAGCAGCTAGGGCTTTGACCCTGCTTCTTGTGATCAGAATTCTGAAGATTAGATGGAACGACATATTTATTTATAATTAAGTTTTACACAAAGAAATGGGTTATTTAATTATTGCCCACCCTGCATGAGGGTAAAAATATGCTCATATTTCAGCAATTTGTGTACTCTTATCCACATACTGCAGAGGTAGTCCTAGGGGTGGGGGGAGAGCAGAGAATGCAATTGTTTGGTTATACTAAACTCCCCACATAGAAAGCAGACATACATTTCTGCATATAGGTTTTCCATAGGCAATAATCAAAGCAAAATGACTAGTGTAGTTTTGCTTTGATTATTGGTGGAGACTCCACTGGTAAAAATTCCAGTGGAGTTGGATTCCCTTATAGACCATTGATCGCCATCTACGTGAGCGTTTGCATGAAGCCAGGGGATCCAAGAGAATGTCTTCAGGTGCTCCACGCATTCGCCCAACGCCATCCACCCAGACTGCTCCTACACCTAGCATCGAGGAAGAGGAACCGATGCAAATGGGTCACAGTCATCTATCCGCAAAGGAGAAGCGATATCGTCAAAGATCCGGCCTTTGCATGTGTTGTGATCAACCGGGGCATGCGGTACCCTCCTGTCCACTCTGTCCGGGAAACTCCCAGGCCTAGGATCTGCCGGAGGACTCCTCCTAGGCCTGACCACGCCCTCTCCTCTGCTGACTTTATTAATTCAGACGCTCAGGAATTTCACACCCTGGCACTGGTAGACTCTGGGGCCAGTGGAAATGTTATCCTCAGACATCTCATGGAACACCTTCGGATTCCCATCATCTGGACACCAACGCCGTTACTACTTTCTTCTATCCATGGTGAACCATTACCAGGCGAAGTTACCTTCTCCACGGTCCCCATTCACCTTCATACTGGATCACTGCACACGGAGACCATTTCTTTTTTGGTACTGGATAAGGCTATACACCCTGTGGTCCTTGGGCTGCCATGGTTAAAACTACACACTCCACAATTCGATTGGGGTACTCTACAATTGCCCCATTGGGGCAACTCCTGCCATGCTACTACAACATCCATTCTGGGTCTTCCGCTGCAGTACTCCTCCTTCAAGGACGTGTTTTGTAAAAAAGCCGCGGACACTCTACTGCCTCACCGCTCATTTGATTTCGCAATAAATCTTTTGCCTAACACTGAGCCTCCCCGATGAAGGGTCTACCCACTTTCTCTGACTGAGACAAAGGCCATGTCTGAATATATACAAGAAAATTTGGCGAAAGGCTTCATTCAGCCTTCCAAATCTCCTGCTGGAGCAGGTTTCTTTTTTGTGGGAAAAAAGGACGGCTCCCTCCGGCTGTCCATAGATTACTCCGGCAAATGAGATTACCCAGAAGGACCGCTACCCCTTGCCATTAATCTCTGAACTTTTTGACAGGCTCCAAGGGGCCAAGATTTTTACCAAGTTGGACCTCAGAGGAGCATATAATTTGGTCATTATATACCAGGGCGACGAATGGAAAAACGCATTTATTTATTTATTTTATTTATTTATTTATTTAATTTTATATACCGGCAACCGTTTGCACATCGTGCCGGTTTACAAGTAACTTACAACCAAAAGATATATAGGCAAAGCCTTTACAGAAAACAGTATGTAACATAAACGCAGTAATAGAGCAAGTAACTAAATAACTGGGGGAGGGATGGATAGGGGTAGTCGAGACAAAGGAGGGGGCGGGGGAAGGGTGAAAACAGATACATAAGGATAAGATATGTACAGGGATTCGATGTCCATTTTGAATATCTGGTAATGCCATTTTGAATATCTGGTAATGCCATTTGGCCTCTGCAATGCCCCAGTGGTATTTCAGAATATGATGAATGAAATCTTCAGAGATATGCTCTACAGTTGTGTCGTGGTCTGTCTGGACGACATCCTGGAATTTTCACAAGACCTCCAGAGCCATCACCAGGACGTGCCAAAGTTCTGCAACGCTTATGGGATAACCAGTTATACATCAAACTGGAGAAATGTTCCTTCCACCAGGAGTCTGTCCCTTTTCTGGGCTATGTGGTCTCCAGCCAGGGGTTCCAGATGGACCCACAAAAGACCAAGAGTATTCGGGATTGGCCTCAACCAACAGGCCTTAAGGCACTCCGAAGATTTCCGGGCTTTACTAATTACTACAGGTCATTCATCCACCATTATTCAACACTGACTGCTCCTCTCACAACTATGACTCGAAAGGGAGCCAATCCCTCCCAGTGGTCACCAGAAGCTATAACCTCCTTCCAGGAGCTCAAGGAGGCGTTCCTACAAGAACCATGCTTGCGTCATCCCGATCCCCGATGACCCTTCATCGTCAAAGTGGATGCTTCAGACGTCGGTGTTGGTGCAGTCTTCAGCCAGCATTCAGCCAATCACACCTTGCACCCGTGCTCATTCTTCTCCCGACGCTTCTCCCCGGCTGAGCATAATTATGGAATCGGGGACAAGGAATTACTGGCGATTAAATTGGTCTTTGAGGAGTGGCACCCCTGGCTCGAGGGAGAGCAGCACCAAATCACGGTATGTACTGACCACAAGAACCTCAAGTATCTACACCATGCTCAACACCTTACTCACAGGCAGGCCCGCTGGTCTCTTTTTTTGACTCGGTTCAATTTCCTACTACGATACTGGCTAGCCAATAAGAGTGCCAGAGCCGATGCACTCTCTTGTTCTTTCACCACTGAAGATGTTCCACGGCACATCATATATCCAACAAAAGTTCTCCTCTCTGCCACACTCACAGTGCCATTGGGGAAGACGGTGGTCCCCCGACCACTTCGAAGGAAAATCCTCCGCTGGGCGCATGATTCCTTGCTCGCAGGCCACCCCGAACAAGCTAGAACTCTTTCCACTCTCCAGAGATTCTACTGGTGGCCCAACATGAAAAAAAGACGCTCGAGCGTATGTAGAATCATGTCCCACTTGCGCTCATCAGAAGCCGCCGGCAGGCCGTCCTTGGGATCTCCTTCAACCCCTTCCTGTATCTAATGAGCCGTGGACACACATAGCCAGGGATTTCATTGTGGACTTACCCCCTTCCAGTAGCAACAACACCATTTGGGTCACCGTGGACCGATTTTCGAAGATGGCTCACTTCATGGCATTACCTGGTCTTCCTTCCACTCCAGAGTTGGCAAAACTATTCATCCGTCATATCTTTTGCCTCCACGGACTCCCGAGACATATACTCTCTGAACGAGGTGTTCAATTTACAGTGAGATTTTGGAAGTCATTGTGTACAAAATTCGACATAACCTTGGACCTCACATCAGCCTATCACCCGCAGGCCAATGGTCAGACAGAGAGAATGAACTGTACCCTGAAACAGTTTCTTCTGGCGTATGTGAACTCTTGGCAGAATGACTGGTTCGACTTGCTTCCCTGAGCGGAATTTGTCTTAAACACCCATCAATCTGCATCTACCGGGTCATCACCCTTCCAAATAGTATACGGACGCCAGCCTCTGCCTCCTCTTTCATTACCTCTGTCTGTGTCATCTCCAGCTATTCTGTGCAAGAGTTACACCAACTTTGGAAACACACCAAATAACTGCTACAGCAGGCCGCTCAGAAGGCAAAGAAATTCTACGATGCCCATCATTGAGCAGCTCCACAATTTAACCCTGGAGACAAGGTGGTGCTCAGCACTCGCTTTATTCGCTTGAAACTGCCCTCAGCCCGCTTCGCTCCCAGATACATCAGGCCTTTTCGCCGGCTGGGTCCGGTCACTTACAATCTCCGCCTACCCACATTGCTCAAGATTCATAACACCTTCCACATCTCACTACTGAAGCCTCTCATCTTGTCCTCTAAGAAACCACCAGAACCACAACCTCTGGCATTAGAAGAGGACAATTACGTATCAGGTACAGAATGTTCTGGATATCAGGAAGCGCGGGAAGCGATGGGAATATCTGATCTCATGGGAAGGATTTGGTCCCGAAGAGAACAGTTGGGAGCCTGCAGTCAATATCCTTGACAAAGAACTGATCAAGCAGTTTCTGCTTCTCATCTGAGAAAGCCCAAACCCCTGGGGAGGGGCCCTAAGCAGGGAGGTATTGTTATGCCCGTCGGTCGCAGACAGTTGCGACCGCTGATGCTCACCTCTTGCTTCTCTGCTTTGACTTCGTTGGGTGGATTAGCGGCCTCTGCCAGCTATCGTCGGCCTGTTCGCCTCTGTTCCCGGGCCTCCCTGGTCGGCGTGGATGCTACCGACCGCCATCTTGCCCTTGGAGTTCCTAAGGCACACATGCTCTCGGGCCAGTCTTAAGCACGTCATGGCGGGAACCTCAGGGGCATCCCCCCCCCCCCCCGGATGACGTCAGTCTTCACGGACTCTTAAGTCAGCTGGTCCTGTCTGCCTACGACTTGGCAATGAGTTCTCTCATTGCTGAATCCGCTTTGCTCACTACAGACGTCCGTTCCAGTTCCCGCTTCTTCGGTGTGAGGCGTCCCGGGTTCCCGCTCCTCGGGGACCCTTCCTCGTCTCTGGCTATCTGCTCCTCGGCGGGCCTTACGCCTTGGACTGCTGTTTACCCCGTTCCCTGGGGCTTCCCCTGGAACCACCCCTACTGTGAGTACTTCGTCTATGGACCCCTACCGTATCATCTCTAGTGAGGAACCTCATCAGTGTACCCCGCTCTGTGGACCACTACCATATCATCTCTAGTGAGGAACCCTTATTGGTGTACCCTGCTCCGCGGACCACTATCGTATCATCTCTCCTGAGGAGCCTCTTCTGTGTACCCCGCTCTGCGGACCATTGCCATATCTTCTCTACTGAGGTAACCTCCTTGGGTATTCCCCACTTCACTGACTCTGTGGCACCTCTGTGTCTGTGTGACTTTCTCCTGCACTCCCCGCTCCGCAGGCAGTGCCATTCTACTACTTTAATAAAGAATCTAGTCATCTCCCTGTGTCTGACGTCAGCTGAGACCTTGCCTCCTGACAGTGAGGCCCAAAGGGCTCCTCCTTGTGGGCAGTACCATCTCTCACCTCAGCCCAGGGCCCACATACCTACAAATCCTAACACCCTCTTTCTATCTGACTAAATTTACAATGGTAAAATTTAGGGGGGCAGAGGAAGGGAATGTTTAATTATAGGTTTTTGTCCAGGTAGCTGAAAAATTACCAAGGTATACCCCTTTGAATATTGACCTCTTTATTGCTGTTGCCCATCCTGCACCTATAAATGGAAGATTTCAGTTTCTTTATTCAAATTTGATTCCTTGCCTTTTCTTCTTGAATTAAAGGCAGGAAATAATACTGATTTGGACAATTTCATGGGAACATACTGATTTCAAAACAATATCATATTAATTCATAATGAACTGTGAATTTTTATCAGACATTTGTTTTATTTGAGTAATGTATGATGCTGACTTTACTTTTATTGTACATGCAGTATGTAGATAATGCATTTATTTTTCAATTGAGTAAGAATACAGTAAACAGGAGAGAGATGTTAATAACTGAACTAAATTAATATAAGGACCAACATGGTTTCTATAAAACAGCTAAGAACTACAATAGAAAATTATTCAGAGGAGTGTTAACCATTTTAAGACTTATGTTAAGCTGTAAAAAACCTGTATGGTTGCAACAGTGGAAAATCCATAATTAAGATGGAAACCTAATAAATGTACTTTATTTTTCCATAGGAGACTGATAAAAGAAATGGAAGAGAAACAAAGATGTGAAAAGGCAGAACTGGAAAAAATTCAACAAGAGGTGGAATCTCAGCGTAAAGAAACTGAAATAGTGCAGCTTCAAATCAGGAAACAAGAAGAGAGCCTGAAGCGGCGAAGTTTGGACATTGAAAGCAGGTTAAAAGATTTGCTGGCTGAAAAAGAAAAATTTGAAGAAGAACGGCTAAGGGAGCAGCAAGAAATTGAAATGCAAAAAAAAAAGCAAGAAGAAGAATGTTTTATCCGTGTTCAGGAAGAGCTGCACAGACTGCATGAACTTCATAGCTCAGAGAAAGCCAAGAAAATGGAAATATTTAGAGATCTAGAAAAACTTAAAAGGGAGAAGGATGAACAGTATATCAAGCTGGAGTCTGAAAAAAAAAGACTTGAAGAACAAGAAAAGGAACAAAAATCACTTGTGGGTCGTCTTGAAGAACAGCTTCGAGAAAAACAGGAGATGATAAACTTAGTCAAGAGAGGTGATGTTGAGTGGGTTGAGGAAGAGAAAAGGATTCTTGAAAGCATCAGAGAAGAGCTCTTGGAAGCTAAGGAAGCCAGATCTGAAGGCGAAGAGGATCATGAAGAGGTCGAAAAGGCAACACAAAATTACACGGATTTTAAAAAGAAACAGCAGGAGCAATTGTCTAGTTTGGAGAGGGACCTGGTTCAACAAAGAAAACTCCTGGAAAAGGAAATAGATGAGGATAGCGAAACACTGGATGATTTAAGACTTTCACTTGAAAAGCACTCAAATCTGCTCCATGGAGATAATGAAAGTGCCCTAGATGCACAAATAGCTGAAGAGTCTGACCAGATAAAGCAAGCAGAAAACAGGTTACAATATAAGCTACGTCAGCTTCATTATATAAAAGAGATTAATTTGCCAGCTTTGTTGGAAGAGAAACAAAGAACTGCTGAGATCCTTGATAGTGGTCTGCTAGGTTTGGACAATACTCTTTATCAAATTGAGAAAGAAATTGAGGAAAAAGAAGAACATCTTGCGCAGTATAGAGATAACACAAACCAACTGCAGCAGCTTCAAGAAACATTTGAATTCACAGCTAATATTGCACGACAGGAAGAAAAAGTTCGTAAGAAAGAAAAAGAAATTCTTGAATCAAAGGAGAAACAGCAGAGAGAAGCCTTAGAACAAGCTGTAGCTAAACTGGAGAGAAGGCACTCTGCTCTTCAGCGCCAGTCCACCATAGATCTTGAAATCAAAGAGCAGAAAAGAAAACTTGCTACTCTGAATAGTAGTGAAGAGCAGGCAGGACTACAAGAAAGTATAGAGGCTGAACAGAAGACTTTAGAACAAGAGAGAGAACGGTGAGTATAATGTTTAATATTTTTGTTTCTGACATTGTTTGCTAAACTCAACTAATGGATAAATTGTTGTAAAAATCAAAACAAACAAAATATATATTTTTATTTTTTTCCATCCCGATTAAGGCTGATTGAGCAGTAAGTTATTGACCCAATCATTTGTCCAGCAATCCTGCCTTGAATGTAAGATTCTTAGTGCTGAGGAGCATCTATAGTACAGTCCTTACTTTCTCAAACTGCATTGGAAACCATCTTCAAACCAATAATATATACATTCCTTGATGGCTGAAGACAGTTTAGTTTGTTGTTGGTAATCACTTGAAAATATGTGCTTTGCTGGATTTCAAACTCATTGGGTAAGAGAGTTAAATGAGGATTGGATTGGATTTTATGCCAGCAGTAGTAAAATAGAGATATTATCTTGTTTTTCCCTTTTGGGAGTTGGGACAGCAATAAAATTTGCTGATAGCTACACTGATAGTGCTAGGCACATGGTAGATATGCTCAGCAAGCAGGACCCTCATATTTGAAAAAGAATCGTGTAGAACAGACTGGGTTTAAAATTTTAGTCTAGCAGGTAGATAAGTTTCCCTGACTGGACAATAAGATTTCCTTTATTTTCTCATTAAAATTGTTCTATTTGCATACCATTCAGCAGGACATGATAGATTTTTAAGTTTTTATTTTTAGTTCTATTTACTCTGTATTTGTGGTAGATCTCTAGGGAACTGAAATCAATTTGGCTGGCTTGATCTTGCTCTAGCTAAGTGTCACTGATTAGAAATATCAAATAGGTTGGCAGCAATATATTTATCTTTGCAATGAAATCTCTGAATACTAAAGAAATATCCCTGCATTTTATACTCATTGATATTTTAGTATGTAGCTAAAGATTTTGATTGAAAGGAAAAGAAAAAAAACATATATCTGTGAGTTGTCAGAATCTTACAGTCTGTGCTTATTTATAGAAATAAAATATGATGGTAGATAAGAATATTAGATTTAGTCCTCCCAATTTCATTCCTGGTGCAATGCCATAGACCCCTGTTAATATCTGATTTTTCCTTCACAAGAAGAAATCCTCTGGGCTTATGACAACCTTTCTTGATTTTCTTTATCACTTTTTGTCTCTACCACCTATCTACTCTGCACTGGGAGGCCTTTCCATGTGCCTGCTACCCTTTCTGTCAAGAAATATTTCATGATTTTTTCCTCAGTCTACTCTCCATAGAGTCAAATACCATGACCTCTTTTTCTAGAGCATTCTTTTATCTGAAAATACATTTGATTTTATATTTGATTTATACTCTTGAGGTATTTGATTCCCACTATCATATCCCTACCCATGCCATCTCTTTTCCATTGTATACATATTTTAATCATTAAATCTCATCTCAGTAGTCTGGAATAAGTAATGGGTCTATTGTGCATATGGATAGGTGTTGATGGACTTGCTGGCTACTTATTATCTATGGTGATATATATAAGAACGTAAGAAATTGCCATGCTGGGTCAGACCAGTTTTAAAGGGTCAGGGTGGGTTTTTTGTTTATCGGATCAGGCACAGCCGATAAACAAAAATCGGGCCGTACGATAAAAATTATAGGATTTGAATCGGAACCGAACCGATTCCGGTTCCGATTCACATCTCTACTAACTATCCCTAATTTTTTTATTTTAATACTTACTGCTCCTCCAAAGCAGAAGTAGTTTCCCGGGACAACAGCTAATGTCACTGTCCCGTCCTGCTCATGCCCCCAGGTCGACCCTTTTCCCTCGGCCGGCACTTCTGCGCGTACTGGGGTTTACGTGCGTGGCTGGGCTCATTGTAAAGTGCGCACGGCGCGTGCAAGGCCTGGCTATTCAAGTAAACCCCCAAATTTATGCACATAGCCCTTTTAAAATCCAGGCTTTAGATTTTTATACTCCAGATGCAGGCTTCTGCACTTTTTTTTCCATTGTTTTTAACTGCCAAGCACTGAAATGCTCTTCGAAATTTCTCAGATCACTTCTTATTTTATCTACTCCCTCACAGGTATCCATTTTGCTGTGGATCTTCGTGCTGTCTGTTAAAAAGGCAAACTTTTTCTTTTAATCCCTCTGTAATATTGCTCACAGGGAAGATAAATTTAAACATGCATGCATGTATTTTATATCGTGCATGCAAGTACCCATACATGATATAAAATATGTGTAAATCTACAGCATGCTCACTTAACTAAAAGACACGTGACGTTCAACATAGCTGGAAAAGTTTTGACTTATCCAGCTAAGTGGCGCCACTTAGCCAGATAAGAAAAAAGAGAACATAAGCCTTGCCATACTTGGTCACACCTAGGGTCCATCAATCCCTGTATCATGTTTCCAATAGTGGCCAAGCCAGGTCACAAGTACCTGGCAGGGATCCCAAGAGGTAGATTGATTCCAAGCTGCTTATCCCAAGCGTAAGCAGTGGATTTCTGCAAGTCTTCCTTAATAATGGCTAATGAACTTTTCCTTCAGGAACTTGTTCAAACCTTTTTTAAACTCAGCTATACTAATTGCTTTCACCACATCCTCTGGCAATGAATTTCAGAGCTTGACTAAAAAAATATTTTCTCTTATTAGTTTTTAATATATTACCCAGTAAATTCATTGGGGCAGATTTTCAAAGGGTTACGCGCGTAAGAGACGCTATGGCTGCCAGTCCATAGTTGTAAGCTAAGACCACACTGGCATTAATCAAACTGCTATCTCACCAGGGCAGTTCAGACCCTGACAGCCTAACTCCTAGCCGTGTCCGTTCTGGGATGCAAAATGCAAATTTAAGAAAAACTTTCTGTGAGCTGAAAATTGAGGTTTTTGTCATAATCTGCCAGAAATATCAACTGGTCTTTAAAGTATAGGCATAAAAACACTTAAGACAGCTCACGTGGAGTGCTAGATAGAAAATCTCCAGGCAGCTGTTCGGCCATTACTGGAGCTGGGCTTGAGAACATAAATATTATGCAGGCTCAGACCAAGGGCCATCAAGTCCAGCATCTTGTCTCTGAAGTGAACAATCCAAGTTACAAATACCTAACAGATCCCATAAAGTAGAACTATTTCTTGTTACTCGCTTCCAAGAATAGCAATAGCAATAGCTCTCCTTAGTCTACCTGGCTAACATTGTGCTATAGACTTTTCCTCTAGGAACTTGAAGAAACTTCTTTTAAACCCTGCTATGCTAATCGCCTCTACAAATCCTCTGGCAACAGATTCCACAGCTTAATTAGGCACTGAGTAAAAAAGTACTTCCGATTACGTCTGCATCAGGAGTGAGTCCAGCAGCTTGCGGGAGCTTCCTACGAGCTTCGCATCTTAACACATTCCTAAGATTCTATTTCCATTTTTGACCACCTCCACACACACAGCCAAGGATTTCAATGTACTATTCACAAGGACTCCAGGGTCCCAATACAGGACCCAACATTGTGTACCTATAGCTGGGATTTGTTTTCTCTGTGTGCATTGATTTGAACTTTTCCACATTAAATTTCTTCTGTCATTCAATTGGTATTCAGTTCACCTAATCTCCTGGTCTCACAAGGTCCTTCTGTAGTACCTTGCAATCTGCTGCTAGTTTAACAACTTTGAATAATTTAGTGTCATCTGTAGATTTGATCATCTCACTCATCACCCCTTTTCCAGATCATTTAGGAATAGGTTAACCAGCACAGGTCCTAGTATTGATCCCTGAGGTACTTTACTAATGACCTTTCTCCATTTGGAAAACTGACCATTTAGTCCTACTTTCTGTTTCCTGTATTTTAACCAATTACTAATCCACAGGACATTGTCTCCTATCCAATGAATTTGCAATCTCCTGAGGAATCTCTCATGTGGGACTTTGTCAGATGCCTTTTAAAAATCTAAATATGCTATAACAACCAGCTGACCTATATCTACATGTTTGTTTACACCTTCACAAAATCTAATAAATTGGTAAGGCTATGCTTCCCTTTACTAAAACCGTGTTTATTATTCCCCATTAAGCCATATCTGTCTATTTAAGCAGAGGTTTTGTTTCTAAGAATGGTTTTAATCATTTTGCCTGGCACTGATGTTGGGCTTACCGTCTTTACGGAGCTCCTCTAATTGCAGAGGCAGAAAAGCAGCATCCATGAGGGAATACCTTTAAAATGCACTTTAATATGTCTTCAAGACCAGAGAACCAAGCACAAAACACCTAAGTTCTTGAGGGGAAGAGGAGAGATTACTATGGGCTTCATATTACTCAGTGTGGGCTGGATGGTGGACCCCAAGTGGTACCAGATGTGACAAGAGGAGATGTTCAAGGGAGTCCCCACATCAGATGCCTTGGGATCCTGCCTTAAGAGGTAAATTTTTTTTCTTGGGTGCATAAGTATCACAAGCCACATAGTGCAACACAATAGCAATTGCCACATTGTGAACAGTGAAAATAGACTGTGGTATCTCAAGTCTTGCCTAACATTGAACTGTTAAAGTTTGAGCACCCAGGTTTCATTACAGTGTTTATCAGCTTTCTCATGAGATGACAGAAAAACAGAATACCCACATTCTTGTTTGTTGCAAGAAAGCTCCCTCCCTTCCCCACAATCCAGGGCAAAAGTAAGATATGTCATTCTGGGTCCAACCAAGGTTCATTGAGACCAGTATCCTGTTTCCAACAGTAGCTAGTTTGGGTACTTTTGCCTGTCCCTTCTCTGTGAAGTTTGCTGGAACCATTGTAGGGAGGTTTACTTTTACTTTTTTTTTTTTTTAGTTTAGTCATTATTATGGGTTTTTACAATATTTCTGTGATCACCAACAGGGGATGTTACATCTTTGCTGCTGTTTTAGTACAGAAACCTGTGGCATGTAATCTGGTGAATATTCCAATAAATGTTGTGTCTTTACAGGCTGCTACTCCTGAATCTTTTACTTTAACCATGCTTAAAGTTAATGATTTATCTTTAAGACAACAATTGGATATTATCTTATCATTTTTTACTAAAGTATCTCTTTTACTAAAGAAAATAATATAGATTTTCTTTTTTATCAGAAACTTGGTTAAAAGAAACAGACTCTCCATTATTAAATCTAAATTTCTCAGATGGCTATTCCTTCCTATAACATAATAGAATGGGGAGAAATGGTGGAGGTGTCTTGATATTTTATAAAGCCTGTTTTGTCTTAAAATCTTTGACGTTCTCAATTGATCACGATTGTGAGAATACAGTTTTCAAGCTTGGCGATCTAGTTTTTGCATTAGTTTACTGCCCTCCTGAATTTTTAGCTAGAGATTTGACAACAAAAGAGAATTTTTTTAATTCTCTTTTGATACATTATTCTAAGATTAATCTCTTAGGTGATTTAAATCGTCATTTAGATTGTAAATTTAGGGAAGTTTTTAATGATTTTCTGGAGTTTATAAACTCTGTTTTAATACTACAGATTTCATCCCTGACTCATAAGGAAGGGTCATATACTTGATCAAATGATTTCTCCCAAACAACTTGCCTCTAAAAATATGATTGCTATTACCAATCTTTTGCCTGTTTTGTGACAGATCATTATTTTGTAAAGTGGCAAGTTTCCATTGTTAAGAAAGGAATTAAACATGCTAATAATTTAGTACAGCAGTAGGTGAGATCATTTACAGATTTAGATGGGTTTAAGACCGAATGGTTAATAACTAAAGATCTTTTGAGTTCTGCCTTTGCTGATAGTATGGCTACTTCATTGATAGAAACTTTAGGAATTGTTTATGATGACAATCCACCACTAGTACAGAGATGGCAGAGATCTGCAAATAGCAGAGAGCCTTGGTATGACAGTTCATTGGTTCGATACAAAACGATAATGAGGTGTCATGAGAGGGCTTGGAGGAAAAATAGGTTTGAGTCTACTCATTAATTGTTTTTCTCTGCTAGACAGGAATATAAAAAAGTGTTTCAAGCAGTCAGAAAAAATTATTATACCTTGCATTTTCAGTCCTCTCTCAACCGACCATCTGAATTATTTGGCATTGTAAAATGGATAAATGAGCATGCTTCTAAAGAAGTGATCTCTTGCAGTTTTTCATCAGAAGACAATGCAAGTCATTTAAAAAATAAAGTCGCTTCTATATGCGACCAGATTGCTTAACTGCCATTCACATTAACTTAAATTTTGAGTCCCTCTATATCCACAGTTGAATCGATGGCTATTTGGAACTCATTTGAGGAGGTTGGTGTTACCAAGGTAGAAAAAAATGAGTCAAATTAAAAAGTCATTTTGTCCTCTTGACCCTTGTCCATTCTCCGTTATCTACGTTTTAAAAGATAATTTTGGAGCAATTTTGGCCTCAAATAATCATTAAAAGAGGGTCTTGTTCCATCAGAATTTAAGCAAGCATCTATCAAACCAGTATTGAAAAAAGGAAGCTTACCCTTAGATCTTCCCTCAAGTTATCGTCCCATTTTAAACATATTAACAATGGGTAAATTATTGGAAAAAGCAATTTATTCACAATTCTCTTACTTTCTTTTAGAAAATCAGATACTGCATCAATATCAATGTGGTTTTAGGAAGGGTCATAGTACCGAAATCCTCCTCCAGACAGTTTTAGATTTTTTGGTTCAAGCTTTTGATAGAGGCGAAGCTGTTATTGCTCTATTTTTAGATGTAGCATCAGCTTTTGATACGGTTTTGCATGATGTATTGTTGGACAGATTAAATCAATAGGGATTTGTGGGACAGTTCTTGCTTGGTTTTGGTCCTATTTTGGATCAAGAAAGCAGCGAGTATTGATGGGTGGGAATCAGTCTGATTGGTTCAATATTTCTTGTGGGGCTCCCCAAGGCTCTATGTTGGCTTCTGCATTATTCAATGTTTATTTAAGGCCATCTTGCTCTTTATTGGATAAGCTAGGAATTCCTTTTAGAATGTATGCACATGATCGTCAGCTGTTCTTTGTTATAAATGGTGATCCTCGAGCTTATTTTAATCAGATTGCTACAAATGTTCAAGTTAAAAATGAATGAATGAAGCAGAACCATGTGATCCTTAATGTTCAGTGCCATTGTAAGGGGAGTGCCACATTGCCCATTTTGTTTGAGTTGGTGACAATGCAAGATGAGACCAAGGAAAAGGGGGTGCTGAATGAAACACTGCCCAGGGCAACTTCTGTCCAGTAACTGCTCTGCTCAACCCAACTGGTGGGACTGCAGCAGACATGATGCCTACACTGAGGGAGGAGCTGGACAGGCAGAGGGGAGAGGTGTTTCTCATGGTACCACAGGGACCAGTTCTATACATTTTCATAATTGATATTGGGGAAGAACGGTCAGGAAAGGTTTGTCCTTTTGATAATGATACCAAAATCTAGGGTAGGTGTGAAAAATATGAGGAGGGATCTAGCAAACATTGAGGGATGCTCTATATCAGTGATGGCGAACTCCAGACCTCGAGTGCTACATCAGGCCAGGTTTTCAGGATATCTACAATGAATATGCATGAGAAAGATGTGCATGCACTGCCTCCTTTATATATAAATCTGTCTCGTGCATATTCATGGTGGATATCCTGGAAACCTGGCCTGTTTGTGGTAGTCAGGGTCTGGAGTTAACCATCACTGGACTAGAAACTGCAGCTAAGATTTAAAACTAAAAAATGCAGCATCATATATTTGGATGCAAAAACCCAAGGATGTGGTACAGTATAGGGGTGAAATTCTTCTATCCATGAATGAAGAGCAGGATCTGGGGGAAAATTATATCTGATAATCATAAGGTGGCCAAACAGGTGGTTAAGGTGATGGTTAAAGTCAAAAAGATGCTTGGGTGCTCAAGGAGAGGAATGATCAGCAGACAAAAGGAATGATATTTTTCATGTAGAAGTCTCTGCTGAAACCTTATGTGGAATACTGTGTACAATTCTGGAGACCGCACCTGCACAAGGATATAAACCGAATGGAGCCAGTCCAAAGGGTGGCTACTAAAATGGTCAATGATATTCCTTGTAAAGCATATGGGGATAGACTTAGAAATGTAAACATATATCCCCTAGAGGAAAGTCAGGATAGGACAGATAATATAGTGACATTTAAATACCTCCAAGGTATCAATGCACAGGAGGAGGGCATCTTTCAATAGAAAGAAGACTCTGGAATGAGGAGTCATGGGATGTGAGCAAAAGGAAGTAGACTCAGGAGTAATCTAAGGAAATATTCTTTACAGAGAGGGTGATGCATGTATGGAACAGCCTTCCCAGTGGAGGTGGTGAAGACAAGATCAGTATCTGAATTGAAAAGTGTGGGACAAGCATAGGGGAATTTTAAAGGAGTGGTAGGGATTGTAGAGATGGGCAGACTAGATAGGCCCTATAGTCTTTTTTTGCTGTCATGTTTCTATGTTCCTGTAATAGGAAATGCAATTAAAAAGCCATGGATATTGACATACAGCTTTGTTGCAGTACAGTGCCTCAAGTCAGATTCAAATTGATTGCAATAATACCAAATATTAATTCAAAGGTTGCTGAAGAAACTCCCATGACACATCACAGTAGTGGTTATATTAAGTAATATTATACGACACATGGTATATCACAGTGTATCTCTACAATAATTTTGATGTTAACTCATTTCAGAATTGCACTTTTGGTTTAAGTACTACCATCAAGCTCCATTCCATGAATGTGTCAGTCAGATGGAAAACTGTATATAGGTGATTGTTGGGTGGTTAGTGGCATGCTTTATGTGTAAGCTAAAGCTAGAGATCAAATAGGATCTGCAGTATTATATGAGGGTGCAAAATTGAAAGACTGCATGGACTTGGAAGTCTTTATCTCTTGTCAGTTTCTTTGATTCTAAACTATTGATAGTTAGACCTTAAGTGGACTTGTGCATCATTAAATTTATTTATTTTATTTTGATTTTTTCTATACCGGCATTCGTGATAACATCACATCAAGCCGGTTTACAGTAAACAATGGGGTAATAACTGGAACATAGAACCAAATATGTAATATACATATTATAAATACAGTTACAATAAACAAGGATACGTACAACTAGGAGTAAGAAGAAGAAAAGATAGGAACTTTAACATGTTGTATTAACCTGTAGAATGGTAAAGTTTCCAAAGATGGAAGTGAATGATTTACAATGAATTGTTCAGTTCAAAAATGCAGTTTTTAACAATGAGGAAGAAAACATAAGTAATGAAGATTCTGGATGTTTATAAAGTGTAGGGGAAGATTATCAGGATGGTTATAAAAGAGAATTGTTGCTTGGAATTTGAATATCGGAGAGAATTGTTTTTAGTCTGAGTCTGGGAAGGCTTGTTTGAAAAGCCATGTTTTGAGTCTTTTTCTAAATGTCAATAAGCAGGGTTCTTGTCTAAGTTCCGTTGGTATGGTAAATGATATCAAAGCTTGGGGGGGGGGGGGGAGAGTTGCCAAGATGGCAGCATAAGGAGGGAAGCTATTTTGAGAGCTCCCTGGATTCTTTTTGCCATTTCCAATGAGCCATTGTTATTATGGGTAAACACAAGGGCTCAACTAGGAGGAAATCTTCAGAGCTTTTTCAACAAGTATCTGTCAGGGTTTATGGCCACTATACCTGTTGCTCCTTCAGATGTCTCCCCTGTTGGATTAAGTGCAGAAGCCACTGACCGCTGGACTTGGAGGTTTCTCTTATCCCTAATGGTCAAACTGACCTCAACCCCAGCTCTCAACGATGAGTTTTAGCTGCAGGAGCTGGCTATGTTTTTCCCAGTAGGAGGGTCTGAGGTAGCATATAAGGCTGCACTGATCTCAGGCCTCACAAGAGGAAGCAGACCCTCCATGTAGCAGCTGCAGCAACAAGCATTGGGAGGAAATGGAGGATCTGAAATTTTGACACTTCTGGCCATGGCAGTTATAAGAATTGAATGGACTGCTGGACAGGTTATTGGGGTAAAAGACGGCACCCCACTCGGAGATAACTGAGGCAGTCAGTGGACTATCCTCTCAGGCTTCTTTAATGAAACCAGATACCATCATTTTAGACAGTATATGGAATGCCCTTGTTTGAGATGAAAAAACTATGACTTTTTTTTTTTTTTAGCATCCCTTATCTTAGATATGTATTCTAGAATGCAGTCTCAGGAATCGAGCATGAGCTCCCAAGTGGAAAGGATTGAAAAATTGGAGCATATCACTGAACAAATAACATCTGTGAAGTTTAATACAGGATAAAAATGTACATTGGAAAGTTGGAAAAACTGGAAAATTCTGCTAAGTTTTTAAACCTTATAATAATAAATTTTTCCTAAATCTCCTTTTTTATCCTCATGGGAACTATTTACAAAATGTCTGAAGGAAGAATTCCTGATGAAGGTGTGCCTCTTGTGAGAAAATCTTTCTTTTTACCTTTTTGGAAAATGACTGAAAGTGAAGCTACAGCAGATGGGATTGAGGATGCATTGGTGAACTTCTGTGCTGGTAGTCTTGATTTGACAAAATTTCTTGGAAAATATAAGTTACAATAAATACTAGTGCTGAACTTTTGGTCATCTTTGTGTTTCTCTAAGGTCAGGACACTATTCTTGGACTTTTTTTTAGAAATCTTCAAGTTTAGTTCACCAGCAATAAGGTATGAATTTCTCAGATCTGTGCCAAAAAAATTAATCTGTGTATGTGCCAGGAGGCTGTGGCCTCAGACACAGCTTTCATTATTTGATTTGCTTGTGAATATATTATTCTGTGTTCTCGTGTTGGATACATATTTTTCAGTCATCTTAATTGAAGTTTTTATTGGATAATAAGCAGAATAGGCCTAGTGCTGGTACTGTAACTATTATTGGTCATATTAGGAAGCTTAATGAAGTGTTTAGTAGTTCATAAATTAGTTTAGGTATTTACTTTCCTGTCAACAGATTGCTTTATTTTATTTTCTGATCTAAATACCTTGTTCCAAGGTTTTTCTATTGGTTTCCTCTCTTTTTGTGAATCTCTGTAGAAGCTGATAATTGTTTATTTTGTCTTTTTATTATTTTGGATAATATAATTATCAATGTTTTTCTTTGATTTGTCAAGTTATACTTAAATTTAAAATGTAGATAAATATGAACAAATTATCATCTCACAATAGATATTATTGAAATTTTCTAAGGAAGTGATATTTTTAAAGCCTTAGTAATACATTTCATTTTAAAATCTACAAACAGGTTATCACAGGAAATTCAACAACTGAAGCAGAAGATATGCGAGAGTGATATTATGCAAAAAGGACATCACGTAACAGTGGAAGAGAAAACCACTCATACCAGTACTCCTTCCAGCCCTATAAAATTGCAATCACACATCCTTCCATTGAATGATGACAGGTACATATTGAACTCTTATGTGTACACTAAACTTAATGGACCCAATATTCAAAGGTAAATGTCTATGTAAGTTAGCCAGATAAACTTATCTGACTAACTTATATGGGATATTCGGTAGCATGACTATGCTGCTGAATAGACCTGTAGAATTCGGCATTTAGCCAGATAAGTCTTATCCAGATAAGTTAAACTTGCTGTATGGCAGGTCTAACTAATCCGGTTAACTTAACTTGATAAGTCCAAATATTGGCACTTATCCAGCTAAGTTAACAATTGCCTGCCTCCCAAGGTATCCAGCTGTCTACGTAGCCGGATAAGTACTTACCCGGCCTAAGTGGTAACCACTAAAAATAGCCAGAGAAGAAGCTCTGAATATCGGCCTCATGAAATACATTTATCTTACTATGGTAGCTAGGTAATTCTGTAAGCATTTATTGTCCATCAGCTATGAAATGTGGTTATCATCACACTCTCCAGGCCTGTTTTCACTTCTAAAATATTAGAGTATGAAAGAAAAAATATATTACCTTTCTTATCTGCCTCCTCAACCACCACAAGCAAACACTTTTCTAACCCTCTCTCCAGATGGCATAGTCAAGAAACACAAGATCCTTTGCTGACTGAAAGCTGGAGGGAAGCCTTCTCTAAGGCTAGCCTTCAACATCATGCTTGAGCCAACAGAGTTTGCTGCAGTAGTGGCATCTGTCTTCCCTTCCCTTCTGCATGTCACCTTCTTGGCCTACTCCTGCTCTGCTTACCCTGGTGGT
This sequence comes from Rhinatrema bivittatum, assembly GCF_901001135.1. Classification (NCBI taxonomy): domain Eukaryota; kingdom Metazoa; phylum Chordata; class Amphibia; order Gymnophiona; family Rhinatrematidae; genus Rhinatrema; species Rhinatrema bivittatum. Next base: position 108,126,704 of record NC_042617.1, on the reverse strand, counting down.
CAGGAGATAAAATTAAGGGTCTCCCTAGACACTGGCTGACCCAGAGTATTTTCTACTAATATAAACATTTAAATTTTATTTCTAATCTGTTTTTCTCTGAGGACAAGCAGGATGTTAGTCCTCACACATGGGTGACATCAGATGGAGCCCCGATGCAGAAAACTTATGTCAAAGTTTCTAAAACTTTGATTAGGCACACTGAGTATGCCCAGCATGCCCTATACCATGCGTCCATGCAGGGGTCCCTCTTCAGTCTCTCTCTTTCTGTGGAGCTGTAAGTCATGTGGTGTAAGTGAGCTCATTCCTCAGCACCTCAGGGGAAGGACCATAGAGCGATGGATGCTCTTGGGAGGAAGGTGTTTCAGGCACCATGCTCATTGCCCGCAACACTGCCTACCAGCTCTACATGCGCCAGTGCTCGTGGGACATCTGGAAGCTGGTACAGGCTGAGCAGCTGCCTCAACAGCAGCAGGACACCCTCATGTCGCTGGTGCATAAGGGCCTGGCGTGCGGAAAACACAAAATCTGTGCGAACTAAAATGTTTTTGAGATAGCATTGAGAGTCTCTGCAGTAGGAATCAGCACCTGCAGAATGGCATGGCTGTAAGCCTCGGATCTCTGAGGGTGGGGATTCTATTCCAGGTACTTCCTGATTGCAAAGAGACCTAAGGGCCTTGAACAAGTTTCTAAGAAAAGAAAAGCTCAAGATGGTTTCCCTGAGCATCTTGATCCCCCTTTTGCAAAAAGGGTCTAGCTATACTTCCTTGATCTAAAGGATGCATACACTCAGATTGAGATCGATTTATTTATTTTATTTATTTAAATTTCTTATATACCGGCATTCGCGATGGGAGTCGCATCATGCCGGTTTACAAATAACAAGGTGTGACAAAAGAATAAATACTTAATAACTTAAAACATTAACATGTGATAGAAGAATAAGGTAGCAGTTACAATAAAACAGGGATAAATGCAACTTGGAATGTAGAGAAGGCAAAAGAGAGATTAACAATGAGATAACAAAAGAATAAAACAAGGTAAATAAAACCTGCCAAATTAAAAAAGAAAGAACATTATTGAGTTGTCAAAGGTTGTTGATTACCCTGACGGGTACCTGATCTCGGTTACAGGAAGTATCTCCGTTTTATCATCAGAAAACAGCACTTTCAGTTACTGGGTGTTGCTGTTCGTGCTCGCGTCAGCCTAACGGGTCTTCACAAAATGCCGCACCTCTGCAGGCTGGGATTGCATATTTTCCTGTATCTGGCTGATTAGCTGGTTAAAAGCACATGTCAGGCAGAGGAACCCCTGTCCATACGCTTGACCATCCAGGTGTTGGAGTCACTAGGGTTCGATATCAACTACCCAAAGTCCCATCTCAGCCCGTCACTTCACTTGAACTTCATAGGAGCCCTGCTAGATACGGCTCAGGGTTGGCCTTCCTCCCTCACCGGAGGTTAGTCACCTTGACAACCATCGTGGCAGAGATCCAACAAAGCCAGCAGGTGTCATCCTGGCACATGTTGAGATTATTTAGGTCATATGGGCACAACCGTCCATGTCACTCCCTTAGCACACTTGCACATATGCAGATCCCAATAGACATTGAGGTTACAGTGGTGCCAGGCCACTCAGAGCCTCCAGGATTGCATCTGAGTCACCCCGTCTCTCCAGGACTCATTGTTCCCATGGCGGGTACTTTCAAATCTGGAATGGGGGATCTCATTTTGAAGTCCCCCCTACCAAAATTGTCCTAATCATAGATGCTTCCACCCTGGGTGGGAAGCTGATGTAGATGGGCTTAGCACTCAGGGTCAATGGTCCCCCCAGGAACGCTCTTGTCAAATCAACTTCCTGGAACTTCGGGCAATCAGGTACGCACTATGGGCTGTCCAACAAAGTTGTCCTGATCAACACCAACAACCAAGTAACTATGTGGTATGTCAACAAGCAGAGAGGCACAGGATCATACCTCCTATGTCAGGAAGCAGTCCAGATCTGATCGTGGGCCCTGTCCCATGGAATGGTGCTCAGGGCCATGTACTTGGCTGGGATGGAGAACATGTTAGTGGACAGGCTGAGTCTAGCCTTCAGACCCCACGAGTGGTCCCTGAACCAGAGGGTAGTGAATCGTATATTCTGCCTCTGAGGGAGCCCAGACATAGATCTGTTCGCACACCCCTGCAACTGGAATGTGCCTCTGTTCTGTTCCCTGTACAGGTCAGATGGCAAGCCAGCTTCGAATGCCCTCGTCCTTCATTGGAATAAGGCTCTTCTATATGTGTATCCTCCAGTTCTCTTAGTGGTGAGAACTCTCTTGAAGCTTCACAAGCACAGGGGGAATATGATCCTTATAGCCCCTTTTTGGCCGATTCAGGTCTGTTTTCCACTCCTGCAGGAGTTTTCCATCCAGAGACCGATCAGTATGGGGACTTCCCCAGATCTCATCATGCAAGATCAAGGCAGGCTGCGGTATCCCAACCTCCAGACCCTGTCACTCATAAGCCTGTATGTTGAGAGATTAATCCTGCAGCTGCTTGATCTTTCAGAGGAAGTCTTTGGTCCTGGTGGCTTCTAGAAACCTTCAACTAGAAAATCCTATAGACTGAAGTGGAGGAGGCTTTCTGAGTAGTATGAGCAGAAGACCCTAGATTCATTATCCTGCCCCTCACATAAACTGCTTGTCTATCACCTATACCTATCGGAGGATGGCTTAAAGACCAACTCTGTTAAGAGTTCATCTCAGTGCAATTGGTGCATACCACCAAGTTGTAGTTGGTACTCCCATCTGTGTACAGCCTATAGTTGTGCACTAACATATGGAGTCTGCTTCAATTGAAGCCTCCCTTAAGGCCTCCTGCTGTATCTTGGGACCTCAACATGGGGTTAGCTCAGATGATGAAAGCTCCTTTTGAGCCACTGCACATCTGTGACCTGAAGTACCTGACCTGGAAGGTCATATTTTTGGTGGTGGTCACCTCAGTGTGCAGAGTCAGTGAGCTCCAGGCCTTAGTGACTTATCCACCTTATACTAAGTTTTATCATGACAGAGTGGTCTTGCGTATGCACCCTAAGTTCCTGCCTAAGATGTGAAGGATTTCCATCTTAACCAGTCAATCGTTCTGCCAATATTGTTACCCAGGCCTTATTCTCACCAAGGCGAATGACCACTGCACAGTTTGGACTGCATCAAGCCTTAACCTTCTATCTGGAGAGGACAGAAGCCCATAGATAGTCTACCCAACTTTTTATTTCTTTTTACAAGAATAGGTTGGACATTACTGCTGCTGAACAGACACTGTCGAATTGCCTAGCAAATTGCATCACCTTCTGTAATGCCCAGGCAGGACTGCATCTTGAGGGTCATGTCAAGGCTCATTCTGTCAGAGCCATGGCAGCGTCTGTGGCCCAATTGCGAGCAATTCCTGTGTAGGAGATCTGCAAGGCTGCAACATGGAGTTCTCTCCACACATTCACATCCCATTACTGACTGGATAGGGATGGCCGACGCGACAATAGGTTCAGCCAGTCTATCCTCAGGAACCTGTTCAAGGTGTAGAACCCAACTCTCCCAACCTAGGGCCCGTTGTTTGGATTCAAGATATCTCCCCCTTTGTTACCAACAGCACCAATGTTGTTGTGCCTGTTGGCACCTAGTTAGCTGTCTGTTGGTCCCCTTTTTATGTTGGGGGTCAGCCTGTAGCTAGGGATTCACCCATGTGTGAGGACTACCATCCTGCTTGTCCTTAGAGAAAGCAGAGTTGCTTACCTGTAACAGGTGTTCTCCGAGGAAATCAGGATGTTAGTCCTCATGAAACCCACCTGCCACCCTGCAGAGTTAGGTTTCTCCTATTTTTTTATTTTAATTATAATTCTGTGATACAAGACTGGAGAGGACCCCTGTGTGGACATGTGTAGAATAAGACATGCTGTGCACGCTTAGTGTGCCTAATCAAAGTTCTAGAAACTTTGACATGTTTTCCGCATCGGGGCTATATCTGATGATGTGAAGACTAACATCCTGTTGTTCTCTGAGAACACCTGTTACAGGTAAACAACTCTGTTTATTTAACATTCAAGTATTTCAGTTTGAATGTAGCGTAGCTGCAATATGAAGTCAATAAGAACAGTTAAATCTACTTTTTAATTCGAGGATTCCCTGGCTTGAAGTGATCCTGTCCAGTTCTATAAAGCTGATTCTTCTAAGTTGATTAATTTGGTGCTTCTTAGTGTAGGCATCTACATTTCTTTCTAGAGATTGTATAATTATGTGTTCCAAGGTCTGCAGAGTAATTAGTTTCATAAAAAATGAGCAGTGATTGGAAAACTTGAGGTGAGCTGAATGCATCAGTTTCTTCCCCAGTTAATTCTCCTGCAATGCCTAAATGATCCGTATTCAACCTGGAATGTCAGATCCAAAAGCCCTCTCTGTATGTACCTAGGGATAATTGTTACCTCCATTGTCCTACTTACTATTCTGGGTCACATTCTTTCTGATTCTTGTGTTTGGATACTACTATTGGGGGGACAATATTCAAAATGATTTTGGCAGAAAATCATTGGGGGGAAAAACCCTTTGAAAATTGCCCTTTCCTCTCAGTGGGGAAAAGAGGTGGATCTGGGGGTGTGCTCGGTGTGGTCCAGCTCAGGTATGTACAAAGGTCTTATTTTTAACTTGTATACTGTAAAACCTACAAAGAAAGGTTTAAAAAAAAACATCCTGACGGCCCTGCAGCTAGCGAAATTTTCAAAGAAAAACTCTGTGAGGAGTTTCCCTTTGAAATTAAACATTCAAACTCACCTGTATAAAGTACTCATAGCCCTACAAGCTCCCTGTGCTCTCTGAAATTACCTTCATTATTTATTAGAGAGCACACTGGTGCCTCTTCTGTGAAGCCTTGAGAATTCTGGTCTTATTACTGATCTTGATCATCAGTTTTATGAAAGCTATTGAAGAGATCAACAAGACCACTCTACTCTGATTACCGTTAGATAGGCGAAAGTACAAATGGAATATGCAAACTACGTACTTGGCAAAAAATATATTTTTCTACAGAGTTTGAAAAATATTTTATCTAACCCCGACTGTAAATGTTTTCAGGATAAATGCTTATATTGAAGAAGAGGTACAGAGGCGACTTCAGACTATTCACCCCCTTCATGAAGACAGTAGCAGTCTCTGTTTGTCTCTACAGGTGGGCTAAGTTTGCATGGAGATGCAACTCTCAAAAGATTTGTGAGATTTACACCTTGATTTCTTTTTATCTCTCCATAATATTTTTTCTAATAGTTTTGGGTAGGTTTTTTTCAATATATACATAGAGTTTTATAGCACCTCTGCTGTTTCATTAAATAACTTTTTCTATAAATAAACTTCAAAAATTGTGTATTATATAATCTGAATCTGAAAATAGACATTATAAATGAATCTCATTTTAAAGCATGGTTCCAGCCAGTTGTGAGTTGTCAGCAGGTTGATGACAGCACTAAGGCCACATAAGAGATTGTGTGTCAGATTATACATTGTTTTTAACTGTAAAAAAAAAAAAAATACAGGCTCCAGTAGTGATAAAAAAAAAAAATCATCATAAAATTGCAATCTACGAATGAATTCTTGTGAAAGCTATTCAGGTACATTTTTGCTATGATTGGGATTTTCTGTTAGGATTATCTGTCCACTCTTTTTCAGTATATGGAGCCAAATTGTGACTGATTAAGGTTTTATTAATGTGTGTTAAACATGATCTGATGCTTGTTTTTGTCATTGCATAATTTTTAATGCTTTCATGGTTTGCATTAAAACAATGAAAGGGCTATTTTTATTTTACAGTCAACACAGTAATTTGACCTATCTTGCTTATCTGAAGTTCCTTTGGTTTCATCAACCCACAGATACACTCCTATGCCTGGGGCTGAGCCCTAGCATAATATTTGTTGTTTTAGGAAAGCAATGTTCCTCTCATATTCATAGTGCAAAGATAATGAGCAGGCGTATTAAAGTTAATCATCTGACTCATGCTGAAGCAGGGCTCCCCCATTTGTTGTGATTCCATTGCTGCAGCAACTGCCACAGAGTGTCAATACATTTTTTTGTTCACATTAGGCATTGGACAGCTGTATACAAATTAATGCAAATGTACTGCAATACAGACACCACATTTTCTAACTCCTGCAGAATTTACCCTTGAGCTATTGCAGAAACCCCAGGGCCTTAAGCTAGAATAAGATGGTTGAATAAGTTTAATTCTTCAGCTTAAAACATACTGTGAAAGTTCAGAAGTAAAAATGAGGATTTAAAAGTTATTGTTAGAAAAAATAGAGGCATTCAATGTTCTTTCACAATACCCCACTGGAAATCTGTCTACAACATAATTGTTTTATCAGCAGTAGAGCTCAATCAAGTATCAGCTAAATGATACCATGATAATTAACTTTTGAAGAAATTTACATTCTGTTTTACAAACCAAATTTCAATGGAAGATGAGATTTTGATAAAAAGCATTAGGTTGCATTCGTCAAGGAAATGCATACAGGTTGTGTTATAAAAAAAAACATTCTTTTCAAAGTTACCATTTTCTTCTTTGACAAGGAATCAACCATTATACCAGACTGCTTAATTGTCCTTTAGTGATTATTTAGTAAACAATGTCATGTTTTAAATGTGTAAATCCACACTTTTTAACAACCCCACCCCTCCAAATTACTAACCCCAAAGGGGCCTATGCAATACAGTGCGCTCAGCCAAGCGCACTGTATAACATGCAGTTGGTCGCAGATTGTACAGGTGCTAACTAATACCCTTATGCAATAAGGGGATTAGCGCCTCTACAAAGCACGTCCAACACGGAGTGAAACTAATAGCGCTTATCACATGCAAATGCATGTGAATGAGGCTATTAGCTATTCACTCCCAATGCAAAAACAGAATGTGCGTCTAGGACGCACATTTTAGCAAGCAGAAATTAATGTCTACTCGAAGCAGGCGTTAATTGCTGAGCGCTACTAAAACTAGTACAGAACTGCTTTTCTGTACTGCCTCCTGCTTAATATAATTGGGATATTAAGTATAAGGAACAACTCTTTTAAAAAATAATAATAATAAAAAAATTTTAAAAACCGCTGGCAGTCGGTGCAGGAAGTGAACGCTCACTTGACAAGCGTCTGTTTCCTGAACCCCTGGCACATGCACGGGTTAGGATAATGGATGCTGATAAATTCAGCGTCCATTCTCCAAACCTGACTATGGGCACCAGAAGGAGTGTATAAATCAATTTTAAAGTTTCGGGCACGTAATATTAATTTATTCACTCCCTCACTTATTGCTAGGAGTTTGCATTCGTTTCCTACGTATTTGTAATCCGCAACGTATAGGGCCATATTCGTTGTATTCGTGGGGAAGCAAAACGTATCACGATTCCCCCACGAATACAACGAATGTTCGCCGAATTATTCAGCCGTCTAAAGGAGCGAATCTAAGAAACCACCCCCACCCCACCCTCCTGACCCCCCTAAGATGGCGCCGGCCATCCATTGCTCCTACCATGTGACAGGGGCTGACCAATGGCACCGGTAGCCCCTGTGACATAGTAAGGTCAAAGGCTATCGGTGACATTTTGAATACCAGCAGCCGAGGGTGAGAGTGCAGGAGATGGCTCCCGGACCCCCTGCTGGACCACCAGGGAGTTTTGGTAAGTCTTGGGGGGGTCAGGAGGGTGGAGGGTTGTAGTTAATTCAATTTTAGCTGGGAAACAAATAAGAATTAACGCATGAAAGTATTGGGGGCTCCTCTTGCCGAATGCAACGTATCTGCCCCCCGACGAATACGAATCCTGAATGCAGCGTATGGCATCCCTCTGCACATCCCTACTTATTGCCTATTGGTCCTTTTCTCTGACATTTGTCAGTGAAAGGACCAATCCCTTTTCAGGACAGCCTTCTGAAAGGTGATTGGTCCTTTCACTGACATGTGAAAGTGAAGGGACCAATCAGCAATAAGTGAAGGAGTGAATAAATTAATATTAAGTGCCCAACACTTTAATATTGATTTTATACACTCCTTGTGGTGCTGGTAAACAGGTTGGGAGAATGGACGCTGAATTTATCAGCGTCCATTTTCCTAACCCGTGAATGAGCATGAGCCCTTCGTGCTGCGGACCAGTTGATGCTGCCTGTCAGGCAGGCCTGGAGGCCTGCTCCGACAGCTAGAGAATACGCTATGACATGAGCCAAGCTAAGGCTTCACCTGAGCCAGCTGCCTCACCCGCGAGTTGGGCCGTTGGGTTCCGGTGGCTGGCAGGATTTAGGAGTTTCAAGGGGTAAGGTAGAGTCCAGGGGGCAGTTCAAGAATCGAGGCTGTCAGTAGACAAGGTGCAGTTAAAGTTCAAGCCTAAGGTCAGGTCCAGGCAGCAAGCAAGGGGTAGGTCTAAATCCAAGACTGAAGTCAGAACCAGAGAGATTGGCCAAGACAGACAAAACACAGATGGATAGACAGGACATATAAGACAATGCACAGCAAGACTACAAAAACAAGGGTAACACAGACAGACAAGACAAGGACACAGAGATATGGGAAGGCTGGAAGCCAGTCTGGACGAAGCAAGGCTGGCAGGCAGTCTCGATGAAGCATGGCAGGCTGGATGAGGCAAGGGACCTTTTGCTGAGCTAAGGTAAATGTGTCTGCTGGGCCCCTTTTATAGGGCTGAAGAGAATGACATCACCTCTGGGCGCCGCAGCATTTTCCCATCACAGACCTTTTAAATATTGATTCGTCGGGTGCACATGCACCTAGGCGGGGTGAAGGCTGGCAGCGTGTTCCATGAAGGTGGATGTTGGCAGTGATGAGGTGACTATGGCGGCTCCTGGAGCCAATGTAGGCTTATCGATCGAAGGCTGGTGGAGTCTAAACCAGGATAATCCAAGAATGAGAGAGTTGACTGCTTTAGGTAGCATATAGAATTCAATGCTTTCTAGATGTGAACCAGTCTGCATGGTGATGGGCAAAGTAGCCAAGGTCACGCAGCCAGATAGGGGGTCACCATAGACTGAAGAAATGGTGCAGTCAAGGTGGTGGTAGGCCAGCCATACTGGCGTAATAGCAATTCCTGAATAAAATTGCCCCCGGCTTTGGAATCGAGTAGGGTGTCAGCCCTCACTGTGTGTTCCCCAAAGGTGAGACACACTGGTACCACAGGCTGTAGGGAGGGAGCTGATGGCTTAGCATTGTCCTCCCGATCATGGCCCCATTCTTAGGATTTCCTGGCTTTTCAGGGCAGTGGCTAGCGAAATGCCCCATACCGCGCAACAGAGACAGAGATTATGCTGTCTTCACCTTTGTTTCTCAGTTTCCAAGAACTAAGTCCTCCCCAACTGCATCGTTTCTTCAGAAGCAATCGTAGGCTATGTGGCAGGGGTTCTGGAAGACTGGAAGTCAGGAGCCAAATGAGGAGATTGGTGAAACATCTTCCTCTCCTGAGCCTGTTCCTTAAACCTTAAGTCCACATGATAGCCAGGGCAATGAGTGCTTCCAGAGAGGGATGCATCTTAAATTCTCCCAGCTAGACCTTGCCAGAAAATGGCTGTTTGACTACCTTCTCCCCAGCCAAACTCGGAGACCAGGGTATGGAAATCTATTGCATAATCGCTCACTGTGCAAGTGCCTTGGTGAATAAGTAATAATTCTGTGGCTGCAGAAGAGGCTTAACCAGGTTTATCAAAAACAAGTTGAAATTATCATACGAAGTTGTCCAAACTTCCAAGCAGCAGATCATCTTATTCCCTCAAGGGAGAGGCCCAGGCAGGGCCATCCAACAAGGAGAGTATATAAGTTAACGTAATACTGTCAGAAAAATTAACGAGCCGCCTGTAACTCAAAATGCATTTTACAGATATTGAGGGAAACCTCTGCATTCTTTGGGATTGCCACTGTACATAGGAGGTGATGGAAGCTGCATCATGGATTCCACAGTCCGAACAGACATGAGTGCAGGGTTCACCAGGGCTGGTTCTGGGACTTGAACTGGAAGTTGGTCCTTTACAGTGTCCAATCACTGTGTCAGAGCCTGAAGTAATCTGGTCAAGTGATCGTTGCTGCTGGGCTTGTTGGATAAATCCATGCAGGAGACCAGCCAAGGAATTCAACTCAACGTTTTGCTCCTGAACTTGGGTGCTCAAGCCAGCAGTGGCCTGTCATGGAAACATGTTCGCCGAGCTCATGGCCTCATCTTTCTATAAGGAATGGTGTGAGCTTTGGCCCTTTGTGCTGCAGCCCAGTTAACACTGCCTCACAGGCGGGCCCATGAGTCCTGCTCCAACAACTGAAGAATGCGCTTTGGCACAAGACCGGCTAAGGCTTATCCTGAACCAGCTACCTCCCCTGTGGGTTAGGCCTTTGGGTTCCAGCAGCTGGCAGGAAATTCAAGGGGCAAGGCAGAGTCCGGGGCAGTCCAGGAGTCAAGGCTGGCAGCAGACATGTTGTGGTCCAGGTTCAAGGCTAAGGCCAGATCCAGGCAGCAAGCAAGGGTTAGGTCTAAATCCAAGGCTGAGGTCAGAACCGAAGAGATTGGCCCGACAGAATAGATGAGACAAGGCACAGCAAGACTCCAAAGACAAAGGTAACATAGAAAGACAAGGACACAGAGATAGGGCAAGGCTGGAAGGCAGGCTGGATGAAGAAAGGCTGGAAGAGGCAAGGGACCTGTTGATGGGGCAAGGTAAAAGTTTCTGCTGGCCCCTTTTATATGGTGCTGAAGAGAATGATGTCACCTCTAAGCTCCGCTGTGTTTTCCCACCGTGGGCCTTTTAATTGTTGATTCGTCAAGCTTGCACATGCCTAGGCAGAGGCAAAAATCAGCGGTGTCCTGCCATGCATGGGAAAATCAGCAGAATGTGTCACAAAAGAGGATGCTGGCAGCAGCATTGTCTAAACTATCAAGAAGGATACTCACGCTGTAAAAAAGGTTGTTTATTAGTAATTTTGTTATAGGTTTGACAGTGCTTGATTGCTACTTGGCTTTGGGGGTAATGGGCACAGAGCAGCAGTTACTACCAAAAGAAACTTGCTGGGCAGACTGGATGAACCATTTGGTCTTTTTCTGCCATTGTTACTGTGAGGGAAAGTAGCAGCAGTAAGCCAGGCGCCCAGTGTAGTAGGGGGGAGGGGAAGCAACAGCATCATCAATGGGGCCAATGCAATGGAAAGGAGGCAGTTACAGGCCAACACCACAGTCATGAAGCAAGAGAACAGGGAGGCTAGAGCAGCATTGTTAAGCTATGGAAATGCTGGAGAGCGGTTTTACTGCATTCTGCAAAAAAAGGTAAATTCTACACTGGTTGCTATATCCAGAGAAATTGGGGATTCACACTTTTTTGGTAAATCAAATTGAAAAGCAAGGTAGCTAAACATGCTGTTTGTTGATTTTCATATTTAGGATATTTAGCTGTGGTATAATTTTAGGAGTTTTGCAGCACTTTAAAGTATTAAAACTGTCAACACTGCTTGCTAATGTAGGTATCTATGATGGGACAGATGTACTAAAGGGTTTTTCTCAGTTTGGATCTATACAGAAAAATGCTTAGTGTATCCAGTACGATGTCAGCCATCTATGTAATGCATTATGCAACTGATATGCCTTTTGTAACAGTGTCATTATGAGCTGCTGGCTAATTTTTATTTATTTTATTTTATACCATCATTCTAATTCACAATCACGGTGGTTTACAAAATAAATATACATAATAAAAACAAAATACATAGGTATTTAAAATGGTAAAACAAAGCAAATATATACACTTCTTCAATGAAAGCTCTGCTTCAAATAATTTATGGACTTAGTCAAAAGGATTACAAATTATTCTTACCTTTTGGATAACTCCTCTATATTTATTTATTGTTTATTTAGATTTTTATATTCTGTTTTTTGGCACTTCAAAGCGGATTACATCCAGGTACTGTAGGTATTTCCTACCCCGGGGGCTTACAATCTAACCCCTAAATTCATCAAAATGCTATAATTTTGCATGGATAACATCAGCGGTAAGAAAAAGGGGTGTTTGTGATAATTTTAGACTTACCACACCACATGCTAACATAGCACTTCACATAGGTAGTGTATCACGGAGTGCGTTAAAGTTTTCGCACCCCATGATACTTGTATTTTGCAGAGAGAGAGAGAGAGACTCTTTATAAGGCCTTCATTGTAGTCAACTATTTATATCACTATAGGAGGGCCAGCTAATAACTCGAGGTGAGGTTTTGGTGGTGGTTTAGGGGCCAGTTTGACATGAGGAGTGAGACGTATGAATAGCACAGTACACCTCAGTGAAGATTTAAAATCATTTGGAGTGAGAAAAGTCTCAGAAAGATGAGATTTCTACAATGTTCTCTCGCCCTAACTTGATGGACTCTATAACAGGGTACCATCAAGCTACGGCGAGAGAACATTGTAGAAATTTCATCTTTCTAAGGCTTTTTTCACTCCAACTGATGTCAAATCTTCACTGAAGTGTACTCTGCTGTTCGTATGTCTCACTCCGCATGTGAAACTCACCCCAAAACCTCACCTCAAGTTATTAGCTGGCCTTTTTATAATGTTTATAGTCCCGAGGGTGGCTATCTCGGGGACTATTTAGTTATTACCTGCCTTACCAGCAGGGCAAGGATTTTACTAGTTGTTACCTTTCTTACCTCACAAGAAGTTCCCAATTTACTAACTGAGGCTTATGGCACTCAGAGGTTTCGCTGTGCAGGCTGGTTTGTTATAGAAAACACTCACAGTTTTTATATTTCTCAATAATACTATTTATTATAGTAAGCAAAGGAAAGCCAGAAGAAGAATTCAGGAAAGGTACAGCGTTTCCTAGGGGTGACTTGTAGCGTCTTAACAGTGACGCATCAAAGCCTTCTCCGTTTTCAAGTTACACATTAAATTCTTATATACAGATTTTGCTAACAGTGTCTGTTTTTTGTTTTGGGATGACTTCCTTATTTGGACTAAATCTTTTACCTAAACTAATGATGTAAAAGTACCGTTATCTTGGTACACTAGGCCTTGAGCTGGCTCCACACAAACTGCTTGCATCTCTCATGCAAAGCCTGTTAAAAACAAATACACATTCCTTCTCTTGTGCAAAACTGTTCCACTAATTTCATCATTTAGTTATTTAATCCAGGTTATCTTCATTCCCCTCTTGAAGAATTAGAGCTACTAATTCTTCATCCCGAATGGCCCGTACCTGGCTGTCTTAGGTTGCCCAGCGCTGCCCATCCTAGTGGTGGGCTCACCAGATTCTTACCCGTCTTTGCCTTAGCATACTATTTTTACCACCGGGTTTGCATAGGGGATTCTGGATTTAGGAGCACATGGCTCTGCATATTGGGTTTGCACAACAGTATTCTGAGAGATAATGAAAGGCATCCTTAGTTGGAGTTACAGGCATGAGCAAAGGCATGAGACACAGAAACATAAAAAAAAATATATATATATAAATAGTTGACTTCTCCCTCTCCCTTCCCCAAGCCCAGAACTGGCCAAAATGCAATTTGCAATCTTTATCATAAATTGTGTTATGGCCAGTTGGGAAATATCACACAGTTTAACACCAGAAAAAAAGGTGTAGTTATTTCCGGCATTAAAACATGCAATAGCATGCATTATGCTATCGCATGGTGAGATATTGCCCCTCATTTTCATTAATCCTGCCCAAACCCCTCCCCCATCCCACTCCTTCAAAAAATTTGCATTTGCGCCATTCGGTAATATAACTATTGCATGTGTTATGACCATAAAGCATTTTGATGAATAACCCTATTAGTTTGTACCTGAGGCAATGGAGGAAAAAGTGACTTGCTGAAGGACACAAGGAGCAACAATGGGACTTGAACCCTGGTCTCCCCAGTGTGTAGCCTGCTGCTCTAACCATTAGGCTGCTCCTCCACTCTGTATTGTACTCCATATGTTTAAATAACCTCAAAAGCCAGTTTAAAGAGCCATGTTTTTAAATCTTTTTTAAAATTCTTAAAATCTCTTTGTACTCAGAGTTCTTCAGTTCTTTTATTAGTATTTTAATCAGAGCTGATAATGTATATCTGTATTGCACTGATGGTAATCCAGTTTGCATTTAATCTTTGTTGCCCTAAATTTATTCAATAAATTAATTCTTGTCTTTAAATATGTATAGTACATAATAAATGTACACTCCTGTTTCTCAGGAAAATGAAAAGTTTCAAAGTGGCACAGATCAACGAAAGCTTAAATATGAGGTAAGTAATCATGTCTGATGGCATGTTTGGGAATTCAAATTAAGGGCCATATGCATTAAAGCATTCTTCCCATTATGCAGGTAATTTTCTAACTGCCCATATTGCTCCAAAGATCTGTGGACATTGCAAGGGTTTTCAAAGGGAAAGTATAAACCTATTTTCACTTTGAAAATTATCCCACATAAAATACTAACATAGTTACATCTTTAATTTGTAGAAGTAGTTTTCATGAGAAAAAATAAGCACACGCTTTTAAAAATTCAAAAGTATACTGCAAGTCCCTCATTAACCCTGGGACTGCTTCTCATTGTGAGTAAAGTTCATCATTTAGTGGCCCTGTTCCCATCAGTTAACCTACACACAGGGAGGCTAATTTTCTAAAAGCTCATTTCTTCTCTGCTTTACCTACAGTATTGACTAAAAATCACCCATCCAACGTTTAAGGGAAAAATGCTTAGTACATAGGCCCCTAAGTATTAAATATACAGCAAAGTAAAATCGATAGAGGCATTAATACTGATAGGATTACAATTAACTTTGATTCCTACAAATTATATTTTTCTGTTTCTCTGAATGGCATGCTTTTGTGATGGAGGTTATTTTAAGATATCTCTGCATTTTCAACAGTATCCTTTTCCTGGGTCTATACTGTATTTTAAATAACGCACGGCAATCCTACTGTCTGTGTGAACAAATCAAAATAAAATTCATATGCTGTTTTTCTAATTAATCCATGTTATCAGTCTTAAATTACCAACATGCATTCTCTATTATAGAAATAAGGAACAGTCATATTCTGAACATAGCAACTCCTTATGGCTGAAATTCTGACTTATAATCATCCTTTTATCCCATATATACAGTATATACCACATAAAAATTTTAGCATGAAAAATGGAGTCATTCTTCAGGCGCTCTTCATAGTACAAGCAGTTATGTAAGTGCGATCTGATGAACGAATACACCTACAGTACTTTATGTAAGACTATCATGTTCTTGTGAATGTCACAGTGTTAATTAAATTTCTGCTTTGCATTGGTTATGCATTAGATTTCTATTTTTTTGTGATATATATATATAGAGAGAGAGTCAAAAATATTTATTTCTTATTTAGTCATTGTATACAAACAAATACAAAACATAACAAGTAAATTTTCATAGGACAGCGCACATAAAAATCAGGGGTTACACACGTGGCCGGGCCTTGCACATGCCGCGCACATTTTCGAATGGGCCCACGCGGAAGTGCCGGGCCCTGGGGGGTGTGGTCTGGGTGGAGAGAGGTGGGGCAGGACGGAGGCCGGTCGGGACAGCAGCCATTAGCCGCTGTCCAAGGGAAGCATGCACCGGCAGCCAGCCAGCGCACGGAAAATACTTCTGCTCCAGAGAAGCAGTAAGTAATGAAATTAAAAAAAATTGGGGTGGGGAGGGGAAAGGGAAGGAAGGTTAGGCAGGGGGGTAGGGAATTTTCCTCTCAGTCCGCTCCAATTAAGGAAAAAAGGCCCATTGCGTCACCGCACGTAATTTGAAAATCCCTCCCCCGCCCCCGCATGCGCAAGTCATGGTCCTCCTCACATGCACACACTTATGTTAAAATCCAGCATGCATGTGCATGTGGACATTGGATTTTATAACGTACGCGCTGGAGCAGGCGTTAATATGTAAAAAATAAATAATTAAATAACTCAGCGTCGGTTTTCATAACTGGCAGCTGCAGCGGGGTCGCGTTAGCAAGGAGGCGCTAAGGTCGCGCATGCGACCCTAGCGCCTCCTTGCTAGCGCGACCCCCTAATTTAGATATTGCATGGCGCCCCCCCTCCCCTTGCGGGCACCATGTGCACATTAGGAAAGCAGGCGCTGACTTTTCAGCGCTCGCTTTCTGTGAAAATATATTGCATGGGCCCCAAAGTGTGTAAATCCCTAAAAGGGGGTACAGGTAGCCATGAGTTTAGATTTCTTAAAACGCCACCATCTATATAGATGTTGTTTATCTCAACTTATACAAAAGTTCAGCAATCCAAAGCGATTCCTCATGCCCCGACAAATGGCTTATTGTTTCTCCAGAGATGGCTTCTTCAGGGGGAAGAAATCCATATGCCCCGAAGCTCTCAACACTATTAATCACGTTTTGTATACTAATTAGAAGTTAATGTCATACAAAATTTTCCATGTACAGCAAAATCAATTATACTGCATGATGTATATAGGAACACTTTTGCTATTTATTTCGGCTGTATACTTTTGTACTAACATTTGTATATTTGTATATAACATTTATACATAACTGCCCTGTGAGTTTCAACCTTAAACAATGCATAGTCATTTCCACTATGTTGCTGGAATTTTTTACTTCTCTTCCTTATAGCTAACTCCTGATGAGCCATAATAGTATATCTGTGTTGATGCCCATGCCTTCAGCTTTGTCAGACACTAACAGCTAATGCAAAATCTAGAAAAAATTTCAGACAGTATGGTTTAAAACTAGAATTTCCACACACAACTAATAGAACCTACTTTTCGGATTGCACATGCACACCTGCGTGGATCCTGGTCCAACTCCTCTCAGCTCCCACCTGACATCTCCTAAAAATTTGGTATGGATCAAATGCAAACCCAAAAAAGTATTAGGTGATGTAATTGTGCACATGTATTTCTGAAATTCATGAATTCCTTCCACAAAATATCCCTTCCATGATCCTTGTAGTCCCCTTGTCATACCAAAACATTTGGTGTGGATATGTGGCAAAACCAGCTATTTATTAGTGTAATTGCACATATATATTCATGCAATATGTGAATTCCCTCTCCCCCCATAAATACCCCATCATGATCCTTGTGCAATCCCTGAAATGGTAAAAAAAACTTAAGCCTCGATATAATAAGGAAAACTGTGTTTGCACAGTTTTGTGCACAAACTTTACTCTGGATTTAAAGAGATGTTTTGCACACAAAAGAATGTGTTCATACATTAGTGCTCCTTCATGCAGATCCAATCTTATTCAAGCCATTAGCCATTACCCCCTTGATGCTGAGAGGTGCATAAGCTTTGCAAATGTTTACTTAGTACTCAAAATTTAACTCCTAATCAGAAGTGGAGTAAAGTTTCTGGGGCTAGTGTTAGTCTATGGCAAGTTTGTGGTGCCAGTGGTGCTTATACTCTTTTGGGAAAATTTTAAATCCCCAGCGTGCGTAAATACTGGAAGATACACACATGGCCTGGCTGCGTGCGTTTTCTAAGCAGCTCGGCCTGTGCTTATCTCCTGGTACATGTAAAAAAACTGGCTGCAACCAAAAGGGGCGGGGTGGAGGCTGGCCAGGACAGCGCCATTAGGCGCTGTGTCCCACTGAAGCGCACGCCTGCTGGCACTACTGCTCCAGAGAGCAAGTAAATAGCAAAAATATGTAAAATAGTTAGTTGGGGGGGGGTTAGGGTTTAGAGGTTGGGGAAGAGGGAGGAAGGATGGTTAGGGAACTGAGGAAGGCCCGATCACGTCGCTGCTTGCTTTTAATAAAATCACCCCCTTGCATGCATGAGTAGGCACCCGCGAGCACCCACATGCACCGATATAAAATCGGGAATGCATATGCATGCGGGTATCGGATTTTATAATGTGTATGGCAACGTGTATATGTTATAAAAAAAAAAAAAAGGTGCAGCTATGTGCACGTGCCGGGAACCGTGCACACATGGATGCCCATGCATACTTTTTAAAATATACCCCTATGTGCACATTGGACATCTTTTGTACACAGAAAATAGGATTTGTTTTCTGAGCAGAAAACATGTTTTGTAC
This sequence comes from Rhinatrema bivittatum, assembly GCF_901001135.1. Lineage (NCBI taxonomy): Eukaryota > Metazoa > Chordata > Amphibia > Gymnophiona > Rhinatrematidae > Rhinatrema > Rhinatrema bivittatum. Next base: position 108,108,653 of record NC_042617.1, on the reverse strand, counting down.
CATTACTTACTGCATCAGCCATGTCAGTCAAAAAATGTGAACTAAAATGTAGCTCATATTTTTTACTAACATATTATTTAGTGTGGCTCTTGGTATGGATCAGATGCAGAACAGATTCCAAACAAAAAAAAATAAGGAATAATATTTGCAGCCTCATATTCATGGAAATATGGATTCAGACATTCGAAATAGGGTGCACTGCTCTGACTCCCAGACCAGAAGCAACTGTATTGCAGTATCTGGTTCAGTCAGAAAATATGCATAATAAAGAAGACATTCATAATGGACTAAGTCCAACAAGTGGAAGGCAAGTATTAGTCTGAAAAAAAAGACGTGTTCTCATTGTAACAGCAGAATGAAGCCATCAACGATGTATTCAAACCATACCGTTCTCATACAAAAAGATAATTCAAGATATGCCAGACTTTATGGAGCTAGCAGGAGGGTTGGTTCTGAAGGACCACATACAGGAATGCAAGTCATAGCTCAGGGTTACTGGCTTCCATCTTGTCTCTTACTTCCTGATTCACTAAGGCTTTTTCCCATTCTCTGTCTATGGGAAAATACCTTGATGAATCTGGCCCTTAGGCAATTAGCTTGAAGACATTATGTCTATATGTGTATACTGTTCAGCACCACTGTTAGGGCAGTGCATTATCAGTACTTAAGGGCACCACATCTGTTTGTGTTGCCTAGGTACAGTCAAGAAGCATTTTATGGTTTTTGGTGATTCTAAACTATAAACTTGAGAGCAGGAAGAGTGAGTGGCAACAGATATTCTTTGGTCAACAGATATAACTGTTTGTGCATGGTGTGATTACCGCAATGAGTACAGACATACATTCCTGCTCAGAGCTTGTGGTGTGCCTAGCATCCTAGCCTTGAAGGCACTAGGCCAACCTATATATATCATGGCTGTATTGTAGACAGTGGCAAGGTACTTGCAGAAATGGGTTATATGGAGGAAGAACCAACTTTATTGTGGTATAATTATTGGGAAAGCAGAATATGTGGTACAATGATCGATCCCTTGTGTCTAACAGATGAGATTTTGGTGGCCAGTGCCCCTAATCTTGCTGGCTAATGCAGAAGATGGCTGTGAAATTGAGTTTATAACATTAATCAGGACTTGAAGACTGCATGCCTATATATAAGGGAAAGGTGTGCAGGTAGCGTCCTTTCAAGGGGAGGATTGTTGTGAATGAAAGACATAGAATAAAGATTGTGTAGGGGAGATTTTTTGTTTGTTTTTTCTACACATTTGAATGTGAAGTAGTCTTGCATGATAGCTGTTTTTCATGCCCTTCAGTTTGATAAGGCATTAGCAATTTGTTTTCTGACTGTAATAAATATTTTTTTTGGGGGGGTGGGGGGGAGGAGGGTTGGAGAGTGCATGTGGATTCCAAAGTTTTTTCCCCATCAATTTCTATGGATATGGGGCAAAGCATGCAAATTAGATGGTGTGGCAACTGAAGTTTAGGAAGGCATTTATTTTGTTTTCTGCCCTTCCATCATGCATAGGGAAATAAATCAACTAAAGTATAATCCTCTTTTCTAACTATGAATAGTAAGTAAATGTATTTCATCTGCCTGCCCAAATAGCTATCCACATTAACCTCCTTGCCACCCTCAAAATATGTGAATCTACAAAAAAAAAAAAAGATCTGACTCTACCATATATAAAGATCTCTCAGGCTAAAAGAAATGGATACTGTGTGAAATAATGAGCAAAGGATTATGTTTCATTCTTGAATCAAATATCAATCACTTAATCAAATTAAATTAATTTTCTCTCTGTTCTGATTTTTTTTAAAAATTTAAACCTGAAGTGAAATCCTTGATAAGCAAAAACAATGAATTGCAAGAAATGAAAAAAAATGGGTTCTTCCCTTCTTTGTCTTTTTGACATTTTAAACAGAGAATACAACTATGGCAGACATGTATTCCCAAAACGCCTGTCTGCTGTGCTAACTTGGCTGGGACAGAAACAAGAATTCCAGGCCTTAATAAATACTGCTGCTCTTCAAAGAGTCAGACTCAGTATGCTTGTTCTAGGGGAGCTTTTATACATGATGGAGATTCAGAGGAAAAAAAAGATAAAGAATGCAGTATATTATCCAGTAAGAAATATGACTGTACCTCTAATGCAGAATGTCAACTGAATCACTTTCGGAATGCAAATGTTTTTAACAGAAGAAGTGTCCATTATCAAAATTTCACATGTTCCTTTTTGCAAGATTATCACAAGGATAAGGATGAACTTTTAAAAAATACTGTGGAGAATGGCAAGCATTCCAAATGCAGTTCAAATCTAAAAGTTAGTGCTGAAAGCAAACATATCCCACAGAGTGAATGTGACTGGGCCTTGTTACAACATATGTCTACCTCAGAGCAGATAGCCACTGATAATGAGCAGGCAAAAGCTGGAAATACATTTTGCTTTAGTCTCTCTGAGACCAATATGCTTTCTGAAACAACATCCATAAAGAATGTATCTAGTGAAATCCACCAGAGGATCTTATGTCAGGGTAATGTTGCTGAGCAGCGAGTTGAAGCACATAAAGATGTTAAAAAAAGAAGTTTCTCAACATCCAGGATTGAATCTTCAGACATGGGAGCACAGCAAAGCTATGGCTTGGGGCACCTTTTTAGTAAGCTTTCTCATCTTTGTGTAGAAACTAGTAATCAATTGCTGAACAGAGTAAAGGTCATTAAGCAAGTAAAGGACTTGGGAAATCTGTGTGACAGAAATGGAAAGTGTGCACAAGTACTATCATTAATTAAAGACATAACATTTCTCAACAACTCACAGTTGGATGTGTCCTCTGACAAGAAGGAAATTGAGCACTCTTTCTCTGACGAGACTAAAATTAATATTTACAGCATCAGTCAGCCAGTAGGCCTTCTACCAACAAAGGAAACTTTGCCATATGTATTTTCTAAAATATCATTAAATATGGACTTGCAAGATAAAATTGAAGATAAAGAATTGAAAAATAGCCCTGTGTTAACACAAAAATTTGTACATTTTCCAAATGAACTTATGCAATTACAGGAATATTCAGCACAAAGCTTTTTAGAGTATGCCATATGTCACTTACCAGAAATATTTGACAGAATGGATAAATTAAGGGGAGTATACTGGCTTGCTGTTGCCAGTTGCAAACAGCCTGATCCCCAGCCTTCTTGTCTGCTGTTGGTTAACTCCATTTTGTATGCTTTTGTGTTACCACCCCAGCAAGAAAACAATTCACTGGCACTGTTTCATGTTCTTCATTTGACCACATTAAGGAAGATTGAGGTTAGTTTTGGAGGACAGAGTATTCAACTTTTTGGCCCTTCTGAAGAGTCTTTACTCACAGTATTTACTTACAACAAGTACTTTTCTCAGAGGATATGCCATGACATAGTAACCATTTTGATTTCTTCATCAGATGATTACCTTTGCTTAAATCATCCCTTACTAAAGGGCGATTTGATGCAGCTTTCGCTTGACTGGAAGACCGAGGTTATTGACTTTGTTTTTGCAAACAGAATGCAATTGTCTTGCAATTTCAGAAGCACCTTAGCTGATTTGGTATACCTACTTCACGAAAATATGACAGAAACTAAACCCACCTTAGGAGATACTCACCTGTTGCTGTACACTATGATAAAGAGAGAAGGTGATTTAAAATCCAACAGATCACTCGTTCTTCTCAATACTCACATAGCACTAGTTCAAGAAGACTGTGTTTTCTACCCAGCCTCTAGATATTGGCACACCATTCCTCCTTGCTCACAATTTGACAAAATTCAACTGTACTCTCTCAGAAACCTTAGGTGTATAGTTGTCACAGATAGGAAAAGATTAACAAAAATTGAGCTTGTCTTTTCTAAACAGAAAAGAATCGGACTTAATTCAAGCCCTGTTTTATTCAAGCATTATCAAGAGGAATTATCCCAACCACTAGTACTTCCTTCATGTCTTAAAGACGGCTTTGATTTTCAAGTTGACATTTGGAAACTTACACTAAATTCAACAGAAGACACCATTTTGCTAATTAAATACTTAACCCAGAATTAAAACAATAAAAGAACTGAAACATTACAGAATTAAAAAAAAGACAAACCCTTCCTTTTTAAAGTCTAGATTTTATGTATGATCAAAATGTGTTCATTTACAACTAAAATAGAAATGGATTATATAGCAAGATAAAAATGCTGAATTGTGCTATTACACCGGAACAATCACCAACTTAAAGACAGCAAACGTTATTGTTTGTATTGAGGTTGACTGTAAAAATTTATTAAATGTATATCATGTTCTTTCATTTTGGGGGATTTAGGTTTGGTGGTGTAATTGTAGGGGATGTGATAAATATGTGTAGACCAAAATGGTAGCTTTAAGTAATAACATAAATTACCTGGGAGTATAAAGAACAGCAGTTGCTGTCATAATAATTAACTGTCATATTGAAATATTGACTCTTCCATGAGCACTGTTTATTATATTTTTGAGACTATAACTTTGTTAGCATTTTTATATATAGGAATCATTTACATATCACAGCAACGGATGATGGTTAGAGATCAGCACTGTGGACCTGAAGATCCCAATTTAAATTCTTTATCTACTCACTGTTTAACCTTGAGCATATTGCTTAACTTCCCTTTCACAAACTCCATCTGAACACATTGGAGAAAGAGAATTGTGACCATACACATTTTCTATTCTTACTTAATGCACATATAAATGTATGAGATGATATATGTTCTTTCTGAAACTATGAGAAGTATTTTTTCAAGATAATTGTAACATAAAAAGTGGTATTGTAGAGATCATAGCTAATGAATACAAATCCTGTATGTATTATATTTTTCATGAATTCATGTAGTGTTTGATATATTGTATAAACCCACTATATATTAGGCAGTATTACTGATTTAAAGTGCTCGATTAATGACTGAAAAAAGGAAAAAGAGCACAAATGTTGAATTTTCATCAATAAAAATTTTTCTTTATTAACTAGTTGTATAAAATAAATGAGCACTTATATATTGTAAATCTTGACTATACACGAACATTTATATTGATATTTTTTCAAACACATGCTATATTACACAAATGATGCTACAAATAAGTACAGATGCATAAACATACTCACATGTCTACAAATTCACAATGTTGTTATATACTGTTCAAACAAGACAAAAGGAATACACAGAATAGTAGCACTTACATTAATTCAGTATCACAAATTTAAATATGTGAAATAATTCTGAAAAGACTAGCAGGTACAAAGATTGATGTTACATTGTTTACTATCACAAGGTCTCAGTTTGTTCCCATTTCTCACAGATACCGAATGGGAGGAAGGTAAAATTTGAATCTCAATAAGTAACAATTGTTAGTTCTGCAGCACAAAGGTATAATGCTCAGTTGCAGTTTCCCTGCAGTGTAACTACTTTCATTTTGAAAAAAAAATAGATGGAGGTTTTCATCAAGAGCATGGTGGGTGTTCAGTCTAAGCCACTCAGGGACGGTAACTTTCAAACAGCCGCGCAAGTGTACATGTACGCGTGTTTACTGGCTCGCGCAAATGGACGTGGCCATTTTATAACATAAGCGTGTATAAGCACATGTGTTATAAAATCGGTTATATGTGAGTTCATGTGCGCACAATTTTATATGGACGTTCGCATATCTGTGCAAATGTCGGCTCTACCATGTAAGTGGGGAGGATTTTAAAAACAAGGCACGTCGATGCAATAGCTCTTTTTCCCAGTTCATTCCCAGTTTGCCCAGTTAACGGATCGAACTTCCTCACCACCCCTGTTATGTAGCCTCCCTTTAAACTCCATCCCGTAAAACCCTGTTGACATGCCTAGTTTTTATTTTAATACTTACACACCATAGCAGAAGTAAAGTTATGTGGTAGGGGACCCCGGCATGCACTTGTGCACGTAAATACTTTCTCGCACATTTCACAGCAACTTTCCAGATGCCTGTGGCCCTCCAAGCTTTGCCCAGACCATGCCCATGCCCTGCCACTTTTTTAACTTTTTTGATTTGTTCGCGTACCAGGAGATATGCACATAATTGCACGCTTCTTAAAATCAGTGCAGCACGCGCCGGTCCGAGATACTTGTGTATCGCCTACTTTGGTGCACATAGGGCTTTTAAATGTCACCTTTAATTGTGCAACGTCACATATGACATCAGCACTGTGACTCTTTGAATCTTGACCACGACCTCCATCATGTTAAGTGAAAGTACAACAACCTTCAAGCTTCTAGCATATTAAGAACATAAAAAGTTGCCATACTGGGTCAGACTGAGTATCCATCAAGCCTGGGATACTGTTTCCAAAAGTGGCCAATCAAGGTTTACAAGTACCTGGCAAGAACCCAAACATTAAATAGATCCCATGCTACTTATGCCAGTAATAGCAGTGGCTATTCCCTAAGTCAGCTTGATTAATAGCAGTTTATGGACTTTTCCTCCAGGAAGTTATCCAAACGTTTTTTAAACCCAGCTACATTAACTGCCCTAACCACAACCTGCGGCAACGAATTCCAGAGCTTACTTGTGTGGTGAGTGAAAAAGAATTTGCTCTGATTAGTTTTAAATGTGCTACTTGCTAACCTCATGGAGTGCCCTCTAGTCCTGTTATCTGAAAGAATAAATAACCAATTCAGATTTACCTGTGCTAGTTTTCTCATGATTTTATAAATCCCCTGTCATATCCCCCATCAGCTGTCTCTTCTATAAGCTGAAAAGCTCTAACCTATTTAGCTTTTCCTCATAGGGGACTATTCCATCCCCTTTATTATTTTGGTCGCTCTTCTCTGTACCTTCTCCAGTGCAGTTATTTTTTTTTTTTTAGATGCGGCAATTAGAATTGCACACAGTACTCTTGGTGGGTCTCATCATGGAGCTATACAGAGGAATTATGACATTCTCTGTTTTATTCATCATTTCCTTCCTAATAATTCCTAACTTTGGCCTGGATTCATCATTCCTCGCAGAATGATGAGTCCTGTGAAAACAGGGAGTGGGGGGCCAAAGCGGGGGGGGTGGGCCTGCGAAAGCCCGCAGCCTTCGCACCACAGCGGTGCGCCGGCTTTCGCACCGAATAGCGCCACCATACTGCCAACGATAATGTTAGTAACATTATCGCCTGTAGCGAAGACACCGCTGACTCTGTCCCTCCCCACCCGACTCCTTCCCCCACTGACTCCTCCCCTCTCCCTAATTTGCATTCTATTGCATGCGATACGCATTTGATAAATGACCCCCTTTGTTTGCTTTTTTTTTTTGTTTTTGTTTTGTTTTTTTAATATTTTTTATTGGTAAATGATACAACAATGTACAATGACAATAAACAAATACAAGTACCAACGGTATGCATTTTGTGTTTTCCATTCCCCCAGAAGACCCCCTCCCCCTGAAACCAAGTAGTATTTAAAAAATACATATGATACATAAGATACCTAACAATGCAGCATAAAAAATGAATAAACATAAAAATCATTAGATAGAGGGTGTTTACGCTCTGTAACAAAAACAATCAGAACATTGAGGGGATCTGTGTAACCATAACTATTGAAAAGAGGTAGATATAGGATTACCAAGCATGTGCTCAACCCCTGGCAAGTCACTACTAGCCAAAGGTTGTTGAAAACAGTATTTAACAATTTCATTAAAGGGGTTCAAAAGGGGTGAGACCCCAATCAGCAACCTTGAGAAGTGCACCATGTTATAAATGGTCCCCAAACTTCATGGTATGCAGATAATCTATTGTGGCGTAATGCCATTATATGTTCCAGTGCCCGGGTGCTGTGCAGGCATTGCAATATGGTTTGAGTGGAGGGAAGATCCGGGCTCTTCCAGTGACAAGCCAGCTCAATGCAGGCTACAATATAAAACTGCTGGCATAAACGTTGCTGATGTTGAATCAAGCTCCCTATGGGCGTTCCCAGAAAAGCAATAAGGGGTCCTTGGGTAGTATCTATCCCCAACACCTGATCTATCCAATCTTTCAAACTTTTCCAGAAGGGGGTAAGTATCGTACAAGTCTACCATATGTGTAGATATGTACCAACCTGCCCACAATTCCTCCAGTATCTGTCCATTAAGGCAGGGTACATTCTATGTAAGCGAGTAGGGACTAAATGCCATCTATATATCATTTTTATACAGTGTTCCTGTAAATTAGCCAAGATAGAACATTTGCGGGCACGAAGAAATATCTCTTCCCAATCATCCTGGGTTATCATCAAGTTAAGTTCCATTTCCAAAACTATCATAAATTCAGGCTTCTTGGGATGATGACTTTGGAGGAGTTCATAAATTTTGGAAATTGCCCCCTTAACACCAGTGATTGACGTGCAGTAATACTCAAACATAGATTTGCCTGGGTAATGCTGGAGGAGGATAATAAGGAGCGTATATAGTGAGAAATCTGAGCATATTCCAAGAAAATGAGGGGGGATACAGTATGATTTTCCAAGAGAGAGGCTAACGGGATTATCTTCCCTTGTTGCAAGAATTGTCCCAACATTGTTAAACCCAGTGATTTCCATACAGTAAACGCATGTTTAGGCAAGCCTGCGGGGAATTGAAGATTATGAAACAGAGAAGAAAGAGACAATATGATTTATCACCCACAAGATGCCTCTGCCGTTTTTTCCAGACTCTCAAGGTAGTCTGTAGAGCCAAAGGAATATTCTGGGTGGGTCTCCAAGTATGACATGGTTGCCAGGGCACCGCTCCCAATGACATTACCCCCAGAATATGTTGTTTAATTAATTGCCATGGGAGGAGTTGCCGGCGGTGATTATGAATGCTCAAAAGAGCCTTCAGTTGGGCAGCTGTGAAGTACCAGTCTAAATTCAGCACCCCCAAATCTCCACATTCTTTGGAGCAGTAGAGGATGGAGCGGGCAACTCTTGGCGGTCGCTTTTTCCAGAGGAAGTCAAAAATTTTTTCTGGAATCTCTTTAAAATACTAGGCGAGAGATATACTGGGAGTGTAATAAACAGGTACAATAGTCATGGAAGTATGTTCATCTTGCTTATGGCTATTTGCCCTAGCCAGGAGTGTGAATCCCTATACCATCTCAGAAGATCCTTATCAATAGCTTTCAGTAGGGGATCATAGTTTATTGTGAATAGTTTGTCGATGTCAAGACCCAGATGAACACCTAGATACTTCAGAAGCTTAGTCGTCCACCTAAATGGTAGGACCGCCCTCAATTGACAAACTATTACCTCCGGCACATTGATATTGAGAATTTCTGATTTTTCGCAGTTTACCCTAAAACCTGATACTGCGCTAAATTTTCTCAGCTCTTCCAAAACAGCTGGTAATGAGAGCTGAGGATGGGTTAAAGTAAACAAAATGTTGTCGGCGACTAATGACATTTTGTATTGTGATTGGTCCAGTTGAACCCCAGTAACAGTAGTCGACTTTCTAATTGTAGCCGTGAAGGGCTCAAGAAAGAGGGCAAATAAAAGTGGGAAAAGAGGGCAACCTTGTCTAGTGCCTCGTGCTATGGTAAAGCTCTCGCCATACTCTCCATTTACCTTAACTTGGGCTTTGGGTTTGACTGTACAATTGTTGCAACCAGGTGAAAAAGTAGTCTCCAAATCCCATTTTAGCAAGCGTCTTAAATAGAAATGGCTAGTGCACCATATCGAACACCTTCTCTGTGTCAACAGATAATAATACACTAGGGAGCGATTCCCGTTGGACCCACCAAACAAGGTCTATAATCCTACGCACATTATCTGTTGCCGACCTACCTGGGATAAATCCAGCTTGGTCAGGATGGACTAGATCTGGCAAGATATTATTAAGACGCTCCGCCAGGATCCTTGCTAATAATTTAAGATCTAGATTTATCAAAGATATTGGGCGATAGGAACCGCATAAAGTGGGATCCTTCCCTGGTTTAGCAATAACCAATATTACTGCAGTGTTGGAATGAGGCCCTAAACGTCCCCCTTCTCGCAAGCTGTTAAAGACATCCGTCAACGGGGCTACTAGAGTAGCAGAAAATGTCTTATAGTATTGGCTAGATAGGCCGCCAAGGCCCGGGGCCTTTCCGCCTTTAAGCATCTTAATCGCTTGAAGGACTTCTGCAGTGGATATAGGACTATCTAGTAGTTGCCGTTGCGTGGAAGTTAAAGAAGGGACCTGAATGGATTCTAGATATTGGTCTATTTCAAACTCTGTTATATTAGAATTAGTGCTATAGAGCATGGCATAAAAATTGATAAGGCATTGCCTGATCTCTACAGTTTGGGTCACTATCTCCCCTCATTCATTTTTTATCTTTGCTATATTATTCAGCGTTTGCTTCTCCTTCAGGCGTCTGGCCAGTTGGCATCCCGCCTTATTTCCACCTTCAAAATAGCTTTGTTTAATAATATTCATTTGATGAACGATAAGTGCATGATCAAGAGTTTGAAGGTCCCTGCGAATATTATTTATTTGAGTGAGGAGTATCCCTGTTTGCTGGACCATGTGCTGGCGGGATACGTTTTGTAGGTCCCTGAGTAATTGAGATCGCTTGCTTTCCTTTAGGTTTTTGCAATAGGCAGCTCTAGAGATAAAGAGGCCCCTTACATATGCCTTGGAGCATTCCCATATAATGGCAGGGGAAGAGGTCGAAGCGTTTTGGGACCAAAAACATTCCAATATTTTAGGTTCAACACTATGGACATAATCGGGGTCGGCAAGCAGGCTCTCATTTAGACGCCAGTATTGTACTCCCCCATCTATATCTATAAAGGAAACTTCCATCCAGGTAGGGGCATAGGGGCATGATCGGACCATGTTGGTATCCCTATTTCCACTTGTCTTACTTTATTTTGTATTAATTTATCTACTAGGTGTAATGAAACTGCTATCAGATGGGAGGAGCAATCAGATAGGAGTTAGCAATCTGATGTGTTCTCCGTGAGTAGTTAGCAATCTGTAGTATTTAGGAGAGTTGTGGGTGGATCCTTGGACCAGGGGCAGATGACCACGCCCCCGGGGAAGACCCCGAGAGGGACCACCGGTCAGGCTCAGAGTATGGACACAGACACACACTAGTTCTTTTATTAGACAGTATACTGAACCACCAGAGGTGGCAGTAGTGAGCTGGAATGCCCGGCTGGGCTGTAGTCCCTCAGAAGCTGGAACAGCGATCCCTGGAGGCTGAACTGTAGAGAAACTGAAATATAGTGAGTAGGCAGGGTAAACAGAGTTCATATACCGAACCTGATGGTAACACTCACACAATGTCTCATAGAAGCCCAGAAGCTGGAATGTATAGGCCCTCGAGGAGCGAGTACCCGGTTCCAAGGAAAGCTCTGAGAGAGCGATGGTAACTCACTGATGTAGTTGGCAGTGATGACTTCCAGGCAGAAGAGAGTACTGAGTAAGTCTGGGAACAAGGGCCCTCGAGGAGCGAGTACCGGTTCCAGACTGCAATCTACAAAGTAAGAGAGAGAGCGAGGCCCCCGAGGAGCGGGTACCCCTGGTTAGTCCTAGGAGGCAGAGTAGCTTAGATAGAATGAATCCAAATCCATTGTCATTCCTTATCCTTGCTAACTCGTTGTGTTAGCAAATTGTAAGATCTTAAATATCCGTCACAGGTGACCTCATCTTCGGGGGATGCCCCCGAGGTTCACGCCATCACCAGTACTTCAGTCGGGGCCGTGCCGCACGCGCGCCCCCCTAGGCCTCCAGGAAACATGGCGGTTAGCAGCGTGGAGCCAGTCCGGGGACGCCGGAGGACCACTGCAGGAAGACGCTGCAGCAGCCAATCTTCCCGTGGACAAAGAGGGAGGCGCCAAAGAGGTGAGGAGGTCGGAAAGGGGGCGTCGGGAACTGACGGACACACAGTACCCCCCTTCAAAGGGCAAATTCCTCTTCGGGTACCAGGCTTAGGTTTTGAAGGATGCGCGAGGTGGAACTGACGAAGCATCTTTGTCCAGGATTTTGGTCTGAGGCTCCCAAGAGATCACTTCGTGGCCAAAACCTTCCCACTTTAGAAGGTATTCAAAAGTCTTGTCTCTTTTACGAACATCCAGAATCTCTGTGATTTTGAGTTCTATTTCATCTTCTGTACTGAAGATCAGTGAGTCTTGAGAAATAGAGGATAGTTCATTAGGAGTTGAATCATCTTCGTCCTGATATATTGAAGAACATTCACTGGTTAGTACATTGTCTTCATCTCGAGGTATTGCAAAACCTTCACTGGTTAGTGCAATGTCTTCGACTCGAGGTACTGAAGAACATTCGCTGGTTATTGCATTGTCTTCTTTTTCCCCAAGGCAAATGTCCATATCAGCTGGTGACTCTGATGGTTGAGTAAAGCCCTTCTGGAGATTTTCTTCCATATTTCCTGACATTGCCTTATTCTCAAAAGCTGTAAGAATGTTCACCTGTCCTTTTGTATGGCACAGTCATAGGGCTCCAATGGAGGAAGAATATCAAACTTCTTTGGAGAAGATATCCCCGAAGGGGGTGTTCTGGAATGGCAGGCCCGGTACTGCTGGAGTTACAGGTCTGACAATAATAGATGATATCTCCTTAAGGCATTTCCCATGACATTCTGGGCCCCAGTGGGAGAGATCCAGAGATGCCCAGTCGAATTGGGGCTGGTGTACTTGCAACCAGGGTAACCCCAGGACGACGGGGTGCACAGCCTTTTCCAGTACGAAGAAGGAGAGCGATTCCGTATGAAGAGCTCCGGTGCGGAGATTAACTGATTCAGTTTGGCAAGTAACATCTCCCGGTAAGGGCTCTCCCTTACCGGGAGATTAAGAACATAAGAAAATGCCATACTGGGTCAGACCAAGGGTACATCAAGCCCAGCACCCTGGGCTTGATGGGCTTGCCTCCTGCCCCCGAGTCCACCAGGGCATGGGTCTGAACCGTGACTGGTCCATAGGTCAAGGAGACGGGGAAAGAGAGTGAAGGAGAGGGCGCAGTAAGGCCTAAGAATCGTCCTTCTGTAGGACTTTGGCCCGTTCATGCTTTCGGACGAATAGAGCATGTAGAGACATCGTGGCCGGGCCAACCACAGTACATGCAAAGGCCACTCTTCTTCCGAAATCTTCTCTCTTTGGAAGTCAAGTGTCCACGACCAAGTTGCATAGGTTCATCTGTATTGGCAGCAGGGACTACTGGAACCATCGAGGTGTAGAGACAACACTGGCCTGTTTCAACCCGGGTAACACCCTAGGCTGGAGTTCCTTCACCTTGTCCCGGAGTCATTGATCAATCCAAGTGGCCAAGGCTATTAATTCGTCCAGCGAGTCAGGTGTCTGGCGAGCGGCCAGCTTGTCCTTCAAACGGTTATCCAGGCCTCTGCAAAAGAGAGTCTTGAGACATCTGGGGTCCCAGCGGAGTTCTGCCACAAGAGTTTTGAACTCTATGGCAAATTCAGCCAAAGATCTGCTGCCTTGCTTCAAATCTACTAAAGCAGAACCAGCAACAGAAGTTTGAGCAGGGTCATCAAAAACGGATTTAAACAAGTCCATAAATCCTTCTATGTCCTGCAAAAGAGAATCCTTGCGTTTCCACAAGGTGGATGCCCAAGACAGGGCCCTACCATCCAGGTATGAAAGGATGTAGGTAGTCTTGGAGAGATCTGTAGGAAATAGAGACGGCTATAAGGCAAAGTGCATGCAGCACTGGTTCAAAAAGCCCCGGGTCTTCTGGATTTCTCCAGAAAAGCAGATTGGAGCCGCCAGTGGTACAGCAGTCTTCAAAGTTACCTCCGGTGACTGACCTTCTAGGTTGGAGGCTGTGCCTTGAACCTTCGGTGTGTGTAGCTGATGAAATGCTGCAGTAAGTTTCTCCAAGGCGTGTTGCTGCTGTACAATGCGCTGGGCCAGGCCCGGTATGGCCTGGCCCAGCGGCGTGCCGGATCTATGGAGTTAGCAATCTGATGTGTTCTCTGTGAGTAGTTAGCAATCTGTCGTATTTAAGAGAGTTGTGGGTGGATCCTTGAACCAGTGGCAGATGACCACGCCCCCGGGGAAGACCCCGAGAGGGACCACCGGTCAGCTCGGAGTATGGAGACAGACACACACTAGTTCTTTTATTAGACAGTATACTGAACTACCAGACGTCCTATTAGAACGTCTTAGCAGCATTGGCATCTCAGGCCTGGCTCTACAATGGTTCCACTCATACCTAGCTGATAGACAATTTAGCGTACAAATGGGAAACTCCACCTCCAAGCCACACAACCTCGCTCAAGGAGTACCGCAAGGCTCATCTCTATCCTCTACGCTTTTCAATATATATCTCCTCCCCCTCTGCCATCTCCTTGCTAAACTTGACCTTCCGCACTTCATATATGCCGATGATGTGCAGATACTTATTCCTATTCAAGACTCAATACACAAAGCTATGGAAATTTGGAAATCCGCCCTCTCTGAAATTAGCAGCCTCCTATCCAACAACTTTCTCGCCCTCAACGCCACTAAAACGGAACTTATCCTCATATCAACCCCCAACATCACCCCCACCCTCCTTATGACCCCCCCTCTCACACACAACAATGTCCCTACCACTGACCTCACCTTTCCCACCCATGTTCGGAGCCTCGGCGTATCCATTGACTGTCACCTTAACTGCAAGAAATTCATCAATAATACCCTCAAAGACTGCTTCTACAAACTGCACACCCTAAAAAGACTCAAACCCCTCCTACATCTCAATGACTTTCGTACCATATTACAAGCCCTCATATTAACAAAAATAGATTACTGCAACTCCTTGTTATTAGGCTTGCCTAAAAACACCATACAGCCTTTACAACTCCTCCAGAATGCAGCCGCCCGGATACTCACCAACACCCACAAAAATGATCACATAACCCCAGTTCTCAAACATCTACATTGGTTACCCGTAGCATCTAGAGTTGCCTTCAAAGCCCTCACCCTAATACACAAATCTCTTCACAACCAGAACATGCACTGGTACAAAGAACACTTCTCATTTCACAACAGCAATAGACCTACTAGAAAACAATATCTAGCTACACTTCACACCCCCTCACCTAAGCTTACTAAACTCCGCACCACAAACGAAAGGGCCCTATCTCTAGCAGGCCCGCTTCTTTGGAACAAGCTACCCACCTCCCTCCGCCAAGAAACTTGCCCAAAAATATTCAGGCAAAACCTGAAGACCTGGTTCTTCAAACACTCCTACACCTAATATTCACACATTCACCCCCCCCCCCCCCCCCCGTAGACCTGGGTCACCTAACCTGGTTCTTCAAATACTCCTACCCCTTATATTCACACATCCACTCTCACTCCACCCCCTCCAACTCCTAACCTCTCCCCCTCCCTCTCCCCCCACCTACTTTCCACCTCCTTTCTACCCCCTCCCTCTACTTAAAACTCCCATAAAGTGAATTTTATCAGGACAACATATTGTATATAAAAAATTTGTTCCCAATCACGTGTATATATACCTCCTTTAAGTGTGGATACCCTCCTATATATCAGAATCTCCCCCCCCCCCCCCCCCCCCCCCCCCCCCGTTTAGATAACCTCTTGCTCGTATCCCACTTTGCTAAGTTCTACTTGTATAATCTAATCTGTTATTTGTATGTATCTTGCTCGTATCCCACTTTGCTAAGTTCTACTTGTATAATCTAATCTGTTATTTGTATGTTCTTAATGTTCCTTATTTAATTATGCAATAATTGTAAAGCCTGTTGCTAAGTTCTGTTCTATGTAAACCGACAAGATGTTCCCAACGTTCATCGGTATATAAAAGTTATTAAATAAATAAATAAATAAATAAATAAATAAATAAATAGTGAGCCGGTCTGCCCGGTTGGGCTGTAGTCCCTCAGAAGTTGGAACAGCGATCCCTGGAGGCTGAGCTGTAGAGAAACTGAAATATAGTGAGTAGGCAGGGTAAGCAGAGTTCATGTACCGAACCTGATGGTAACACTCACACAATGTCTCATAGAAGCCCAGAAGCTGGAATGTATAGGCCCTCGAGGAGCGAGTACCTGGTTTCAGGGAAAGCTCTGAGAGAGTGATGATAACTCACAGATGTAGTAGGCAGTGCTGACTTCCAGGCAGACGTGAATTCGAAGAAGTCTGGGAACAAGGGCCCTCGAGGAGCGAGTACCGGTTCCAGACTGCAATCTACAAAGTGAGAGCGAGGCCCCCGAGGAGCGGGTACCCCTGGTTAGTCCGAGGAGGCAGAGTAGCTTAGATAGAACGAATCCAAATCCGTTGTCATTCCTTATCCTTGCTACCGTAACTCGATGTGTTAGCAAATTCTAAGATCTTAAAATCCATCGCGGGTGATGTCATCTTCGGGGGACGCCCCCGATGTTCGCGCCATTGCCGGTAGTTCAGTCGGGGCTGCGCAAGCTCGCAACCCTAGGCCTCCAGAAATCATGGCGGTTAGCAACATGGAGCTGGTCCGGGGACGCCGGAGGACCACGGCAGGAAGATGCTGCAGCAGCCAATCTTCCCGTGGACGAAGAGGGAGGTGCCAAAGAGGTGAGGAGGGCGGAAAGGGGGCGTCGGGAACTGACGGACACAATACTAGGAAGTAATCAATATGGGAGTATGAATTGTAAGCAAGTGAATAAAAGGTATATTGACGGGAACTGGGATGCCTTTGACGCCATACATCAACTAATCCCCAGTTTTCCATCAGTCTTATCAATTGTTTGCGAGGTTCCCTTAGTGTGTTGGTTCCCACTCTGGTGTTATCCAAGGTAGGTTTCAATGTAAGGTGGAAATCACTCCCCAGTATGATCAGTTTGCCCTCACAAAGAGATAGTTGATCTTCTAATACCTGTATAAAATGACCCTGGTCTGAATTGGAGCATAAACATTCACCAGTGTAATCACCCCCATCCCTATTCTAATAGTAATTATTAGAAATTGACCTGTAGGCTCCACATAATGATATAGAACCTCATGCACTAATGTAGACGAAATTAAAATAGCTACCCCAGTATATTTAGATTGTGCCGTACTAGATGTAAAATATTGTGTGGGATAATCTTTTTGTTTAAGCAAGCCTTCATACCGTTTACGCAAGTGTGTTTCCTGTAAAAAAGCTATCGCCACCCTTTGATGGCACAGCACCTGGAACATTAGCTGGCATTTTCTGTACGTGTTGAGCCCCTTTACATTGAGTGAAAAATGTTTTACCATTTATGCTAAAATAAACCAAGTAATCCTTTGTACACAGAATGCTCAACAGTTCCTAAGAACACCCATGGTTTTCGCAAGAGGTAGGTAAGGAATGTTCCCATGAGAATTTGGTTTGTCACCCCCTTAGTGTCCCAACCCTTCCAAAGAGCTGCAGGATCTTTCCCAAAGATCCGCCACATTGTGGGGGTAGCATCAAGAACAAAACTAAATGTGGAGCCACTAACAGTATCCCCCTGGATCCCACCCCCCCCCCCACCCCTATCTTCTCAAAATAAGACCAACTTAGTAAGCTAATATAGCAGGCCTCTGTATATAATGAATATGGCTTTGAACAGCGTTTAATATTACGTAGCCAGAAAAGAAGCAGTAGTCAGTCCGCCGTCGCACGTGGCTGAACGCTAAACCAAGTCCCTGGGCCAAGGTAACTGTCCTAAGAGAAGGAAAATCTGTAAAAATTAACAATAACCATCTCTCACACAAACTCAGCCTTGGTCCGAAAGATGAGATTCGGAGTCATCAGCTTGGCGACGAAGTCTGCGACGTCATCCTGCCACTCTCTGCCACCTGAGATAATTATCCTTCTTCAGCAGGGCCTCTGATTTTTCCGGCACAGTAAAGTTAACAGGGAGCCCTGCCGCCTTGAAGGCTTCTGCCGTTTCCGCCAGAGTTTTTATGCAGTGCGAGGTACCCTGATATGTGAAATACAAGTCAAATGGAAATGACCAGCAATATCTGACCTGAGCACCTCGTAAGACTCGTGTGGCTTCCCTTAGCTCGAAGCGTTTGTGGAGCGTTGTGGGCGCTAAATCCTGGAAGATGGATATCTTATGGCCTTCCCATAGCCATTCAAATTGCTTCTGAGCTGTGTTGTATATTTGTATCTTCTGCTGGAAACTACATAAGCGGAGCACAATGTCTCTGGTTTTATTTTCCATCCTAGGCCCTAATGCCCGATGTGCCCTTTCAATTTCCACCAAGATAGGGGCCTCACCTGCCTGCAGAGCGTCCTCGAGATTTGCCTTGGCCAGAACAAATTTGCAAACTTGCTCCGCCACCGCTGCTGCGTCTTTGTAGGCGTCCGACTCAGGAACTCCCTTGAACCTTAAATTGCATCTCCTCGAATGATTTTCTAAATCCTCTAATTTTTCAGCAAATAACTGGTTCTCATTTTTCAGGAGCTGGCATTGTGATGACAAAGCAACCATGCTCACCGCATGTCCGTCCACTCGGGTGTCCAGGTCATCAACTCGGTGTCCCAGGGTCGCAAGGTCTTCTCTAATGTCTGCGATGGATGCCAGAAGTTCTGTTTTATGTGCTTTTAAGTCGGACTGCAGCTCCTGGAACCATCCCCGCAGTTCATCCCTGCCCGGGAAGGTCCCTCGATTGCGTCTCCTGTGCCATTAGTAAGGACTCCTCCCCGGTGGTAGTTTCATCATTTGCGCCTGCAGCCTGCACAGTCTCCCCTGATGGTGGCTCTGTACCTTGTTTCTGGAAGCCGAAATGTTTCAAGTCCACCGTTTTTCATTTGGAAACCATCCCGGTATGTAGTTGAGCTGGCTCGTTGCAGATTCAGGTCTTAAGGCGAATTTTTGCAGTCAGGGGCGAGAGAGGTAGAGCACGAGTTTGGGAGCTGTGAGATCACGCGTCCATCTTTGTCTCGCACCGAACAGCACCCCCCCCCCCCCTTTTTTTTTTTTTGCTTTTTTAATCGTCGCAGCCCACTGGGCTGACAATTTCAATGTATTATCCACTCTGGCATCTGGGTGGTAATTCCAAATGTGGAACCTAACATCATGTAACTACAGCATGAGTTATTTTTCCCTATATGTATTATCTTACACTTGTCCACATTAAATTTCATCTGCCATTTGGATGCCAAATCTTCCAGTCTCGCAAGGTCCTCCTGCAATTTATCACAATCTGCTTGCAATTTAACTACACTGAATAATTTTGTGTCTTCTGCAAATTTGATCACCTCACTCATTTATAAATATATCAAAAGACACCAGTCTAAGTACAGATCCCTGAGGCACTTCACTGTTTACCTTTTTCCACTGAGAAAACTGACCATTTAATCCTTCTCTGTTTCCTGTCTTTTAACCAGTTTGCAATCCACAAAAGAATATCTTAGAAGCCTCTCATGAGGGACTTTGTCAAACGCCTTCTCAAAATCCAAATACACCACATCTACCGGCTCACCTTTGTCCACATATTTATTCACTCTTTCAAAAAATAAAAATGTAGGAGATTTGTGAGGCAAGACTTCCCTTCGGTAAATTCATGCTGACTATGTTCCATTAAACCATGTATTTTTATATACTCTGTGATTTTGTTCTTTAGAATAGTTTCCACTATTTTTCCCAGGACTGAAATCAGACTCACTGGTCTATAGTTTCCTGGATCACCCCTGGAGCCCTTTTTAAATATCAGGGTTGCATTGGCCACCATCCATTCTTCATGTACAATGGACGATTTTAATGATAGATTACAAATTTTACTAATAGATCTGAAATTTAATTTTTGAGTTCTTTCAGAATCCTGGGGTATATACTATCTGATCCAGTAATTTATTGCTCTTAGTTTGTCCATCTGGCCTACTACGTTTTCCAGATTCACTGTGGTTTGATTCAGTTCATCTGAATCATCACCCTTGAAAACATTCTCCAGAGCCAGAATCTCTCCAACATCCTCATTAGTAAACATGGAAGCAAAGAATTCATGTTGTCTTTACACAATGGCCCTGTCTTCCCCAAGAGATCCTTTAACCCCTCGATCAACTAACGGTATAAGCAACTCCCTCACAGCTTTCCTGCTTCAGATATATTTTTTAAAGTTTTTATTATGAGGTTTTGTCTCTGCAGCCAACTTCATTTCACATTCTCTCTTAGCCTGTCTTAATGTTTTACATTTAATTTGACAAACTTATGCTTTTCCTATTTTCTTCAGATAGATCCTTCTTCCAATTTTGAAGGACATTTTTTTGGCTAAAATAACCTCTTTCACCTCTTCTTTTAACCATGCCGGTAATCATTTGGCCTCCCTTCCACCTTTCTTAATGCATGGAATACATCTAGACTGAGCTTCTAAGATTATTTTTAAACAATGTCCATTCCTGTTGTATACGCTTAACTTTTACAGATGCACCTTTCAGTTTTTTCTAACTATTTTCCTAATTTTATCAAAGTTTTCCTTTTGAAAGTTTAGTATTAGAGCTGTAGATTTGCATACTTCCCCTTTCCAGTTTTTAGTTAAAATTTGATCATTATGATCTCTATTGCCAAGTGGCCCCACCATCGTTACCTCTTGCACCAAATTCTGTGTTCCACTAAGAATTAGTTCTAAAATAGCTCCCTCTCTCATAAGTTCCTGAACCAGTTGCTCCGTGAAGCAGTCATTTATTCTATCCAGAAACTTTACCTATCTAGCATGTCTTGGTGTTACATTTACCCAGCTAGTATTGGGGTAATTGAAATCTCCCAAAAATATCCAAATTTTGTACTAAATACAACGATAAAGTAAACACTACTATCAAAAACGTTGTATGAATAATATTTCAAAATTAATGTGTGTATTTTTTCATAATTCTTTTACTACATTATTATGGACCATCATACCACCCGTGACATGCATGCATTTGATGCCTGTGTTTTCAGTCACATTGGGTCATCTTTAATCATCGGTCCTGTAAAAGTTTTGAATATAAGCAGTTTTTTTGCTTTTTTTAACTTTTTTTCTCAAATTAGTGTGTGGAGTAATTGAAATCTCCCATTATCACTGCACACAAAATTGGTTAGTTTCCCTTATTTCTCTTAGCATTTCATTATTTTGGCCAAGCAGACTGTAGTATACTCCTATCACTATACTCTTACCCAACACACATGGGATTTCTACCCATAGATATTCTACTGTGCATTTAGGGATCGATTTCTTTAAAAAGTGCACGGGCGTCCATGTGCACACAGTTCCCGGGATGCACACATGGACGCGGCTATTTTATAACGCGCGCATTGGCGTGTGCATCTGATAAAATATGATATCTGCGCGCACATGTCCGCTCGTTTTTCTGTTCGGCACGCGAATGTGTGGGTCGATCTGTCACTGCGCGCAACAGGAGGTGATCTTAAAAAAATATACACAACAACACAGGTAGGCCTTTCCCATTTTCCTCCCAGTCCACTTCAATTAAGGAGCGGACTGGGAGGGACTTCCCTAACCCTATCCTTCCTTCCTGCTTCTTCCCCTCCTCCCCAACCCCTAAACTATCACTATATAACCCCCCTTTTTTTAATCATATTTACTTCTTCTCTGGAGCAGTATATTCCACATGCTGGCCAGCTGCCAATGCATACTTCCCCGGGGCAGCGGCTAATGGCGCTGTCCCAGCCTACCCCCCACCCCCCAATCCGCCCCTTTGGAGAGGCCCGGAACTTCGGCACATAGCAACGGTTACGGGCATTGGCCGGGCCCTTCTGAAAATGCGCACAGCACGTGCAAGGCCCAGCCACACATAACCCTTGTTATTTACGCACATGGGTCTTTTGAAATCAGGCCGTAAGTTTCTTGCATGATGTTTATCCTGTTGGACTCTATGCTCTCCTGGACATAATGTGCCATCAAAGTTGTGTAAACTTTGTCAGAAGTTTTCCGTGCTGGGCTCCATCTGATGATGTCACCCTTGTGTGAGGACTAACATCCTGCTGTCCTCGGAGAACATCTGTTACAGGTAAGCAACTCTGCTATCCATAGCTCCTTATTGCTTTTTGCAATGCACATTAGGGATGTGCAATCGTTTTTCCTGAATTAGGCAATGTCAACGAAATTGCCTAATTCGGAATGGTTCGGGAGAACTGAAAAACGATTGATTTTTTTTTTCCAAAATTTTGGGAAAAATTCATTTTTGAGTTAGTGCACGCTAACTCTGCCAGGTTAGTGCGCACTGTCGGGAGTTAGTCGATAGTGCGCACTAACCCGAAAATCGGAGCCCCCGAAAAAAAATAAAAACCCTCGAACCACAGGAAAAACAAAATTCCCGCGGGGAGGGCCTGTAACGAAGCCCGACACACAATTTTTACCGGAAGCACATCTCTAGTGCACATACTTTTAACTACATTTAGAAGAGGCATTATGCGGGCATCTCCGACGAGGAAGGAAAATAAAGTCCATAGATTACATATTCAACTCTGAGGACAACTTTCAAACAAGTGTGTATGGCAGCATATACACCTGTAAGAGGCCATGAGCAGATTAATTATAATATCTTTCAAAATGCATATATGATATATGCAAGTTTTATAAAATACACGTATATCTACCCTGCAACATATGCGCATATGTAGGCTTACCTGTGGATGTACTGAGCGTGCATACTTTTCCCAACTGTTTTAAAAGCATATGCACATACATTTTATGCATGCTAATAAAATAGGACTTATGTAAATTGGGTTTTACGCACGTAAGTTGGTGTATTTGATAACAAATAATGCAATGGGATGTAAGTCCACACTCTATGTTTAGTAGAAGAATAGAAGAGTGCAGAAAAGTATAAGTCCTTACACTTTCATAAGGCTTTTCATATTTATCCAGAGGAACTCCTCAATCTCAGAATCATTCTTATTTAACAAGTCAAAATGATTTGTTAAATAAGAAGTCACTTTGACTTGTTAAATAAGAATGATTCTGAGATTGAGGAGTTCCTCTGAATAAATATGAAAATCATGAGAAGTCTAGAATGAGTAAATGTGAATTGGTTATTTACTCTTTCGGATAATAGAAGGACTGGGGGCACTCCATGAAGTTGGCAAGTGGCACATTTAAAACTAATAGGAGAAAATTCTTTTTCACTCAATGCCCAATTAAGCTCTGGAGTTTGTTGCCAGAGGATATGGTTAGTGCTGTTAGGGGCAGATTTTTTAAAAGTATGCACAACCGGCGCAAACAAAATTACGCCGGATTTTAAAAGGTACGCATGTAGCCTTTAAAATCCGGGATCAGCGCGCACAAGGCTGCACAAAATCGGCAGACTGCACACGCCGAGCCGCGCAGCCTGCCTCTGTTCCATCCGAGGCCGCTCCGAAATCGGAGCAGCCTCAGAGGGAACTTTTTTTTTTGTCCTCCCCACCTTTCCCTCCCTTCCCCTATCTAACCCACCCCCCAGCCCTAACTAAATCCCCCTCCCCTACCTTATTTTGTTGAGGTATGCCTGCCTCTGGCAGGCGAAACTTGCACGCGTCGCCGGCTCCCTGCCCTGGCACAGGCTGCTGTGCCGGAGCACTCGACCCTGCCCCCGGACAGCCGCGCCGCCCCCGACACGCCCCCCAAGCAAAGCCCTGGGACTTACGCGCATCCCAGGGCTTTGCGTGCGCCGGCGGCCTATGCAAAATAGGCGCGCCAGCGCACAGGGCTTGTAAAATCTACCCCTTAGTGTGGCTGGGTTTATAAAAGGTTTGGATAAGTTCCTGGAGGAGCTGCTGCTATTACTGTCATCAGTAGCATGGGATCTACTTAGGGCCAGATTTTCTAACATGCACGCGGGCGCAGATTTGTGCGCGCAACCCGGCACACAAAAATCTACGCCCAATTTTATAATATGCGCGCGCAGCCACGCGCATGTTAAAAATCCGGGGTCGGCGTGCGCAAGGAGGTGCACACTTGTGCACCTTGCGCGCGCCGAGCCCTAGGAGAGCCCCTATGGCTTTCCCCATTCCCTCCGAGGCCGCTCCGAAATCCCACTCCCCCCACCTTCCCCTCCCTTCCACTATCTAACCCGCCCCCCCAGCCCTACCTAAATCCCCCCCCCTACCTTTGTTGTCTTAGTTATGCCTGCCGGCACACGATCCTCCGGCACGGCCACCATGCCGGAGGCCTCGGTCCAGCCCCCGCCCCCTTCCCGCCCCTTTTTCAAAGCCCTGAGACGTACGCGCGTCCCGGGGTTTGCGCACGTCGCCGAGCCTATGCAAAATAGGCTCGGCGCGCGCAGGGGCACTTTCTCGTAGTTATGCGCGTAAGTTATGTGCATAACCCTTTGAAAATCTGCCCCTTAGTGTTTTAGTACTTGCCAGGTACTTGTAGCCTGGGTTGGCCACTGTTGGAAACAGTATCCTGGGCTTGATGGACCCTTGGTCTGACCCAGTATTGCAATTTTTTATGTTCTGTAACTGATACTCTGATTATTTCTCATTGTTATGCTCTGGCAGATATGAGCCTGGAAGTGAAAGTCACAGCCCATGTGCACAGTAGCAGTGTTGATAGTCAACCTCAGGTTTATTTATGTTTTGTGTTTATTTTATTTATTAAACTTGATATACCATTTATATGAAACAAACAAGCAGTTTACAAAATCAAATTACAGTGAACAGGTTAGAGCCACTGACAAGATCTGCAAGACTGCAAAATAATATTTAGTCCAGACCTTCACCAAACAATGTTGCCTAAACAAGAAATCTCAAACACTGTTGCCCAAGGTTCACAAACAGGTTTGCTTTTTTTTAGAGCATGCATAATGAATTTCTATGAGATTTATTTTCATTCCACTGTGTGGAAATAATTCTTATAAATTTTCATTGTATGTATCCTGAAAAAGAAACCTGTTTGAGTCCCTGTTCTAGTTTTGATCTGTCGGTGTTTCTGGTGATGTTTTTGGGATGCTGTCCAACTCCCATTTCTTTAGGTCTGCCAGTTTTATTTTTTATCTTTGTTAAAAAATATGGCTAATTTGCTTTGTGTTCTCTTTCTCACATTTGTGCCTGTGGCGAGCTAATCTAGTCGCTGTGACCACACTAGACATGCTTATCTTTGGAGAAAGAGTAAATACTTCTAATTGTCGTCCTGAGAAAATATAATTTTAATATTCAAATAAGTTACTTACCTTTCTTTTGTGAAAGTGGCTAAAAAAGAAACTACATACTAGATGAAGGCAGATAAAGACCAAATTGGTCCAACCATTCTGCCAGGTCAGATTCTTTCACTTTGAGTCGATGAACTTATAAATTCCCATATGCAACCTAATATCAATTTCCACCCTCTCTCTTCATGCATCTAGTCTTTTACCTAGCCTGTCAATCCTAAATCCACCACTGGCCTCCATATCTGTCACGGGAGTATCCAAAAAATGTTTTTAAAGTACTGCCCTCCTCCACTTCCGCTGTTAACATAGAAGCATAGAACTTGGCACAGATAAAAACCATATGGCCTACCCATGCTACTTATATGCATCTCCTACTCAGCTTTACAATCTCTCCTCTTCAGAGGTCCTCGGTGCTTGTCACATGCTCTTTGAATTATGATAGTGTCCTTGCTCCACCACCTCCTCCATCCACCATGTTCTCTCTAAACAACATTTCCTTAAATTACTCCTGAATCTGCTTCCTTTCACCTTTATCCTATGACACCTCATTCCAGAACCTCCCTTCTGTTGAAAGAGACCTGCTTCCTTGGCATTTATTCCAAGGAGATATTTAGATGTCTCTGCTATATTGCCCCTTTTCCTCCAGACTTCTAAAGGAGATTCCAAATTCAGACAAACTCTTCTCTGCACTAGGAAGGAATGGGGTATTTTGAAAGAGTGACTGGAAAAATAATGAAAATAGAAAGGATGAGAAAGGACCAGTAGTTAAGGACAATTGCTTATCCTTTTATTTTATTAGTTAAAATTTCAGTACTTGGTAGGTTCCTGTTGCATTGTTAGATTTCTGGAAGATATACAGTGAAAGACAGTTTCTCTTTTTGATTTTCTTAAAGTCAGGCCAATAGGTTGTTCTTGCAGTACCTGGAAGAGGACCAGATCCACAAAACCAGGAGTACTTCGCTCTCAGTCAGCACCACAAGCACCTATTTGGAGCATTAGAGACAAAACACCCTGCATTCTACTGCTAGGTTTGCACTCTCACAACAGCTTAGGTCTGGCCAGACACTTATGACATTAACTCAAAAACAAAAGAAATACCTAACAGAATTATAGGAAGAAAGTTATACTTACATAAGAAAAAATATTCAAAGATATTGTAAGCTAGAGAGCAATCCAAAGCATCAAGTTCAGAGAATGCATTGGTGTTAAATAAAATACAGTATAAAGAAAAAGAGTGGACAATATTGTGACTTGCCTGAATAACTGTTTTGAATGCATCTTGCTTCTTTTGAGAGAGACTTAGAAGAAAATGCTAATAACCATAGTGACTTAGTTGGTAAAGATTGTTCTGTTAACTGTTCTGATACCTCAATTGCAAAAGATTTAACGTGAATTACATTTACTGTTGGTACACAATAGTTGTTGAACCTGGTTTTAACATTATTGCCATAATTTATACCACAGTAAAGCTTTTGTTAATTTTAAACAATTCTTTCCTACATAATATTTTTCTTACTCCCTGCTTCCCCTCCCAACTTCTGGGAGCTCCATTGGTTGACTGGGATTTCCCATTTCTTTTAAAATACGCAGTCGGGAAGAGGGTAACGTGTGGAACCCCTTTAGTTGCAACTCGACTTCAGTACCATCGACCTACCCCACCGCCACTCGGAAACTCCAACCACCATAGTGGAAGAGAATCGCCATTTCCATCAGTTGCAGCTAGGGGGTGATACACTTATTTTCCCCTGTCATCATTAATGGGCCCTTTATACTAGTGAAGAATAAAAGTCGAAGGGGATTACAAGGTTTGAAAATGTCTATTTTATTTAAATTATGAATTTATTATATTATACATCAGGTGGGTGAGAAGAGCAGGTATAGTATGTGCATGTGAAAGGATACTGTGATCTTTGTGTCTTCTCCCAGATAGACTGCTGCATCCTATTGAGTGTAGTCCCTGTAAACCCTGGGCTGAGAGCATTTATAAAATGCTCAATATAAGTGGATCTCCTTGATAGCATTTGATACATTTTATGGGGGAATCAAAATAAAAAAAATACTTGTGATTAGGTCACATATCACTCTTATGTGCGTGTTAAATACATCTTTGGTATAAAAGACATATTTTTGAAATGCGGGCCTAATTTAGGCCCCCTGTCATTGGATTATGGCCCTTAGAGAAACTCAGGGAAGGGAGTGGGGGATACACTTGATATCTACTTGGTGTTTTGGTATGGGTGATGGTGTTAAAGTTGTTTGGAGATACTGGAAAAGTGCAGTATTTAGACCAGGAATGTTAGAGATGATGGAAAAATGAGTATAAGGCCCAAGATCATTAGAGGTGACCTTGTTAAGTTAATAAATGACATTCACACTAACTTCAAATGTATTAATATTGAGAAAAGATATTTAGAGTGTCACTTAATTTCTAGGTGTATGTTAACTTATGGGAGAGTCATATTGGAAATGTATATTGTGTGTTCTTTAGAGTGTCTCCTTTAAGTGGCAACTGGAAGAGGTTCATCATGGAGAAAGCTCTGCATGGGTTTCCCTGTCAAAGGGAAAGGCCTAAGGCTGGAGGGGTGTTTCTCCCCAAGGGAAAACATCTAGGAGTTTATGATTTGGTCCTGAAGATTCATGTGGGACTTCACAGTTCATGGAGGGTTCACGAGTATAATTGTATTCCACAAGTGTTAAAGCTAGGGGATGCCCGGGATCCCTTACTTCTACCCCAAGGAGGGGAGGATACAATGTGTCCCTGGGTAAAGAGAAAAGGAGTATAAAATCATTGGGAGATGCATGATGATGGGACTATGTCTGAGAAGAATTATGAGGATGAATGTGCATATTGAATATTAATTGTATTGCGGAAGAAAGCGGAGCAATTTTTATACTGTTAGTTAATTGATGATTTGGAGGGAAAACGTTTTGTTGTTGGATTTCCTGATGCTGCTACAACATCTGCTGTGCTAGCCTGTGAACCCTGATTGAATCAGTGACTTTTAATATTTTTGTAAACTCACATGAAGATCTCAGTGAAGGTGTGGGATACATAACTTTCCAGAGTAGGAACAAGGAACAAATAAGGGTGACGTCAGAGGGGATCACAGAGGGGAAAGTCTTTTTCAAGATGGTTTCCCTATCCAACGTGAATGTACCACCCATTCCTCTGACTGTGGTCCATTATACCATTTGCATGACCATTTTGGTTTTTAAACCTACAGACACTGGGGCTTAGTGCTTAAAAAAAAAAAAAGTCATCAGACCACATATCATTTTATGTCCCCCATCAAAGAGTTACAAAAATGTTTTAACATTTTTATACATTTTAAAAACATTTTTTTACTTTACACTGATATATGAATTAATTGCAAACAACACAAAGAAAGGAATTGATAATTCAACCAATGTACAAAAACATTTTCAAAAAATGTATCCTGCAATAGGATTTAAGATACTATAATTTATGTCAAGATATTCTATAATGCAGAACTTGCAACCTAATAACTGCCATTGGATACAATTAGAAACTTATAACCTGTAAACCTTTCCAGTCTAGACTAAGAGATTTTGGGGGAAAAAATTAAAATTGAAAATAATTGTATTGCTAGCCCACAATGCATGCCACCATGTTTTGTGATAGATCAACATATATTTTCATAGCATAGCCCCTGTTTCACCAGTTAACACAGTGGTTCCCAGCCCTGTCCTGGGGACCCCCCAGCCAGTCAAGGTTTCAGGATATCCACAATGAATATGAATGAGAGAAAATGTGCATGCACTGCCTCCATAACATGCAAATTTTCTCTCATGCATATTCATTGTGGATATCCTGAGAACCTGACTGGCTGGGGGGTCCCCAGGACAGGGTTCGGAACCACTGGGTTAGAAGGACTTAAGGGCTATCTTGGGAATGCTGGGGCCAAGTTGTTACCCATGTTTCTGGGTTGTTTCCTGACAGGATGGAATGTCATAGTCTTTTAAGGTCCTTAGGCTCTTAAGAAATCTTCTGATACCTTCCATTAATAACAACTCATTGCCACACAGTCTGGTATTCAAAATAAATCCTTTACTGGAGTAACTAAAGCAGATGAAAAATATTAGTAGAGTGTATACTGAAGAATAGTATAATCCATATAGCAAAAGGCAGTGCATAACCCAGTGTCCTAGGGTATTCACCTGTAGTAGAGCAGAGTCTTCTCTTTATGCAGCCCAGTCTTCAGTGAGCAGTTCCACTCTGCAGTATTCTCAAACAAGAGTGTCAGATGCACAGTTCCTTTAGTCAAGATGTGGGGACCCAACTTGATTAGAAAATAGTCCGTCCTGGTAAAGCTCCCCTCCTAGCAGTCCTCCAGAAAGCCAGCTTCCCAGGAGCATAAGAACAGCAAAACAATAACAACAAAAGAAAGGGTAAAATACACTAATTCAGTCTTTCAGACATTCACTGGGGAATAATGTTTCTAATAGATTGCAAATGTCATGGTCCCTTGTCCAGCAGGCAAACAGTTTTGCTCCCACTCTTGAGCCCATTCTCGCTCCAATTTACCAAACATGTAATGAAAAAATTGCCCAAATAAAAGCTTGGGCTACAGTTCACAGGAGGCCGAAGAAAACAAAGTTTCTGTTCCCTTAGGAGACCTCTTGGGCTGAAGCACAACTTATCCCTACGCCCCCACCATTGTGCTTGGAGTCAACAAACTTCTCCATTCTCTTTTAAAAGGAAAACAACCCCAAAAACCAGTAACAGGTTGTCTTCCCCTAGCTCTAGGTAGCCAGCAAGCTCTGGGACAGCAGCACATAAAGATATTTGCAATTGAAGCCAAAGAACTATATCCTTAGTCCAGTTCCATATCGGCCTGGGTCTCTGGCTCTGGGCAATGCACTTCCATGCCCTCCTCCTCCTCCCCCCCCCCCCTTTTGTGGAGATGGTTGGAGGTTTAATCTCTTCAAAACCTGGGTGTGGCCCCCTCCTCCTCTACTCTTTCTTCCTTCTTCAGGTACTCAGGCAGTAAAAATGATAAAATACATAACAGAAACGAGCACTTTACAGTGTACTATAAGCCTCTGGGAAGAAGTGTGTCTTCAGCTGCTTATGAAACTGCTTAATGAAACTAAGTAATTCATAAACACTGTGGATCCCTAAAGGTTAGAGGATGGAAATGAAGAAAAGGGTGCTTGGGGGTAACTTGCTGGTACGGCGGTTACTACACTTAACCAAGAAACCTTGATGCTTTTGATGTAACTCCAACATTGCTCTCCACTTCAATGGCAGTGGGAAAAAGGGAATTGGATTCAGACAGCAATCAATGATAGGGCCCTGACTTTTATGGTCTGGGAAACTAATAAGCATGGGGGTAACCTACACGGAGTAGCAGTTACTAGCCTTTACAGAAGGCAGGGGATTACTACCCGTAACCAATAAACTTTGATGTTTTCAACGCAACTGCAGCATCGCAAGACTCATTGCCCAGTAAAAATGTTGCTAGCAGTACATTTTTTTTAATGGGTTATCATAGGGTTTGGAGATAACTGCACGGAGTGGGGTAACCTGCAGATACTACCATAAGAAGCTTGCTGGGCAAACTGGATAGACCATTTGGTCCTTTTCCGCCATCATTAATGTTACTATGTTAACTGTAATTTAATAGGAAGAGAGTTCCATAAAATTGGGCAGCAGTGGAAAGGCTTGAGAGCAAGTTTTGACAAGCTGAATTTGCTTAGGCAAAGGGACAGGTAAAGCAAAATCACTGGAAGACCAAAAGATATGGGTGGTCTGTTATAGATTGGAAAGATTAGGTAGCTATAAAGGTCCATCACTTTTAAGTGTTTTGTATGCCAACAGTAAAATTTAAAATGTTATTCTCTGTTCGATTAGGAGCCAGTGAAGCTGAGTGAGAACTGGAGATATATATGTCCCCTTCATTTAGTGGGTATACTAAGGAAAGCAGCAGTGTTTTGTAATAATTGTATTGCCCATAAATGATATTTGGATAAACCTAAGAACATAGAGTTTCCATAATCTATTGTGGTTAAAAGAAAGGCTTGAATTAAGATTCTAAAATCTTTGGTCCATAAAAAATAACTTAAATGTCATAGTAGGTGAAATTTATAGTGTCCTGATTGCAACACTCTTCAAGGATGTGTAACACAGGACATCATTGAGTCAAAATAGAACCCTAAATTGCAGATGGAGTTCACAAAAGTATGAAGGTGTTATCAAAAGAGAAGTCAGTACATATGGAAAGTGGAAGGGTATCTGAGATCCACATTGTCTTGGTCTTTTGGAAGCAGTAGAGTAGACAAAATGAGGAGCAATCTAAGGCAGCATAAGGAGTGGTCAAGTTCTTGTCAGCTAAGATTCAGTGTTCAGAAATGCAGAATCATGCATTTGGTGTGCAGAAATCCGAGGAATGAGTTACTGATATACAATCCACATTGAGATTTTAGTAGGACAAAGCACTGTAGGGCAGAGGAATGTACCATCTTGCCACATCAGCTCCACTGAAGGTTGCTGCAATAGAAGTTTCTTGCCGGCATTTTAATTAGGTTCAGTGTGGCATTTTGTTTTTGAAGTTGAAGGAAGAGGTTTACTTTTGTAGTTCTTCTGTTCTTACTCTGTATTGACTAAACACCTTTGCTGAGAGGTTTAGGAAGCACAGAGATCAACTTGCTAACCTGCATCCAATAGTTGGTAAAAAGGGTCTCTGTAATATTTTAGTGCATTTAGAGTGAATGTGGATTCTTGTTGGGAGAAAGTTTTTCTCCATCCTTCCCGCCTGGGAGAAGCAAGTGAAAGGAAAGGATTTTTCCCTGACTGCGATGTTTTTGGATCCTCCAGACTGAAGGTTCCCTGTGTCATCTAAAAGAAATGTGTAGAAAATGTTGTATCCTGCTGGAATTCAGAGCTGGGAGGAGAAAGGAAACTGAGACCACACACCAGAGTTTCTGCCAGGAAAATAGGAAAGGAGAGTTTTGGAGAAGGAAGAATCAAGCAGTAGACCCCAGGTATTGTCCAAGGGAGACCCTTAAGGGATAAGAAAACCATTTCCATTGCAAACCAGGCATTCAGTATTCTAATCAAGGGAAGTCAAGGGACCACAGACACTGATCAGTTTGGATTTTATTGATGTGATTATGGCTATGACAAAGAGCAAATGTATTTGGTGTCAATTTTCATTAAACAAACTGAACAGTAAGCTTTTATTTTTGGAACACACTATTTGTATGTCCATCCTGTTTATTGACATTGATCAATGCAGAGACATAGAGTTTAAGCGAACACCCACAGAAACATGAGACTTACAACATACCCCATGCCAGATTTTTAATAGGACTGTATAGACTAAGCCCTATACTGAGTGTGCCCTCTGCCTTCATAACTACCACTAGAAAAGGGGACTACACTGATATTGTATCAGTAAACAATGTGGAAAAAATGGTAACCAGCACAGCAGATGATTATGGTATATATAGGGAAAGGTATAATACCTTTCTTTATATAGTGGAATTGAATGTACTTATTAAGAACATAAGAACTCGCCATGCTGGGTCAGACCAAGGGTCCATCAAGCCCAGCATCCTGTTTCCAACAGAGGCCAAACCAGGCCACAAGAACAATGTTGAGATTGAGGTATGATAAACCCCTGCTCAAAAAACCTACCATCAGTAGAAATGAAGAAGTATACAATTGTAGTGTAACAAAAAGTCGATATGTTTCTTAATCTTTTATAAGAACATAAGATATACTGTACTGGGTCAGCCAAGGGTCCATCAAGCCCAGTATCCTGTTTCCAATAGTGGCCAATCCAAGTCACAAGTACCTAGCAAGTACCCAAACATTAGATAAACCACAAGCTACTATTGCTTATTAATTACCGTAATAGTTTATGGATTTTTCCTCTAGGAACGTATCCAAACCTTTTTTAAACAAAGTTACACTAATTGCTCTAACTGCATCCTCTGACAATGAATTCCAGAGCTTAACTATGTACTGAGTGAAAAAGAATTTTCTTCAATTTGTTTTAAATGAGCTACTTGCTAACTTCATGGAGTGCCCCCTGGTCCTTCTATTATCTGAGAGAGTAAATAACCAATTTACATTAACTTGTTCATGTCCTTTCATTATTTTGTAGACTTCTATTATATCCCCCCTCGGTCATCTCTTTTCCAAATTGAACAGCCCTAACTTCTTTAGCCTTTCCGCATAGGGTAGCCATTTCATGCTCCTTGTCATTTTGGTCGCCCTTCTGTGCACTTTCTCCAGTACAGCTATAACTTTTTTTCAGATGCGGTAACCAGAATTGCACACAGTATTCAAGGTTCGGTCTCACCATGGAGCGATACAGAGGCATTATGACATCCTCCGTTTTATTTTCCATTCCCTTCCTAATAATTCCTAACATTGTTTGCTTTTTTGATCACCACAGCACACTGAGCCAACGATTTCAATGTATTATCCTCTACGACACCTAGATCTCTTTCCTGGGTGGTAACTTCTAGGATAGAACCTAACATTGTGTAACTACAGCAAGGGTTATTTATCCCTATATGCATCACTTTAAACTTGTTGACATTAAGTTTCATCTTACATTTGGAAGCCCAATCTTCCAGTCTCACAAGGTCCTGCAATTCATCACAATCCGCTTGAGTTTTAACTACTCTACATAATTTTGTGTCATCCGTAAATGTGATCACCTCACTCGTCATACCCCTTTCCAGATCATTTATAAATATATTAGAAAGCACCAGTCCAAATTCAGTTTTCAAATATACTTTTACGATGGGTAAGTGGCAGCTGCTGCTCACTCCTTTGGGTTCTGTTCTTGTATTACTTTGGCTGAATTTTGCAAGAGCTCTCCCATTTCAGGAAGAGAGTTTCTTTCCAAATGTCATCAAAATCTTTCCACGGAAAGAGCCACCAATGCATGCATGCAGATAGACAGCCACTGCAAGAGCAGTGTGTGCACTTTACACTGACAAAATGCAGTAATAACACCTCTGAACAGGTCACCGGTGAGACGTCATCTATATTATTGTGTTCATTTCTTGATAGCCCTATCTCTGAAAGAATGTAGACAGAGTAAGGCAAGCCAGAGTAAGGCTTCCAAAATGATGCAGAGTCGACAACAAAAACCCTGTGAAATAACACTTAAGGAACTGATCATACATAACCTCGAGGAGAAGGATACGATTAACACGTTCAAATATCTCAAAAGAAGCAATAATGCACAAGAATTAAATATTTTTCAATAGAAATAGTTCTAAAACAAGTGTTCATAATACAAGGCAAAAAGAAGGTAGACGGGATAGCATTAGAAAATATTTCTACACAGAAAGAGTGAGGGATAGAGGCGGTGATAGAAACAAGTCCCACAGGTTTTTTTAAATCATCCCTGAGTGTCACATATGATGACATCTGGTAGGGCTCTAAATGCTGACCCTGGATACAGTTTTATCACATTTCTAGCCAATTTTGTCAAAAAGGGCATCTTTTCAGTTTTACTTTTTGTGGCTTTACAATATATAAATCCCTCCTCTGTTCCTTACTTTATGATCTGCCACCTCCTTCTTTCCTAGTCCTGATATGCTATTACTGTGAAACCTCCTCACTCCCTCCCTCCCAGGCCCTGACCCACTGCTGCCTCTATCCTTTTCCCATGCCATGCCCTGATCATCCACTGCAGTCACCACCATCTCTTCCCTCCTGGGCCCAATCTACTGCAGCCTCCTCACATTCCCTATTCCCATTCTGACATAGCGAACAATAATTTGTCATTGTGCTGGCAGATACTGGTGATTTATTGCACTCTCGATAAATTCTATTTCCTGTTTATTGGCTGAGTAAAGGAAAAGAAGTCAGATTTATTTTTTTCTGTAAATATTTTTTATGCTCTGGTTTTTCTGCTTTGTGTCAATTAAAAGCTGTTTTGTTGCAAAAGAGATATGTTTCTTTCAAAGGTTTCATCCATGTTCTTTGTTTTGTTAATATTTTTTATGGTGGTTTCCTTTTTTCTCTTTGTCTGGTATGTGTTTATTAGCGAATGATCTCACGTTCTTTGGGAGCTAATCCAGATGACTTCAAGGACCCTATTAAAATTAGTATCCCACGCTATGTCCTCTGCGGGCAGGGAAAAGATGAGCACTTTGAGTTTGAGATAAAAGTAAGTATGTCTCTTATAGCCATCATTGAGTATTTTGACACATTTATGTTGTTTTGCAATACTATTGATAAACTAGAGCTCATTTAAAAATGAACATTTTAAGGAACACAAATTCTTAATGGTATTTAGAGCCAAACTATATATCCTCATGAGATTTCAGCCTCAACCTAGCTTTCCATCCCATATATTTCAGCTTCTAGTACAGAAGATATATTACCTTTTTCCTATCTCAGTGCAAGTGAAAACAAGGACCCATTAAGGATGAGACATAATTTTTGTTTTTTAAAGGCAACCAAAAATCTTCTAAGGACATAGATTGATCCCAGTGCTCCAAAAATAACATTATTTACCACAAACCGAAATATGTAAAGAAATACAATAAAAGTAACTTAAAGTAACAAATAATCTAGGTCTAGTTAACAAAAAATTGCAATAGAACTGAACTGTCAAAATATCTATTAAATGAATACATTCTGAAAATTGTATTGTGCATTTTGCTTATAACAATCAAGCTATATACATTTCTGAAGCAATACAACTCGAACTTATTTTTCTGTGCATGAAAAGTTGATTTAAATAGTTTCTGCTATCTACAATGTATGAATTAGAAAACTGGCATAAGTAGCCACTGAGTCATAAATTCTAGTTATTTAAGTGCTGAGATGCTCAAACAAGTAGAGATGTCAAAATAAAAGAGGTTTTCTACTTGATTTTGACAAACCCTGCATATATCTCTGGGTTCATCAAGTAAGTTCAGTATGCCTTTTTTTTTTTTTTTTTTTTTTTAAGGAAAAAATACATTTCCAGCAAAACTCTAAGTGGATCAGAGGAAATTAAATGTGGATTTCCTTGGGTTGGCAGATGCACTTTAAATTTGCCCCAGACTAGACATGAAAAATCCAATATATTTCCCCCAGCAAATCTTGAGGAATTCACATTTCCTGTCACTCTCAAATCAGGCTGCAATCTGCTTGGTTCAAGTTTGATTTACAGTTGCTCATGCATACTTACAACGAAAGTCTTGAAAACACTGTGAGGCTGAATGAGGAAAAATTATTCAGCATAGCAAATGGTTTGTTGAATTCTCCATTTTTCCTTCCAGTTTAAAATAAATACTGAAAGCCTGCAGGTTTTTATAAAACCCTAAGACATTAGGGAAATAAAATAGTATAGTGAACAATCAGGTGCAAATAGTTTGTAAGAAAATGCAATCTGTCATGTAGAAATGTTATACTTAAGAAGATATTAATCATTTTTTTGTGACACTAAACATATTTTGTCAGAAAAAGCATTTGGAGAAGGAATTTGTTCTTAAAAATTTGCAGCAACAAAACATGACGAGGTCCATATTCAAAAGCCATTTAGATGGATAACGTAATAGTTGTCAGTGTAAATGGCTTACCTGGCTAAATTCTAGCTGGCTAATAAATTAGGAGACTAGAATTTAGCCGAATAAGTTAGGGACAGTCCAGAGGCATAACTGGGAGGAGTTGAGTTAGCTGGCTAAGTTAACCGGCTAACTCCGATATTAGTCGAATGACGTAGCCAGCTAAGTATGGTTGCATCAAAGAGCTGTCCTAAAGTTAGCCAATTATAGTTAGCCAGCAAATTAATTAAAATAGCTGTCTATATTCAATAGTGTGGCTATACTGTTGAGCATGCCTCCAAAGTTAATCAGATAAGTTTATCTGGCTAGCTTTGCTATCCTGTGTCTGAATATAGACTTCTATGTTTTTAACATCTAAGAGAAGTGGGAAAATCGAATATTTGTTGAAGATTAGTTTGTTTTGTTAACCTTTCTTATATTTTTCCACTACATGTGTCGTCACAAATCGTATACTCATTATTATATAGTCATCAAAAGCTTTGAGGTCTTTTTCAGCTCTTCTCTCTTGCTTAATTAAAACGTATAACACTAAACAAAAATGTTATGGTTACATTTAAGGCCCTATCTAAATTGCAGAATGAACTTTAAATAGCTGTATCTATATACAGTGGACCCTTGACTTACAAACGCAGTTTGTTCCAGAGGGCTGGTTGTAACTCAAGTTGGTTGTAAGTCAAGACTTTTTTCCATAAGAAATAATGGAAATACACTTAGGGGCAGATTTTAAATACTTGCGCGAGCGCGTACTTTTGTTCGCGCAGCAGGCACGAACAAAAGTACGCTGGATTTTATAAGATACGCGCGTAGCCGTGCGTATCTTATAAAATCCGGGGTCGGCGCGCGAAAGGGGGTGCACATTTGTGCAACCTGCGCACGCCGAGCCCAGCGCGCGCTGCCTGTTCCCTCCGAGGCCGCTCCGATTTCGGAGCGGCCTCGGAGGGAACTTTCCTTCGCCCTCCCCCCACCTTCCCCTCCCTTCCCCTACCTAACCCCCCCCCCCTTAACTTTGCGCGTGTCGGCCGGCTGCCCCGCACCGTGGTCCAGTCCCGGGGGCTGTTAAAGGAGGCCGCGGCCACGCCCCCGTGGTTTCGGCCCCCGGGCCGAAACCACGCCCACATCGCCGCTCCCTAAACGCCGCGCCCCGCTCCCTAAACGCCGCGTCATCCCGCCACGCCCCCGATAGGAAGCCCCGCGACTTACGCGCGTCCCGGGGCTCTGCGCGCGCCGGCGACCTATGCAAAATAGGCGCGCGAGGGCCCTGCGCGCGTAAATCCTTCCGGATTTACGCGCGCAGGGGTTTTAAAATCCGCCCCATAATGTGTTCCAAACCTCCCAAAGCACCCCTTACCTAATATTTTCATAATAAAAAAGGGTTGTATAATGTGCTTAATTACCAGAAACACCTGTACCTTTCCTAGTGTACTCACCAAAAAGTTATAAAATGTGCCTAGCCTACAAGAAACAACAATTTCATACTGTACTCACCATTCAAGTTGACATCTTTGGCTTGCAGTAAGGGAGGAGGGGGAGGATTCCCCCCTCAGAGCACACCTCTGGCCCCCAAACACTCATTTCCCCCTCCCAGCATACTCATTCTTCCCCTCCTGATAACTTGCTGTAGCCAGCTGAATGCTACACTCCTTTCTGCTGCTGCACAGAAGCTTCCTTGGTCACCAGTGATGCTGTTGCTTGCTGCAATGCCGTGCCTGGTCTGCCTATGTGCTCCTGTGAACATTTGCAGCTCTGGGTGCGCCTGAGATGGACAGGCCTCATCAGCAGCAGCCAATCACTGCAACAACAGAGCAGAAGTCCCACCCACCAAGCCCAAAAAAACGCGTTTGACAGGAAAAAACGCCCAATTAGAAGCAACCGCACGCACAAGCGGATACACATGGCCTTGGCCGGCATTCAGGTTGTAACTCAAGACTTTGGTTGTAACTCAAAACTAAAATTTTGGTTGTAACCCAAGTTGTTTGTATGTCAAGCTGGTTGTAACTCGAGGGTCCACTGTAGTAGACAAGACAAATAAAATTGTGGGAAACAGCTAATCGGAAAAGCCCTACTTTTAATTATTGTTGGAGGTAATAGATTAGCCCAGCGGTATAAGTATTTTGTATTAACAGGTCTCTTTACAGTTGTGCATTTTTCACGTTATTTTTCTGTGTGCTAATAGATAGTGAGCTATTCTGCATAGGTTTGCATCTCATTAGCATAGGTCTTTGAGTTATGTCTTGTGAGCTAATTAATGTATGTTAAAAGCGTTGTTAATGTGCATAAACTAAATTGCGTTTTAAGGTGTGTTAATGCTTACGAAAACATTAGCATACTTTAGTAGATTGGCTCCTTTCTGTGTTAAAGCAACCTTAAATGAAAAATATAAGACCTGACCCAGAGTGCTTTATGCATGCATAAATTCTTAATTGGGCAATTGAATTATGTAATTTTAGCTTACTGTACACTGCATATATTGCCATGGAAATGAGAGCAAGTAAAGGAAGTAAGAGAAGATAGAATAAATCACAGAGGAGATTGACAACAGTATGTTAAGGGAAAACAAAACAAAGATAGGAAAATTTTATTTTCAGTCTGGAAATTCTCCCCACCTCCCCTCCCCTCAATATGCAAACATGGGCCCTTGTGAGCCCCTTTTCCTGCCCTCAGAATGATTAAATATAGTCTCCAGTGGCCAATTCCCCTCCCCATCAAGGGAACAAAGATGGAACTCCATAGACTGATCTCCCCACCCACTTCCCACCAGGACACCTCCCATCACCTGCTCCATCTGATTATTCCTAATTGAAGATGGCAGCAGGAATGAGGACAACTTCATCCTGCCACTCTGGTTGCTGTGGTCAGAATGGTACAGACTAACCTGACAAGGTCTTTTGCCGTGCACTGGGGAGGGGTAAGAGGTTTGGGCTCCAAAGGCCTACTTTTTCACAGTGGGATAGGTTGCAAGAATGCCTCTTTAAAGCCCAATTTTGCTCACTTGAAGGAGTGGAAGGATCATCCCACAGGGATCCATTTTGCTTACTCCCTGAGTAAGGGGGGGGGGGGGATAAGGGTGCAAGAACCCATCTCTGCATACTAGGGGATGAAGGTGAGGGGATCAGATTGTGAAGGCCCATCTTTGCTCACACACAAGTAAATTTTAAAAGGAGCGCACGTGTGCCCATATATGTGCACACTGGGCAAGTGAACAAAAAATGCTCAATTTTATATCATGCATACAAGCACAAGCATACCACTTAAAATATCCCTACTGCCAGTATGTGTTGGAGCCTTTACACGCATACTCACAAGTGAGAAAGAGAGAGAGAGAGCCTATTTTAAAGAGACAATCTGTGACACTATGGGGTAGATTTTAAAAACCCTGCGCGCGTAAATCCTCCTGGATTTATGTGCGTAGGACACTCGCGCGCCAGCGCGGCTATTTTGCATAGGCCGCCAGCGCGCGCAAGTCCCGGGGCTTCGTAAAAGGGACGGGAGGGGGCGTGCCCGTGGGGCGTGGCAGGGGGCGGTCTGGGGCGGGTCCGGGGGCGTGGCGACAGTTCGGGGGCGGGCCAGGAGGGCGGTCCCGAGTCCCCCGGCACTGCGCGTGCAAGTTACACCTGCTTCAAGCAGGCGTAACTTGCCCAACAAAGGTAGGGGGGGGATTTAGGTAGGGCTGGGGGGTGGGGTAGATAGGGGAAGGGAGGGGAAGGTGGGGGGACGCGGAGGGAACGGAGGCAGGCTGCGCGGCTCGGCGCGCGCAGGCTGCCGATTTTGCACAGCCTTGCGCGCGCCGACCCCGGATTTTATAAGATACGCGCGGCTACACGCGCGCATGTTATAAAATCTGGTGTACTTTTGTTCGCGCGCGTATGTTTTGAAGATCTACCTCTATATATCTCCCATTGTAAGGGAGATTCAACTCAGGGTGGGTTTTAGGGAGAGCAGTGTTACAAGGGTCTACAGAACCTTGCAACACTGGGAGGGGGCAGACAAATATAACACCTGCCCCCTCCCATAACCCACCCTGAGTTGAAAGTGCACCTCTTACAGTGGAAGATATGTAGAGTGTCATACTCCCTCCCTTTCCCTCCCCCCCAGTGTTCTGGATCCCTCTGGCCCAAAATCTCCAGACTTGCGCCTTATCAGGACCAGTAGTAAAGTTAATATGGCATGTGTTGCTATGGTCAGCCTTACAAGATTCAGGGGTTACGTGCATAAGTCTTGGCCCCAAATCGGAATGCCCATGCGCTGCCCCTTTTCTGCCTCCTTCTTCTTGATGTGTATGCAGGTATCTACACGGGTACTTCCCGGCTTTTTAAAAATTGCCTTGCTCAAGTGCGGCCCACAAACACGTGTATGGGGCCATTTTTGTGCAAACAATGCTTTTAAAATCTACCTATTAGGGTGGGAGGTAGAGGGATTGAGCCAAGGGGGGCCCTTAGTATTGATCTTGAGGAGAGGATAAAACCAACTATCTTGGCAAACACAGTAACCTAATGATCCAACTAAAACAATTTAATTGTACCACAAGAGGTATAATGGTCCCAGTGTAGCTTTAGCAAGATTTGCACTGACCGGCATTAATTATTCATGAGCTGCTTTGCATGCTAAGCGGTTTATTTGAATCATTTTTGCATTAGATCATATTAAGTCTTCATTAACAGAGATTACTGCAGTAAATTATGCTAAATAATGCAAGCATCAACGCGCATGTTTACTATGAGTTAATGTTTGCATTAGCATCCAATC
Organism: Rhinatrema bivittatum; assembly: GCF_901001135.1. Classification (NCBI taxonomy): domain Eukaryota; kingdom Metazoa; phylum Chordata; class Amphibia; order Gymnophiona; family Rhinatrematidae; genus Rhinatrema; species Rhinatrema bivittatum. The sequence goes on along the minus strand of NC_042617.1, from coordinate 108,067,330 downwards.
ACTTTAGTAAATAGAGCCCTATTTCAAATAGAGCTGATAAATAGACAAAGTATAACAAAGGAAACACATCAACTGAAATGCTGAACACATACCCCTTTCCAGAACTTCCCTATTGCTAAATTCATCAGTTTTCCAATATGTACATTAGTCAGTGAATGCTTCCAAAGTGACTGTTCTTGGAGTTTGACAGTTTGGGGTTTTTCTATTTTTGTTATGCCTATATTATTCCTTGAATGTTTTCTTTGTTCCTGTAGATAACGGTCCTAGAAGAAACATGGACGATTTTCAGGCGATACAGTCGTTTCAGAGAAATGCATAAATCTTTGAGACTAAAGCACCCAGAGGTAAAATATTAGGTATTTTGCATTTCCTTTTCAAACTTTGGCCTAGATTTATCAAAATGCTATAAATTTCATATGAATAATGCCCACGATTATAAAAAGGGGCATTGTTAGGGTAATTTTTGAATTACCACAACATGCACTATTTTTTATGCACTCTCTACCTGGGTCCCATCAAGCTAGGGCAAGAGTATGTTGTAGAAATCTCATCCTTGTATAGCTTTCCTCATTCCAAATCACATCAAATCATCATTGATGTGTACTGTCTCATACGTCTGACTGTGCATGTAAAACTGGCCCCAAAACCCTAGACCACCACCAAAACCTCACCTCGAGGTACTAATTGACCCTCCTACAGTAGTATAAATAGATGCCTAATATATGTGCCATCCCAGAGGCATTCTCTCTCCACTCCACTCCACTCTTCCTCTCCCCCCTCCCCCTACGAGATTTGCGATAAATATCACAAATCCCGTTTTGGGCATATCGCACAGCTTAATGCCAGGAAAAAAGGTGTAGTTATTTCCAGCATTAAAACGTGTGATACCATGCATTACGCTATCACATGCAATGCTAAATGTCCCTCATTTTCATAAACCCTACCCAAACTCCTCCCTTTTGACAACATTTAAAAAATTTGATTACACATCATACGATGCAATAAATAACGCCCTAAATTCCGCAATAACACCATAACACATTTTGATGAATGGCCCTGTTTCAGACCAATGCAATAAGAGGTGCAGGAGAGCCGGCGCTCCGAGTCAAGCGCCAGCTCTCCCGACGTGCACCCAGGCACCTCTCCTGGGTGCACGATTTTTGTATTCAAATGAGGCTGCGCGTTAATAAAGAGGCGCTAGGGAAACTAGCACGTCACTAGAGCCTTCTTATTAGCGGAAGCGCAGTGGTCAGCGGGTTCAAAAACAGACACTGGCAAAATTCAGTGTCCATTTTCGAACCCGCCAACCAGCGGGCAGATTATTTTTTTTTTTTGGTATTTTTTTTTTTTATTATTATATTTGGTGCCTCCAACTTAATATCGCTATGATATAAAGATGGTGTACAGAAAAGCAGTTTTTTCTGCTTTTCTGTACACTTTTCCCAGTGCTTTCAAAGTTAACGCCTACCCTTGGGCAGGTGTTAATTTCTGAGAGTAAAATGTGCGGCTTGGCACCCCTGTTGTTGTGCCTGTTGCACGTCTTTGGGTGCATTTGGTGCATTGCTAGGGCATCCTCAGCTCGGTACTCACCCATATGTGAGGACTATCATCCTGCTTGTCCTGTGAGAAAGCAGAGTTGCTTACCTGTAACAGGTGTTCTCACAGGACAGCAGGATGTTAGTCCTCATGAAACCCACCCGCCACCCCGCGGAGTCGGGTTCGTTTACGTTTTCTTATTTTATTTTTCCCACATACTTTTTGCTATATAACGAGACTACTAGTATGTAGGGAGCAATAATCAAATGTGCTTCTGTTGGTGTGAACGCTGCAGCTACTTTTAGCCACAAGATTTCCATCAATAAAGCAAAACTGCGCCAGTAGTTATCCTTTGATTATTGCCTAAGGAAAAATTACCTACAGAGATTTGTACCTGCTTTCTCTGTGGGTAATTTTTCGGAACGAAACAGCATTATAGTTTTATATAATCAAAACTACATGTGATGTTGCATTTTCAGCCCTAAGGACTACTTCCGCAATGTGTAGATAAAGTACCCGCATTGTTGAAAATTACACAGACCTTGCATACAAAGTGAACAATAATCAAAGAGCTCATTTCTATGGGGAAAACACTGTTTTATACATGAGAAAATGTCTTTGATTATTGCTCTCAAAAATTTGAAACTGAATTTTATTTTCAACAATTGCTTATATAAATGTTAGCTTGTAAAAGCACAATGGTATGCTTTTCCAGTGCTTAATTTTGATTTCATAATGTAGATTTATCATATTTCTCACAGTATGACTCTTTATTATGAAGCTTTCAATGAGAGGATGATGCACTGAACAAATGCAGCATATTATATTATTGATGATACTTCAGAAATGCTGTAGAAAATTATCAGTAATTCCATAGATCAGTCTGTACTGTACCTCATCATCTTACCAGCAGCATGGAAACAAAAGCAAGGAAATTTAAACAGAGAAATTGTTTAAGAAAAAGAAAACAAAACAGAATCTTAAAGCACTCCTTGGTTTTCTTTTCCTAAGAAAAGCAGGCTCCATAATTCTGATGGTCTTGCTTTTATATATTTAACATTTTCTTTTGTAAGTAAAACAGTGGTAGAACAGATTGGAATCATAGACAAGCACCTAAACATAGGATATAGTAAAAAAAGCTTGGAGCTCAAAAATTAAATAGTGTCAGTTTTTAGTATCCATAAATCAATAGATCAAGCACTTCTGTTAGTGCAAATCCTTATCCCCAGATCAATAAGGAACAAAGCAAAAAATCTGATCAAGGTACGCTCATATAGTTTAGAAGAGAGACTGAATGCACCACTTGCATAATTTGTTTTAAAGGAGGTTTATCATGTATTCTTTTTACTAATATTTCTGTAAATGAACATGCAGAAGGCTGTGATTTTGCAAATTCCATCTGTTGTAAAAATCTGTCCTCCTTTGGGGGGGGGGGGGGAGGCGGAGGGTTTACACTGCATCTGTAATTGATTCTAGCAGTACTGCAATAGTAAAAGCATGAGGTATAACGTCTGCTGTGTTTCTTCAATTTACTTAGTCTACAACCATCACCGATGCCCATCTCCTTTATGCCTCCCTTTATACACTAGGTTATATGGTGGTGATCTTCTCCTTTGTGTCATTCCCCCATTAACTTCTGTTCAGTAAGTGCCAGCTCTGAGGGCACAGTGGATGCTTGAGCACACCCAATACTGAGCAAAAGGAGAAAGAGCCAGGTCCAAGATAATAGACATGTTCCAATTTCTGGAACCCCCAAATCTATGCCTATCCATAAGATCCTTCAGGAGGTACAGATGAGGATGTGGGAGAATCCCCTCTCTGTAACTCCAGTTAATAAGATGGTGGATGCAATATATTGTGTTTTTGAGAAGGCACAGTCTCATAAATGCTGATGGTTGAATCTACTCTCAAGAAAGGTAAGAGGTCTAGGACTTATTCCTCGTTGACCCCAGGGAAGGATTCTTGTACCATGTACGTGCCTGGGAGAAAGGATTTTCAGGAAGATATGCTCATTGCCTACAAAGGATCCTATCAGCTAGCTCTTCATGGACTAGTATGTACAGAATATTTAGAAGAAAGAGTGTGAAAGGGACTACAGGGCATCTTGGAATTACTAGTGGATAAGGATATGGAGTGTGGAAAGTACATAGGCACCTCCACCTTTGTTGTCTTCAACACAGCATCGAATCTCTGCAGTGAGTATTGGCATCCATAGACTTGCCTGGCTATAGGTCTCAGACTTCCAACCTGATTTTCAGGAAAGACTCGCTGAAATGTCTTGCAATGGAGAGAATCTCTTTGGAGATAAGGTCAAGAAAGCAGTGTACAAAGCTTCAGACCCTGTCCACTGCCACTCTAGACCCACTCTCTTCAACTATGAGGAACTTATGTTGGGGTGCTGAGAAGACATTTCTGTCTGCTGAGGAAATGTTTTCCTCTACCCTCCTCATTCCCATCAGCAACAGGGTCCTTGTACTCACCCCAAAAGTACAGCCAGCACCCCCTATCAAAACCTGGGATGGGGTTTTGACTGGATCACAGGGAGCATACCCAAGATATTGGTATCCATGCCAGAGGACCTTTCATATGGTGTCAGCCTAAGGTTTTACATGATCCATTGACCCAGAATAACAGATGCTTGGATCTTCAGAATAGTTCAAAAAAGGATAAGATTGTCTGTTGGTTGTACCTCCAAATCATCCACCAAAATCTGCTTGATCAGTGTTTTAGCATTAGGAATTGCTCCAAAAGAAACTGTCCTCCATCTTACAGGCCAATGCGGTTGAGCCCATTCCACCATGGAAAAGTGGGCAGGGATTTTACTCCAAGTACTTCCTAGCTAGCAGATTGTATCTCCTAGGCAGGCTTGAATCTAATGAGTCACATCAAAGCTCATAGTGCCAGAACCATGGCAGGATGAACAGTCCACCTAAAATCAGGCTTCATGGATGAGATCTGCAATGCTATGAAAAGGGAGTTCTCGCCACACATTCACATTGCACCGTTTCATGGACAGGGACTCCTGATGCAATAGTAGGTCTGCTAGTCTATCATGATGAGTGTCTTTGAAGTATAAAACCCAACTCCACCTCCCGCCCCCCTTGGGCCCGTTGTTTTGGTTCTAGGCTGCCCTTATAAAAAGACAGAAAATACAAAAATGGGTGTTTGCTTCTTTGTACTGTTTCTGGTTTTTTCCTTTTTCATTCGTGGTAGCCTGTAACTAGGGATTCTTCATGCATGAAGACTGACATCCTACTTATTCTCAGGGAAAGCAGAGCTGCTTACCCTGTAATAGGTGTTCTCTGAAGACAGCAGGATGTCTGTCTTCACAGAGCCCAACCACCTCTCCTTGGAGTTGGTTTCTCTAAATCTAAGCTAAATTAAATACTGAAGGGGGCCCCCTTGTGGACATGTAGCAGAATAGAATGCTCAAAGTTTTTAGAACTGTTGAAATCAAATTTCTGTGCTGGGCTCCATCTGATGATGTCACCCATGAGTAAAGACTGACATATTATTGTTCTCAGAGAAGACCTGTTACAGGTAAGCAATTCTGCTACCTTGGGAACTTTGTTATCAGAAAAATCACTCAGTGACTAGTCAGAGAATAAAGTGAAGGGAGATTTGCAGAGAGAGGCAAGTATGGTGAACAGACAGTGAGGTTTGGAGGCAAAGGTGTCAGACAATTATAGCATAGTTGCATAAAGGGTAGCTTTCAAAAATCGTTATGCTGTCCCATTTACATGTGTATATGGGCATGCGGAGATCTACTATAGTATTTTATAATCTGTGTGTATCTGGTCCACACAGATAAAATACACTTATATATGCCCTCCAATATATGCACATATGTTTTAGTATGTGCAAATATTTGCAATGCATTGAAAGTGCATACTTTCTCCACCTATTTTATAAACATGGTGAATTTTAAAAGCCTTGCACGTGCCAAATCCGGAAGATACAAGCACAAGTCAGGCTGGTGTGCACCATGCAGATTTTAAAAGTCCCCTGAGGATGCGCTTATCTCCCACTGCGTGCACAAATGAAAAGTTTCCGAAAAGAGCCAGAGTGTGGGCGTGGTCAGGGCGTGGGCATGTTGGAGCCTGGCCAAGAAATGTGCTTGTAAATACTTGCTCATCCTTGTGCGCACCATGGTCCCCTGCTGCATAAATGTACTTCTGCTATGGATGGTGTATAAGTATTAAAACAAAAAAACCTAGGCTAATCAGCAGAGTTGCTCAAAAAAACGTTGAAAAGAACCTGTCCAAGAACCAGTCTCTAAGGCATACTGCTAGTAATGCCCCCCCCCCCCCGTCCTCAGAATAAATTCCATTTACTGCTACCCTTTATCATCTCCCACTCAGCCAACCCACTAACCCAGTCAGTCACTCTAAGTCCCAATACTCTAGGTTCCAATACTTAATTTATTTAAAAGTCATGTATGTAGAATGGTATGAAAAGCCTTACTGAAATCAAGGTATAATTTATTTATTTATTTATTTATTTTGAATTTTTATATACCGACATTCTTGTACCAGATACAAATCATACCGGTTTACATTAAAAACAGACTATGCAGGAAAATAGGTTTCCTAAGTCAAATACATTGAACATATTTAATAAACAAGGGATTACTAAACACTATGAAAAAGGTTAATTAACAAAGGAAAACTTAAGGGAATTAAAATAAGCGTAGCACAAAAGATTGCACGAAGGGTTGCACAAAGGGGAGTGCCCCTTTGGCGCATCCCTTCGGCGCGCGATACCTGGTGGAATGTGGCCATTTACCGGCTCGCCACTGAGCGTGATGACGTCAGTGGGGGTGGGTCTCTTCATCCCTGAGATCACAGCATTCTTATTTATTTATTTTATTTTATTTGATGTGATCCATGTCATTTCATGACATGGATCACATCAAACCGGTTTACATTTAACAAAGTGTGCAAGATAAGAGATAACTCAAACAACTGTAACAAGAGCATTGAAAGGAGAGTGACAGTTACAATAAAACAGGGAAATAAATAACTGGGTCTTGGAGGTGAGAAGAGGGGGATTAAACTTACAGCAACTTATTTACAAATAATACATCTAACGCGCTTCTTGATTCAACTCTCTGGTCCCCCAGTCAAAGAAATTGGTCAGATTCATTTGACAAGATCTACTGGTAAAACTAATCTGCCTCTGTTCTTGCAATTCCAAAAACTGCACTATTTTAGCAGTAATTCTATTAATTTGCTTACCACAGAGGTCAGACTAACTGGCCTGTAGTTCCCAGATTCCTCCTTACTTCCACATCCACCCATTTCCAGTCCTCCAGACCTGTTCCCAACTCTAAAAAAGCATTGAAAATGTTAGCCAGTGAAGCTGCCAGAACTTCTTTATGTTCCTTTAGTACCCTCAGATATATCCCATCTGGCCACATAACTTTATCAATGTTAAGCTTAGTTAGCTCCTCATGAAAACACTTTTCTGAAAATCTATTTAAGTTCACCTGGCTTTCAATCTTATCTATGTTTCTTTTATGTTGTCCTGCTCCTGGCCCTTCCACAGTGAATACCGAACAGAAATATTTGTTAAGCAATTTTGCTATTTGCTCATCAGCCTCTACAAATTCCTCTCCTTCACCTCTGAGTCTCACCATGCCACTTTTGTACTTCCTTCTATCACATCTAAAAAAAAAAAAAATGTGTCCCCTCTTTTACTATATTGGCTATTTTTTCTTCTATTTGAATTTTTGCTTTCCTGACTACTTTTCCAGCTCAGTAGCCCTTTAAATGTCATCCCATGGTCCAGAAAGCCAAACCGCTTACATAGACACCATCTATGCAGTCATTTATTTACCTACAGAATGTGAGCTTCTCTGTCTAGGCCCTTTTCCTTGACTGGTAGGGTGGAGGAGAATTCCTGTGCACCTATCTCCTTTATTCTCTCTCCCAAAGCCATGAAGGCACTTTTGGTACAATCTGTCTGGTACCCAGCAGTATCATTTGTACCAACACGGATGAACTGTATTGGACAGTAGTCAGTAGGCTTGAAGATTTTGAGCAATTTCTCCAAAATGGCTTGGATTTTGGTACCCAGCAGACGGTATGCTTCCCGGATCAACATGTCTGGTTGGCAGTTGGATGCCTCTGTGCCCTTCAGAAGCGAGTCACCAACCACTCCTAACTACCCTCCGCCTCCTAGGTGCAATGGTTGTTGAGCCCACAGCTTTGGGGTTTGCATATTTTGGTTCCTCATCCTGGTATTGTTTCTCCTCCTCCACTTTCAGGACCAATAGCCACTGCTATTACTAGCAAAGGTAACATGAAATAGACTTAGCTTTTGTGTACCTGCCAGGTTCTTATGGCCTGGATTGGCCACTGTTGGAAACACAATGCTGGGCTTGATGGACCCTTGGTCTGACCCTGTATGGCATGTTCTTATGTTTTTACATACTGGTTCTTTAGCTCAAGGGAGATCAAAGTCATGGTGTAGGGTCTAGAAACTGTAGTAATCTGGATCTAGCTGTCATCTCACATCACCTTCCCCTCTGCTTGATTTTTCCATCATTGATGCTTTGATAAGCACTTCAACAATGTAGTCCTAATTTTTTCTGATGCTTCTCAGTCTCACTACCTCTTCTCTTAGTTTTGTCACCTATTTCCTGAGGAGGTCAATCTGGAGTTATCTTTTACACTGAACCATTTCCTTACTATGGAACAGGAAATCTGTCTGAACAGCAATAGAAGTGATAATGGCAGCAATAACTTTGGCAGTGTAATGTTTCCCAGCCATCCTTCAGTTATTGGTATGTTCTAGTACCTATTGAAAGAAAAGAGAAAGACCTGCCTTTTTCTCAACTGTCCTGCAAGTACAAATAGTTGGCTTGTAGAATCTAACTTCCACCTCTATACTCAGAATCCCTGCTTGTGGTCCTGTTTGAGTTTGATACTTAGTAATATGAATTATCTTGTCTTATTCTTTTAGACTACCAAATATATTTATACATCTATAAGGGACATAGTTTTGTGTTGTTCCCTTTGTAGACTCTTATTACTGAGGGTATAAAGGTAAACCAGAGCAACTAGAAATTACCACAGAAATCAAATATGATGCTGTTAACCAAACTCAGAAAAGAATTACTTGATTTGTTCTATTTGTAGAAGACACAGAATGACCTAAATGCTACCCAATCCACATTTTGCAGAGATGGGACAATCCTAGAGAAATTCAAATTTCAGTTTGTTTTCAGTGAATTGAATTAAAACAGAAAGATTCTTGTCAACAAGATACTCAAGCCTGTGAGAGATCCTTAGTCATTAATAAGATCATCTTATCGACACTTTGAATTGATAGCATCATTGTTATACCCTACTGGGTTATAATATACAATAACTCCCAATTGTTGCATCCACACTTGGGAGAGCACCAGTAGCTTCATGCAGTATGAATATATAGATCTCCATTGGTTCCCTATAACCCACAGAATTCAATACAAAGCCCTTACCCTAATGCTCAAATCCCTTAACAATGAAAAGACAGACTGGCTAAAGGCCACCCTTCATCCATACACCTCCCAAAGAAACCTACGATCCAATAACTCCGGAGTACTCTCCATCCCCTCCAACAAACAGGCCCACCGCACCTCATCACGAGAACGAGCAATTTCAGTAGGACACAAAATGACCTAAATGCAACCCAATCCAAAGGAGAACAAACTACCAGCAAATCTCAGAACGGAACCCTCATCACAGATCTTCAAGAAATCACTAAAAACATGGCTATTCCAAAAAGCTTATCCAGCCAACAGATAATGCCACGTCATCCTCAATAACCACTACCTAACAGATCTCCAACCCCGCACATAACCTACAATGAGAACACTTAATAGTCAAATCAAACGTTAGCTGTTGTATTGTCATGAAAATAAGCCGTTTATGTTTTTACAATGTTATAAATCTATCCTTTACAAAACTATACTTCGCTGTAGTTTTACAATGTCTCAATGTAAAGATAGCATGACCTGTTATCACACTATCTCACTAGACATTATGTAAACTGATGTGATACTCTTGGGTGAAAATCGGTATATAAAAACAAACAAATTAATTAATTAAATAACCTCTGTAATGAAGCGACAGCCTTTTAAATCGTATCTGAAACTTCCCTTTCATTTCCAATTAAGCTGACCTTTTTTTTTCCCCCATCTGGTCAAACGTATTTGGAAAGATGGTGGAAAGAAAACACAAAAGAAAAACTGATAGGAGGTATTACTGTTTAAATATCTTGCAGATTTTTCTTGTGAGAACTCTATGCCTTTCTGTTGCCCAAAGAGCCTCAGGAGACCTCTTTTCATGGCCATAAAGATGTTTGTTTGCCTAATTAAATACTTTTAAATTAAATAGTAAGAAAATGAGTATGTATAGTGCATTATAAATGAGCATAAGTCAGAATGAATACATTAAGATTATAGTGACATGTTGGTATACAGCAGTAATTTATCACATCTACCAGCTGTTTCCCTCCCACACATAAAGATGCATGTTCACCTACGTTTTTAAAAACAAAATTCAAACGTATCTTCATCCTCGTCTATTATTATTGGGTGCGTTTTGCTGAATTAAAAACACCTGTTGTCATAGGACGTCCATCTCTCGTCGTCTGTACACATGGTGGCAGTCAGAAATCACTAAGTGTATGTTGTTGAAATTCATCATGGGAATTGGAAGAGAAAGTTGTCATGGAACTGTAATTTTGATTTGAATTTGTATAAAATTACAATTGCCTGACAACTTTTAATATTGATCCCCCATGCTGGCATTCAAATGGGATAAGAAGGGGAAATATGCCTTTGTGTAACACTTGTGGTGTGCACTTTTCAACTTGTAATTACTTATTTTGCACATATTATTAATGCTTTGACCCCTATTCTCTGGAATTTTGATTATGTCAGTTACATCCCTAAACAACTGGCTGAGCAGATTAGATAGGCCACTTTGGTCTTTATCTGCTGCCATTTATTTATTTAAGGTTTTTTTTTTATATACCGATAGCTGTTGCACATGGTATCGGTTTACAAGGAACATTGCGCTTAAAAAATGAAGCATATCAGTTACAAGGAACAAATTAGGGTCAATTAGGGATAACAGATGTAAGAGATAAATAAATTAAATTAATCAACTATATACAAGTATATAATATGGTGATATAGGGGTGACAGAAATATGATATAATTAAAAGCTATTTACAGGATCAATATAAGGTAATAGAAGAGGAAAAACTTGTCAGAAACCTACTATACAGGTAAATCTGTAGGGGGAGGTAAAGAGAATTATGACATGGAGTCACAGTGGAGAATAAGGAGAGAGGTGTTAGTCAAAGGCCTGTTTGAATAGCCATGTTTTTAATTTTTTAAATTTCTGAGTGCATGGCTCTATGCGGAGGTCGGGGGGCATTGAGTTCCACATTGTGGGACCTGCAAGGGAGAATGCGCTGACCCTTGTGGAGGAGAGGTGTGTGAGTTTGGGAGAGGGTATATATAACGTTCCTTGGTAAGCTGATCTAGTAGGTCTGTTAGATGTATGAAAGAGGAGTGAGTCGTGTAGCCATTTTATGCTTTCCGTTGAACAATGTCTTATATATGAGGGATAAGCATTTGTATTGAATTCTCAAGGCAATTGGGAGCCAGTGGAGCTCTCTTAATATAGGGGTAATGTGGTCTTTCCTGCGTGTATTGGTGAGAATTCTAGCTGTGGCATTCTGTAGCAGTTGCAGGGGTTTGATGAGGTAAGGAGTCCAAGGAGGAGCGAGTTACAGTACTCAGTTTTGGAGAAAATGATGGTTTGAAGCACAGTTCGAAAGTCGGAGTTATGAAGGAGAGGTCTCATTTTCTTTAAAACATGTAGTTTAAAATAGCATTCTTTTAAGGTGGATTTAATGAATGGTTTTTAAGTTCAATTGATTGTCAATTGTGCACCTAGGTTTTGTGCATGTAAGGAGATGAGTTTGAGGGGGGGTGAGGAGTTGAAGTAAATGTGGGCGTTGGGGGATATGATGAGGAGTTCTGTTTTGGCGGTGTTAAGAACTAGGTTCATATTTGTGAGGAGATGGTTGATGGTGGTGAGGCAATTGTCCCATGTCTTTAGGGCCTTGGGTAAGGAGTCAGTAAAGAGGATGAGAATTTGGATATCATCCACATATATGTAGTGGGTGATGCTTAGGTTAGTTATGAGTTTGCAGAGGGGGTAGCATGTAGATGTTGAAGAGGGTAGAGGAAAGAGAGGATCCTTGGGGAACACCACAGGTAATGTTAATTGGATCAGATTCGTAGTTACCCAGCTTAACTTTGTAGTGTCTGTTTTCAAGGTAGGATTTCAACCAGAGTAGGGCTGTTCCTGTTATGCCAATGTCAGCGAGTAGTTTTAAAAGAGTGTTGTGGCTGATGGTATCAAAAGCAGATGATATGTCGAGCATTGCCAGGAGGTAGGAGTGACCATTGTCCATTCCTTTAATTATGTTGTCAGTAAGTGATATAAGAAGTGTCTCCATACTAAGGAATTTACGGAAGCCAAATTGGGAGGGGGACAGTATCTTGTGGTTGTCAAGGTATTCAGAGAGGTGGAGATTGACTATTTGTTCTGTGATTTTGGCAAGAAAAGGCAGGTTTGAGATGGGTTGGAAATTGGAGGGATCTTTGGGGTCAAGGATGGGTTTTTTGAGTATAGGTTTGACAACTGCCTGTTTTAGGGTGGAGGGGATGATACCTTGTGAGAGGGAGCAATTGATTATCTCAGAAATGGGTTTTGCTATTATGTTGGGTATAGATAGTAGGAGTTTGGTAGGGATGGTGTCAGAGGGATGAGAGGAGGGTTTGGCTTTCTTTAGAGTGGTTTCTATTTCATTTGACAAGGGTGCTTCGAAGGAGTCAAGGCTGGTAATCGTGTTATTGGGGGGGGGGGATGATGTTGGAGGTGCGGGTGGGAAAGTTAGCTATGATGGTGGAAATTTTGTTTTGGAAGACATGGGCAAGGTCATTACATTTGCTTTTGGAGCCAAAGTCTGAAGAGAGTGTGCTGGACGTTTTGGTGAGTTCAGAAATAATGGAAAAGAGGGCCTTGGCATTGTACTGGAAATCATGATTTTTAAGGGCATAGAAGTCCCGTTTTGTTTTTTGAATGAAGGTCCTATATTCATGCATGGAAGCAATGTTCGAGGCGTGTGATGTAGGTGAAGGGTATTTTCACCAATGCCTTTCCTTGTTTCTTAGGCTGTTTTTTAGATTTTTTAATTCAGGAGAGTACCATGGCTTTTTGCTGTTGAGGGCTGGGTTTATGGATTATGTGGTGAGAGGGCATATTTTGTCAGCAATATCTTGAGTAATGTTGGACCAGGAAGACAGGGCAGATTCAGGGTTTACCAAGTCAATTTTGTTGGGAATATCTATGCAAGCAGCGATCAGGTCATCTCTGGTGCAGGTTTTTCGGAATTGGAAGGAGAGAATGTGGGGGGGGGGGGGGAAATGGACACAGATTTTTTTATAGAAAGAGTGGTGTTTATGAGGGAGTGGTCAGACCATGGGACTGGTGAGCAGGATGGGGATTCAGTGATGTGGATGCTGGAGTTTGTAAAGATTAAGTCTAGAGTGTGGCCTGCTTTGTGGGTGGGGTGGTTTATAATTTGTTTAAAACCCATAGCATCAAGTGATGAGATGAAAGCTTCGCATGAAGGCGATTGTGGGTGGGCATCTACATGGAGATTGAAATCGCCGAGAAGGATGGTAGGTATGTCGAGGTCTAGATTTTCAGCAAAATATTCGATGAGGGGGGAGGCATTGCTTTCTAGGAGGCCTGTGGGGGGGTATAGATGAGATATATTTGGAGGTGAGATGTTTTGAAGAAGCCGAATTCATATTTAGTGGGAATGTTGACTGTTTGTGAGATAAGTTTGAGATCTCGTTTGACCACGAGGAGTATCCCACCTCCTCTTTTTTTTGGGTCTAGGAATGGAAAAGATGTCGTAAGAGAGTGTTGGTAAATGATTTAGGAGAGTAATGTCGGTGTGTTTGAGCCATGTTTCTGTGACTGCACAGATGTCTGGTTTAGAATCAGAGAGGATATCGTTAAGAATGTGGGTCTTTTTCACAAGGGATTGGGCATTGAAAAGAATTAGGGAGACCAGAGCGAGTCTCATAAATTGCGTGAGGGGGATGTCATGATGGGGATCAGTCATCTGGTGTAGTAGGGAGGAGGGGTTGCAAGGGAATTTCTGTGGTGGCATGTGTGGTATTGAAGAGTGGGGATGGGTTGGGGAGGCAGCATTGTGATAGTGTGGAGAGGAGAAGAGCGTGGGTGGGTGTGGTGGGTAGTAGTCAGAATTTACTATGTTACTAAATCATTTTCAAGCACTCTTAGATAATCTAGTTTAAACAATCAATGGGCTGATGCCTCCTTCCCCTGCTGCATACATAGGCACTACAGAAAGATGCAAGTAGCTTGTAAAGGAAGGGAAGGAGGGTTCCACTATTTTAATGGACCCAATTTCCTCCTTTTCTTCAACTCCCTGCAAATTTAATGAACAATTAGTTCTCTATTTGAAAGCCAAGACTCTATATCACTAAATTCTTTATTCTTTTCAAATGATTGAGATTTCCATCTATAGAGAATGCTGCCAAAACTTTATTCACCCACTATACCTTCTTACTAGCAATCTGAGTCTGTCAAAGAGTTATACCAGGCCGTTTGTCTCAGATAAGCAAATGTTTTATTTTAGGGATATTTAGGTTTATTACCAGGAATTATCACAACAATTTGGTAATTGTCAGGGAAGGAATTTATTACTAGAATATGTTACAAATGAATATGCCTGGCAGGTATTAGGAAATTAGTAAGACAATAACGTATCACATTACATCTAAAAGCTAAAAAGCCTATCTGACTGCCCATGGATAAGACCCCCAAATCTTAACACTGCATGTACAGAAGGTCTCTGGTCTATGAAGGGAGTCTTGGCTGTAACGGAAGCGGTATCTGCTGCTGGGACCCACACGCTGCTTGTCTTACGGCACGTCGCTTAGCCAGATGGAGACTCACTTTGTCCTGTGAGGGGGACAAAACAGATTCAGTCCTAGGCTAAGATGGAGCAGGGAAGGGAGACCTCAGTTTGGTGCCATGCCCTGATACAGTGAGGTGCTGAGGGCATTGGGCTCTAATAATGGGGATGATGTTCTTGATGGTGATGAGGATGATAATTTTCTAATGGTGAAGCCCCTGCTTTCTCTTCTCCCTATTGTTTTAAGGGCTTAGATTTGTATTATTCAGTGAGCTAATGCATATTTAAGCAGGTCCACGATTAGAGGTGCAGTTGCTCCATTTTTCCACACTGGACACCTTCTTTGTCCTCTCTGGTGGGTCAGCTCCAGGCCATGTAACATTGAACAGGTGTCTATGGCAAACACCTTACTGATAAATCCTGCGCTGTGGATGGGCTGGCTTGGTTATTAGGCCATAGCGTTTGCAGTGTCGGGGGCGTAAAGATGTCTGTTTCTCCACACCCACACACAAACCTTTCATTGTCTTTGTGTATTCTCTGTGTGTACAGAGAATAGTCTTCTTTATTTGCAGTTGGCCTTGCAAATGGTCTGTCTTTGCAGAACAGATAAGCCAGGCATATATCCGCTCTGCATACAGAGTGCAGGAAAAAAACAGGCAGAGTATCTGTTTTGTTCTAATGTCAGAGAATCCTTTTTGGTGCCGCAAATAGTTAATGAAGATTCAGGACTTACCCCTACATTTCATTTCTTAGAGATGCCTTGGATCATTTTATGCTCCTCTAAGTGACATATTGGGACCTTCATTTTCAGATGTTATTGTTCTTTATTTTTCCCAGTAATTAATCAGGGTCTTTTATGAAAAGAATGAAAACAGGAGAAAATCAAATGAAAAAAAATGATTATTTTTCTGGGCAAATATCAGTTTATTTTGGTGGACAGAAGGCAGGGCAATAAAATATCAAGTAGATTCTCCCACCCACCCACTTAGCAGCACTCCCATGTCTACCCTAATCCCTGCCTAGCATTTCCCTCCTTTCCCCTGACCCCCAGCAACAGCATTCTTCCTCACTGTATAGCGTCTCTCTCCTTCGGCAGCCTGCTTACTGAGGCTTCCATGCTCCGCAGCACTACGCTTATGCTTTTGGGCAGGCCCGGGGACCCTGCTGAGAAGTGCTTTTGGTAGACCGGGCCTGCTTCAAATGCATTTGCAGCATCAGACAGCAGATACTTTGGCTGCTAGGGTTGAGGAGGCGGGACTTGAAAAACAGCATGGATGGCACTGGAGAGTGAGCGCTTTCATTTATGGGAGGTGGGACATGAAACACAGCATGCACTTTTGCCCACACTGGCTGGAGGCCTTGAAACATAATCTGCAACTCAGGAGCAGATTTTTAATCAGCCTAAAATGAGGGTGACTATCAGTTTAAACAGATTGTCACTTTTGGAGAATTCCAGGAATTTATGAGTGAATATCTGTTTAATCTGAAAATGAAGGACCCTAGAAACAAATTATGCTCCTTTAATTAAACAAAGTTCTTCAGTGCCTAGGTACTAACAATTTGCATGTGCCATGGTCTTCAAAATGTTTCTATAGCTTTTTATTAAGATCTTGTGTTTACACACATGCTGTTTAATTCATTTTCTAGTGCTTGAGTCCTACCATAAAATATATGCATTCTTTTTATGTGTGTTAGTCATCTGTATGAAGGGATTCAGTTTGTGTTCATTCTGCTTGTGCATACACTGCAGAAAGCTCACTTATTTCACTCTCAATAATCAATCTAATTTGTCCTAAAGAGCTGCTGCTCTCTGGCCGCAACAAATCAAAATTGGAGTATTACTTATTTGTTTGCAGGCATATTTCCCTGTGACAGCTGTTTGAATGAGGATCTGGGATGTGCCATTAATTTTGAGTAGTCAGAAATGCATCCATCTACTCAGCAGCAAGAATTACTGCTGCCCTTTGAGTTTTCATTATTAGCATTTCTCAAAGTCGGGCTGGATGAAATATTTACAGCATTAGTCAGACATATATGACAAGGATGTTTCATGAACTCTGCCAGATAGATGTATTCCAGGTAAATTTGCCTGGAATAAGCAAATCATTTCTAATTGGAAGGCAAAGACTGCTACCATATTTTTTCATGAAACAGAAATTTAATAGTACAAGTCAGAATATTAGCCTGTACTGTATATAGAGGAGTTGATGTAATTTATTTACATAGATTAGTAGCTCTTAGCAAAAATATTGCATATGCTATATCAGGGATTCTTAACCTGGGGTCTGTAGGGTAGGTCCAGCGAATCCATGGAGGGCCTTGGAAAATTAAATACA
Organism: Rhinatrema bivittatum; assembly: GCF_901001135.1. Taxonomy (NCBI): domain Eukaryota; kingdom Metazoa; phylum Chordata; class Amphibia; order Gymnophiona; family Rhinatrematidae; genus Rhinatrema; species Rhinatrema bivittatum. The sequence goes on along the minus strand of NC_042617.1, from coordinate 108,050,432 downwards.
ATTAAAGGTAACTAAAAAAAAAAAAAGAAGGTAGATATTCAGCAGGCCAGTGAGCAGGAAAAATACTTGGATGTTTTTACCCAGATATTTAGAGGCCCTTATATGGATAAGTCCACTGCTAAATATACCTGGATAAAAGTATCTGTGTAATTCTAGGATGGATATTTTTCTGACCAGATTTTCCTGGCTAATTTTAGCTCACCAGGTAAAATGAAACTTTGTCCTTGGAACTCCTCCATCACCACCTCTTTTTAGCGGGCTCCATTTTGTCCAGGAAATGAGTTATTCAGACAAAATACAGCTGGGAAGTGGGAAGAAATGTTTAATTCTCAGATTTTGTCAGGAAGTGCCAAAAATTATCTGGACAAAGCCTTTCAATTTATAATCAAATATGGTACATCCTGTATTTTTCTTAAATTGTAATTATACTTTTGCTGTTGACAAGAGACACCTAGTGGAATCCTCTTCAATTACTTGTCCCTATTTTTCCTTTCCACCCCAAGTTGCACTAATCATAACTGATGCTGTCTTTTCCCAGCATTCATTTACTGCATCCCTCTGGCTTGTTTCTGTTTGCATAGCTTCTCTCTCAGCATTTGCTGCTGCTCTGTAACAGGTCGATACAGTAAAGTGTGCTCCGTCGGAGCGCACTGTCAGCCTGCTCTGGACGCGTGTTTTCCCTTACTCCTTATTCAGTAAGGGGAGGAAAACACGCGGCCCACCTGCGGCACCTAATAGCGCCCTCAACATGCAAATGCATGTTGATGGCCCTATTAGGTATGCTGCGCGCGATTTCAGTAAGTAAAATGTGCAGCCAAGCCGCACATTTTACTCTAAGAAATTAGCGCCGACCCAAAGGTCGGCGCTAATTTCTTCCGGCGCCAGGAAAGTGCACAGAAAAGCAGTAAAAACTGATTTTCTGTGCACCCTCCGACTTAATATCATGGCGATATTAAGTCCGAGGTCCCCAAAAGTAAAAAAAAGTTAAAAAAAAATAAATAAATTTGAATTCGGCCCGCGGCTGTCGGGCCGAAAACCGGACGCTCAATTTTGCCGGCGTCCGGTTTCCGAGCCCGTGGCTGTCAGCGGGCTCGAGAACCGACGCCGGCAAAATTGAGCCTCGGCTGTCAAACCCGCTGACAGCTACCGCTCCTGATAAAAAGGAGGCGCTAGGGACGCGCTAGCGTCCCTAGCGCCTCCTTTTCCCCGTTTTTCCCGCGTCACCTCATTTAAATACTGAATCGCCCGCACCGGCGAGGGGCCGGTGCGCGCGCCGGGAGAGCGGGCGTTCGTCCGCTCTCCCGCGGTCTTACAGTATCGACCTGTAAGTTCTCATCTTTATAAGCTAAAAAAAAAAAACCCCACCCTGAATCCAAGTACCAATGCATCTCAGCAGTAAAGTAATTAGAATAAATTATATCCTTGATTGAATTAATCATTCAATATGTTAAACATGTCCAGAAAAAATGGAGATATGCTGAGAGCTACATCAGATTTGTATTTACCTTCACCATTGATCATGATGGAACTCAGTACTTCCTGTGTGGGAAGTTTCTCTGTAATCAGAGCATGAAGCTTGCAAAGCTATGAGAGAATGTGATAAAAATTCACTTTGAAAACATTGCAGATGTGTTGGATATTTTCAAGCAGAAGGCAGCTTGATTTATCTGGCACTTTACCCAAACTTGGATTTTCTTCAACTCAGAAACCTCCTTTGAAAGCATCATATAAAGTGGCCTGCTTGATTGCCAAAAACAAAAAGCAATGCACTATTGAAGAAACCTTGATCAAGCCATGTACTTGTAGCAAGCTACTATAAAACAGGTTCCTTCCCCCATGAACTTATGATATGTTGGAGCCTTACAATTTGGACCAAGCTGCATCTGGATCTGAGTGATGTGTTTGGGCATCCCAAAAGGGTTTTTCAACCCAGCAGAGATTACGAGTCACCATAGCCAAGGTAAAGAAATATAAAAATACGTCAAAACCCTGTGTGCTCTCTTGTGAATGATAAAAGTTCTGCAAGAGCCAGCATCCAGCACTCAAGTGTTAACAAGTTGGGAAAAGGGCTGAACTGTTTAGCCTGCCCAGAGAAAAGCAGGTCATAACCAACAGAGAAGAAAGCCAAAAGAATTCTGGAAGACCATTTAAGGAAGAAAAGGTGCAATTTGGCTGGCTTTGTCTGTGTGTGAGAGGTGGGTACAGCCAGAAGACAGGAAGAGAGTAGTATATCTGGCAGCTCTGCAATCATTTCTTCTCCTGAAGAACTAATTACCAAGAGGGGAGAGACAGAAGTCTTTGCTCTGAGGAAATAGACAGAAAGTTGTTCTTGTTTCATAACCAAGCTACATGTAAACTCCCAAAAAAGGACAGAGGAACCAGGAGCTAAGAGACTTCTTTTCCAGAGATATCCAGGCCCTGAAGCACATGGCTGGATCACCCTCCTATGAGACTGAGTTAAGTAATCTAAACTTTGCAGAGAGTATCTTAGCAGAAGAGGGAGAAGGTTTATTTCCTTGCCTTTTGTCCAAATTCAGTATCTCATCTTAACTGCTTCAGCCTTTCAGCTTAAGTCAAGCATAAACCCTTGCCACAGCCACACGAGATAGACCATAGTCTTTATGTAAGAGACTGAAAGTAGGCCTGTTTTCTGATTAGAACCAAATAAACCATTTAGGGAAGCTCCCCAGGAGAGAGAGACCTTCCATACTGCAGTGCTCATCTGTTTGGTTTGTCATCTAGCCAGTTCCACCATCAAGAGGAACTTCTTCATTTTCTTGATTGTTTTTTTCTACACAATGTTGTGCTTGGGACAGGGTACACTCTTTACAAACTGGTAACATTGGGATCGATCTGTCCCCCCCTTCTCTTTTTTGAGTATTCAGGGGTAAAGACAATTTTTGAAAGCTGTGTACCTCACTGCTTTCCTCCCCCCCCCCCCCCCCAACTATTCTCTATTAGTGTTCCTTATTGGGGTTTTTTGGTTTTTTTATTATCCATATGAGTATGTTGTTTGCCCTGGCTAAACAGTCCCAATGTTATTTTTGCCCTGGCTAAACAGCCCCAATGTTATTTTTGCATTGTTGATTTGAAATAAAAAAAACTGCAAGTTTATATTATACTTCACTACTGTACTTTTCCCATTTGATGTTCTGGTTGGATATACTGTCTACTTACATAATACTAGTAAATTGGTTCATTACTGATTTATTCTGGTTTGATGATTTTATCTGGTTGGTGATGCCACAAGTGAGAAGTTGTTTGAGAAGGGCACAGAATTATAGTATTGGGGTGACCAGGACCCTGTCTCATCCCCCACTCAGGCTACAATCCTGAAGATAAATCATATTATTAAATATTATTTCTCATGTGGTCCTCCCTACCCCAAGCATAGGGGTAATTCATAGTTCGGACCAAGGGGGGTGGAGCGCCCACATATTGTTGAGCTGGTATGTGGCAAAAACCATCAGAAGGAAATTGAAAAAATACTGCTGTCAAATGTATTTAACATTATTCATTAACACTCACTCTAAATGATTGTGGGAACTTTCAATATTAAAGGTATGCATAACCATTTAAAATGTGACATAAAAACACTACAAGAGACTGAATATATCAAACAACAAATAAAAACAAAACTGAGCATGTAACATTTGGCTAATCGTGGGATAGCTCAGCAACTGACCTCACTCACCCCTGGAACATTGCTGGTCTCTTTGTGGCAGGAGGCTGCAATGGTGCTCTGCTTAGGTGAGCGCACATATTAAATTAGAGGCTCTGTGGCAGGGACTTGGTGCAGTGCCTGGAAATGATGATGATGACAGTTGGCTTTGTTGAGGTATGTGTTGTGCATTCCTGTCTGCCTTGCCTTATTCATGCCCAGCCTTATCCAACCCACCCAGCCTCATCCTTCCTGCCTTGCTCCATTCCTGCTTTACGTTGTTCCTGTCTTTTTTTGCTCTCTCCTTGCTTTGTTCCAGTCTTTTTCTCTACTTGTACTGATCTCTCGTGTTCTGGCCTGATGCTGCTTGCTATCTGCCTGCCCTGACCATTGCCTGGATCTGATGCCGCTTGCTATCTGCCTGCCAAACCACTGCTTAGAACCTGGTACCACCTGATCTCCACCTGCCCTGACCATTGCCTGGAGCTGACACTGCTTGCTATCAGCCTGCCTCGACCATTGCTTGGTAACTGACACTACTGTCTGCCACCTGCCCTGACCTTGACCTGTTTCTTGCCTACGTCTATCCGGTATCCACAGGACCCTTGCCTAAGTTCTTCCAGCCTCTGATACCAAGGGCTCAACCTGCAGAGGAGGAGGCTGGTGTACGTGAGGAAAGACTAAAGAGGTTAGGACTTTTCAGCTTGGAGAAGAGATGGCTGAGGGGGAATATGATAGAGGTGTTTAAAATCATGAGAGGTCTAGAATGGGTAGATGTGAATCTGTTATTTACTCTTTCAGATAATAGAAAGACTAGGGGGTACTCCATGAAGTTAGCATGTGGCACAATTAAAATTAATAAGAGAAAGTTCTTTTTCACTCAACGCACAATTAAACTCTGGAATTTGTTGCCAGGGGATATGGTTAGTGCAGTTAGTATAGCTGTGTTTAAAAAAGGATTGGATAAGTTCTTGGAGGAGAAGTCCATTACCTGCTGTTAATTAAGATGACTTAGAAAATAGTCATTGCTATTACTAGCAACAGTAACATGGAATAGACTTAGTTTTGGGGTACTTGCCAGGTTCTTATGGCCTGGATTGGCTACTGTTAGAAACAGGATGCTGGGCTTGATGGACCCTTGGTCTGACCCAGTATGGCATGTTCTTAATTAACTGACCTGGCCCCAGTCTCTGCGAGTCTGCCTACTGACGGTGGGAGCCCAGCTGGGTCACTGGTTGGGCAGCGCCAATCTTACCTCAGTGCAAGATCTCACACTCTGTGACAGAGCGTTTAAAATAATAAATATGTGCTCAGATAAGAACGTGCCACAAGAAACTAAGCATTAAAATCCTAAAGTGATGCTCAAACAATTGCAGTGAGAACAGCATATAATCTATTCAAATGCTTAAAAACAAGTTTTTAAGATCTTTTAAAAGCTTTAGAGTCTGACATCATCTGTAATGCTCAGCAATGAGTTCCATAAAAATGGGGCCAGCAACAGAAAAGCACGTTCCCTAGTTTCCACAAAATGTGCTTGGTGTCTGACGGAGCTTCTAGGAGGACCTTTATTAGCCATCTGAAGGACTATGCAAGAATAAATACATGCAGTATAGATAGTGCCCAACCATGGAACAGGTTCATGCACCAATTCAAGATATATCTTCAGATATTCTTCAACAAGTGATGGGAAGCTGAAAGCCAGCCCTCTCTTATTCAGCATGTAATTAGGTGATCTTTATATGGACTGATGGTATATAAAATATCTAAATAAAATAAATAAATAAAATCACTGGTATAGCTAGGCCCAGATTTGTCAATTGACACATTAGTCCTATGCCTAGAGCGAAAACATCTGGAGGGCAGAAGGCTGGTTGAAGATTTTGCTGCCTTCCAGCCTTGCTGAATCTCATTCAGCACAAAACAGCCCTCTGCATCCTGATCCAGCCCCTCCCCTCCATGGCAGCATGCAAAACAACAGAAGGGGGAGGGTTGAGCCTAGAGCAGATGTAGAGAAAAGAAGAGCTTTCTAATCCAATCCTTTCTGTCCTGTCATTCACGGACAGGATGGGTAGTGGTAAGCATAATGTAGACAGAGCAAAATTTGATCATTTTAGGGAGGTTTAATTTAATTATAATCTAATTTAGTATTTCTGTTCCTCCTATTGTTTCCTCCTTTTGTGGCTGGTCAGCTAATTCAAAGCAGATTACAATGTGATGATTAGATCAGAAACTGAGGGATTACGTTGGCAATTTCAAAACAGATTACAGAGTGTGAGGTTAGGTCAAAGATCGGGGGGGGGGGGGGGGGTGTTACATTACCATTAGGTAGATTATATTGAGGTACTGTATATTGTGGTGGCGTAGATTAGGTCAGTAGCTTGAGAGGTATTGCAGTAAAGGCATTACATTTCAAGGCAAATAGGCAGTTACATTGCTAGCAAATTGTATGCAATGTAGTGGGTACATAAATCAAGGTCTTTGCAAAGGTCAATTATTTTTAGCCTATCTGTATCCTGGTTTTTGGGTGTTGCAATTTCTTTCGGGCCGATACAGTAAAGTGCAGTCGAGCTTGCGCGCTTTTGAACGCGAATTAGACGCGCGTTTTAGGCGCGTAAGACGGACGCGTGATTTAGAATATGTTCTAACGCGTCCTTAGCACATGCTGAAAACAACGCGTAACATTTAGCGCCTGCCGCATGTAGATGCTATGTTAATGGTATGTAATGACCGGATTAGCTATTCTGCTCGATACAGTAACGCGCGCCCAAAATAATGCGTCTTTAAACTGCACATTTTCCACGTCTGTACCCTCTATTTTTACCGCATACCCTGACCCTGGCGTTAGTGTGGTGCTGTGTTCTTGACAGACAGTGAATATCCAATGAACAGCGTCATGGACTACATGTATATATTGGCTTTGGCAATCTTTTTTCTACGGGTAAGAACGAGATTAAGAAATGCTCTGCGAGCGAATTCTAGATGGCCTATTGGAGACAACAGCCAAGAGGAGAACCCGGCACAAAGACCGGAGGAGGTATGTATTGTTTTTGAATATCCAACAGTAGAATTTTTCTGTCTGGGCGTCTCTGAGGCTCCGCGGGTCCAGCAGAGACACGGACGCCGGGAGAAGGAAGCTGCACCGGACCTTCCTCCGGCGTCTAAAATTAGGCGTCTCTGGAGCTCCGCAAGTCCAGCGGAGACACAGACGCATGTACGGACGCCAGGAGAAGGATGCTGCACCCGACCTTACTCGGGCATCTAGAATAAGGCGTCCCTGATTAGACAGTGGTAATCAAAGGAATAAAAATATCAGAATGCATCTGTCTGTTGTGTAAACAGCCAAGGTTTTTGTTTGGCACCAGAAATAGTCATTGATTCCTTGTAGATTAGGAGAGGACGAGCGAAGGATTATTGGGGTATGAAGGAGGATTGGCTGGCCGGAACATATGTCTGTGTGTGAGATAGAGAGGAAGGGAGAAAGTGTTTCTGTATATAACAGAGAAAGGATTGGTGCCGGGATGTGTATGTGTATGCCAGATTGGATGATTGGAAGGGAGGTTAGAAAAGGGATGCAAGGGGAACAGAATTACAGCATGATAGAAAATCTCCTTCCTGTCTCCTCTCCTCCACCCCCACTGCATTTCATAGCCTCCCTCCCTTGATCTCAGATTATATCCCCCCAAATCCTGGAACCTCCGTTGCTTCCTACTTCTTCCCAGATCCTAGGACTCCACCAACCCCTGATCCAAGTCCTTCTATCCCACCCACTCCTCTTTTTCCATCCCAGATTCCTGATCCTCCCCTTCTTATCTTCCCCCTCCCATCCTGGATCCTCTCTCCCTCTCCTCCCCCACCCCACCCTATATTCTAACTATATTTCTGATTATTTTTCCTCTTCTCTCCCCAATCCCCAGCCATCCCTTTCCTTTCCCTATCTAATGGTCCTCTTTCTATTCTCAAGATTTTCTCCTTGAGATCCCTTGTTCTCACCAAATAAAAAGAAAATACATTAAACAAACATAAGCAAAATTCTTCAGAATTTTCTAATTCTTGCTGCAGAATCTGTGGGACTATATCTTAGACCTTCTGATCTTTGTTGTCCAACATTATGAGTGGAGGATCGGGGTAGGTAACAGTACCAATAGTGCCTAGGGGCGGAAAAACTTATCTATGTCACTGGCGTCATCAATGCTTGAGAACAAATTAGGATTTGCAGGCCTGGTGAAAGCAGAATCTCTTGACATTCCTTTCTATTAGTGTATCCTCCATGGATAAGCACTTGCCACAAAAATACTATGCCAAAATATGAAGGACATCATGTCCACAGCAATGTAGCTTGTGAACTCCACATAAACTTCATACCAGAAATCATCTTCTCTTCAAATTCCCTGCCACTAAGTTAGTTCAGAGTCTGATGTTCTCCTGTATAACACAAAAATTTACAGATTCTCATAAGGTCATGTTGTCACTTGAGTCAGAACTTCATATAAAGGTTGCCATGTTTCTCCAAGAAAAAGCTAGCAATCTTTGTGGAAAATATGAGATTTTGTGCAAGGCCTGGCTTACTTGTCAAATATTTGTATCTCATTTGAATGACCTGAATCATTTGATTCAGAGTCCAAATGGGATGATCGTGGAAGCTGGAGAGAAGTTGAAAGCATTTTTATACTTCTGGAAAATGCATTTGGAGAAAGACAATACATATTTCTCAAGGGTGCTAGGGCTGCTTCTGTTACATGAAGAGGCTGAAGAAATCTTTACAAATCATATCGGACAAAATTTTATCTCATGACAACCCTGAAGAATTCATTTCAAAATTATTTTAGCTCGGAAATGCTAAATCCTAATGCATAGATTCATAATCCATTCATCATTTACCTGGACAGAGTTATTTATTTATTTAAAAAACATTTATTACCCGCCCTTCCTAAGTTCAGGATAGGATACATTAAGAGCACACATAAATGAAAAGAAACATAATAATAACTATTAGCTGATAAAAATAACAATAAGTAAATTATAATTAAAGAGTATGAAAGAAAACCAAACATAATATAAATTAGGCATTAACCTCATCAGAAAAAGGACTTACAGACAAACCAATAGAGGCTAGCAAGGATTCCAAAAAGGAGTAGTGCTGGGGATTATAAATTATCACTTAGATTTGAGAAATCTTTTTTTAAAGAAAGCTGTTTCGCAGAGGCATCTCCCTTCGTTCCAGACAAAGAATTTGATGGAATTCTAGTATTCAGTGATGGAAGGATATCCTGTTCTTGCCACAATCCTGTTATTATCCTATTTGCCACAGTTTATCTGTGTGAAGCAGGATTTTAAAAATTGCAACCGTCAAAACTCAGTCCTGAAACTGAATTGGATGTAGCAGGTGTGATATGCATGTTGCCATATTAAAGATAGCCCCTTAGTTTTATGACCTGATTGTTTTGAAGCTGAAGCAACCATTTCATTAATCGCTGCACTTGTATTTTATGCACATTCCTTGCTGCACTGAATTTGATTTGGCTCCTGGTGAACCACAATAAAGTTGTTGAAAACAACTAGCCTGAGAACTTACTAATTTTTCTACTTTTTACTGGAGCCTTAAAAATAATTTAAGGGTCGATTTTTAAAGCAGCATCGCACGGTTCCCGGCGCACACACATGGACACACCTATTTTATAACATGCGTGTACTGGCGCACACATTATAAAATCCGATGGGCGCGCGCTCACGCAAGCGCCCATCGGATTTTAAAATCCACGCTCGCAGGGGGAGAATTTTCACAAAATACGTGCAACCACCACACAATCGGGCCTACCCCAGTTCCCTCCCAGTCCGCTCTAATTAAGGAATGGACTGGGAGGGAACTTTCTACCCCCCTACCTAACCTTCCTCCCTCTCTACTTCGCCCCATAAGCCTAACCACACTCCCCCAATTTTTTTTTTTTTTTTGGTACTTACTGCTCCTTTGGAGCAGAAGTAATCTCCCCACACTTTCCCGGCCCAGACCACGACCCTGTCCCACCCCTTTCTTTGGGCCCGGCACCTCTGCGCGTGACCGGGCCTGTTGTAAAATGCGTGCCGTTACGCACAAGGCCCAGCCATGCGCGTAACCTTTATAAAATCAGGCCATTATTATATAATTGGAGGGGTTGAATTACAAACAAAGGTATTTTTTCTGGCTTTAGATTTAAGTGCTGTGACTTAATTTCGAAAAAGGGATTTTTTTTTTCATTTTTTTTATTTTTGAAATGGGATTTTTTTACATCACCTTTCTGTTTGCAGGGTTATTTTTGCTTTTTAGATTACAGAGAGGAATTTTAGAAGGGACATAGCTTATGTACTATTGTGCGATTTCCCCCCTCCCCCTCACCTTTAGGTTGCTCCTTCCTATCTCATCTCTCACCTACCTCATCTTTGATTCCTACTTTATAGACTAACCCACTAATTAACACAGTATACATTTATAATGGTTAGCAAAAAGACGTAAGGAAGTTATATAGATTAATTGTTATCCTCTTCCTTTTGCTTATTAATTGAAGTTTGATTATTAGTTTGACAGTATTTTGCTGTTTTTTAAATCTCCCTACTCTCTATTTTTGCATAAGGAATTTCTCCCTTTTAGCCCTTATAGAGAAACTGTTTATTGCATTCTTTTGATATTTTTCATATTGAATCTGCTGTTTAAAAACAAAGTTTTTAAATATTTATTTTTCCCCTTCTGTTTATTTCTTGCTATATAAATTGAAAACAATCTCTCATTGTTTTGAATTTGCTTGTTACTAATGTCAACCTGTTTTGCTTCTTTATACTCTTAACTTTTGCTTATTAATTGAAGTTTGATAAGAACTTTGGGTTAGCGCTCAATTAGTTTTGGATCTGAAGTATCCTTGACATTTAATAGCTTCCCACCCTATCACATCTCCCACCCACCGCAGACCTTACGTTTTACATAGTCTAGGGGACATTAGCAAGGTTACTTAAACTTGAATGGTAAACAAGGTATTTAGAAAATTCTTATCACAATATAGTTTCTTCTATTTCTAAGCAAATTTGTATAATGACCTTTACTCAATGTAATAATTGAAGTGACTTAGTCTTAAGGCAGACCATCTGGAGGCTCAAGGCATCACATTTGCTTTCAACTATCTGCAATAAATAAAGAAGCTGACTCATCTGAAAGAGGAATTTTCTATGATTTAAAAAGCCTCCCAAATTGTACAGCATCCAGAAGATCTAAGAGCATAAGAAAATGCCATACTGGGTCAGACCAAGGGTCCATCAAGCCCAGCATCCTGTTTGTAACAGTGGCCAATCCAGGCAATAAGAACCTGGCAAGTACCCAAAAACTAAGTCTATTCCATGTAACCATTGCTAATGGCAGTGGCTATTCTCTAAGTGAACTTAATAGCAGGTAATGAACTTCTCCTCCAAGAACTTATCCAATCCTTTTTTAAACACAGCTATACTAACTGCACGAACCACATTCTCTGGCAACAAATTCCAGAGTTTGATTGTGCGTTGAGTAAAAAAGAACTTTCTCCGATTAGTTTTAAATGTGCTCCATGCTAACTTCATGGAGTGCCCCCTAGTCTTTCTACTATCCGAAAGAGTAAATAACCCCCCATTCCAAAAGAGGATTCAGAAACCCAGGAATACATGTAATACAGCGGGCTCTGGAAGGATTAAGACTGGTGACACACTTACACCCTCTCTCTCCAACTGTGTAGTATCCATAATATCTGCACCATTCCCACAGGAATACATGTTTTATTTATTTATTTAAAAATTCTTATTATCCGCAGAAATGCAACTTTGTTTTTCAGGGCAGATTACAAATTTGATATCCACAACCAACAACCTCACATAACATGTACAAAAATAAAATTACATAACATACTGTAAATCTTAAATAAATGGATTGCATTGGACTCTGGAAGGGTAAGATCTGTGACACAGAGACACATTCTTCCAAATGATACTCATCCAGATTGTCTTTTCTGCATTGGAAAATGGAGATGCTCCAGAAATGAAAACTGAAGTAGTGCACAGTCCCATGGCAGGGGACTGAAATCACTTTATAACCTGTTCTGATTTACAATATTGAACCATTAATGTCAACCCACTTGGGTGATTAGAATCGCCTTACAATCAGTGCTGATTTACAATTGTCAATCATTTACTGAACAACAATAAATAAAAATGTATATTCTTTGAATTATAGGCCATCTGGTCTCCTGCTGACATATGACAGGATTATTAACAATGATCCATTTACCTACTCTGGCAACACACAATTTTTTGATCATAACTTATTATACCACGTAAACTCGCCCTGGGTTAATAGCTCCCTTAAATTCTATGTACCACCTAAAACACTTAGATCATCCTCCCAAGTTTTACTGGAAACATACCCCCCCCCCTCGTACAAACTGTAAGATTGTCATCTACACGTGAGAAAGTATTTTCACTGACTGCACCAAGACTCTGGAATTATCTCCTGCAAAACATATAGCTATTAACAAACAAAAAAGATTTCAAAACTGCTTTAAAAACACATTTTTTTCACAGTTGCTTTTTCCTTAACTCCATCTTAAATCTCCCCTCCTTGAGGCAGTTGCCCTACAGAATTAAATGAATTTCTTTCTCCCTGATGTTATGTTTATGAATAAGGCTTGAATGTAAGCAGAAAATATAGCTGTCATCTTAATTTAATTTTTGATCGCACCATCATAAGATCCATGTGCCTGCAAGTGTTGTTGATGTTTGCTTTATAGATTATGTATGTGTGTGCTTGCTTTTATGCTAGTAACATTGTAACCCACCCCAAACATTGGAGAACATAGGACGAAAATAATTTTAAATAAATACATAACCCATGAGGGGAGAAGCAATACAAGACCTGGTATTTACAAATGGAAATAGTATCTCTGATGTCCAGGTAGATACTCATCTAATCACCAGTGATCACTAGACAGTATGGTTTAATATAGCAATCAAGAGAGAGAGAAGTCACACAAAGCTCAAAAGTCCAAGATTTCAAAAATATGAATTTTGGTAAAGTGTGGATGTATTTTGAGGAGGAGCTAAAGGGTGAACAGTAGGACTTTGGCAAATCTTTTTTCTCATGTCCTTATTCCTTGAGGGCTTACAATGTAAGTTTGTATTTGAGGCACTGGAGGGTGAAATGAATTGCCCAAGGTCACAGTGAGTGTAAATGGGATTTGAACCTTGTCTTCCCTGGTTAGCAGCCCACAGCTCTAATTTAGGTTTCTCTAAATTCCAAGAGGCATGAAGTACTATTGCGCAAGTGCTACATGAATGATATTAGTAAATATTTTGCCTATTATATCTTTAAATAAGCATTGGAAAAGTAATTCAAACTGGCTTTTCTTTTAGCTTCCTTTTCTCCTCTGTTATTCTTTTACTATAGTATATCCCATATGCCCTCTACTAGGTTGAAGACCTATTTTCTGCCCAGAACTTGCCATGTGTGATAACTACATGACAGTTCTTAGCAGATGGTCATACATCGGGGTTGCATCCTGTGCCCTGCAATCACATGTCCTAAATCAGGCCACTGAGTATGACTGTTAGACAATGACTATGATTCCCTCCTCCTCTAGGGACTGTTAATGTTGCCACCGCAGCTTTTCCAGCCACTGCCGACCCAGGGAGCACAAGATTGGACACAGGAATCAAACTCAGTTTCTCCACATGGCAGTGCCCAGTATTGCACTGAGCTGTCAGGCCAGCCCATCCCTGTCTTTTTCTACAGCGTCTGACATCATTTGAGCAACTTTATATGTTCAATGAGGGATACTGAGGCTTATGCATAGGGAAGTGAGATAGTTAATGCATTCATTAACACAGAGGAAACTGGGGCCAGCATATTATATACTTATTATTGCCCTGTTCAGCCTCCCTCACAGCCTCTGTTCCACCTTTAAATATTTCTTTTTCCTTGATCAGCTCAAACAGCTATTCACATTAGCTTCCTTTATGACCACAAAATGGGTGCATCAACTTTTTGGAGTTTTCACTGTCTTTTCCATCTGTTACAGCTTGCTGCCTTGGAATTTCCACCTAAGAAGCTCTTTGGAAACAAGGACGAAAGAATAATTGCAGAACGGCGTAGTCACTTAGAGGTAACTGGCTTGGGTTTTAGCTGATGTACATTATGTTTATTTCTGAAAAGTTCTAGCTGATTGACCAACAGAAAATGATAACATTAACTACAATAAAGGAAATAATAGTAGTGGATTTTAAATTAATACAATACGCCAAAAACAAAATGTCTTAGACAGTAACTTTAAAATGAGCACATGAGTGTCCATACATGCGTGTATTGGTGCACAAGCCCACATACACTATAATTTGAAATCATGCACGCAGTTACACACGTATGATTTAAAATATGCCTACCATGTGTATATGTGCTCCTACTTTTAAGCAGTTACTCGAGCAAACGTATTTCGCATATCTTCCTTAGGACTTTGTCAGCTATAACGCACGCAGGTAAGCAGATTTTAAAACATGCCCACGTGAATGATATTCCCAGTTTTACCAATTAGTCCACCAGTTTGCCCAGTCCATCTTGAGGTCATGCAGACCCCTCTTTTTCTTCAGCCTGCAAACCCCCTGTTGACCCAGACCCCTTACCCAGTCTTCAGAATTACAGCTCATCAAGAGCAGAAGTAAACATGCGCACTGTGTGCTGCAGCCACAGCCACCGGATTTAAAATACTTTTGGCATCACCCCAGAGCGTTTCCAATGCCCCAGCTTCACCCATTTTTTTAATACTCGCGCACGCATAAATACGCACATAATTTAAGGTTTTTAAAATATGCATTGCTCAGTGTGACCCTTATGCTCATGTATATGGACCTTTTAACACGAGCAATGCTTTTAAAATTCACCCCTTACTGGACAAGAAAAGAAAGCATAGAAGGATTGGCATTATTTAGTATTTCTGAGACAATGCATTTATACAATAGAGAATGAAAGGGAATGAGACAAAAATGTTTATTGCAGAGAGATGCTCTGTGCTCATGAGTGAAATTTAAAGGTGTTAGCTATTATAAACTCACGAGTTCATAAACTGGTGGATTTTAAAACCCTCCGCGTACCACAGCCGGGAGATACACGAATGTCTCGGGCTGGCACACGCCAAGTGGATTTTAAGAAGCGCCTGTGTACGCGCGTAAATCCAAAGTTCAAAAAGGGGCATGGTCTGGGTGTGAGTGTTTTTGGGGAAGACCAAGAGATGTGCGTGTAAATATTTATGTGCACAAGCACGTGCCAGGGGTCCCCCATGCAAACTTTACTTCTGTATGTTGGGCCATGTAAGTCAAAGAATAAATCAGGGCTAATCAGCGGAGTTTTAAGGGTCGGGACTAGCAGGGGAGAAGGGGGTTAGTAAGTCCTATCCCTACACTGGATGAACTAGGAGAAGGGTAAGTAGCCTTGGCGCACTCTTCTTATAAAATTCCACCCCTTAAGTAGTCGATGCGGCATTTGCACTTCTATATAAAACTGAGCGCTCATATGCCTGTACAGCCGATTTTATAATATGCAGAAGCCAGCACGCGGGTCTTAAAATTCACCTCTAAGCATACATTTATGGCACCCCATTAAGGAAGCTGTTTTGAAAGTCTGTGGGTAGTTTGCCGTAATCATGGACTTGCAAGCTATTTTTCAATATGAAACACCCTGCAGGGTTTCTCTGTGAATATTCAATCTGGAGGGAACCATGGGTACAAAAGTACCTGATTTCTGTGTGGGTGAATTTTGTAAGCAAAATAAGCAGGTAGACTTGAAAATGCAGTCTACTTGCATTATTTTCCAACCCCATCCAAAACCACCCCCTCCCCCCCCCCCAGCAATACCTCCTCTATATGTGGCTAGAAAGTTATATATGTTGTGGAACACTACACATGCTATTTTTTAGTCATATTGGGGGAGAGCAATATTCAGACAGTCAATTTAAGAGGGTAAATGGCAATTTACATATGTAAACAGCTTGAAAATTGTCTTAAGGATATTCTAGAACAGTCAATAAATATTTCATCATTTCATGTATTGAATGGATCTGGATAAATATATATATATATATATATATATATATATATATATATATAATGGTTTTGTAGTTTGCATGTTTAGGATTCACAAAGAGAATTAAAATCCTATTATATGTTATCTTGGTTTAGTATTTGGGGATTGAAACGTCTACTGGAATTGTTACTAGATCGGTACAAAACTGCAGGGCAGTAGTTGACTGGCATTATAGCAAACTTCATAAAACATGTAAGGGTATAACTTTCAAAGCATATTTTTCACAGATAGACAAAGGAAATATGGTTTCATAAACTGTCGAAAGTAATTAAACTCAGTTGTGCTTCTATTTTTTGGTAACTTGATTCATATATTTATATTATTCAAAACTTCTGGAAAAAAATCATTGGATGATCTATGGACTGCAAAATAGAATAGCATTTTTGCATTGCTGTAGACATAAATGATCAGGTTTGCTTTTGAATTTGAATGTGCATGTAAAATAAACATGCTGTGGAATTTCGTAGACTATTTTTTCAGAAGAATAATATTCTTCAAACAACCTATTATTAATTGATTTGTGATATTTTATTTGTAAGAAAAGATCTACTGGTCTTCAAGTTCTGAACCCATTACAACTATTGTATATTTCCTGTATAAATCATGCTTATTTTATTTATACACAAAGGGCCAGATTTTAGTACCTACACGCAGGCGTAGATTTGTGTGCGCAACTCAGCGCGCACAAATCTACACCCGATTTTATAACATGCACGCGCAGCCGTGCGCATGTTATAAAATACGGGGTTGGCACGCGCAAGGGGGTGCACACTTGTGAACCTTGCTCACGCCGAGCCCTAGGGGAACCCCAATGGCTTTCCCTGCCCCAAAAGGTGAATCTGCCAATAATTTACAGCACATAAAGCCCAACTTGCAAGGTACAAATATAGGAGATATGTGCCAACTGCAAGTTTTTGAATTACATCTGAGATCTGAAAAGCTTGTTGAATGTCAGTGAACCAACTTCAGGATATATTGAATTACAATAATCTAATCTGAAAATTATGAGTGTCTGTAAACCTGTCCTAAAGTCAGCTAATTCCAAGAAAGTTTTAGCCTGGAAAGCATAGGCAGCTTCCGGTATGATTTTTATACTAGCGTTTTTGGGTATACTTTGAAAGATAGATCAGAATAAATGATAACCCTCAGGTTTCTTATGCAATGATTAATGGGGATATATTGCCCTTGAAAAATATATAATGATTGAAAAGAGTTTTATGCATTGCTTGATAAATAAATAATTTCGGTCTTAGAGAGATTTAATGAGAGTCTATTCTGTTATAACCAACATTCTACTGGCGACAAATATGTTGATATCTGCAGCACAAGGGGAAAAAACCTGGATGTCATCTGCATATAGACAATATTGTAAACCTAAACCAGTGAGAAGTTTACACAGGGGCCTCAGATAGATATTAAACAGCATCATTACCAAAAGATAACCCCTCTAGTACCCCCTTATTTAATGGATACCTTTTTGCCTTATCAATTTTTATTGCAAATAGTTAAGTACAACCTCCAGAGGTGCAGTTAAGTTTTTGCCTTATCAATTTAATACTGAGCACAATTTGTATTAATCTATAATCAGCACATTTAAATGTTTTGTGTTAGGCCATGTTGTGACCATGTTAATGCTTATGCAGACTAATGCACAACTTCATAGATCTTTGCAAATTTGTACATGCATTAATGCTTGCATTACGATTAACGCACCTTGCTTCTTAGACTCCCTTGTATCTTTTCATAGCAACTGTCAGAATGAAATAGCCATAGGATGATACTGTTTGCAAGAAATGCAAAAAAAAAAATTAATGAATGAATAAATAATTTTGAAAATACGTAAAATAGAAATTGAAGGCAATTTTGAAACCTCACCTGGAACTTCAAGTATCCGCAAGATTGTAAACTCATTTTCTAAGGGAAACTCTTCATGGTAAATTCCAGTACTGTTTCTAGTCTAAAACAGATTGGCACCCTATCTACACTCTATTTGCCACCTTTGAAACTAGATTCCAAAAATGTCTGCATCTTAGAAAATGTCTGCCATTCTGGAATATAATTGTTTTGATACAAAACTCAACCAAATCCTTGTTTGAATCATGTGTTTTGGTAAATTGTACTGTAAATAAACACTTTATATCAATGACTTTTGTGAGATGGGCAATGTTTAGTGCATAAAACTGCTTTTAAGTTTAACCCAGAAAGCTTATAGACTGTTTATTTTGGTACTTATATCATTCCTAAACCAGATTGCAGTACAAAAGGTTTAAATCTGTACCGCAGTGAGTTTGCACTTCAAGTGGGTAGCCAAGTAACAAGAGAGAGTGACTAGACAAGGGTCACAAATGTCACTAGTTAAAAGTAGGATGCCTTAATGTGCATAACATTATTGCAAGTTGAACTGTTTCAAGCTGGTTGATACATACTTATAGGGATGTACATTTGTTATTTTTTTGATTTTGTTTTTATTGCACACTAAATAAATTTACTGCGCAATTATGCAAAAACAAACTGAAGAAAATCTAAACCAAATATTTTCCGGCTGCACATCCCTACATACTTATGCTTTACATGACATTTTTGTTACAGACATCCAGATCATAAGATTGACAGCCTTGTCTTCACTTAGCATTGACTAGAAAAATATTAAGAACCTGCATTAATCTGATTGTTAATTGCAATCACCTGCTAAACAGCATTCACCGAAAAAACAAGAAATCTATTTTAGTACCAAAAAAGCATATCAAATTTAACAAAATTGATTTTCTGAGAGGTCTGTTGGCTGTAATAGCCGGCAGGCCAATGTAATGCAGGCCCAGGCACACTCGAGAGCTGGCCCGATCCGGGAAAGGGCGCCTTAGAGAGGGGAGGGGGCGCTAGGAGGGAGTGAGGTCAGGCAAGGGTCGGGAGGTGGAGAGGAGTCAGGGTTAGGAGGGGTCAGTCCAGGTGAAGGGGATAAGGGGATTGGCTGCTCTTATGGTGCTGGCCGGCCAGGATTGGTCGGCGAGCATCAAGGGGCTGTGCTGCTGGGTAGAGCAGGAGCAGTGTGACGCGACCGGTATTTCGGCGCGCCTGCTCCGGGGATAGAGACGGCAGTTTTTTCCCTCCCACCCGCCCTTATTCTTTTATTGTTGTGTTGTAGTGAGTTATTTGTCGCAGCAGATGGCCCGAGCCAGTGCTGCTTATACACTGGTTACCTGTTTAGATGGATTTACCTGGCAATTGGGGGAATGTTGGACAACGTGGAGTTGTTGGTTGTGGACTTCTTGCTGGCAGGCGGCGGGGGTCATCTGGCAGGCCTGGCTTCTTGCTGGTTGGCGACGGTGGCCCACCGGGTTGGCTCCTTTGCTGGCAGGTGGTGGGAGTCTGAACTCGGTGCGGGGGCCAAATGGACGAGCCACGTGGCTGGAAAGGATCATCTTGCTGGAGAAGCAGCGGACGGTTGGAAGTGGTTGATTGAACTTGTAATGTTAATTAAATGGGGCTCGGGCCTCCAGGTTGTATTAAAGCTGCGGCCCTGTTAACCCAAAAGTTGTTGTTCGTTGTATTAATATGGAAATGTGAAAGGACGGATGCGAGTGAGTGATGTCCTGGATGCCTGTATTAAGATCAAGTTACTTTTCAGCTGAACTCAATTTGAATGAAGCATCAACATTACTGATTAATTGGCAGTTCAGAAAAAAAAAGTGTTGTAGGAAAAATTTCTGAAAGTTTTACCACTGATCTTTTTTCACACAGCCCCTTAAGCCATTTGAATTTCTTGTAAGATTTCATGAGGTGGTGTTTAATAAATCTGACTGTAGTTCTCAGAACAGTAACTTTAAAATGACTCATAATTCTATTTAAAAAATTGTGCTAATTAGAGCACTTCCTGGTATATTTTCATAACAGACATAGAGGTTAACTTACAGACACCTGCATGAGGTGACATAATCGTGTGTATATGGCAGTATGGAGCAATACAATAGTGTTAATAATCGTAAAATATGTACATCTCTATCCAACAACATATGTATGTATGTGTACATGTGAATATATACAAGGGCATACTTTTCCGATCAGTTTAAAAAATGTACATGCCTATTCTATAAAAATAAATATAAATATATTTATATAAATATAGATGCCATACTCATCTAATTCTAATAAAAAGAATTAGATGAGTATGGAAAAGCACAAGGCCAAGAAGTCTGTGGTCATTGGCTTCAAGTCCTGCATCTATGAGCATCGGATATTCATCATGGATTCACACTAAGACCTAGATTCATCAAATCGCTATAAATATAGCAATAAATAGCACCCATGTTAAAAAAAAAAAAAGGACGTGGTTAGGTAATTTGCAGCCTGCCGCATAGGTTAATAATGCACGCGGCATTGTGTCAGCACATGCGGTATTGTGTCAGCATGTTGTGTCGGCACACTGCACATTGTGTCACCGCGTGATTTGTCATTTTACACGGCTAGCGTTAATTAGTACATAGTGGTTATTTTTTCAGTTTATATATTCCGGCTTCCTGCAGCTGCCTTCTTGAGGGTGTGTCAGGACTTTGGAGAGAGAGGGTAGGTAGGTGTTGATGGTGGCTAGTTGGAGGATCTTTATAGTGATTATTGAGTGAGTTGTCTTGTTTTCTTTTGCCATCTTTTTCCCTTTACCTTGGTCTTTTGTCTTCTTTGTTGGAGTGAAAGTTTTTGTTAGTCCAGTCTGTCTGTCTGTCTGTCTTCTGGTGTGGGGGAGTGAGGAGGAGTGTTGGTGGATAAGTTCGTGTTTGTGGTGAGGAGGAATGAGGAGGATGGAGCATGAGAGGCATGGGGAGAGAGGAGAGGTGAGAGGAGGGGGAGGAGGGAGGACAAGGGTAGGAGTGCTAGGGGAAGAAGAAATAGGAATAGGAACACCAGTAGAGATAGGCAGGAAGGAAAGAATAGGAGGAGGTGGGAGGCAGGAGGGGGAAGGGGATAGGCAGGCGAGGACGGAGGGCAGACGATGTCAGGCTAGGGATAGACAGAGAGGGCAGAGGGGAAGGCAGTTGGCAGGGCAGGGGTGGGGGGTTGGGAGGGAGGGGAGTGGGAGGGAGAGTGAGGAAAGAGAGGACACCTCTCTGGAAGCAGAAGTGGCACCCCCTTCTGGCAGCCAGGCAGCAGGACATCCTTCTCTCAGGGCTTTCAAGTTCAGCATCCAGGATAATGAGATGGTCATTGCAGGGATCCTGGAGCATTATGTCATGCTGTTTGGCAACCGGGCGGTCAAAACTTCAAAGGAATCCAAGGGCCAGATCTGGCACAATATAGCCCCTGGCATCTTCAGGTGCAGCAGAGTCCAACAAAGTGGGGAACAGGTGGCTCACAGGTATCGGGACATCGAGGTGCAGCTGAAAGCCAAGGTGGCAACCAGAAATAAATATATGTGGTAGACCAGAGGAGGAGCCCTTTATCCCCTCGTCCTCACCCCCATGGAGGAGCGCATCATGCAAAAGCTGGGACCGGTTATATTCAAGAGTATGGCTGAGCGGCTGAACACCACACAAGCTGCAGCCGGTAAGTTCACCTCACCTGTAAATGGGCGGGCAGCAATGGATGTACACATCATTTGGCATAAGATGCTCACAATGCTAAGAAGCAAAGTGCATTTCTGATGCCAAATAAAAAAAAGATACTTGCTGCCATTGGTACTTACATCTTATGTTTTGTTTCCACAGCTCTCACCCACGAAGCAGTAGTCCTGACCAGCAGTGCAGCAGCCCTTTTGCACAGGCCCTTCCTGATGAATGCCCAGACCCAGGTGAGCGAGGAGGAGGAGGAGGAGCAGCAGCAGCCACAGGCTCAGGAGTCATTGCAGATGCTGCAAACCCTGAGTTCACCCAGCTCACTCAATGTCTCCCTCAACCTCTCTGGCTTCATGGAGGAACAGAGACTGAGTGGGAGCCTATAGAATTGTCACAACCTAGAACCAGCACACCACAGTACCAGCCTGAAGCACCACACCCTTGGCAGGAGCAGCCCAGAAGCCTCGTCATGCCACATTTGTAGACCCAAATTCCTGCACTCCACCCCACCATCACAGCACCTCCACCAGCACCGATACCAGGCCAAACACCAATAACATCCCTGACACCAACAGAGGAGTCCATACATGAGCAGCTGAACCTCCGACACATACAAGCAGAACTTGTTCGCCTCAGGAGGGCTGTCAAAAGGCAGAGCCAGATCCTGCAATATCAGACTGCCGCAGACACGCAGAATGTTAGAAAGCTTGCCACAGCAGTCAATAGAATGCAGAACATGCTGATGCAGATCCTGCAAAGGACGCTCGAGTAGCCATCTGAGTCTTCCCTAGCATCACTGGAGTCCATACCCCACAGCAGTCCCCAGACTGACAGACACCTGAGGGGTAGGCCCCCAAAAGAGATGCCCCGCCCCAAGTGGCAAGCCACAACATGGCAAGGGGCTATAAAGGACCAAAGGTTGTAGCATCAAATGCAAATAAGAAGAGTTGTACCAGCAATCCTGGTAGGTCCCCTCTACAGAGTTCTTGTGCTGGCTAGATGGAAAAAGCCTGCTGGGCCCGTCCTCATTACAGAATTCCTGTGCCAGCACACAGAAGGGATGGTCTACTGTCAGTCATTGTAGTCCAGCAGTCTAACTCTAAAGCCCTCCTCAATGCTCTTCCCGTATTCCATCCTACTTGATGCAGCCTTCAGTCACAGTCCAGCTGCTGCCTCTTTCATTATGCCTCATCTCCTGCTCCGGATGCTGGTGTCTCATCTCAGCTCATGCTGCTGCTGCCTCCATGCTGCTATGTTTTCTCTTGGGCCTCCTGCCTCCATGCTGCTGTGCCTTCTCCTGGACCTCCTGCCTCCATGCTGCTGTGTCTTCTCCTGTGCCTCCTGCCTCCAAGCTGTGCTCTTTGGTCCTGGTCCTGCTGCCTTTACTTGAATGCTGCTTTGGCCCTTTGGCTGTCCCCTTGAGTGCACTCTTTTAACATGGACTGTCTGGGGCCTTCACTTGAACTCTGCTGCCTTGGCCCTTAGGCTGTCTCCTTGAGTGCACTCTTTCAACGTGGACTGTCTGGGGCCTTCACTTGAACTCTGCTGCCTTGGCCCTTAGGCTGTCCCCTTGAGTGCACCCTTTCAACATGGACTGTCTAGGGCCTTTTCCTAGCCATCACATAGCAAGGCTGCTATCAGCTCCAATATTAGAGCGGTACTATAGCTATTGGGGGTGCTGCTTCTGCCTTCTATGGTCTTTGTTGTAATCATGATTGTGTCAAAAGGATAAGATGCTAAGCCTGTATATGTATTGATGCCATTTCAAACAATGTATGTATAGGTCTACACAGAATGTGCTGTGCATATAATTTACAATGTTTTGGTCTATTTGCTATCTTGTCCTTGTAGATTGTGATTACCTAAGACTTTGACTTGATTTCAAACAGTAGCCTACATCTCTTCCCTATTAAAGATGTCACTGGTTTGAAAAATACACTTCCTGGTTGGCTCGTTCATTGTGTGATTTTTGTGTAAAGGGTTCATTAGCTACAAGGTTTTGCCTCCACATGACCTTGCATGCTAGAATGCCTTTGCACATTCAAAGTAGCCACTTATCTAGCAGGCAAGACCATATAGGTTAGGCCATACAACTGAAAGCCAGTGTATGCTCCGAAGGAAGACAGCAAGAGGTAAAGAGGTTTATTACTGGGGACCTTCAATATTGCCTCTTGTTGCCTTCTTCATACTGCAAGAAAACAAAGAGGTAGGCGATCTATGGTACCGTCAGGTGAACACAAAAGGAATAGATGCCGTTATTTTTTTCAAATACTTTATTGATGCAGAGACGTTCCACATAAATTGCCCGACTCTGGCCGAGTTTCGCGGCAAACAAGGACCAGTGGAAAGGCAAGGCTGAGGTCTGAGCGAGGAGATCAATGGCGTAGTCAGGCAAAGCGGAGGTCTGGGCTTGGAGAGGATCAGTAGCGTAGTTAGGCTATTCAGAAGTCTGGCTTAAGGAGGATCAGTAGCGTAGTCAGGCTATGCAGAAGTCCGGGCTTGGAGAGGATCAGTAGCGTAGTCAGGCAATGCAGAGGTCCGGGTTTGGAGAGGATCAGTAGCGTAGTCAAGCAATGCAGAGGTCGTGTCCAAGAAGTCAATCCGAAGAAGGGCTAGGAATCAGGAACGCAAGAACGAAGGAAAACAGGAACTGGAACTTGCAGGGATCAGGAATGCAGGAGAATCACCAGGAGGCAACGAAGTACACAACCAATGTGGAGACCTGTTGCAAAGTCGACTATCAGGAGCCGAGCCCAGCCTTAAGTATCGGAGCTTCGGCGATATCATCATCCGGCGCTGCGGCCAAGTTCCCGCTGCGGGCCCCTCATAAGTGATTGTGATGTGCGCAGGCCTAGGGAGGGGCAGGGGCATTGCACTGAACAGCGACGTCTCTCTGCGGACCATGCAGAGAGGCCTGTTGAGGGGCACAGAGGCCTGTAGCAGAAGATCGAGCAGCGGGGATGGCCGAGGACAGAACCAGCGGTCCACCGCCACCAGAGACGTGGAATTAGACGCTGGATTTGGCAAAGAGAGGTGAGGGGGCCAGGTCGCAGGTCTGCCACAGCCGCACATGCAACAGTACCCTCCCTTACCCCCCCCCCCTTGGAGGTCTGGGTTTGCCCGGATGGGCATGATGAAACTGAAGGAGGAGGTTTTTATCCAGGATGTTACGACCTTGTTCCCATGAATTCTCTTCTGGGCCGTAACCCTCCCAGAAAAGGAGGTATTCCCACTGGCAGCCCCTACAGCGAACATCTAGGACTTCATGGACCTTATAGGTAGTGTCGGATTCCGCAACCAGCGGAGATGGTTTGGGAACTTTTCGTGAAGGTCAAGATAGAACCACTGGCTTCAGAAGTGATACGTGGAACGTATTATGGATTCCTAAAGTTGGTAGCAGCCGAAGCTGGTATGCAACTGGTCCAACACGAGGAATGAGTAGAAAAGATCCGATGTATCTCAGTGCAAAACTTTGGGAAGGTATCTTAAGCTGAATGTATCGTGTGCTTAACCAGACTTTCTGGCCAGGAAGAAACTCAAGAGCAGAGCGTCGATGGATGTCCGCAGACTTCTTGGCCCAGGATGCGGCTTGGCCTAGGCGAAGATTCGTCTGATTCCAGAGTGCCTTGAAGGCATCTGCAGTAGCTTGCGTTGTCAGGAGAGGGCACAGATAATGGTATGGATGGTGGTGGTCGAGGTTGCTTTCCATAAATGATAGAGAAGGGCGATGTGCCTGTGGAAGCAGCAATTTGGGAGATGGGGGAGAACTCCGCCCAAGTAAGGAGTTCAGGCCAGTTGTCTTGATGGTCATTGATAAAGGAGCAAAGGAAGGATTTTAAAGAGCAATTCATTCGCTCAGCTTGCCCGTTGGCTTGCAGATGGTACGCTGTGGTTAAACTGATGTTAATGCCAAATTTATTTCAGAGAGCGCGCCAGTATTGGGCAACAAATTGTGGACCTCTGTCAGAAACAATGTCCTTGGGTAAGCCGTGCAGCTGAAATATATGGAGGAAGAACAGGCGTGCCAATTTGGGAGCGGATGGTAGGCCCGGTAATGGAACAAAATGGGCCATTTTGGAAAATCTATCTATAGTAACCCATATGACCGTGTGACCCTTGGATGGTGGCAAGTCCACAATGAAATCCGTGGAGAGATGTGTCCATGGTTCTTCAGGAGCTGGAAGTAGCTGGAGCAACCCCATGGTCAACCGATCGGGGGTTTCTGTTGAGCGCAAGTGTTGCAGGAATGGACGTATGCTTTTGTGTCAGAAACCATAGTGGGCCACCAGAAGACCGGCGAACTTAGAATTATATGCCCACCGGAGGACTCTTTAACGGAGGTGATGGGGCACAACAGTCTCCCCAGCTGGGACTGGGTGAGTTGCAGACAAGCAAATACAAGCTGAGTCAGTGATATGACCGGGTTCTTCAGGAGTATCTTCTGGTTTGAAGGAATGTGACAGGGCATCTGCTCAAAGATTTTTTCCAGCTGGACAATAGCGAAGTTTGAAGTTGAACCTAGAAAAAAACAGGGCCCATCGAGCTTGACGGGCGTTGAGATGCTGGGCATGATTCATGTGTTCCAGGTTCTTGTGATCGGTAAATATTGTGAATTTATGCTGAGCGCCCTTTAGACACGGGCACCATTCCTCTAGGGCTAATTTGATAGCAAACAATTCACGGTCTCCAATGCTATAGTTTTGTTCCACAGAAGAGAACTTGCGTGAGTAAAATGAACACAGAACCAGGGATCCAGAGGTTGAATGTTGGCTCAGAACCGCCCCGGCCCCAATAGCAGAGGCATCTACTTCAACCTGAAAGGGGTGGTTTGGGTCTGGATGGTGAAGACAGGGTCCAGCAAGGAAGGCCTCTATGAGGCACTGGAAGGCTGTATTGACTTCCGGGGGTCCAGTTCCGGGTATCCTGGCCCTTGCGGGTTAATGCTGTGAGAGGAGCCACCAGTGTCGAGTAATGGGAAATAAAATGGAGGTAATAATTCGTGAATCCAAGGAATCGTTGCAGTGCTTTGAGGCCCACGGGCAGAGGCCAGTCTTGGATTCCTTTGAGCTTTTCAGGATCCATGGAGAATCTTGCTGCGAGATTATATACCCTAGGAAGGGCAAACTAGATTTTTCAAACAGGCATTTATCCAACTTTGTGAAAAGATGGTTTTCGAGGAGATGTTGAAATACTGTGCGAACATCGGTGCAGTATGTAGCTAGATTCTTGGAGAAGACAAGGATGTCATCAAGGTATGCTACAACCTTAACGTATAGTAGATCTCTGAAGATTTCATTAATCATCCGTTGAAATACTCTGGGAGTGTTAGAGACCAAAGGGCATCACCAGATATTCGTAGTGCCCATCTCTGGTGTTGAAGGCTATTTTCCAGATATCTTCGGGGCGGATACGCACCAATTGTAAGTTCCGCGCAGATCCAATTTGATAAAAATGGAGGCTCCATGTAATTGATCAAATAACTCGGAGATTAAGGGCAATGGATATTTGTCTTTGTGGATAATGGCATTTAAGCAGCGGTAATCGATACACGGCCTTAGGGATCCGTCTTTCTTCGTAATGAAGATAAATCCTGCTCTGGCAGGAGATGTTGATGGTCGAATGTACTCCCTCAGAGGGTAAGTACGCCCTCAGGGAGGAGTAGTCCCAGGCAGAAGTTCAATAGGACAGTCAAACCTTCGAAGAGGTGGTAGAAGGTCCGCTTTCTGTTTCGAAAAGGCATCTTCAAAGTCAGCATAAGGAGCTGGTATACCTGAGGAGTTGGTCGCCGAAGGAACTGTAGTAGGTGGCACCACCTTTTGTAAACTAGTCTAATGGCAAGTGGAACCCCATTCCACCAGCTGAAGCAACCCCCAATCAGATTGAAGGGAATGACGTTAGAGCCAAGATAACCATAGGACTACCGGGTGAATGGATTTTTCTAAGACCAGAAGTTCAATTTCTTCAACATGGAGGATGCCAGTGAGGAGTTTGACTGGCTCAGTAGTCAAGGAGATTCGGCCAGGTAATGGCTCACCATAAATCAAAGCAATGCACAAGGAGGTTTCCAAAGGATGGGTAATTATACCCAGAAGTTGAACTAGATCCTTAAGAATAAAATTTCCTCCTGCTCCAGAATCCACCAGAGTGAAGACTGGAAAGGACCGGGAGTCCCATATCAGGGTAACCGGTAAGGACAGTTCAGGGGCCGGTGACGTTGCACCCAAGTTCAGGACCCCTACTGAACTTAGGCCGGGTAGTTTCCCGGACGGACTGGGCAGACCTGAAGGTGATGGCCTGGTGCTCCACAATACAGACATAGGCCTGATTGTCTAGGCCAGAGGCGCTCTTCCGGGGACAGCCACCTATGGCCCAACTGCATGGGTTCTTCCATTTTGGCCTCAAGGGGAACCTTCCAGGAGTCAGTGCTAGTGGCTGGTGGAGAGTGGGAGCGAACCTGAGAGGGCCTTCTGGGTATCCAATTCTCCCGGTGGTGCTCTTGGAGACTATCAAATCGGCCAGTCAGATCAATAAGATCCTTGAGCGAGGGAGGGAGCTCCCGAGCTGCCAATTCGTCCTTCAGCTGCGGGGATAGTCCATCCAGGTAGATAGCACACAGACAGTCTTCCTGCTAGGAGAGTTCTGTGGCTAAAGGCTGGAATTCAATCGTATAATCAAATAGGCTCCTTTGGCCTTGTTGAAGGTGTAGCAGATTAGTGCTTGCCACGGCATGCTGCCCAAGATTGTCAAAGTCCGCCAAAACATGGCCACAAATCGAGATAGTTCTTGCAGGAGCAAATCCGATCGCCCCCATAAGGGCGAGGCCCAAGCCAACACCTTCCCCTCCAGACAGGACAAGATAAAGGTGACTTTCGTAAGTTCAACTTGGAAGATGGAGGACTGCAGAGCGAACTGCATGTAGCATTGGTTGATGAACCCTCTGCAGAGCGTGGAGTCACCATTGAAGCGAAGCGGAACTGGTAGAGCCAACAAGGCTCTAGGAGTGGAGGGAGATGGTTGTTGCTGGGAGGAACCCAGTACTGGAACTGAATTACCGGATTGGGCATCAAGCCAGCGGTGCAAACACTCGATGGAGGAGGTCAGTGCCTCCAGAAATTGTTGCTGTTCTTGTACCTTTGAAGCCAGGCCAGGAATAGCCTGGAGGGCACGCGGCTCCGCCGAGTCCATGGCCTTTGCAACCTGTTGCGCCGGAGGTGGACCCTTGGGCCGAGGTGGGGTTGATCCTAAGGGTCGCCACCATCGGCAGGCGGAGTGGGCTGATGGATGGAGGCCGGCTGGCGCTTCATCAATACAAGCCCTCGATCCCAGTGGGTTGAGCCTTTGGTTCCTGGGGCCGGCGGACTTAGGTGGGCCTCTGTATGTCGTCGTTGATGGAAGGGTAAAAAGGTCAGCCCAGAGGCAGCAACAGCAAAGCTGGGAAGTCTGTACTGGACGAGGTGAAATCCCGGAGACCTGGGCGTCAATAGAACCAAAGTCAGACAGGGGGCGCCCGAGTAAGAACAGGCCAAAGCCTGAATAGGCCAAGTCCAGGACATAGATTGAAAAGGCTTCATAGAGCAAACTGGAGTCAGGGCCAGCGGCAATCAAGGAGCAGTGGCAAGTCAAGGCTGAGGTCTGAGCGAGGAGAAGATCAATGGCGTAGTCAGGCAAAGCGGAGGTCTGGGCTTGGAGAAGACCAGTAGCGTGGTCAGGCAAAGCAGAGGTCTGGGCATGGAGAAGACCAGTAGCGTGGTCAGGCAAAGCAGAGGTACAGGCTTGGAGAGGTTCAGTAGCATAGTCAGACAATGCAGAGGTCCAGGCTTGGAGAGGATCAATAGCGTAGTCAGGCAATGCAGAGGTCCGGGCTTGAAGAATATCAGTAGTATAATCAGGCAATGCAGAGGTCCGGGCTTGGAGAGGATCAGTAGCGTAGTCAGGCAATGCAGAGGTCCGGGCTTGGAGAGGATCAGTAGCATAGTCAGGCAATGCAGAGAGTTCTTGTCCAAGAAGTCAATCCGAAGAAGGGCTAGAAATTAGGAACGCAGGAATGAAGGAAAACAGGAACTGGAACTTGCTGGGATCAGGAACCAGGAACGCAGGAGAATCACCAGGCGACAACGAAGTACACGACCAGCGTGGAGACCTGTTGCAAAGAGGACTATCAGGAGCTGAGCCCGGCCTTAAGTACCGGAGCTTCGGCGACGTCATCATCTGGGGCCACGGCCAAGTTCCCATAGCGGGCCCCTCATAAGCAACAGTGGTGCGCAAGTTCCTAGGGAGGGGCTCAGCGCTGAACGGTGGCCTCTCTCCGCGGACCACAGAGGCCTGTAGCAGACGCTGGAGCACTGGGGGTGGCCCGAGGACTGAGCCGGCGGCCCACCGCCACCAGAGACATGGAACTAGACGCTGGATTTGGCAAAGAGAGGTGAGGGGGCCGGGCCGCGGGTCTGCCACGGCCAGCAGATGCAATAGCGGCCACTAAACCCTCATCCAAACCATTCATCTGAACTCGGCCAACATCCGTGCTATTAGGTGGTCCTTACCACTCCACATTCCTGCCATTCCAGCATACTTACATTCAGTGGACAGCTTCTTACACCTGCTTCCTCCCTCCATAAAGTGGCAAGCCTCAGTGACAGCTTAAGTTCTGAATAGCCTGCACCCCCCCAAATCATTGGGCTATTAGGCCCACTCCAAGTACTGGGTGGAAAAGCCTCCATGATGGGGGTTGCACGGTTACATTACAGACAAATGTCAACTAATACACACACTTATAAGACTACATATTTGATGTGTTATGCTGTGAAGTTTTACATCTCTGCCCCTCTCTTCCTAGTCCACAATGAAATGAACTCTCAGAGGCGCCCCTTCTCGAGAGTGGAAGCACTCTATCACTGCTGCTTAAAAGCAGTGTGTGCAAAATGAATGTGCACATACTGCCTGATCTGGGGTATGGATTACTGTGGTAAGGGAGGGACCTCCTAGTGCAAAAGCACACCCAGAGACAAAGATTGACGGAGGGTAAGTACATGACTCACCGAGTCATGTACTGACACTCTTATCTTTTGAGTACAGACTACCTGCAGCACTTTGTACACCCTACACATGGGCAATGCGTATGTTCCTGGAATGTTTGTCATCAAACAACATTGATGTGTGTGACAGCTTGTCTATAACTGCTAGTGAGGTATTGCTGGTTCTTCCTCGGCAATGATTATGAATACCTGGCCCCATAAAACACATCTGTCAGAGGTATATATGACATCTACTTTGTCGGATGTACTGACATGGGCCCTTCAAGGCCTTAGGTGGCACTAAATGCAAGTCTGACAAGAGAACAACCCAGAAAGGTCATCATGCCAACCACATGAGACCTCTGGGAGCAGTAGGCCTATACATTCAGCACAGTGGGCCGTGTACTACTGAGGCAGCTTGCAGGCTCATGAAGTCATCAGCTGACAACAGTTTCTCTAGCCTTAATGCTTTACACAGAGCAGATCATTGAGAGTGTAGGAGCATACCTGCCCTGCTCACCACTAATTATAAAAGTGATTTACACCACATGAGACACAGCGTAGAGGACAGCAGCTCTTCCTGATTCCTCACAAGTCATGACAGGCATGTGGATGAGCAAGGGCCTGCAACCATTAAACCACGGAAACGTGTGGAGTGATGTTACAACGGATCTATCTGCAAGCTGTTTGGCACAGAACTGCTCAGCCTATGTGCTTTAAGAGTGGTAACAGATCATACCAGGACTGTAAGATACACTAGCTATTGCTCAAAGCAAAATACTCTACATATTTTCTGGGTTCATACATATGTACATACAGCTGCATCACATGACTATCAGTGAGCATAACCATCAAGGGCTTTACAGCACCCAGACATCTCAATATCTCTATAAGGCTAGCTGTGACAGGTGATTTGGAGGCAGGAGGTTCAAACACACCTAACCAACGGCTTCTATGACGTCAACCTTTGTTCAAGAGAGATCTGTGTGCTCTTAGAGTCATTAGATACTATACGGTGAATGAGATATCTCCAAGCTCATAGGAAAATACAGGTGAAGGCAGGACATCATCTGATTCCCAATCCTGCCTTCACACAGCCGGACGTGAATCCTGGTGTAGGCTCGCCGAGAAGCTAACCAAACCTAAATGACATCACAGTGGTCAAGGTCCTCACCTTCTGCACATTATCATTTACAATTTGCATAGGTAGGTGTAGTACGGTGCATGTGTGTTGGGGTGCATGCAACCACCAAGCGGTATGCTACTTTGGAAGGACCTGTGTGCATTGTGGGAATGGCACCAGGTAGCAAAAGTCATTTACCCAAGGCTGTAAGAGAAGGCATATACTGCTAGAGCACTCTGATATCAGCAAAAGGGTTGCCAAGTGGCTCCAATTTTCAGGACAGGTAAATACTGTCCTGGTTTTGAACAAATTGCATGCAGGGATTCCATCAGATTTCCCTATAGATTTTCTGAGCAAAACCAATACTAGAACTAGTAGATGTGAATCAATTATTTACACTTTCAGATAATAGAAGGACCAGGGGGCATTCCATGAAATTAGCAAGTAGCACATTTAAGACTAATCGGAGAAAATTCTTTTTCACTCATAGCACAATTAAGCTCTGGAATTTGTTGCCAGAGGACGTAGGTTTGGATACATTCTTGCAGAAGTCCATTAACTGCTATTAATCAAGTTTACTTAGCTAATAGCCACAGCTATTAATTGCATCAGTAGCATGGGATCTTCAATACCTGCATGCATGAGAGTAAAACCAGGACTGGATCAACATATCCAGGAAATCTGAATCCAGTTGGAAAACCAAATCAGCAGTGGCTCTAAAACTGGTGATGCAGGGTGTCAGCTGTGTCTTAGCACACCCATATGATAGTAAGCAGACCCAGTACAGGTGTATAAGTTCACATGCACACGTTTGTCAGCTACAGAATGAGGCAGTGAAATGAGAACTTTGTCACTGAAACCTTTAACTGTCTACCTGTAACTTTAGGCTGTGCCTTTAAGCTTCAGAGCCATTAAATATTCACAGCATTTCTAGAGCTGTAGCTGTCCATGCTTGAGGACCAGCTGGGGTGGCATCACACTTGTGCCACTATCTCATCCACATGTGAGTGCTAGGATGGGGGTCCTCAGGGGAGGGCCAGAAAGCTAGACAGCACTTGCTAGGCCAAACTATGAACTCTGTGTTGGCAGTCATTCACAAAGTCACGTGTCACGCATGCCTCTTCTAGTATCACTATGAGGCAAAACACATTATGGCAGCCACATTCATTTTATGTCATCTATATTTCACAACTGTTTTTCCAGTACACTGTATGGCTCCATTGTCAAGATGAATCCAGAGCAGTCATATGTGTTTTCTATTACACAGTGACCCAGACAGAGAAGCAGTGTGAGAAAGAAAGATGATAGCTAGGAGAGAAACAGCTAAGTCTACTGGCCTCCCGTCCATGAAAGGGGATATGATAGGTGAGGCCTATCAGGCAAAGTAGCATTGTATAAGGTTTTGGCAAAGCTGGCTGCCACTCAGCATAGTGTCTTCAGCTCATGTGGGGACACATGGAAGATCTGGGGGGAGATCAGGAGCTATATCCATTCATAGTCCATGGCGTAGAGCAAGATTATGGAAGACCCAGCAGAGCAGCACTAAATCTCCAACTTTGGATGGGGCATACATGAAAGCTCCACCCATCTTGTCCAAACAGCGAAATCAACTTTTGAGAACTCCGAAGGGGCGTTCAGTGACACAGCGGATAGCACATAAGGCCTTATTGTACCTAGACTCTGTCAGACGTGTTGGGAATGGTCCTGAAAACATACCCCGAATTTCCTGTGGCAAAGATAGATTTAAGCCTTCAATCATGGCATTAAGAACAAAAGAACATAAGAAATTGCCATGCTGGGTCAGACCAAGGGTCCATCAAGCCCAGCATCCTGTTTCCAACGGAAGCCAAACCAGGTCACAAGAACCTGGCAAGTATCCAAACACCAAGAAGATCCCATGCTACTGATGCAATTAATAGCTGTGGCTATTAGCTAAGTAAACTTGATTAATAGCAGTTAATGGACTTCTGCAAGAACTTATCCAAACCTACATCCTCTGGCAACAAATTCCAGAGCTTAATTGTGCGATGAGTGAAAAAGAATTTTCTCCGATTAGTCTTAAATGTGCTACTTGCTAATTTCATGGAATGCCCCCTGGTCCTTCTATTATCGTTCAAGACCTCTATCATATCCCCCCTCAGCCGTCTCTTCTCCAAGCTGAACAGCCCCAACTTCTTCAGCATTTCCTCATAGGGGAGATGTTCCATTCCCTTTATCATTTTGGTTGCCCTTCTCTGTATCTTCTCCATCTCAAATATATCTTTTTTGAGATGCGGTGACCAGAATTGTACTCAGTATTCAAGGTGCGGTCTCACCATGGAGCAATACAGAGGCATTATGACATTTTCCGTTTTATTAACCATTACCTTCCTAATAATTCCAGACATTCTGTTTGCTTTTTTGACTGCTGCAGCATACTGAGCCGATGATTTCAAAGTATTATGATGCCTAGATCTTTTTCTTGGGTGGCAGCTCCTAATATGGAACCTAACTTTGTGTAACTACAGCAAGGGTTATTTTTTCCTATATGCAACACCTTGCACTTGTCCACATTACATTTTATCTGCCATTTGGATGTCCAATCTTCCATTCTGCAAGGTCCTCCTGTAATGTATCACAATCCTCTTGTGATTTAACTACTCTGAATAATTTTGTATCATCCGCAAATTTGATATCCTCACTCGTCGTATTCCTTTCCAGATCATTTATAAATATATAGAAAAGCACCAGTCCAAGTACAGATCTCTGAGGTACTCCACTGTTTACCCTTTTCCACTGAGAAAATTGACCATTTAATCCTACTCTCTGTTTCCTGTCTTTTAACCAGTTTGTAATCCACAAAAGGACATCGCCTCCTATCCCATGACTTTTTAGTTTTCTTAGAAGCCTCTCATGAGGGACTTTGTCAAACGCCTTCTGAAAATCCAAGTACACTACATCTACTGGTTCACCTTTGTCCACATGTTTATTAACCCCTTCAAAAAAATGAAGCAGATTTGTTAGGCAAGACTTCCCATGAGTAAATCCATGTTGACTGTGTTCCATTAAACCATGTCTTTCTATATGCTCTACGATTTTGATCTTTAGAATAGTTTCCATTATTTTTCCTGGCATTGAAGTCAGGCTCACTGGTCTATAGTTTCCCAGCTCGCCCCGGAGCCTTTTATAAATATTGGAGTTGCATTGGCAACTCTCCAGTCTTCAGGTACAATAGATGATTTTAATGATAGGTTACAAATTTGCAGATATGGCTTGCAAACCACAGCATTCTATAAAACACTATAAGGTAGACTGTACCTTTCCCTGAGCCTTAAAGGCCAATTTGCCTAGCCTAAGTGCATGTCACATTATAGTGGGCCAGTATATATGCATAATAGCAGTAGCCAAATGTAGCTCTGCTCTTCCAGACTACTAAATTGCATCTGGGTATTCCAATAATTGCATGCCAGGCCCTCTCAACTGAGCTAGGTGTGTGTAGCAGGCTTCCAACCTTGAAGCAATACATAAGAGCTACCACACCTGTGTTAGCTGAAAAACGGTAGCTCATGATGTGATTGTGAATGTCCCTGCTGGCTCTACAGTATGTTCTCCATATAAACCAATTTGTGAGGCCCGACACAGGAAATATGCCAGGCCACCAACATGCACAGGACACTGCATCTGGCAGAGGGCCGGTGCATTGTTTGCCTTCACAAGATTGGCAGGCCTTTGCAGCATGGGGAGAAAAAGCCGGGCCTTGGGGCAATGGCCTGCAGATGTAACTGTCCGAGCCACTTGTCATGGCAGCGATGCTTTTCCTCTCCCCCAGCAACCCCCCATGTCCGTGCCATTTGCCACAAACACATAGCCAGAGATGGCATATAGAAAGAAGTGCCTCTCTTACCTATGAGCCAACCATCACCATATAGGCCGTCCTCAAAATTTTCACACAGGCTCAATTGCCTAAGGTTAAAGGAATCATGTGTGGCTCTCAGGTACTTGGCCACCACGTCAAGGTTTCACATTTCAGCATCACAGACCACTTTCACATTGATGGAGTGGAAGAGCTTTCTGTTATGGTACATCTCCTCCCTGTCATGGAGTGAAATGATTATTTATTTTATTATTTAAGTTTTTTATATACCAACATTCAAGACAATAGTCCCATCATGCTGGTTCACATGAAACAGGAGTGCAAAATAAACTTAAACTTGAACAAATAGTGCGGAAAAAGCAGTTACATTTAACAAGGAAAAATTTAACAAGGAAAAATAGAACTTGGAGTAAGAAGGAAAAGGAAGACCAGATAATTACATATAATTACATTGTAAGAGGTAACTAATAATGATGTTGCTGGTGATGTGTATTGATTGTTAGGAGTTAGATAGTATTGGAGTTAGGAAAGGCCTGCAAGAACAGCCAGGTCTTGAGTCTTTTCTTGAAGGTTGAGAGGCTGGGTTCCATTCTAAGGTCTGGGGGGATGGAGTTCCATAGGGTTGGACCGGCTGTGGAGAAGGCCCGATTTCTTAGTGTAATGTGTCTAGTAGTTTTGGCTGGGGGTACTTGAAGTGATCCTTTGTAAGCATCTCTTGTCGGTCTTGTTGAGGTGTGTAGTCGGAGGGGGAAAAGAAGGTCAATTGGGGCAAGTTGATGGATGTTTTTGTATATGGTGAGGATGGCCTTGTAGATTATTCTGAAGTGGATGGGTAGCCAGTGGAGGCCCATTAGTATGGGGGTTATATGGTCTCTTCTCCTAGTGTTAGTGAGTATACGGGCAGAGGCATTTTGAACCATTTACAGTGGTTTGGTGTATGATGAGGGGAGACCAAGCAAGATGGTGTTACAATAGTCCAGCTTTGCGAAGATGATTGATTGTAGAATCGTTCTAAAGTCATGGGTGTGGAACAGAGGTCTTATTCTTTTCAGCACTTGGAGTTTATAAAAGCAGTCTCTGGTGGTTTTGTTGATGGTAGCTTTCAGGTTCAGGCGATTGTCAATTAGAACTCCTAGGTCTCTCACTTGTGTAGTTTTTGGTATGGCTGTATGAGTGGGGGTGAAGGAGCTGTTCTCTGGTGTGATGAGTAGTAGTTCCGTTTTGGATGAATTAAGTACCAGGTTGAGGCTTGTGAGAAGTTGTTTGATATTTTGGAGGCATGTTTCCCAGTGAGACAGTGTTTTTGCGAGTGACTTCTTGATGGGGATCAGGACCTGGATATCATCAGCGTAGAGGAAGTGTTTGAGATTGAGGTCAGTGAGAAGTTGGCATAAGGGTAACAGGTATATGTTAAATAAGGTAGGAGATAGGGATGAGCCCTGAGGGACTCCTACTGATGCGGGGTAAAGTGAGGATTCTTTGTTATGAATCTTAACCTTGTATCCTCTGTTGCTGAGGAAGGTTCTGAACCACGAGAGGGCAGTGCCTGAGATACCTATGGCTATTAGTTGGTTGATGAGAAGGGAGTGATTGACGGTGTCAAATGCTGACGAAAGGTCCAGTAGAATCAAAAGGAAGGCTTGTCCTTTGTCGAGGCCTAGGATGATGTGGTCTGTCATGGAGATGAGGAGGGCTTCCGTACTTAGTGTTTTGCGGAATCCGTATTGTGATGGGAATAGGAGGTTGTTGTGTTCAATGTAGTTTGAGAGTCGTGTGTTTACCAATTTTTCCATAATCTTGGCTATGAAGGGGAGGTTAGCGATCGGTCTAAAGTTGTTGGGATCGTTGGGGTCGAGATTTGGGTTTTTGAGGAGGGGTTTGAGTGAGGCTAGTTTGAGGTTGTCAGGGTAGAATCCTTGTGTGATGGAGCAATTTATGATGTCTGCCAGGATTTTGGAGATAGAATCTGGAATTGATAATAGTAGTTTAGCTGGAATGTGATCCGAAGGGTGAGAGGACGGTTTCATTTTCCTTAGAATTCCTTGGATCTCAATGGATGAAGTTGAATCAAGTTCTTCTAATCGAGTTTTGTTGATTGCGGATTGAGGA
The DNA here is from genome assembly GCF_901001135.1 of Rhinatrema bivittatum. Lineage (NCBI taxonomy): Eukaryota > Metazoa > Chordata > Amphibia > Gymnophiona > Rhinatrematidae > Rhinatrema > Rhinatrema bivittatum. Next base: position 108,013,020 of record NC_042617.1, on the reverse strand, counting down.
GTGGTTATTGGTACAGTGGCGTTAGTAGGGAGCTGAGATAGAAGACTGCTGATTTTGTTGCTGAAGAATAGTGCTAATTCTTCAGCTTTTGATTGAGCTTGGTCATGTGCAATCTCTGTCTGGTTTAATTGTGTGAGGTTGGCTACATAGCTGAAGAGGGCTTTGGCATCGAAGACAAGGTCGTGTATCTTAGAAGCGTAATAGTCCCATGATATGTAAAATGATACGTAAAATGATAGCCACATGAGTGCAGTTGATAGCTCCCAGAACATTGGGAAAGTTTGTGAAGGCATAAAAACCTCTCTTCAAGTCCTGCCTGTCCTGAGGAAATGCTATGTAGCGATTAATGCGGTCAGAGACAGCTTGAAAATGTGGTTTGGGACATTCCCCCACAACCCCTGCTTGGAAAGAGCCATTTGCCATGAAATTCAGGGTGGACAACAGTTTGGTGAGGCCAGGCACAGTGTGGACCTTTCTGTGACTGGATCCAAATCCCCTCGGATTTCTTCATATAATTCCAGGATAGCCCAAGAGCTGAGGTGATACCTGCAAACCACATAGTCCTCTGGCATGCCCAGCAAGGATGTTCGTGGAAGAAAGATGAGCTCCCTGTATCTCCTCCACCGGTGTGCCAGGTGCTGCCCTGGGCCTCTGCCTCTGGTGCAGGGACTTCCCTAGGAGGGCTTAGAACAGGCCTTGCCTGTTCTTGAGGTTGTTGTTGTTGTTGTTCTGCTTGTTGTTGTCTGCAGCAAGCCTCCTGAAGCATCCAGTATCCCCCAACAATTAAACTTACCACAAACATTATGGCTTTAGGAAGCTAGACCAGGGAAGAACAGGTGTTTTTATTGGGGCAGGAAGGCCTGGTAGGTGTGTCCTTTATAATTCCTCTTTTTATTGAGCGCAGTAATTGCTGCAATAATACCCACGATCTGCGATATTGGCCACAGGAGCACGATAGTTTTTTCACCATACCACAAAAAAAATTTAAAAAACCAGTGTAGTTATTTCTGGCTTAAATCCCGCAATAGTGTGCATTGCTCTATCGCACTCCATGCTAGCAGACCCTCAATTCCATTTACTCTGCCCAAACTCCTCCCACTCAAATACTCAATGTTTAATTTGCATACTCATTTTGCGTTGCATTATTTATCAGGCGCGATAAGGCCCTAATGCGAAATGATAAATACCCAGTAAGTCTGCTATCGCTGCCTGGACCTGGACCATGACTCCTCCAACTGCTACAGCTGTGGATGGATGTCTTCTTGGGTACAGGAGTACCACACCTGAAAGATGGAAGCCACAAGGAAGATGCCAGCAGGTAAGAATCCAAAGTCTCAGCATGAAGCTGAGCAGCAGACCCTCTCCTTGTCCAGACATAAGGCACCATCAAACTCTTGGCACAAAAAATCAAAACAGAAGTCTTCCCTGTCATTCCCGCAAATACTCCCCTTCCTGGTGCCAGTACTTTGAAGTTAAGAAGGAACACATTTAGCCACACAAGTGATGGGGTAATGTCATAGACTGGTACTGACACAGACATGTTCTCTCAAAGCTCAGAAAGATGACATTTTCATGCAGCCGTAATGCCTGAGTCTCCTCATCACAAGCTATCAAGATATCTTTTTCCTGCTGTCTCTTGCATTGCCATGATTTTACATGATTTCTTGTATATTTTCCATTCCAATAATTAATTTTCTTCATTTTTTCTTTGTTTCTTTGAATATCCACACTTTTTTTTATTTGACTGGGAGGCAGCCCTTCATAGCACATGTGGAAGGATGTCTTGGTGGGTACTACAATTCACAGAATAAAACTAAAGTAGGAGGCTTCTCCTACTCCTAGAAAAAAGAGAGCCAAATCTTCAGATGGACCAGTATCTCATACAAGAAATATAGGAGTCTCCAAAACACCAAGGCCATGAGTCTTCATCTACCAGTGACCATCAGAGTAAGGATAGAGGAAAATCCCACTTGGCACAAAGGTCCAAACACCGCACACACAGATCAACACACAAAATCTCTGCACCAAAGAAATCCAGCAACTCTGTACTTCAGATTCATCAACACAGAAAGAGTTTGATGCCATCTACTTTGGTGCCAACACTCTTTATATTATCACCATCAGTGCAGAAAAAACAAACATTGCCAGTATTAGTGCCTAAGTCAGACACATCTTCTTGATCCTGCCTTGCCCTGCTTTTCTGTTGTCTTGCCCTGTCCACCATGCCTTGTCTTCTGTCTTAACCTGGTTCTGACCTCTGCTACAAATTCTGACTACTTTTGCCTGCCACTTGGTTCTGAACCTTGCTTCGGATCTGACTACTGTCTTGCCTGCCGCCTGAATCTGATCTCTGCTACAGACTTCAACTATTCCTCTGTACTTCTGCTACCCCAACCTTGGCCTGGACCCAGACCCTGCCTACTCACTGCCAGCCCTGACCTCTGCCTGTATCCTGACTTGCTGACCACTCCTTACAGAACACCCACCTAGTCCAAGGATTCAAACTATAAGCAACGGGGCTGGTAAAAATGAAATTCCAACTCTAGTCCCAGTAGGGGATGTATCCACCAGCTGTTGGCATGGGCCTAGTGGGTTTGCTTACTAGCTGCTTCAACCGTGCCACAGCCCAAGGGCTCACATGCATGATAGTTGTGCTGAACGTATGTCAAATTTGCCAGACATGCGTCACCTTTAAATCATCACACTTTTTCGTCATGGTTCCCTTTATATTTGAGAATTTAAAAAAGGCCAAGAAAGCAGCTAAAAGTTGCCTTCCTTTGAAAATGTTAACAATTTTATTGAAATCTTTAAGGTGAATTTTAAAAGCCAGGCACGCGCATGTGGCACATGTGCGAGTCCACCTGATTTTGTAAGCTTCCTGCATGTGCATGCAAGTCCTAATGCGTGGATATCTTGCATTGGGGGGGGGGGAAGGGGTGGATTTATGAGCATGGTGGCATTAAGAGATGTGTGCCTGGGCACGCGTACAGGTATAGTTGAGCAAGAAGTTATTTCTGCTATGGAGGAGATGTAAGTCTCAAAACTATTTTCAGGCATCTCTGACATGTTTGAAGGGTCTGGGTTAAGGGGGGAGGGGGGGATGCAGAATAAAGAACCAGGGGGATTTAGAGGACCTAGCTCTATACAGGGCAAACTGGTGGATGAACTAGTGAAACCGGTCATGATGTGGATGCACCCCTGTTGTAAAATTCCCTGCCTTGCGTGCTCAGAGCCAACATTACGCAGCTGTGTGCACACAAACGTAAAATTAGGAGAACATATAAGCGTGCCAAGGCTATTTTATAAAGTGAGTGCAGGATATAAAATTGCCACGTATCTGGCCGTGCGCCCATATACACATGTATATGTGCACCCGTTTGAAAGTTACTGTCCCTGTTTTTAACAGTTTATATATTTACATTTCACTATCCAGCTTTTAAGAACAAAAAACCTATTGATCTTAAAACATGTGGTGACAAATTTCCATAGGAAACCTCTAATATGTTGAAGCCAATCCCATTTGACCAGCAATGCACCAGTGATCAAGAGCACAGAAAGTTTGTAAAGAAACAAAATTTGTTAAACTTTCCATTTAACAGCAGAAAGTGATCTTTAGAGCAACTTTTTTATTAAAGAAAGGGAGATTGTTTTTTTTGTTCGAACAGCAAGGTATTAAATACAGTGATGTCATAATGTCACTTTGGAAATGAGCAAACTAGGCTAAAATAGATATGGTTCTTCTATTGGTTCAGCTAGGAGAACAGCTCCTTTAACTCAGCGGTAGAGTCCATGGTGTTGGGACCATTTGGTTGAAAGTTCATACCCAAGGTCCCCAGTTAGAAAACAAGCTACAGTATCTGTCTTTTGAAAATGTCTTGCCTGGCATGCATGTACCTGCAGAGTTTGCAGGTACTAATTCCTTGTCAGGAAGTACACTTGCACAGTTTAAATAAATACATAAATAAACTCTCCATGTGTACAGGACAGTTCCACCTCTGGCGGTGCCCTTATTCTCTGCAGAAAAATATGCATATGTAAACAGTGTGCATACTTTTCCCCACACTGGAGGGACGGGGAATTATGAAAAGTACATTCTCCTATTTACCAACAAAGTATCCCTTTGAAAATTTCCCCTATAAAGAAGAAAGTGGGAATGTAATAGAAATTGTTAATCAGTGTTAAATGTTTTTAGAGTTTGAAGAATGAATACTCAAATAGCAATGGAACCTACTCACTGCAAAATTTTTATTTGCCATAAAACTCTGGCAGAGTGGTGGGAAATAAAAAATATGTCCATTAGGCATGTGCAAGGGCAACATTTTTGTTTGTTTGTTACTTTGTTTAGTAGACCACCTCCATTTGTTTCATTAGTTTCAAACAAAAAAAATTTGTCATTTGTTTAATTTTTGTCCCATTAAAATCAATGCGGGAAGCAATACAGCCTATTCTGAGGTTATCTAATCAATTCAAATGAAACTTGTAGGTAGAAAACATCAGAAGGGGGGAAGAGATCTCCAAGACACCAAGATTATGGCAAACTGCCACCAAAAGTGGCACAAATAGACTAAGGGGTCGATTTTAAAAGGCACGTGCAGGCGTCCATGTGCGCGCGGTTCCCGGCATGTGCACATAGACACGGCTATTTTATAACATGCTCGTTGGCGTGCGCATGTTATAAAATACATTTCCCACGCGCACATGTGTGTCTGATTTTAAATTCCGTGCAGTCAGGTCAGGACTCGTGCACGGGGGGAGATCCTAAAAAACAACACCCTGCCTGCCCCTATTCCCTCCCAGTCCACTCCAATTAAGGAGTGCACTGGGAGGGAACTTTCCTATATCCCTACCTAACCTTCTTACCTTTTCCCCTCTCCTCCTCTACCGCTAACCTCTACCTAGCTACTTACGTTTTTTTTTTTGTTTCATTACTTACTGCTCCTCTGGAGCAGAAGTAACTTCCGCGTGCCAGCCAGCTGCCGGTGTGTGCTTCCCCGGGAAAGGACCTAATGGTGCTGTCCCAGCCTGCCCCTCCCCACTCAGACCACATCACCTGGCCCACACCTTTTAGGTGGCCCAGCACTTCTGTGCATATTGGGGGTTATGTGCATGGCCAGCCCTTTCAAAAATGAGTGCAGCGCACGCAGGGCCCAGCCATGTATGTAACCCCTGAATTTTACACGCATAGGGCTTGTAATATTCGGGCGTATGGCACCATAAAAGGGTATCAGTGGCAGTAGTTCTCCAAGGCATCATCGAAGGAGCAAAGCATCAGCAAGAGTGGCATAAACCTCCAGAGGCAGCATAAGAGGGGAAAAGTGGTACCAAGAGTTACATGAATATCCTAAAGTACCATGAAGGGGGGACAAAGCATCAAATGTGCAGGAAAAAAATCCAGGCACTGGTAGAGGGACAAAGCAGTTGAAAGGGTGGCATGAAGACCCCCAAAGCACCATGAGAAGTGCAAAGCAACCACCCACAGTGGCAAGAATAGCCTAAGGTGTAGAGTCTGGGGTATGACAGCAAAGAAGAGTGGCATAAAGACCCCCAAGGTGTAAAGTTTTTGGTATGGCAGCAAGGCTGAGTATCAGAAAGATCTCCAAGGTGTAGCATAAGAGGTATAGCAGTAATGCAGAGTGTCAGCAAGGGCCTTATGTGTAGCATCAGGGTTATGGCAACCAGGCAGAGTAGCAGCAAGACCCCCATATGTAGCATAAGGGGTATAACAGCAAAGCAGAGTAGCATCAAAAGTGGTCTCAGCTGTGACCTGGCTATTTATTACCTCACTCAGGAATTTAAGAACATAAGAAATTGCCATGCTGGGTCAGACCAAGGGTTCATCAAGCCCAGCATCCTGTTTCCAACAGGGGCCAAAACCAGGCCACAAGAACCTGGCAATTACCCAAACACTAAGAAGATCCCATGCTACTGATGCAATCAATAGCAGTGGCTATTCCCTAAGTAAAATTGATTAATAGCCATTAATGGACTTCTCCTCCAAGAACGTATCCAAACCTTTTTTGAACCCAGCTACACTAACTGCACTAATCACATCCTCTGGCAACAAATTCCAGAGCTTTATTGTGCGTTGAGTGAAAAAGAATTTTCTCCGATTAGTCTTTAATGTGCTACTTGCTAACTTCATGGAATGTCCCCTAGTCCTTCTATTATTCGAAAGTGAAAATAACCGAGTCACATCTACTCATTCAAGACCTCTCATGATCTTAAAGACCTCTATCATATCCCCCCTCAGCCATCTCTTCTCCAAGCTGAACAGCCCTAACCTCTTCAGCCTTTCCTCATAGGGAAGCTGTTCCATCCCCTTTATCATTTTGGTTGCCCTTCTCTGTACCTTCTCCATCGCAACTATATCTTTTTTGAGATGCGGCGACCAGAATTGTACACAGTATTCAAGGTGTGCTCTCACCATGTAGCGATATAGAGGCATTATGACATTTTCCGTTCTATTAACCATTCCCTTCCTAATAATTCCTAACATTCTATTTGCTTTTTTGACTGCTGCAGCACACTGAGCCGACGATTTTAAAGTATTATCCACTATGATGCCTAGATCTTTTTCCTGGGTGGTAGCTCCTAATATGGAACCCAACATCGTGTAACTACAGCTGTACTTTCTAGTCTCACTGCAGCACTTTTCAATGGGTCATAGACTTGAATGGGAAACAGAAACGAATGAAAATAATTTTTGTGTTTAATTTGTGGGCACCCCACACAATTATAAATATTTGTTCATAAGTAAATATCATTCTACTTAAGAATTACATCTCAGAAGAGAGAAAACTTTTATTGAGGCCTTTTACTATTTTTTCATAAACTTTCCCACCCCAAAGCCTACACATGAGGCATGACTCGATTACCAAAGTTAAAGATATTTTGCATTATTTCAGACAATAGTGTCAAACCTGATAAGATTTGCTTTAAATAAAACTGCTTTCCATTATAAATATATGTATATGTGTGTGTGTGTGTAGATAAGAGACTTAAGAATCATAGTGCATGCTTTTGCAAGAAAAGAGAAGATAGCTGGACTCCAAATTTGCCAACATTTTTCGACATCCTCTGGGTTCATTAATTTACCCATCATCTTTTCCATAATCATCATTTGATGCTGATTAATTCTCCATATAGGTTCATCTGCATTACAGATTTTAAAAACTCACTGTGAAAGTAAAAAGTGCTACTTCAGTTAATGAATTAACTGGCAGTGAAAAAATGCTGAGCAGCCAGCCATAGCATCCTTCCCTCCCTGCAAGCTTTTCTATGGCTTTTCAGAGGCTAAACTACTAGTTGTTGGATGTTTTTGAAACCATGCTCAATTTGTTGGGTAGAAAAGAGTTGAAAAGTGCTGCAGTCAGACACGTTTTTTTTCGTTTGTTTTTTTTTAGTAAATTAATTTCTTATACTTTGTTTTTACTAGTTCATTTGGAAAAAAAAACAATTTGGCCAATGTTTTATATATATACTTAGCCAGTAGTGAAAAAATATAATATGCTTCTGATGTGGAAGAGATCTTAAGGTTTAGGAAGGAGTTTTAACTTTATGCTAGTGCTGTTACAGAAGAATTTACAACACATTGACCATTGAGTATTTGAGTGTTTGCTATTACTGGAGTGAAAGAACACTGGTTCTAATCATAACCATATGCAACATACTTGCTGATTTTTCTTTCCCAGTACAAATCTGCTGGAACTAGTACTGATATCATATTGTTAAAATTGGCTATATAGAAAAGAACTGAACTATGCATTTTATATGTGTGTACTTAATATGGATACTTCCATTTTATGAATTTAAAATCTATTCAGTCTTGGTTCTCATGAAAAAAAATACACCATCTCTGTATTTAAAATTCATAAAATGGAGGATCCATATTAAATACACACAGCTAAAATGCAAAGCTCAGTTTGAATAAATATAACAATTATACATAAACAGAATTCTAGCAATTTAAAGTAACATTTTTGTGCATATTATGTAACATACTATACTGAATTTGTAGGATATACATAATTTTTCAGCTAAACACTTGTTTTCCAGAAGGATCTAGACCAGTGGTTCCCAACCCTGTCCTGGGGACCTCCCAGCCAGTCAGGTTTTCAGGAACCACTGAGGTAGACCATTTTTTTTTTTCTGTTGGAAAATATCTATTAATTTTTTAAGCAATAAAAGTTTGTTTCAGAAATTGAGGAAGAGGAACTGCCCAGATATTCTTCATTTCAAAGGCTTAGTAGGAATAAATACACTTCATATTGGAAACTGTATCAGTATCCCATCGTTATGGACATCCTGTATGTCTTCTTTTCCTTGAAAATGATTTCTCTTTTCTGCATTGAAATGTGATGCCTTCATAATATGCATGTGAGCAGTGTATACCAAAATGGCTTTTTAATTGAACTACATATTCAATTTATCACTAAAACAAAAGAGGTAAACCACCTTTTGTTTTGTATTTCATTCCATTTTGTTCTTCCTACTACAACATCAAATCCTTTTCCCTCTGTCTTATTTACTAGCTGTGATTTGATCATACTTCAGTGTTTGATTTATCTTTGCTGATCTCTGTTCCAACTGTAGATCCAAGTCTTATTCTTGTCTGACACTCTCGCGCATTCATTATTCACTGTGATGTTAGTTTCCGAGCATATTCTACCTTTCCCTGATCATAAACCATTTGCATTTAAAATTTTCAAATTTGCTAAATCAAAAAGTTCTGTTGTATATACTTTTGAACATATTTCTTTAGTTCTTCAATTTTTTCTTGGAAAGAAATTTCTGTAGTTTTACACCTGCCTAGATTTTGTGTATTGACTTGCTAGAAACTTGACCAATGTGTGTATATATAAGCAGAAAGCACTGAACCAAGAATACTAGACACAGACTGGTGTTTTCCTTATCCAAAGCAAGCCTGTCAGTCAACCTCCAGTTTTTTTATTTTGCCAAGGTAAGTTGAGGGTGATGCGTGTCAAACACTTTGGTAGCTGTTTGCCAAAACTACTCCAGCAGATGACAGGCTATCACTTCTGGCCCAGGGATGCATAGAGAATTCAATTCCTTTGTTGTCGCTTTGTGAATAGATTTTGACAGCACTTGTTTTGACTTGTGCTCTGGAGAAAAGATTGATTTCCTTCACTAGCCAGACTAGATTGATCTTAAATACAGCCTTTTACTTTCACAAGTAGATTCTCTAGGAGGAGCAGCTAATATAAATCACATTTGGTTTTATTTGAAAAAATGCTGTGTGTGGAAAAATAGGAAACCTTAAAGGTCAACAGATTTTTCTGTGAGATATCTCTTTGTTTAAACGCATTCATTTCACTTTCAAAATAAAATGATAGAACTGTACCATCAAACAACAATGAAAACAGTTATATAACAAATGACAGTTTTATTATGCTGTGGTTTAAATTCACATTTAAAATGTGCATCCTTAGTCATATGAGAACAGTTAAACAGAAAATATGTATTTTTTTCCTTCTTTAAACAGTGATGGCCGATAACGATCTGTCGTGGGACCAGTACTGTTCAATTATGTTCTATTATGGATTGCGAACTGGTTAAAGAATAAGAAACAAAGAATAAGACTAAAGAGTTAGTTTTCTCAGCAGAGAGAGATTAATGGTGAGGAGGGTCCCAGAGATCAGTACTAGGACCAGTATTGTTTAACATTCCTTAATGATCTAGAAAAGGGAGGCGTGAGCAAGGTGATCAGATTTACAGGTGACACAAAATTATTCATTCTGTTTTGTTCTTCCTACCATAAAAGAGAAGTCCTTCTATCTCTGTCTTATTTTCTAGCCTTGATTTGATCATGCCTCAGTGTTTGTTTTATCTTTGCTGGTCTCTCTTCCCAAACTAGTTAAAACATGAGACTGTGAGAACTTGCAAGAGCTGGCGCAAAATTTACTGCTTTGCAATGGGTGCATTGTTTGCGCAGAAATGTTTTGCATCGCAGGGATTAGCTAATAGTCTCATCTACATGGAATTTACATGTGATGAGCGCTATTAGCTAGGCAGTGGTTTGGATGCATGTTTTGGACGCTCTAATCTCCGTATTGATTCGAGGGTTATGGACACGCATCCAATCGTGTTAAACTGTGCGCTGGCCCCTGCGCACTGTATTTCATTGACCCCTATGTGTAGGTCATCTAAAAACAAATGTAGGAAAATTAGAAAAATTACAGAGAAGGGTAAAAAAAAATTTTTTTTTAATGTGGAATTGCCCCTTTTGAAGAATGGCTAAACAGGTTGGAGCTCTTCAGATTGGGGAAGAGATAAATGAGAATGGATATGATAACATTTTCTAAAATCATGAGAAGTGTGCAACAAGTTAATAGTTAACAGTTATTTACTCTTTACTAGGACTAATGGGCATTCCATGAAATTAACCAGCACCAGATTTTAAACAAATTTAAGAAAGTATTTTTTTAAGTCGGCGCAGAATCAAACTGTTGAATTTGATGCCAGAGGATGTGATCATCTCTAGTAGTATTGCTGAGTTTAAAGAAAGGTTTGGACAGATTTCTTTATTTTATTTATTTCTTTATTTATTTATTTATAGATTCTTCTATATCGTGGTACGTATAGATATACATCACCTCGGTTTACAGTGAAACAATAAATTAGCAACAGGCTTTACATATAACAGTTTAAACAGTAAAACATATAACAGCAACAGGCTTTACAGAAAACATTGAGTTTCGAGGGTAATATGCTAACATCATTAACTATAATAACCATAAAATATTAATAATCAAGTATTACGCAGGAGTAAATTAACTGTCCAAGGCAAGACCAAAGTCACATTAAAGTCAATAGCTAGAATTGCATAACCGAGGGGGGGTAAGTATTAGGGGAATGATAAATACAAATGGCTAGGAAAATAACCAGGAAAAATAACCTAGATAAGGTAAGTAATTATATGGGATAGATGAATTTTTAGGTTAGATATGATTCATAGAGTAAAAGCTTGTTCAAACAACCAAGTTTAAACAACTTTAGGACAAGTCAATTAAAATAGTGCCAGCCTTCAAGTAGAGCAAGCTAATGTGGTTGCCTGGGATGCTGTGACATGATGGTTGGGATAATTTTAATAAATAAATACAATACAAATAAACGGGAACCCCAGGCACTACCAGTATTGCCCATTGAGCTGCTCCAGGGTGCCAGAGAAAACAAAGAACTGGCAAGGAGCCCAGTGCCATAGAAAATGAAGACAGCCTAGCAGGGATCTCGGGCCCTGTCAGCCAAAAAAATGGAGCCCCAGAAAAGAAAGGAAAGTGTCAGCCTGGATCCCCTTACCCCACCAGCACAGACCCGGAGGAGCTGCGGCCATGAAGCAAAGAGTCAGCAGGGTTCCCCAGATCCCACCGGCAAAGGCCCAGGGAGGTCACATCTTTCCATTCTGTTCAGCATTTAGCTGACACCACTGTTTGTCCTGAAGCCTCTTTCTGGCTGCTGACTGCATTATCCACAGTATGATTAGCAGTGGATGTAGGAGGGGGAGAAAGAATGGGGATATGAGAGAGGACAGAATTAATGGGGAGAAACGGGCAAAGTGAGAGCAGAAGGTAAGTCAGGGAGAGAATTTATTTATTTATTTAACAGTTTTATATACCGAATTTCTTGTAACAGGATTACAAATCAAAACGGTTTACATAATAACATTAACAGTGCCTCAAATAGTGCAATTACATAAAACAGAGGAATACAGAACTAGGATCATGAAACTGTTGAAACAAACCAGGGTAGAGAGTGGGGTATGGATAGAGCACGGGTGGGGGAAGAGAAAGCATAGGATGTGAGTGAGTAGCGGGGTGATTGTGGTGGGAGGGAGGGTAGAGATAAGCTAATGGACAGATGGTGGATTATGGGGGAAGGAACATGGTTGAGAAAGCCAGTGGGGAGGAGGGAGAGTGTGTAGGCTTGGGAGAGAGATCATGGGGAAAAGGGAGTGTGGGATATCCTATAGTGCTTCCCCCAAACCCCCAAGAAAATCCTTTACACACACTAAAGAAAATCCCCTTGCACCCTACCCACAAGCAACTGCAAGTCATACACATGCAGGTCATGGAGTCATAAAATATGCTTTTTCAAGTTGCCATGTAATTCTAGACATGGTTGGTGAGTTGTAAGGGAAATAGCTCCATTTTTAAAGAATGTGGTAATACTATGGAACTAGAGGTGCAGAGTTTATACTGAGATTCTTTCTCACCTTGTATAGATGCCAGATTTCACTCCCAAATAGAAGAATTAGTTAAATAATGCTATTAAATCATTTTAATAGTAGTTTAAATGGGTGATTGAAACTGGTTGGGTTTTTTTTATGCATAGAAGGGCCTTGGGACTTTTGCTAGTAGTGTCTTTTATAGCAATTTTAAAGGCAGTGGCAGGGGTTGTGCTGTGGAGGTTGGCGTGATGTGTAGAAATGTCACTTTGGCTTGCCCTCTTTCATATTTAGCTTGCCCTCCCAATATTTCTCTGTAGAGAAACCACTGATCATGTCTAGAATTACATGGTAACTCAAACTCAGGAATGTGCGATTGCTTGGGAAACAGGAGAAAGAACATGTATGACAGAGAATATGAGAGTCTTGATGGGGGATGGGGAGAAGGTCCATCCCCTGCCCCTTGTCTCATGCCAATTTTGGGGAGGGTAGAGAGAGCCATTATGATCCCCCCCCCCCCTACTAGTCCATGCCAAAGATTTGGGGGGCACCATTAATTATTTTCACCCAAGGTGCTATTTACCCTAGAGCTGGCCCTGCCTGTAGATTTAGAGATCACTATGTTTTATTTCTGGGAAAGAGCAACAGGAAATGGATCTTCCCATCTGGAAATGTTGGATACTGCCAAGGGACCCAATAGGCCACCATCAAAGATAAGGATGGTGGTGCTCAGTGGACCAGTAACAGTCTTGAAATGTTTGCAAAAAGTAAGGTAGCAAAGTTTGTATAAAATGATTCTAGATAATTAGATCCAAAGCTCACGGTGAAGTGCTAGAAAAGAATCTCTCCAAACTGAGTCAATAGATAATAAAGTGGCAAATGAGTTTCAATGCTGATAAATGCATAGTAATGCTCATGGGGAAAAAAATCAAGACGAGCTTCTCAAATACAATAATTATCTTTGGTTTATTACACAGGAAAGAGATTGTGAAGTCACTGTGGACTATTCTCTAAATATACTGGCCTAATGTGCAACAGCAGTTTAAAATGCTAATTTAATCTTTGGAATTATTAAGAAAGGATTTGCAAACAAAACTTTAAAAAATCATTATGCCATTATATGAATCCCACATCTTAAATGATCTATATACAGTAATGCTAGGCAGCCCATTTCAAACAGAACACAGTATACTTACAAAAACAAAGAAGCCTAGATGATTAGAGGTAAAAAAAACAACCATCATACAAAGAGAGAGATACATAATTTGGATTTTCAGCATGGAAATGAGGCAGCTGAGGGAAGATACGATAGAAATATATAACATGATGAAAGGTGTGAAGATAAAGTATCGTAGCAAATAACAGTAGGAAAATACCATCTGGCTAGTCCAATCTGCCCAGTTATTCTGTCCGGAGTGCTAAGGATACATTCCAGCTGCCAGCCACAGAATGTGACCACCTACAAGATTTCTCTTTATCTAGGACTATCTTTTTTTGTTTCCTCCTTTGTATTTCACTATCTTGAATAGAAGAATATATAAGATTCAATCTGTTTTCCTCCAGACCCTACCTTTCCTATGTATAAGCACAAAGCTCTGCAATAATCCAAACAATCAGCAATACCAGCATAGCTGTTACCCAAACATCCAGCTTCCTAGCTGCCCCATGTAGCCTACCAGAGAATCCTGGCTACTTGAGTGCCTGCATTTATGCTGGGACCTCTAGTTAATTACAGAACTTGCATCTGCCAGACAGACCTAGCTGCTGTTACTTTTGAGCCTCCCAGATGCCTTGCATAGCCTGCCATAAAGATCTGGCTGTATAATTGTAACCTCCCCCATCATGGGTTGCACTGGATTAAGGGGGTAACATAATTCCCAGAGCACCTCCTCAATGTCCAGCTCTCCTCTCACACATTGTTCATACCACCCTCTGGGAATGCCAGGTTTCATCCAGCAGGATGGACCTCTTGGGTCCCTGGTGCAGTAGAGGTTAATCTTAGTATCTGAGTCACTAAAATGGGAAAATGATTCTGGCCCTTAGTCATGAATTCACACCCCAAATCTCGTTCTCTGTTATTGGTTGCAAATACAATAGAGGAGGTTTCTTTGAGAACATGGAGCCCAAGGATGATGTTCAATTGACATTTACTTTAACTTAGAATAATCCAGGATAAGATCACAAAAATCATGAATAGCAAAATAAAAAGCAAACAACAAAAGCAGTGGTCTCCTTGTCAATTGCACCTCCTCTATTCATTTTTCTCTAACTAACTGCCTGATTCACTAAGGCTTTCCCGTCGATAGCAGGCTGATTTAGCCATGCTGTATGGGAGCGCGTCGCGATCCTGGTAGGCGGAGCTTCCCTCAGTGAGTCACAGAGTTTTTACCTCTGTGCAGCTATGCGGTGTGTTCCTGCGCGAATCAGCCATCTTCCCTTCAGTCTGTCTTTTTTCCGCAAGCCGAATGCACGCGGGCTTTTGTTCTCTCAGTGAAGAAAATATTTTCGTTGGAATTTTTTCAAAATTTTTAAATCTTTCCCTGTATAATGGCATCCAAACTGTCCGGGTTTAAATATTGCCAATGCGGGAAGATTTTGTCCCTCATGGACAGGCATAATTATTTTTACTTGTGCCTCGGGCCCGATCACAACCAGGGATCTTGTCATGATTGTGGCAAAATGTCACCACGAGCGCCTCAAAACTTCAGGTGCTCATGCCCCGACGCCATCGGCACAATCTTCAACATCCCACAGGAAATGGGTCTCCTCCCTGGGACCACGGGAGAAGCCACGACACTCATCAGGAGCTGGGCCCAGGTACATTATACCTACAGAGCCCAACAAATTGCACCAGGGGTCGAGAATCCCTCTCCCTGCTACTCTAAAGGCCCCAGCTGCATCGTCCAAGGCACAGGGATCTGTTCCCGGCACTTCGCGGCCTAGAGCATCGTCTGCGTTGAAGCATACGGTGCATGACCGACGCTCATTGTCTACGACGCAAGCGCCGTCCTCGACACAATCGAAGCATCTTGAGACGCATACGACACCCACGATGCATACGAAGCAACCTGCTCCGCTCACGATGCCTTCGCAGGATGTGCCATGCACGACGCCACCAAGGCGTACGAAGCTATCAAAGCCAGCTCCGCAGTTCACAGCGCCATCGAAGCATACTGCACACTCTCCAGCGCCATCCACGCATAAGGACCCTTTACCCCATCTGCCTTCTAAAAAATGTAAAATTAAGACAGACTCCGGGTCCAGACACAAACACCGAAGGTCTAAAGAAAAACTGGCTTCATCCCCGATGCACTCGGGCCACTCCTCTCATTCCAGAGCAACCCTTTCGGATATAGGTGTGGAAGGTTTTTCTAACCTTTCGTCTCCTTCATCTAAGTCGACTTCCAGTAATGCATACTCAATATCTTCAGACATATCTTTAGCATCCAAACGTAAAAGCCATTCGCTGGCCTTACATCCACCTTCTCCTAAAAGATCAAAACCATCAGGTCTTTCTTCTCAAGAATTTCCACATCCCCGTCCACGTCCAGGGACAGGTCAAACCAGAACACCGCAGGGCGCACTAGCATCAAAAGCTATGTCAACAATTTCTCAAGCATTATCGACTTTCTTTCATGATTTAGAATCCATGGAAGTACCACAATCACCCCATAAGGATTCTCCACTACCAGCTTCTCCTAAGGAAAATATTCCTGAACCCCTAAAAGGAGTTTCAAGGACCGGATCACCCCCTGTAGCCCCGAATCACCAATTACATCGGCCTCGTCTCCCTCTTCCTCCACAGGCATGCCATCTGACCCACCAGACACCCTACCAAAACCCTATTCTCCGCCTGAGGATCTCTCATACTCTAAATTTATTGAGAAAATGGGAACATTCCTCAATGTGGAGACTGGAAAAGTGGCTGACCCACACTCAGAGACACTCGGTATACTCAAACTTTTTGACATGCCGCACGAACCCACTGCGCTACCACCTCATGCAGTTCTTCAGGGAGTTCTTGAAAAGATGTGGGAAGCCCCCTTTTACACTCCTTCAACATCTAGAAAAACAGACTTAAAATTCCGAATGCGAAACTCAGCAATTTATAACTCAGCTCAGCTTCCACATAACTCAATTGTAGTGGAGTCTGCAATGTCCAAGGCAAAGCGACCAAAATTACATGCCGACACTTCGCCAGGTAAAGACAACAGGTATCTGGATGAGTTTGTGCGAAAGACTTACCATGCTGCAATGCTGTCGTCAAAGATAAGAAAACACCAATTTTATATGACTCAGTATTTATTTGAGTTGCTGCAAAAGTTAAGACCCCTCTGCACAGCAGATGACAATTCCTTACTGCAACCCTTCACAGATTTGGAGGAAGGCGTGCATCATTTGCTAAGTTCTATATACGAGAACTTCGAGACATCTGCCAGGACATCGTCCGCGGCAATCGCAGCGAAGCCACATAGCTTGGTTAAGAGCTAGCGCTATATGGGACGATGTCCATGAAAAAATAGCTACCAGTTGGGGGACGCCTACAATTCTTCCACGAACATTGGGAATCCATCACTTCAGATCAGTGGGTACTACAAATTAAAAAGGAGGGTTACCAGTTAAATTTCATAACCAATCCCCTACTGCCGCATATACCACCTCTACTGGGGTTCCAACATCAGATACCCTCATTACAAATAGAGGTCTCAAAACTCCTTCTAAACGAATCCATTCAGCTTCTTCCATCTCATCAAATGGATCAGGGATTCTACTCCCAATATTTCCTCATTCCCCAGAAATCAGGAGGTTCTCGGCCCATTCTCGATCTGTGAGATCTAAACAAACATATTCAGAAAGAGAAATTCAAAATGACCTCTCTCAAAAACATTCTTCCTCTTCTACAAAAGAACGATTGGATGTGTTCCATCGATCTGAAGGATGCTTACTCACACATTCCCATGCACCCATCCTCCTGGCGTTTCCTATGTTTCCGAGTCCAGAACACTCATTACCAATACAAGGTCCTTTCGTTTGGCCTTTCCTCAGCACCCAGGTTGTTCACAAAGTGTCTAGCGGTGGTGGTGGCTCACCTACGACTACAGTCAATCCAAATTTTTCCTTACCTGGATGACTGGCTTCTAGAAGCCTCAGACCCACTTATGCTCCAGACCCATACAACCACCACATTGCAATGCCTCCAGAATTTGGGATTCATCATCAATTACAAAAAATCCCATCTCCAACCCACACAACTTCTGCAGTTTATTGGAGCAGTGATACACACTGTACACAACAGAGCTTATCTGCCTTGAGACAGAGCTCTAACCCTCTCCAACCTAGCACAACGTATGCACCTGCAAACATGCTCTTCTGCACGATGTGTTCTTCAATTACTCGGCCACATGGCAGCTTCAATCCATGAAGTCCCACACACGAGACTCCATATGAGACAACTTCAATGGGGCCTCAAACGTCAGTGGTGCCAGTACAAACAATCTTTATCAAAAAGAGTCCACATTACGGTGACAATGAAAATGGACATTCTATGGTGGCTTTCCCATTCCAATCTCTCCATTGGTTTCCCATTCAGGACTCCTCCTTATCAGTTGATTCACACCACAGATGCCTCCCGGAAAGGGTGGGGAGCACACTTGACCACCCTGAAGACTCTGGTTGTGATCCCCAGGGAATCAACACTACACATAAATCTTCTAGAACTTCGAGCAATTTGGAAAGCACTTCAAACTTTCTCAGCTCAAGTAGTGGGGGAGCGACTCATGATTTATACGGACGATCACGTCGCCATGTTCTATATAAACAAAGAAGGTGCGTCAGGTTCATGGACCCTTTGCCGAGAAGCTCTCCAAATTCTTCGTTGGGCGGAGTCCATGCAGATATCCCTTCAAGCAACCTACTTGCCGGATTAGACAACACCACAGTGGACCGCCTCCGCAGGATTTTCCATCCACATGAGTGGATGCTCAACCCGGAAGTGGCAACATATCTCTTCCAGGAATGGGGCTATCCCACTCTCGACTTATTTGCGACAGAGGAAAATTGACAAGTCCCCCGCTTTTGTTCAATTTATCCAAGCACGCTTTGTTACGCGCCAGATGCGTTTCTCATTCCATGGACGGAAGGTCTGCTTTACGCTTACCCTCCAATTCCACTAATTTCCAGGACAATTAAAAAATGTTTACAAGACGTATCAGACATGATTTTAGTAGCGCCAGCGTGGCCAAGACAACCATGGTATCCATATCTACTCCAGCTATCCATAGCCCGCCCAATTCCTCTGGAATCCCTCCTAAACCTTCTCACGCAGGAAGGAGGAAATCTACTCCACCCAATGCACCACTCCCTTCACTTGACAGCATGGAGATTGAGAGGTAAATATTAAGTCACCTGGCACTTATGACTCCTGTTGAAGATGTCCTTATAGCTTCCAGAAAAGCCTCCACCAGACGTAATTACAAAGGAAAATTGTTTCGTTATTCGCAATGGTGCGCTCACCGAAAACTTGATCCTTTCTCAACAATCGTAGCAGAGTTGCTTCAATATCTACATCACCTCTACAACTCTGGTCTTGCCACTGCATCTGTACGAGTACATATCAGTGCGATTGCAGCTTTCCACGATACGGATGGAGGTCTTCCGATTTCACACCACCCCCTAATCTCCAGATTCATTCATGGCCTAATCCGCCTCCATCCACCAACAATGAAACCTCCAATTCCCTGGGATTTAAATATCGTTCTGGAGCAGTTATTGTTACCCCCCTTCGAATCTCTGAACACCTCACACATTAAAAACTTGACATGGAAAACAGTGTTCTTGGTGGCAGTTACATCTGCAAGGAGAGTCAGTGAGCTTCAAGTGCTAGTTCACTACCCTCCATATCTAGAGTTCTTCCATGACAAAGTCACTCTTTGACCTCATCCAACCTTTCTACCGAAAGTAATCTCTCCATTACATTTAAATCAAACAATTATACTACCAGTATTCAAACCGAAACCGCAAACAAGCTCTGGCATACTACAAGCAGAGAACTGAATCGCAGTCTAGACCATCCCAACTTTTCCTTTCTTTCAATCCTAATGCTCCGGGACAACCAGTCTCGAAAAGAACTGTTGCCAGCTGGTTATCTCAATGCATCCAATTCTGTTATAACAAACGTTCCATACAATTGGACTCTAAACCTCGAGCACACCAGATCAGAGCCACAGCAGCATCGGTAGCACACCTCAAAAAGGTTCCGATAATAGATATTTGCAAAGCTGCAACGTGGTCCTCCTTACATACATTTACGTTGCATTACTGCTTACAGCTACAATCCACTTCAGATGTTGCACTAGGTTCAGCAGTCTTGTCCAACCTTCCACAGCGATAAGACTGTCTACCTTTATAAAGATGGATGTCCTACACCAAAGTACACAAAGCTGGACACCATCTATAGCTTGGGACTCCCATACAGCATGGCTAAATCAGCCTGCTATCGACTGGAAAAAGCAAGTTTGCTTACCGTAAACGGTGTTTCCGTAGATAGCAGATGATTTAGCCATGCGTTCCTGCCCTCCTCCCTAGACAGTCAAAAAATTAAAAAAGGCATTTGCTAATGCATTCCATCTTGGATACAAACAGACTGAAGGGAAGATGGCTGATTTGCGTGGGAACACACTGCGCAGCTGCACAGAGTTAAAAACTCTATGACTCACTGAGGGAAGCTCTGCCTACCAGGATCACGACGTGCGCCCATATACAGCATAGCTAAATCATCTGCTATCTACGGAAACACCGTTTATAGTAAGCAAACTTGCTTTTTTCTCCCATTCTGTGTCTATGGAAAAAGACCTTAATGTATCAGGCCCTGCAGAAATCCACTTCCTATCCCTGGGATAAGCAGCATGGAATCTATTTACCCTTTGGGATCCTGCCAGGTACTTGTGACCTGGACTGGCCACTGCTGGAAACAGGATACTGGCCCTGATGGACCTTTGGTCTGACCAAGTATGGCAATCTTATATTCTTATGTAACAGCCAACTTCCAGTTACTTCAGCAAGTTAATACTGGCCTTCCTGTGAAATTAATCTCAAAAATCTCCCGCTTACTATCTTCACTCCCCAGAGTCTAAACCTTGCTGTTTGCTGGGCACTGGTAAAAAAATAAAGCACAGATTACATCCAGTTCTTCTAGAGAGGGAGTAATTAGCCCTCTTAGCAGAGCCTGGACAAAAATATCTCCTAAGATCTTCAAAAACTCCTTCCAAAAACTCACACGACTCAAAACCTCCAGATCAATCCACCAGGGAGCAGAAAGACCTCTCAATCAATCCTTTGTAGCAGAAGAAATACCCTTTGCACATGCTCAGGAGGTAATTTATACCCCCTTAAGACCAGTGTTCAATGCTGCTCCCCCAAGGGGAAGAACTAGCAATATGTAATACTCCGTAGATGGAGCTAATGGTCTGTAATGGGTTGGCTCCCACAGAGTGGCGGTCTGTAAGATACCACTCGTAGTTGAATTGGTGAATCCCTGGGCCGATGGCAGATGACAGCGCCCCCAGGAGGGGATCCTGAGAGGGACCACCGGCTAGGCTGGAGTATAGACAACACACAGATAGATCTTTTATTAGACTGGAAGTGAACCACCAATGGTGGCAGTAGTGAGTCAATGTGTCCAGTAGGGCTGAAGTCTTCTGATACTGGAATGTAATCTCTGGGTCGCTGAGCTGTAGAGAGAGACTAGAAGGAGTGAGTAGACAGGGTATACTGGATACAAGATGGTACACTCACAGTAGTAGATGTCTGCAATGGTCTCTATGCCACAGAGAGTCTTCAGTATATTCAGGAGCAGGAGCCATAGACAAGCAGTGGTTCCTCTAAACAGTCTGTAATAAGAACTCACAATAGCTGTATATGAATTGGCTTCTAGAGTAGAAGAGAGTCTGTAAAAGATTCTAGGAACATGGGCCCTCGTGGAGCGAGTACCGGTTCCTATCTGCAATCTTGCCAATGTAACTCTCGATCTCCATACCTGCGATAGCTTCTTGGACAGAAGGGAGTCTTCAGAGCTATAGGAATGTAGGCCCTCGAGAAGCGAGTACCGATTCCTATGTACAATAGAACTCACTGTGTTCACGTCCGCGAGCGTTTCCAGGCAAAGAGGAGTCTTCTGAGTATTCTGGCAATCTGAAATCAAGAAGAGAGAGCGGAGCCCCCGTGGAGCGGGTACTCCTGGTAAGTAAGAAAGCAGAGTAGCTTGGCGAATCGTAACCAAGAAGAATGGTTCGAGTCCTTGCTAACTCGTTAGAGGTTACCTTTTAAAGTGGAATTTGATGACGTCACTACGGGGGGACACCCCCGAGGTTCGCACCCTTGCTGGTTCAAGTCTGGAGCGCGCGTGCCCTTACATCATCAGGAACTTGGTGGATCCGTAGCATCAAGCCAGCCCGGGGATGCCGGAGAAACGCGGCAGGGAGCTTCCGTGGTTGCAAGCGGTCCTTCAGACCCGGAGGGAGTCACCACAGAGGTGGAGAGGGTGGAGCAAGGGCGTAGAGTAGGCATGAACGCAACAACCAGTCCCAAAAAAGGGAAGGACAAAACAGGTGAGAGGACACCAAAAATGTAAAACTCTTCTTTAGACTGAAAACTGGGATAAACCTAGTGGCAGAGATAAATCCATGCTACATAATTGTCTGTGTTGCCACTATTACGTCTAGTTATTACAGAACTTGCAGCCTTCCGAACAGACCCAGCTGCTAGTTGATTCTTCCATCACAGTTTGACTGACAATTTGGCCATGTGGTTACCTGTGTTACCACTAAGACTTCTAACATTTTAGATTAATCTGTTTGCCATTCATTTTGCCAGCCCCAATATCCATTATTTAATCAAGTATAGCACTATGAAGATTTAATCACTTGCCCCTTTGTATAATGCATTCTGTTTTCTCTAGTTTTAGCAACTAAAGATCCTCTGTACTTATCCCATACCCTTTTAAACTTTGCCATTCTAACTACCGCCATCCATCAAGAACATTTCAAGCTTCCACCACCTTTCTAGGAAAAAAATATTTTAATTTTTTTCATCAGTCTATCCCTTCTGAGCCTCATATCATGCCCCCCTTATTCTAGAAATTCTTTTCCCTTGAAACAAGTTAGCTTTATGTATTTTAATTATACATTTCAGGTACTTGAATGCCTCTTATCTCTGCAGTTATGCCTGTATCCTGCAGAATGCATGTTTAGAATTCAAAGTCTCATCTCTTACGACTTTGAGTGCAGAGCTTGCACCATTTCAGTAGCTGTTTTCTGGACTGCCTCAGTTCTGTCTATATCCTTCAGAACGGAACATAAAATTCCAGGAGAGAGATCTCACCAATTACTATACAGTGTCCTAATCACCCCCTCTTTTCCACTATTTATAACCCCCTTATGCACCCTAGCATCCTCTGGCCACTGCCTTGTCACATGATGTAAAAGCTAGGGGTACCCATTGAAACTCAGGTGACAGATTTAAAGCAAACAGAAATTTCTACTTCATACAACTTATTAAAAAATTTTCCAAGGTCGCAAAAACAATAGGGAAAAATAACCCATGCTATAGTTACACAATGGTTAGGTTCCATATTAGGTGCTACTACCCAAGAAAGAGATCCAGGCGTCATAGTGGATGATAACACATTGAAATCGTCGGTTCAGTGTGCTGCGGCAGTCAAAAAAGCAAACAAAATGTTGGGAATTATTAGAAAGGGAATGGTGAATAAAAGGGAAAATGTCATAATGCCTCTGTATCACTCCATGGTGAGACCGCACCTTGAATACTGTGTACAATTCTGGTCGCTGCATCTCAAAAAAGATATAATTGCAATGGAGAAGGTACAGAGAAGGGCTACCAAAATGATAAGGGGAATGGAACAGCTCCCCTATGAGGAAAGACTAAAGAGGTTAGGACTTTTCAGCTTGGAGAAGAGACGGCTGAGGGGGGATATGATAGAGGTGTTTAAAATCATGAGAGGTCTAGAATGGGTAGATGTGAATCGGTTTTTTACTCTTTCGGATAATAGAAATACTAGGAGGCACTCCATGAAGTTAGCATGGGGCACATTTAAAACTAATCAGAGAAAGTTCTTTTTCAATCAACGCACAATTAAACTCTGGAATTTGTTGCCAGAAGATGTGGTTAGTGCAGTTAGTATAGCTCTGTTTAAGAAAGGATTGGATAAATTCTTGGAGGAGAAGTCCATTACCTGCTTATTAATTAAGTTGACTTAGATAATAACCACCGCTATTACTAGCAACTGTAACATGGAATAGACTTAGTTTTTGGGGTACTTGCCAGGTTCTTATGGCCTGGATTGGGCACTGTTGGAAACAGGATGCTGGGCTTGATGGACCCTTGGTCTGACCCAGTATGGAGTAAATTTAAAAAAAAAAAAAAACTGGGTTCAAAAAGAGGTTAGAGAAATTTATGGAAGACAGCTCAGTTACAGCCTGCTTAAATTAATAATCAAATATGTTACTCCAGGTTCAATGCATCCCTAAACCATGTCTTCTAGTAACTAGAAAAATATGATCAGGAGTCCCCCCAGAAACATAGAGGAAAATATCTTTACAAATAACATGGTTTTTAAATTAGTTGTGTGTACTTTGAACTGAATGTACATTGGTACAGAATGTTAATGGCATGAACATATCACAATGACTTATATTATGAATTAAAGGAACTTAACATCATATTGCACTTACGCTATTACCTTTCCAAGAAAAAGACAATCTCTGAATACCAATCATAATGGTTCTGCTTTGCTTCTGCAGTCCTAGAAACGTGCTCTGACATTTGTTGCATTTTGAACCAGTAGCTAGCAGCCATCAGAATATTATGTAACTGTGATCATAAATATTTCAACTTTTAAACTAATACTGGACAATTTTTGTGTGTAAGCTTAAAAAAATGGGGAACCAGCCTCATGGTCTAACAATATCTCATCCTTGAAATTCTACGCCATCTTAAATGTCAGTGAGTGTTGGTGCAGATTACAAATATAGTGGATTCCCAAAGCTAGATGACCAAAATATTGAATGCACAGAAATAAAGGTTAAAAAATAAAATCAAACTATATATATATATATATATATATATATAATACAAACTAACGCTCCTTTCGGAATGGGGTAAAGGCACATTAATTGTTTAACAATTACCTCTTTTATTAAATTCTTGTGAAAGAACATACAACAAGTGTCAGCAAAAGTTACAAACACTCACATAAAATAGCTTACGTTTTACATACTTCCTTAACATTCTATTAAAATCCACATTCATTCATACTCATCCATACCACCCTTTTCAACATTCATACTCATACTTTGTGCAAAATTAGCCTTTAAATAACTTTTATATCTTCGAAGCGCAAAATTACATAGTATCCCTTACAGGATTTTCCAATGGTTAACATAAATAATACATATTACCTTACATTTTCATTATATCCACAATCTTAGCAAAACATTACATAGTACCAGCAATTGTATTTGTATATTGAATCTATCCCACCAGTAGTTATATTTGTATATTAAATCTGTCCCAACCGGGCACTCGTTTCACCTTGCGGCTTCTTCAGGGGAACTCTAATGATATAGAATGAATGATCTATGTCTACGACAGTCATAAATTCCTTGCCGTTCGTCTTGTTAATCCTTATCTACTTTGATGTACCGCTGTTTTAACATCTGCTACTGTGTATTATGCTTAACCATTTTCTGCGTCTTGTTAATCTGTGTTAAAAAAACAAATCAATGACACAAAAACCTTCTAATGATTTGTATTACATATTGGATATTACATTAAAGCTATTGTAATTCATTAAATAAATGCAAGAAAAACATAATTATAATTTGTATACCAGATACTACCTTTATCTACTTTGATGTACCGCTGTTTTTACTGCTCCCAATACTGATCACTCTAATGCCGTCTCAATTTCCTTAACCTAAACATAAGTCAATAACATGCTAACCTCTATCATCATCCTTAAATTAACTTGCTGAGGGAACCATTTAGGTCCCTCATCTTTACCGGACTCTTGATTGCTCCAGAGAAATGCTATCCCAACCCACTCTCTTCACCACCAATCCTGTATCCCACACGGGACATAATCTTTCATATTTATTCCTCACCTATTAATTCTCACGCCTCAACAGCGCTAAAAATAATCTCCCTACAAGATCCCCTCTCTTTTCCAATTATAGACACATATTTCAAACAAAGTCTGTAGTCAAAATCTCAAAATTTCAAATATCTCTTACTCATTCTGTTGTCTCACCTCCAAACTTTCAAATTATGGTGGCGCCAAAATTATACTTTCCCACAAGAATCCTTTATCTGTTGTGTTCCGCGGCCGTGGCAGACCACGACTGTGGCCCCCTACCTTGTCCGCGTCGTTCCTTCGCCGCGGGAGCCCCGGGGGAGGGCTCTGATTCAGGCCGCCGCTCCTGCGCGGTCCCCGGTGCTGCTCGCTGCAGGGGGAGCCGGCCTGTTCCCCCCTCGCGGCATCCAGCCCTGCCATAAACTCCAAAAGATGTGCTCTCATGGATGATTACTTGAGAAAGATGTCATCTATGGACCTGTGCCACAATATAATGTGTGAAAAAAATTTAGAGGGACAAAGGAATGTATTTTCAAAGTGTGCCACGTACAGATTGGCAATACTTGGGGCCATTGTGGTACCCACAGATGTGCCATGTTTCTGAAGATAAAAATTATCCCATGCAAAAAATTACTGTGGCACAAAGCCAATTCAGCCATCCGAACTATGAAAGATGATGGTATATGATGGGTGCAAGGATGGTCCTCTACCATGGTTTGAACTATCTTCAAAACTGCAGATTGTGGAACGTTGATATACACAGATTTAATATCCAATTTCACAAATAAAACTGAAGGAGATGGTAAAACAAACCTGTCTAAAATATTGAGCATGTGCATAGTATTCTTCACATAAGACCTGGCCTTAAGTACTTCACTGCTTAAAAACACATCAACAAATTGAGACAGTGGTTCCAAAATAGAGCTGATAGCTGCTACAATAGGACAACCCAGTGGCCTTTCAAAATTCTTATGGATCTTGGGGAGAGTATACAGTACCGGGATAACAGGATCCTTAAGAATTAGAAATTATACTTCCTGCTTAGTTAGGAACCCATTATCACAAGCAATGGCAAGTTCAGCTAAAATAGATCTCTCCAGAGAAGATGTGGGGTCTGATTTGAGTCTTTTGTAGTAGGAAAATTCACTGAGCTGCGCATGAATCTCCTCAATATACTGATGGCGATTTTGAATAACAATAGTCCCACCCTTGTCTGCCAGTTTTATAACCAATCTGTGCTCTACTCAGATTATTGTGTATTCTTGGAGTTTGTAATTCTGCCACTTGGATCACACGCAATACCATGTAGGACTTGATGAGGGATTCACTGGCCCAGGTGGAATCCACTGAGATTTCTTGTGAACTATTGAAATGACTGGACATGAACCGGGTTGTTTAGCAAAAATACAGTTTAATCTTTGAATAAATTTGGTCATATAATAAAGGGGTGGGCCAGGAGCGTTCCAGGGTGGGGCCAACTTTTACACCTATAAATTGGTATTTTATAACTTGCTAAAGGAACACGTGTACGGCTGTGATCTGCCCATGTTGTCTAACTTCAATTTTAAACATTTGTTAAATATTTTTTTTTAAAAAGGGATTATAATTTTCTTTAATTTTTAGTTTTTAAATTATTTATCAGATTAATTCAAATTATATTTGTTGTTTTACAGCCCCTGATGCAGCACATGTTCTTGTCCTGTTTTTGTTTGCCAACAGCATTGGCAACCAGGCTTCCCTCGTGGTGCTGGCCAATGGAACTCTGATTACACCACATGCCCTGCAGCCTGTGGGCACCAGTGTGCCGGAGCCGCAAGAGCCTGTGACATTGGTCTACCCTCCGCTTGAAAGTTTCAGTACCCTGAACCAGCCAGATTCACAAAGGGCCACAGATGAGAGTCTGGGCCATGCCCCCAGTGTGCAGCCCGTGGCGCCACCAACTGCTGGAGGTGAGTCCAGCAGGGTCACATCGGCGCAAGGGACTGGGGAATCCGCTGAGCAAACGCCAGGTGTCCCCCACGGCAGAGGCCAAAAGGGCCCTGCCCCCGGCGGAGCACAGCAAAAGCAAGGGGAGGCATAAGTGGAAGAGCAGGAGGCACTCCTGTCGCTCTGATTCCTCAGGCAACACGAGTCCCTCGCCAGCTTCTTCCTTGAGCTCTCGGGTGTCATCAGTAGCAGAGGACTTACAGAGAGCCATCGCCAGCTTGCCAGTGCAAAACACAACAAAGCAGTTGTGGCAGGGCGTTCTGCGGTCACTCCAGCACTGCATACACCATCGACAGTATGTCAATATCTTTAGTTTACTGGAGGAGCAAAGGAAAGCGGAAGGGTCGCACAAAGATTGCAAATGGCATGATGCTCCTTCAGGTCCCAAGCAGGTTTCCAGAAACATAAACAACTGGGTGCATTCCTTTGCACTACTAGCATCAATAGTCCGTCAAGCCAATTCCTCGCAGCATTTAGCATTGTGATCTTATTTAGACACCACTATCCGTGCCCATTCCACCTACGAGGGATTTGCTTGGCTTAACTACGACGAGCGACTCAGGGGAAAGGATGGCTGATATAACATCCATGTCATGGGGTTTGCAAGATGTCAAGCTGTAGCTGACACACAAGACTGCACACAATTCAGAAGTGCAAGCTTGTAATTGCTCCTTTCATGCTCAGGGCGGCTCCCAAGGGTGAGTGCGAGCAGCTGACCCCATGGCAGAAGCATGTTGGAGGTTCAGCAAAGAGGGTTGCATGACACAGGATGCAAGTACAAGCATATCTGCTCTACCTGCGTGGCTAGTCACCCTGCCACCAAGTATACTAAGAAAACCCCAAACAGCAGGGGCAAGTAGCCCTTTCATGCGAGCCCTGACCCCAGTCAGCTGGGAGCAATTGGCGTGGAGTCTTAGCCTGTATCCAAACAGACATGCTGCCATTATTGTATATCAAGGTTTCAAGAAGGGCTTCAGAATCCCATATGAAGGACTTCTGAACCCCGCCCAGTACTCAAATGCATACTCCGCAACCAGGTTCGCTGACATGGTGAGGGAGAAGCTGCGGGTGGAGATTAGTTTTGGGAGGGTAGCAGGTCCCTTCAGTCTCCCACCCTTCGACAGAATGATCCTGTCAACCTTAGCGGTAGTGCCTAAGAAGGAACAGGGTAAATTCAGATTGATACACAACCTCTCAGTATCCAGCGGGCCAGGCTGTGAATAATTACATCCCAAGGGAGGCATGCACAGTCCAATTTGCTTTCTTTGACAGTGCGCTCGACCTCCTTAGGGATTGTGGGAAAAGGCCTCTGATGGTGAAGGTCAACACAGAGTCCACTTTTCAGCATTCAACCTGCTGCAGCAATCGGTTATATCATTCACTTGGCGAGCATATCTGAGGGGATACAGCGATGTCATGGAGTTCCTGGAAACCACCTCCCTGACCAAGAACCTGGATCTTTCACACAAACTGGTAGAATACGTCGTGCAGGCCAAGCGGCGCAGCACGTCCCGAGGCTCAGTGCATTCCAATTTGGCGGGTTACGCATTCTTCATGAAGGCATAGGGGCTGCCCAACCCGACAAGGGACTTTGCCATCAGGCACATCCTAGCTGGTTGGGCCAAACGCATTCCGTGACCTCCAGATGCATGCCGTTCTATTCTACATGATCACTTGCTGGCTCTATGGCGTTTTCTGCCCTCGGTCATTATGGACCACATCAAACTGGTCCTCTTTCGTGCATTCTTTGCCGCATATTGGGTGAGTGAGCTAGTTGCCCCAGCCAGCACCCAACACGACTGTTCTGACCTGTGAGCCTGCGATGTTCCATCACAAATGGAAAGCTATGTATCAGGATTCAGAAATGCAAGACCGATCAATTCGGCAAGGGGCAATTGGTCACGTTAGCACAAGTGCCGGGATTGCCCACATGCCCAGTGGCTAATGCGGCGTGAGATAGGATGGTCAAACCCTCCAGGGGGGTACAATTTTTATTGCATGCTAACTCACTCCCATTGAGCAAATACTAGTTCAGTGCCGTCCTCAAGTGCACCCTGGAAGTGGCCAGTTTGAAGCCAGAGCAGCTTGGGATCTCTCCTTCTGATTCGGGGCGGCCTCAAGCGCAGTGGCATCAGGTTTGCCGGGCACCACCATTCAGTGCATCGGTAGATGGCATTCTCCAGCATGCATATCCTCATCAGGCAAGCGAGGGAATTCCCTCATCCGATTGCACCTTAGACGCTGGCAGTGACCCACGTATCCTACCAGTATGCTCCCCTTCCCATGCCCCTATGATGTTGCCACTAATGCTTATGTCTTTCAGGCCCTCGTCAGCGGTGTCAAGCAATATGGATCAAGGGGAATTCTTTTGTATTTTGGATATAACAGCAGACCAAGAGAAATACCCTCAGTTGACAGCTGGGCATTACGCCTAGAGAGGGAGCTGTGTGATGGCTGGGTCACAGGGGCATGAGTTGGCATCAGCTGGTTCCCCTGATTTGGCAGCAGTTGCTGAAGTCTGCCCTGCCCAGAGGTTCTGGTCATACACCTTGGAGGTAATGACTTGGGAGTAATTCCCGGATGCCTGCTATTAAATAATATGAGCGGTAACATTGCTGTCATCTTGTCATTAATGCCCAGTACTACACTCCTCTGGTTGGAGATCATCCCTCATCATCAGAGCACTGGGGTGGAGTGTACATAAGACACCGCATCTGGATGTGCGCTTATTGCTCGGCCTTGTTTCACAACGACGGAGTACACCTTTCAGATTTGGGTCAGGATCTGCTCTTGGCCAACTGGAAAAGTGCCATACATGGAGCACTTGAGGATGGCGTTGAACTGGTATTTGCTCAATGGGAGTGAGTTAGCATGCGATAAGAATTGTACACCGTTTGACCATCCTATCTCGCGTGATGAAAGGGCAGCAAGATAGTTAGTTCTTTATGTTAGTAAGAGATCTTTATATTTATTGCAGCCGGGCGAGGGGGTGTGCGAAGGGGGCTGTCTGTCTCCAAGGCCCGCTGCAACAAACCAGATGCCCATACTCTTCCTGGGGCAGTCATCTTACTTGAATGCAGCAGGTGACCAAAGCGCCCTATGATTTCCTCCCGGGTGGCGAAGGGCCTTTCTTGGTTGCGGCGAGCCTGGGGCCAGAGGTGATGTGCTGCCTGCCTGCACAGTGACAACCCTCAGATAATAGGATTGTTTACCTCTGTTATGGCTCAGGTATGAAGCTTGTAATACCATTATTGTAATAAAGCTGTGGCCAATTTTATCCATACCTGGTCTGCCAAGTTTGTAATTGTAATATGTATGTGAGATATGTTACAGCGTCCTCCCCCCCTTCCTTCCTCCAAGGCGACGGGCAGTCACGGCTGCCCAGGTTATTACTGGATAATTCTATAAAGTTTGGTTTCTCTGGCTGTCTTTCAAAAATGTTCTACTTCAGAATTTTATGTTTTGTTAGAGTGTAATTCTGTAACAGTCTGCATACATTTTAAATTATATGCACATAAATTACACCAATTTTAAAAGAGAAAGCATGTGTATATTTTCCCTTTGAAAATTAGCCCACCAAAACAACTCACACACATTTATCTATTAATTTGTTAAGAACATAAGAACATAAGAAAATGCCATACTGGGTCAGACCAAGGGTCCATCAAGCCCAGCATCCTGTTTCCAACAGTGGCCAATCCAGGCCATAAGAACCTGGCAAGTACCCAAAAATTAAGTCTTCATAGAGTTTTCTCAGGAAAATGTACATTTGTACTTTTGAAAAATCAGCCCCACTCCTGGGAATGTTTCTGTTCACCATGGGTAAAGTTATATGTGTATAGTCTGTATACATGTAAGTCTACAAGCATATGAGGCAGGCAGTTTTATAAAAGGCCATTTCCACTGGTAAAGCACCATTTTAACCACATAAATGGCTTTGAAAATTACCCAACCCCATACATTTATTCTAGGTTACTATTATGTAGATTCGATTGTTTTAATGCTTTTTAATCTTTGATATGTCTTATATTAGTTGATAGATTTGAATTATGTTTTTATGTTTTTTGTGTTTTTTACTTTATGTTATAATAATCTGTTTGGTAATTTATATATTTGTATTAATGATTAATTGTATTCTGCTTTGGATGAAGTATTTTTTTGTGGGGAGGTGATAGGTAATACAAATTTATAAATAAATGAAATATTCATTGGTATCAGTCCAGAAAATGCAAGTCTCTGCAGTGGCCTTAAGATGTCAGTGTCCTGTTATTACATGGGGCAGTTTTCAGACTGTCTGCTTTGGAGCAAAGTCTCTGGGTACATTTTACCCACAGACTTTTTCATTCGCTTTATGTGCTGGTAGATTTTGTAAGGAAAATGATGCGCCTAGACAAAAATACAGTCTTTGCACATTGTTTTCCGATCCCGCCCAAAATACACTCCATTAAACACAACCAAAAGTGTTCATAGGTAAATCACATTTTATCCACATAGGGCCTGATTTGCTAAGGCTTTTTCCCATTCCGTGTCTATGGGGAAAATGCTTAGTAAATGAGGCCCATAAATTGCTATGTAATTTGTCTCATAAGATAATCACATAGAAGCCACTGCTGATACTGCAACTTCTAGTAGACAGATAACATAAGCATATTATATAGAAATGACAAATAAAAATACTACTATATCTTTCAAAGACTAAGTTGTGTACTAATAAACAAGGTTTATAACACGAGTTACAGACCTGCTAGAAAATGATTTAAAAGACTAAGCAATGTCCAATGACATCTCACTACCTTGTTAGATACCATTATACATATTGCTGTGAGGAATTAAATGATTAATTATAAAATAATATAAAATGTAATGAAAAATCAAAATCTTGTTGGCATCCAGTATTGGTTTCCCAGGTTGTTTACTGTGTATAATTCATCATGATAACAATACTATTGAGTTATATGCTATGTTAAGATGACATCAGCTAAAATACCAATTAATATCCTTTGTACTTCTGAAAGCTGTTCAATTTTAATAATTTTAAATTAAATATGATCCTACATAGTGAGGCTGAACCAGTTCTTTAGCATGGCATTGCTGTTCTGAAATTCATCATGCAGAGTTGGCATTCATATAGAATTACAGCAATATACTGTGTCAAAGGTAATTAGAAATACATTTTTAAGTATTTTATAACATTAGAGCTACATTCATTAGTGAATATAAGAAGGAATATTTTATGGACCTAGGATTCAAGAATATTCAGTTTAAAGCTTTTAGATCTACTCGGGTCATTCATCAAAATGCATTGTGTGTTAATGCCTGGAATGACAACATAACGCATGCGTTAACGCCATAACACATGCGATAGCAATGGTATCGCAAATTTTTCATAGGGGCGAATTTGGGGAGAGAATTGGGTGGGATTCATGAAAATGAATAGCATTTTCACACTGTGCGATAATGTACCACACGCTATCGCACTTTTCCTGGCATTAAGCTGTGAGAAATGCCCAAAACGGCCATAACGCAAAAGATTGCAAATAGCATTTTGGGCTGAGAGAGAGCCTCTGGGGAAGCCTTCACATTATTCAACTATTTATATCACTGTGGGGTAGATTTTAAAAGAAGCGCGCACAGCCTACATGTTCACGCGCTACCCAGCGCGTGTGCGCATATACGCCCGATTTTATAACATGCGCGCTCAGGCGTATGCATGTTATAAAATCCGGGGTCGGCGCGTGCAAGGGAGTGCACAATTGTGCACATTGTGCATGCCGAGCCGCGCTACCTTCCCCCATTCCCTCCCCCCTATCCTGACCTTACCACCCCTTCCCCTAACCTTTCCCCCTCCAGCCCTACTCTAACCCTGCCAGCAGCCTGCTGGCACACAATCCTCCAACAGATTAGCAATGGCCGCTCTGTTGGAGGCCTCTGGCCCTGCCCCCTCCCCCTCCCCACCCCTTTTTGCAAGCCCCGGGGCTTTACGCGCATCGCTGGGCCTTTTTAAAATAGGCCCAGCGCGCTAGCCCTTTTAAAATCTGGCCCTATATGAGGGTAGCTAATAACTCGAGGTGAGGTGGTTTAGGGTTTTGGAGCCAGTTTTACATGCAGAGTGAGACGTACGAACAGCACATTACACCTCAGTGAAGATTTGACGTCATTTGGAGTGAGGAAAGTATCACAAAGATGAGATTTCTACAAAGTTCTCTCGCCCTAGCTTGATAGTACCCTGGTATAGAGCCCATGCAGCTCTCTCTCTCTCTCAGTCATGCCCCTTTTTCTTATTGCTGGCGTTAATCCATGCAAAATTATAGCATATTCTTGAATCTAGGGGTGAGTGACTGTTTATTTGTGGGGGTCAATTTTCAAAATTCTGTTGCAAAATCCACGGGTTCATTTCCTCACTGAGTTTGCACTAATTCTCAAAGGGGCTGATGCAATAAATTTTGCGGAAAATGAGCGCTGACTTTTCAGCGCCTGCTTTATTAGCGCACACATGGCGCCCGCAAGGGGGGGTGCCATGCAATATGCAAATTAGGGGGTCATGCTAGCAAGGAGGCACTAGGGTCGCTTGCGCGACCTTAGCGCCTCTTTGCTAACGCGACCCTGCGGCGGCTGCCGCTTATGAAGACCGGCGCCGGTAAACTCGGCATCGGTTTTTATAACCGGTCGTCTGCCAGTAATGAAAACGGACACCGGTCGGTCTTCATAACTCCGGTGGTCTGCCGAGGGTTTGTTTTTTTGGGTTTTTTTTATTGAAGAATTACCTAAAAGCAGTTTTTTCTGCTTTTCTGTACTACATCTATGTGCGCTCAGCTATTAAGCCTGCTCCAGGCAGGCGTTAATACCTGAGCGATAAATGTGCGTCTGAGACGCGTATTTATTTTTGTGAATGAGTAAGCCTCATTCACATGCATTTGCATGTGATGAGTTCTAACTCATTCACTCTGCATCAGACGTGCGTTAAATAGGCGCTAATCCCCCATTGCATTAGGGGGTGGATTAGCGCCTATTTAACCCGCGTCCGACAGCGGGTTAAACAGTGCGCTCGTGTGAGCGTACTGTATTGCATTGGCCCCATAGAAATTACACAAAGAAAAAAGTGTTCACAGAGGATTGCACCTGCTTTTTTCTTTGGATACTTTTCTCCTGAAAACCAACATGCATTCTTGCCTCCCCCAACCTAACCCTGCCTCTTTTTCCAAAGGTAAAAGTAGGAGCATTGTTGATCCCCACGTATTCTCTTACCCATATACAGGGCAGGCAGTTTTCAGACAGACTCTTTATCTGGTAAATGGCTTTTGAAAATTCCCTCTTGCTGACTTGGTTTTTAAGATTATGGGTCTTATTTACTATGCTTTCTTTCCCATAGATACAGAATTTAAGAAAAGCCTTAGTAGATGAAGCTCTATTTCAGTTTAAAAAAATGCATGTAGGAAGGAATAAAAGAGCAAGTGCCATCACTAGCCATATATTGAATACAATGCTGTAAAGCACTAGTTTGAATCTGAGGCCAGTTCTTGTTGTATTTTCCCATACATCATTATGTATTCATAATTGTATTCTTCCTTCAAAATAAATATGATTGAATTGTATTACAGTTCAGTACTAAGGTTACAGAATTATATATTTTACCAGTATGTATTCATTTCTTATGTAGTTAATGCATCGTTTTTTTATGTAATCTGCCCTGGGCCTACCTTTAGGGAAAAATGGAATATCAAATGCTTATAAATAAATCCTGAATCCTCCAACCATACAAATAGTTTATTCAGGGCTATTTGTTGTGAAAGTGGCCATACTAGAATTCCTGGCTATTTAGATTATTGTAGATATTTGTGATTAGGCATGGGAAAGGTGGCATTGGAGGGAACTAAGTGGGGATCGTGAATTCTCTTCTGTACAAGATGAAGGAGCACAAATGAAGAGAAAAAAGATTGTCCTGGATAAGGAGAAATCTTGCAGGTGGTCGGAATCTTGCTAGCAGCTGGGATGTGTCCTTAGCAGTATAGACAGAATGACTGACAGACTGCATATGACAATTAGTCTTTTTCTGCCATCATCTACTAGAAATATAGCCAGCTAAGTTTTTACTTAACTGGCTAGATCAAAGCCTTTGAAAACTGATAGGGTTAAGTGGCTAAATACAGCAACATACATTTCACTGTGCATCTAAAGCTAGTTGGCCAAATTAAGGATAAGCCTGGGCATGGGGTTAGGTTGAGTTGGGGAAGGGTGTTAAGTGACAAAATCCAGGCTCTGTGATTGCATTCTTAAATATAGCTAGCCAACCTTCTTCCTTACCATTAATTGGATACAAAAAATGTGTTCCCTGCCATTGGACCTCCCCTTACTCCCATAAGGGCAGATTTTCAAAGGGGTACGCATGTACCCCCCGAAAACCTGCCCCAAGCTCCCCCTGCGCGTGCCGAGCCTATGTTGAATAGGCACGGTGACGCGCGTAAGTCCCAGGGCTTTCCTGGGGGGGGGGGGGGGGGGGGCATGTCATGTTGGCGCGTCGTCCGGGGGTGGGGCCGCGAGTGTGGTTCTGGCCTGGGGGCGTTTCAGGGGCATGGCCGAGGCCTCCGAAACTGCTCCCAGGCTGGGGAATCGCGCGCCGGCGGCTGGACAGGCGCGCGCGAGTTACGCCTGTCTGGGGCAGGCATAACTTTTCGAACAAAGGTAGGGGGTTAGATAGGGCTGGGGGGGTGGGTTAGGTTGGGGAAGGGAGGGGAAGGTGCGGGGGAGTGGAAGGAAAGTTCCCTCCTAGGCTGCTCCAATTTCGGAGTGGCCTAGGAGGGAACAGAGGCAGGCTGCGCGGCTCGGCGTGCGCAGGCTGCCAATTTTGCGCAGCCTTGCACGCGCCAACCGCGTAGCTGGCGTACTTTTGTTTGCGCGGGCATAGTTTTTTAAAATCTACCCCATAATTTGTAAAAAAAAAAAAAAAAAAAAGTGGCCTGATTTTTTTATTCCCTCCCCATACTCCATGTTTTTTTCTAAGTCCCCATCCTGCAATCCCCATACACTCCCTCTCATATATAAAACCTTTTTTTATAATTCCTCCACAGATCCTCAAGATTCAATCTCCACATTCACCCTCATGTAAAAAGGTTTTGTTTTGTTTTATTTTTTTTAAGTTCCTGCAATGTGATCCTCCTGCTTTCCCCTCCCTCTCTCCCACTGCAGTTTTGTTAAGCGTCCCCTTGGTCCATCTCCTCTCTGGGAATCCCCATCTCTTCTGTCCAAAAAAGGATAGCGGCAATCTGTGAATCCCACCTCCTCTCCCTGCAGTCCTTTTTGCTTGAAACGAGATTCTAAGCCAGAAGTGAACAGAATATGTTAAAGGACAATAGTGACTGTGTGACAGTTCTAGAAGACCAGTTGATGTCAATATGGGTTTTGATTGTGCTTTCTTAAAAACAGATTTGGTCTTTTACAAAAAAAGTGGAAACGTGAGAACAGTGTTAGAAGAAATAATCTGCATCTGATTAATTTTCCTCACATGTAAAGGGTGCTCTTATTAGTAATGTTTGAAAGATACTTTAATGAAATGCTCAGGATCCCTGAAAAAGCTATGTTCCCCATCACCAAGGTGTTTTATTTACCCTCAGCTAAAAGCTAGATATGTAAGTGTGCAGCAATAAACTGGCAGAGAGTGCTGTCATTAAACAGCCTGGACTTTACCTATCTCCTGAAATCCTCACAGGGTGAGGAGATTGTTTGGACAACCCTAGTTATGTATGTTTTTGAAAAAGATAACGACTTTGAGGTAGATTTTAAAAGCCTTGCGCGCACGAAAACGGCCATGTACGTGCGTAAGTGGGCCACGCGGGAGCCATACAAATGTTTAATAGCTGGGAAGAACATGTGTACAGAAAAAGTAGGTGGAAAAGGAGCAGGGCATGGGCGTTCCAGAGGCAGGGCCAGCAATGGCGCATGTAACCCCTTTCCCTGTACGTACCAGGATCAGTCCAGGACACCTGGGTTGTGACTCCGCACCAGTAGATGGAGACAGACTAAAACTTGTGGGCGGAGCCATATATGCCCCTGTGCCAGTCACAGCCCCTCAGTCTTACTCTGTCTCCAGTAGGTGGTGCAGGTCTAGTCACAGCCTCTGAGTGGCCTGAGGACTGATAGTTAGTCAGGGTCTTTGTGGTTTTATTGGTTTCGGTTTATTGCTTTTTATTGGTTTTCGGCTCACCCATTGGTTTTGGCTTCGCAACGGGGCAGCGGATGGATCCTCCAAGGCTCTCCTTGGGGCACGGCCCTTCAGGGGAAAGCTGTTGTTCGGTAAAGAGTTGGATGCTGGAGGTTTTTCCCTGGGTGAGAACCGGGTTTTCAAGCTCCCAGAAGACAGGTCCGGAACTCGGTCCTCCTATTCTGCTACGTCCCGTTTCCACGGTAGCAAGAGATCTCGTCCCCAGAGGTCCTCTGGGCCTTCTTATCGCTCGACGTCTTCACTGGCCTCCCCGTGGCCGCAGTCCTTCCGGGGGAAGCGTTACGGCAGCCAGGGAGGAACCCCGTCCGGCACGGGGCCCAAGACCTCGCAATGAGATACTGCTGGGCCATTCCTTAAGGCAGCCATAGCCCTTCGTTCCAAACGTAGGGGCGAGGTTGACTTTGCTTTTCATGGACTGGGCCAAAATAACGTCCGCCCTGTGGGTCCTCAACTTATTGCAGCACAGTTCCGAGTTACGTTTTGCACGAACTCCACCGGATAATTTTCCTGATGTCGCTCTGCACAGATCCAAGGAAAACGGGGGCGGTGCACTGCACCCTCCAGCGCCTAGAGACCTTAGGAGCAGTCCTCCCCGTACCTCCCAATCAGCGAGGCACAGGTCGTTGTTCCATTTACTTCATTGT
Source organism: Rhinatrema bivittatum (assembly GCF_901001135.1). Lineage (NCBI taxonomy): Eukaryota > Metazoa > Chordata > Amphibia > Gymnophiona > Rhinatrematidae > Rhinatrema > Rhinatrema bivittatum. Next base: position 107,974,846 of record NC_042617.1, on the reverse strand, counting down.
CCCGAGGAAGGACGGCACGTCCCGGCCCATTTTGGTTCTCAAAGGGGTAATCAAATGGCAACGTCCCTCGGACTTGGCCCGAATCAGCCAATCGTCCAAGTAGGGGTGTACCAGGAACCTTTCCAGTCGAAGTTGTATCCGCTACGACTACCATTACCTTCGTACACGTGCAAGGAGCCGTGGCGAGTCCGAAGGGGAGAACCCGGAATTGGTAGTGCCTGCCTAAGATGCACAATCTGAGGAGCCGCTGGAAAAACGGTGGGATGCCAACATGGAGGTACGCCTCTGTGAGATCCAAGGAGGCTAGGATTTCGCCTGGACGCACCGCAGCAATCACTGGCCGAATCATTTCTATCTTGAAGGTTGGACCGCGCAGGCTTCGTGCACGCAAGCTTCAGCCTAAAGTGCGTCGATTATGGAGTCTTTAGCTGCCGCTGGTTGCGATTCTCTGACGGTTCTGGGGTCTATGGTGTCCACCCTGGCGTTGGTTCCTTGGGCTTTGCTCATCTACGCCCAGACGTTTTCACCTACTGCTTCCGCTCACGGCCCGGACGAGGGCCAGTCTTCACTGGTGGCTCGATTTCGACCATCTCACTTGCGGTATATCCCGGCTGGTTCCCAACTGGACAGTGGTGACGACGGATACCAGCCCTCTCCGGTTTGGGCAGCGGTCTGCCTAAGCAAGTCAGTGCAGGGCCGGTGGTCCTCCGGCCAGTCGCAGTGGTCCATCAACCGTCTGGAAACCTGAGCGTTACGCCTGGCCCGGCAGGCCTCCCTCCCTGTGGTCCCGTCCCCCCCCCCCCGTGGTCCGGGGGAAGGCGGTCCGCGTGTTGTCGGACAATGCAACAGCGGTATCGTACATCGATCGCCAAGGGGGGACAAGGAGTCCACTAGTGGTGGAGAAGGCGCACCTGCTGATGAGCTGGGCAGAGCGCCATCTCGGCTCCATCGCCGCGTCCCACATTGCCATCTCGGCTCCATCGCCGCGTCCCACATTGCCGGGGTCGACAATGTCCAACCGGACTTCCTCAGCCGCCACCATCTAGATCCCGGGGAATGGGAGTTGGCGGACGATGTTTTTCCGTGGGGGGCTGCCCCACATGGACCTGATGGCCACATGGAACAATGCGAAGGCTCCGCGTTTCTACAGTCGGCGTCGAAAACGGGGAGCAGAAGGCGTCGACGCGCTGGTCCTTCCTTGGCCGGTTTTTGCCCCTGTACAGGTTTTCCCCGTGGTTGATGGTCGGCAAGTTTCTGCGGCGCATAGATTGCACCCATTCCACGTGCTCATGGGGGCACCGGAGTGGCCACGTCGTCCGTGGCTCGCAGGTTTCATCCAGTTGTCGGTGACGTCTCCTATTCGTCTCCATGGGTTCGCGGGGCTCCTACATCAGGACCCGGGCTGCCTGGAGGTGGCGGATCACGTCTATCTCGCGGCATGGGTTTTGAGAGGAGTCGCCCGAGGAGAAAAGGTTACTCAGATGCAGTGATGGCCTCGTTGCTGTGGTACAGGACGCGGTCTACGTCTCTGGCTTTTGTCTGGGTCTGGGCGGTTTTTGAGGATTGGTGCGTGCAGCGAGCGATGGATTCATTTTCTGCTTCAGTCTCAGAGATTCTAACGTTTCTTCAAGCCGGTCTGGTCAAAGGCTTGCCGTGCAGTTCGCTACGGGTCCAGGTGGCGGCGCTTGCACGTTTGCGGGGTAAGGTCCGGGGAGCCTTCTTGGCTCTTCCTCCGGATATCTCCCGTTTTCTTCGGGGGGCTGAACGTCTCCGTCCTCCATTGCGTCCACCTTGTCCGTCTTGGAACTTCTACTGGGTTCTTCCGCCCTAGGCTCGGCTCCGTTGGCGCCATTGAAGCGCGCAACTCCGAAGGCCCTTCCTTTGAAGACGGGCGGAGTTGCGGGCGCTGTCCTGTAGGGAACCGTTCTTGCGGATTTCCGATCCTGGAGTGTCCTGGCGGCCGATCCTTTTCTTCCTTCCTAAGGTTGGGTCGTCTTTTCACGTGAATTAGTCAGTGGAGTTAACGGCGTTTTCGGGTCGGGGAGTCCTCTGATCCCCAGTCGGTAGCTGGACGTGCGGAGGTCTCTTCTTCATTTAGAGGTTACTAATCCGTTCCGGGTAACCGACCATCTGTTCGTTTTGTTCTCGGGACCAAAGAAATGGGCCGCTGCGTTCCGCCCGACGTTCGTGCGTTGGCTTAAGGAGGCCATTGGCTCCAGGCCGCATCCTGGGCGGAAACATCTCAGGTATCGCCTCAAGAGATTGGCAGGGCGGCTACCTGGAAGTCGAGGTATCGCCTCAAGAGATTGGCAGGGCGGCTGCCTGGAGGTCGATGCATACCTTTATCAGGCATTATCGGTTGGATGTCCGGGCTCCCGATTCCGGGGGATTTGGAGAAAGGGTACTCCGAGCGGGCCTCTCTGCTTCCCACCCTAGGTAACTTTTGCTCTGGTACATCCCAGGTGTCCTGGACTGATCCTGGTACGTACAGGGAAAGGAAAATTAGTTTCTTACCTGATAATTTTCGTTCCTGTAGTACCAAGGATCAGTCCAGGATCCCGCCCGCAGAGCTTCGCCACAGTAACGGAGAGTCCGCTCATAATTGTTCTTAGTCCTGCTGATCGCTTGTTTAGCTCTCCCGGTTGGGGAGTCCGGTTAGGAGTTTGCTGCTAAGTTTTGGGTTAGTAGTGAATTTTCTAGCCAGTTTTGTTGATTGGTTGCATTGCTACTTTGACATTACGTATGACTGAGGGGCTGTGACTGGCACAGGGGCATATATGGCTCCGCCCACAAGTTTTAGTCTGTCTCCATCTACTGGTGCGGAGTCACAACCCAGGTGTCCTGGACTGATCCTTGGTACTACAGGAACGAAAATTATCAGGTAAGAAACTAATTTTCCTTATTTTCCTCTGCCGGTGCGCATATGTTTCGTGCGCCACTTTGCTACAGATCCTCGGTAGGAGCAGGAGTCCAGTGAACATTGGGGGGGGAGAGAGAGACTCTTTATAAGGCTCAGTCTGTTACTCTATATATGAATCATTGTAAGGGGGCACTTTGATTCGGGGTGGGGTCACACACATTCAGAAGTATTCATTGTAAAATTGATATCATTAAAGAATTTTAAACCTTATAAGTGATGAAAATTCTAACAAAAGGCGTTGATCTGTACACCGCAGTCTCTGCTAGCTGCATTGTACAAATTAACTCCTTTTCTTCACTTATAAGGTCTAAAATTCTTTAATGATGTCAATTTTACAGTGGATACCTCTGAATGTGTCTGTAACACTACCCCTCCCCTAACCCCAACCCACCTGAAAACCCATCCCGAATCAAAGTGCCACCTTACAATGGTCCATATATAGAGTATCAGACTGAGCCTTATAAAGAGTCTCTCTCTCTCTATCTCTCCTGATGTTGACTGGACTCCTGTGCCTACCAAGGAGCTGTAGCAAAGTGGTGTGTGTAACAACTATGCACGTAAGTTATAAAATAGCATGTATCTTTGTGCATGGTGACATACACGCATTTATGGGTGTACATGCAGCCCTTTAAAATATTTTTTTTATTAGACATAATCTTTTTCTGGGATATGAAGTACATATATTTCTAGATCAGGGGTCGGGAACCCATGGCTCGCGAGCCAGATATGGCTCTTTTGAGGGCTGCATCTGGCTCGCAGACACGTGTCGCCATACTTCGCGGTTCCCCGCTGACCCAGCTGCTCCCCGGTCCTCCGCCGCCCGGGCTTAAAATGCTGTCAGCCCGGGCGGAACGCGGCAGGACAGCTGGAGTCAGCGGCACCGGCGTGCTCTCTTCTCCTCCCCCCCCGCGGCCCGGAAGAGGAAGTGGAGAGCATCGGGTGCCTGCGCGGGAAGAAGAGACCACACTAGCGTGGTCTCTTCTTCCGCGCAGGCACCCGATGCTCACCACTTCCTCTTCCGGGCCGCGGGGGGGAGGAGAAGAGAGCACGCCGACTGGAGTCATCCGGGTGCCTGCGCGGGAGTCAACGGGTGTCAGCCGGGTGCCAGCGCTGGAGTCATCGGGTGCCTGCGCGGGTCTTCCCGCGCAGGCACCCGATGCTCTCCACTTCCTCTTCCGGGCCGCGGGAAGAAGAGAGCACGCCGGTGCTTTCTTCTTCCCGCGGCCCGGAAGAGGAAGTGGAGAGCATCGGGTGCCTGCGCGGGAAGAAGACTGCAGCGCGGCTCGGAGGAAAATGAAAATCTTCAACCGCGGCCGATGGGACTCCGCCTTCGCCTCCGCGAGGGCTGAAAATGAAGGAGGTTAGCGTTGGGAGGTGGCTGCTGCTGCCGCGAGTTCCCGGGGGGGGGGGGGTGGGGGAGAGAGAGAGTGAGTGAATGAGCGAGCAAGCATGTGTGTTTGAGATCCTGTGTGTGTGAGTGAGAGATTGCATGTATGTGAATGATTGAGAGCCTGTATATGTGAAAGAGAGTATGTCTGTGATTGAGATCCTGCCTGTGAGAGAGAGAGCATGAATGTAAGTTTACCATTGGGAACCTGTATGTGTAAGTTTGTAATTGAAAACCTGTTTGTTTGAAAGAGTATGTGTGTATGATTGAGATCCTTTGTGTGTGAGAGAGATCATGTGTATGTATGATTAAGAGCCTGGGTGTATAAGTAAGAGAGAGATCATGTGTGTCTGTGTCTGATTGACAGCTGGTTTAGGTGATGGAGCATGTGAGTATGTGATTGAGAGCCTGTGTTTAAATGAGAGAGAGAGACCATGTGTGTCTGTGTGATTGAGAGCTGATTTAGGTGAGGGAGCATGTGAGTATGTGATTGAGAGCCTGTGTTTAAATGAGAGAGAGAGACCATGTGTGTCTGTGTGATTGAGAGCTGATTTAGGTGAGGGAGCATGTGAGTATGTGATTGAGAGCCTGTGTTTAAATGAGAGAGAGAGACCATGTGTGTCTGTGTGTGATTGAGAGCTGATTTAGGTGAGGGAGCATGTGAGTATGTGATTGAGAGCCTGTGTGTAAATGAGAGAAAGAGAGGACATGTTTGTAAGCATGTGAATGAGAGTCTGTGTGTGAGAGAAAAAGACAGCATGTATTTATGTGATTGAAAGCCTGTGTGTGTGTAAGCGTGAAAAGATAGACAGCATGTGTGTAAATGTGTAATTAAGAGCCTATATAAGTGAGAGAGAAAAAACATTTGTATATGTGAGTGACTGAGAGCATGTGTGTATAGGTGTGTCATTGAGAGCCAGTGTGAGAGAGAGCGCTGGTATGTGACTGAGAGAGGAGAAAGTTCCAAGCAAACCACCCCACCTTCTGCTAATTCAGAACAATCTCAGGACACCTGGATATCAAACGTTCCCAGGTATGCAGAGCAAAAAAATTTTTGTATCCTTATTATTTTTCATTACTGGATCTTTGTGTCTGCTATTTTGAAATATTTTGTTGGTATCTGGAAATGTTTTATATGAGTTTTTAATTATTGGATATTCCACTCATCAGCTGTTTCGAAATATGTTCTTTTTGTTAGTACAGTTTTACTGCTGATGATTTTATATTTCTTGATTTGTTTTATAAGGATGTGTGATGTTTCTTTTTTCCTTTGTTACACTGCATACAGAGACTCTGGCTTGTTGCAGTTTCCAATTCAGTTTTGTCTGCATGCTTCTTGTTATGCGTTTTGGTCTCTTTATTCTATGTTAGGTGAGGGACAGCACGTGATTCAGGTGAGGTTTTCTGCTGGCGTGTAGTTTCTGTGTAGGACTCTATAGCAGCCTGACTTGGTCCGTTTTCCTAATAGGAGATGTATTGGTGTCTTAAGGCCTGGTGTAATATTTTCAGAGACTTATTGTACTTTAAAAGTGTGATCTTACATAAAATGCACACATTTACTTGTATTTAGTTTTAAACATATTGTATGGCTCTCATGGAATTACATTTTAAAATATGTGGCGTTTATGGCTCTCTCAGCCAAAAAGGTTCCTGACCCCTGTTCTAGATAGAAGAAGGTTGATATGTTATACAGGTGGGCAGTACTGTAATTTGATTTTATTTTTGTTTTATTGTATGAGATTTGATAAAAATTGTCATGCGATTAAATTGTACATCACTTAGAGAGATTATATCAGTTAAGCAATTAACAAATAATTTTAAATAAATACAAGTTTGCAAGTCAACTTAGTTGAGATGGAAGTTTTTCTTGTTCTGCAACATGAAGTTCTCTTCCTAGGTGCAGAATATGTTTATAAAGTTTCCATGCAAATTTTTAGTCACACCACAATGAATGAGTATATATTTTTCACCTTGACCATTTATTGACTTTTTTTGTAAGAAAATATAAATATGATTTCTCCTTGTTCCTGATAATAAGTCTCATATTCTGGATTAACATAGTTGTTTCATCTTAAGATACAGGAAGAGCTTAAGAACCACATTAATTTGTTTGAGCTTGGTTAGGCTTCTTTTCCCCTTTTTTGTTTGTATTTTACCTTTAAATGCAATGAAGATCTTCATCTCCCTATAATGAAGGACTTGAGTTAACAAAGTACATTAGGTATTTGATGTGTTTATGAAGATATTTTTTCTTGGTTTATTTATGATTGCTTTGCTGTTTAGCGTATTAGCCTATATTATGTATGCAAGAAAGCATTTTGTTTTGTTTTTTTTTAATTCATAAATAAAATAGTTTTGAAAATATTAGATGTGCGAATTGTATGTCATTTTCTGATATCAAAAACCTAACTATAAAATTATAAGCTAATTCAGTGCCTTAGTATTGTGATTTTTGTTTTACATTTAGTTTTGTTTACTCAAGCCTATAATTAAAGTGCACAATCACAACCTCACCCCTCCTCCATCGTTGCCCACCAAACTTCTTCATCCCCTCTTCCCTTCACAGACTATCACAATCACTCCTACCTTACTTTCCACAGATCATCTCAACTTCTTCTCTTCCCTCCTTCAATGGACTGCCTTAACCATTCTTGCTTTTCTCTCCTTTCCCCATGGAGACCATGACCTCTCCTTTCTCATTCTCCTCCTCACTCATCGAGGATTACCATGATGTCTCCCCCTCCCCGAGCATTTTCTTCCTTACTCTCGACCACCCCACTCCTCCCCATTCACTTCTCTCCTTCTCCACTTCCATAGACCTGAACTCCTCAGACTCTCTACCCACTCAAAATGGCTGGCCAGTAGAAGATTTTGACAGTGATAACTGATAACAGTATCCGGTGACGCTAACCGTCACAGAATATAGTGCCTGTAGGTAATGCCTTGTAAAGACATTGAAAGGGTGAAATAAATGTAGAGAAGGGCTGGCAAAGTTTTATAGGTCCTATAACACAAACCCTTCACAGAGATGATTAACACAATCAAAATGGAGGAAAGGGGAATATGATAGAAGCATTCAAATATTTAACAGGCTTCAATAAATTACAAGATGAATTTTAGAACACTGGTTCCTGAGGATTTTACTTTGGGGGCTTTGCTTTCTTACTCTGCTGCTTTACCTTCTTAGTCTCCTGCTTTTGCCTGTTGAGCCTAGCTCCTTTTTTAAGTGTGTGATATCATTGTGTTGCCACTGTTGCCTATAAGAGGAAGGCCTGTGGGCAGGTCCCTGTTATAGGTTTCGCCAAAGGGCCTTTCTGAGCACTGAGTGACTTATTGAATTGAATAATTATGTTGGGTTGGTGTTTAACTTCAATATTTATATCTGTATATATGATCATGACTCAGGTCCAGTATCAGATCCTGGTAGTGATAGTTAAGAGGCAGTATGATGACCTGCAGAAGACACTAATGCCCACATTTTCAAAGGCCCGCACATGGCTGTGCCTTGCGCATGCTGCGCACATTTTAAAACAGGCCCAGCCACGTGTGTAAACCCCACCTCACGCACAAGTGCCAGGCCCCTCCAGGGGGATGGGGCGGGCCAGGACAGCGCCATTGTACGCTGTCCCAGTGAAGCACACGCCGGCTTGCTTCTGTTCCAAAGGGCAGTAAGTAGAACTTATTTTTTTAAATTGGGTAGCTAGGTAGGTGTTGGGGTCGGGGTGGAGAAGGGAAGGAAGGTTAGGCAGGAGGTTAGGGAAATTCCCTCCCAGTCCACTCCTTAATTGGAGCAGCCTGGGAGGGAACTGGGAAGGCCCAATTACGTGTCTGTGCATATTTTGGGAAAATTCACCGCCTGTACATGTGTGAACATAAGAACATGCCATATTGCGTCAGACTAAGGGTTCATCAAGCCCAGCATCCTGTTTCCAACAATGGCCAATCCAGGCCATAAGAACCTGGCAAGTACCCAAAAACTAAGTCTATTTCATGTTACCGTTGCTAGTAATAGCAGTGGCTATTTTCTAAGTCAACTTAATTAATAGCAGGTAATGGACTTCTTCAAGAACTTATCCAATCCTTTTTTAAACACAGCTATACTAACTGCACTAACCACATCCTCTGGCAACAAATTCCAGAGTTTAATTGTGAGTTGAGTGAAAAAGAACTTTCTAAGATTAGTTTTAAATGTGCCACATGCTAATTTCATAGAGTGCCTCCTAGTCTTTCTATTATCCGAAAGAGTAAATAACCGATTCACATCTACCCGTTCTAGACCTCTCATGATTTTAAACACCTCTATCATATCCCCTCCTCAGCCGTCTCTTCTCCAAGCTGAAAAGTCCTAACCTCTTTAGTCTTTCCTCATAGGGGAGCTGTTTCATTCCCCTTATCATTTTGGTAGCCCTTCTCTGTACCTTCTTCATCGCAATGGGTAAATGTGAATTGGTTATTTACTCTTTCAGATAATAGAAGGAGCAAGTAGCAATTTAAAATAACTCAGAGAAAAATCTTTTTCACTCAGTGTACAATTAAGCACTGGAATTTGTTGCCAGAGGATGTGGTTAGGGTAGTTATTAAAGCTGGGTTTAAAAAAGGTTTGGATAAGTTCTTAGAGGAGAAGTCCATTAACTGCTATTAATCAAATTGACTTAGGGAATCGCCACTGCTATTACTGGCATCAATAGCATGGGATCTATTTAATGTTTGGATATTTGCCAGGTACTTGTAACCTGGATTGGCCACTTGTTGGAAACAGGATGCTGGGCTTGATGGACCTTCGGTCTGACCCAGTGTGGTAACGTCTTATGTTCTTAAATTGCATTTACAGTACTCATGTAAACGCTATTTTATAAACCTCAAATATGTATGCGTAAATAGGGTTTGCATGTAAATATATGTGTGCAAAAAAGCGGTGGTTTAGGGCATTTTCAAGTCGAGGCTTGCATTTACATATGTAAATTGCTATTTTATTAGAGACTTATACATGTAGATTTGATAACTTACACGCCTATATTTATACCTGCTCATTATCTGGTATAAGCGATATTAGACATGTTTATTGTGAAGCACTGACTGGATGGGAGGTCTGGGTGAACTGAGGGAGAGTTCAAGCTGAAGAACCAGGAGAGTCTCGAGGACTGGGCAAACTGATGGACTGATTGGTATTTTATTTATTTATTTAACTTTTCTTCTATCCCATTTTAAACCAAAGCGGTTTACGATAAAACATTCAGGTAATTAAAAATAACAAACAAAACATAACTCATTAATATCAATCAATGTCAAAACATCACAATTAACACCTCAATAAATCTTTCAAAAAATGCTTGCCAGCTGAGCAGTTTAGATGTGCTCACCTCTTAAAACATATTTACTAGTAAGTTCACTCACAATCACATGATAGAAAATTTGTAGACTTACATGCATAAAAAGCTACTTAGGGTAAATGCTGCTTAAATTTTGTATGTTAAATCTACATGTGTATATATTTTTAAAATAGAAAGTTAAAAACCGTGGAGCCAATTTTCAAAGAGGTTAAGCTCCTAGCTTTTGGAGTTAGGCTCCTAAATTAGCCCTTTAAAAATGTACTAGTGCTGAGTACCTAAATTTAGGCCCCTAGTTTCATTAGGCTCTGAAATTTAGGGGGACTAAAAAGCAGGTGGCTATGGATGCAGCATTAGGGCAGGGAAACAAAGTTAAGAGCTTAGTACTGATTTTCAGAACTAGGCACCTAATTTTGGATCTTAAATCTAGGCAAATAAATAGCAGTCCTAAATTTAGGATCCTAACTTTTAGACCCCTAAATTTATACAGATTTTCAGCTGAAAACAGGCACCTAAGTTTGACTGAAAATAGGTACCTAATTTAGAAGCTTAAATTTAGGTTCTCAGCTTTTTTTGAATATCTGTCCCTGCACTTACAGCGCCATTTAACCAGCTAATTCTTAAAAGTGCTACTTATCCAGCTAAGAAAGGTAGCTGAATGTCTTAAAAGCACTGTTTAGCCAGTTAAGTAAGATAGCCGGATAAGTCTTAAAAAGCATTATTTATCTGGCTAAATTGCACTTTTTAAGACATATCCAGCTATCTTACTTAGTCAGATAAGTTGGAGCTTATCCGGCTAATTTGAATATCTATTCACACACATATTTTACAGACTCATGAATGTTGCAGGGAAGAATTACACTTATTTTATAACCCGCATGTATATGATACGCATGGGTTATAAAATACTGGGGTAATTCTGCACGCAGTCATATACTCATGCATATGAGTGCACACAGGTCTTTTGTCCTCAATAGGTATAGGTTATATCATCTATGCAGATTAATTGATCTCCCATGTGACCCAAGAGGGTTGTTACCGTTATAGATGTTGTTAGAAAGTTTTGTATGGATAAATGACTAGATGTGCGATAATGGGTTAGTTTTAAATTTGCAAAAGATTATGTTAGCATGGTTTGGAAGGCAGAGTCCTCCAGTAACTGAGATAGAGATAAAGAAGCCTTTTGCTAATATTACACTGCCAGTGTGACTCAAGCTCAGAATTTAGTTTCCATATTGGGCTCACAATTGAATATGAAGTCCCAGGCAAAGTTAATTGCAAAGACAGCATTTTATAAATTGCATTATTTCAGATATTTGGGGTACATAATTCCCTTTCAGAATTTTATGGAGGTCATACAGGCAATAATATCACCAGCTTATCACTATTGTATCTCACTGTTTATGGGGTGCTCAAAATCATTGTTGAAATCATTACAAATTCTGCAAATTGCAACCACTAGATTAATCATGGATACTTGTCATTGGGAAAGCATTACGCCCAAACTAAAAGAATTACTTTGGTTGCCATTTGTACAATGAGTTTTATGTGATATTCCATAAGACCTTATTCTGTGAGGATACTCATTGCATACATAAGTTGATTAAGAAATATGTGCCATCTCAGATTGTTATACTCTCTTGATAAATAGTGTAAAGTCCCCAAGCTGAAGGAGAATAGATTGCAGGGTACAAGGAGATAGGCATTCTCTGTTGCTGCACTACTTTTATGGCATGCCCTGCTGAGTATTTTAAGAATGGAGCCTAATTTCTTGAATTTTCGGAGAGAAATTAAGACTTGTTTTGGCAGGCCTTTTCATAATGTTTAATAGATCAGTACTGTTGTTTGAAGAATACATTTAATATCATTATATGTCTCTTTTTTCTGGTTATAAAATTGTAATGCACATTGGACATTTTTCATGGAGCTTGTGGAATATATTAAATAAATAAGGAGACATTTTCATAAAATTTCAAGTGAAATGGAACTTAATATGAAATTGGTGGGAAGGAGGGTGAGAGGAAATATGACAATATTTCTTTAATGAGTGAGTGGTAGATGACTGGAATAGCCTACCAACAATGGTGGTAGTAACCAAAATTGGGACAGAAGTTAACAGAGTAATTTTCAAAGGAAAAGGTAACATACTATCATAGCAGTTTTCAAAATTGCTATAATTAATATCCTAGCAATTTTGAATGCTGCAAGTCAGTATGTTCAATATTTGAAAATTACCCTATATGCATGTTTTCGACAGATTAGAGGGCAAGAGCAGATGGGAAGAGGATAGGGTATAAGAAATGGGCAGGTGTTAGTCTAGGAATGTAAACTTGTATGCTTATGTTCCCGGAATGTGGAGTGCCAAAAATGGGCAGTGACCAAACTGACTTAAAGAGTCAGGGGTAGATTTTTAAAAACGGCGCGTTCGCGTACTTTTGTTCGCGCTCCAGGCGCAAACAAAAGTACGCTGGATTTTAGCAGATACGCGCGTATCTGCCCAAAATCGGCAGCCTTGTGCGCGCCGAGCCGCGCAGCCTGCCTCCGTTCCCTCCGAGGCCGCTCCGAAATCGAAGCGGCCTCGGAGGGAACTCTCTTTCGCCCTCCCCTCACCTTCCCCTCCCTTCCTCTACCTAACCCCCCCCTACCTTTGTCCGGGGATTTACGCCTCCTGGAGGGAGAAGTAAATCCCCGCGCGCCAGCGGGCCGCTGGCGCGCCGAGACGCAACCTGGGGGCGGTTCCAGAGGGTGCGGCCATGCCCCCAGACCGCCCCGGGCCGAAACCACGCCCCAGGACCCGCCCCCGAAACGCTGCGTCCCGCCCCAAAAACGCCGCGTCGATCGGCCCTGCCCCCGACAAAAAGCCCCGGGACTTACACGAGTCCCGGGGCTCTGCGCGCGCCGGCAGGCCTATGGAAAATAGGCGCGCCGGCGAGCAGGGCTTTTAAAATCCGCCCCTAACAGTACAACTGCTAACATTTGTTGTGTTGCATATATTACTATCTTGCTTTTATTTGAAACTTCTATTACTTTTGGGTGACTAAAAGGGCAACATTGAAATTGTTCAGGTATTGCATCCTTCTCTTTAAGCCACAAAGGTGTTGTGGAGCTTTGGTTATACAAATGTGATAGAAGAGATGACCAAGAAAATACTGGAGCCTATTCATAATGAATCTTCTTTATCGTCAGCAACTTTTGCAGGTTAGGAAAATTACAACAAATGAGTAGAGAGCCTGTTGCAACATAATAGGTGGGAATAATGAAAAAAGCAAAGCTACAACCCAGCCTTCACCCTGTACTTCCAAAGCCCTCCCCCAAAACAGATCTCCATCTGGCTACTCCTCTACCCATGCGCAGTTGCCAACAAATATAAAAAATGTAGCTATAGCCCCACCTAATATTTGCAAAATGGGCCCCCATACTGCCAACCCCCAGACATACCCCCCCCCCCTTTTACCCTAATGTGAAGCCTTCTCATCCCTCTGGGGGGCAGGAGCAATCCCCAGTTGCATTAGTGCTATCATTCAAAATAGCACTGGCTAACCTTTGGCTCTCTTTTGCCCCACATGAGGGCCAAAGGGAACCATGGGTCAGCCTGTGCCATTCTGCATGATGGTGCTGGTGGAGCAGGAGTAACTGGGAATCATTTCTGCTCTCGGGAAGACCAAAAGCCTTCAGGGTGGGGGCTAGACAGGGATTTTTTGAGTGTGGGAGGGATAAGGACAGTGGAGGAAAGTGTTGCCCCCTCTATGGTGTGTCCTGAGCTTACATCACCACACCACAACCACAGTTGTAGGCCAAAACAACACAATGGACACCATTTATTTTTTTATGTAAAGATATTTAGAATATTAAAAATGTGCTTATAAAATATGTATATTAAATATAGGTTTCTTCTTTATGGGTTGTTGTAGTGAGACTGACAAATTTACATAGAACAGATTTGCTACATGTTACGTGATGAGCAATTGTTGTACATTTACACAAATGTAAATGGCGTGTTAATCATAAAATCATATTGTGATTATTTTCTTTCCTCAGAAATACCTCAGGGACTTTTTCTTTGTAATGCTCAAGTCTTCAGCATCTCCACTGCACATCGATAAAGTGGAACGAATCTTGTCCAAGCATACTATTTGTGAATTTTCGCCCTTCTTCAAGAAAGGAGTATTTGATTATAGCAGTCATGGAACTGGTTAATTGTTGTGCCATTTTTAGCATGCAACAGAACCAGCTGTAGTGCCTTCCTGTCCATGGCTCCTGAAGAATGCTAATAAACATCTCAAATATTGCATCATTCTTCTGTCACAAAAGTTTCTGTTAAACAGTCTACACAGACTAACCGTTGTTCTTCAGCAATTCTCAGACTGCTAGTTCTTCCTGGAATTTTAACATTCAAGGACATTCTTGCACTCTATATGGACATATTGTTCTGCAGGCAAATTGCTTTTTCTTTGCTAAAACTCCTCATTTTCTTATTTCAAAGATTAATTCAGCCAGGTTATCTGAGCCTCCTGAACCACCGGTCCCTGCATTTAGTTGCTTTTCAAATGTCTGAGCAGTAATACACATCCAAACTATTGTTTCCTGATACACTTCACCTGTATGTATTCATTGCGAGGAGTTCATTTGTAGCCATGTGATTGTCATGTTTTCTTCACACAGTCAGGAGGTCTGCATAATACCTGAACTGGAATGTTTACAAAATGTGCAGTACGTAGAATATAAATTGAAGCCACTAATAAGTCTTCCATACTTGATCACACAAAGATGGGACTATTTGCCATAGAAGAAATGGTTATTCAGGAAAGAAGCCTACATTTTTCAGAGTTTTAAATTAAGTGAAATATTGTTGTGTTAAATATCATGACCTAGCTTGTAACTGTTTCTGGTATGTACAAAATAAACACACAAATGAATAATTTTGCTACAGTGATTCCACAGTTTCCATATTATCTGAAATAAAACTGGAACAGCAGTTACAATATTTTACAGATTCCTTAAAAATTACTCAGGACCGATTTATAATTAGACATTGATTTGTACAATGTACTTTCTGATTTCTTATAGAATACAGAAAAATGTATGTGTATATATTAGATACCTACTTGGTTGCATTCACACAGAGGGATATAATTAGCACAGGTTTAAAACTTGCAAGCAGCAGTAGCCAAAGTTTCAGCCCCAGCTACATCTATTTGAGCTTCTCTTGTAATCATTCATAATTCACTTATCTTAAAGTACAAAAAAATCAATCAAAAGGTGAGGTAATTGAGTTATGAATACTTGTGAGAGATGCACAAATGGACAGTAGATAGGATTGAAGCCTTGACATTTCAAACTTGTAAGCAGCAGTGGCAGACTTGTGCCACTTCAACTCTTCTGTGTGTTTATAATACTGTGAAAAAAATATGGAGTGGATATCAATGAAAATAGATTGACAATATAATCCATGCTGCAGGCTTTATAAACGGTAGCCATGTGTAACTTCTAGCTAATACAGATTGTGTAAGTAGTTAAGTAAAATAACAGTTCATTTGGACTTCACACTTTGTTGCTTCCAGTATCTAACCACATAACACATATCAGGTTAAATTACCTGTGTTGAAGCCTGAGCCTACAAAGATGCAAAACAAAATATTTTGCAGCCAGAGTAGTGACTCTCATCAGGATATCAACTCTACATCAGAATCTTGGTCAGGAATTGTTGAGAACAATATAAGGTACTGAAGTAGGTAAGATGGTTACAGTCTATATCACTAAAGAGTAGTTACTGATTATCTTTGTCACTAATGAGTAGTTATTGATTATCTTTGTAGTTGCTTCTGTTCTTGCCTGTAGAGTGAATGCCATGTTAATGCAGAGCTATAGTAGCCCAAATCCCAAAATATACGTGAGTGGAAATCATGAATCTTCAAAAATGCAAGATCACATTTCTGAATACGATATAAGGGCTCCTTGTGCAACTTTTAGTCAGTGTCAAAATGGGCAAGTAAAACTGCACATTAAAATGTCCTAGCTCTTATGCTGAAATGGATTTGTATAGACATAACAGACGCAAAGAATATCTGTAGTCAGTCTTCATTTGTGTTCTAAGTTTACAAAACTACCAGAGCTTAAATACACTATTTACATTAAACTTTTAGTAACTGAGATGCATCCATCACTGCACATTTTAAATGCTGTAGAAGAGAGTTGATTCTAGGTTTTTTTTAGGTTAAATTGTTTTTCTCTGCAATAAATTATTTGATTAGTGTTATAGGCAATTACTATAAGAGAATTTAACCAACAGTATTAAAGGCCAACAGATGTGAAGATCATTATCTACTGCATGTCATTTACTTTTCAAGGAACCCATGATACTCCATTTTGTTTGCTCTGTAAACTAAACACACTGTGCAAAGTGACCATGCAGGCTATCTGCTTAACTTATTGTTTATTTAAATTTACATATAAAAACTGATAATACTGCCATTGGCCTCCTGGGTAAAATTGCTATTTGTATCACAAAACAGTTGGTCAACAAGAAAAAATTCTGAAAGAAAACTCCCATAGATGAATAACATATATTATATTTTGAATTTCCAGAGATATTAAACCATTAAAATAAATGCTTTAAATCATAACACACTTCATGCAACTTGGGTCTTGAATTTTAATAGATATAGATAGTATAGTAAATGTTTATTAGGTTAGATATGTATTTTTCTAATGTGAACCCCAATAATGTAGAGCCTTATGGTAATCTTCCTAATACAGTGATGTCCTGTTTCCTTTTCTTTATTCAACAAAGACTTTATGTTGTTCAAAATAAAAAGGTAAATAATCACAGAGCAGCATGAGATGTATATATTTCTTTATTTGATGTGTTTTGGGCCTGGCAGACTCCTCCTGGTGCTTTGGTCTTCCAGCTTATTTGGAACTGAGGCCCTAATGAGCTACCATGCTAGGAACATTCATATGCACCTGCCCCTTATTTTAGCCACTTTCTGTTTGATATTGCACACACTGTGGGCCCAAACCACCTGTTGGGGACGCACTAGACAATCGTAAATAAATCCCACAGTAATAATGGTTTCTCGTTAATATAGCATGTCCCCAGAGAAGTACAGACTGCGGTTCCTTCTGGAACTCAACTCAAGTGAGCAGTTCTCTAGCCATTGCTACCAGATGACTGAAACGTTCTCCTCCTGGGAGCTTTGAATACTGCCTCCATATCATCTCCAGTCCAACAGGAGCAGAAACTTTGAAATCAAACCTAGGTCTCCGTCAGCAACAGCACTGGTGCTGAATCACAGAGCTGGCTTTTCCAAAAGTTATTTTAATGGAGGATTAATGTATATCAAAATATTCAATAGACTTAGTCTTAACAATAAATGCAAAACAATATATGTTGCAATAGCAACATAAATAGGACGACCATATAGTTCTTTGTCTGGAGGGGGCAAGAGCAACGGAGTCTGTTCTTGGTTTACTCAATAGGCCCTGCTTTATTTAGGAAGCTTAATAAGGAAAGCAGAACTACATTTCCTTGTATGCAGTGCAGGCAGTAAAACCAGGACTGGCTCAGCTTGACTCCTGGGTCATAGAGCTATTTGGTCACCCTAATCATAACAATAAGATACATGTAATATAAAGGCCTGTATGTGTTCTTTAATCTGTCCTTCTCTTATAATTTTGCACAATAGTTGTCCCAGAGATGTGTGATCTCTGCTTTGCCTTGTTAGGGTAAACTTCCTGATGTTGTGATTCTTTTCATGAAGAATAGAAAAGAGTTCACCACAAAGTCCTACTGTATTCCACCTCAGATATGGTAACATTATGCCTTTCATAATAAAAATGTCACTCATTCCTCTTTGTGCTAATGATGACCCACAGTACCTCAATCTTTAATTGGTACCACAGAATTATCTTATGTAAGCTTGCAGAAACCATGTCTGTTGGGATTCATTAGCAACATATTTCAAAATTAGATCTGAAGGAGTTTTCTCCAGTTCACATTGTTTCAGTTTGTGGATCTGTATATATATAATTTTTACTATGTTGGTTATGATACTTGGACAATCAGTCTTCCACTTTTTACCAAAAATGTATGAATGTATATGTGAAGTTCAGGGAGCAACTTATCAATAACATAACACTAAACAACTAGGGCTAGAAGCGAAAAAGGCGCTTAGGTAAAATGGCTGTTACCTGAAAATGAATGCGTTTTATGGGGCAAAGAATGCTTTAAGTTCAGCCAGTGCAAAATGTACAGTGTATGTAGTCAAACCGAGAATTGTGTGAAAATATCTATAGGTCTTTTCAAAAATATACTTTTATTTGACAAATTTGTTTCAATATATGTACAAATAAAACTTTGTAAAAATTTTCATTCATGTTAAATAAAACCGCAGCAATGATGCAAAAAAAAATGTGTGAGATTTAATTTTTAATGCCTAAGAAAAATTAGATAATATGATGGGCGTGTTCCTTATAATTCACCAAAGAAAATTCAAGAATCTTTATATACTTGTTTTTAATAGTCGTATCTGTCTCTTTTTCAATTACTTTCTGTCTTTCAGTGTTTTACATCATTCTTCCCAGAAACACATAGGGCAGGATTTTAAGAATTGTGCATAGGCGTAGATTTGTGCGCGCAACTCGGCACGCAGAAATCTACGCCCGATTTTATAACATGCGTGCGCAACCGCGTGCATGTTATAAAATCCAGGGTCGGCGCATGCAAGTGGGTGCACAATTGTGCAACTTGCGCGCACCAAGCTGCGCAGCCTTCCTCCATTCCCTCTGCTCCCCCCCACCTTCCCCTACCTAACCCGCCCCCCAGCCCTACCTAAACCCCCCCCCTTACCTTTAACCTATAAGTTGTGCCTGCCTCCGGGGAGGCATAGGTTGCACACGCCGGCCAACGATCTGCCCACGATCCCGAGCACAGTGGCAAATGGCCGCTGTGCCTGAAGGCTCTGGCCCCACCCCGCCTACACCCCGCCCCCTTTTTCAAGCCCCGGGACATATGTGCATCCCGGGGCTTGTGCACGTCAACGAGCCTATGCAAAATAGGCTCGGCGCACACAGGAGCAGGTTTTCGGGGTTACGCACGTAACCCTTTGAAAATCCACTTCATACAGCATTTCATGTGTAATTTTTAAATAGTGGTGGTGTGGAGTTAGGAATTAGGGAAAAAAGGATACAGAGACTCAGGTTGCCCCTATGTAAAATGGATCACAATGAATCACTGCCAAGGACAACACACATATAGGCTACTTGCTTATACACAATAAAATGCTATTACTGATTGTTTTATTTGGTGAGAAACAGCACATTGCTTCCATTAGAATTGAGATAGTATACTAGATACTTTATAGTTAGTGTTTGCAAATACAGTTTCATATGGCTATCTTAAAATAATATAGAGGCATTTTCCCCTGACAGAAAAGACAAGTGTCATTATCTCTGCTACCATCTCAGAACTCTTAGAGTAGACACATTCAGGTGGATTTTAAAAGCCCTACATGTGCCTGCACGTACTGCAAGCCTGCACGTACTGCATGGATTTTAGGAGGCACCCGAGTACATACATATCCCTCAGTATACGCACAAATTATGAAGTCAAAAAAGGGTGCGGAGCATGGGTGAAGTCTGAATGGAACATGGGCATTCTGGGTCTGTAATATGAAATAAGCACATAAGAATTTTCATGCACAAGTACGCACCAGAGTCCCTTACCTCATAACTTTACTTCTGTTATAGATAGCATATAAGTTTTAAAATAAAAAGTCAGGGATAGATAGCAAATTTTGAAGGGTTGGGGCTAATAGGGTAGCAGGGAGGCTATTTAGCTAGTGGGGATTAGGAAGGCCCTGTCTTTACTAGGGAGAACTGGGAACAAACCATGGACATGGATATTTACTTCGGCATGCAAGCCTAGCAAAAATCCTCTTGTTTACACGGTAGAGGCGGCATTTGCATGCACATGTGCGCGTCCATATAAAATTGTGCAAACATGTACGTGCGTACAGCCAATTTTATAACATGGGCTTATATTATAAAATGGCCATATCCATTTGCGCAAGCCAGCATATGCACATACATGTACACCCACATGGCTATTTAAAAGTTACATCCCTGGCATTAGAACCAGTCAGCCATGTGATAGCTAAGCTTATAGTATTGCATCTGTTTCTGTAAGATACAAAAGTTAGTCTCAGGAAAATACATATGTCACTTTAAGATAAAGGAAGTAGATCATCTTTGGCTTTATGCCCAGAACTGAACTGTTGCCAAGGACTGCTAAAGATTAAGGAAGTAGATCAACCAGATTAGGAAAGTAGATCATCCCTGGCCCTGCACCCGAAATGGCCTTCTGCCCAGAACAGCTAAGGCTGCAAAAAGAGGAACTACCTGCCTGTAGTTGAACACATGCCCAGATAGGCAGGAAGAGACTTTTTGTATCTTAAAATATACTGACTTATAATATTCACAGTTAAAATAAGGAACTATTCTGAAATTATAGTTAATACTTTAATTGCATTTCTTTCAAGTATTTAACAAGAATGAAATATTCCCCTTACAATAAGAAGATACTGAAATATTTCCCTTACATTTAAAATAGACATTAAGATGGTAACTTTCAAACAGCTGCATGGGCATACTTTTATGCACGTGGACGCTTGGGCAGGCTAGAGTGTATGGAAGATTCACTGAAGGAAGGCCTGCAGTGATACACATAGCCGGGAGGCAGTACTGAACCAGGAGACTGGACAGGACCTTCACCTTTACCAGTCCATGTTCCCCGCAGGTTGAGCCCTTGGGTGCCGGGGCCAGCAGGACTTAGGCGAGGGTCTCCTGGCAAGGAGGAATACGTAAGACAGTTCAAGTTGAGGCAGGCTGAAGACTGGAGAGGTCGAGAACAAGCCAAAGGTCTGGGCAGGCAGCTGAGATGCAAGACGAGAAGGCAGGCCAGAAGTCAGGGCAGTTGGAAGACAGACTGAGCCAGAAGACAAACAGAGATCAGGTCGGGCAGCAGATGAAGGTTATTTATTTATTTATTTAACACTTTTTTATACCGACCTTCATAGTAATAACCATATCGGATCGGTTTACATTTAACAAGGGTATAACTGAAGCGCCAACTAAAGTAATTAAACAATAGAGGTGAATAAGGCAAAGTTACATTCAACAAGGAGTAAAGAACTTGGAAGCTTAAATAGCTGGAAAGAAGGTAAAGGCAGGTAATAATTATGAAATACAATAGAGAATACGGGTTAAAGCTTAAAGTGCTTTAACCTGGAAGTGCCAGGCAGAGGTCAAACTGAGGAATCAATCAAGGAGCAGGAGCAGAGCTGGAGAAGGCAGAGGCAGGAGGGCAGGAACACAGGAACGAACTGGAACAGGCAGGTTGGCAGGAACGAAGCTGGAACAAACAGGTAGGCAGGAACAACAGCAACTAGCACTCACAGAGTAGACCTGTTGCAAAGGCAAGGCAGGAAGGACAGGAGGAGCCTTATATAGGCCCTAGCTGCTGACATGGGATTTGGGGCCGGGCCGAGGTTTCCCGCCGCGGCCCCTTTAAATCCCAACATGCGCGCGCGTCTAGGGAGCAGGACCGTCCGATGCAGCTGGCGGCATCCTCCTTGTGGAGAGGGCAATGAAGGTAGGCCTCGACACAGAGCCAGACGCAACAGAGCAGGCCACTTTGCTGGGGGCGAGCCCAAAGGTAAGGGGAAGCCCAGCCGTGGCCAACCACGGCCAGGAATCCCAACACAAACATTTACATGCGTATGCCGGCTCGCGTCCAGAGTATGATATAAAATCAGCTGTACGTGCAATTTTATACAATTGCACATGCATGTAAATGCCGGGTGTACCACGTAAGGGGTGATTTCATTAGAATCACGAGCTGACGCAATGGTCCTTTTTCTCAGTTCATCTAGTTAACGGATTGGATTTCCCAGCCCCACTTGTTATTTAGCCTCCCTTTTATCCCTGACCCTTAAAACCCTGCTGACTCTCCTAGTTTTTTAAATTTTAATACTTACACGCCATCCATAGCAGAAGTAAAGTTATGCAGTAGGGACTCCAGAGTGAGCATGTGCGCATGAATACTTAAGCTCACATTTCAAGATAACTTCCAGGAACACCCATGCCCCACCCATGCTCTGCCCAGTTCACACACCGCCCATTTTTTAAACTTTTTAATTTGTGCACATATCTTCACGCTTTTTAAAATCCACGCGGCACACATTGGCCCGAAACACATGTATCTCCTGGCTTTGGTGCACATAGGGCTTTTAAAATCGACCTTTAAGAAGATAAGATAGTGAAATTAAAGATACTGCAGTATCTAAAAGAGGAAGTAACTTCAGCAAGTTCAGACAGCCCAGGACTAAGAAAGTGTCTTTCTGTAAGAGCTGAGACGTACTTGTGTGAGAGATAGCTAACATGCAACTTGTAGACCCCACATAGAGAGATGGCAAGAACAAGGAACCAAACTATTTTCATTCAGGCAGAGAGCTCTGGATTGTAGTCCAGACTTGGCTGTTGACCCATAAGTGAGTGGTAACCCACTGTTAGTTCCGCAATTAGGTGTATATAAGAGGGAGGTTTGGAAGCATTTCTTTACATTGATTGGGCAACCGACCCAATATTTGCCCACGATGACCAAGGTGCGCGACGCGTTATGATCTCCCCCACCGAGACACTTCTTCATAGACATTGCTGAGAATGAAATGGACGAGTCATCGCTCAGAGAAGTGCCTACTATAAATATTCTTTTAGACCATTCTCTTGCATGGTTTTATATACATGCTCTTTCATATTGTATTGTTTCATATATTTAGTTATTTGCTAGGGTAAGATATTGAATGCTCTGCTGCTTCATTGCTGATTTTATTGCCTATAATTTTTTTGAGAAGTGTTTGTTGTGAGTTATATTACTGTTAGATCTTGTATAGGAATTAAAGCTCACATATATTCTCTGTCTTTGGGTCATTCAGAACAAATTTGACAAACATTTTCATTGAGTTTACAAACTGAAGGGGATTTGCTAGTCCTTCAGAATCTGGAGCATTTTTAAATCCATATTTTGCAAAAATCACAAAAAAAAATGTATATTCTGTTTTAATAAGATGCTGCCAAGTATTTTTCTTTTATAATTACATATGTTTAATACTTTGTGATCCATGCCGTTAACCATTTTGTGTCTAAACCACAATGTGGGCAGAGCAGAATAGGCTACACCCAGTTACACCCCTCTTCCCAGCTTCCCCCCCCCCTTCCACCCTTACCATACCCATATTAATCCACTCTCACGCTGCTTAAGTTCAAAGATTGCTTTTATTGTTGGACAAAGAATGGCCGCAGCCCAAAACAGAACATTGCAAGCTTTTGCACAGTAATATAACATCATAATGTAACCCAATCAAACAACGTTCCTTAACTCATACCATTTGCGGAATTAAAGGATATTTATGCTCTCCCTGCTACAGAGGTGTTCCCGTATTTATAACTCCAACATTATATTGCCACCATACCACAGACGTTTCGACAAGCTGCATCATTTCAAGCCATAGCAGCGAACTTGTTATTGGAGCAGACAAAGCCTCCATCTCTTGCATTACACTATCGTTTGCTCAAGCAATTAACTTCCTTGGATACTTGTTCTATTTTGGTAGAAAGGTGGAATCGGGATGGGGTATTTTTGTTAACACGTGCTATTATTAACGCCTGTTTCCGGTGTATCTCTCAACTCTCAGTCAATATGTATTACCGCGAAATGCAGTATAAATTTATCCACAGTGGTTATATATCTGCTCAAGATGCCTTTAACTCTAAAATTGCATCTTCGCCCAATTGCCAACATTGTGGCTCAGCATCGGGTTCTTTATCCCATGCCTTTTGGGCGTGTCCACTGATTCAATCCTTTTGGCAAAAGGTGGTTCGTTATTTGGAATTAATATTAGAGTTACCTATTCCCTTCTCCTATTATTGGTTACTCTTTGACTGCATTTCGCCCCTGCGGGTGAGAGTTCTGGGATCCCACTTGTTCATTCAAAAAGATTGCTTAGTCGCCAAAAAGATTATACTCATCCATTGGAGAGATGTTAGTCCACCTTACTGGGCCTGGCGTAATAGTCTACACCATATGATGCAAATGGAAGCTTCTATTATGCGATACTCACCGAGGCAGAAGAAGAAATTTCTGGACATTTGGGGTCCGTATCTACAGAGACTTCCTCATCGTGTACGCAGCTTGATTGTAAATGAGTGACAGTGCACACCGTGAATTCCCAAACTTTCTGTTTTTGTGTTGTTTTGACTTTGACATAGGCAGCTGACTTCAGGATAAAAGACTCAATGGGTTACGGACTGCGGGGTGGGGGTGGAACTGTTGGGATTTGTCATTCCAATTTGCCTTTTACATCTTGTTTTGTCAGCGGGCATCTCAGGAACTCGATGTTCTCTGTATGTTGTAATTTTACATGCAAAATGAATAAAAATTGTTTTACAAAAAAACAACAACGATCCTTAACCTAAGACTATACAGGGTTAACTCCCAGTGACCAGCGCCCCAACTAGCAAGTGATGAGCTAACACCACCACTGGTGAACATGGATACCCCGGCCGTAGAAGCTGGGATACCGCAGCAGGCACCTGGCCATAGTAGCCACAGCGTCACAGGATGGGCTTAACACGACCCGACCGTGGAAGTCAGGGTCTTTTGGTTGAAACGCACTCAGTGCTCCCCTTCTCACGCCCCCCCCCCTCCTCCACCCTCTTGGCCGTTGAAGCGTCGAGGGTCTGGGTCATAACCTGTTAGACTGCCGGTCCGCTCAGAGCATGCCTGCTCACATGCTCCAGGGCCGCTGGCCCAGGCAAAGGCCTGAGGTATAATCCATGCGGTCCCTGTTAACAAGCTGGTCACCCGCCATGGGCCCTGGTTGTGGACCCGCTTACCATGGGACCCCCCCCCCCAACAAGCTCCACTGCGGCCATTTTCTTAAAATGACTTCAATAACGTCCTGCAGATTGGTGTTAAATATATTCCATCCTATATCTGTCAAATGGGCTCCATCTGGTCTGAACAAACCTGGGCTCTCATCCAGCAATTCGTGTTTCGCACACAGCCCTTTTATAGTGGGCATAAATTTGCTGACCCATCTATTGGTTTTCTTTCTAGCTCTTTCTACTGCTTGATGAGACCTCTCGCCCCTCCAGACCCTCCTGGGGGTAATACAGGATCGAACGATTACAGGCTGTGGGAACATGTTAGCCAAACTGACCAGATCTTTTTGTATTTTTTGTGTGAGACGTACACTACAAGTTGACATCATGTCGTTGCCTCCCAGATGCATGATTATTGCTGAAGGGGGGCGTTGTATTTCCCCATGTCGAGGACAGTCGACATCAGTTGGTCCCATCTCATCCCCAGGATCCCTTTCCATACCAGCGAGATCCGATGAGCCACCATGCCAAGGGGTCCTCCCTTGGGCCGCTCAAGGGCCCTCCTATGTGCCCATCAAACATAAGAGTGCCCTATTATCCATATGAAGCGCATTTGTGATCCCTGATCTGCCAACAGATAAAGGATGTTACCAACTATTGCATAAAGTACTCTTCCGGCCTCACATACAACCTGAACCTCCCAGTTCACCATCTGCCAATGGACATTATCTCTCTCGCCTGCAGACCTAACTCAGCCGCTGTGGTGGCAGCTCCTATGTGGAATGAGTGTATCGCGTAGCCTGCGACATCAGCTCCCACCATCTGAAGGGACAAGCGCAGCAGCTTACTATACTGGTACCTTGTTACCGGGCTACCATCAGCGTGTGCCAATAATTGCCCACCTCAAGGTGGGTGCCATTCCAAGTAAGTTCTTGTGAAACAGACTGGGCATGAGGCCTCACTGCATCATTCCCAAAGGATTATCCTAGCCCTGGTTCCCATTTTGTCCGTTTTTGACCTGCGGATGCATAGCCTTAGCTTATTGCATTTGATAACTATATCCACCCTCTGTAGACTGGAACCGCCTGGCCTGGTGCCTGAGTGCGCCGACAGCTCGCTGACACGCAATGCCCCATAAAATGCCAAAGAGAAAGTGCAGAGGAACAGGATGCCTTTGAAGCTATTGAAACTCGCAGTAAACACTGGTAATATGTTGGAAGAATCCGGCAATTATATTAATATATACCTCTCAACCAGACCTCATACACTTTAACCAGAGCTATAAATTATACTGCTCTGGGTAGATACCACATATCTTGGAAAACTTTATGTGCGTTGTGGTTTTAATCATTGGTCATTGGTTGTGAAGCTCAATTACATTGCATTCGTCATTATTCATTTTTTTTCCTTTTTTTTCTTTTTTATAATGAATTATTTTTAGAGGAAATATAACCTACTGTGGACAGTACTTATCTTAAATGTCACTTGTTGTTATATAGGAAGTACTGCGAGTTTGAATGAATGACACACATGGTTGGAGCAGTTGATTTGAAGCTATTGAAGCAGACTGATTCGAGGGCTGACAGTAAACATCTTAGCAGGCTGCATTTTATGGGTCCTAGAGTCCTTGAGCCTGCCTACCTCCTTCGCCCAATCCACCATAACCCTTTTAAAAGAGAAAAGCTCAGTGCAACTAGGGGAATGACAAGCCCGTTAATCGTTTTGCCTCTGATGCCCTGGATTTTCCT
The DNA here is from genome assembly GCF_901001135.1 of Rhinatrema bivittatum. Lineage (NCBI taxonomy): Eukaryota > Metazoa > Chordata > Amphibia > Gymnophiona > Rhinatrematidae > Rhinatrema > Rhinatrema bivittatum. Next base: position 107,948,524 of record NC_042617.1, on the reverse strand, counting down.
TGCCCTTTGCAGTGTAGGATGTATCTTATTAGCAAGGTTACAGATATGGGCCAAATTTCATTCCTTTCTTCGATCCCAAGGAAGTTCTGGAACTCGAGCAGCACTTGGTCGGCCCCTGTGATATTGTGAGGGCAAAGGTAGCGCCAGCGCCATTTTGAGTACTGGCAATACGGCCGGAGTGCAGGAGGTCGCTCCTGGACCCCCACTGGACTTTTGGCAAGTCTTGTGGGGGTCAGCTGGCCAAAAGTCCCTGGGGATCTGGGAGCGATCTCCTGCACGCGGGCCATATTGCCAATATTCAAAATGGCGCCGGCGCTACCTTTGCCCTGTCATATGGTAAGGGCAAAGGGCCATCAGCGCCATTTTTTTTAGTGCAGCTGATAGCGTGGGAATGGGAGATCGCTGCCCGCGGCCCCCCTAGACTACCAGGTATGTGTAAAAAGTTTTGGGGGGTGTCGGGAGAGTGGGGGAGGCTAAGGGGGTAATTTTAAAGGGTCGGGTGGGGGGGGTTATCAGGCCATCGGCGCCATTTATATTAGTGCCAGCCAAAATGGCGCCGATGGCCCGAGAGCGGGAGATCGTGCTGGGACTCCCCCCCCCCCCCCCCCCCCACTGGACCACCAGGTAATTTAAAACATTTTGGGGGGGTTTGGGAGGGTGGGGGATTTGTTTTAAAGGGTCGGGGTGGGTTTTAGGGTTGTTTTGGTGTGCCGGTTTTCCCGCCCTCCCCCTCCCCCAATTTACGATTTTTCACGATAAATCGGGGGAATTTCTATTGTATCGTGACTCTAACGATTTTTGACAATTTAAAAAATATCTGTCGATTTTTTTAAATCGTCAAAAAATGATTCACATCCCTACTTTTTAATGCAAGGGAGCATGAATTAAGAAATGAATCCAAAATATCATAGAAACAATGTAGATCTTGCAACAAAGTTAGGAATTATTGGGAAGGGAATGGTTAGTAAAACGAAAAATATCATAATGCCTCTGTATCGTTCCATGGTGATGGACCAACAAAGCAGGAGGGTAGACTATCTAAAAAAGCTGTGAGGGCAACAAAATAGATTAGAAGCCAAAGGTGTCTGATTAGAACTTTTTATTAATGGCGACGTGTTCTTTGTAAAATGATCCCGACTCAGGCCGAGTTGCCCGCTTTCCGCACATTTTATTGCATCAGCCCCTATGGCATTGAATTGATATTTGCTCGGTGGCAGTAAATTAGAGTGTATCAAGAACTACAGCCCCCTCCAGATGGCCCAATGGAAGAGTAATGCGCTGCATTTGCCACGGGGACACATAGGGAGCCCCCGTACTGCAGCCAGTATGATTGCCGTATCACACCCCAACTGCTCTCTTTTTGACCTCCTGATTTGAAGAGTCAGCCGTCCATTGGAAACTGAGACATCTGAGGCCAGAAGACTGGAATTGTTGTGTTCAGAACTTGATGCGGCCACTAACCTGCTCTCTCTGAATGTGCCGAAGAATGCAATGGTGAACGTGGCACAGAATAGGACAAGCTTGAAACAGCATGACACTACCACTGGCAAAGCGTGTCATAACTGCAGCAGGTGAAAATGGAGTATTGGTCTGCGATCATCAGGACTGCTGGTTTGGATCTGTCCCAATCTGCCAGGACTCTCTTAATAGTGAAGTCCTAGAAAGGGTTAGGCCAGCCCTGAGTTTTGGCAAAGAATTTGAGGCCAACTAGATTAGCCTGCATGATGTCCCTAAATGTTCCATCCCTTCAAGCCTGGACCACATAATCCACTATCTGGAGGGGATGACACAGATCCTTGTGGTTAGTCCAAAGCACCTAGAACACTGCAAGACAGCATTGTAGCCCCTCACATAAGCTCGCCTTGAGGAAGGATAATGGACTGATGCAGCAGATTGAGTGTGTCCTTGCTCCAAAGGTCCAAAGATGTTCCAGTATGGGTGCTCCCAACTCCTCTGCATGTGCTGCCAGCCTCCGGAACTCTTCCTACTTGCAACAAGAAAGACAATCAGCAATCTCACTGTGCAGACTGAGAATGTGCCAAGCATGTGCTACTATATTAACTGCAGACACTTCAAGACCATCTCCCTCAAAAGTTTGGAAACTTGTGGTTAGTCCAAAGCACCTAGACACTGCAAGACAGCATTGTAGCCCCTCACATAAGCTCACCTTGTGGAAGGATAATGGACTGATGCAGCAGATTGAGTGTGTCCTTGCTCCAAAGGTCCAAAACTTTCTCAGCTGGTCTCTTCAATTCGCCCTTAATTCCAATAAAACTGAGCTCCTCCTCATACATAACCAACAGTCCCTCTCGCTGACCCCCCTCAATGTTCCCGCGTCCACCCATCTCAGCCCACAACCCTCCATAAGAAATCTAGGTGTCCTCATTGACCCTCATCTGAACCTCAAGAGCCACATAAACTCTGTCATAAAAGGAGGTTTTTACAAACTCATGGTCATAAAAAAGCTCAAACCATTACTCCACACCCATGATCTCAAAACTGTTATACAAGCTACCCTAACATCTAAGTTAGATTACTGTAATTCCTTGTACCTTGGCCTCCCCTTCTCCACCATCAGACCTCTCCAGATACTTCAAAATGCCACTGCAAGGATAATCAGTAACATACGTAAATCCGACCACATAACCCCGATCCTCAAAGACCTACACTGGCTCCCCATATCCTCCCGCATCCTCTTCAAGACTCTTACCATTATACATAAAGCCATCTACACCCATAACTCCCTCTGGCTCAATGAACCTTTGCTACCGACTCAATCTACCCGCTCCACAAGAGCAAACCTTAAAGGCACCCTCCAAGTCCCTACTCTGAGGAAAGCCCGACTCTCAGTAACAAGGACCCGTGCCCTATCCATTGCGGGCCCCACTCTTTGGAATTCCCTCCCTCCTGACCTCCGTCTGGAGCAATGTCCTCTTAAATTCCGTAAAATGTTAAAAACTTGGCTTTTCCACCAGGCCTTTCCGGATTAACTTTCTCAGCTGATCTCGTCAGCCCTAATTTGTAAATGTGTAAATCAAGTAAGCTGTAAACTGTAAATGTGTATACCAAATATTTTGTAAATCAAGTAATCTTGTATTATTTCAGTTATTCTTGTTACTCCTATCCCATCTCTCCTTCTTTCAGCCTGCTCAGTTTCCGCTGTTGGAACTCTTTCAGTTGTCCTCCCCCCTTCTCCCTGTTAATTGTATTTTCCACCTTTTTGTTACTATGTAAACTGATATGATGTGTACTTTAATGTCGGTATAAAAAAAACTGTTAAATAAATTAAATAAATAAATAAATAAATAAATAAATAAATAAAAATAAAAGTTTGGAAACAGAGGTGTTTTTAGTAGACTGGCAATCAATGATATGAACTACTGCCAACTTGTCACACCATACTATTTCCTTTTAGCTAAGTGGTCATCCAGAATTTGCAGGTCTACAACAACAAGTAAAAGTTCCAGGAATGTCATATTCATTCAATGTGATGCTTGATCAAGGCCTAGCCCATCAGCCATGCTTCAGCACACCATGATCCCTGGCAGTACTGGTCAAACCCAACACCCCCAGAGGCATCAGAGAATAGTTACAGGTCTGAATTACATATGGGTGGGGACAACCAAACCACGGTGCCTTTAAACTTGGCCAGGACAGCTCCCATACAGTCAGATCCTCTCGTAAAGAGCATGTGATCCTTGTTCTGTGATGCCTCTTCTTGGCTGCCATAGCTACTCTTATCAATCTGCGCAGGAACACCTGCCCAATGGGAATGACCCTGTACACAAAAGCAAGGCTTCCTATGAGGGACTGAGTGCATGCCAGGGTGATCTTACAGCTTTAGCACTTTATCAGCCAGGAGTCTGTAGACCATCTGTGTGGAGTCCAACTCAATGCTGAGTAACTTAATACCATGGTCGGTAGCTCCAACTTGTCAGTGGCATGAAGGACCCCAAGAGAAAGTGCCAGCTTCTGGAAACCTTTGAATAGTTGGAAACCCTTGCCCAAATTGTGGGGCCGACAAATAGGAAGTCATCTAGGTAGTGGGTAACACTCATCAAACCTGTACATCTCAACAGTTCCCAGTGCAGAAAGGCACTGAATGCCTTGAAATAAGTGCATGTTATGAAACAGTCCATCAGGGTGCACTTATCAAAGTAGAAAGCACCATCAAATGAGAAACCAAGCAGGGGGAAACTATCTGGGTATATGGGGAGGAGCTGGAAGGTGGACTCTGTCAGCATTTGCCATGAGTGACCCTTCTCCACACTCCATAAGCAGGTCTTAATGTGCTATCAAATGACGTGTACTGAACTGTGCATGACTCCTGAGGGATAAAGTCATTACTAGAATTGCCATCTGGGTAAGATAGGTTTTGGATCAGCCTATATTTACCCAGCTCTTTTGTTGCCACTACAGCAAGGGGTTACACAATTATGTCTGGAAAAGGCGGATGTGAGAATGGGCCTGCAATCCTACCTAAAAACTGCTCTGTTGCCAACTTTTTACTAATGGGAGTGAAGTGAGTTGCAGAAGGCGTGTTCTTGTAATTAATTGTAAACAGAGGGCCCAGGTATGGGATTTTAGAACCCTCTTTAAAGCCCCTTATAGAAAAATAGCAGCATACTGGTTAGGGTAGAGCTTCAAGCGTCTCTCCAGCACCAGCCATATCACTGGAGTTGAAGCTTTATTGAAGACTTCATTTGCTCTCACACCAGGGCCCTTCCTAGGGCATTTGGTAGCTGGATGTCCTGCCACACAGATGGTACAAATGTGCTTGTACTTACACTGCGGTGCAGCAAAACCCCTTTGCTAAATCTCCAGCATGCCTCTGATGCAATTTTTCCTGCTCGCCCCTGGCTTTGCAAATTGCCTTGGTTTGAAATGACTGGTTGTTTGTAGGCACATCCGAGCTTCTACCGGACATGCTGATGAGCCACAACTCGACGTTGTGGGAACCCCATGACATGCTCGGAGTATCGGCTATTCACTCTCTAAACTGCTTATTATAGTTGAGCCAGGCAAATCCTCCATATTTCACGTGCACACTAATAATGGTGTCCAAATAGGACCACAAAGCCATATGCTGCGAAGGATCTGCGTGCTCAACTATGGATGCTAGTCATGCAAAAGAACAAACCCAATTATTGATGTTTTTTATGACTCCCTTAGTGGCTGTTGGTGGCTCATGCCACCAGTGCCCTTTTTGGGATCTGTTTCTCCTTCTGTGCCCTTCTAAAATACTAAAGATGTCAACGTACCATGCCTGACATGATGCTGGAGGGTGCACAAAACTCCCTGCCAGAGCTGCTTAATATTACCCATAGCAGGTAACTCTTCTCCCACTGTGGCAGAGCCTCCAGCCTCCTCTGCAACTGAAAAGCCCCAGGAGCCAGCATAAGACACTGAGGAGGAACTTCTGCTGCTGGATGTAGCAGAGCTACGTGAGTGCCTCCTGCTTCTGTACTTATGCTTATGCCCGGAGGCCCTTCAAGCTTTCAGCACCCTGAGTATCCCCCTTGCACCTCCGTATCTTCTACTCCAGACGAAATAATATTAGACTCACCCTCTGGTGCCTATACTGCTACTGATGGGTCACCGATGGGATCTGGAGAGGTATCTAAGTGCAAGGATGTCACAGCTCCTGCCGGTGCTCTTGCTGATAGAGGCTGACCTGGGTCAGAGAAAGCCTCTGCGCAAGATGCAGGAATGGCCAGGGCTGCAGCAGCTGATCCCAAAATGTGCTGCGCAACAGGAATCTGGGGACTCCCCCGCAAGGAGAGCCAGGGGTGATGTAGAGATCCCCAAAGGTTGCGGAGTGGTTAACCACTGGTCACTGCCGTGTGGCTGAGGTTATGGTGTCTGAGCCAGGAACCAGGAAACAGGTGCAGGCATGCCTACCAACTGCCAGCTCTGCGTTGGCATGTTGGGGTAGAAACAGGGAGAACCACCACAACCCCAGGCTTGCCATCCAGGCAGCAACAACTCGGCTGGTCTCCAATGCGGAACCTGGCATGGTGGTGGGGGAAAGGAGGGGGGCAGGCCCCCCCCCCATGGTAAAACTGTCTGGGTAAGCCAGGGAGAATTCCTCAGGTACCCATCCAACTGCCTGATGGGCCAGCTGCTGGAGCCTGGAGCTGCCACTAGCACCTGCAAGATTCCACTCTTCGCCGTGCCGTTGTTCCACTCCCTCTGCTGAGCTGCTCACATCTGGCTGCATCCCTTGCAGGGTCCTTGTGCACTGCCGTGCCTTTTCCTCATTGGCCTCTGAGCCCTACCCTCTCCCCCCCCCCCCCCCCCCCCGGGGTGCTTACAGCCGTGCACCCCTTGACTCCTCAAGTGGTGGAATGAAGCAATTAGCCCCCTTCCCCAGGCCAGGTTGAGTGACGGGCTTGGCCAGCTGCCAAGTGGTTTTGATCCTGGCCTCTGGGCATCATTGCAGTGCCTGAGACTTTGAAAAAGGGGAACCGGGCAATCAAAAGCCTTTGCACCCTGCTTGCTGCTGGATTTTTGGTTTTTTCTTCTGTGAATTTTTGTTTGTGTGCCAATCCATGCCAAATAAACTGGTCTCCGATTTGAACTAATGCAGGGCCGGCAGCTAATTGGGGATTAAAAGCTTACCCTCTTAGGAGCACTGGTAATGAGGTAGCAGCTAATGTGCTGGGAGCAGGAGCGAAGGGGGCGGTCAGAATTGCCGCCCTGGGCTCACCCTCCCAGCGCAGATCCATGGGGGGTTGCCGCATCTTCCCGGAACCAAGCCTGATGCTCCCCTTGTGCCTCGTACTGGTCAGCTTCCTTACAATTGGGGCTTTTGCATCCGTGGCCCGCATTGTTGCACGATGATGTCACCATCGCCTGGACACTGAGGAGACCTCGGATCCAGCCCCGGCCAGGTACTTGTACAGCCGTTCCCCCCCCCCCCCCCCCTCCCCCCTTCTCGCTATGGCTCCGGACATACATGTCTTCCAAGTACTATGGGCCGGATTTTTAAACATACACGCGCGGGGTACATTTATGCGCGCTACCCAGCACGCACAAATGTAGGCCCGATTTTATAACATGCGCGCGCAGCCGTGCACATGTTATAAAATCCGGGGTCTGCGCGCGCAAGGGGGTGCACACTAGTGCACCTTGCGCGTGCAGAATCCTAGAGGAGCCCCGATGGCTTTCCCCGTTCCTTTCCTTCAGCCCCCCCCCCCCCATCTTCCCCTCCGTTCCCCTATCTAACTCGCTCCCCAGCCCTACCTAAATCCCCCCCACCTTTATTTTGTAAATTACGCCTGCCAGTGCTTGCGCAATCCCCCGGCATGGCCGCTGTGCTGGAGGCCCTGGTCCCGCCCACACCCCGCCCCTTTCAAAAAGCCCCGTGACATACGCGTGTCGCCGGGCCTATGCAAAATAGGCTCGGCGTGCGCAGGAGCAGTTATGCGCATAAATCTTTTTTTTTTAATTTACTCTTTATTAAATTATTAAATCAAACATTTACAAAGATTACTTTGTTACAGAAACATGTTGCATTAACTCAAGATTGAAAATTTTCAGCAAATAAACAATTTCAAATAAAGGACCTTGATTAATACATCCGTTAGCCCACTATAATGAGTGGGGGGTGATGTACTGCACAAAATAGGGAGATAAAGGAAAACAATTGTAAAATGAAAATAACAGACATCATGCTTCAGGTTTTTAATGTGGATAAGTGCAAGGTGATGCATATAGGGAAAAATAACCCATGCTATAATTACACAATGTTGGGTTCCATATTAGGTGGTACAACCCAAGAAAGAGATCTAGGTGTCATAGTGGATAACACATTGAAATCGTCGGTGCAGTGTTCTGCGGCAATCAAAAAAGCAAACAGAATGTTGGGAATTATTAGAAAGGGAATGGTGAATAAAACGGAAAATGTCATAATGCCTCTGTATCGCTCCATGGTGAGACCGCACCTTGAATACTGTGTACAATTCTGGTCGCCGCATCTCAAAAAAGATATAATTGCGATGGAGAAGGTACAGAGAAGGGCTACCAAAATGATAAGGGGAATGGAACAACTCCCCTATGAGAAAAGACTAAAGAGGTTAGGACTTTTCAGCTTGGAGAAGAGACGACTGAGGGGGGGATATGATAGAGGTGTTTAAAATCATGAGAGGTCTAGAACGGGTAGATGTGAATCGGTTATTTACTCTTTTGGATAGAAAGACTAGGGGGCACTCCATGAAGTTAGCATGGGGCACATTTAAAACTAATCGGAGAAAGTTCTTTTTTACTCAACACACAATTAAACTCTGGAATTTGTTGCCAGAGAATGTGGTTCGTGCAGTTAGTATAGCTGTGTTTAAAAAAGGATTGGATAAGTTCTTGGAGGAGAAGTCCATTACCTGCTATTAAGTTCACTTAGAGAATAGCCACTGCCATTAGCAATGGTTACATGGAATAGACTTAGTTTTTGGGTACTTGCCAGGTTCTTATGGCCTGGATTGGCCACTGTTGGAAACAGGATGCTGGGCTTGATGGACCCTTGGTCTGACCCAGTATGGCATTTTCTTATGTTCTTATGTTCTATTTAGACTATTTGAGTCACCACTCATCTGTTGTTCCAGCTTCTTAGCATCAACAAAGGCCTTCAGCTGCTCTGATTGAGAAAAAATATAACTCTCCCTTCTATACTTAAGGACACATTTGCATGGGAACCTAAGTATGAAGAAAGCCCCAAGATCTAAAACTTCCTGTCTTAAAGCTAGAAAACTTTTTCTTTTTTGTTGAGTATCTTTTGTCAAGTCTGGAAATATACGCAGACAGGATCCCATAAAAGGTACATTAATCTTTTTAAAATATGCCCTCATAAGTATACCCATATCGTTTTCATTGAAAAAGGAAATCAATCATAGGTGGATGATTCCAAAAACTCAGTCAAATTTTCAAACATGTTCTGGGCTGGTGGTACATGCTGATTCTTTCGTATAGGGAAAAAGTATACCTTTTCCAGGGGTGGAATCTTATCCGCGGGAATCTCCAAAATATCACATATATACCGATTCACGGTTATCCTAGGCAACTCTCTTACAACCCTGGGAAAATTGATAATTCTCAAATTTAAATGTCTTAGTGTATTCTCAATTTTCTCCATTTTTCTTTTAATCATCCCACAATCCTGTATCAATACAGTCTGTACGTCTTTAACTTGTTTCAGTCCTGTCTCCACTTCAGTTATTTTTCCAGAAAATTCTTTTTTATAGCCATCAAAGCTGTTATTTAAAGTGTCTAGCTGACTGGATACCGAATTAATTTTAAGGGAGCAGTCTGTTATGGCCTTTGCCATGGCCAATGATAAATTCCACAAGCAGTCTAAAGTGACTACTTGTGGCTTCTCCTCTATTACCTCTCTCAAGATGAGGGGGAGGGTGTCCTGTCCCGAGGTCTCACCTCCGGTAACCGGCAGCTCTTCTCTCCTTCCTGAAACACTCTCACCCAGCGAGGTCTCTCCGCGTTCCTCGGAGGTCTGCACACGCTCTTCCAAAGGCACCGCCCCCTCAAGCTACACACCGGGAGTTAACCCTTCAGGGCTCTCAGGCAGCCGCGGCGTCGATGTTGCTCGTGCCGCTGGTGGTGGTCGATCGTCTAGCGGACTGAGGGAAACCTCTGAGGTCGAGTCCCCAGCTCCCCTCTGGGACTTGCGCATAAATCTTTTAAAATCCGCCCCTGTATTGAATAATATACTAGGTTATCAGATCAACTAGCAAAAATAGTACTTACCAGTATGGTGGTACTTTATCTAACTACTTGAATAAATGCAGTCCTGGCAATAAAATACAAATTGTGTTTTTAAACAAATTAGCAAGTCTTTATCCTTTCTTGTTGAGCCACAATGATGACATTAATGAAGTTGTGCTTTTTAAAATTCTCACCCATTTGATAGTTGAAATAATTCCTTAGCCTGAGAGAAACAATACAAAACAAATGATCTGTAGTTCCACAGTCTTTGCTCCTTTTGAGCACATTTTATATTTGGATTTGGATTTTAGACCTAATTATTTGCCTTTTCCAAATTCAATCTCAAGGCAAGTTATAATTCAGGAATTGTAGTTATTCCCCTGCCCCAGAAGATTTACAATCTAAGTTGAACCCTAGGAAGTTCTTAAGTGATTGGTTTGTCCATCCGCTGGTGGAGTTCCCCAAGCCCCGCCAGCTGAAGAGTTGAAGGAGCTGTGGGAGGAATCGGAATAGGTAGTGTGTTTCCCAGGCCCTTCCATTGCCATATGCTGCCCGCCCATATGCTTCTGCTTCTGACTGTGCTGTCAGCTGTTTTGGGAGTGATGAAGGGGTAGGCAGGGGGGGGAGGGGGGAGGGGGAGAGGGGGAGAGGGATCATGGGGGAGAAAGTTAGGAAGAAAGGAGTATTCAGAAGAGATGAACGTTGGGGGAGAATTGGGGATGAAAAAATGGAGAGGGAAAGAGTGAGTGAAGGAAAAGGTGTGAGTATGAGGGAGAGGAGATGGGGAGAGAAAGTTAGGGAATCAAAAGAGAGTAGAGGATTGGATTGGGAAGGAGAAAGAGTTTGGGGATTCTTGAATGGAGAGAGTGTGTGGAACTACCTGTAACGTACCTCCCCCACCTGGCACATATAAACACATATCCCACAGAGCAACTGTAACTGACACATAGGGCTGAATTTTCAAAGCATTGCTCACACTCAAAGGCCCATATATGCAGATTTTAAAAGCCATTAATCATATGCAGGAGCTAACAAAAAGGAGATGGAAAAGGGGCGAGACAAGGGTGTTCCAGGGCGGGGCCAACATTTATGCACGTAAATCCATATTTTAAAACTGAAGGCTTGAGCATGTGGCAGCTTGTTAGTAATGTGTATTTACTGCTGCTCCTGATGAATAAGACTGCAGAAATCACTTTTTAGGGTGAGAGGTCCGGGTCAACTGGGGGGAGTGCAGGATGAAGAATCAGAGGGATCTTGATGGCCTCGAGATTGGGCAAACTGGTGGAATAGCTGGAAAAACTGGGAATGTCCTTTGCATGAGCATGTTTTAAAATCTGCTTACCTACATGCTTTAAAGCCAATAAAGACCTAAGGAAGATACGCATAGTTTGTTTACTCGAGTAACCACTTAAAAGTAAGAACATACTTACTTGCAGTAGGTATATTTTAAGTTACACACTCGCAAGTGTGCACATAATTTAAAATTCCAGTGTATATCCACTCGCACGCACATACATGAATGCACTCATTTTAAAATTGGCCTGATACATACAAACATGCCCCTCACCTATACCCTGTTATCCACACACACACCTCTATACATAGCACTTACAACACACACAACTACTCTTCACCACCCACACACAATATTCCTCAGCCATCTACACATCTCACTCACCCTCACAGCCCTCTCAACCACTCCTATTTCTCACAACCACCCCACTAACCTCCCTTATACCCCCCATTTCTCCACATATACACAAAGCCCTATACATACCCATATATCCTACACCCCTCCTCCCCCAGATTCCCAGGAACAATTGAAAGACAAACACACACTCAGGTCCTGGAGTTATAAATCACACACTTTTAAGTTGCCATAAAATTCTAGACTTGCTTCTTCTATATTCATTTACACTCTTGTAGGCAGTCTTGTTTCCTGATTTTAGCCTATTAATAATTGCTGTTAGTAGTTTCCAATTTTGCTTTGCTAACTTAAATATTGATTTAGTTATTGTCTTTTTTTTTTTTTTTTACAAGGATGGGCAAATGATACAGCTGGGTGCAAATGTCTAGGCACCTTTGGTCAAATTGTATATTTCAATGAATCTCTACAAGAACAGAATCTGACACAAACTCTGCATAGTACAAAGTTAAACATGATATCTTTCTGTAATTTTTAATGCAAAATTGCTATTTGATGATTTTAACATTCGAAATAATTTAAAAAATATATGTGCAAAATTTTGGATACCCTTCCAGTTGAGTCATTACTACTTATTTTAAAAGGTATTAATAAGGCCAAAAAAGTTGATTGACTCATTAAGCCTTCAGTTAGTCAGGTGAAGACAATGCCAAGATTTAACAAATACTCTGACCTTTCTAACCTCTAAACTTGTGATTGTTGTTCTGGACTATTTTCATTTTTTCCCAGTCAATTTAAGTTATAATTGTTTCCTTTTTGCCGTTAAGGTATACCTTGTTACTATTTTTAGTGTTTTATGTACTAGTTTTCAACTATTATTCTCTTGTTTTATGTATAACGCTATAACGTATGTTGTTTTTGTTCTCTGTACACCGACGCGATATCTCTGATGAGCGGCGGTATATAAAAACCAATAAATAAATAAATAAAATGGGCTTCTCAAAGCAGCTGTTTGAACATTTGAAAATGAAGATAATTCACTGAAGCTATAAAAAAAAAATCTCCAAATGCTTCCAACTAGTAATTTCAACTGTAAGAAACATTGTTAAGAAATCGAAGTTGCATGAAACTGTTCAAGTCAAGGTAAGATCTGGAAGACCAAGAAAAAATTCTGTTAGAACTGCCCAAAAACTTGTCAGATCTGCAAAACAGACCTTATCGATCACTACAAATACCCTGAAAATTTAGCTGACACTAGAGTTCTTATCCACAGTACAGCTTTGCTTATTCAACATTGTTCTGCATGGGAGAATTGTCTGAAAGAAACCTTTTCTCTGAGCCCATCACAAAACTCATCTAAATTAAAGTAAAACCATGATGGGGAGAATGTGGCATCATCACATTGAATAGCAGCCTAACTTACGGACTCCCAATTTGATCTCTCTAAATCTCAATTTTTGCATTCTAAGCATACTTCAGCAGTGTATCTTGTTGGCTAACAACAGTGTAGTCTCCACTGATGGCCACTAGAAAGAAATCTGTTGACTTGAAGAACTTTTTATATGTTGGCGGCAGTGCAGTTCTGAATGAAGGCCTCGATATGGATGAGTAGGTAGACTGCAAACTATTGGAGGTAGATTGCAGCAACAATTGTTATACACTTACCTTATGCAGAGGTGAGACATTTACTCAAAATGATTTTCAAGCTTGATTTCAAGAGATCAAAAAGTACTTGATCTCCATCAAGAAAGAAATTCTTGAGGCAGTGTCCAACTTGTGCTGTGATTTGTTAGAGATTGGACTGTGTGTAAAGGAAGTGGACATGAGGATGGATGAGCAGGTGTCAACCTCGACCCACTTGAAAAATTAAATTATAGAGCTGGAGAAGGCTAACTTGGAATGTCATGAAAAGTTGGAAGATCTAAAGAATATATCCTGCTGCAGAAACTTAAGAATCGTGGCAATCCCGGAGAGCCCTGAATTTTGTGACTGCAGTAAAGTGGTTATAAGCATTAGCAAAGCGATCTTTGCTTCCGGAGAGGGCATGAAGGGGGATTTTTTACATCAAGATTAATAGAGCATATCGTTCTTTGGGCTCCCTATAGTGAAACATTCCGCATGACATAATTGCCTGTTTTCATAATTTTAATGTTAAGGAACAAGTGTTTACTCAATCAAGGATGATGGGGACTTTAAACTGGCAAGGACATACTGTGGAAATTTACAATGATCTTTCCCCCATTACTATTCATAAGTAGAGGTAATCAAGAGAATTCATTACAATCTTGTGCAAGAAAAATATTAGATGCAGATGGATGTTTCCATTCAGATTATACTTCAATATAAGCAGAGTTAGCTTCAGGATCGAAAGCTTTACGGAAGCAGCTAAAATACTGTGAGTGGCAGGATTAAATGTAAAACTGTCTGAGGAATCTACAACTAATATCTCTCTCAAAAGATGACCATCTAAAGTGGTTGTTGCGTCAGAGGTGGACCCTTGGGCTGAGGTGGGGTTGATGCAACCCGTAGGCAAGGACCTATGGGTCCCCACCATCAGCAGGTGGAGTGGGCTGAAGCTAGAAGCCGCTGGAGCTTCACCTATACCAGCCCACGTTCCCCTCAGGTTGAGCCTTTGGGTGCCGGGGCTGGCAGGACTTAGGTGGGCCTCAAGGTTAGGTAGAGATGAAAGGTGATTCAGCCCAGAGATAGCCAGTAGATGGCGTAGTCCTACCCTGGACTGGATTCGGTACTGAAACTCGGGCAGCAAAGGAATAATGAGTAAGTGGAGGCGCTCAAGCAAAGGAAGGTCTAAGCCTTGTAAGTCCATGTCCAGAGGATAGGCGAGAGGAGGCGGCAAGTGAAAGTTGTGGCAAGCAACATAGAACTCTGGACATAGGAAAGTCTGTAGCGTAGTCTTTAAAGCAAGGGTCAGGGCATGGAGAAGGCAGGCGTAGTCAATCTAGGCAATGGTCAGGACACAAAGAAGGCAGGCGTAGTCAATCAAGGCAATGGCCAGGACATGAAGAAGGCAGGCGTAGTCAATCAAGGCAATGGTGTCAGGGCATGGAGAAGGCAGGCGTGGGCAGGCGTAGTGGAGGTTTGGGGCTGGAGAGAAGCTGAAGAGTAGTCAGGCGTAGCGGTGGTCAAATCCAAATAGTCAGTCCAACATATAGATGAAACAAGGAGTACAAGAACCGGGAGCCACAGAAAAACAGGAACACAATGAATAGACGATTCTAGGATCAGCAAGGAGTATGAGGAGACCTGTTGCAAAGGCAATGCTATGGAGCGAGGCCTGAGCTTTTATATGCTGAAGAGTCTGACGTTAGCATTCGGGTCCGCGGCCAGGTTCCTGCCGCGGGCCCTTTAAAGGAACTAAAGATGCGTGCACATCTAGGAAGGGGCGCGGCATCTCTCTGCGGGCCATGCGGAGAGGCACGACGAACAAGGACATCTTGGCTGGCAACACTGGGTAGCGTGGTAGGATCAGAGGCACCAGAGGGAACCCGAGGTAGGAGCTGGCAGCCCACCGCCGCCAGCGACGAAGAGCCAGGAGCTGGACTCCGTGTGAATAGGTGAGAGGACCGCGCCGTGGGGCTGCCACGGGTGGCACGAGTAACAGTGGCAATAGGTATCAAAATGAGAAATGGTTACAATGGCATACTGAAGGTTCCACATTTTCTAAAGAAACTATTTGATTACAGCTGGTGAACGTTTTTTGTTATTTTTTTCTTTTTTCCAGTTTGTGAGTTGGTTTTATTTGGTTTAATATGACTATTACTTTTTGTTTTTGTTGGTTGCTCATTTTATATAGGGTCTTGAATTGAAAGATCTCTCTCTTTTTTTTTTTTTTTGATAATTTTTTCACAGACTTGTGGGATGTGACACGATGCCATTTCTCATGGAGGAACTGGTCCATCTGGTTGAGGGTATAGACCTTGGTCGAGGGAGGTAGGGGTGGAGGAAGGAGGTTTTTGTGGGCTTTATGGGGTTAGGAGGATCAGGTGTAGAAGCTTTTTTCCTTAATATTTGTAGATAGCAGGATTTGGCTTATTGTTATTTTCTGGGGTTTGTTCTCCAGCCTTATTGTATGTATGTGGCTATTTATTTCCCTATCTTAACAATGCTATGATGGCAACTTTTAAAATTGCCTCAAATGTTAAAGGGTTAAATTCTCCCATGAAAAGGCAATTTGTGCTGAAAGAAGCTGTTCTTTTAAGAGCTACCATTTTCTTCAATCAGGAAACTCACCTAAAAAAACAGAATGAAGATCTAAGTGTTACGATGCTGCTCACGGACCTAGCCACGAGCAGCCTCTCACATTCACCACCAGTCTCCCGACACCGTCTCCCATGCTCCGCGGCAGTCAGAGCCACCACCTGTGTCCCGCAGAGTCAGAGCCGTTGCTGTTCAATCTTCCTGCATGGCGGGCTGTGCCACCGTGTTTCCATGCGACCCAGTGGCTACCGATGTCCTCCCCTCTCGGCTTTAGGGATCCACCGCCAAGCCACCATGCAACCTGGGGTCTGCTGCAGATGCTGTTCTGCTTCTGCTTTCTTCTTTGCGGCATGGCCGCCGCTGTCCCTGGTCCTGCCTCCTAGGCACGCAGCCGCGCCTCTTTCAGCTTCTTAAAGGGCCCATAGTGGGAGTAGCCCTGCAGTCCCTCTTGATGATGTCATCCAGGCATTTCCACTTCAGCCCTATAAAAGGGCCCTTCACCAGTCTTCCAGCGCCTTCGCAAGGAGCCAGTCTACTCCTGGGCTTCTCATCGATTTCAGCTTCTTCAAGGCACTCCATTCTTCATGGGAATTTCCTTGTTGTCTTTGTCCATGGTTCCTGTTCCTTCATCTTGTCTTCGTCTATGGTTCCTGGTCTTTCGTCAGATCCCGTGTCTTCGTCTTCAGATGTCCCTGCTGTCTTCACCTTCAGATGTTTCTGATGTCCTCATTGTTAAATGCCCCTGACATCCTCATCTCTAGATGTTCCAGATGATCCTGCCTTCAGATTTCCTTGTCTTCAGATGTCCCTGATGCCATTGTCTTCAGATGATCCTGATGTCCGTGTCTTCAGATGATCCTGATGTCTTTGTCTTCAGATGTTCCACTTCCAGGCATCCATTCCTTCTGGCTCCTCTCTTAAGTAACCTTGTCCTTGGATGTCCTTGGTTCCGGGTCTGCCCTAGCCTCCTGCCAGCAGATCATGCTGTCAGTGGATCTGCCAGGGCGCCGCTGTGCCAGATCACTGATGTCTCTACTCTGGCAGGAACCTGCTATGAGTGTTACCTGGACTCCACTTCATCCTGAGTTTTAACCTTGCTGTCGTCTTTCTACTCAGCAAGAGTCTTCGTTCACTCAGTTCCCTTTGCCTGTCCTTATTCGGATGTTTCAGGTTCTGGGGGTCCACCCTAGCCACCCACCAGCGGATCTTGCTTGCAGAGGACATGCCAGGCTGCTGCCGTGCCGAGTCACTGAAGCCTCTACTCCAGCTGGAACCTACTAGGAGAACCGCCCAGATTCCCTCTTCATCCAAAGTCTCAGCCTTGCCTTAGCCTTGCCTTTTTGCCTAGTGTCTTTGCCCGACCATGTCTCCAAGTATCTTCTCCCAACCATGTCTCCAAGTACCTTTGCCTCGACCATGTCTTCAAGTGTCTTCTTCTTGTTCCAGTACCATCGCTTGTCCTCGACCTCTGTCCGTCCTGTTGCAACTACCATTTCCAGGCGGTAGGTCTGAAAGGGCTATCGAGTGGCTGAGGGCTACCCCAAAGACCAGCATTGCATTGATGGGTCTCTCCCAATATGCTCAGGTGCAGCAGAGGTCAGAGCTCCTGGTCTTCTTCAGCCTGTCCGCCTGTGCTTGGACACGTCTTGCCTGCCTCGGCGCTTCCTTGGAGCTCCTCTGCAGTCAAGCCATGGTCCAAGGGCACACTAACCTCTCCGGAATTAGGACCACTCCCTAGTGCACTAAGATATTCACTCTTTAGTTATTTGCTTCATGTTCTGTTAAAAATAAATATTGTGGGGTGAGGGTTTTGTTCTCTAAAGACCTTAACACAGAGGTAAAAGAAGTTAGAAGGAACGTGGTGGGTAGATACATTGTGATTACATTTTATTCACTTTTAATCTTTATACCCCCAATTCTAATCAAGATTCCTTTTCTGATTTACTATCTGAAGTCCTATTGGATTGTGTGGAAGGACACTTAATGATTGGAGGGAATTTCAATGTATCTATATTCTCTCTTCTTGATAATTCTTCAGGAGGAGGCATTGGAGCTAGACACCATAGAATAAAATTTAAATATTTTATAGATAGGTGGGATTTAATTAATATTTAGAGAATATTAAATCCATCTCATTATAATTATTTTTTCTTCTCTGAACTGCACAATTCTTATTCCAGAATGTATTATTTTTTGATAGATAAATCTCTGGTCACTAGTACAAAAGATGCTGCGCTTGGCAACATTGCATGGTCAGATCGTACTCCTGTTTGGATAGATTTATTTTTCATACAAAATAACAAAATCAGATGGTTTTGGAGAATTCATTATGGTTTATTGAATGATGCAGATTTCTATGATCAGTTAACAAAGGGCATTGAAAAATATTTACACTTTAATGATAGGGTGAATATATCTCCTATGGTATGGTGGGACTGCCTTAAAGGATTTGTTAGAGAAAAATTGATTTCTCAAGCAGAACTTGAGAAAAGAGAGAGAAAACTCTAGATCTGACTTGATTCAGTTGATTAACAAATTGGACCTTATAAAAAGAAACCTGATTCAGGTTTTCTTGCTAAACTGGAGGTCAGTAGGAATAGGAATAATCTGTATTCACCTGATGTAGATACCATTTATTTTAAGATGGCGCTTGTTAAGCAGGAATACTTTGAATTGGACAATAAGACCAATAGACTTTTTGCCAGAAGACAGAAGAATACATTTATACAAAATCACATTGTTAAAATTAAAAGGGTGGTCAATTGTGTTACAGATAATATCAGTATTCGGGAATCCTCTCAGTTTTATTAAGATCTCTAGTATCAGGGTGGTTCTATTAGTGAGGGTGATATAGATTCCTATTGGATAGAAGTAAATCTCCCATTTCTCCCACTGGATTGCCAAGCTATGTTGAACAAGGAAATTGCATAATTAGAAGTCATCCAGGTTATAAATAGCTTAAAAGTGGGAAAATCACTGGGTCAGAATATTTTTGTGGCTAGGTTTTATAAGAAATTTGATATGGTACTAGTGGGGCTATTAGTTCATATGTTTAATTACTTTTTATCAAATAGTTGTTCCTTCACATGATCTAATTTAGCTAGTATTACTGTAATAGCAAAACGGGATAAGGATGCTGCTTTGTATAATTCTTATAGGCACATTTCTCTTCTTAACTTAGATTTTAAAACGTTAGCAAAAGTGTTAGCGATTAAATTAAGTAGGTCTGTCGTTATTTTGATATATAGATGAATTTATTCCTGATCGTTCAGCCTTAGATAATGTGCACAGGATATTAAATTTCATTTGGTGGGCTAACAGAGAGCAATTACCCTTTCTGTGACTCATGGTAGATACTAAGAAGTCATCTGTCAATTGGCTTTTTTTTTTTTTTTTTTAAACATTGAGAAGGCAGGTTAGGGCCTATCTTTCTAAATTGGATAAGAAAACTTTACAATGCACCAATAGTCTGCATAAAGGTGAATGGGGAATACTCCAGCAACTTTAGAGTTGGTTGTGGGTATAGGCAGGGACACCCAATCTTCCCTCTCATTTTTGTGATTGTTTTAGAGACTTTTACTGAAAAAGTGCAGCATTCTGCTGTGTTTAAGGATGTCACAGTAGGAAAGGTAAATTATAAGTTATTCCTATTAGCTGACAATGTCATGTTTACATTGACTGATACTGATCTCTGCTTTATTATTAGAGTTGGAGAGGTTTGGGTTTTGAGGTGAATGTGGCTAAACCAGAGATTTTGAATATTACATTTGAGAGGGAAATGAGTAGCTTCTGAGATTGAAAATTCTATTTAAATGAGCTAAGAATTGTACTAAATCCTTAGGGGTTCACTTTGGGGATGCACTGGACCAACTGTTTTGGCTAAACTACACTATTAATTAATAATATTTCACAAGACTTGGAGAAATGGGAGAGCTATAAAGCGCAGGCCTCCTCGTGTTGCATGTGCTGTTTTGTACCAGTCCAAAATACAGGGAAGGTTTAGTGTGCCCAATAGTAAATGGTTTTATGTATCCTCCCAGTTAAGGGCTATTATTGACTGGCATCGTGAAAGATGAATTAAGCAATGCATGCAAATATAGCAAACGTCTGTGGGACAGGTTTCCTCTCAGTTCGTTTGTGTAGCTACCTAAAAGGGCATGGCAGTCTGATTTAATCAAATCTCCCTTTACTCATCTTATTCTTAATTTGTGGGTTAAATTTATTTATTTATTTATTTATTTATTTCAAGATTCTTATATACCGCGGTATGTATAATTATACATCACCTCGGTTTACAGACAACATTAATTTTAGCAACAGGCTTTACATAAAACAGTTTATACAAATTTAAACAGCATAAATATATTAATAACAGATTTTACAATTAACCGTTTTAAAGAATATGTAAACAATTCGCATCTTTAAGCTTTACATTAATCAAGTTTCCATAAACCAAAATATAACTACTGTAACTATAATAAACCAAATAGTTTAACATAATGGACTAAACCAGAATGTAATTTAAGCCATTAATCTGTTGGAGGGAACATTAAAGACAAGTTTAGGTTGCTTCACAGAATTTACAAACATGAGAAGTAGGGGGATGGAGAACAGTGGGATTATTAATGTGAAACAAGCAGAGGGAGTGGGAAGAACATGACGATAACATGGATCAGATGAGAATTAAAACAATAAAACTGAATTTTACTGTTAGTCCTTGATCATTGATAGAAAGCTTGTTCAAACAGCCATGTTTGAGATTTTGTTTGAAAGTTTTGTGGCAGGAGTCGAGACGCAAGTCCAACGGCATATTGTTCCAGATTTTAATACCAGCAATGGTAAAAGACCGTTCTCTTGTAGATACGTGTTTGATGTGTTTGAGGGAATGGGGGGTTAGTTTTGCTTGGTTGATATTTCTTATTGGTCTATTAGAGGTGCGTAATATGAACTGATCAGAGAACCATTGCATCTCATGGTTGTGGATTGCTTTATGGATGAGTGAGAGTATTTAAAAGTGATTCTGAAAGATACAGGGAGCCAATGTAGGTACATGAGAGCTGGGGTGATGTGTTTGTGACGTCGAGTATTAGTGATTAGGCGAGCAGCAGCATTTTGCAGCATCTGTAATGGTTGAATTGAGGTTTTTGGGAGCCCTAGCAGTATTGCATTACAGTAGTCAATTTTTGGTAAAATTGTTGCTTGCAACACTGTCCAGAAGTCTTGAGCATGTAGAAGGGGTTTAATTCTTTTCAGGGTATGTAATTTAAAGAAGCCGTTTTTGATTGTGGCCGAGATGAACTTCTTTAAAGAGAAGTGATTATCTATCATGACTCCAAGGCTGCGTACATGCTGTAGATGTGGATGGGCTGCTGTTATAATTGGTGAAGTGTTGGCGACAGTATTCTTGTGTGGCGAGATCATGAGGAGTTCAGTCTTGTTAGTGTTAATTGCCAGAAAGTTTTCCATGAGGAGATTTTTTATTTCTGCAAGAGCAGAATCCCAAGTTTTTATTGCATTATCCAGCGAATCATTAATGGGAATTAGGATCTGTACGTCATCGGCGTATATGAAATGACGGAGATCTAATTTCATCAGCAGTTTACAGAGAGGTGAAAGATAAACATTGAATAGAGTTGATGAAAGTGAGGATCCTTGAGGGACCCCTTGTGATAGATTTCTGGGTTCTGATATTTGGTGACCCATCTTGACACTGTATGTCCTATCTTTCAGGAAAGAATGGATCCAGCATAATGCCGTGCCAGTAATGCCAATTTGAGAGAGGAGGGAGAGGAGGGTATTGTGGTTAACAGTGTCAAAGGCCGATGAGATATCAAGCAGGGCCAGGAGATAAGAGTGACCCGAATCAATGGTTTTTAGTATGGAGTCAGAGAGGGAAACCAGCAGGGTTTCGGTGCTATGGTTCTTCCGGAATCCATATTGTGATGGGAAGAGCAACTGATTTTCGTCTAGATAGTCAGTGAGTTGCTTGTTTATGACTTTTTCTAGGATTTTTGACAGCAACGGGAGGTTCGAGACTGGCCGATAGTTAGCGGGCTCAGAGGGATCTAGGTCAGATTTCTTGAGTGTGGGCTTTATTATGGCGTGTTTGAGTTGAGTAGGAAAAACCCCATCTGTTATGGATTTGTTGACAATGTTAGATATCGCCGGGGCAATCCTAGTAGGAATGGCAAGAAGTGTTTTCGTTGGCATAATATCAATAGGGTGTAATGCAGGTTTGATTTTTTTTAGTATTGCTTCAATTTCTGATGCATCTGATGTATCAAAATTTGTGAGACTGGGAGAAGAGCTTGTTGTGCTTGTGGGCGAAATGTTTACTGGCAGTGAAGGAGAGTTAAATCCCGCCATGATTTTGGAAATTTTGTCCTGGAAGTAGGAGGCTAATTTTTCACTTTTATTTTTGTCTTCATTTTCAGGGTAGATGTTATTTGATGGAGAGATAATGTTAGAAACATATTGGAAGAGGGCACGTGGATTGAATTGATATTGATGAATTTTTTTAGTGTAATAGTTTTTCTTGGCTTCATCTGTTGATTTGTGATACTTGTGGAGTAGTAACTTGAATTTTTGAAGATGAGTTGAGTCATGGTTTCTAATCCATTTTTTTTTCTTGTTTACGGATTTCACGTTTCATATTTCTGAGTTCTGGGGTGTACCATGGTTTTTTATCTTTCTTCTCTGAGTTGATCTCTTTAGTTGTTAGAGGAAGAAATGGAAGAAAAAACATTGTTGGTAGAAGAGAATTTTTCTTTCACTCATCATTATTGTATAACAATGCTTTCATGCCTGGGGTCCTCTTTGGAGATTGTAAGTATTGGATGGCCCTCGGAATCTTCAGATTTGAAAATGTTTGGGATGAGTGAGAGATGATTTCTTTTGAATTGCTATAAAGGACGTTCTCTTTAGCATCTTGAAATAGACTTCCTTATTTCAAATAAAACATTTTGTTGGTCAAATGGGGGTCAAATGAAACCTTCTAAAAGGCAAGACTCTGAGGATTTCTGTGATCAGTCTGATAGTATTAAGGGGTCAATTAAAAAAAATGTATGCTTTCTTAAAAGAGGAACTGCATGCTAAACCTAGCCATGTTCTAGCCTGGAAGAGAGATTTAGGGGAGACTAAAACTGAGACTTCTTGGGATCATTGTTTCTGACTGTGAATAAATGTTCACTATTGATTGAAAATGGTTATAAGGTGCTTTTTCATTGGTATCTCTCTCCTGAACATCTT
The DNA here is from genome assembly GCF_901001135.1 of Rhinatrema bivittatum. Lineage (NCBI taxonomy): Eukaryota > Metazoa > Chordata > Amphibia > Gymnophiona > Rhinatrematidae > Rhinatrema > Rhinatrema bivittatum. Next base: position 107,925,702 of record NC_042617.1, on the reverse strand, counting down.
TATAATGTTTACCCGAATATGAATTTTAAGGACTGGCACCTTTTTTTCATATCTAATGGGAATGCCCAGTAGTTTGTAAATTCTGGCCAATGGTTCAGGGCCTGATCACTGGTGTTTTTTTTCATAGAGATCCTAAATTCTTCCTTTTCGAGCTTCCAATCCCTAATGATGGAGCAACTACACAGACTCTGATTTTACAAATAATTATAGTTGTATGTTGCAAATTGATATTTTGGTGGAAGATAGTATCCATACCTTTGTCATCTTCAGTATGCTCACATATTGGGAAATATACTACACGGGAAAACTTACTGTCTGTAAAAACAATACATGGAATAGATTTGTAAAGATTTAGAACCCCTTCTTATCATGGTTAAATACTGTGGTTCTTAATGTGTGAAAACTTTGCTGACCTTTGACCCTAGATATGGCTTGGAAATGCAAAAGTGGCATTGTGAGACTCAGAGGTGAAGGGAAGGAATATATAGAGGCTGATGAGGAAAAAGAAAATTGCTTAACTATTCCTGTTTGGTGTTCACTGTGAAAGGGCAAGAGCAGAACCACATTAAAAATACTCAAGTTAGATCTGAGGTAAAATTCAATCAATTTTCAGAACAGTGTGTTCATGATGAGCTAACTAAATCTTTTCAATGCTTCTTTCAAGTTGGTAGTAGTTCTGGAGGACTGGAAAGGGGCAGATGTGATTCCTATTCATAGAAGTGGAAGTAAGTAGGAGGGTGGGAACAATAAGCCAGTGAGTCTGACCTCTATGGTGAGAAAATTCAGAGAATAAGTGCTAAAACAGAGGATAGTGCAGTTTCTAGAATCCAATGGATTGCAAGATTTGAGGCAGCACGGTTTTACTAGAGGTAAATCTTGTCAGCTGAATCTTATAAATTTCTTTGATTAGGTGATCTGAGAGTTGGATCTCAGGAGAGCGCTAGACATAGTGTACTTGGATTTCAGTAAGGTCTTTGACATGGTTCCACACAGGCGACATAAATTGGGTGCCCTTAGTATGGAACCTGACTGAGTTAGAAACTGGCTGAGTGGAATGTGACAAAGGGTAGTGGTAAATGAAGCTAACTCTGAGGAAAAGAGGGCATTACAAGTGGTGTGCCTCAGGGATCACTTCTGAGACTGGTTCTTTTCAACTCTATCTTAATAATGGTTTATGGACTTTTCCTCCAGGAACTTGCCAAACCTTTTTTAAACACAGCTATACTAATAGCTTTCACCACATCCTCTGGCAACGAATTCCAGAGCTTAATTATGTATTGAGTAAAAAATTATTTTCTCTTATTAGTTTTAAATGTATTACCTAGTAACTTCATTGTGTGTCCTCTGGTCTTTGTACTTTTTGAAAGAGTAAACAACTGATTAACATTTACTTGTTCCATTCCACTCATAATTTTATAGACCTCTGTCATATCTCTCCTCAGCCGTATCTTCTACAAGCTGAAGAGTCCTAACCTCTTTAGCCTTTCTTCATAGGGGAATTGTTCCATCCCCTTTATCATTTTGGTTGCCCTCCTCTGTACCTTTTCTAATTCTGCTATATCTTTTTGTAGATGATGTTGTTAGGATTTGTAAGTATGTGGACCCTTTGGCCGAGATGAGAGGTGGTACCGCCCAGGGGAGGAGCCCCACTGGGCCTCACCGTCGGGAGGCCCAGTGGGGCTCCTCCCCTGGGGGGTATACTATATTGTATACTATACCACAGCTGAGGTGGAGTCTCAGCTGAGGGATAGTATACAGCAGATCTAGAGAAGGAAATAATGACCCCAAGAGGCGGGCCACGGAGCATCAGCACAGGTGCTGACGTCAGACTCAGCTCGGATGACTGGAGTCCAGCAATAGCCATGGCACTAACCGAGGAGCGGGGGGTGCCGGGAGATGGTTACAGTCTCAGAAGTACACTGGTCCGTAGAGATGGTACACAAGAGGGTTCCTCGGTGGGAGGTCACGGTAGTGGTCCGCAGAGTGGGGTATACCGGAAAGAGGGTTCCCATGTAGATATCACAACAAGGGTCACAGCGTGGTACTCACAGCGACTGAAGACAATTAGAAGTTCCGTAGAAAGCCTCAGGAAGCGAGGCAGGTAGGAGTCCGGGTGAAAGGCCCTCCAAGGAGCGGATAGCCAAGAGATGAGGCAGGGCCCCCGAGGAGCGGGTACCCAATTGTCTCACACCATGGAAGCAGGAACTGGAACAACGCTGAAGTGAAAGTAGGTAGATACAGCAAATGAACTCGTTGCCAAGTCACCAGCTGTCTGGGCTGGCGAGTTTAAATATTGGAGTTGAGTGACATCATCTGATGGGGACGCCCCCGAGGTTCCTGTCATGATGTGGTTAAAGCAGGTTGGAGAGCGCACGCCTAGGGAACCCCAAGGGTAAGATGGCGGTCGGCAGCGTCCATGCTGATCGGGTAGGCACGGGAACGGAGGCCGGAAGGCCGGTGGTAGCTGGCAGAGACCGCGAGTTCACCCAATGGAGCCAAAGCAGTAAAAAGAGAGGTGAGCAGAAGTGGTCACAGCCGTCTGCGGCCACGGAGCATAACAGTTGTTACAGAACTGCACACAATACTCAAGATGAGGTCACACAATGGAGCGCTATAGAGGCTTTATGATATTCTCTGTTTATTTTAAATTCCTTTCCTAATAATCCCTAGCATTCTATTTGCTTTCTTGGCTGCTGCTGCACACCGAACAGAAGAATTCAACGTATTTTCAACGATGACACATAGATCCTTTTCCTGAGTGGTGACTCCTAATGTGGAACCTTGCATTATGTAGCTATAACTTGGGGTTACTCTTCCCTTAGGGGTAGATTTTCAAAAACAGCGCGTTGGCGTACTTTTGTTGGCGCTCCAGGCGCAAACAAAAGTACGCGGGATTTTAGTAGATACGCGCATAGGGGCGGATTTTCAGAGCCCTGCTCGCGTAAATCCGCCCAAAACCGGGCGGATTTACGCGAGCAGGGCCCTGCGCGCCGGGAAGCCTATTTTACATAGGCCTCCCGGCGCGCGCAGAGCCCCGGGACTCGCGTACGTCCCGGGGTTCTCGGAGGGGGGGCGTGTCGGGGGGCGGGGCCGGAGCGCGCGGCGTTGCGGGGGCGTGTCGGCAGCGTTTTGGGGGCGGGTACGGGGCGTGGCCACGGCCCGGGGGCGTGGCCGCGCCCTCCGTACCCGCCCCCAGGTCGCGGCCCGGCGCGCAGCAGGCCCGCTGGCGCGCGGGGATTTACGTCTCCCTCCGGGAGGCGTAAATCCCCCGACAAAGGTAAGGGGGGGGGTGTAGACAGGGCCGGGTGGGTGGGTTAGGTAGGGGAAGGGAGGGTAAGGTGAGGGGAGGGCAAAGGAAAGTTCCCTCCGAGGCCGCTCCGATTTCGGAGCGGCCTTGGAGGGAACGGGGGGAGGCAGCGCGGCTCGGCGCGCGCAGGCTATACAAAATCGATAGCCTTGCGCGCGCCGATCCAGGATTTTAGTGGATACGCGCGCCTCCGCGCGTATCTACTAAAATCCAGCGTACTTTTGCTTGAGTCTGATGCGCAAGCAAAAGTAGGCTGTTCGCGCGCCTCTTAAAATCTACCCCATAGCCGCTAAAATCCTGGATCGGCGCGTGCAAGGCTACCGATTTCGTGTAGCCGGTGCGCGCCGAGCCGCGCAGCCTACCTCCGTTCCCTCCAAAGCCGCTCCGAAATCGGAGCGGCCTCGGAGGGAATTCGCTAACGCCCTCCCCTCACCTTCCCCCCCCTTCCTCTACCTAACCCACCCCCCCGGCCCTGTCTAAACCCCCCCCCCCTACCTTTGTTGGGAGATTTACGCCTCCCAGAGGGAGAAGTAAATCCCCGCGCGCCAGCAGGCCGCTGGCGCGCCTAGACGCAACCCGGGGGCGGTTCCGGAGGGCGCGGCCACGCCCCCGGACCGCCCCGGGCCGAAACCACACCCCCGGGCCCGCCCCCGAAACGCCGCGTCCCGCCCCAAAAACGGCGCACCGCTCGGCCCCGCCCCCGACACGCCCCCCTCGGAAAATCCCGGGACTTACGCGAGTCCCGGGGCTCTGCGCGCGCCGGTAGGCCTATTGAACATAGGCGCACCGGCGCGCAGGGCCCTGCTCGCGTAAATCCGCCTGGATTTACGCGAGCAGGGCTCTTAAAATCCGCCCCTAAGTGCATCACTTTTGTGATGTAGTGCAGCACTGCCGAGAGCAGGAACTGACAAGACACCATAAGGCGGCAGGTAATACCAGAGCCAGACAGCAGGGGGCCCAGGTGAAGATGAGAAAGACTACACTTCCCAGGTTCCCTGAACCGGCACCTGACCCCTGGCTGGAAAGTGAGCAGGAACAGGTGGAGAAAATAGGGACTGATCCCTATGACTCAGCAGAGTCCATGGAAGCTGAGGAAGAGGGCGTGCCGCCGTGGTGGAGCTGGCCACAAAAGCTCGGCGCCTCAGAGTCAAGGAGGAGGGGGAGATGGAGGTAGCTGGGGAGAGGAAAGCTCCAGCTGTTCCTCTATGGAGGTGGAATAACCAGGAGGTTGGGGGATGGTAAATCCTGTGTTAGTAAATGGATGTATGAGAAAGGTTGGAAGGGAATTGTGGTTTTAAAAGCTGTTTAACTCTGGGCTTGTTAAAGAGAACCCAAGTGGTTAGGCTTGGGGCTTGAAAAGACAACTAGGCATTAGTACAGGACTGCAGCCGGTGAGGCTACAGGATCACATTAAACCCTTTTGTGATAAAGACCTTTTTCTGTGTACTGTTTGGGAGTGCCAGGACTAGGCCTGGCACTCTGACTAGAGACTGGAAGGAGTCCACAGCAGCAGTACAGGAGCTGTGCGAGTGGACAGACAGTGGTATGTGAGCAGAGAGGGATTCCCGAAGCCCAGCAAAGCCCACACAGAGTGCTGAGTGGAGGGGGCGTGATCGTGACACTTTGCACTTGTCTACATCAAATTTCATTTGCCAAATACATGTCCAGTCTCCCAGTTTTGCAAGGTCCTCTTGCAATTTCTTACAATCCTCTTGCGGTTTAACAACTTTGAATAATTTTGTGTCATCAGCAAATTTGATCACCTCACTTGTTGTTCCCATTTCCAGGTCATTTATAAATGTATTAAAAAGCAGTGGACCCAAAACAGATCTCTGGGGCATCAGACAAACTAGCGTCCTACATGTTTGTGTAATATTAATATGAATAACATAAAATAGGCTTTATTGATCAGTTCCAATACTTACAGGAATGAATTTCCACCAATAAAAGCAAAATAGGTGAGGGAACAACTAAGCACAAGTGATGCAAATATTAGCAGAGTTGCCAGCAAAGGGACCAGCAAAGGAAAACAGCCCTTTGCCATGGCCCTTCACCAGCCACGTGGCATGTTAATGAGCCCCATGGACCTCAGATGATGATGTTGCTGAAAAGGGGGTGGAGTTACCCAGCCACTTCGCACTCCCAGCATCAGACAATGTCCAGGTAAAAGTTCAATAGAGACATCCAGCAAGCAGTTGAAGGCAATAATAACGTGCAAAGTGCTCAGAGCAGCAGAAATAAGGCAATTCAGGCAGGCCCGGTGTTTTAATGAGCCCCACGGACCTCACTAAAAATGGGGTGGAGTTACCAAGCTCCTTAACTTTCCCAGTGTCAGACAATGTCCAAATAAAAGTTCAATAGAGGCATCTAGCAAGCAGCAAACAGTTCAAGGCAATAATAAAGTGCAAAGTGCTATATATATCTGTAATGCCCCTTTGACCGCTTACCTCGCGGGGCTTTCCTGGGTTCGGGACCGACAGGAGCCGCCCCTAGGGCAGACTCCATCGGTCCTCACATTCTTAGTGCTTGGTGCCTCCATCTGGAGAAGAAGGTGTTAGTGGGTGGGATTTCTCTCCCTTCACCCCAGAAAAACAAATGGGACTGTGAACAAGGCTGGCAGTATATACAAATAAATACAGGTTTATTAGACTATACAAGTATATGCATTTCTATACGACTATATACATTGCTAATAGGATGTCAAGCAGCACACTTATCTACTCATGGTTAGTAGTCTCAGTCTACACAATTATATACATTTCTACAAGGTAGCAAGAACATTTAATATTTGGCAATTTGAGGTTGTTGGCCTCCATAGTATACCACCCTATAGAATAGAAGGGATCTTTGCGTGCCCACTTACTCATGTATTATTATTATCCTCCCCTCCTTATCCCAAGTCTCACTCATGTGAAAAGATGTAAATGGGCTGGTAGGCAGTGTTGGCCTGGAGTGATCCATTGTATCTAAACCATCTCCTTCCACTCCACTGATAGATCTGACTCCTCCTCCTGGTCTGTCGCTGGGGTCCATGCCTTCCTGGGAGACCCAACTCCTCCTCCCAGACTGATGCTGGGGTCCCCACTCTCTAGGGTGACCCGATTCTGCTTCCTGGACTTCCGCTGGGGTCCATACCTTCCTGGGGGACCAGACTCTACCTCCAGGACTGCTGCTGGTATCCATGCACTCCTGGGGGACCCACTCTGCCTCCTGGTCTGCTGCTGGGGTCCTCACCATCTTGGGGGATCCAACTCCTTCTCCCAAACTTATGGTTAGGTCCACACCATCCTGGGGGACCCAACTACTCCTTCCGGACTGCCGGTGGGGGTCCACACCCTCCTGGGGCACCCAACTCCACCTCCTGGACTGCCACTGAGGTCCATACCCTTCTGGGGGACCCAACTCCACCTTCCAGACTGCCAATGGGGTCCACTTGCTCAAGGAGGGATCACTCCACCTCAAGATATGCTGCTGGGGTCCCATGTCCTTCTGGGCGATCCAAATCTGTGCTGGGGTCCCCACCTTCCTGGGGGACCTGACTGCCTCCTGGAATGCCGCTGGGGTCCCTGCCCTCCTGGAAGAAACTGACTCCACCTCCAGGACTGTAGCTGGGGTTCCCACCCTCCTGGGAGACCCAACTCCTTCTCCCGGACTGCTGCTGGGGTCCTTGCTCCCAGGGGACTGCTTGATTTCCAGATCTGATGCTGGGGTCCCCTCACACAAGGGGGAGGGGGATGACAACTCCAGGCTTGCTTCTGTCCTTCAGTTCTCCTCCCTCAGTAGGAAGGTTTTTCATGGCTTTGGTTTACAGCTCCACTAGGCTCATGGCTGTTTTAGGCTTCAGTGGTTCCAGCCCTCCTTAGTCTCTGTTTTTAGTGATTTTAGCTCCACTAAGCTCATGGCTAGTCATGTGCTGTTACCCAGCCTGGATAAGTCCCCTTCTCTCAGCCTGGCTTTTGTTTTATCTGTTGTCTGACCCTGTGTGAGCCAAGCTCCAGGCAGGACCACAGAGAGAGTCCATAGGCACACCCCTCTATCCTGCCTGGCCAATCCCTTGTTGTCTGGGAACTTGGCACCCAAGTGCCTGAATACTCTTGTTAGTCAGGGTGAAAATCTGTTTGCTTCATAGGACTGTTTTCCAGTATATTTGTCTCATAAATCCCTTCCCCAGTCATGGTTCTGTAATTTAGGAATTTGAATCCTCTGATATTTTAGTGATATTTCCTACAAAACTTTCCAGCAGAAGTCCAGGGGGCTCTGTTATGCAAATCCCCTACCTGAATATCTAACTAATCTATTCAATGGTCAGTTAAGTGCCTTCACACTAAGGGGTCTGATGACATTTCAATTTCCTGTGTTTCCTGGGCTGGAGGCTCATGTTAAACGGCTGCATTGTCCTCCCCCCCTTTTTTTTCTACAGTTCACGTAAATGGTAGCATGCTAAAACCTCCGTCTCTTGTGTATATGTGTGTGTGTGTGTGCGGGGGGGGGGGGGGTTCATATTAATAGTATCATGCATTAGTTTATCAGATATTAATAGGACATGTTAAAGAGGAAACCAAAGTGAGATACTGGAAGTCTGGTCTATGATCAACACATCCAGGTTTCGTAGATCTTGAGCTGCCAATTGTTCTTCTCTTTAAAATCCCATTTTTAGCTAAAATTATAACTTTTCACTGGATAGTAACTAACTGCCTAGTGTTAGCTTATAAAGGAATATCGAAATTAAATGTATTCAAAATGAATTACCCCTTTAAATTCATGTACTTTTTGCCTTTGGCAAAACTTTACTATTTCTCATAAGATATAATTATTTATTTTCCTATGGAATCAGCTTAGAGATGAATTTTAAAGCCACACACATGCCAAAATCATGAGTTATGTGTGTACGTAGGACTTGCACGTGTCTACCCAATTTTAAAAGTCGTGCACATCTCTTGATACACGAATATCTCACTTTCAATGAAAAAGAGATGTGATATGGGTGGGGCAGGGCAGGGCCAGGAGATGTGCATGCAAGTACCTACATGCCTGGGCATGCACCCAGGTCCAGTGTTTTGGAGAAGGTGAAAGTTAAAGAAAATAAAACACTGGCATCCCTGAGGGGGGAGGGGTTTGGAGGACCTAACTCTAGACTGGGTGAACTTGTGGATGAACTGGTAAAACTGGTCATGGCATGGACATGTACCTGTTATAAAATTCCCCCATTGTGCGGCTCAAATCCATCTTTTCATGGCTGTGTGTGCCCACTTGCAAAACTGGGTGCACCTAGGCTATTTTATAACATACGTGCATTATAAAATTGCCCAATCTTTGGGAGTGCACTGATGTACATGTGCGCCTGCACGCCCATTTGAAAGTTATCGTCTTAATGTTTCTGATTTCTTTAGGAAAACTGCATTGTTTAAATTCTTAAATAATGAAAGTGTCTAAATCAAATCTCACCAAATTTACTATGTTTGATCAAAAAGACTGTATGTGATGTCATCTCCTTATTCTTAGAATTTTAAGCTTAGTCAAATGAACTGCACACACAATCCAACTTTAATAATATATATTTTACCTAGAGAGAGCTGCAGAGAATTGAAAATAAATTAATGACTAAAATATGACCCTGTGCAGGGGAAACTGGTATAATACTGTCCTAATTTACTACTATGTGCTCCCCTGTTTGATCTGCCTTCCTTGGTTGTTGAATTATATTTTGAAGCTTCCTTTCCACTGTTAATAATTTCCAAAATCATTGATTTGAAAGTGATTTTTGGCACATACTCCCATGAAAAACAGCTTGCTAAGGGTCCTTCATCATTCTCATGACATTTTCTTACAGACAAGGCCCTGCTGCTTTGAGAATGCACATAGATTTCAATCTGGCAGCAGATGAAAAGGATTTGACATTTCAGTAAACAGTCTGGAAAAATAAGCACTTTTCCTAAGGACTTTATTTGATAAAATTACTGGTTTGCTTTTTATACCAGCTCAAATTATATACACATTCTCACAGTCATACCCAAATGTCATGAAAATTATGTAATTTAAACATTTAGCTAAAAAGGTAATAAGGAGTATACATTATTAAATTTTTAATTATTTGGGAGTCTACTGAAGCCTATGAAAATTGGCGGGTAATACATTACCTACCAATTTTAAGACTCATCTAAAACTTCTGTTTAACAAAGTTTACAGTTAAGTTATTTTATTAATTTTTCCCTTTTCTGTCTTACAATCTCATTTTTGTCAATTCTGGGGTCCGGTCAAAACTGCCACTTGGAATCTGATGCTTAATCTTTCTTCCCACTCACCCCACAGTCTATTCTTCATATATTCACTCCCTTTCATGTGGTAGGCAGATAATTAAATCACAAGTATGACTATGTACCAATAAGAATCCTCATTCGCACATAGTCATATTTGTGCCTAAATTATCTGTGTTCCTTCAAAGATTACTAGATCTCTCTTTGTTTCAGTTTAGACCAAATCCAATATAATCTTAAATTGCTTAGAAGTTTGCAATCCCTCAGTTAAAAATAAAATAAAAATGCAGGCAGCAATCCAGCAGCAAGATGGGGGATACCTGCCTTTTGCGGTGAGTGTCACATGTATGATTATCTTCCACCCAGTGCAAAGAACTCCTCGCAGTCAGAGAAAGAGTGCGGTCTCTGGAAGCTAGAGTGGCTGATCTGGAGGATCTGAAACAGACAAAGACGTAAATTGAAAAGGCATTTGTGGATATTATAGAGCAGTCTTGCCTTCATGTTGGAAGCCACTGTGCTGGGATAGAGGAGCAAGGGAGACAGAGGACCATGGAGGACACTTTCAACAACATTGTAAAGATTTTCTACTTCCATTCTGGCAGCCTCTGTGCTGCTATGAAGGAGAAGGGATACAAGGAAGGAGAGCTTAACCTTGCAATGGCAGGAAGTATTCCTGTAACTGTGCTCAGGGACGCACACATGTGCACTGAATTTTAAGTGGGCCTGTGCCTGTGTGCACAAATCCCACTTCTACCACTTAAGCAGGGGGATTTTAAAAGGGATAGATACACCGACGCATTTGCCAGTTTCACCAGTTTGTTCCCAGTTTTTCCAGTTAACAGGTCCTCCAATCCCCCTAGTTTGAAAGCCTGCACCCCCCCCCAGTAACCCCATACATTTTAAATCTCTCCAAAATGGCTTTCTTTTTTTTTTTTTTTTACTTACACACTATTCATAGGAGAAGTAAAATTATGTGACAGAGGGCCTCAGTGCATGCCAAATTGCATAAGTATTTACACGTAAATTTCTGGTTAAAGTGCTGAAACCCCCATATACCGTCCATGCCCTGCCTATATCCTGCCTAGACCATCCCACACCCGTCCCATTTTTTTGAAGTTCTGAGATGTGCGCAGCAGCATTTACTTGTGTATCTGGGCGGCTTTAAAAATCCACTCGGCGCTCGTGAGCCAAACATATTCGCGCATCCCCTAATTAATGCATGCGTTGAGCTTTTAAAATTCACCTTTAAGTGATGTGTTATCCTCTCACACCAAGGATGCATCTTCACAGCACTGTGTCCTGGATGGCAGGAATAGGACTGCCGTTGGTGATTTATTCATTAGGAATATATTTAGCTGGGTGGCTGGTGAATGTGAGAATGGCTTGGTAACATGCTTGCCAGGTGCAAAAGTAGCAGACCTTACGCATTCAGAATAACTTTTTTATTTTATTTATTTTATTTTATATACCGGCAGCCGTTTGCACATCGTGCCGGTTTACAGATAACTTACAACCAAGGATATATAGGCAAAGCCTTTACAAGGAACAGTTTGTAACATAAACTCAGTAACATAGCAAAAAACAAGATAAATAAATAGGGGAGGGATGGATATGGGTAGACGAGACAAAGGAGGGGGAGGGTGAAAAGGATACATAAGGAAAAGATATGTACAGGGGTTTGAGGAAAAAGTGATATAACTGTCAAACAATTCCGTGCAGCCTCATATACATGTATATATGGGCACACGGAGATCTACCATAGTATTTTATGATCTGCATTTATCTGGTCTGTGCAGATTACAAAATACACGTATGTTTCATTACCCTTTAATAACAATACATTGAAAGTACCCTCTTTTCTAGCTATTTTACAAAGATAAGTGCGCATATTTTCTATGCAAAAAACTATAGAACTTGCTCGCATAAAACTGATTTATACACAGAAATAGGTATATTTAAAAAAAAAAAAAATGCATATAATTGAAATCAACAGTTTGCTGATAACTCCACCAGTTTACCCAGTCCAGTTCTTTCACACAGACCTCTCACACAACAATAGCAGAAAACAGACAAGTCTAATATCAATTGTGCTAGATAATTAGCAGGTGTAAAATTGTATGAATAAGTTGTTTAATGCAGTCACATAAATCTCTTATAAAATAGCAATGTACGTGCATTCCTCTTGGCCCTGCCTTGAAATACCCCAGACATCACCTTTTTTGCACAGGTAAAAGTGCAAGTGAAACAAAAAATGTACTTTTAATATTTATAAAATAGCAATTATGCAAATACAAGCTATTTACGTTCATATATGCTAATTTTATGTGTGTAATATCTGATATCTGAAAGGGATGTAGTCACCCTATGTACCCAGAAACCCTTAAACATCAAAGGTCATGAAAGGAAGCTTCTTCTGCTGGGAGACTCAGTCATCAGAGACATCATGTTATTTGGGTACTAATTTTGATGGGGACACAACCCGATCCTCCACAATCCTCAGCTAGTAGAAATGCCAAACAGATAGTCAACACATTTACAGAAGAAAGTAGAGGCTCCAGTATCAATGTTATCATCCATCTGGGGACCAATAACCTTGCTAGACATGGTATCCTTGCAGTACAGAAAGATTTCCCAAACCTAGGGACGAATATTAGACACATGGCAAAGACCATTGCCTTTTCAGAAGTATTTTCTATTCATGGAAAGGGGAAGGAAAGGCTCTGCCATTTAGATAATTTTAATGTTTGGCTCAAAGTATGGTGTAAATCAAGTGGTTTTGGTTACATTGGTGGATGCGGCCGTGTATGAAACAGTAAAAGGTTATACTGTAAGTGTGGTCTACATTTGTCCTTGGTAGAAAAGAGGATGCTAAGTGAGAAATTCAGAGCATACACCATGAGGCATTTAAACTAGAAGGTGGGGGTGGCAGGAGGTGGCCAATTAAATTGTCATGACACCTCCAAGCAAGACAGGAATTAGGAGAAGAAAACAACAAAGTCAATCAGCTCAAAATAGAAGAAAAGATGACTAAGAAGAGCGGAAATCCTAGGGAGATGAGCTAGAAAGCTATGACCACAAATGCTCGAACTCTGGGCAATAAAATCCCAGTCAAGCAGACTTGGTCATAGTTGCTGTTACAGAGACATGGTTCACCGAGTCTCATGATTGGGATACGGCCATACTGGGCTATAACTTGTTAAGGAAGGACAGCTAGGACAGAAAAGGGGGAGGAGTAGCACTTTTTATCAAAAAACAATATCCAAGCAACTGAACTGCAAGGAATGTGGGGTAGAGAAGATGCATCATGGCCCATCCTTAAAAAGATGATGGTGCATCCATTTTTACTGGAATAGTTTACAGTCCTCCAACTCAAATGCAAGAACTAGACAGAAGACATCCAAAAGGTGGGAAAGAAGGGAGAAGTGTTTATTGTTGGAGATTTTAATCTGCCAGACATAGACTGGAGAATCCCTTCTTTGGAATCTACAAGAAGCAGAGAGATAGTGGATGCCCTTCAAGAGGCTCTGTTCAAACAAATGGGAATGGACCACACAAAGGAGGGAGTTATACTCAACCTAGTGCTCACTAACGGGGATAATGTCTCTAATGTTCGGGTAGGTGCCCACCTGAGTTCCAGTGATCATCAAACAATATGGTTTGATACCACAAACATGATACAGAGAGGTCACAGAAAGACCCGAGACTTGAATTTCAAAAATACGGACTTTGTCAAAATGGGGATGTACCTGGAAGTAGAAGACTCGGAGAAAATGAGAGAGGTGAAACAAAGTGGGCCAGTCTAAAAGGAGCAATTACAAGGGCAACAAATTTATATGTTAGAAAAGTAAGCAAAAGTAAAAGAAATAAGAAAGTTGTACCTATATACATCACCTCAGGGGCACATGAATATTAAAACTGATGTGACAGTTGAAGAACCCATTTGATCTATGTATGAATCTACTCATATCCAGGTGATCTGTCTTTAACATAAAAGCAAAATACCTACTATCAAAGTGACTCATTAGGCACACATTACAAATAATTATCCATTTGGTAAACCTATTCCTAGTTCCATCATACACACTATGATGGTAACTTTCAAACAGACAAACATTGACGCATGTGTGTTGGCACACATCCAGGGACGTAGTGATTTTCTAACTTGCACCACATAAGCAAACGTTATAAAATAGCCTGAGCGTAAATCTTATTTCTACCACGTAAATCAGGGTATTTTAGAACCGGCACACGTCTACGCCCTGACCAGTTTAACTAGTTTATCACCTGTGTACACCCAGTGTTGCGCTAGGTCCTCTGACACCCCCCCCCCCCCCCCCCCCCTGGTTTAATAGATTGCACTCCCAGCAGTTATCTCATACCCTTTAAACCCCTCCAAAATGGCTGCTATATTTGTTTTTACAACTTACACCTCCTCCATTGCAGAAGTCAACTTAAATAGCAGTGGGCCTGGGCGCACGCTGGGTTGTATAAGTACGCACACATTTCTTGGCCATGCCCAAAATGCCCATGCATCGCCCAGACCATGCCCCTTTTTGAAATTAAGTGATACGTGTGTGCAGTAGGACATATGTGCACATCTGGGCGGCTTTTAAAATTCAATGAGCATGCCCCCATCTCCCGATTGTGGCCTGCGCCAGGCTTTTAAAATCTACTTCTATATACCAAATTGATTATTTCTCTAAATGAACATTTCACACCAGAACTCTGCATGTTTCAAAAATCTTATATTTTATAATCCACATTATACTATTCTTTTTTTTTTTTTTTTTTTACAGAAGCTGAGATATTCCCCCAACATTATAATAATCAATGTGAAATAAATAAGAATTAGGTGTTTAATACAAGCATTACCATTTATACCACAGTAAATACATAAAAAATGGAGAATACACAAAATAATGTATTCTATAACTGCATTTTCCCCAGAGATCCAAATGTACATTATAAATGATTTTACAGTATTTATATGAAGAAAATTTAAAATAGCCAATTCATAACAATGGTTTTTCATGAAACCATGGGTTTTTTTGTTGCATAGTATAATTACAGCATACATCAATATTGCTGCAACAAGATATACTGCTTTCCTGCCTCATACACTTTTAATGACTTTTGCTTAGAGTACAGCGTTTAAATTAAAAAATTAAAAATTTAAAAGTGAATTGTTTCCCTAACCACAGAGAGGACAGCATTAATTTCCTTCTCTCTCATTTGTAAATAAATACAGATCTGATACTTGTCAGATAACCTGCCTACAGCAAATTGTGTCATACAGAAATGTTGAGTCTGAATCTAATAAAGCTGACTGTGTAGCTTAAAAATGTGTGAACTGATTCAATATCACCTTTCCATTACTTCCAAATGCTGAACTCTTATACCAAAGGAGTCCACTGAGCTTCCCCAGTGTAACTGCATACTACTACATTCAAAAGTATGTTCTGGAGTCATTGGTCCATAAGATGCTGGTTTTCCTGAAGAATAAAAATGTGGAATTCAATTACTTCCTGGTCTATTTGGGAGATTATTTAACTGCTAAAAAAAGAAAAGAACAAATAATGCCAAACAAAAGTGAAGGCCTTCGAAAACATTTCAGTATCAAATGAAATAACTTCTCTACCTTTGTTCTTTCTTTTTACGGTGATAACTTCCTTTTATTTTACAAACTTAGCACTATGCAGGAAGCAGATGCAGAGTCTAATTGCCTTGAAAATATAAAAAGTTTTATATATGTACAGTTAAAATTAGTTTTCTATATATGTATATACTGTATATATAAATTAGGACAAATAAGTACATTTTGAGAAGAAAAACAAGCAGCATCACAGTACGGATGGTGTTTACTGGTTTATGCACAAAATAATATCCTCACATCACCAGGCTCACAGCATGGGGAGATTTAGGTTTTTAGGATATCTGTATTGAATATGCATGAGATAGATTTACATACATTGAAGAGACAGTACATGCAAATCAGTCTCATGCATATTCATTATGACAATCCTGAAAATCCGACTGAATAGTTGTGCCTTCAGAAGAGGGTTGGGAAACACTGGTATAAGGTATGACTTTGAGCTTGGTAGGTGTCAGTTGTTTGAATCAGAGAGAGAGGCCTCAGTGGTGTATCTGATTATCTGGAATTAAGGATTCTGCTTTTTCTATGCCATACATCTATAGTAGATTTCCATAACCCGTTACATGTAAAAGGTTTTTAAACAGAAGGTACAATACACTAGCAAAAAGGATATGGAAATCTGTAATACAAATATTAATCTGATGAAAATGAACCCAAACCTCCCTCAGTCCCTTTCCTGCCATAAACATTGCAATTAGTGCTACTTTATGAAAAGAATATTGAAATGCTTTAAGTACAAAGGGATCTTAAAATGCAATCAGGTACACTATATGAACTTAGTACTGGGTGATAGGTGCTTTATTGAAACAAATGGTAAAGCACAGAAAAAATAATAAAAGGGCATCTACCACGAGATACATATATGTGCAATGGATTCTTTTTTTTGTTGTTTCAGCCATTTCATCCTACAAATTTAGGGCCGGATATTCAGAATTACGCAAGTGGGTAGATTTGTGCGCACAACCTGGTGCGCACAAGGGGGTGCACACTTGTGCACCTTGCGCGCACTGAGCCCTAGGGGAGCCACGATGGCTTTCCCCGTTCCTTCCGAGGCTGCTCCAAAATCGAAGCGGCCTCGGAGGGAACTTTCCTTCCGCTCTCCCCACCTTCCCCTCCCTTCCCCTATCTAACCCGCCTCCCAGCCCTACCTAAATCCCCCCTACCTTTGTTATCTTATTTATGCCTGCTTCTGGCAGGCGTAACTTGCACGCACCGACCGGCTGCCAGCGCGCAATTCCCCCAGCACGACTGCCGTGCCAGAGGCCTCGGTCCTGCCCCCGGATCGGCACCCCGCCCCTTTTTCAAAGCCCCGGGACATACGCGCGTCCCGGGGCTTGCGCGCGTCGCTGAGCCTATGCAAAATAGGCTCGGCGTGCGCAGAGGCACTTTCTCGAGGTTATGCGCATAAGTTACGCGCGTAACCCTTTGAAAAATCTGCCCCTTAGCCTTCTACTTCATTCAGAACTAGCCTTTCTTGGGGTATGATGGTTTAAGCCTCCATTTTGAATTATCCAGGTATGATCCCCAATTTTTTACTCAACCCCTTCTCTCCACCACCACCCCATTCCCCTCCTCCTCCCCTCATTTAGCCCTTGAAGCAAGAATCCTTGGCCAGGGAGCCTGATTTTCTCCAGATATTAATACACCCTGAATCTAGGCATTAAATCATTGTGGTTGGGACTGCTCCCATCACATACTGCCCACCCCTAGCCATCCCAAGGAGCAGACGTGTGGGCTTGGGCATCAAACCCAGATCTTCTACATAGCAGCATGCAACACTACCACCCTACTATCAACATTCCCAAGGCATTAGAATCTTAAATTAGATATTTTTAAAAGAGAACATTATATGACTTACATAGTTGAAACTACTTAACTTTAAAATCAAGATTGTATTATATGATATTACATTACAGTTGGCATTAGACTTCTAGCTGTGAGCAGCCATCTTCAGGGTCATAGCAGTCAGCACATTTTAGTGGAGGGTCCAACATAAATATGATCACTCTCACCAGCTCTGGCACATAGTTTAGCACAAAAATGAACCAATCCACAGCTTCTTCACGTTCACAGCAAGAGAATCGCCTATTATTGAAATGATCATTTACCTAGAAATGTATTTGTCGTCTGTAGTCTCTGTGTTATTGCGCTTTTTATATCTATTATGTAAATTTGTGGCATATTCTGCACACCACCCAGAGCCTTTCTGGATTGCTGGTTAATAAATTTGAATAAATTGGTGAAGTTTGGGAGGTGGGGTATGAGGGGCGGTGCCTCCCTCAAATGATCCAGGTGCTAGTTATGAATTGGGCGCCCTCTGCCACCCCCTCCCCCTCCCCCCAATTTAGCCTCCCAATCCTCCAAAACTAGTGTTGAACCTGCATACTAGAGCTGTCCTGTCCAGAGATTCTAGCAGTGAGTTATCCTGCTAGCTAGTGCTAGTGTTTCTCATTGCTATCATGTTGTCAGTGTGGAATTACTTGCTTCCAACCCTCCATTACTGTCAACCCATTGCAAGGGCCAGCACAGATTGACTGGGCTGTTTAATTTCCATCCCTGATTTTTTACCAGCACAATGAAAATCAGATTTCTGCATTGATAGCCAGCTTTCTTCCTGTTTACCTTGCTCTGCTGCTTGCTCCTCCTGCCTGCTTGCTCCTGTGTTTGCCTTCCCATCTTTATCATGCTTCCTGGTTTAGATCTTGGCCTGGTCCTTGACTTCATCTCTACCTACCTGATTAGACTGTTACGATTTTTTTAGACTGCTCTTCTAGGGCGTCAATTTTCAAACTGCCCACGTTGGTGCGGTCTTTGCACCAATTTTGAAAGGGAAAATATGCCAGGACTTTGTCTTTGAAAATTGCTGAGACTAAAAAGCACACACAGTCATTTTTCCCTACCTTTTTTTTTGCTTGAAAAGTACACACACACATTTGACACTGCCGTCGACTTTTCCTCCCCATCCTAAATGCTCCCCTAGGATAATCTCCTCTCAGAGCAGCTGAAAGTCTGTGCATTGTACAACAACCAGCAAACTTTTAGAAGCAGTGAGAATGAACAATTTTCAGATAGCTGATATATTCTGGTAAAACACTTTCTGCCTGTGTAAATTGCTTAGAAAATTGTCCTCAAAGTGCATAAAACAGCTTGTTTTTAACTACATTTTTGGAAATATGTGTTTTATCATAGGACCTTGCTTTTTTTAACCAAATCAAAACCTAACAAAAGCCTTATTTTCCACTGAGTCACTGGATAGATTTCATTATAATGTATCTCAAGGCTACCAGCTTTCCTTGTCTTTTGGTGGTTTGGATGGTGGTTTGGATGGTTTTAACACTGTCTGCATCCAGACAACATATGCTTCTCTCCAGAATATTTGTGGGCTGCTCGAAACCACGATTATTTCAGAAAAAGTCATTCCAAGCTATAGTGTATAGTCACAGAACTATTTTCCCCCAGTTATTCAGCATTTGTTCCCTTAATCCTTGAAAATGTTATAGGGACCATGTTCACAGCAGTCTCCTATCAATCATATAAATACATTCAGCATAAATCATTTCATTGATGATTAAACCACTTTATTAAGCTGTCTCCACTGTATGGAAATCTATCTCATGAATCTTCATTGTGGATATCCTGAAAACCTGGCCAATTTGTGGCTCTCGAGAACTGGAGTTGGCCACCCCTGCACCGTGCATTGACTCTTTAAACCCAAACCAGTCTAACTACTAAGAACATAAGAACATAAGAACATACCATACTGGGTCAGACCAAGGGTCTATCAAGCCCAGCATACTGTTTCCAACAGTGACCAATCCAGGCCATAAGAACCTGGCAAGTACCCAAAAACTAAGTCTATTCCATGTTACCATTGCTAGTAATAGCAGTGGCTATTTTCTAAGTCAACTTAATTAATAGCAGGTAATGGACTTCTCCTCCAAGAACTTATCCAATCCTTTTTTAAACACAGCTATACTAACTGCACTAACTACATCCTCTGGCAACAAATTCCAGAGTTTAATTGTGTGTTGAGTAAAAAAGAACTTTCTCCGATTAGTTTTAAATGTGCCACATGCTAACTTCATGGAGTGCCCGCTAGTCTTTCTATTATCTGAAAGAGTAAATAACCGATTCACATCTACCCGTTTTAGACCTCTCATGATTTTAAACACCTCTATCATATCCCCCCTCAGTCGTCTCTTCTCCAAGCTGAAAAGTCCTAACCTCTTTAGTCTTTCCACATAGGGGAGCTGTTCCATTCCCCTTATCATTTTGGTAGCCCTTTTCTGTACCTTCTCCATCACAATTATATCTTTTTTGAGATGCGGCGACCAGAATTGTACACAGTATTCAAGGTGCGGTCTCACCATGGAGCGATACAGAGGCATTATGACATTTTCCGTTTTATTCACCATTCCCTTTCTAATAATTCTCAACATTCTGTTTGCTTTTTTGACTGCCGCAGCACACTGAACTGACAATTTCAATATGTTATCCACTATGACGCCTAGATCTCTTTCTTGGGTTGTAGCACTGTTTGAGTCCAATTTAGATACTAATAAAAATAAATGTTAAGAACATTGCAGCAAGATAATTAGTATTGTCAGAAAACATTTTCCTGAATTATCTGCTTGCACAATAAGGGGCGGATTTTAAAAGCCCTGCTCGCGTAAATCCGCCCGGATTTACGCGAGCAGGGCCTTGCGCGCCGGCACGCCTATTTTCCATAGGCCTGCCAGCGCGCGCAGAGCCCCGGGACTCGCGTAAGTCCCGGGGTTTTTCGAGGGGGGCGTGTCGGGGGCGGGGCCGATCAGCGCGGCGTTTTGGGGGTGGGATGCGGCGTTTCGGGGGCGGGCCCGGGGGCGTGGTTTCGGCCCGGGGCGGTCTGGGGGCGTGGCCGCGCCCTCCGGAACCGCCCCCAGGTCGCGTCTCGGCGCGCTAGCGGCCCGCTGGCGCGTGGGGATTTACTTCTCCCTCCGGGAGGCGTAAGATTAGATAGAGGAAGGGAGGGAAAGGTGAGGGGAGGGCAAAAGCGAGTTCCCTCCGAGGCCGCTCCGATTTTGGAGGGAACGGAGGCAGGCTGCGCGGCTTGGCGCGCGCCGGCTGCACAAAATCGACAGCTTTGCGCGCGCCGATCCTGGATTTTAGCGGCTACGCGCGTATCTACTAAAATCCAGCATACTTTTGTTTGCGCCTGGTGCGCCAACAAAAGTACGCGAAGGTGCACTTTTTTAAAATCTACCCCTAAATGTTTTTTCAGCATGCTTATCTTTAAGCTGTTGGAGAATATGGAGAATATGGCAAGCATGGAAAGAATCCAACAATCTGCTGACTATATATATATATATATATATATATATATATATACACATACACACATCCCAGGGCTTCCCAAACCTGTCCTAAGGCCCCCACAATCAGTCAGGTTTTTAGGAGATGCACAATGAATATGCATGAGAATAACTGGCATATACTTGAGACTCCATGATATGCAAATTCATCTCATTCATATTCATTGTGGTTATCCTAAAAACCCGACTAACTGTGGAGTCCCCAGGACAGGTTTGGGATGTCCTGATATAGGCATTCTTTTCTAAACTTCTTGCTTGTATTAATACCTAATGCTGAATTGTTCAACCAAGGGATTTCACACTAGTGAATTCTACTCTCTGTTTCAGTAAGTAAATATCTGCTGAGCAATGTCTTTATTTATTAACTTGAGTTTGTCTGATGTCCATCCAGTAGAATGCTAACCAGAATGACATATTTCATAAAAATATAAAACAAGCATTATATCTAAGCATAAGAACATAAGATTTGCCATACCGGGCCAGACCAAGAGTCCATCAAGCCCAATATCCTGTGTCCCACAGTGGCCAACCAAGTCACAAGTACCTGGCAAGTCAGGTAGATTTTTAAAGATGTGCGTGGCACCTGGCGCACACACATGGACATGCATATTTTATTTTTTTATACTTCCAAAAAGGAAAACCTCAAAAAATCTTTTCGGTCTCTCAACAACACTCACAGTAGTTTCTATAATGAACACTATAGTGATTATTGTTTATCAGTATTATAATTATGCCGCATCATCAAGCCTGACAACTTGCCTACCCGATATTCAAAAGGAGGCTGTCCGGTCTTTTAATCATTTGCAGTCAAGATCATTGGACAGTCACGTATTGTAGTGCACGTATTGTAGTGGTATTTGAAATGATGAATATTTCAGAAGTGTAATGTTACAACAACTCTTATTAAACCAATCACAGGGATGTCGGTAATGTATGTTGTTTAAATGAATTTCGATTATTTCAACCCATGTGTTTCTTCATTAACTCTGTTCAAAACCCGATATATTTAACTCATATAGTTTTCCATCAGCTCGACACCTGGCTGATGTTTCACAAAACAGCTTCATCAGGCGCTACTGATATTAACCCATTCCTGCCATTCAGGTTTTGAACAGAGTTAATGAAGAAACACGTGGGTTGAAATAATCGAAATTCATTTAAACAACATACATTACCGACATCCCTGTGATTGGTTTAATAAGAGTTGTTGTAACATTACACTTCTGAAATATTCATCATTTGAAATACCACTACAATACGTGCACTACAATACGTGACTGTCCAATGATCTTGACCGCAAATGATTAAAAGACCGGACGGCCTCCTTTTAAATATTGGGTATGCATGTTGTCAGGCTTGATGATTTATCATAATTATAATACTGATAAACAATAATCACTATAGTGTTCATTATAGAATCTACTGTGAGTGTTGTTGAGAGACCGAAAATATTTTTAGAGGTTTTCCTTTTTGAAAGTAGATTTCTCGAGTGGAAAACACAAAAAGCTCCTTCTTGTTTCATGCGTATTTTATAACATGTATGTACGGCGCATGCAAGGGGGAATAGAGAATTGCAATTTCCACGCAGCGGCGCATGGAGGCCTTCCCCAGTTCCCTCCCAATCTGCTCCAATTAAGGACCGGACTGGGAGGAAATTGTCTTACTCCCTACCCTAATCTCCCTTCCTTTTCCCTTCTCCACTCCACCTCCTAAACCCTTTCTCTTACCTCTCTTTTTTTTTGTTTTCTTGCTTACTGCTCCAACCAGTTTGCAGTCCACAAAAGGATATCACCTCCTATCTCATGACTTTTTAGTTTTCTTAGAAACCTCTCATGAGGGACTTTGGCAAACACCTTCTGAAAATCCAAATACATCACATGTCCACATGTTTATTCACCCTTTCATAAAATGTAGATTTGTGAGGTAATACTTCCCTTGGGTAAATCCATGCTAGCTGTGTCCCATTAAACCATGTCTATCTAAATGTACTGTGATTTTATTCTTTATAACAGTTTCCACAATTTTTCCCGGCACTAAAGTCAGGCTCACAGGTCTATAGTTTCCTGGATCTCCCCTGGAACCCTTTGTAAATACCGGGGTTATATTGCCATCTTCTAGTCTTCAGTTACAATAGTCGATTTTAATGATAGGTTGCATATCAGCAATAAAATAATAAAAATTATAGCTAGCTAAACTAGACACAATCCAACGTCTCTACAGCTTGGAGAAGAGATGGCTGAAGGGAGATATATAGAGGTTTATAAAATAGTGAGTGGAATGAAATGAGTAAACAATCAGTTTTTACTTTTTAAAAAAATACAAACACTAGGAGATACACAATAAAGTCACTAGGAGATACACAATGAAGTCATTTAAAACTAATGAGAAAAGTCATTTTAAACTAATGAGAAAATATTAATTTACTCAACGCATAATTAAGCTCTCTAATTCATTGCCAGAGGGTGTGGTAAAAGCTGTTAGTGTAGCTACATTTAAAAAACGTATGGACAAGTCCATAAACCATTATTAGGGTGGAGTTGCAGATATCAACTGCTTATTCTTGGGATAAGCAGTTTGGAATATACCTATCCCTTGGGATTCTTCCAGGTACTTGTGACCTAGATTGGCCACTGTTAGAAACAGGATATTGGGCTTGTTGGATTTTTGGTCAGACCCAGTATGGCAAAACTTATGTTCTTAAAACAGCTCGTACTATAATAATCATGTATTTTTAAACAATTTTCTAAGATCCCTGTGGTTCAATTATACTTCAATCATCTATGATTGTCATTAGGATATTTTTTACTGTGGTTGCTCACAAACATGGGCCATCTGGATAACTTACTCAACTTCATGTTGTAATGCTTTTCATTTCCCTTCCAATCAGTACTAACTATAGCTATCTAGGGAACTCTCAATTAGCAATAAAAGTTCTACAAACAAGCATTATGTACACTTTTCATGGGTCCCTCGGTGCTGTTCAAAGTAGTACAATAATGCCCATGGTTAAAAATTGTGTGGGTCCTAATTTTGCATCTTCATTAATAATATTGGTTCATTTCTCTTTTAAGCTACTTTTTTTGTGAAACTGAAATGGCACATAGTCTTGTACATTAACATATTAAAATACTTTTTTTGGTGTATTAGATTTTAGACATTTTTAGAACAGTCCTGGTTCACTTTATACCTGAAAAACTAACAGTGCTACTATTATTTTGAGAATCTTTGGAAGGGCCATTTTGTTCGTACTGGTAAGAAGTCCATATTCAAAAGCCATTTAGATGGGTTATGTAATAGTTATCTGTTTAATAGAGTCATTCATCAAAATGTATTATGGCGTTAATACATGCGATAACGCCATAACGCATGCGATAAAAACATTAATGCATGGCACGAGTGCAAATTTTTGGGAGGGGTGGGATCAGGGAAGAGTTTGGGTTGGATTTAGGAAATGAGGGGCACTATCGCATGGTTTTAACACTGGAAATAACTACACCTTTTTTCCTGGTGTTAGGCTGTGTGATATGCCTGAAATGGCCATAACGCAATTCGCGATAAATTTTTTGAATTGCATTTTGGCCATTTCTGGACTTGTTAGTACCTTTTCAAAGACCGTGAAATACATGAATTTTTTTTATTATTATAGATAACAATTGCCAGCTTTGATCACGTGTGTGATTGATAAAACTTAATGAAATCTTTAACTCTAGACAAACAAAATAAATCCCTTGTTCTTATGAAATGAATTTTAATAACTTTGATATTTAATTTCTTAAAACCATTATAATTAATCCAACAATCCTTGTTATAGCTCTTGCTAATCTCCACATAAATTACCCTACCCACTGGGATAACTTTAGATGACCTATAAGTGACTTTCTTCACTATGCTTCTTATTATTCAGGCGAGCTACAGTCCTGCATAAGTCTAGCAGCACTATAGAAATAGTGAGTAGGAAAGGGTCACGTCATGAAGCTCGAGCCAAGCTGATGCTAAAAAGCAAGTTCCCTGAAACCTCTTAAATATGTTTTATAAAGAGATGAAAACCTGGTGAAATATCATCAGTGGAATATGGAAACCTAACAAAAAGAGCATTAACTTAAACTATACCTGAAATATCAGCCAAATCACAGAGAACAACTTGGGAAAAAATTAAGCTGCAGGACAGCAAGATGGTGACAGAGACCTAAATCACTAACTGCACCAGACATAGAGCAAGACATTTTAAAAAGTTGCTGAAATGCTAGAGATGAAGCTTAAAAAAATACAGACATCCGTAGAGGAGGCAAGAAAAGATTTAATTGTGCAAAACAATAGGATTGCATACCAAGAATAGAATATTGGAGAGTGACAACATAGTGGATGAGATTAAAAAATATTGAAACATTAGTAGAAAGAAAAATATTGTTGAAGGACCACCTTGATGACCAGGAAATAGAATGTGAAGCACCAATATATGAATCATTAGTCTACCATAAAGTGTAAAAATATAGACTTTGGGGTAGATTTTAAAAGCCCTGCGCACGTAAATCCTACTGGATTTACACATGCAGAGCACTTGTATGCCGGCGTGCCTATTTTGCATAGGCCGCCGGCGCGCGCAAGTCCCGGGGCTTTGCTTGGGGGGCATGTCGGGGTCGTGTCTGGGGGGCGTGACAGCAGTCCGTGGGCGGGGCCGGAGGCATGACGGCAGTCCAGGGGTGGGGGCAAGTGCTCCGGAACAGCAGCCTGTGTCGGGGCAGGGAGCCGGCGACAGGCGTAACTCAACGGAATAAGGTAGGGGAGGGGGATTTAGTTAGGGCTGGGGGGTGGGTTAGATAGGGGAAGGGAGGGAAAGGTGGGGGGGGGGGGGGGGGAGGGACAAAAAAAAAGTTCCCTTCGATTTTGGAGCGGCCTCGGAGGGAACGGAGGCAGGCTGCCGATTTTGCGCAGCCTTTCGCGCGCCGACCTCGGATTTTAAAAGATACGCGCAGCTATGCGTGCCATCTTTTAAAAACTGGCATACTTTTGTTTGCGCCAGTTGTGTGAACAAAAGTACGCACGCGCATACGTTTTTGAAATCTGCCCCTTTATGAGAGTAATATGCAGCACTATTTAGCTGGATAAGTTAGGACTTATCTGACTAAGTAGTGGGGGCTGAATATCTGGTCCTGCTAAATGGCCACCACTTAGCCAGATAACTAGTTATCCAGCTAAACAGTTAGCTGGCTAAGTGACCGGCAAGGCGAGGACATTCAGGGGAGGAGCTGACTTATCCAGCTAACTCAAATCAGCCCATAGGTCTATCCTAAAGTTAGCTGGATAAACTTATCCAACTAACTTTAAGATAACTGAATATATTCAGAGGCATAGCTGCACCGCTGAATATATGGGCTAAGTTAGTCGGATAAGTTTATCCAGCTAACTAGCCAATTGCACAGCAGCTCAATATCTACCTCTATGCATGTTATGGAAGGATAGCTCCCAAAGACTTTATAGACATGGAATCTGGTATGTGAATAAGCTGGGGATTTATAAATATAACAATGGGAAATTACAGCCAGCAATAATGAGAATATTGACCTCCATGGAGAAGGTCAAAATTATATCTGTATATAGGGAAGTGAAATTGTTTGAGTATAAGGTTTTTTCAAGACTACTCAGCATGTACCATGGCAAACTAAGGAGTGCCCTCTTTTTTTTTTCTTTCTTATGCTTTTGCGTTTAGGCCTTTAGGTTTCATATTTGGGTGTTTTAGAGTTATATTCAAAAGATCTAGGCACCTAACTAACAGGCCGATACAGTAAAGTCCGCGGGAGAGCGGACGAACGCCCGCTCTCCCGACGCACGTGCGATTCTCTATTTAAATTAGGTGACGCGGTAGATCCGGGTAAAAGGAGGCGCTAGGGACACTAGCGCGTCCCTAGCACCTGCTTTTTGTCAGGAGCGGCGGCTGTCAGCGAGTTTGACAGCCGACACTCAATTTTGCCTGCGTTGGTTCTCAAGCCCGCTGACATCCACGGGCTCGGAAACCGGACGCCAGCAAAATTGAGCGTCCGGTTTTCAGCCCGACAGCCGCGGGCCGAATTAAAAAATTTTTTTTTTAAACTTTTTTTACTTTTCGGGACCTCCGACTTAATATCGCAATGATATTAAGTTGGAGGGTGCACTTTCCTGGCGCCGGAAGAAATTAGCGCCGACCTTTGGGTTGGCGCTAATTTCTGAAAGTAAAATGTGCGGCTTGGCTGCACATTTTACTTTCTGTATCCCGCATGCATACCTAATAGGGCCATCAACATGCATTTGCATGTTGATGGCCCTATTAGGTGCCGCGGGTTGGACGCGCGTTTTCCTCCCCTTACTGAATAAGGGGTAAGGGAAAACGTGCGTCCAAGAGCAGGCTGACAGTACTGTATCGGCCTGTTTAAGAGTTAAGGGGTCCAGGTTCCAAGGGTTTGTCTGACTAAGTTCAGAACTTATATTTTTAATAAAGCCACCCGGGTCTTCAGGCACAATACCCCAGCCCCCCACCCTTCCTAAAGACTTAAAGGTAAGTGCAAGTGGGCACATATCTCCCAAGATGCAGGCCATAGAGACCCAAAGTAGCCCCCCCCCCCCCCATGATACTTAATGCAAAGGTACTGAGCTCCCTCCTGTCCCTCACCCCCATTCTCCCCACCCACTGCAGCCTCTATCCCACCCCCATGAATCCCTCTTATCTTCGCCTGGCCACATCCAGCATTGCTCTGACAGCAGTGCTGGAAGCATACACTAACAATGTACTGGCATTCAAAAAGGACTTTTTAATATTTTGTTGCCTAACTTTAGCTAGATCTGTAACTTTAACTATATCATTTTAGCCTGATACTTTTGACTGTTTAAAGTTAGACATATAGGGATAGATTTTTAAAAAGTACGCCCGCGCGTACTTTTGTTCGCGCACCAGGCGCAAACAAGAGTATGCCGGATTTTAATAGATACGCGCGTAGCCTTTAAAATCCGGGGTCAGCACTCGCAAGGCTGTGCAAAATCGGCAGCCTGCACGCGCCGAGCCGCGCAGCCTGCCTCCGTTCCCTCTGAGGCCGCTCCGACATTGAAACGGCCTCAGAGGGAACTTTCCTTCCACCCCCCCCCTTCCTTCCCCTACCTAACCCACCCCCCAGCCCTATCTAAACCCCCCCTACCTTTGTTCGAAAAGTTACGCCTACCTGAGGCCGGCGCATGATTCCCCAGCCCGGGAGTGGTTTGGAAGCCTCGGCCACGCCCCCAAAACACCCCCGGGCCGGAACCATGCCCGGGGCCCCGCCCCCGGATGACATGCCACCGCGACCCCCCCATACGTCCCAGACACGCCTCCCCCAGGAAAGCTTCAGGACTTATGCACGTCCCGGGGCTTGCGCGCACCGCCGAGCCTATTCAACATAGGCTCGGAGGTGCGCGCAGGGGGAGCTTGGGGCAGGTTTTTTTGGGGGGGTACACGCATATCTTATGCGCGTACCCCTTTGAAAATCTGCCCCATAACTTTCATTTCTTAAAGTTAGCCAATTAGTTACTCACTTCTGACCAAGGATTGGTCCCATTACTGAAGGGACCAAGTATTGGTCTTTTCACTTGGAGTGAAGTGAAAAAATTGATACTATTGTGCCAGGAGCTGTCAACTCTATCACACTTAGAGGTACAAAAATTAAGGGTTGTGCATGCGTGTAGGACGTGCATGGGTCCACCAAGTTTTATAAGTCATCAACATGCACACACACCTTCCGATATGCAAATAACTCACGTCGAACGAAAAAGTGATTTGTATGCAAGTACCTATGTACCTGGGTGTGTGCCTAGGTCCAGGGCTGCATAAGTTTACTTCTGCTATGGAGGAGGTATAAGTTTAAAGTTAAATAAAACAAAACCAAAAACAGGTATCTGAGGGGTCTGGGATAACTGGATGGAGTGCAGGTAAAGAACCAGGGGGGTTTCAAGGATCTAGCTCTAGACTGGGAGAACTGATGAAACTGATCATTTATTTATTTTATTTATTTATTTAATAACTTTTATATACCGTCGTTCGAGAACCATCACAATGGTTTACAGAGATTTAGAGTAACAGATAGTAAAAAATAACAGAGTACAAAAAAACAGTAAAATAAAGTAGCTTGGATATATGTCTGTTATAAAATTCCCTCACACGTGTGGCTCAAATCTGACTTTCTGCAACTGTGTGTGCCCACTTGCAAAACTGGGTGCATACATACATGCGCACAGGAGCACACGCGATAATGTGCTCCTGTACGCCCCTTTGAAAGCTCCTGTCCTGTATTCAGCCAGGATGGCCATTTTTGGGGGTTCAGAAGGTGGGGATTTGGGCAGTACCTTTCTTAAGGTAGGGAATTTGGGGGAAGGTAGGGAGAGAAGGATCATCACTCAGTCAGCACACAAGGTAGTTTTGTTTAGCTATCTGGCTAACTTTAGACCTGCTATTTTTTCTAATATTCAGCATCAGCTAAGTGAATTTAAGTCTTGCCCCAAGAATACCCCTGCCCTATTTCTTTTTTATCCAGTTACATTTTAGCCATGTAATGACTCCCCATTTGAAGCTTATCCATTCAGCAGAGCAGTATATTTAAAACTATGCTTTTCTCTAAATCCAGAACTTGGCCGTAAAAATCATTTTAAATATTGACCTCTATATTATTGGCAAAATGTCATGGTCAGTCTTAACATGAATGAAATCCAGGTATTATTTTGCTTTTACAGATTACCTGAAATGTGCAGTAAAGAACAAGCTTCAGAAGGACCTAAGCAGGCACACGATTAACATAGCACTGGCCCCGGCAGCCCTCTCCCACCTTCATAAAGCCCACCAGAGAAAACATTGGTAACTAATTGGCTAACTGTTAATTTCACTACCGTACACATTATAAAATCACCTGACTTATCATGGCTAAGCCATTTAGATGGATAACCTTTCTGTTATCCATCTAAATGGCTTTTGAATATCTACCCCCAATATGTCTTACAAGTAAGAAATGATATCAGATAAATCCCAAAGCAGCCTCCAAAAAAGATTAGCTTTCTTTCCATAGAAGGAAAATGAAATATCCTTTTCCTTTGTTTCCTCTGAATATAGAAATTGCTTTGGGAAACAGAAATAATTTTGGAAACAGAATAATTTGTTTCTATAAGCTGATGCTATGAAAATAAAGAAGTTATAGAAAAATTGATAAGTGAATAGAGAGAAACAAGGAGTGAATGTATTGGTGATTGTATGCAGGGACATTACTATTGTCAGTAACAGTATAGTAACATTTGTCACAAGTCACAGCATCTCAAGTCTCAATTCACAAGTCTCAGCTCCCTTACTGTATCTTTAGTTAGTGTATTAATTATCCTTTGATTTTATTAGCTAGTGAATAAGTACAATAAGTGGGATATACACCTAATAATTAGTAGTTGTCATAGTCTTTGTATAAGTATGTTTCAAATATGTTTTAAAATTTGGATTATTGTATTAATTATCCATGTTTTTATGTATCTCGCTTAGGGCCTTGGTACAAGCGATAAATACATTTTAATAAATACAAAAAAATACAAATACACTTACCTGGCAGAATTGTCAGGTATAGGAAGAAAGTATCTCTTTTTATTTTAGTTAAAGATAAAATAGTAGGTGGAGAGTCTGTGTTTGGATTCAAGAGAGATGACATGGTCAACATTCAAGAATTCCTGCCTCCAGTCTCTAGCCACAAACACTAGCTTTATTAGCTAGCTCCTAAAGCTTAAATGTTTCAATTTACCATTCTCAGTCTGTGCTTGCTAGCTCCATCTACTAGCTGCTGTTTTGGGGGATGTGAAAGTTAAGTGTGTACACCATCAAATTGAGACTTTAAAGGAAAGGGTTTTATCTGAAAAATATTTATTACAAACACAGTAGAAGAGAGTGTTGGCATCTTGACATAAACTGGGGTCCCCTGGCCTGAGTTAGGATTGATACAACCCAGGAGGGAGACCTACCGCAGGTTCCTAATGTCAGGAGACGAGGCTGGAGGAAGACAGGGGCCAGCTGAAGCTTCACCACTACCAACCCCATTCCCCATAGGTTGAGCCCTTGGGTGCCGGGGCCGGCTGGACTTAGGTGGCCCCTGTGTGGAAGCTCCGACGCAGTATCAGAAGCGAGGTCCAAGGGACAGCTGTGACCAGGCAGGAAGAAGTCCGATCCGAAGTCCTGGGCAGGTCGCAAGCAAGCAAGGTGGAGTCTGATCCGAAGTCCTGGGCAGGCGGCATGCAAGCAAGGTGAAGTCCGATCCGAAGTCCTAAGCCAGGGAGGTCCATCCGATGGAAGAAGGAACAAGGAGCGAGGAGCCGGAGGCAGGAACAGGAATGGGTACTGGAACTGAAGGCAGGTACTGGGCAGAAGAAGCACTGGGAACCACCACTAGAGAGGCAGGAGACTCGTTGCCAAGTCGTGGGATTCCTGCAGAACTAGGCCTAAAGTAGGCCAGGACTGGTGACGTCATCCAGCGGGGCCCATGGAATTTCCCGCCGTTGGTCCTTTAAATTGCGGCCATAGCCGCGCACACATAGGGGAAAGGCCCAGCAGGCTGAAAAGCAGGCGGCGTCCTGCGCGCCAGGGAAGGCCCGGCGCAGGGGAGGCAAACAGAACAGCTAGAGGTGTCAGAGAGGACCTGGAGGCCGGCGGCCCAGCAGTGCAGCGTTAGGAAATGTGGGGAGCCGGTCTGGGGCAGTCGGTAATTGAAACAGAGAGAGAGAGAATATACACAAGACTAAGGTAATTTGGACATAGCAGTAAAGCATAAAAACACGAGAGTACTTCTCTGTAGGAAGTTCTTAAACCTTTGAAGATATTCAGAGAAACACAAAGAATCAATTCTTAGTGTTAAAGCCAAAATAGTAACACAGATCATAATAATAAAAATTATAAAGATAACAAAGTAATACTTATCTAACAGTGATCTGTTTATTTAATTGAAAACCAGTTTTAGAATAGTATGCCTGCAAAATAAAAGAGATTTAGAGATACCAAATGTTGTTTGATTTTTTTGAGAAAAATTACTTTGTGTTGATAACATAACTGCAATACAAAGCTATTATGCATATTAACTAAACATTATTTACAAAGGCCTCCCAGGATAGATGTTGCGGACCTGTTAGATGGTCTTTTCTTCAGCTGTTAAAGGATGAAGCTTGGGAAGAGTATGTGATGGCCAAGATAGGACCAGAGGTTTCAAAAGGGAAGCATGAAAGGAATTGTGGATCCTCAGGGATGGAGGTAGTCGTAGCTGGTAGGTGACGGGTCCCAGTTGACAGAGCATGGGAAAGGGACTGATATAGCGAGGTGCCAGGCGCATGGACGGGAGTTTCAGTTGGATGTATTTGGTGCTGATCCAGACCCTTTTACTGGTTCTGAAGTGTGGAGCAGGTCTTCGGCGGGCAACCGTGGTTTTCTTGGCTCTCTGACTGGCATTCTGTAGAAGGAGCTGAGTGCGTTTCCAAAGATGGGGTAATTCACACACCGTTAACTGGGCAGCGGGAGAGGTACAGTTAAAGGTAAAGGCAGCACCAACTCAAGAGGTGATGGGGTATTGGGAGGGCTCTCAAAAGACCCCCGGGGAGGAAATTTAATATTTATAGAGGGGCAATTTCTCTGCCCCAGGGCCTTTAAACCAATGGCAACCCTGTGAGACGTGGGCTGCGATCACGAGGTTTTGGACCCCTGCCATGATATTTTATCTCACAGAGTTTTACCCTGAGCAGTCGCCATGATATTTTGTCTGGGAGGGGCTAAATTCACAGGGACAGACAACCCCTCAATATTTTGCCCATCCCACAACTTCATTAATCTCCCCCTTAGCTGCCTAAGGGGGTTATTTTCTAATCCTATCGCACGCGAAAAGGGACTTTTCGCACGCAATAGCTAGATTGGAGCGGAGTCGGCACCAGAAGATGAGGAGTTGAGGCGGCATCGGGGTGGACGCTGCGGAAACTTCGCTGGCGGCGATAAGGTAAGACCCCTTATCGCTGCCAGTAGCGCGCCCAATAGCACCACCTTTCATGATGGCGCTATTGGGTGCGAAAGCCGGCAGCGATCACACTGCGGTGGTGTGATCGCTGCCGGCTTTCGCAGGCCCACCCCCCATTACTGCTCGATTCACAAAGCCCTGCAATTTTAGAAAATCCAGGCCTAAATTTGGGAGCTCATCTTTTTTGGAATATTGGCCTCTCAGAGTTTAATGCTGCAGTGCTAGTCTTCCAGAGATTATAGGTCATTGACCACTATGAAATGAAGATGGGATTTTTCTTGAGCTATACCCCAGTCTTATGTATTCACTCAGATTTTTGGTTGGACTGATGGTTTAGAAATGGAATAAATAGATAAATAAACAACAAAAAATAGACAATCAGGTTTGGTGATTTCATTTGACCAAAGGGATGTGCATGATGCCATAGTCAGGAAAATATTTAAAATAATTTTAATGTGTTCATGTTTTGAAGTTCTATGGACTTTATGGGGCAGATTTTCGAATCGGCGCACACGGAGTACATTTGTGAGCGCTACCCGGCGCGCACAAATGTACACCCGATATTGTAACAATTGCGCGCTGCCACGCGCATGTTACAAAATCCAGGGTTGGCGCGCGCAAGGGGGTGCACACTTGTGCATCTTGCGTGCGCCGAGCCCTAGGGGAGCCCCGATGACTTTCCCCGTTCCCTCCAAGGCTGCTTCTAAATTGAGGCTGCTCCGAAATTGGAGCGTCCTCGGAGGGAACTTTTCTTCCGCTCCCCCCCCCACCTTCCCCTCCCTTCCCCTATGTAACCCACCCCCCAGCCCTACCTTAATCCCTCCTACTTTGTTTCACTTTTTACGCCTGCCTCTGGTAGGCGTATCTTGCGCGCGCCGGCCAGCTGCCGGCGCGCCATCCCCCCGGCACAGCCACTGTGCCAGAGGCCTCAGTTCCGCCCCCAGACGGGCGCCATGCCCCCGTCCTCGCTCCCTTCCCGCCCCTTTTTCAAAGCACCAGGACATACACTTGTACCAGGGCTTGTGCACGCCACCGAGCCTATGCAAAATAGGCTCGGCGTGCGCAGGAGCAGGTTTTCAGGGTTACACATGTAACTCTTTGAAAATCTATCCCTATGTGTAACACTTTGACATTGGCACTGGTTTTTTTTTAATTGTATTAAAAAAAATTAAAAATGGCTTTGCAAGGTGGCCAATGATTTAACAAGTTTTTCTGGTGGAGTGCTTCTCCAGTCCAGAGGTTTTTATAAGCATCCCTCTTATAATCGCTTATGAGCTGTTAAAAACATCGTTTTGTTATGCAGATCAGCAAGACATCACATATTACCAAAGAATTAGAAAAATTCACCCGGTACCATCAAATTCTGAATGTATCTATCATAATTTTAAAAAAAGGTAGTAATCTGAAACTTTGTTAAAAAATAAAAGTTAAAAACTTCAAACAAAAGAAAATGTCTTATTGAGATTTTCTTCTAAGCATGTCAAAGTCATGTGCCGGACCTCGGCTGTTATTATTTCTTCCTGGATTATTTTGATATCATTGTCAATTTGATATGCTGTTTCCTCCCTAAATTCTGCAGTCTTGCTGTGAACAGGTTCTCACATTTTTGGCCTAGCTTCTAATGATGTTCCCCTAGGTCTGAGAACAGGAGATTCAGCACGTTCTCCACTTCTCATAGGTTTCCTGATTTTTGGATTCGCAGTTGCAACATGCACTCTGTGTTGCTGTTATCATCCTGGCTTGTGACTTGGTTGAGAAATAACTGAGCTGAGATCTGTTTTGTGAAGCTTTTATATAATATGCATATGCTGACATTTTTTCCTTGCCATGGCATCTGGTGTGCAAAGCTGCTTCAATTTTTTTTTTAATAGTGTCTCTGCTAACCATCCTTTATTTGATATGCACAAAACCATGTTTGCTGGCTGATATGTTTGCCAGATTAGGATGACTTTGTGGTTGGTGGTGTGTTATAATGAGATTTCTCAATAGGAAGCAAAACAGTCTGCAGAAGCTGCTTCATAGACACATGACAAGTTTGTCTGCAATGGCGGCTGAAATCTTACCAGAATTTTGAAATGTACTTCCTCCTGTTTTATAATTGCCTTTAGATTTCTCATTATAAATTGTCATTAGTATTTATAATGTTTAGAATTATAGCTATAATATTATTTAATGAAAACCTAGGGCCTCATTTTCTAAAGTATCGCAGGCCTGCGATACTTTAGAAAACTGCGCTAATGGGGGGCGTGGCTTGAAGCCGGGGGGGGCGGTCCTGCGCTAGCCGGCAGCGATCGCACCGCTGCGGTGCGATCGCTGCCGGTTTCGCACCCAATAGCGCCACCATAGAAGGTGGCGCTATTGGGCGCGAAGTAGGACGCGAAAAGGCCCTTACCTTTTTGCCATCTGCGGCGTCTTCGCGGAGTCGGCCCCGGTGACGCCCCGACTCCTCCTCTTCCCGGGCCGACTCTGCCCCAATTTAGGTAGCGCAGGCGTGCGCTACCTTCGCAGGCTATCGCAGGCTTGCGCTGACAGCGCAAGCCTGCGATAACCATGGTAAATAAGGCCCCTAGTGCTCAACCTTCATTATTAATCAATTTGTCTTTGGATAGTAACTGCTGCTATGGTGTA
The DNA here is from genome assembly GCF_901001135.1 of Rhinatrema bivittatum. NCBI lineage: Eukaryota > Metazoa > Chordata > Amphibia > Gymnophiona > Rhinatrematidae > Rhinatrema > Rhinatrema bivittatum. The sequence continues at coordinate 107,890,498 of NC_042617.1, read as the reverse complement.
CTGTGCCTGCTGCTCCCACTTTGTATAAAAATAAGATGAAACACAAGGCTTGCCTGTTTACCCACCATTAATAATAAAGTTGATCTATTTTTCTTAGTGAACAATACTAGGATTTACTATTTAAATATGCCTGATAGTTCAAATTACAGATGAGAATTCTGTGAAGCAGCTACCACATCACAAAATAAGACATATAATTGAACCATTGGCAGGTATTGAGAATTGATCGACCTCTGACTAATTTTTATAATGAAACCTCTGTCAGTACTTAAGGGCATAGTCTGAAGCGACAGTTGATGAAAGTGGATCCTTTTGATAAATACTTGAGTAAACAGTTTTGAAGTATGTAAGGTTGTGACACTTATTTATTATATAAGAACTTAAGATTTGCCATGATGGGTCAGATAAAATGTCCATTAAGTCCTAAATCCTGTTTCTAACAGGGACCAATCCAAGTCACAAGTCCCTGGCAGGATCCCAAAAGATCAATAAATTCCATGTTGCTTATCCCAGGGATAAGCAGAGGATTTCCCAAAGTCACCTTAATAATAATTACATAAGAAGAGGGAGTATTGGTGTTTGATAATGGGAGATGTCTTATCATGATAGCATAGTCCATATATCAGAAAGGCCCAGTGGGTCTTTTGTTCTTTCTTGATTTCTTTTTGAGCTCTTATCCAGGCAAAATGGCTGCAGCTGATGCTCAGAACCCTCAGGCCTTCCAGGAGAGTGAGTAAGCTCGGGATCCCACTGGAACCCAAAGGAAATATTTTGGTAAAAGAGTAATATACACACAACAAAGAACACAGTATACTAATTCAAACTAGTTTATATCAAATATATCTCACAGTAGTTTATCTCTCTTAATATTCTTTTTAATCTCAAAATGCAGAATACTCAACTATTAAATTTCAAGTGCCTATACATGAATCACACTACCTCATTCACACTATACTCAAGCACTCCTTCATAATATATTAGACATCATGTTCAAATTACAAATAATTAAAAGAAGCCACTTCAATCCCCTATGCCCGTCATGAAGCACCATAGAGAGTACCTTGAAAACAGTCTCTTAAAATGGAACAAGTCTTCAAATTCATATATCATAGCAAATTTGTAAATCCCAACCATATATGTGGATTTTGGAGTCAATATCATAGAAGAGTGATGTTCAAGTTCATGTACCATATGTTCAAAATCTTGAGTCAAAAACACCATTATGATTCTCAACGTCACTTCTCTAAAGCAGATATAAATCTGAGTCCAAGCATGTACACCTACAATGCTTTGGAGAGGCTTAGGATTCTTATCAATAATATTGCATAAAAGTAAAATTGACTTCATCATCACAGAAATTACTTTTTTATGGCTTCAAAATTCAATTACTACAAATAGTTGATCCCGACTGTGCAGCATTTCAGCATCTGAAATGCATGCGTCAGGGGAATGATATCATCAATCTGTAAAAGAAGTAATATTTTCATAGCACTCATGTACTTATTATTAATCCTATCAAACTTTTCTTTAAAAAACAAAGAATACAATTCAATTGCTTACTGCCCTGTGGACTATTCTACATTGGTAAAACCATTCAGAAAATAAAAGTAAGGATTCACAAACATATTAGCTGTATGAATCGTGTGAACTGGGAGGCACCTCTAGTTACACAGTGGATAGACGGAAGTTCAAGTATTGATGATTTAAAGTTCATGGTGTTAGAAAAACCAGAGTGACACTGTCGAGGTGGTGATTTTGGAAACTTTTTGTTACAGAAGAATAAACCTATATCTTTAAATGAGATATATGTGCCCCTCGGGGTTTAAAGAGGTGGAGTGGGTAGTTATTTTCTAACATTTTTCAATCTGAATCATGTGAGTATTAGTGCATATGTAAAATGTGATATATGATTGGGTGGTAGATCTTTAAATAACAAAGTGACGTTGAATATTGTGATTTAAAGCACCATGTTGGAATGGGAGAAATGCTGTTTGAATTGTATTTGTTGTTTCTTAATTAAAAGTTTGATAGTTAGGATTAATAAAAAATACATTAGTACTATGAATATAGAATTTCTCTTTACAGATTGATGATTCAGATGCCAAAATGCTGCAGCATCGGGATCAACTATTTATTAATTGAATTTGAAGTCATAGAAAGTAATTTCTGTGATGATGAAGTTAGTTTTATTTAGGCAATGTTATTGATAAGAATTCAAAGCCTCTGCGAAGAACTGCAAGTGTAAATGTTTGATTTAAAGTTGGAGTCAGAGTTACATCTGCTTTAGAGAAGTGACGTTGAAAATTGTAACGGTGTTTTTGATACATGATTTTGTACATCTGATACATGAACTTTTATTTTATGAGATTGACTCCAAAATCCACATCTATGCTTGGGATTTACAAAGTTGCTCTGATATATGACTGTTTTCAAGGTTTTCTCTATGGTGTTTCATGACAGAAATATGGGATTGAAGTGGCTTCTTTTAATTATTTGTAATTTGAACATGATGCCTAATATAGTATGAAAGTGTTTGAGTATAGTGTGAATGGGGTGGTGTGATTCATGTATAGGCACTTGGGATTTAATAGTTGTGCATTTTGCATTTTAGATTAAAAAGAATATAAAGCGATATAAGCTACAGTGAAATATATGATATAAACTGGTTTGAATTAGTATATTTTTTCTTTGTTGTGTGGATGCTTCTAGATATGTAAGAACAGGTTTTTCTGTTAATGTTAAAAGAGGAGTAGTGACTAAGCTCCTTGTTCTGCAAGGAGGATCTCAAGTTTTATTACAAGAGGTGGCTTTTCAGTCTGGAGCAAAGGACAGTTACCAAGACCAATGGATTTACCCCAAAGGTTTCTGCCCCAAGAATTGGTGGCAGAGGCTCACAAAGTGTGTATTTCAGAGGATTCTCTAAACTGAAGAATCCTCAACCAGAGGAGGATTTCACTATCAACCACAACAAGACAGTTCAATTTCCTGCTTGGAGAGGAAGTCTGCAGACTTAAAGGTTTATTTACTAAAGATGTTCTCTTTTGTGTCCATGGGAAAAACGATTAATAAGTAAGATCTTAAGTCAAGTCCTAGTGCAGGGAATTTTATAACATGTGTCCATCCAGGACATGACCAGTTTCACCAGTTCATCCACCAGTTTGCCCAGACTACAGCTAGGCCCTCAAGACCCCCGGTACTTTGGCCTGCACACTTCCCCCCCCAGTTAACCCAGACACCTCAAGCACTTCATAGATGGCTGGAAATAGTTGTAGTCAGACTTACACCTCATCCATAGCAGAAGTAACTTTCAACTGCAAGGGACCTGGACGCGCGCCCAGCTGCATACGCACGTACATAATATTGTATCTCTTGGCCCCGTCCCAGAACACCCATGCTCCACTCGCATTCCGCCCCTTTTTTCCCCCAATGTGAGGTAGCTAAATCGCAACTCTACCCCAGAATGCCTCTTCTCAATGCACATAAAAATATGTGGGAAACTGACTGACTTACTTTCTGCTACATGCACATGGCAGTATCACCGCGTTTTTGTCTCACAGAAAAAGTCTGCAAGACAAAAGAATGCAGCTGGGGACTAAAACACGCACAATGGCAACCCCCAATGTATGGGACCGCCATTGCTTTAAAAGGCCATGTACCCCAGCATGACCCCTCCCCCAAAATAGTAATGAATTGACACCAGGGGGGTCTTACCAGACTTCTCTGCCCACTCCAGGACTGCCAAGATAGAGATTTACAGAATCAGAGCATTGCCTAGTTGAGGGTCCTATTGTGGCTTGCCAACTGATTAAAAGAAAAGAGAGGGTAATGCTAAATGGTAAATTTTCCCATTGCAGAAAGGTGAATAGTGGAGTGCCCCAGGGATGTGTTCTGTGACCACTGCTTTTTAATATATTTATAAACAACCTGGAAATGGGAACCAGTGAGGTGATCAAATTTGCCAATGACACAAAATTATTCAAAGCTGTTAAATCATAAGAATATTGTGAGAAATTGCAAGAGGACCTGGCAAAACTGGGAGACTAGGTATGCAAATGGCAAATTAAATTTAATGTGGGCAAGTTCAAAGTGATGCACTTAGGGAAGAGTAATCCAAATTAAAGCTACACAATGCAAAGTTCCACATTAGAAGTCACCACTCAGGAAAAGAATCTAGGTATCATCACTGAAAATACATTAAAATCATCTGCTCAGTATGCAGCAGCAGTCAAAAAAACAAATAGAATGCTAGGGATTTTTAGGAAAGGAATGGAGAATAAAACAGAGAATATCATAATGCCTCGGTAATCGCTTCATGGTGCAATTTCATCTTGAGTGTCGTGTGCAATTCTGGTCATCACATCTCATAAGATATAGTAGAATTAGAAAAAGTACAGAGAAGAACATCCAAAATGATAAAGGGGATGGAACAATCCTCTTATGAAGAAGGCTAAAAGATTAGGACTCTTCAGCTTGTAGAAGAGATGGCTGTTGAGAGATATGATAGAGGACTACAAAATAATGAATGGAATGGAACAAGTAAATGTTAATCAGTTGTCTACTCTTTCAAAAAGTACAAAGACCAGGGAACATACCTTGTAGATACTAAGTAATACATTTAATACTAATAAGAGAGAATACTTTTTTTACTCAGTGCATAATTAAGATCTGGAATTCATAGCCAGAGGATGTGGTGAAAGCTATTAGTGTAGCTGCATTAAAAAAATGGTTTGGACAAGTTTTTGGAGGAAAATTCCATTAACCATTATAAAGTTAGAGTTGCAGAAATCCACTGCTTATTCTTGGGATAAGCAGCTTGGAATCTATCTACTCCTTGTGAACCTGCCAGGTACTTGTGACTTGGATTGGCCACTGTTGGAAGCAGGATACTGGGCTTGATGGATCTTTGGTCTGACCCTGTGGTGTACATCAATCACCAAGGAGGGATGAAGAGTCACATGGTGGCTCTGGAGGCTCAGCAACTCATCTCAAGGGAATAGCAGCATCTCACATTGCGGGAATGGACAGCATGTAGGCAGATTTCCTCAGCAGGCAACAATTAGATCCAGGGAAATGGGAGTTGTCCCCGGAAGCCTAGGATTGCATTTGTGCCAGGTGGGGTGTTCCCCAGTTGGATCTCATGGCAGTGCATGCCAGTGCAAAGGTGGCAGGATCTTTCAGTCTCAGAAAGGAGATCAGCTTGGAAGGGCTGGATGCGTTAGTGTGCCCATGGCCGACGGGGGTTCTTCTGTATGTTTCCTCATTGGCCACTCATAGGTCGCATTTTGCAGCACATAATCGCATCTAGGGAAGGTGGTGCTGGTGGTGCTAGAGTGGCCTGGTCTGCTTTGGTTCGTGGATCTGGTGTCTCTTGCAATAGAAGGGCGCCTCAGGTTGTCCTTTCTACAGCAGGGGTTGTCTAAGGACCTAGCCTATAGTTCATTGTGCGTCCAGGTTCCAGCCTCGGGTTATCTTAGGGGCAAGTTGCAGAGGAGGTATTTGGCCTCTCATCCAGATGTGGTTCGATTCTTGAAGGGGGTTAAGCATTTGTGGCCTCTGGTTCAGAAAGTATGCCTAGATTGGAACCTCAACTTAGTTTTGCGGGTGCTCTGTGGGGCACCATTTGAGCCCTTAAGATAAATGTCTTTGAAGGATCTGACTTTGAAGACAGTTTTCTGGTGGCCATATGTTCAGCCAGGTGGACTTTGGACTTCTTGGAGAAGAAGTCCATTACCTGCTATTAATTAAGTTGACTTAGAAAATAGCCACTGCTATTACTAGCAACAGTAACATGGAATAGACTTAGTTTTTGGGTACTTGCCAGGTTCTTATGGCCTGGATTGGCCACTGTTGGAAACAGGATGCTGGGCTTGATGGACCCTTGGTCTGACCCAGTATGGCATGTTCTTATGTTCTTATGACCCAGTGGCAAGTCTTATTTCCTTTTGTCCTGAAGTGATTGGTAAATGAACAAAAGACAAGAAACAGAGGGTTAAACTGAATGGTCAGTTTTATGAATGGAGAAAGGTTGTTAGTGGAGTGCCTTAGGGGTTTCTATTGGGACCTGCACTATTTAGCATATTCATAAATTATCTGGAAAAAGGTAAGGTGACCAGAATTGCAGATGACCCAAAACAGCGGATTGTGAGGAAATGCAGAAGGACCTTGTGAAACTAGGAGACTGGACTTCTGAATGACAGATACAATTTAATGTGCACAAACGCATAGTAATGCATGTAGGGAAAAATAATTCCAATTATAGGTACTCAATGCTGGGTTCCATGTTAGGAGTCACCACCCAAGAAAAGGACTTTGGAGTCTTTGTGGACAATACCTTGAAATCTTCGGCTCAGTGTGCATCAGCGGTCAAAAAGACAAATAGAATGTTAGGAATTAATTGGAAACGAATAGAGAAAAAAATCTGAAAATATCATAATGTGATCGCACTGTTGTGGGTCTGTCCCACGGACTGCCACTCTTACCTCCAGCCCCGGATCCAATTCGGCTCCAACAGACACCGAGGGAGATTTCCCGACTCTCACATGATACCTGCCACAAGCTGCCAGACTTCCCCGCTCCTGGGACCTCCAATGTTGCTCTTCCCCATCAGCATGGCAGATCGCCGTGCTCAGCCAACTTCTAACACCGCCTCTGGCCCTGGCTGATCTTGCTCTTCTTAAAGGGCCAGTGGCGGGAAACCATGGCTGGCAGTGCTTGATGACATAACTGGGACTTTGGTATATAAAGTCAGCCAGAACCACCTCCTCAATGCCTTGGCAATAGGTTGACTCCATTAGAGAAGTGCTTTGCATCTACGTTCCTGGTTCCTGATTTCCCTTTGTGTCCTTCCTGAGTTCCTGTGTCCTGTTCCTGGTTCTTTTGAGATCTTGCCTTCGTGATCAGTCTCCCCTTTGTCTGTCTCCAGTGTCTCATCTTGCTCCTTTGGTTCCTCATCCTCCTCTTTTCTCTTTGTTCCTCATCTCATTTGGATTGGCCTTGACCTTGCATTGGTCTTCTCACTTTGACTTTGGATTGGACTTCTAGCTTGACTTCTGATTGGACCTCAACACTGCTTGACCTCCACCTACCTCTGACCACTGCCTGCTCACTGTTACTGCTTGAATTCTGCCTGTCCTGACCTCTGCTTGAACCACGATACTGAGTGAACTCTGCCCACCTCTGACCATAGTGTTTCGACCGTTGCTGCTCGACGCCCTCATTCTGCCCTCTTTCCCTCTGTGGCGACTCCCTCCAGGTCTGATGGATGGCTGGCTGCCACGGTGTCTCCATGCCATCTCACTCCAGCATCGCCGGACCGGCTCGAAGTTGCAGATCCATCATGTTTGCCTGATGACCTAGGGCATGCGCACGCTCTGACTGAAGTACCAGCAAGGGTGCGAACTTTAGCAGCGTCCCCCTGAGATGACATCATCCGCTTCCAATATTTAAAGTCTCTATTTTCACTATCGAATTGAGTTAGCAAGGAGTGGAGAAGTTATGGATACGGATCCGTCTACGATTCCTCCAAGCTACTCTGCCTCCTCGGACTTACCAGAGGTACCCGCTCCTCGCGGGCCTCGCACTTTCTTTACTTTCAGATTATAAATAGGAACCGGTACTCGCTCCTCGAGGGTCCATGTTCCTGGACACTCTGAAGATTCTATACTCCCCGGAAGATATCGCTACTATAAACAATTGTGAATTACCATTGCTCTCTCAGAGCTTTCCCTGGAACCAAGTACTCGTTCCTCGAGGGCCTAAACCTCTCCAGCTCCTGAGCTTCCTTGAGACCTTATGTGAGTTTTGTCATCTAGTTCTGTTCATGAACCCTGTCTACTCTGCCTACTCATGTTCTACAGTTTCTCAACAGCTCAGCCATCCTGGATCGCTGTTCCAGTACCTGAGGGACTACAGCCCTGCCGGGCATATCAGCTCATTACTGCCACCTCTGGTGGTTTCTAAAATCCTGTTTAATAAAAGAATTATGTGTATCTGTCTCCATACTCAAGCCTAGCCGGTGGTCCCTCTCAGGATATCCCCCTGAGGGCGTGGTCATCTGCCACCGGGCCAGGGATCCTCCCACAACTATATATATCTCCTCATGGAGACTCATAACAGATTGCTAACTCCTTGCAACAGATCACAACAGATTGCTAACTCCTCCTTCCTTAGGAGTCATCATTAACTACTATCTGATTGCTCTTCCCATCAGCATAGCAGATCCTAACACACAGCCTGAACCTGCCTCCGTTTGCCTGCTGCCTGTCCTGATTCCACTTTCTTCACCGTGCTGGTCTGCAACCTCTTCTATGTGACAGATCTTCATCTCCACAGAGGCCCACACCTAAGTCCAGCCAGCTCTGGCACCCGGGGGCTCATCATAAGGGGAACGAGGGATGGAATTGGTAAAGCTCCAGTTGTCCTCTGTTCCAGCCAGCTCCTTTTGCCGATGGTGGGAACCTGCAGGGTTTCTCCCTGCAGGTTGCGCCAACAACACCTCAGCCTAAGGGTCCACTTCCATATCACGCACTTTGAGTATTAGTGTAGTTTGGGTCACCCCATCTCAAAAAAGATAAACGGCACAGAACAGCTATAGAGAAGGGTGATTCATAAAGGGAATGAAAAAGCTCCTTTATGGAAAAAGATTAAACAGATGAGAGCTTTTTAACTTGGAAAAGAGATGACTCAGAGGGGACATGATTGAAATTTATAAAATCGTGAGTGGGGTGGGATGGGTAAATAAGGAAAGGTTATTTACCCTTTCATACAATGCCAGGGCTAAAGGACATCTCATGAAACTAGCAACTGGCAAATTTAAAACAGATCATCAGAAATATTTTTTCACTCAGCACACAATTATGCTATGGAATCTACTGCCAGAGTATAGGCAGTATAGGCAGAGTATAGGCCAGGCTTCATCATTCAACGCAGAATGATAAATCCTGTGAAAATGGGGGGCGGGGGAGTGACGGGGGGAGCGGGCCTGCAAAAGCCCACAGCGAAAACACCGCCGACTCCGCCCCTCCCCGCCCTGACTCCTCCCCGCCCCGACTCTTCCCCTCCCCCTAATTTGCATCATATCACATGCATTAGGTCCCTAATGCATGCGATAAGGGTTTAGAAAATAACCCCTATAGTGGGGTTTAAAAGAGAACTGGACAAGTTTCTGAAGGAAAAGTTTATAAATAGTTATAAGCCAGGTAGACTTCGGAAAGCCAGGACTTATCCCTGGGAGTGAGATATAAGAAATAGATCAACTATTGGGGATTTGACAGATACTTGTGATCCAGACTGGCCACTGTCAGACAGGATGCTGGGCTTGAGGGACCTTGGTTTGACTCAGGATGGCACTTCTTATGTTCTTAAGCTCTTAAGCATTTTCAATTTGGTCTTTAGATAGAGAAAATTCAGCTCAAATATCTCTCTTCTTCTTAATAATTGAAATGAAAATTGTTTACAAAGTTTAAAATTATCTATGTTCATGTGCATTGGTGACATTTCAGATTTTATTATGTTGAACTTTTTCAATTAATATAACAAACAATTTTAAAACAATTATGGAAAAGTAGATACCTTGATTTATGTTGGTTAGGCATTGTCTCTTAGAACTGATGTCAGAGCTAAACAGATTTGTCTGGGGATTTGAGGGCAAAATGTCAGTAATTAAACATCTGCATATGCTGTAAGTAATTTGTCTTCCCATGGTTCTAAATAGATTTGCCTGAATTGCGGTACATGTGATTGAAATGATATGCCATCTGTTTAGTACAAAGGAACTGTAAAATGATAACTCAGCAAGTTCACTCTCCTTCTGACCTTTTGAGTCTGACTTTGATTGTGTAAGCTATCCCATTACATTATTCAAAATTCTTCCCCACAGCAGTTTTACCTCTGGTCTCAGAAAATAGGGTTCTCCTTTGTTATTTTGCTTAGTCAAGTTAATAATTCTTTTTATGCAAGACAATACTATTCATGTTGATACCACAATTTATCTATATTATACTGGCAATTTACATACAGCAGAATCAGCAGATGGTGAAAGGAAAAGCTGGAAATAAAATCATACTCTTTAAAGGACTCTGCTCATAACAAATTATTTTGAATCGGTGAAATAAATAAATATTTCTCCTTCCATAATCCACAAATTAATAAAGATTAAAATCTTGATCCACCACAGTTAGAGCAATACACCACTGCATGAATATAGTGTGCACCTGATAAACCAGCTGAAAAATACAGTTCTAAGGGGAGATTTATCATGATGTGATAGAGCTATAATGTGCGTTAAGCAGCATTTATCACACGATATAACCATATCACGGTGATATTGCATGATATTCATGATATTGCTCATATTTTAAAAAATCCACCCCCTATTACAATTAGCTGCCTTGCATTCTTTTGCATGTAGAAAATCACATGCATGCAAGCAGCTAATGCATAGTAAATTCTATATAAATAAAATAACGTGGCTGACTTAAAATGTTTCAGACACGTGATTTATCTGCATTTGAAAACATTATAGCATGGGAGCACCGGGACCCTAGCGCAGGTCCCAAAGCTCCTGCGCTAGAATTAAAGGGCCATGTGGTCCGAAATGATCCCCCAGCCAAATTAGTAAAAAGAAAAATCACTGGAGTCATACTAGACTCACACCAACCATGGGGCCACCATTCGAGATGGCCCTGCAATAAAAAGTTTCAAAAAAGATAAAGGGGATTATGTGCCAATGCTCTGCTTCCTGCCCCAAACCCCTCCCCATGATTTCAAATACCCCCAGTCCAAAACACCTACCTTTATCTAACTCCTCCAGGCCCCCCTTTCCAATAATAGGTAACCGAGGTAGGGACCCTCCTACCCCAACCTCCTGGTGGCCTAGTGCCTCCCCCCCCCCCCCCCCACCCCAGATCCTCCCTGACCTCCTTACATTTAAAAGATCATTGCTGTCAGTGGAGGGCATAGAGTACCCCCTAGCACAATAAGGGCAAAGGCCAGTTGGCACCATTTTGTAAAATTGCACTGACTGGGCCTGTGGCTAGAGAATGCCCTAGGCCCTCCCACTGACCTCAATGAGCTTTTTAAGGTAGGGATGATGGGGGGTCCAGAGGAGGGGGTCCAGGGAATTTTTAGGGGTTGGGGGGGAGGAGATCCATACTTAGATTACCTAGTATTGGAAAGGAGGGTCCAGGGGTGAAGTGGGGGCAGATATTGGGAGTGATAGATTTTGATTTTGGACCAGGAGGTATTTGAAATCATGGAGGGGTTTGGAGCAGGGCATTGCTCAAAATGGCTGGGTGGAGGCCATTTGGAAAAAATGGGCACCGTGGGCTTGGATCCTTGGGGGACTCCAGGTACTCACTGTACCACTGATAATTGCTTCCATGTTGGAAGAGAGGGTCTGGGGGGAAGGGGATTTCCAATCAATTGGACTCTGGGAGCTGGGATTCTGCATTAAAGAGGAGGGGTTGGAATGGGGTCCTGCCCATTTTTCTTCTAGGCCCTATGCGTTACATCGAAGTCTATTATACACAGCACTAATAATCATGCTGGAAGCTGATATGGTTTCCAACTCACACTTTTACTGATTTAAAGATGGAATACTTAATAAACAGGTTCCTTACAGCTCTTGATATTTACAAGGTCATTTTTTTAGCTTTAGATCTCTAATATATTTATGATCTTACTGTTCTATCATTTTTTTTATTTCTGGACACTACAGCTACCTCCAAGGGCACCAGGGGGTGGGATGGGAATCTATCCAAAAGCCCAAGGACTTTTTTTTTCCTTGGGGGGGGGGGGCCTTTCTTGAGGCAGAAAGGCCCTTTTAATGCTAGGCCGCTGGTGCATTGGGAGGTGCCTCAGCATTCCAATGCTGCTGCGGTCAAATAACAACTCCAGAGTTGTTAAAATACTGTAGCTTGCCAGGTTTTACAAAACTGTGTTATTGTATTTGCATATAATTTCCTATGCATTAGCTGCTTTGCATGCATTTGAACATTTTATGTATGCAAATGGATGCATAGAAGTTAATTTTAATTGAGGTGTTATTTCTCCACAAAACAGGTGATATCGCAGCAATATCGGGTATATTGCGTGATACACAGCATTTGTGAATGATCCCCATAATCTGCTCTGCTGAGAAAGAGAATAGTGTGCAGTGCTATACTTTCAGTCAGAGTAATAAAAAATACCCACACAGATCCTACCTCCTTTCTGCTGGAGAGAGTGAAACAATGCGGTCTGCAGGCCTCCAACTCAAACAGAAGAACTGGACAGAGATCTGATTGAAGACATCCAAAAAGTGGGAAAGAAGGGAGAAGTGTTGCTCATTGGAGATTTTAATATACTGGATGTGGTTTGGAGTATCCTTTCTGCAGAATCTACAAAAAATAGACGTACAGTGGATGCCCTTCAAGGGGCTCTGCTCAAATCCATGAGAGAGCACTTGACCTAGTGCTCACTAATGGGGATACTGTCGCTATGTCCGAATATGTGAGCACCAATGATCATCAGATGGTATGGTTTGATATCTCAAGTAGGAGACAGAGAAGTCATATAAAGACCCGAGTTTTGAATTTCAAAAATATGGACTTTGTGAAAATGGGAACATACCTAGAAGAAGAACTTGAAGACTGGGAGAAAATAGGTGAGGTGGAACAACAGTGGGCCAAATTAAAAGGAGATTTACAAAGTCAACAAATTTATGTGGTAGAAAAGTAGACAAAAGTAAGAGGAAAAAGAAACTGATCTGGTTCTTGAAGGAGGTGGTTGAAAAATAAAGGCAAAATATCAGCATTGAAGAAGTAAAAAGGATACCAAAAAGAAGAACCAAGGAATTCTCCAGGTGAAGATCTTGGTGAAACTAACAGAGACGAAGAAAGAAATCAGGAAAGTAAAAGGTTAAGCGGAAAAAAGGATTGCTAAAGAGATAAAGCGAAATGACAAAATATTTTTCAGATATATCAGAAGAAGGAAGGCCCAAAGTGGTTTAGTGAAATTGAAAGGTGACAAGGAGTAATGTGTGTAGAGAGAGATTAAGAAATGGCAGAAATATTAAACAAATACTTCAGATTGGTATTCACTGGAGAAGGACTGTTGCTGGTTGACAAGACTAAAGGTGGGGAGGGTAGATTAAATTCTGTTTACAGAAAGAATGTATGGAAAGAACTAGGAAAACTGAAAATGGACATCGAGGGATACTAAGGGAGCTCAGAGATGTGCTGGCTGGTCCACTGAAAGACATGTTCAATAGATCCTTGGAAATGGGAGTGGTGCCGCAAGACTGGAGAAGAGCGGCTATGGTCCTGTTTCACAAGAGTGGTAGCAGAAAGGAAGCTGGAAACTACAGCCTCATCTCTGTGTTGGGAAAATGAATGGAGACTCTGCTGAAGGAAAAGATAGTGAAGTATTTACAATCCAGTGAGTTGCTAGACTCGAGGCAGCATGGATTCTGTCAGACAATCTGATTGATTTCTTTGATTGGGTGACTAGAGAATTGGATCAAGTAAGAGTGTTCAATGTGATTTACTTGAATTTCAGCAAAGCTTTTGATATGGTCCTGCACTGGAGGCTCATGAATAAAATGAGAAGCTTGGGAGTGGGCGCCAAGGTAATGGAGTGGATTACAAACTGGTTGACTGACAGGAGACAGCATGTAATGGTAAATGGAACCTACTCTGAAGAGAAACAGTGTTCAGTGGAGTGCCACAAGGATCAGTTTTGGAACCGGTTCTGTTCAATATCTTTGTGAGCGACATTGCAGAAGGGATAGAAGGTAAAGTCTGTCTATTTGCAGGTGATACTAAGATCTGCAACAGAGTGGACATGCATGAAGGAGTAAAGAGAATGAAAAGTGATTTAAGAAAACCTGAATATTTGGTAGATGGGATTCAATGCCAAGAAGTGCAGATTCATATATCTGGGGTGCTATTGTTATTGCTCACCCCGCCAAGAGGGTGGAGTTAGCAATCTATTAGGTTCCAGCTCCTCTGGGAGGAGGAGTGCAAACTGTTGTGGCTCAACCTGCCAGGAGGGTGGAGTTAGCAGTCTGTAACGACCAGCTCCTCCGAGGGAAGAGTTGGCAGTTTGAAATGGCTAACCCCGCCAAGAGGGCAGAGTTGGCAACCTGGTATGCGCTGGTTCCTGTAGAATGAAAAGTTAGCACTCTGTTATAATTCTGCTTTGGAGTTGAGCAATCTGAGACAGATCCACTAGGGAGTTAGCACTTAATATAATCTCTGTACTGAAGTAGCAATCTGTTATGGATCTGTTCCCTTGAAGAAGGAGTAACAGTGATGATACTCTGTAGGCAGAATAGTGAACTAATGTGGGTTAGCTCCCACAGAGTGGTAGATGATATAATACAGCTCTATTAGGGGTAGATTTTAAAAATTTGCGTGATCGCGTACTTTTGTTCGCGCACCAGGCGCACCAGGCGTAGCCAGCGTATCTTATAAAATCTGGGGTCGGCGCGCGCAAGGGGGTGCACATTTGTGCAACCTGCGCGCACTGAGCCCAGCGCTCGCTGCCTGTTCCCTCCGAGGCCGCTCCGATTTCGGAGCGGCCTTGGAGAGAACTTTCCTTCGCCCTCCCCCCACCTTCCCCTCCCTTCCCCTACCTAACCCACCCCACCGGCCCTATCTAAACTGCCCCCTTACCTTTGTTGGCAGATTTACGCCTGCTAAAAGCAGACGTAAATCTGCGCGCACCAGCGGCTGCTGGTGCGCCGTTACAGACCCGGGAGCTGGTCCGGAGGCCTCGACCACGCCCCTGGGCCGGCACCACGCCCCCGGCCCCGCCCCCAAAATGCCGCGGCACGCTCCCGAAATGCTGTGTCGTTTCGGGAACGCCCCCTCCCCGCCCCCTCCCCGCCCCCTTTTTACAAGCCCTGGGACTTACGCTCGTCCCGGGGCTCTCGCGCTCTGCGCGCGCCGGCAGCCTATGCAAAAACTCAAGTTAGCAAGGACAAGGATAAGGATTCGTTCTATCTATGCTACTCTGCCTCCTCAGACTTACCAGGGGTACCCGCTCATCGGGGCCTTGCTCTCTCTCTTACTTGTAGGTTGCAGTCTGGAATCGGTACTCGCTCCTCGGGGGCCCTCGTTCCTGGACTTCTTTGGAATTCACTTCTGCCTGGAAGTCATCGCTGCCTACTACATCTGTGAGTTACCATCGCACTCTGGGAGCTTTCCCTGGAACCAGGTACTCACTCCTCAAGGGCCTACTTCATTCCAGCTCCTGGGCTTCTATGAGACATTGTGTGAGTGTTACCATCAGGTTCTGTCCATGAACTCTGCATACCCTGCCTACTCACTATATTTCAGTTTCTCTACAGCTCAGCCTCCAGGGATTGCTGTTCCAGTATCTGAGGGACTACAACCCAGCTGGGCATTCCAGCTCACTACTGCCACCTCTGGTGGTTCAGTATACTGTCTAATAAAAGAACTAGTGTGTGTCTGTCTCCATACTCTGACCCTGACCGGTGGTCCCTCTCGGGATCTTCCCCCGGGGGCGTGGTCATCTGTCACCGGTCCAAGGATCCACCCACAACTCTCCTAAATAATAACAGATTGCTAACTCCTTGCAACAGATCAATAACACATACTGAGAGATATGTGCGTACGCACGCGCTTTTTAAAGTCTGTGAGGCACAAGCTGGCCTGACTTGTTCGCATATCTCCTGGCTTTGGCACGTGCCAGGCTTTCAAAGTTCACCCCAATATGGGGCAGATTTTAAAACCTGCATGCAGGCACAGATTTGTTCGTGCAACCCGGCGTGAACAAATCTACGCCCGATTTTATAACATGCGCGCGCAGCCACGCGCATGTTATAAAATCCAGGGTCGGCGCGCACAAGGGGATTGCATAACTGTGTAACTTGTGCATGCTGAGCCGTGCAGCCTGCCTCCGTTCCCTCCGCTCCCCCGCACCTTCCCCTCCCTTCCCCTACTTAACCCGCCCCCAGCCCTACCTAGAACCCCCCCCCTTACCTTTGTTGAAGAAGTTACGCCTGCCTCCAGGTGTAACTTACGCGTACCGGCTGATGGCCAGCCTGTGATCCCAGGCATAGCAGCAAATGGCCACTGTGCCTGGAGGCTCAGGCCACACCCCCACCCCGGGCCACCCCCGCCCCTTTTTGCAAGCCCCGGGACATACGCACGTCCCAGGGCTTGTGCGTGCCACCAAGCCTATGCAAGATAGGCTCGGCGCGCACAGGGGCAGCTTGGGGCAGCTTTTCGGTGGTTATGCGCGTATCGTACGTGCGTAACCCTTTCAAAATCTGCTCCTATGTGTACCTACTAGCTGAAGTTTAACACCACTCCTAGAACACCTCTATTGATGCCCTATTTTGTCTAGATAATTTTTATTTGCAAAAATAGTCGTGTGCATAAAATGTTGTGGTCGGCAGGGTAAATTTCCAAAATCAGTTTTTCTGCACATAATTTGAAAAGTAATACTCACTGAGGCTTTGAATATTGATCTGATAGTTTCTTATTCAGGCCTTTGATGCTTGATTCTTTAAGGAGGCTTCTTTACTATTTCTTAGCATGGGGGCTGTTCTAATCTGGTGATTTACTAGTCTATTGTCTTTTTGTACATTCTTTTCTTGGAAATGTTTAAGGTGTCTTTTTTATTATTCTTTGCTGTGTTTTGTTTTTACCTTTTATTATGTACTGTAAATATATTTTATTTTGCTATTTGATATAGGACATCTTATTGCTATTTCTTTTTTAACATTTATTATGGATTATTTATTTTCTTTGTAACTTGTACGGTGCCTTGAGCTTGGGATAGTCACGCTTAAATTTGACCAAATAAATAAAAAAAATACTATAAAAGAGAGAGAGAGGCAAAGAACAAAGTTTAACTTGTCATCACACTTGAAGAATGCTATTAGTCTACTTGAATGCAAGCAATGTGCAACCCCCCCTCTCCCCGGGGAATTCATTTCAAGAGTCCATGAACAGCATAGTGAAATTAAAGTTAACAAAAGTGAAACAAAAGACCTGATGAGATAACAAAAGCATATGAACATGCTAGTTCTCACTGGAGAACTACTTCAGTTATTCTAATTGATCCCAAAGTATACTTGGTAACTCTTGAGACAGATGGTACGGTTCAAAGACTGTAACAATGATATATACAGTAGGATTGATTTCTTGTTTAACCCCAGATGCTAAATATCCCCTACAGATTTGCTTGATTTGCTTATATGACCCTAATTAAAGACCAAAAATAAGGAGTGTGAATTATCCCATCCTGCATCATTTGGAATTCCTAAGGGTTCTGTGCTTAGTCAACTATCTTTTGTATTTATAGTTGCCTTCTGGATCTCGTCTGATTGCTCAGCATTTCAAAATATCATTATGCCAATGATGCACTGTTTTTTTCTCATTCCCTTCTAATAGTTCTGAAATCCTGCACAAAATCTCTTCTTGTCTTACCCTTGTTTTTGTCTGGATGATTGACCACTTTTAAAGCTCTATGGGATTAATTCAAATCTACTCAGGGTTTAGAAAATCTCCAGCAAAAAATGTATTGGCTGATTCAGGTGAATACATTCATTTATATCCTTTGCTTTAAGAAAAGCTGCTGAGAGGCCCAGCTTAACTATGGAAAGCTGAATAAACCCTCTTTATGCAGATTCTAAGGCCTGCCCCCATTTTCAGATATATCATACATTTTTGGCTTCATTATAATATGCCTGAGAGATTTATTCGACCTTTGAAGACATATAAAGTCATTCTGCTAATGTCAGCAATATCTTGGAATAGGCTGAAGAAAACGCAAGGAGCATACTCATAGCATGACAGTGCAGTCTAAGGGCATTCAGTTAAAATTGCTTTACCATATTTCCGTCACCACTTAGCCTGCTTTATTATATATTCTTAAACAGCTAAGTACCATAGAAAGCAGTGGGGAAAAAGCAGCAGAAATATACACATAGACATTTATTTTATATGCTTAAAAAATCATTGAAGTGCTTAGTAAAGTAAAAAATATAAGAAATTACAATCATGGAAAAGTCAACGTATCCAAAGCAAAAAATCCTCATTTGCCATGTCGTCCCTCTACTTTCTCTTGGATTAACAGCTCTCCCATCCACAAATGTACAATACTGGCAATTAAGATAACAAGGTACACTTTCTCTAAGTCGTACTGTGATAACCTGCAGCCAGTGATTTTAGACAAAAGAAAATTTGGTCACATTTCCCTCTCATAGTATGTGACAGAGTAAAATAGCATAGCTTGTTTTAGCTAGTTTTGCCTATTTTCCCATAAGAGGAGTAGAAAATAAATGACAACGTTGCTTCTAAAGACTGTAATGGGAACTTCATGACTGTAGCAAGGGACCTTCTAGACATACTCCAGCTCTGGGCAAGTAAACAAAAACAGCATAAACGTATGGGTGAATAAATTCCTGTGCAAGGTATTAATACAGTGTTTGTGGTAGTTCATACACTTAGAGACCCCATGTGTCTCTTTTTGAGCTATACCAACTATTTTTGGCCCATCTCAATTACCCCTTAAATATTATCTTTCATGATAGTTTTTTTTAGCAAAACCTCAGTATCCCGAGTTGTGAGTTATCCATCTAAATGGCAAGTTTTGAGATATTGCTGAACTCAACACATTTCCCATTGAATCAATGTTGTATAGACCTACTGAAAATAATCTTTTGTGAATTCCGGTAACCTCAATTGTCAAGTCATCGCTTTCCACTGGAACCTTTTCTACAGCACTCAAGATAGCATCTATATTTCCAATCCTTAAAAAAAATGTCCTCTCTGCCTTTCCTATCAAAGATAAGTCAGTTGTCCTTAAGCAACTCACTGAATTCCTTAACGACAATTCAGTTCTAGACCTATATCAATTTGGCTTTAGGAAATATCTTAATACATGGATATTAATATCTAGATATTAATATCCATGTACTCTCTACCACTGATATATTTCCTAGGTGTTTTAACTCTGGGACCTCTTATCTGCTGATTTTTTTGGATACTAGTTTAGCTTCCAATACTCTAAATCACAATATACTTCTTGCACACCTTTCTGATATTGGTCTTTCAGGAGGTGTCCTTTCCTGGTTCAGATCTTATCTCACAAACAGAATGGAACAAATTAGCATAGCCAATATAACATCATCCTGGTTTCCTGTCACAACTGGTGTCCTACAAGGCGCTCAGCACTTTCTGCTGCCCTGTTCAACATTTACGTTGCTCCTCTCTGCCGTCTTCTTGCTACTTTGGGTCTATCTTATAGAATCTAATCAGATGACATCCATTTCTTCTTTCCTATCACAACAACTTGGTCTGTCTTTCTTCTGTCAGAACTTGGTTTACACACCATAGACTATAACTGAATCTTGGCAAAACAGAAATCATGATCATAGGCTTTACTTCCTTACATGATTCACTATCTCCCCTGCAATTTGATTGCCAATCCATTCCATTGTTACATCTGCCCATAAACTCAGTATCCAGCTGGACTCCACTTTATCCATGCATACCTTTGTAAAAACAATTATATGCTCTACCTTTTACAAACTACGCCTTCATCGACATATCAGACCTCTCCTGAACCCACAACACTTTATAATCTGCAGTTGGACACGGGTTGTATAGGCGCTAACTAATCCCCTTATACCTGCCTGGAGCAGGTGTTAATTGCTGAGCACTCCTAAAACTAGTACAGAAAAGCAGAAAAAAATTGCTTTTCTGTACTGCCTCCTACTTAATATCATTGGGAAATTAAGTAGGAGGAACAACTCTAAAAAAAACAATAAAAAAAAAAGTTTAAAAAAGTGCTGGGAGTCAGGTGCAGGAAGCGGACACTCAGTTGACAAGCGTCCATTTCCTGAACCCCTGGTTCATGCACGGGTTAGGAAAATGGACACTGATAAATTACAATAGTCGAGCAATGTAATTATCGAGGATTGTAGTACTGTTCTAGGAGCCGATGCAAAAAAGTTGCACTGAAAGCAGGCGCTGAGTGTTCAGTGCCCGCTTTCCTAATGCATCCCCAGGTACTTCTCCTGGGAGCGCGATGCAATATTTAGATTAAGGTTTGCACTGTGGAAGAGGCTCTAGGGGTGATTGCACACCCCTAGCACCTCCTTTACAGCATGCGCCGGAGAGCTATCCACTGTCAGCGGCTGTCCACCGGTTATGAAAACCGATGCTGAATTTATCAGCATCCGTTTTCCTAACCAGCGCACATTCAAGGGTTAGGAACATGGATGCTGATAAATTCAGCGTCCATTCTCCAAACCCGACTACCAGCACCAGAAGGAGTGTATAAATCAATATTAAAGTGTTGGGCACTTAATACTAATTTATTCACTCCTTCACTTATTGCCCATTGTTCTGGATATTTTTTATTTTAAAAATATTTGTAGCCCACGCCCTCCAAAGTTGGTATCATTCATACGAACAATAAAAATAATCCTAAGTAAATTTATGTTTGCCTTCTAAAAGATAATTGGTCCTTTCACTGGCATGTGACAGTAAAGGGACCAATTTGCAATAAGTGAAGGAGTGAATAAATTAATATTAAGTGCCCGACACTTTAATATTGATTTTATACACTCCTGGTGCCGGTAATCAGGTTGGGAGAATGGATGCTGA